>NW_028233068.1:53804000-55072000 GCF_057557595.1 Rhyacophila brunnea | reverse complement strand
TACTGCCGTGAGTCCCAGGTTCGAATCCTGCGTCTGGTAAATACACATATTGTTTTTTAATTTATGTTTGGAGTCAGAGGATGGACCTAATAGATTGAACAAGTGGCTAACATCCATTTCTCGTAAAAACCAAAATCTGTTAATACAAACCTCCACTCTGTGGAGGCCCATAATAATATGATCGTATTAGGATCGCACATGTGTAAAAGAAAGACGAAGAATGTATACCATTTAGAAATATATATATACAGTTTTACTAATAATAATAATAATATGTACGAATTATGGTACGAGTATTTACATTATTTAAAAAAATATTTTTTTGATTTCGAATATTTAGATTCAAAATATTTGTAGAAAATGAATAATTATTGCAAAAAGTGATAACGTACACACCTACCTACTTAATTAATAAAAAATAGTTTTTAAAACAATACAATTTTATAAGATGTTAGATATTATCTTTATAGTTTATGGGTACCACGTTAATCCTACGCCTAGGTAACTATCATCCATGACCATCGTTTATGGATGACTCCGAGAACATGTAATAAAATGTAGCTACGTAGTCTCATACACACCGATAACTTACTTATAAGTTATAGTATTAGTTATTTATAATGGATACATAAATATACATATTAAAATCCCAAAATATTATGTTATTATAGAAACTAAGTGAGTACATAATTATCATGGAATATTAGTTAATTACACAGTTTTCTTTGCGATGGAAAATACTAATAAATGACTAATTAATAACTAATAAGTAAATACTAGAAAATTATTTATAATTTATAGTACTTATAACCAGGATCTCATTATTGTACTCGGATGAATTGTTTTCATAATTGCGCTTTCATATAATATTAATATTTACACACATCTCGCGATGGTTTGACAAGCCCTATGTACATGTCATCACGGAATGATATATTGATTGATGATCAATTCATAAAACGATCGACGAAAGATCTATCGATCCGTCTGCGTCTGTCCGTCCGAAACCATTTTAGGAGCAACCGTTACGGTTACATATTAGACAAACCGAGTTACGTTAACTTTGTCATGGAGTTACTATTTTGTAAGAAGGGAGATTGCAATCAGTTAAATTTTAAACGATTATAAAACCTAACACAAATAACCAAACGGAGGAGGAAATTGACGAATACGTAGAGCCATGGTATACAGTTACAAGTAAATTGTACTTAAAACATTTCACCGTGGCACAGTTCGCCGTGAGCTTTTATCGAAAAGAGATGACCGTATACTATACGCCATACGGTATCCAATTTTATTAGATTCAATTAGAACATTATTTCAATTTTCATAGCTGATTTTGGCAGAATTCAAGAATGGAAACCTAACCTAATAAATAATCCAGCATATCGGCTATTTTCAAAATTTGTTTGCTGCTGGCTTACTGTAAACGTAAACTGTAAAGTGTAAACCGACAAGAATCGTATTTTATTTAGACACGAATTCGCTTTCAGTACTATACGACCCAAAGAGGTTTGACAGTCTTTAATATGCTACCATATATTTCCGATACAACATTTTACGGTGAAGTGTGATACGGCGAACTTCATACCTGGAAGTTTCTGGACACGATGGTATAAATACTGCAGACAAAGATAAAAAAATACTCTTAAATGTACCTACCATGTTTAAAAAAACAACGTCTAGATCACTTCCCCCATCTCACCCTCCCATAGTCCCATAAGTGAATCATATCGATATCTGAATCAATTTGGTTGAGCACAGTTATTTATTGCCCTGCCCAGCACCAATGGCAGATTAGTTTTTCACCCAGAGAAAACAAAAAACTGATGGTCCTGATATCATACACACACACAGTTATCAGTGACACACATATTGCAATAATACTGTTCTATATGCATTGCTTTGCTATATATAGGTAAAGTACTATATTGTACCGACACTGACCTGAGTTCTTATTTATACCACGTACCTACAAGCATGGGGAACCATGTACTATAAATGAAGATCTCTTCTATCCTATCATTAAAATTTCCCTTGAAATATTCATAAATAATTCTCATTTTGTATCCATTCAGTCTCAAGTAAAATAGTCCCAAAAATTTATTCTGAACCCTCCCCACCATAAGGCTGTACGTCAATTGACACGAAGCTCAAATAATCGACCCACTCCCAAGTCCGCTGTATTTCCAAATTACATATATCTACTTTATTAAATTATTCGTGTTAACTATGTACTTATATTTATCATCATCATCGTCATCATCAGCCTGAATATATTATCCACTGCTGGATGAATGCCTCTCTAAGCTTATTCAACTTCTCTCGGTCCTGTGCGTTGCGTTTCCATGTACCTCCGCAGAACTTTATCATTCCATCGATCCAGCGGCTTCTAAGTCTACCTTGCGGACGTTTTGTACATCTTGGATAACACTGGATGACTAAATGTGTCCAACGATTTTCCCTTCGTCGAGCTATGTGCCAGCCCATTTCCATTTGAGGTTTTTAGCAAACTCTATTACATCGCAAATCCTTGTCTGTTCCCTATATTTATTATAGTTTCATAAAATAGGGAGTCATTATACGCATTGTTGATATAATTTTGATATCGTACTCTACTTAACTGTATAAACAAATACGAACTATTACAATTATACCATGATATTGCGCACGGAATATAGACTTGTCTTGTAACTCTCCTCGCCGATCTTCCACAGCTCGTCCTTGTCGAATTAGAAAACTTATTTTCCTAGTGGTTGGTCTACATTGGGTAAAATGAAATATGTTATAAACTGACCCAAAGGTTCATAAATTTCATATGAGAATTTGAAAAAAAATCTTATGTACATTATTAGAGGTACCCAGCCATTTTAGCTAACGTAATTATTTAATTCCACTTATAATCTATTTACTATAAACTATAATTGCACCTTGTAGACGTATGATCCATTATTGTGAAGATTGACGTCTTAAAATGGCGGCCAATCATTGTTCTTGTGTGCCGTCCACAAGAAAAGACATATGGTGTCAACTTCATAATAGGTACTTCATATTGAAATTAAACTGATCAGTAATTTTATTTCTTTTTGTAGGTATATTATGTGAATATGAATATACATATGAAATAGGTTGACGTTTCCATAATTAATTTTTTTTTAAATATTATCTCCGAGATAAGTAGGAACCACATTGTAAATAAGCTTCATTAGTTCGGTCATGAAACAATAAAAACGGTAGGCGGGTCGAGCGAGACAACCCGATACAATATGAACGATGTAAATAGGTACTGTTGGCGACAGCGACCATATAAATATAATATATAATTTAGCCCTAACGACTTTTTAAAAGCGTACATAAGTGAAAAGGGGAAATAATTGTCAACAGTATGTGGAACGAAATTTCGCAGTCGTCGTCAATCGGAGACTGACATGAGGTGTGAGCACGTTAATTTGTTTTGTGATGGCGTCGGAGGAATATATTCTTAAATCGTTTAAAGATGACTAAAAAACGTTCCGCATGTAGGTACTTGAAAAAGAAAACATGTCAATGAATATACTATTATTATTACGAATATAATAATAAACATATCATTAAAAGGACGCATGTTGATTTTTTATGATAAATCATAGTTCGTTCGGCTCGCGTCATTTGCACAATCCGCGTATCGCCTAGTCACGATCTTTGACCATGCATCAGCTGAAGTATAGCATTCAATACGCTCACAGGTATATACTCAATTCCACTGTTTGTATTTACATAATTATAAATAGTAACACCAATAATGTATGCAGCAACTAAATCTGAATTCGAATGACCTTTTGAAATTATTTCTAATTGTTTTATGGTTATTCCTCTATAATCGAGTAGTAATACAAGCTTTGCACATAAGTATGGTAAGTCCCTTAAATAGGTCATGTTCCATCAGAATCTCAGCACTATAGTCACATATTGCAATACCATCGTAGTCAAGTGCGCAAGACACTAGCTTCTCATCCAGATTGTTGTCGCAATACCTGTAGACTGTCTAGGTATGTGATCAAAGATTGCTAATATTTATGAAGAATCCCATTTAATATTATGATGCAGCATTTTCTTGTTGTTTTAATGTGATACCTACGGACGATACCCGAGTTGGGTTAACGGTTAACGTGATAGAACTGAATCTGTCCAGCATAATATTATTGTTGATCTGTCAATATTTCTTTCGTGTATAAGAACCATGTCCATCGTTGGCGGGAAAGATTTTGATTCGTTTTTAATGCTTCATATGCGTGTTCAGGTTTGTTTCTGCACATAATTGTTGCGTGCGCATACGTCATTGTAATGTGTATGTACTAATTTGTATTGTTTGACCCCACAGATCCATGGTATGAAATGATTGTTCGCACTCGAGACAGCTTCAAAAGCCAAAGACACAATGGACACTTTGTCATACTACAACAATATAATAAGTTGGATTATATTTTGATTTTCATTTCAGTATCTACATCTACATATTATTATGTCATCGTGAATGAAGTGAATATTATTGACAATATTTACTGTCGATAAACATTGTTCTATGTGGGCCACACATAAGTACGTCATCAAGTATTTTTAAGGCATAAAGCCCACTAAAGCGGGCTTGCGGGGCGCTCGCGCATATTCAATGTGAATCATCGAAAATACAACGTATTCAAATACGCCAGCGCACACTGGATTTGACGACGCATTGTGCCCGCCCGCCCCATGAGTCACCCGTGGTTTGGCTTCTCAGCGAGACGAATTAACGAAAATACAACGTAGCCCATTCATTGACACGGCAAGCAAAATAGACGCGCGCCTCGGCATTATTTAATAACAGTGAACTCATTGTTTAGTTTGCTGCGTGTCCAATATTTCGCTGGTAGAATGATGTCATCGTAAATATTAATTACAAGCCCCGAGAAATAATATAATATTTTTATTGCTTTGTTATGAGAGACGCTGATAATAATAATTATTTTGTGCTTCTTGTGCCCCTTATTACATAGGTGACGGGTAATGCACGGGTGGGAGGGGGCCTACTCAGTAGCCGCTTTGGTGGGCTTTGTGCCTAAGAGAATTCCAAATTTAAATATAAGTAACTACACAAAACAAAAACAGCTGACGAGGTAAATATTACATACTTCAGCTTGATGTGTTGCCAATAAAATGTCAAATTAAAAATATACCTAATTCAATTGCCAATCGGGATTCCGGACAAAGATTTCCATTCCGCTATGGATAGGAACCCTACTCTCAAATTTTCTGATGTTATTAGTTCCTGTTGAAGTGGACATACAACAGTCTAACAAAATAAATAAAAAAAAAATTTAATAAATTAGAATTATCATTTAATTAGGTACCTATATCATAATAAATATTGGATAAAAAATATGACAAGAAGCAAAAATCTGTGCTATGTAACTAGACAGGTTTTTCTTTGAATTTGTTTGTTTGGTTCGATATAGGTATTAATTTAATAATCAGAATAAATTTAAATAGTTTTACTCATATTTTGAATATTTCTTCACTGTCGTCACATAGTCTCCATCAAATCTAACGCAATGTCAATCAAATGAGAAAAAAAAATCATAAAAACCTAATCCCAATTACAACAAAATATACTTAATTAAATAATAATAATACTTTTAATTAATAAAATATCTTAAGGGTCGGGGTACTGTATGAAGGTCGAAAACAAAGAATCATGAGTATCTTTGCGAGCTTAGAGCGGAATGCAGAAACATTTGTCATAACTAAAATTTCCTTAGCAGAAAACACTATGCAGAAACATTGTCGTTAGTTAAGATCATTACTATTGAAAATAATACCATATTTAAAAATTCTCTTTCCTTTATTTTAGGTAAATTATTTTATAATTGTTAAACGATGACAAAAATATGACAACTGCATTTTATAAATGCAATAACTATAAATACATATTAATATTTAATTATAATACTCTTATGTTTCCGTTATAAGTCCTTATACGTGATTCCACAGGCACCGCAAGATATTTTTTTAACATGGTAACACTAGCGTCAAGTGTCATTCTTCACTTGGCATTTTGTATTTCTGCGGGCTGGCGTATAAAAGTAAAATAATATTCTCCAAGTACATGCCAAACGAATTAACATTATCAATATCCATATTGAGATACATTGTTAAATGAATTTGAGTGTATGGACTGTTTTATAGACATGCGAATTTATTTTGACAGCAGCTGTCAGTAGTAAATGGTAATACAAAAGGAGGCGTGTTTATAACAAAAGTAGTCTATGTTTAAGGATTCCTTAACTCTATACTCAGGATTGTCTATAGTTGTCATGCTTTTCGGCGACTTATCCTTAGGATCGAAATCTTAGATTGTGCATTCCGCTCTTAGCCTAGATAATTCGTAGATTGTATAGGAAAACATACCTATATGTCATTATGATACCTTATCTTTTCTTGTCTTAGAAATTAACGTTTATTGACTTCATCAAATATACAAATACCAAAAACGAGTATTGCTGTAAACGTCGATGTGTTGAAATTGTTAATATCAGATGTCCGTGGTTATAAGCACTGTTTCCAATTATTATTTTATCATAATGACATACTTGTACGTTTTTCCTTCCAAGTCTACTGATTATTTAGACTAAGCTGGCAAAAGTACCCCAGAATCTTCATTTTCTACCTTAAGACAGCACTGCGGCCCTTAAGATATTATGTATTAATAAAAAATAATACATAGTTATTTTAGTTGTGCCTAATTATAATGTTTTTATGACGTTTTTTCTCATTTGATTGACATTGCATTAGATTCGATGAAGACGCAGTGTCGACCTTGACAATGTTGATTTTTTTTAAATATCAGTACCTACTTAAACCTATTTCAATTTACTCAGATTCCTTATTAAATTGATATAAATTATTAATATTGACATATTCGTTTTTCCTACAAAGTTGACGTTCACACAGCACTCCGGCCCTTAATATATTAGTTGTAACGAAACGACTACCTATTTAATAATACATTACAAAAAGAGGATAATTTGCATTATAAACATTATCTTAACAAACCATAGGTAGATACTATAATTAAAACTATTAAAAATCTCCTCCTGCTACAGATGATAACTGTATTAGTTGATTTAACTCTTAACTACAGCTTTTTAAAAATATTTTTTTACAAATCACTGCAAAAGTCATTACTTGTCATCATCGGCGCTATAACTATAATATGTGGGTATAAGTGCCTCCAGGAAACATCTCTACTCACCTTTATCTTCCACAAGCTCCCTCTACTGTTTTGGCTTTGGCTTTGGGGATGCTGTATAACTTTATATAAAGCCCATCCACCGCCGTCCAGGTATCCCGTCTATCATTTTCCCTTCTGGTTTATTGAAGAGGAGCCTCTTGGATGGTTGGGTGTCTTCCGTCCTTGAGACATGGCCTGCCCAACAGATTCGTTGGCTATTCACGTTTGAGACGACAAGGGACCATTGTATTTACAACACGAATAGTGCGTGGTTGTGCGTTGAACCTAACTCGACAGTCCACATCCTATTCTTAAGTACCTATAAATTTTTCTATGACTGCAATTTTCTGTGTATTACCTTTATTGGCGAAGGGTGAAGGTAGGCTGTTAAGATCAGTCATAAATAATGCACACTAAATTTTGTCAGTCATAAGTACTTGTTTTCATTTTAAAAAAAGCCTACAATTTACAGATGGTGTGGTAAGTTTTTAAAATTCAATTAAACCTGCGAAACCAAGCCATAATAAATTATAGTCAAAAAATACTCATTTGCCTATGAAATATCTAAAATTATGCAAATAAATCATACATAACTTTGGATATTTTTTTTTTTTTTTTTTTTTTCGACCATGTCCGATCCTGATAGGATCATATGGGCCTCCACAGAGTGGAGGTTTGTATTGACAGATTTTGTTTTTTACGAGAAATGGATGTCAGCCACTTGCTCAACCTATATGAAAGAAAAAGTGTGCACAATTTTGTCATACTTACCGCCCAAATTATACCAAAATTATTATGGTTTGGTTTAGGCAGGGTTTAATTGATTTTTAAAAACTAACCAACACCATCTGTAAATTGTAGTCTTAGTTCCATAAAAACAAATACGTATGACTAACAAAGTTTAATGTGCACTATTTATGGTGGATCTTAACAGCCTACCTCCACCCTTTGCTACTGTTACCTATACATATATCTCTTAATCTCTTATTTAATTTCATGTGTAGATGGAATAACACTGTGACAAACCCGTGTTTTAAAATGCACCCTCCTAACACGAATGAGACTCGAGAATGAGATGAGCAAAATGATAAATCATCGCAATAATCGTATGTGGCAATATTTAGAAACACTAGAGAGGTCGTTAAGGTACTTATAAAAGCAAGAGCATCCCGGTTGAAAATCAACTCACGTTAAAAAATCATTTCGGTTCTTGCAGGTTAATCGACGCGACCTTTCTTACTCAAAATTTCATTTGACAGAGCAAGATCTTCGCTTGGCGGTTTAATCTAACATTGGCCCGACTTCAATCAAGCGATAGAATTTTAGTATATTTTCTTCTAAAGAAATAATGTGAACATACTTACTAGTAGTATAATTCAATTAATGTTAATTACTAAGTATAAGACAGTAACGAGGATTGTCTGTCTCAGGGTTGGATATGATTTGTAACTGAAAAAAATCACTACAAACTTTATAGTAAAGTTATACATTCTTACGAAACTTTAGGCGATTTTCTTTGACGGCAATGACGCAACCGAAATAGTTCAAACCTTAAAGAACCTTAAAAAAGATTTTAAAAAAAAAATCGTTCGCATGATTTATTTGGAAAATTTTAATTTGATTCTTAATTTTTTATCGTAAGGCGACTCAAAATCTTACTCAAGATATTGCTCTACGATATACGATAACGGTGAAAATGTTAATAAATCAATGATAATATGTATTGATAATATAAAACTAAAGAAATTTAAATAAATAAATACACGTCACTCAAACCCTAAATTAAATAGTCGATGGCTTTAAAAATACAAATAAGCTAATATATTGCATTATTGCCTGATGCCTCTTCGGGATCTCTTATAATTTTTTTTTTTTTATAATTTGTTACTGGCCGGCGTCAGCATTTTTCATACGTTTTAAAGTTAAGTTTACAGCCGAATATCGTCATAGAAAGGTTATGTAATTTGTTTTGTGGATGTTGGTATTTAAATGCGAAAAAAATGTTTTCCAATATTTTTGACACCGATTGTACAATATGGTGTTTAATAAAATGTTTCGCAGTTAGATATACCTACTACTTACTTATTATAAGTCAAGGTAAACTTTAAATAATCGATTAGTATCTTTATCAATAGTATAAATAAAGGCTTACAAAAAGTAGTGGTTGAGTCTAGTGAGAATTAAAAGTATTATTTGAATTGTGATGATTTTTATGAGATTATAAATATTTCTTGAATCCATTGGAATATAAGGAGGTACTAAAATTAGAGCTATCTTTCAATCCATCGGGAAAATCGTGACATAAAATTTTTGTATTATAAAGAAATGGTAGGTAAATATGTTTGTTTTCGGTGTATAATAAATTTCGGCGTGTGTGAAATAAAATAAGAAATATTTATTTATTATTCGGGCTTTGATGAGACAGTATAAAATTGGTTCCGCGCATGTCACTAGAATAGAAATACGCTTCGCTGATGAGTTTTGTGATGGGAAAATTATTAACTTATCATAAAGTGGAATGAGAGAGAAAGAAAAAAAATTACATACCTACGTAGGTAGATACCTCAATGCTTAGATGATGGCCGTTAATAAATTATGACAATTATGGAGGTACCGCCTTTTTAAAGAGGCGATTGACCGCAATGTGGGCCTAAATGCTGTAATTATTTTTTTTAGTCCTCAACATCTACTGACCGATGAAGGTATTCTCTAATAGGAAGATTGATAGGCGTGACAATACTGTCAATGAATTTGTATACTTCATACTTATCAATAAATAATTAATAGGTAGGTACACGTTATTTATTCGAGTAACCATCTTATTATTTACACATTCTCCTTTGAAGTTGTTATTTCTCTGTTACTCTCGATGACTCTCATATTGCATTCCATTCCTACATACTTATTCATATATTACATTTTTCAGTATCCCACTGCTCTAAAAGTCATAGTGAGAAGACCATAGCGTCCTTCAACTGCTTACCGTCCTTCGACTTAGTCGTTGATTACCAAATCCTCCGAATTGTCAGCTTTCTTGTGGGCAAATCAATAATCATAGTAGACATGCGACATTCATGTACGACCGATTAAAAACAAATGAGTTGGAGGCTGCTCGTTAAATAGTCGTACACCATCTTTCAAGCACATGTTTCATGATTGACTCGTGACGCTGTACCTAAAAAGCTACGTATACATTTAGCGGAAGTCATTCGTGAACGTTTTAGGTGAAACAGGAGCGAGTCAAAGCGTTCTCTGTGAACGTGATTCGGATGACCTAATCAATCAGAACAAGACAATATGGAATGTAACTGACTCAAAGACTTACGTTTAAGTGACTTATTTCATATGACTAATGCACAGCTCTTTCGGAAGCGGGCGTTCGTGAGCTTGACCGTCCATGTCGATCAGAGAATTTCTCGAGCACGATCATGTCAAAAGTTTCCAGTCGTTTTCTCTCTCTTGCCTTCAGTCTCCGTGTTTCCACACGGCGTAAAGACATTTTGGAAAAGACTTATGATCATGCTAGACGCTCTTCACTCTTTAGTCATTTAGTGTATCCAGTTGTATTAAAACTGTTTCAAACTCTGGGTAGCCTAGAAATTATTGTTTTTGTCCACCAATAATTAACTAGATATAATGCATTCATTATTAATATGAACTTTGAAATGTTTTAAAAATTTTCCGCAGAGTATTAGGATACTGAATCCGTGAGTTGTTTGTTCGTATCACGGGGCAAGATCACTTTTTTCAATGTAGGTAGGTACTTACCTACCAATGTTTCGATCCATATCACTAACCAACAGTGTGTTGACCAAATGGTTATTTATCCAAAGAAATAATCTATTTTTTGGAAGAACAAACATTATTATGCTTTGCCTTTGGTGAGTTTAAATAATACGGGAAGATGCCGAAAGGCAAAACCCGCGTCGGGAAAAAAACTATTCAAATGGAACAAACAGTAAAAAACTGAAGTCAACTAGAATTTAAATTCAAATTCCATCAAATATGATTTGACGTGATATAAAAATGGCGAATAAAAATAGATTCATATCATATTTTAAAATTACGAAAAAAATATGGCTAATACTTTAGTTACATAAGTATTGTTTTTAGTATTTTAAGATTTTGATTAAAATATTTTGTCTGATAATTATGTTTCTGGGATGTTCCGTATTATGTAGGTATGTTCAATAAATAACGCCGCACTTTTCAATCTTCTGCATATTGACACGTCTTATAATGTCGTGGGACCCAGGTTCGAATCATCGGTCTGGCTGGGAAATACACATATGTACTTACATATTATGTGTTTGGAGTCAGAGTATGGACCTAATAGGTTGAGCAAGTGGCTAACATCCATTTCTCTTAAAACAAAAATCTGTCAATATAAACCTCCACTCCGTAAAATTATGAATAAAAGAAATCGTTCAATTATCTACATCTGAGTTGAAAGGATAATTATTTTATGCTTATGTTCAGTCTTTATTAGACGTTCACGAAATGCTACGATCTTCAATGCGATCCACCAAGGCAGGGCCGGTATGCTTATGATCTAAATGTAAATGCAATTAATGGTTGACGATGTCTGATAACCACTCATCAAACAGCAATTTGTTGGCCACAGGATGTGAAGCTGTGCTGTCTAGCTTTCGCTGACTAAGGTTTGGGTGCTTTATACAGTTCACAAGCAATGAGCGTTTTATTAGTAAGTAATAATTTATTGCGCAGACTAAGAATAAATATTGTATAAGAAATGTAATATAACATTATAAGTACATTTACTTCATTTACAATAAAGAATACTAGCTATGTTTTTAGTAAGTATGTAATCAATCATCCTATCTGTAAGTAGGAAGTTCTCCATGTGATTATATTTTAGGCATTTTAATTATTTTTTCCACAATTATAGCGTATGGCGAAGGATAAAATGTTTCGTCTGGTATCTATTACACAATCTGTGGTCAATGGTGCACCAGGTACCTAGTACTGAATAAAATATCAGAATTCCTTTTTACGGATTTTTAATACTAACTACTCAAACTCACTTCTCCTTAAACTTATCTCAACATTTCTTAACAAAAACTTAAAAAGATAGTGCTGGCAGCTAGAATTCTGATAGATCCTTACTTTTTTTTTACCAAGAGATTGAATTCAGCATTCGATTTTCATTCATTTCTACAATAACTACGAAATATTAAAATATATTGAAATAATTATTGAAATACGAAATAAAGAAATTGAAAATGTCCCTCTGAGGCGGACGAAACCGGTCCTAATCTATTGATTAAAAGTGGAATAAGTACTACAAAAAAAATGCGTTTTATTAAATTAAAACAACAATACAATGCAGTTCCACCATGAATTGACAGTTAACAAAATAAAAGAAATTACGAAATAGGTACATACAGATTTTGCATAATTCAAGAGGATTCTGCAACGAGCACCTCTTTAAGAAACCCCAGATCGGTCGTACAACAAATTTACATCGTTATTAATTTATTTCTGAAGTAACAATTTTATTAAACAGCACCTACACAATGTGCAGTTGAATATGGTTGTAAAGTTCTATGATTTTCCTTATTCTTTGCGGTTACCACTTGACTGTCTAAGATACCGATAAAGAGTATTTCATATTTATCATCATCAACTGGAATATATCCACTGCTCAGTGAAGGCCTCTCCAGGCTCCGTGGGTTCCGTTCCCTGTTACCACATATATATATAGGTATTTCATAATATTTGGATATAAATATATTCCTATGTTATATAGGTACTGGATCAAGTTCGTACTAAGCCTAAATACTAAATAGGTACCTATACACATGCAGACTTCCTAGATGTTTTTATTGTTATAGGTAGGTACAATGCAACATATTATTTTTATTGCTGAAGTCGCTCACATGTCGAAACTTTAACTACAAATTACATACGCTCATCTACCCAGCAATATCCCAAATGGCACAAGTGGTCACCACATGTTGCTGTTTTAACTACGCTACAAACTAGGCAATTAGGGTAGGTGAATCTAGGAACAGCGGACGAAACATGGACCGATAACAAAAAATATTAAATGAAGGAAAACACTATTTTAAATGTATGTTAACACAATTCGTTTGACGTGGACGACACGGCTGCCGTGTACCCGTTAAACGGCCATTAGATGCAATTAGCATGTTATTTAACACAATGCTTACGGGCCCTTTAAATTAATTTTGTAATTAACGTGTTAATTTGCATTTGAAAAGTAATTAGCAAAAACACAATTTTGTGCGGCCCACAATAGTACATAATATGATTATATACGTTTATCCTGGATACAGCGGCAAACACATTTTGAAAATAGCTGATATACTGGATTATTTGTTAGTTTGGGTTAGTTTAGGTTAGGTTAAGTTAGGTTTGGTTATCCTAACAAATAATCCAGTATATCGGTTATTTTCAAAACGTGTTTGCGGCTGTATTCAGGATAACCGACTAGTACCCATAATATTATATTAATGCAGAATCCATGGGATTAATCAACCAATTATTTTTTGTTTGATTTTTTTACTGATTAATTTTAAATTGAATTAGATATGTACATCGCCAATCCAATACCTTCGAACAAAGAAAGTTATAATATACATAAACTATAACGTACACGTCTTATTATTTAACTAAACGTTCATAGAGTAAGCGAATTGTATCAATTTAATTTATTATATACTAACGCCGATGAAATGTAATTAAAAAGTTACCTAGTGAAACATTTATTTTGTCAAAGATATGCCTAATAATATATTTACAAATTTACGTATATTCGACGATACGCTAAAGTTGTAAAATAAAACTACTTTTTTGTGTATGTTATTCATAATATTATTGAGAGAGATTCACAACCCCTGCAGTAATATTAACACTCTCAAAACAACTGGCATCACCGACTCCTTCTTATCCTGTGACTAAATCTTGGTTAAGTTTTATATAATTTATCCATCATTATTCGGTTTTCAACGGCATGGCGGTTTGTGTTAATGTTTTCTCAGTTAACTGTTTATCTACATTCTACACACTATCATACCTACACTCTGTGTTGGAATAAAGTGCATCCCCGCTTTGCAACCCCTTAAAGCTTAAAACAAGGGATGCAAAAATCGTTGCACTCGTTCCGCGCTTTATTTATATTCTATGTTAGTTAATTGAAGAAAAAAAGATATCTACTTATATAATATATACCATCATAAATCGTCCATTGTTCAAATTTAGAACTAAGCTCATCACAGTATAAAAAGTATTGAATGATATGTCAAATGCATGTGGCGCCCTTACTGAGCGGACAACTTATACCGGTGGATCTATAGTTTAACTTTAAATGGTTGTAATCCATTTTTAATCGATTGTTACGAGGAAAACACGAACTGAGCAGCATTTTGAGAACTTACCTTCCTAACAGTTGGCAGTTTACAAAATTAACTAGGTAATGTAATGTACCTACCTGTAAGATTTTATGACTTCTTTTCATAATATATATAAAATGGTGTTAAAGAACCAAATAATAAGTCTTTATTTATTAGGGTGACCATAATATATTAAATAAAAACACTACGGGGACCATATATCATTTTTATGAAAAAAAACCACAATTTTTAACTAGAGAGGTGGCTGAAACTACAAGCCAATTGAATAGAAAAGTGAAAGAATCTTATTCAAATAAAACGAGCATGAAAACATTAACCCAGAGCTTACGGGCCGCACAAAATTGTGTTTTTGTTAATTAATTTTCAAATGCAAATTAACACGTTAATTACAAAATTAATTAAAAGGGCCCGTAAGCATTGTGTTAAGAAAAAATATCTTGAATTCATTAGGATTGGCCTTTATACGTTTTGATCTGTGTAAATATTCTGAAAAATGTCATTATTTACAGTAGGTAGATTTTTCTATAATCTAAGTATTAGAATTCAGTAAAAACTTCTCATATTTCACATCACTTTCCAATGCTAATTTCTTAAAATAGGTACTCGTTCTGCAAACCCTTGTTGAAACAAAAAGGGCGGACATGCTCAGCGTAGGTCAAAATGGAGCTTTTATTGCATTTTCAAAGCATGATTGCATGAGCAAATTATGCTCTTATCACAATAAAAATCTTCTTCTTCTTCTTTCACCCTGTCACGACCCAGCATTGGGGCATAGGGAAAGCACAAGTTCGCGCCACTTCCCTCGATCCATCATCAACCCTTGCGCCTCCCACCATCCCAGACCCGCAGCACGTAGATTGCTTTTGTAGCACCGCTGCAGGGTGAGGGAAGGCCGGCAACGGAATCGTTGAGGCTGTGCCACAAGGGTACGAAGTGTCGCACTCTTTAGGTACCTAATTAACAAAGGTGGCGATACATTATGTGTAAGTTTGTGCAAGCATAGGTACCTACTAAGCAAATAAATGGCTTGTAGTTTCTAGGTCAAGCAATCAGTAAATGTTGCACAGATTTTAAAACTGAAAACATGAAGTGGAAATAATTTCAAGCATTGCTTCGAAATATTTCAATATAAGGTATTCACTAAAGCATTCACTTAATTCCTAATAGTTTTGCACATATAACTAATTTATCACAGATCCAGTTAATCTACTCTGAAACAAAACCAAACCGTGCGAAAACCAACATGGAAAAGCTATGTTCTAACTTTCAGCGTGGTGGAAATATCTTCAAACACCAAGGACACCGTGGACAGATTAAGTTTAACAGCCTTCGAACTAAGGCATAAACGCTGAAAATGAGCGATTGAATTATTCTATCTCAAGAGACGTATGGTCACCGTACCCATAATTAGTAGAATAAAAATTTTCAGGTTTTAATTATTGTATCGTTCGTAACAATTTGGTTGGTTTCTTCGAGTTACGTTGTCGATCACTGGTTTATAGCATGGAAGATTTTTTGCTGTACAGTATGCAAATTAATTGACAAAATATTGAGAGTAATAATATTCGAATTATTTCAAATTACGACGTGCCGCTTTAGTATAGTCGAATCTACGAGAAATTGGTGATAAGCAGATAATATAATGCGTTTGAAACGAAATCTTTAACTAATTATTGAAAATAATCATAATGTATGGGCATTGGATTTTGAAGATATCAGGTCATGACCAGTTATACGTGCGTAACTATTAGGTATTTACTAATTTACTGAGAACCAGGCTAGTTAATGGGTACCTGTCAATAGAGTTGGGTATTTCCCGAGAAAATCACAATCTCGAGATTCGGGATTTCCCGAAATGTTGAAATTTTGTATTCTGGAGATTCGGGATTTCCAGAAAATAATTCTCGAGAATTCTCTAGAAATCGGGGAATTTCAAAAAAAACTTGTAAAAATCCTAAAATCTGTGTAAAAACATTTTATGTAAAAAGACAAACAAAATAAAGTTAGGAAAACAAAAATAAATTAAAACACTACTTATTAAAATAGAATTTCAAAAAACACAGACTGTCAATAGCTGCGTCTGACAATCGCGTACGCTTTTGAGACACAAAAAAATTTTGAGAATTCCCCTCGGGAAATTCCCGAAACCCAACTCTACCTATCAATACCTAAATTTTTTTCATTGATCTCCTGAGAAGAATTGCGGCCAACATAAATAAAATATTATCAATATTAAAAGTCGTTTTAACGTTTAACCAAGTAGACACCTATTGAAATCTGCAGTGACAAATCACCCCTCTCTTTGCGTAAGTTGTTGTATAGCTAATTATTTTGCAATTAATCTTCTCCATTGTCACATCGGTAAGGAAAGTGGTTTTAATTATAATTTAAACGAAACCGGATTTTTTTAAATTAATTAATGTTTATGTCGATGCCATTATTAATAATGGGAGTTTATGGAATTTAAAATAGCTATCAATAATTAAATTACTTAGTGATATTATGGTATAGTAGGTAAGTATAAAAAACCAGACAATTGTCGCTTTTATTTCTTCAATATTTTACCGCAAACTATACCTATTTTATTTTGTTTGCGATAGTTTATAAAATAGCATCTGAAGATTGGATAAACGATAAAGAAACATATAGGTATCTATGTAAGTATTTAAAGACCATATTGTTATTGCGATTTGTTGGATTTTACTCATAATTAAAGTTTAGTGATATTTTAGCACTGACTGCAAAACTATCCGTATTGTGTTGTTTTAGTCGTTTAATGGTTACCCTTAGATTATAGAAAAATAGTGGTTACCCGTCAACTTTATTTTAAAAATTATTGAATGTTACATTCTTAAATCTTATGAATTATTCGTTAAATAAAAGAAATATTTTGTTGAAAATTATTTTTATCTACATCTTCCGGAATTTACCCACTGAGTAACAACTAATATTATGTACCTACATACACTTACCTTAGGTTTACTATTATAAGTACAAGTAGTCTGTTTACTCAGTTTACTGGAAGCTATACTTTATAGAATTTATAGAATAATATATTATTATATATTGAATTGTCTTTTAATATAGGTATGTACATTCCATGTAAACACAATGTAAGTATTAATGATTAGCTGACAAGTTATAGAAATAGAATAAATCAAATAGGTACATATTATTACAAAAAAGTTTTAAATGTTTCATCAAAATAACGAAATAATATTATTCTACGTTTTAAATCAGTAGGTAGCTATATATTTCATAAGAAAACCTGGATTAATCGCATAAAATGAAATCAATCCCGTTGCATCGCATACAGGAAGAGACGAACGAAATAAAATTGCATAACACTCTGACTTCATTTTATACTTTTTATTTTATTTCGTATTTTTTGTTGGGGCGAGCGTGTCCTTGGCCCGATTTGGGTTTCGGTGGATTTTTTCTCTTGGTTGATTTTTTCTTACCCTAGTCGGAAGTCGAAATTTTTATCTCAGGTGTACACCGTAGTCGGAAAATAATAACCACTATTTTGCGCATTCCGCTGCTCATTGAATATAATATTATGACACGAAATCACAATTAATTTTCTACTTCTGGGCGCAGTTCGAATGTATCGTTGACGAAAATTGGTTTTTAGTCATTAAAATCCATGCCACGGATAGTGTACCTATACATACCGTCAATTGGGGTGGATAGAGACACTTTTTCCCCTTGACGACTATGTATCTGCATACATGTTCCAAATTATACCAACATGAATAGCTTAAAACTTGTTTCTATAGTCCCTCTACAAGTTTATGGACATATTGTACAAATATCCTTGAAGGTTATTAAAGAACAGTCAATTTTGATTGATGTCTCTATTTAACCTGAATTGGGGTGAATAGAGACGAGAAGGGGGTGAATAGAGACTTGGAAGGTGAATAGAGACAAAATGTATAGGGAGGTAGGTAGATTTAGGTCAATTATAAACATGCATACATTTATGGTGTTTATTAAATCGAATTATAATTTTACAAGTGCAATTTTATAAAACATATTTATCAATATAAAAAAATAATCATTTCGTTTCCTTACATTTATTTTACATACATTTATGGAATTTATAAAATCAAAATATTTATTTTACAATTAGTCCAGTAGTTGTCTTTTTGAAAGATAATTATCAATCAATTATCAAAATATTATATATCTAGTTACATACAATTAATATAGTGATTTTATTAGGTAGATGAGTAGGTACCTAACTGTTAATTAAAAATATTAATACATCTACGGAGTTAAGGTATTAAATGAAAATATTAATTTTACATGTGCAGTAGGTATTTAAAAACATATTTATCAATGATTAAAAGCATTATTATAAAGCTAGCTATTAACATAAGTATTATAGGAAGATTTATTTTAAAATAGCTAATTATTCATGGCCTAAACAATTTGAACAAATAAAATCAAAGTACGTTACTCCTTCGTTACAAAAAGAGCAAACCCAACCTTTGCATACCATGCACTTCACCCAATCAATGCCTCTGTATTTTTTTATTTTGCAAACGCAGCATTCATTTTGGTATAACAATACTTTAGAATTTGAAAGAGAAGTAGATGGCTGCTCTCTATTCATGGCTGGTTCTACCAAGTCTTTAAGATCAGCAGTTGGACTACTGTCGTTTATACATTTTCCGGCCGCATCAAAAATCATAACAACCTTATTGGGGTTCATGTTGTCATTCATCTCATTTAGGGTTAATTTAGACCTCTTTCCAGGGCCTTTACCCTTTGTTTTTACATTTTTTTTCAATTGTAAGGAAAGATTTGGTCTGTCTAAACTATTGATATTTTCATCATCTATTTCGATATTTTCTGTACACTTACCCGCTTCGACAGCTAATTTCTTCTTCTTTTTTGTAGTTTGATTAGCGTTATCAGGATAACGCATTTCCTTAAGAATGTGTATTACAGATTGATCCAAAGCTTTCATGTGCTCATTTTGGGGTTTTTCATAGCCTCTCTACGATAAATTGGGGAAATACCCGTTTTATAAAATCCAGATATTATATTTTGTTTTGCATTTATTGAAATTGTTTCATACAGTTTTTTTAGCAAACGAGGAAATAGTCCTTTAGGGATGCTGGCTTCTTTTCTTCCGTCCGTTTTTTTCCACTCTTCCAACAGTCTTTTCCACGCTATTTTCAATGGTCTGAAAAAGGATACATCGAGCGGTTGCGTGATATGCGTGGAATTTGTTGGCAGAAAAACAAAGAAAATGTCGTAATCTTTGCACCATTTGATTAAATCAATTGAAAAGTGAGATGATAAATTATCCCCTATCATAATTTTTTTGCCAGTTTTACCTTTGAAGTATTCATAGGCTATTGTTTTAACCCAGTCTTCAAAAGTTATGCTGTCGAACCATCCACTTCGACTGCGATTATATTTCGCCCCCCTTGGGCCATTTGACGTCCATGTATCGTACAAGTGTGTCGATTTGTACACAATATAAGGAGGTAACAAATTTCCATCAGCAGAACCAGCGAACATTATGGAGGTTGATGATTTCGTGGAGTTCATGACTCTTTCAGGATATTTAACTCCCCTCTTCAAAATTATCTTTCTTCTCGAAGGATCGTCGGTCAAATTCGTCTCGTCGTAGTTGATAATGTTACATAATGGTACATCTTTTATAGCTATTTCTAAGTTATCGAAATAGCTATTGATATCTTCAGGCGTGATCTCAGCCCGTACATGTTTTATATTTTGGCAAATTCTTTGAGAAATTTTACCTTTATTTCTTTTCAAAAAACTGTATGAAAACTCCTTACCAGGCATATTGTCTTTAAATTTTTTCTCCGTAATACCTGCCCGATCTAAGTATCCTTTTACTAAAATACGCAGATCATAAAGATCTAATGGGTATCCCCATTCAGAACAAACATTTAATTGGCTTATAATGTATTCTTCAATTTCCTTAGATAAAACTGTTTGCCCTCCTTGATTTTTCATATTTTTCATCGTGTGTCTATTGAGTACGGAACGATGTATCCCATATTTTACCTCAGCCTCTCGATAGCTGAGATTATTCTCCAATATATCTTGTACAGCATTCTTCAAAACCTCTGGGTCGTGTTTGAGGTACCTTTTGGTGCTTCGGGGGTCCGGTTTATAAACACGTGGCATGTTTATATTGTATAGTGGTCTTTCTAAATAAAGAAAAAAAAGAAACATTATACCAAACATAATCACTTTTCAAACCATTTAAATTTCAGTTTTCTGTATCATCACTGTCTCTATTCACCCGCAGGTTGTCTCTATTCACCCCTTATGGCGTCTCTATTCACCCCGTATGGCGTCTCTATTAACCCCCCTCTCGTCTCTATTCACCCCAAAATATGTGAAAATTTCATGTTCTTTAAAAAGTACCCAATAATGCCGAAATTCAATGAAATACTAAACAAAAGTATGTTTATAGTATAAATAACACATGCAGTAAGTGTAAATTATTATAGTAACATAGTTATACTTACGTTTTCTGGAATAATATCAAAGTTTATGAGCAGTCGAAAAGTAATGATTCACGGACATCGAATTCTGATGCAATTGTTTCAATTATGACAGATCATAGAGTTGCTTTGGTGTTACCATCCGAAATACGAAATTACCAGTAGTCAAAAAAATATTCCCATAATCATGATAAATACGTAGGATACTTAATAAAGTTGTGTTGAAATTCATACCATGTTTTTGTCTCTTTTCACCCCACAGTCTCTATTCACCCCAATTGACGGTACACAATATACTATTCACATATTATTGTTAAAAATATCTTCTGAATTGGTCCTATGACTGCAATAGTGCAGGGGTCGGCATTCTGCAACCTTGTTGCCACGAAGGGCGCAATACAAATTTTGAATATAGCCGGGAGCGCATAATATATACATATTATATGCTTTTCTTTAATGCTGATAACTATTGAAAATCCCAAAAAAACTTAAAATCTTGGTATAACCCCGAAAATCACAGAAATGTGCATTAATAATAATAATATGTATCATGAATCACAAACACATTTTTTTCTCGCGGACATAATCAACGTTTTTTTCATGAAATTGAACTTGTTAGTGGAGTGACAGTATTATAATTTGATGATATCTTGAGGGCGCATCAAATATTCTCCGAGGGCGCCGCGTTGCCGATCCCTGACCTATTCGATGAATTGCTTTAGGTACTTTCCCATATTTTGATTCTTGGTATCCTACCTAGGTACATTTATAGTAATAATGTTTCCATGATATTATATTACATAAAATATAAATATTAAAATAATTATCAGGGTCGTTGTAAAAAAGCAATAGTTAAAAAATATAGTTAAATAGTTAAACAAATATATGTTTAATAACCATTTTTACGAATTAGTATAGGTACCCACTAACTACCAATACCTTCCTTTACATAGTTACTATGTAACTAACTGAATTAGTTTTAAATCTTGGAAAACCAAAATATTAGCTGACATGACGTTATTTAAAACCATTGTTTGTTTAGATATTTGTAAATGGACAAGTTTAGTGTCGTATAGTTTATTGATAATTAATATTAAGTACCTATAAGAACCAACATTTAAATTTTTTAACTACTAGATTTTCATTTACGCATATTTTTTTTTTTAATAATCCCCAAACACATTTAGTAAGTTATAAGAATTTAAAAAGCGCCGTGAATTTGTGTCCACGCTGTATTTCTTCGCCGTGTTGAGGTTGGCTTTTTTTACCTGCTCAGGTAGAAATGGGTAGATCCCTAATGTACCCACTGACAGCATACCTTCTCCCAATCTCTGCGAGGGTGGATATGTGCACCTTGTCCAATCTATAGAAGGTACCTAGATCAGCCGGATACCATCACTTTATAGCTAACATATAATATTTCGTATAATAGTAACATGAAATTGTGTTGGATATCAAAGCGATGTTAATAATTAAAACTAAATCAATAATTAAAACATAGTAGGTACCTACACACCTATCTTTATTGTATCATAATCTAAGAAATATTCATACCTAGTTAGGGTTTTTTTTATAATATCGAAAGAGGCGTTAAACAAAACTGTTTAATTCATGGTGGAAAAATGGATTATATTTGGACTATTAGTGAGTAATTAAAATAAAACACAATAATAGTACGAATTCCACTATTTAATAGACTGGGAAATTCGTGAGTGTAAATATGTATCTGTTTTATTTAAGTACCTACTTATATCTATTTTCATTAGTTTAAAAAATATAAATATTAAATTCTAGTAAAATTCTAAATAAATAGTAAATGTTAAATTCAATGCGCCTACCTATCTGCATATAGAGCAGTGATTTTCAACCTTGTTTGCTTGGCGGAACCCTTGAAGCATTTCGTTAAGTTTTGAACCTTTGGGTGAACATCTAATCTTCTAATCAATCTAATTTAATGGTACCCCAAAAATTACGCCTATTTATTATGATAATCTAATAAATTAAATTGTATTAGTACTTTTCATCCAACAAACAATTTGATTTACCCACACCTCTACTAATATTAATGCCAAAAAACTTTATTACACCGAGTAAATTTTCCTATAGGTGTGTTGACTTTATAAGACGACATAGGTACATAATATGATATAATATTATTATTAGTTCATTTCAACAAAACCACACACTTATGAAATCTACACATGCAGTCATATTTTATCAAAATAGTTTCCTTGTTGGCAGGAAAGTTATGATGTGCATTAAAGCAGAAGTCTCTTACAATATTACCTCACAATATCAAATGTGAAAAATATAACGCATATCTTTTGGTATGGTTTTACATTTTTGTTCGACTTCGAAGGGCCACCAAAATAAAGCCATACACACGTGCATTACGAATATATCCCAAACTGACCTGCCGCAAATTATTACTTCAAAGGTAACCTTTCCCACACCAATTCACCGATTTTAGTGTACACATGAATATGTACACATATTATATTCACATATTACGTTGCACAGGTATGGAATAGAACAATAATTTATCTCAGCTTGCCTTATAAGAATTTTATAAGGAAATTAATTATATTAACAGAACAATAAGGGAAAATGTGATTTAATAATAATATAATATACTGTGAATATCGACATTCCTACCAATTTTATTTAAATAATGTTTGATACAAATAAAAGTTTCATAAAGATATTATTGGCTCGTCTTAGCCAAGTTCAATACGTTGGTATTCCATAATGAATGACCAATTTATTATCTCTATACATATATCTGTTCCGTAAAGTAAATTATTATGCTTGCAATTTGAATCAAATCAACTATCATATTATTGTGCACTGTCTGAAATCTACCCTATTTAAATATTTTCTAGCCGACCATAATAGGTATACCTAGGTACTGAGAGATTTGTTTTACTTTGTTCCTTCCCCTAGCTATACATATTTTTAGGGAAATGAGTGAAACGACAAAAAACGAAAAAAGATTAAATTTGCTTTAAGATTAGAATTCAAAAATGAACATGGAACGATTTTTATTATCTACCTATAATAATTGTTTTTATTACAACGTTTTATTAGCTCGTATTCTTGTTTGTCCGGTGGTTGTTTGTCCAGTACAAATCTTGCAATCGATTTATAACTAACTTCCCGACTAGCTAGAAATTTGAAACTTTTAGAATATATCAGAACACGATGCCAATGCATTATTTTAATACTTTTAGCTTAGATTATAGAATTATTTTAGCCATCTTTAAGCAGAATTGAATTCATTTTCAGTTAATTCTGTTTTGTATGTTAAATTATTTCAGAAAAAAAAGAAAAATACTATTATTGGTTGCTAAGTGGGTCCTAGCAACTAAATTATTAATATTTACGTGCGTTACTATGGTAATCAAAATGAAACGTCAAAATGACATTTCAGTATTCTATATTTGTTAAGTATTTGTTTTTTTTATTTACTTCATATCAAGTACAAGTTTAAGCATATTGAACATAATAATTGAACAGAAAATTTAAAAACGTTGTATATAAAAAGTTCTTTTTATCTTGTATTTTTTATATATAGGTATACGAGTTAATAGTAAAAATTATAACCTGCACAAATTAATTAACAAAATACAGGTATTATTATAGACAGATATGGTATTTAATCAATGTTGACAATTTCCCTCGACTGTGTAGTTACCTAGGTATAACAATATATAATCGATCGACACTCATTGGTCCTTATAAGGTAGGTACCTAATTAAATTACATAAATTAAGTACACACATACTAAAGTTATATTTAAAAAAAATATTTGTGCTTCTTATATTAGGTAATATTAATAAAGTTGTGGGATTTTTTTTTAATTAAAAAACTGCAATATCTTGGCCTCATAAATAATAATATAATATCCATGAGTATACAAAACAAACTTCATTTTTTTTATAACGTAGATCCATAGAGATCTAAAACCAGTGGCAATAACAATATTGATCAATAATAATAGATCTTTTTTCATAGAGTGCCGGCCGAAAATTAGAGATTTTTTGTTACACTTTTTTCTAAACGACTTCTCCGTTCATTGATGTCCGCTTTTTTTCTTTTCTGTATGTAGTCAATTACTAAATTTAATAATGTGTGAAATTTATGAGAGTTTTTTATATTTTACTCATAAAAAATCTGCAAAAACTTAATGTGAAATGGGATATATTATTATAAATTTGAATTTTATCCTAGAATTCGTAGACCGTGAGCTACCTACTTTCACTATAAGTACCTAGTTGTTTTCCGTCTTGTAGGTATTTGGAGTTAGTTCATAAAGGAAGTTAGGAGACTCCATGTTCCTATGCAAGAATCTGCGTTAGAACTCCTTATTATCATCATTAGCCTGAATTGTTGAAACACTGTTGAATGAATGCCTCTCTAAGCTGATTCCACCTTTCGATCTTGTGCGTTGCTATAAACTTCTGGATATCAGTGACTAGGGATCATAAAATAAAGTTTCATGATTGCTTTTATAAGTTCCGATTATGAGTTGACAACAGGGAACACAAAATTAATGGGAACTGGCTTAACCTACTGGGTGTGGTGAAACAAGCTACGGATCTCGAGTGTGGAAAATATGGGATACCTACACTTAAACACGGGTCAAAGAATAATGATATTTTTAATACTCGCGTCTGTATCGTAAGAATATGCATTACCTAACGTTCTTCACGTAAATGTAACGCGCTTTCAATATTTGAGGATAATTTGCGAGTTTTGTTGTACCAACTTGGGTTTTATGGTTTGACCGTCATAAAGTACTCTGTTTCAAATCCTTGGTCCACAGTGATGACATTTACATTTATATGTTATTAATCTTGTGATTGACAACTATTTTTGGATACAAACCCATCGTCAGAACAATGTTGTAATTAAGTACTTACCTTATATTACCTAAAATTGCAGAACATCATTTTTGTGAGTCTAACCCCATATCCATTATCATCCTTTACCGATTAAGCTACCATAATTGCTAATCATGCCTACATTTGCATTTAAATTTGGGGTGTTATTTCATAGACGGTTTCGGTATTTTTGATACCCCCCCCCCTCAATCCCTCATCATCATAGTTCGTTACAAATCTTGTACCCCCTCTCTAAATTACGTCACATTGTTGAAAATCATAGATTCCCTACATACCTAATACAAATATCAGAAAAATACTTTTGTAGGTTTTGTGACGTCACATTTTCTACAAACCCCTATCCCCTTCATCACAAATCATCACAAAGACGTCGACGTACATAGACGTCAGATATATTACCATTTTTTGTGACAAAATGGAAAAAAAGGAATATAGTAAAATAAAACTGTAATTTAAGCGCAATTAATTCAAATAAACTTTGAAAATGACAAATTTCAATCGGTACCTAACAAAAATACCCACTAGAGTTTGTATTCTATAAGCTGGCGTACACGTCACACGGAAAGCATTGTGCCATCTCGTTCAACTATTACAAGTTTTCAATGGAGGGAACGAGTTGGATGCTGAAGCGGGGGGGGGGGGGGGGGGACGCACGCCAGCTTATAGAAGACAGACTCTACTTACATAATTTATTACTTATGTTTTATTTTAATTCCTAGTATAAAGTCTTCCCCTGTTTTTCGACCCATACAATTATTGTGTACTCTAATAAGTGTTAAATAATGGTCTATAATTGATTGAATTATTTTTTCGCCAGTTAGTCATGGAATAGAATATAATATATTACTATGCTGACAGTTTTGACACAAATCTAATATATAAAAATTAATATTTGTGTGTTTGTTTGTTCGTATTTAATGTGCAGCCATACCGTTCATCCGATTGCGATAAAACTTTGTAAACTTATTGCTTGCACTTGCGGGAAGAGTATAGGCTATACTAATATATAAAAATGAATGTCTGTCTGTCTGTCTGTCTGTCTGTGTGTCTGTCCCGTATGCGTTCCTATACCATTCATCCGATTGCAATGAAATTTTGGTAAGTGGTTGTATGCATGCATACCCATAAAGGTTTCTGAATTAGAAAAATCATCATCTTCTTCTTCTTCTTCATTATATTTTCTTTTATTCGTATGGTTCCTATACCATTCATCCGATTGCAATGAAATTTTGGTAAGTGGTTGTATGCACACCCATAAAGGTTTCTGAATTAGAAAAATCATCATCTTCTTCTTCTTCTTCATTCTATCTTCTTTTATTCGTATGCGTTCCTATACCATTCATCCGATTGCAATGAAATTTTGGCAAGTGGTTGTATGCACACCCATGAAGGTTTCTAAATTAGAAAAATCATCATCTTCTTCTTCTTCTTCATTCTATCTTCTTTTATTCGTATGGTCTCTATACCATTCATCCGATTGCGATGAAACCTTCATCAGTTGTTGTGGTAACACCCGCAATGGTTTTTGAATTAGTACAACCATCTTCTTCTTCTTCTTCTATTCTATATTCTTCTATTCGTATGCGTTCCTATTCCATTCATCCGATTGCAATAAAATTTTCGTCAGTAATTGTGCCAACACCCGCAAAGGTTTCTGAATTAGTACAACTATCTTCTTCTTCTTCTTCTTCTTCATTCTATCTTCTTTTATTCGTATGGTCCCTATACCATTCATCCGATTGCAATAAAACCTTCATCAGTTGTTGTGGTAACACCCGCAATGGTTTTTTAATTAGTACAACCATCTTCTTCTTCTTCTTCTTCTATTCTATATTCTTCTATTCGTATGCGTTCCTATTCCATTCATCCGATTGCAATAAAATTTTCGTTAGTAATTGTGCCTACACCCGCGAAGGTTTCTGAATTAGTACAACTATCTTCTTCTTCTTCTTCTTCTTCATTCTATCTTCTTTTATTCGTATGGTCCCTATACCATTTATCCGATTGCGATGAAACCTTCGTCAGTTGTTGTGGTAATACCCGCAATGGTTTTTGAATTAGTACAACTATCTTCTTCTTCTTCTTCTTCTATTCTATATTCTTCTATTCGTATGCGTTTCTATTCCATTCATCCGATTGCAACAAATTTTTCGTCAGTAATTGTGCCAACACCCGCGAAGGTTTCTGAATTGGTACAACCATCTTCTTCTTCTATTCTATCTTCTATTCGTATGCGTTCCTATACCATTCATCCGATTGCAATGAAATTTTGATCAACTGTTGTGCTCACGCCGCAAAGGTCTCTGAATTGTTACAACTATTTTCTTTTTCTTCTATTCTATCTTCTTCTATTTGTATGCGTTCTTATACCATTCATCCGATTGCGATGAAATTTTGACCAGTTGTTGTGAGCACGCCCGCGAAGAGTTCTGAATTAGTACAACCATCTTCTTCTTCTTCTATTCGTATGCGTTCCTATACCATTCATCCGATTGCAATGAAACTTTGGTGAGTTGTTGTGCCCTTGCCCGCAAAGGTTTCTGAATTACTATAATCATCTTTTTCTTCTTCTATTTGTATGCGTTCTTATGCCATTCATCCGATTGTGATGAAATTTTGACCAGTTGTTGTGCGCAAGCCCGCGAAGGTTTTTGAATTAGTACAACCATCTTCTTCTTCTTCTATTCGTATGCGTTCCTATACCATTAATCCGATTGCAATGAAACTTTGGTGAGTTGTCATGCGCATGCCCACGAAGGTTTCTGAATTAGAAAATCATCTTCTTCTACTATTCGTATGCGTTCCTATACCATTCATCCGATTGCGATGAAACTTTTGTCAGTTGTGTGCGGTTTCTAAATTATTATTATATAACATACAAAGTTTGTTGTTTGTTTGTTCCATCCAATTTTGATTTTTTTTTTACTACATATTTATAACATTAATAACGTTTTCATATTTTGGATTCGATTTTAATTTAGTGTTCTTATGTTTGACCTTTACTCCTATTATAATTATTTTCATATTGCCATATTGTATTACACAGATATTTTAATATTAAAGAAATAATTACCTCCTATTATTTTTCAAATATCTAAGATAAATATAACCACGAAGCGACCCCGTGCGAAGCCGGGTACTTCAGCTAGTATTTAATAAAAAAAAATGTTGTACGTAGTCATATAGGACATTTTTGTCATTACATTATATTATAGATAGATTATAGAATGTCCGAGTAGGTACTTGTTACATCATTGGATTTTTTGTTGGAATATTGTTAAAGGAACCTGGCTTCATAATGGCAGATGTTTTGGGTTTACATTATTTTGAAACAGGCGACAGTCGTTTCGCTGGGATAGGCGATATTTCTGAAAGGCGATCTCTGCGGGATTTTTTGGAGAATCACACGATGTAGCGAAGGCAAACAGTTTGGCAGGTGAATTCCTGGTTTTTAAATGCTTTCATAGTCAATGTACGTACGGTTGGAAGTGCACAGTATCCAAGAAATGTGCCACAATGGTAGAAATAGAATATTTTTAACCACGGTCAGGAAATCTAGAGATAACATTTTTACCAGGGCACTTGTTACTGGCACGGTCGCACTCATTAAAAAAAATCATTAAGTGGATGAATCAATCATATGTAAAGCCTTATCGATTCTGGTTTAATCTGGCTTAATTGGCATAATACATAAGGCAACACAATTGTATTTTCATAAGGAACACCCCATTCGTATACTTATAAAAATATACTATACTAGTTATAAATAGTGCCTAGCACCTCTATTCCATGCAAACATCCTTTCCCAAGCTTTTCTTTGTTATCGTGTGTTGATGATTTCTTTTACACGCTATGGCAACTTTGTCATAATGGTATTATCATTTATTGTAATATAACAGACACTTTCCAGTTGCTTTGACTGAGTATTTTTAAATCTCCTGTGGCACAGTCCAGCCATCTCAATGTCCTGGCCTTCTTTTGACTTAGGGGTTTGCGTACATAGCCCGCCTTGCTAGCATATCTTGAATTCTATGCACTTGGCCGATGCAGCGCAGTCTCTGCAATTCCATATGCCATTATACCTTGACCTCCAAATGCCACTTTCTTGAACAGCCCCAAATATTCTTCTAAAAACTCTCCTCTTAAAGATATCCATTAAAGATCCTTAAAGACATTTTCAGTGACGTGGTATGTGTTTTGTATCTGATTAGATTTGATATGTCTACAATTTTTTGTTTTCTTAAATAAATAAATAACTACACTGAAATAGCTATCTCGATGTCACACTTTTGTCTTTCAATCTTGTGGTGGTGAATTGTGAATTTTGGTTGATTAATTTCACCCGATAGCTTTACCTCACTGGTGATTCATCAATGCCTCTTATTGTCGAGGTCATTGTTTATTTTTTTTAATATCACTCATGTCTATCAAAAAACGCCAAGACAATTTAATTATAAACGATAAAAAATGCCAAAAATACGTATTATAGAATTAAGTTAATTATTAACAACATAATCACAGGTAGCAGACATATCAACTATGACATTGACCTTCACTGCATTCTTTTTAAAATTAGTTTCGTTGTATAAATCAAAGTCGATTATAAATTAATTTTAATGTTTTGAATCACTGCATAATGTATTTCATGCGTGATACACAATTAAAAATGTATTAGTGAGCCTGAAGGCTTTACCAGCGTAGTGTGCGCAATGCTGTATATATTGTGTGTATTCACAACGTTATCTTGCTGGCTTGTCATCTTCGAAATAGTATCCAGCTCCCAAAATCCAAAGAATATTTTCAAAAACCACCCTTAGGGCACCCACCACTCAACCTTTGGATCGCGGTCATAAAGCGAACCAATTATTAATTCTTGCCTGAGTTTGTTTAAAGTTTAAAGAATAATATATTCTACTGGTGGCATAGATATCATAATCATCATCAACAGCCGGAGTCGATCCACTGCTGGATGACGGCATCCCCTAGCTCCCTCAACTATTCTCAGCCCCAATTATTCGCTAGCACGTACATACATCCACCAACTTTATGAGTCCGTCTATCCAGCGGTTTTTAGGGCGTCCCTGGGCGTTCAGTGCCCCTTGGGTATCACTGCATGATGGCATTTGTCCACTCGTCGAGCGACATTCCAGTTCATTGCCATTTCATTTACTTAGCGACATCTAACACATCAACTACTCTTGTCTGCTTCATTATACATTGGTTTGTTTTGTGATTTTTGCGCGTTGTGCCCAACATACACCTTCCCATGCCACGTTGAGTCCATAGTTCGTAGATATAATTTGTAATAAATATATATTTATCACGTTATCAGCTAATACGTGCCAAAAAAATATTTAATTAAATGAGTATTTAATTCACAGGGATCATACGTAAAAGTTGCGGATACTCCTCTATGAGTTTCCGGTCTGCTCATCGAGCTGGTGACGAAATTTAAGTACCTAAGTTCCACAGTTGCTGACGCCGGCGGTCTTTCTAGTGAATATGGAGTACATATGAGCATTGCGAAGCCTGCATTCAGCCAACGAGTCACGTGGAAGTCAGCGCTGTAATCAGTAATGGCCAAAACTGCTTGATTGATGCATGCGTGATACCTGATCCTGTGTATGAGGCGTGGCGTCTTATCAAGGCCCAATGGTATCACCCTTGAGCTTAGGGCTACACTGGTACGATATCGTCAGTACTTGGAGACGGGCGTAATCACAAAGAAGCACTTCATATGTTCCGAATGACGCCTAAAAATGTAAAAATCTGTATCGTAATCATTGTGCCACCAACGTGCCAGCGATCTACGCGCCGTTGGATGGCCATAGTGATGAAAGAAACTACGTAGGTACCTATCGTAAAATAAATGTCAAAAAATACTTTGGTGGCAGCCTAGATCCAAACCAGTTCCATACAGTTAAGAAAAAAAAATAGACTCGATAATCGTGGAAAATGCATATAGCTACGAATATTAAAAATATACCATATTATTATTACAATAATTTGTCTACGGTCCAAGATTTCAACAGCCCTGCCTAAATTTTGCTTTTAACTTTGCGTCCTACCACTCCTGCCATAATATGCGTGAAAGTACATGATGTTTCATGTGTATTAGTAAATCTTCTACCTGCGCTAAGATTTTGGGATTTAGGGTGGATTCCACAAAACGCATCCCCTAAAATTTGGAAACTCGGAATGCAGCCGGTGCAGCATGCGTTTTTAGTTGAAAACTAAAAAATATGGCACAAAAAATATTACAATTTATTAGTTACTATCTTTTTATAGTGTCTTTATATTGTCTAAGATCTTAGATTATTATTTACTATTCAACAATGATGAACAATATTCTAGTAATATTTAAAAAAAATAATAAGTATATACTTTATATTATACGTTTTATATGCGGCTTTTGTTTTTCAGGGTGCTATAATTATATTATATATGTATATATTATTGGTACTCTCTACATATTACCTATAAAATTTATACTAAGACTATTATTCGCGCACATGGTGAACAATATCAAGTATGCTTACCGAGATATACGTTTGACTTTATTTAGGTAATATTATAATGATTGCCACCTACTAATAAAGCTTACTATTTGAGCAAAAAAACGTGGCGTTAAATATTTTTAAACCTTTTTTCACCATGTCCGATCCTAATAAGAACACATGGGTCTCCACAGAGTGGACTTTTGTATAAACAGATTTTTGTTTTTACATGAAATGGATGTTAGCCAATTGCTCAACCTATTTTACAACGTTTTTCTTAGGTCGTATTCTTATTTGTCCGGTGGATGTTTGTCCGGTACAAATCTTGCAATCGATTTTTAACTAATTTCCCGACTAGTCATTTGAAACTTTTAGAATATAGGTATCAGAACACGATGCCAATGCATTTTTTAATACTTTTAGCCATCTTTATGTAGAATTAGATTCATTTTTAGTTAATTGTGTTTTGTATGAAAAGTTATTTCGATTATTGTTTATTTTTGTGTATATTATTGTTTGCTAGGGGGTCCTAGCAACTAAATTATTAATAATATATACGTGCGTTACTATGGAAATCAATATGGAATGACATTTCATTATTCAGTATTTCTATCAAGTACAATTTTTTTTGATCGTTTAAACTAGTCAAGTCAAGTTTATATGATTCAACAGAAAATTTAAAAACGTTGTAAGTATATAAAAAAGTTCTTTATATATTGTAATTATTACACTTAGGTGATGAATATCTGTGATTAGACATTATGTATCTATGTAAATTATCATGAATTATTACCACCTAGTCATCGCTGAATTTCTTAAAACAATATAAATTTATATGTTTTTTTATATTGTTTGATGTAACCCGTCGCAAACATTGTTTTTCACCAAGTCCGATCCTAAGAAGATCATAATATGGGCCTCCACAGAGTGGAGGTTTGTATTTTTTTTTTACGAGAAATGAATATTACCCACTTGCTCAACCTATTAGGTCCACACATTGATTCCAAACACACATTGAAAGACAATATATATATTTGCCAGACCCACGATTCGAACCTGGGACCCACGAAATTATAAGCCGACACGTTAACCCCTTGTCCATCGTGGCCGTAAACAATAGTGTGCAATAAGTGCTAGAAGATATCAATATTTGGCCACGTATTTTTTTCGACTTAAACGTGGTGTGAATGTGAACTCTGCCATTCTTAGTAGTATTGACTTGTGTGTCCCTGATAACTATCTTAGAAATCGGGAGCATCAGTTGTTTGTTCTCCCGAGGAGCAGAACTAACCTGCCATTGGTGATGCCAATTGGGAGGGCAATAACTCTGTTCAACCAAATCGCTTCGGATGTTGATATATTCCATCTACGTGAGGATGAGTATAGGTGGACGTTGTTTTATAAATTATTAAAATAGGGTTTGCTTAACTCATACGGTGTACTTCCTTATACCTATATATTTTTTTTTGTATTTACACATTTATACTGTAGAATAACTTAATACTGATCTATCTCTTTTGTTATGTACCTAATATTGTTTTAATTTAATTTCGTTGTTTCTAAATGTTATGTTGTGAACGTCTTCAACTTATAATTTGTAATGTCCACAATATGTAAAATAAATGAATTGAGTTGAAAATAACTCTGTGTATAATGATGTTATATGTTACATTATATCAATAATCTTGGCAGCATCGTCTAGTTCAGTTTTAAGTGTGATTGAAATATTATTAATTCGCTATACCTACTCCTTTTTTCAAAATCATATCTTACAAGAACCCAGGTGGAATCCATTTGAGAAACTCTGTTCTAATGTCATTAATAACATCCCAAACAACACCTACGCCTGAACATTAGTGCCTATGCTACAACTAACTGATCTCTATTTTCTCTGCACTATGAGCAGTAGGTACCTACATAGGAAAACTTATCTAATATTATATTAAGTAATATTATCTATCACTGATTATTGAAGCGGAATAACCTGTCCTGTTTATTACTCGAGTCCGTACCCAATGAATTTATTGCTATAATGGTGTATTGAATTTTGAATTGAACGCCTCCCAAAAATGACCTTGATCGAAGTATGTGCTTTAATTAATATCAAGACTTTTATTGTGGTAGGTACTGATCGATTAAGTCATAAAAGTAATTAATATGACGAATAAAAAAATGACATTACTGAACATTATTATGAGGTGAATTCTTGCATGAACTTTATTATAAAGTTTAAATTATCGATAGGTATATGAGCACACAGCCCACAACATAAGGAAGGGAATAATAAAAAAAATCGTAGCAATATAATATCTATTATTTTATACGACTATTATTAATTATTGTAAGTAGTCACTAAACAGAAATTTTAATTTTTTGTCTTCATCGAGTTCCGCGGATGTACGTGGCAGCGAAGAACAAAGTATCTACTGAGAATAATCGAAGTATCTAGGGAAGGGTTTTTATAAAAAACAACCATAATTACAACTACCAATGTTCCTACTTAAAATAACAATGCATCTATTCTATATTCAATTATTATTGAAGATAACAGTGATACGTATCTAGTATCTACCAGTGGCGAAGGGTGGAGGAGGTATCAAAGAGGTCAGGAATTTTACAAATTTTAGTACTTATATACTTACACTTACTAATAATTTGATATTACTATTATGTGGTATCAATCAGTGGCGAAAAATAGAGGTAGGCTGTTAAGGCCCGACATAAATAGTACCTACACACTAAACTTTGTCAGACAAACGAATTTGTTTTCATTGAACTAAGGCTACAATGTGTAGATAGTGTTTGTCTAGTTTTTTTTATAAATCAAGCCTTGCCTAATCCAAACCATAGTATATAATATACATAAAATAGTAAAAAAAATATACGTTTATTTATAAATTAAGTATCTAAAATTATGCTATTAAACCATACATAATTTTAGATATTTTAAAGATTGAAGAATATTTGTTTGTCGGTTTTGTTTAGGCAGGGCTTAATGAATAAAAAAAACTAACCGACACCATCTGTAATATTATATAAATCCTTAATTCAACGAAAACAAATAAACACGACTGAAAAAATTGTGCACTATTTTTGCCGGATCACCCATAGCATACAATATAAACTATTATGGTTTGGTTTAGGCACGATTTAATTGAATTTTATAAACTAACCAGCACCATCTGAAAATTGTTCTTATTTCAGTGAAAACAAATAAGTTCATTGTGGACTATGTATGTCGAAACTTAAAAGCCTACCTCCGCCTCTAGCTGCTGCTGCCAATTTGATGTTAGTTGCGGGGATTTTGTACGCTTTGAATAATATATTTTGGTGTAATTTACTCATTATATTGTATGAGTGGTTTGAATAGTTTCGAGGCCCCCTTTTAAATTTTCTAACGAATTGATCGTGTCATCTGCATTAAGAGCATACATCAGTGAAACGCCAAATAATTTTCACATTTCACGTTCGTTGCCAATCTAAGAGCGGGAGCAAGTCATGAACACGTCAATTTGTTTTGTGATGGCGTCGGAGGAATATATTCTTAAATCGTGTAAAGATTACTAAAAAACGTTACGCATTTACTCGAAAAAGAAAACATGTCAACGAATATATTATTATTATTACTAATATAACAATAAACATAACATTAAATGGACGCATGTTGAATTTTTATGACAAATTATGTTTTGTTTGGCACGCGTCGTTTGCACAATCTGCGTGTCGCGTAGTCACGATCTTTTTAGACCATGCCTCAGCTGAAGTATAGCCTTAAAGAAAATCGCCACTGCTGATGATGATGACAGTATCTCAACATTATATTATTAATTTGTGTGAATGTTGGTGCACCCCAAGTAATCTGGTATATTTGAGATTATTTATTTAATAGGTCAAAAGGGACAATAAGGGCTTTCAAATAAATAAACCATCAAAGATGGACAGAAAAAATATGACCATATGGGAAACGTTTCCCGAAAAAACTTGTAGGTACCTACTTAAATTTAATGCATCCAAAAAATAGGAAGTGAACTCTCACTGATTCAAGAAAAAAGTGTTTAAAAAAGCAATAAACGAAATAATATACCTGTCTGTAAGTGGACCAGGTGTATTTTTTCTTGCACTTTTTCTAGTTGCTAACCATATTACCCTTTCCTGCTACAAAAAAAAAATAACTAAAAAACTCATGTGAATGGACTATTTTTTCTCAGGTTTTTTACTATCTATACAGAGACAAAGTGAATACACTGGTGATGACATGATGTGCTTCTCTTGTGCATTGGCACCGTATAAATAATAACTCATTAAGAATTAATTATAAACTGTACCTGCCAAACTTTAATGGAAGTTTTCAGTTTTCTTCGTAATAAACGGTATTTTTATTTGTTTTCAATATTTTTCGGCACTACATACTCGTACAAAATGATCATAAATCCAGACGTATCATCATGGAACTCAAAAATAATATTATTATTTTCTTTTCTGTGCGTATCATCCTAGGTCAGGGTTGGCGTACCTTTTTACGCACGCGTGCCAAAATTTCCCAAATATTATTTTTCGACTGTCTGACGTGCCGAGCAGTTTTTCATGGGGAAGTAAGGTCATAGTTTTTAAAAATCCTAATAAAAAATGATGATGTTCTAGATACCACTCACAGAACATAGCACATACATATAGTTTTATCACTTTTTTCAATTATTACGCCATAGGTACATTTCGGTCCACCAATTTTGAAACTGTGTGCCGTAATTACTACTACTAGCTTCACCAAGGTTGTTTCTTATTTGGTGCAGTCATTTTTCGCGGGAGATTTTTTTTGATGTAAGTATTGATTATTTTGGTTCTTTACGCACAAATTGAGACCAGAATTGCTCCGATCAGATCAGGCATTCTGTCGTGGTCTCAAGCATTGTAAATCGATCAAATTTAAAGGTTCGTGGCGCGGCATCCCCCGCCGCCTGATGAGGGTAGGTTAGGTTATATGTGACGCATAAAGCCTAAGGACCGACCTCTGCAATTATATATTTACTGCTTATTCTTGCATAGTATTTGCGTGCTATTTTTTATACAATGCGATCTGTCATTTATTACAGGTATTTTTTTCTCTTCAAACGTGTGCCATGGAAAATCATTTCGCGTGCCATAGGTCCGCCACCACTGTCCTAGGTGAATAATGATATTTATAACTAGTGATATTTTCATTATATAAATCAATCCACATAAATATCACTTATGTAATATGTTGACTCATATCAAGTAAGTAGACATAGTAGAGGTTATGATAATATTGGTTATTAATTAATAACGATCGATAATTTCATGGCGATACAATACAATATCTTCTTTCTTTTCTTTTAACCATGTCCGATCCTAATAGGATCATAATATGGGCCTCCACAGTGTCGAGGTTAGTATTAACAGATTTGATATTGTGACATAATATATTTCATAAGTATATAAACACAAACTTAAAATATGTGTATTTGATAGACCCTAGATTCGAACATGGGAAACCCAAAATATACCGAATACAAAATTCCAACAATTGGAATTAAAAATCAACTAGAAAGGTTAAGCATTCAGATATCCAGGTATCATTGCGTAAATATTTTTTAGCTTTTGCTTTTTAGCGTGACGTCTTTAGGTAGGTAGTTCAAGTGATTGGCAAATAATTACACATATCTACTATATTCATACATAAATATTATATTAATAGTAGCTATCATACTTTTGGACATAAATAAAAAACAATAATTTTTATGGACCCTGCAAAAAAATGCGGAAATGATTAATGCAGGAAAAAAGATGTTCCAAGCTTTAAAAGTTTAAAATAACACATTTTCGCTATTATCGTAACGTACCCCGTCCCCAAAACATTTTTTTGCATTATTTTTCTTAAGGTTTTTTAATTTTTTTATTGTCTATCTTTACACAAACACACTTCTTTGTTAATTTTTGTAATACCAAATTTTCAGAAAGCGAAAGTGCAATATACAAAACATTTAATTTTTTAACTGCCCCCAATTGAACGTTTTTACTTTCGTTAGAAGGGGGATATTTTTTAGCTTATTTTATTGGAGGGGTACCGCCTACAGTGTTTAGATTTTTTTAGTTTTTCAAACAACCCTTTGAGACCGACTTTTTTACGCAATGTTTGTATTTTATTATATGACAATAATTTCCCTTTCTACGATCCCATCCTTATGATTATTACTTATTTTATTACAATGTAAGTAAATGTAAAGGAAGTGCTTTGTATTGTTTTTTATCTACTTCATAAAATAGGTACTCTCAATCGCAAACAAAAATTGTTTTGGATTTAATTAATAATGAACGCCTACTCATGTATTATATTTTAAACGGTTACTACGGATACATACCACGTCATGAAAGTGTGATTGAAAATATATTTTGGTTACTTATATATTATTTTATCACCATCATTCCCCAAGGTGGATAACTATTAACTAGGTACTTTGCAGAAAGAAGCTTTCCCCATGGCTCCCCTCTATTCTCTGCGTTTAGTTGGCCACTGCCATGAGTTTTCACAATGATATGATTAACTATTGGTTTTAGAGTAGTGTTGTAGGATGGAGCATTTCTCCAACGGTTGTCCACTCTTCGATCGCCGTGTTTAACCTATTGCCATTTCCAACAGTTTTCCGACATAGATGATTTATTATATATTCTATATTATACACTAATTCAGTATTCTGGTATATTTGGGTTCTTTCCGTGTTATGTCAGATATGCACCTATCGATGACACGATGGGTTTCTCTTAATTTAAGATGTATTCATGCATATTGTTGTGTGAGCACAGAATTCATTAAAGGATTAAAGTAAACATTACTATCGTCTTTTCCAGCTGTCTTTGTAATGTAACTACCCACATATAATTTTGTGATACACATACACTTTTGTGATTTAATTTATAGAAAAAATAAATGAAATAATCGTAATAGAAATTAATGATTAATTTGTATTTTTCTCATTTCAAACGATATCAGTTGTAATCGTTTGTTAAGTTAAGTCTATTTATTGTATGGCAACATCCCTTAGAATTGCGATCCATCGATTGGGAGCCACTGATCTACTGACACATAAAATTAAAATAAGGAAGGCTCTCAATACCCGCCTACAATAAAATTTATTGAAGGCACACAATAATATACATAAGAACATTCAAATAATTATTCAACAGAATTGTACAAAGGGGTGGGTGAATATGTTTAAAAGAATACAATACCATAAACAAGCAGGTAGCTCAATAATATGTGTGTCAATTAGACGAGATGCCGACTCTCAGCTAAAAGGACAGGGTTCGTGGAAACCACGACAATACATTTTACTATGCCCACTATCCTTGAGAGATAACATTATTACAAACTCGTTGTTTTACGAAGCCGACTAAAAAATATTTTAATATTATGCCATCACCCAAATATTTTTAGCATTTTTTAAAAAATGTTTTTCGTTATTTTCCAATTTGTACATATTATGCGCCCGATGCACGAATCATCATAGCAGTAAATAATAAAATTGTTCCATTTTTTTCCGACACGTGAATCGTTTATATTATCAATTATTTTGACTTCCAAAACAGTGGCGAGGAACGAAGGAAAACGTGTAAAATAATTATTAAAGATAAAATAATATAATACATTTCATCAACAGAATGCAGTTAAATTTAAAGAAACTCGATAGTAAATGCGAGGTATCCATAGAGGCATAGAAAAAAGAAACATTTTATGTGTGCTGATTACTTCACTATTAAAGAACCAACATGTAGGTATGTTAGACCTGTATTTACTTACAGTACTTAGTGCCTACTCATTAAAGGCGGAAATGGGAAGCAGGGGATATATACCTATATTTTTAGTAGGTACATAAAAGAGCGGGGTGGGGGTGGGAGAGCCCACAGCCAAGATAATTGAGTATATTAATCTTGTGGATGTATATATATTATATATATCAGATATGTATATATCAGTACAGTTCTACAAACTTATTTGAATAACGGTCAAAAATGGAACTACGTACTACGCACGCCATATTGAAAACGTCATTCGAATGTCAGATTCTGTTCAGTTGTGAGTCTTGATTGGTTAGTTTTCGACTGTGACTCCCCAACAATTCTTTAGATACCTAAGTGTGTAGGTCTGTGTCTGTACCAACTACATAATATTATACTAATACTGCACAAGCTGATTGTTTTTAATTGATTCGTAGGCGGAAACGAAATGAGCAATATAACAAAATACTTAAGTAAAATAATACATACTATGTCATATTTATAACTTCAAAACGCCGCCAAAGAGAGTCATATAATTTTATTGCACAGAACGAAAATGTTAAAAACGAAAGTTTCAATGAGCACCTACCCAACTTATTGTCGTTTTTGCGAAGTAAATATGTATGAACTATTTTTTCCTGTTTTACGATAAGGCTAGGTTAACTTCCGAGATTAACTAATTCATGCTGAGAGAATCTATAATAGTAGTTATCACCAATGAAAAATAAATTTAAAAATTAAAAAAAAAGTATTATTTCTGAGTTCCCTGGTAGTTATATAGTAGGTACTGCCATATTAAACCACCTAGGTAGTAGGTAGCTACATTCCCGCTGAATATGAAAAATAGATTTGATTCCCAACCAGGTTCCTCGAGAATACCTATTAACAAATTGTGAAAAAATACTTAGGTATTGGTACTACTTACCTACTTACATCACCCTGTGACGCCTCAACATTGAGGCATAGGGCAAACAAAAGGTCGCGCCACTTCCCTCGGTCCATCGTCAAGTAGATCGCTTTTATAGCACCGCAACATGGTCGGCTATTGCGATGGAAACTTTGAGGCAGTGATATCTCGATAGAGCGAATATCTTGTAGCCATACGAAGTATATAATTTATTATTATTTTTAAGTTATAAGAACGTATACTTAAGTTTTAATTATTATGTATTATTACCATTTACTCACGCTGCTAAATGTCACTTTCGGGTGGGTAAATCGAGCGTTGATTCCGTGGATATGATAAAATTTTCGGCTGCGATAATATGAATACGCTATGAACGTTTCTGTCAGAATTTTAACTATTTTAGCCATAAACTAAAAACTGTAGTTAGTAAAGGTAAAAGTAAAAGGTTAGTAAAGGAACTTCATTTTGATTTGAGAGATGCAGGGGACCGTGCTAGGTAGAGAGGAGAGTCTTGGTCTCTCAGAAGATAATGACGTGCATTTCGGAGTGACGGATTGACCAAGGCGAGTGATAATACTTTTGGTCGTGACCGTTTGGATACCATTGCAGGAAAAGATAAACAAAAATAGATTTTCTTCTTTATCATATATTTGAAAATAGGTCACAATTAATATAGTAAGCACTTAAATAAAAAAAGATATTATAAAATAAACTACATACTAGGAAGGTACCTACCAACTTACTTAAAAACATGAAAAATGAATAAATAAAATTAATCTAAGTAAATTCTTACACACCTTGCATCTCATAAGAATTGCTGTAATACCTAATTTTATAAGAGAGTCCAGAAAAAAGTGCATTCTTTTGTATCAATAATTTTATTCAAAAACCTTTGTGTTTATATTTATTTCGCTAGCTACATAATACAATTATTACTGAAAGGGTATATTATCTACTACGTGTGAGTATATCTACTACCTACCATTGTATATTTTGTTAGTAACCGACATACCCCCAAATATGCCCTGTTTTTTTGTTGGAGATTTTTTCTCTTCCCAGGAAAATAGTGCACTTGTGCAATAATTTATCATTGTTAAATGCACTTGCCGCCTGGATTTTTTTGCATACAAAATATTGCTTTGAGGAATAGCTTTGTTGACACTGGATGCATCTTTGAATTCTGATTATTTATATTATTATTACCAGTTAGTTATACATTCATCACCAAAGCCTTATTATTAGTCTTTATTAGCAGAGCAATATTTGATGGATTTTTTTTCTTGCTACGCGGAATAAAATATTTCAGCGCGGCAAATTAATCTATGGTGTCGAATAAACTTTTTGCGAGCTCCAAAATAATTTCACATTTTATGAACAATATTGGGTAGGTACCTACTTATCTAACCTAACGAATCTCTACAATATTTGGAAACGAAATCCCGTTGCGTGGGTTTGCCATTCGCGCAGTCAATTAGGGCCGTGCTCTGGAACCACACATGTATTAGAAAAAAAAATCACGTGAATTTGAATGGAAAGCGTGGGGTCTAGGATGATTTGGCGACGGGACAACTAGGTGCTACGGAATCGAATGATCGAAAATAAATGGACGTTCGTGAAATATATATAATTAATACCTACTTTGATATATTTTAAATATGCACACGTATTGCCGGCCACAGACGGACAGTTCTCGTAACAGGTTGAACATGCCAGTTAATAACTATACAGTTATCTTTGGTAGATAATCTGCGGCGCCCATAGACGGACACTTTTCGACCTTTCAGATATGTGCCATGTTCAAACTGCCAGCGACCCCCCACTCCCGTGTTTTTGTAAAACTGTTGGAATTTCAACTAGCCGAAAGTTCTCGTTTGACGTTAGATGCTGGTAACGTAAAGTAGGAGTAGCTGGCGCGATTTGGCGGCAAATTTTGACAGTTCTGTCATAGTTCGTTCGTAAGAAGTATATTATTTTTGTTGCGTGTTAGTTCTTTTGCGAGATACTCATATTATATAATTACGAATATTGTGGTGTCAACTAGGTACCGCAAACAATATTTTCCACTACTTAAATACAAAAATATGTCTAGGTATCATGGAAAATAAATCTAGACAAAAGAAATATGTACTTACGTAAATTTAGTATTAAGTTAATGTTATAATATGTACCAAATTAATAGATATTATTCAAAACCAATAAGTAAATTGTTTTGGTGATTGAATAAAACATATTACACAAATTTAATGTATATAACCCTGATTTAAATAAAACAATACGTATGTATTTTATCTTAATTAAATTTTATTAAAACAACAATAAGTATACTATGAATAATTTATTCAAAATAAAAGAATCTGGACATATATTTACACAAACAATAAATTGTAATCATAATAAATCTAACAAAGTAAAAATATTCGTAGATCAATCGTTCGTTCAAGTATACCCTACTTAAAACTAATTTAACACATGGTACCCCTGTGTATGATCTCGGCGAACATAACCTCCATAGTTTTTGACACTTGATCTGCCACAGACAATAACTGTACGTATATGGGCACGTAAGTGCAGTCGCAGAGTAAAGCTAGGCTGGAGTGCTTTTGGCCGCCTGAATAATGTCTTCAAAAGTGACCTTCCACTGTGCCTAAAGCGCAAAGTGTTCAACCAGTGTGTGCTTCCCGTGATGACATATGCGTGTGAAACATGGACCCTAAGTAAAAGAGAGATCCAGAAACTTAGAGTAGCACAACGTGGTATGGAGAGGTGCATGCTGGGCATAACGCGAAAGGACAAAAAGAGGAATGAGTGGATAAGGAAGCAGACAAGGGTTTGCGATGTAATAGAGTTTATTAAAAGCCTTAAATGGAGATGGGCTGGACACATAGCTCGAAGAAGAGACAATCGTTGGACAAATCTAGTCATCCAGTGGTATCCAAGAAGTACAAAACGTCCACAAGGTAGACCTAGAGGCCGCTGGATCGATGAAATGATAAAGTTCTGCGGAAGTACGTGGCAACGCAATGCACAGGACCGAGAGAAGTGGAAGCAACTTGAAGAGGCCTTCATCCAGCAGTGGATAGATTCAGGCTGATGATGATGATGATGATGATGATGATATGGGCACGTCTGTTGACAGTTCGACAGATTTAAATGGGGTAGTTAAACTGATCTGTGGTGTGTCCACTAACGTACAGTTATTGAACAGTTATTGTCTGTGCCATGTTCAAACTGCTACGAGAACTGTCCGTCTATGGGGGCCTTATGACACACACGTCCCACGATGGCTTATAGCAGGGTCGGCGTACCTTTTTACGTACGCGTGCCAAAATTTCCCAAATAATATTTTTCGACTGTCTGACGTGCCAAACAGTTTTTCATGGCGAAAAAAGTTTTTTTAAGTTTTCTAAAAAATAGGTAGTTTTTTAAAAATTCTATTAAAAAAGTTTAAAAATTACAATTGAGTTCTTGTTATTCTATCTTTCATCGTATTTCTAGCTGAAGGCATATCTTTGAATACTTTTTTCCTTGTTTTAAAAATTTTCAAAGATATCGGAGAAGCATTCTTTCATATTATATTCTCCACCAACGAACGGTTATCCATTTTTAGAGATTATGTTTGAGGCAAAATAACAAGCAGTTATTATATTATTGAATGACTGCCGATAAATATTTAAGTATTTCATAAGGAATTTGATTGAATATTTTTATTTTTAATTGCCCGATCCTAAGGAACGACCTATGCAATTGTATACATATTTATATGATTATTCTTGAAATATATTTGCCTGCTATTTTTTTACAATGCGATTTGTTGTTTATGCTTGAATTTCGTCGTTTCCGTTTGCGCATTGATTGGTAAACATAAAATGAAAAACCGAAGAAAATACTTATGGCTATGTCGTCATTTTTAGTACCTAAATACTTACTTATAGATTTATTTGTATTTTTTTTTAAAACACTTTAAATAAAATACTTATGTATAAAATAATAGTAATTTCTTTTCTCTTCAAAATGAAACATTCGCGTGCCATGCGAAATCATTTCGCGTGCATATTGCCGTGTGCGGCGTGTATATTGTCGTGGGTCCCAGGTTCGAATCCTGGGTGTGACAAGTAGGTACACATATTGTTTTTCAAATTGTGTATGGGTCAGAGTAATCTAATCTCTAATTTGCGGAAGCTCATAATATTATGATCTTATTAGGATCGGACATCGTCAAAAGAAATAATGATTTAAGTAATTGTGCATATTATGTTTAAGTTCCAACAAGAATAGAGTTATTTTGTATTTATGTGAAGCGTCAGGCATAATAATTTTGAAACCGCAGTAGAAAACATTATTCTAAAAGAAAATCAATTAAGTATACCTAAATACTAAATACCTAGTCGATGGAAACTTTCTCGTCTAATTCCTCTATCAAATCGTAATGAACGTCTATTATATTTCATTAATGAATATTATTTCAACAGACAGTGCGGCGCCCACTTGTCCTGGCGTCCAGTTGTCCCAGTGCCGAAAACGTGACATACAGATTTAAGAAATCGACGTTCTGTCCATTAACCACTATGCACTCTATAAAATACTAAATACAATGTAGGTACTAACCAAAAGTCGATCCCACTATGCAATAATACAATATTATTATTGTTATGATTATATGTTCCATAGGAAAAAGTAGCTTTTATGAGTCGTGAAGCAACCAAATTTACCAAGCAGGAATAATCTGAATCTATAGACATTAAACATATTGATATTTCTTAAATTGACGAATTAGAGTATTATTTATAGTTTATACCAATGATACTCAACCTTTTTTTTCTTCGGGCCAAATATTTGTAAAGTAACGCGGGCCGCATCACTACTGGTGTGACGAAAAAAATCATGAAACCCCCCCTATTTTACAAAACATTTTTGAGGTTTTACAAATTATGCGTGTTTTTTAAATTAATCGTGTGCAATAAATAGCAACACTCTTATACCAGATCTGATGTGGACCATAATGACAATCCTCTTCGGGTGTCACTATCAGCTGTGCGTCAAAGTCGAAACGAATCTCAAGATATACGAAACTCCTGATAATAAATGTGTTTCGGGCCGCACATAAAATCTTAAAGGGCCGCAGGTTGAGTATCGCTGGTTTATACCAAAATTGAGTTAGGCTTTAATCCCCACATCTTGAAGCGGGCCCCAGGCTAGAATATCGACAAACAATACTTAATCGAAAATTGCATCGTACAAGTACTTATCTGCATATTATTTTGAAATGTTAGTAAGTATGCTTGAAGTGAAATAGCGCCGCAGGCGACATTTAGACATTAATGCAATTTTGTGATGTGTGTTTATCTCACTTGGCTGGTCGATTCGCCAGACTAGAGCCCTATCAAGCCCCCCTTATGGAGGCCATGGTAATAATACTAAGTAGATATCTCATTCAAATAGTTCTCAATCGGTTGGAATCATTAGAATTTTTCAAACACGCAAAAACCTAACTCAATCCATCGATATTACCTACCTACCCATAAGTAAGTATACGTATCTACGTATCTTTTATATTATCTATTGTTCTCCACAATAATTAATTTATCGGTTAAATTTCATCATAATCTTATCTCGAGTAAAAAAAATACAGTCATAAGCTCAATAAAACATTTTCATGCCATAGCGACAAGCGAGTAGTTGCGTAACCCAGTTTCAGCTGAAAAAGAAGAAAGAAGAGAAAAAATGGCGTCTCCATGACCGTGAAACTTTCAGCAATATATCCCCGCCCGCTCCCTGCCCAGCACGTCGCTGTCCCCCGCCCCGCTCCTGGACGCCCGCTCACGAGACACGTTTTACATACGTCGTGAGGTGTGGCCAAACTGTGGTTCGCAAGAATTATTAAATTTCGAGAGTTGAGAGGTGAGACGAGTTAAGTGAAAAACGTAATTTCGATGAGGTCGATGTAAAAAAAATGGTACAAGTCTGTTTACCGAAAGCCAGGCGGTAACAGCGGCAATTTTCATAACCGATTTGGGCAAAATTCATGAATTCAGCCTACAAATAATCCAGTATATCGGTTATTTTCAAAAATTGTTTGCCGCAGGCTTCCACTAAACAGACACGAACCAAAAAAACTACATTAATTATGTATCAGTGATCATGTGCTCACAAAAACGAGAAGAAGATAATATTATTTGTCTGCATTTATTTTATTTATAATTATAATATAAATAATTAAAATAAAATGGATTATGTACCTACTTACTTAGTTCTAATTCCAACTTATTTTACTACACATAACATTTTTCATAGGTACTATATTACTAGGGCAAGAAATGAAAGTATTATTAAATTCTAAAGGTTTCCATTATTTAAATTTTCATTTCTTGTAAAATGGAATTCTACCAAGTAAATGCTTACTCAAATAATATTACTAGGGTGCTTACTCATGTTGGTGTTAATCTATGAGGTTCTATGTTTTACAATTATTGTACTACTCTATGACAACATCTTCTTGGCTACGTGTTAATACTTTGAACTAACATGCTCCTCCCATTTTAACCGCACTTCCATTATAAACTAACAATCTCCTCCCATTTAGTCGACAACAGCGACTTCCTTCACGTAGCCAAGAAGATGTTGTCGTACAGTAGGCTCGTACTTGATTTTTTGTCATTGTAGCCGTGGTATTTTTATTACATAATTTTCGTCACCAAACATGTAGGTATAACTATTAATTATATTCTTATACTATACCTATTCATGATAAAACTCAAGAATTTAAATATAAAAACATACAGAGGTAGGTACCTACATATTGTGAAATCTGAAAATAATGTATTTAGTAGGTACGATTAGAAACGTTTTCAATTATGCTATTTTTTTGTTTTTATAATTAATAATTTGTTGCGTCCCCCGCTTGTAGAGCCGCAATCGAACTCGCTGGTTCTAAATTTAGTCGACAAGCGAAAACCAAGGTCAAGGTTGAAACCACTGAAATATCGATCCACAAAACGCTAAAAAGACGCCTAGCCGACTACAAAAATGTACCTAGAAACACATCCACCGCCTTAAATTTCACCCCAATCCCCCACGCAACGCGGAAAAAACGCGCACCGAAAGCTATACGGCGGACGAAAAAAATGCGACAGTCGGATGAAAAATTTCACCCCACGGCCGACGTAAAAACACCCCGCACAAAACCGAGCGTATTTTATAAAAACAACCGAAAAAATCCAGCAGTCGGATAAAAAGATTCGCGTGATATTAAATATAAAAAGCAATACGAATCGAGTATCGAAATTTATAATGCGCACAAAAAAATCTGAAAGGTCAGCTGATAAGTTTCATCCCTTACTGGGCAAAAAAAATAATATGAAATTCGGGCGCAACTTGTTTGAAGTACCGACACTTTTTTTTCGTTTTATAAGTTTATCGCTGTGGTATGACGTATAGTCTTGTAATAACGGGGTGTTATTTATAATCGGGAATTCCGATTTTCTTTGCGCTTTCTTTGTAGGTGCGATTGCGTATGTGTACGTGTACAGTTTGTTTCTTGTGTTGAAAGTGTATTATTCGCACTACAGAAACTTTTTTACCGAAATACTTTTTACCATACAAATTTAGCTTGCCTCTTTATTAGATTCGCTCTTTTTATAAAAGAGAAATTAATATGCCAAAACGCAAGTCGTAGGAACAAGTTTTGCATTTAAAAAATGCTCCCCTATAATGGATAAAAAAATAAAACGACATTGCACATATTATTTCTGTTTCCTTCTAACAATGCAAACGTCTCGATTTTTTTTCAAAGAAGAGTAGGATGGAAATATATTGTAAGTAGTATTTAAATAGCAGTGAAGGTATACAATGATGATAAAAAGAAGTATTTAAAAAATAAGGGTGTCTTAATGACAGGGATGTCAGATATGGTCTGCCGTTGTATACGTCTCTTTCTTCCACCCCTATTCGGCCGAGATGCTAAATGAGTGGACTTATTGTCGATATTTTCGAAAATTTTCGGCTTGAAGATCTTTATGGTCCATTAATTCGGACGCAGTTTGACGATATTTTAAAAGTTAAAAAGTTACTTGGTAAGCACCTACCTAGTGGTATTTTATTATTAGGGTTATTAGGTATCAAATTATCTTATTTAATTACTTTATTAATGTATTAAAGAAATAAGTATGTACATTTTAATGTTTTTAAATTTGTATGTGTTTATTTAAAATTTTAATTTTACTTAAAATTTAAGCTTTAGACTTTAGCTTTAGAGCGTTTAAAAAAATTAACTGGCAAGATTGAATACATTACTACTCACTAATAAATTTTAATAAAGTTGCCGTCTTGCTTTGGTTAATTACTTGCATAGGTAAATTCCTTGGACTGACCGGTTGAAGTTCTGTGTAGTATCAAAACCAATAATCTACAGTACCTCGGCTACATTATGGGAGCACAAAAGTACAGCATTTCCCAATTTGTCATCCCAATCAACGGTAAGCGTAACAGACGACGGCGCCGCATTTCGTGGTCTAAGAACCTCCGTGGTTGGTACAAGTGCAGCTCCACCGAACTGCTCCGGAAAGCAGATGATAAAGGAAAGCCCTGATGGTGGTCGACCTCCGTTACGGGATGGCACGATTAGAAGAAAGTACTGTTATTATCAATTTAAGTGTATATACGATTATTCATAAAAATCCTAGTTCTATTTATTATACTGTGTTACAGACACACTTTAGGCTTAGAATTTTAGATGAAGACTCGTCTCAAGGAAAATTCAAATAAAGTTACCTATACAAAACTGTCATTAGGTCTGAATACTGGGCTTTATCAAAAAAAGATGAGAGGAATCTGGAACTCTTCAAAATGATGATACTGAGAAGTTTACCATAAAGACGGCATATGACGTGGAATGTACAAACACACTACACGCGTTGTATAGTGTCGTCGGCGACTCCGTTGAGCACACCATATCTCACCCCATTACCCATAAAGCTCCTTTCACACAGGCTAGAATGGAGAACTAAATTGGTGTGGTTGGACTGTGTAGAAAAAGACAGCGCCCGTGATGCTACGGCGGTGAAAGGATCTTGTAACAGATGAAGGGGAGAGAAGACGTTTCCCGGAGTCGACCATGATCGACTTTGGGTTGTAAATCCGATAATGATGATTAATCTAAATTCTAAATAATAGCGTTTTATTATTACCTAATAAACTTATTTTGGACTTATGATATTAATCAATGGAAAACGCTTTTATATCAATGCGTCACTGAAAAATAAATTTAAGATAATAAGTGTCAAAATTGCTACACACAAATCTGTAATGTGAAATGATTTGCAGCTATTTTTAAAAAAATCTTTCGCCTTCATAACCAGCTTCCAGCTTAGTAGGTTCTTCAACAAACATATTATTATCGCGATTGCGTGACGTCAAAATCATCAGGCTTACCGACTCCTATTCTTCAGCATTGCCAACTTTTTCTTGTTAAATCCAGCATTTTTAAATAGTTTGTAAAATTCGTATCTGGCGTATGGCGTTAAATCTAGCGCTTTTAGACACCGCAGCTTAAAACTTCGCATAATAAAGCTAAACTGCCCTGGTATGTATAAAACAGTGTTTTTGATTTTAATGAAATTGTTGTCAGAGATTTAAGCTACCCTTTCCCTTATATTGTATAAAATGATTGGATTATTATTTTATTAGTTGTAAAACATGAACTTCTTCTTCAATCTTTGTTCTTGTAAAATAAGTGTTAATAATAATGAGTTTTTTTTGAAATGCTAGTTTCTAGACAGTTTTTGAATTTTGAGAAAATCTAGCACTTTTCTCTGCCATCTAGCGTATTTTCGTACCCTATCTTGCATATTTTTGTGGATGGAAGTTGGCAAAACTGCTACTATTATAAGAGAAACTTTGCATTTGGTTAACACTGATGTGTTAAATCTGCATAATATAAACAATCAACAATCAATATTAATTTGAATATAGGTATACAATACAATAATAACATGAACTGAAGGGGTCAGAATTATCTATTTCCGACATGTAAATTGAAGTAAATTAGATAATATTATAACATACTACTATTCCGTTACTTATCAATAAACCGGAGAGAGTGGATCTAATAATAGTATATTTATATTTCTGGAATCAACAAGATTGCATAGAAAATTTTCAAAGCATGATATTCTGACTGTTTGGTTTGTTATGTATTTATTATATTTTGCACAAATCGAATACTACCACATTTCCATAAGAAGATAACTTTATAAAGTTAGGCAAAGTTACAAAAAAAAAAATCGATATGTGTACTTATGTACGCGCGTTAGAAGTTATACTTATTTGGCATAACAAAACAAAATATTATTGCAGAATGTACCTACTTTGGAAGAAAAAAAACCTCAAAACCTGTGTTTGAAAAATTTAGCAAACCGCTATTTCGACCATCTTTGCTAAAACAGATGACTGTACAACTATTTTCGTTAACAATAATAATTTATTACAAATCAAAAGTAAAACATACCCTATTTAATGGTTTGACTGAAACGTGATATTGGCTTTTGTGATGAAACATAATAATTATCATTGTCTTCAATTATTATAAACCGCTAATAAATAAATTGACATTTGATATACGACAAATATTATCCTAAACTGTAAAAATATGTATTTTTGTGTATGAAGTGTCTAAATATTGTAAATTTACAACATACCATTGTTTGAATTATTTACCAATTCAACATTCACAAAATTTATTTATTTATTGATATATAATTTTACTCATAAATAAAAGTTGCAACATCTTTACCCAACCGGCCCAAGCCACAGCCCTCAATATCACAGCTGAAAATTACAATCCTCCAGCATTTAGAACACCCGAACATCGCCGCGCAAAATAAATTATGTTGCATCGGCGGGCAAAACTTTCGTCCCACGCCAAATTGATGCGTTACATTTGCGCGCGCAACTTCGTCCCACGCCAAAAATACACTCTGATCTGTTTTCCCAAACGCGACTAAAGAAGTGTAACTTCAAAAATAGTTGCATAATAAAATCTTATCTCCACTAAGTGAAATGGTATCACAATTTTATGAGTTTATTCATTTTATCCATAAAGTAGGTAGTTCCCCAGTCCACTAGACAGGCACTTCCCTTTTAATTATTAGTAATCTTACACACGTATATTAATTAGAAGCGTATTCTGTTAATTGTAATAATAAATCTATGGAAGTACGCGCTACTGTTGACCGGTTCAAGTGCTGCTACAAACGCGTCTGTAAAAGGCCTTACTTTTGGTTGTCCGTACTACATAACTATCAACAATAATACAATAGATTCTAGATAGGTAATAATTATATTATTTAGTGATATTTTTCCTTGCATTCAACAGCTTTTTATCAACTACCAACAATACCAAAATCCTATAAATCTTTTCACAAGAGAATTCATATCATTATATTTTAAAACGATATCAGCCTATACCTATATCTAAATTTAAATATAGTATACTAAGTACTTATATGAATGTGTTCAATCAAATCACTTCATAGTCATATTAATCATTACATATAGCAGTAGAGTAACCTTATAATAATTAAACCACATCGGTACTTAGGTACTTATTGCAAAATCATATTTAAAAAAATATTACCCACCAAGTAACTTAAAAAAAATTAAAATACCACTAATAGCAGACAAATGTACAGACAATGGTATGGGGGTTGATTTCAAAAATATATAATTTATTATTATGTATCTACCTATGTTTGTAGGGGAGGGGCATTATTTAAGTCCACAGCTAGCCGGTGCCATGACTTCCGCCTACTCCTTACCACGCATGGTCACGTCCATTGCTGACTCTCAAACTTTCCTGAGTGAATGCCCTATGCCCAGATACTGAACGTCTGACATGCAGTTATAACCAGCAGTGGAATACTCATCTACGAGTCGCTGCGGCCTGTCGCATCTACAAGCGGTTATCGTGTGCGCGTGTACCAATATTTAAGACCGTGAGTTTCTGTTTGTGTCATCCACGCCGTGCTATACCTACTATGTTTATCCATGCAAGTAATTAATATTCCATTCATCTAAATAATTTGAGATTCTTTTATTCTTGGATGTCTGTACCTGAATACCCCCCATATTAACTAATTATTTATAAAGAACATACAAGTTATCATTTGAAAAAATAGAAATGGTGAAATTAAATGAACATTATCAATTAAATACACAACAAAAAAGTTCATTTTATACGGTCCTCGAGCGCTTGAAAAGGCATTGAGCATGTCAATAGATGAACAATCCGAAAGAGAATGAATCCTTGTTATTGAGGAATAGATTTATGCAGGTATTATAATATTATAACTATTATTACAATAGTTTCGAAACAAAGTTTTGCTTGTTAATTATAGTATAATTAACAAAAATAACTTTGTTTCAAAACGATTATTATTACTTATTATCGCCAAAAGAATAATCTGTAAGTACTTATTAAAAAAAACATACCAGCGAAATATTATTATATAGGTAGGTACGCCACTGTAAAAATGCATCTTTCACAATCGAGCAAATTTTTCATAGTTCAAAATAATTAGGGGTGAAGAAAAAATAGTAAAATGTATTTTTGATGCGAAAAACTCTATAGCCTCTTCAAAAGAGTGGCATTTGCCTAGAGATTTTTGATTTTACAGTGTACTTACACTGTCAGTGTATTTAGAGGTCGATTTAAGTTCTATCTACCAGTGTAAGTAGTACGGAAGGTAGTGTTTGAAACATTAATCATTTTTATCTTTCACTCGCGATTGTGAATGTATTATAAGCATGAAGTATGTAAGTACACAGTATTTAATTATTGTCAATTAAGCAAAGTAGGCTATTAGAAATCTTAGATTGTATCTGGACGTGATGATAGGTCCGGGATACATTCTTACATACCTAACTGTTTTTGACACGTACCTACCTACTTTGTGTAAGTGATCCTCAGTAGATGAATATATATTTTAACAGTAGGTACTTAGGTACCTACTTAACTTTAAATAACATTTTTTCGCTGTATGAACTTTACTCTCCTTTGTTATCATATCACTTATCTGTGTATTAGGTAAGTAGGGACCCTACTTGGTCCTTTGAGTCAAACCTGAGGAGTCAGACCATAACAGTTAAAATAATACATATACTTTTAAAAATCTTCTATTATCAAAAGTGGGTAGGTCATGGCCCCCACATCCCGAAGCGGCCCCCCAGGCTAGGATCTTTGACGGGCCCCCTTACCTATCGCTAAGGATAAAGGCTGTGTGACGCTCTACAAACGCTCTACGTTTTCCAAATGGTGTACGCGGTAAAATCAGTGACGTCCCGTGGGGGTAGGCAGATTGGGCGTCGCTTAGAGGCGGCAGTTACTCGAAGGGCGGCAAATCGAGGAAAATCATTTGGAATATATAGAAATAGCTAAATACATTAACTTAGTAACAACGAAAATATCTTTCCATTAAAAAAATCAGCTCAGCTGGTTTTGTCGGGTTTGCGATATCTAGTTTACTTCCGTTGCCCTTTGACGTCCTTGGTGACCAGAAACGGCACGTGCAGATTTGCGAATAATAAAATTAATCTGATATTTGGTTAGTAATGTATCCATACAACACATTTCTTAGATATTGCCGGTAGGGGCGGCATTTATCGAGGGACGTCACTGGGTAAAATTAATGTGTACCTACCTATTTAGTGTTTTATTTGTATATTTTAATACATCCATTTAAATTATGAAATTTGAATTGTATTATGGAGTTGAATTAAAAATTGTATCGTATATCCATATAATTTAAAATAATAATATTTATGAAGGAAAGACTTTTTTTTTATTAGTGAAGCAAATTTGTGTTCATCTCACTTATTTGTTGACTCCCTCGCCGGGCCCCTCCCTAGCCCGGGCCCCCAGGCTAGGGCCCTGTCAGCCCCCCCCCCCGGGGCCATGAGGTAGGTGGTATACACGTTTTCCGGGTTTATCTATTTTTATTATGGGTATGTGGGTATTTAAACAAGAATTATTATGTTTAGAAATAAGATTTCTTACACATTTTATGCATGACACTGAGGTGAGAGTTTTAAAGTCGGTGAAGTAAGGTGTTTCACCTAGTTATTTTTTTAAATCGTATACTAGTGTTAATGATACTAATTTATAATACCTATTATATTCATTACATTATTATGACTGTCAATACTTTACGATATACCTACCAAAGTTTTTAGCTAGATAGGTACCGACTTGAGCTATAGGTATTGTTATCGAAATCTATTCCACGATCTTATTATTAAAAAAAATATTTATGGCAGCTCGAGAGCAACTGTATCACTGTGTCAATGAAGCTCGTCGCAAAAAACAAAACCTTGCAGTTTTTTCATAGCAACTTAGTAACTCGAAAAAATAAAAACAACCTGTTGAACGGAAAACCCGAAAAAAACAATATTATGCTCCCGTGCCCCGATCGGGCCCAGCAATTATTATGCGATAATATAAATCAAACGCGTGCAGTGCCAAGCAATAAAAATAGTGCAGAAAAAATACAAAATAAGCTCTACGATTTGAAAAATTTAAAACGTTCTGCTTTCTTGGGGATTGCTCTCGCATACACTTATATTCTTCTACTTCTAACAAAACGCCAGTGTAATTATAAAAAAAATGAAAAAAATCTAACACTGTCAAGATATTACGTGTCCGTTTGTATGAATGTGTGTCTAAAATCTAACACATATAAAAAAGCACCACTCCATAGGATATGTTTCAGTGTATTAATATGTATATGTGATGCAGAGTAGCCGAAAAAGCTGCGAAAAAAATCCTTGTAATTTTTACCTGTGTTGGTCTGCACGTTGGAAAGAGAGTGGCGACGAAATCGCAACGCGTCTGAGCGAGATAGATCGCGGCACCAATACAATGTTGTAAGTACGGGAAGTTTTTTTTTATTTTGTATGTGGTGGTAGGATTTTTGTGGCCCGAGTTTTTCTAGTATAGATTTGAGTCAGTCTCGTTTTTGCCTCTGTCCGTTTATGTCACGCCATTTCGGCGGCAGATAGATCGTCGTTTATACCGCCGGTTTATTTTGTGTGTATTTTTTTGACGGTTTGTTTTATGTGATACAACATTTATTTTGCCGTGGTTTTTTGCCCATACACGTGTGCGGTGGGGTTAACGTGGGTGTATGTGCGGTTTATCACACATGTCTAGCGATAATTGTTAATTAAACACGTGAATATCATTTTAATTAATTAATTGTATGATGCAGAATTAGATGGTACGGTGGTTGGTTGAGATAACTTAGGTAGGTACACTGTCGCTGCACTTGTTCACCGCCAATTTGTTTTCGCGCGGCACTTCACTTACCCACTCGAGTTTTTCCATTTTTTAAACTATCGCCGAACATTCAAATTTATTCAAATAATATATTTAGCAAGGATTGCACAATTATAAAAAAAATGTAATGTTTATATACCTGCTATATTTTCATCTCATTTGTCCCCATAACTTTTATGGGGTTAAGGCAGTACCAATATCTAACTAATACTATACCGATATGACATTTAAAGCCTTCCTCTTTACTTATGTATTGTTTATGTATTGTTTATTAATTATTGTGACTATTTACTGAATAATTTTATTGGCATACCTAGTTGACCGTTTCAGATTGTTTTAAAACTCAATTTGAAGTCACCGGAACTTTTTAAACTATACGATGCAGTGACGTCCCTAGACAAAATGCCGCCCCTAGGCAGCGTCAAAATGCCGCCCCATTTTTTTTATCATCCTTTCATTACTCCAATATCTAAGAAATGTGTTGTATGAAGCATGGCCCCCGCATCCCGAAGCGGGCCCCCAGGCTTGGATCTTTGGCAGCCCCCCTACCTATCGCTAAGGATAAAGGCAGTGTGACGCTCTACAGTAATGTTTTCCAAATGGTGTACGCGTTAAAATTGATGTGTATGTTTAGTGTTGTTTTGTATATTTTAATACACCCATTTGAATTGTACAACCACATAATTTTAAATATTAATATTATTGAAGAAAATAGCGCCGCAGGCGAATTTTTTGCTATTAGAGAAAATTTGTGATATGTGTTTATTTCACTTATCGAGCCCGGGACCCAGGCTAGAGCCCTGTCAGCCTCCCCTTGTGGGGGGGCATGGTATGGATGGATACATTACTAACAAAATATATACCTACCACTAAGCTGAATCATAAAAAAATAAATTTAGATATTAATAAATAAATAAGCGAATAAATATAATATTAGTTAAACACTTACCTAAATCACCAGAGTCTGAGATGCCATTTGGTTGATATGTCGGACACATTTGGTCTGTACCATTTAGTAATATCTACGCAGACGTAATATTTTTACACCATTTTTTCTATGCTATTATTGTACCCTACAATATGTAAACACAATAATTTTCCTCATTATTTATTTAATATAAACCTATTTTTAATCATAAATACACTATTAATTAATAGTCTCTACACTCAACCGTTGATGATTGAAATAAAATACCCAAATCCACACTATTATCAGCATAAAATATGTTTACAAAAAAATGATTTAAAAGAAGGTATTGTTATTCACAGCACGATAAATACGATATAATCTAGGTAGGTACCTACTAGTGTACATTTTTATTACAATTAGCTGGTACTTAATGTAAATACTATTATATGCACGAATACTAATTGATTATGACAAATGTCAATGGATTAATAATCATTATGAATATCTATTTTGCAATAGGTACATCCGGCAACTTTTAAATCTCGGGAGAGACTGGCAAAAATATTTGGATAAATTAAAAAATACGGAAGTATGTACCTACATATAAATCTCTACCATAATTTTCCTTGTTTCGTCACCAACGTTAAAATCTATATAGGTAATATTATTTTGTTTCAATACCTACCTACGTCGCTTGTTCGGCGCCACCTATGGCGCGACGGCTTTTGCGCGTATACCTACATAATATCACTGTTATGAAAGTAACTCTTTAATCTCAGTAAATGACATTATATTATTATATTATGACTGATTTATTATGGGTTTTTGGTGTTTTACATTTATCATTCATAATGTGTCTACGTGCCAAGAGTAGTAAAAATATTTTTTATTGGCATTTGTATACGAAACCGAGCAGTCAAAAATAAAACAAAAATTCCTTGCGAAGCGTGGTGACATCATACTAAAATATGTACTCTAGTAAGTACTGTATAAAAAAACATCTCCAACGCTCTGGTTATAATATAACTAATATAGGTAGCTATTTCTATATAATATCAAATAATTCTCCTCGATTTGCCGCCCTTCGAGTATCTGCCGCCCCCAAGCGACGCTCAATCTGCCTACCCCCACGGGACGTCACTGATACGATGACAGCAAAATTAGTTACTTACAATGTTTTAATTGTTGTTTAAACATACACCTAATAATGGCAATCATAAATTAATGTGCTTAGTGTTTTTTATTAGTGTTATTTTAACTTTCGGACATTTTGATGGTATTAACGTTGATGTCGTTGATGATACATAAATGATTGATTATAATCACAGATTTTCGTACGATTTTCTCTAAAATTCTGTAATAAGTGTGAGAGGAGGTAGGTAGGTGCCAAATTTACAATCGGTATTTTCATCAAACACAGATAACGTTAACATTTCCAATTTGAAAATACCTGCTATCAAGTAGGTACCTACCTAGGTGGGTACTTAATTACAATAACATAATTAAAATATCCAAAATTATAATGTATTCATGTTGTATAGTAGTGCCAATCAATCAGTCAATACGTGATTTGAGATTTTAGTATGAGATCAGAATAAATTACTTTCATTTTTTTAATCCATTTTTTACCAACCTCAAATTAATTTAAGGATTATTTAAAACATGTCTACGACACGACTTGTGTTCGGTACATACCATGATTATTTTTATATTTAATAATATTATTTTATCGTGTTACTTAATTATTAATAATTGATTACAAGTGTGTAGTAAATTCATCATAGCTACTCTCTGATTTATCGTTTCAATACACAAACATAGGTGACTTAAGTTGATTTACACATTCGAGCTAATTATTTATAATAACATAATAATATGTAAGTACATATTACTTACCTAGATAATCCAATACTTTTAACATACAATTTGAATTTTAGTAAAAAACCATAATAATATATTGATTTGACATACTTATTTATTTATCTGCATGGATCAATGACATTATTCAATGGATTTAAATAATATGTCGGTAGGTATATAATAATTTGTATCCTTATAATCTTTCTATTAATGTAAACGCGTAGAACAATAATTTATTAAATACATAGCCGTATCCATATGCCGCCCCGTTCGGTTAAAAAGATTCTTTATGTATTTCTTGTGTCTAATTATCCGTTTTCAATTTAAATTTCAATTATTATAATTTTATTTATACTTCGTTTGGGGTTGTGAAAACGTTTGGTCCCGCGCCATAAAAAGCAACCTCTATTTTTTGACAGGAGCAGGAACAACTTAACTTTTTAGGGCTTAGTCGAACACAATAATGTAGACATTGCGCTAACGTCAAAACATTTGAATCAATTAAATTAATCCCCATGTGTACTTGGTCATCATTTTCATCAAACATGTTAAAAAAACTGTGAACAACCTAAAATGTCGTTTTCAACTACTTATGGGTTTTTGTGCATCGTCTACGTGCGGTTGTTTTATCTGTACACAAAAGTAGAAGCTGCTTTTATGGCATAGGAACGATATTATAATATTGTAACTACATAGTAGTCCCCTTTAGTTGGTTTATAGAAAAATATTAAGTAAGTACTTATACCCTTTTTGATAAATGATATGAAACATTTGCATCATTTACATTAATTTTAATGTTTGTTTTAAATATTATAACTCACCAGTTATCACACGTGAGACATAATAGTTAAATAATTATAAATATTATGTAGTTTTTATTTTTATATTATTGGCACTCATTTAATTTAATACTTCATTGTAGAGATAAATTTACATTTAAGTACATATTTTTAAGTGGGTAAGTACATAACTATTATTATATTGACCATATTTTATTGAATTTATCCATAAAGTACATACTTGAATAGGTATTTACTTACAGGTTTGGTAACCATTTTATGACGCCTTTTCCCATTCGGATGATAGGTTCATTATTTTACACATATTAGCAACATTTATGGGTTTACTTCGTGTTTTCTTTTTTAACTAAGATTATAGTAGGTATGGGCCTCCACAGAGTGATGGTTGTATTAGCATATTTTTGTTTTTACGTGATATTGCTGTTAGCCACTTGCTGAACCTATTAGGTCCAAACACCCATTAGAAAACAACATGAAAATTTTCCAGACCGGACGCGTAACCGTTCGGCCAACGTGGATACTAACATTACCACGTATAATGTATGTATATTAATTTTTCACTCACAACAAACAGCACAAAATATAATAATATGTAGGTATATTATTTGAGGTATTTAGTTATTTTTTTAGTATTTAGTAGATATTTACCATACCTAACGTTATGAATAAGTAAATTTAATGATTTTGTTAAAATGAGGGGGTAACTACTTGGACCATACAGAATTAATATATTTTACTAGGTTTTACTTAGTTAAATCCTATTTTCTCATACGGATTCATAAACTCCGACAGCATTACATATTAAAACATTTAATATTTATATTTTTTTTTTGTGTGGCGTTGAAGGACTCGCAATATCTTTTTTATAACACGAAAGTGATAAAATCATTAAAGTAGATATTAATACGTTCGTCGAAAACCTGCGATTATCAACTTATGGCGTGCGATTCTTTTATTGGCACTAGATTTTTAAATTATGTTTTATGCATTGAATAAGAAATTTACAAGGTTTTCTGTGTACCTACCAGATTACCTACTAAATATTTAAATATCAAATTATTTACTTATATATATCTACACATTATTATTCTACCTAATAATTTCTCATTTTTTTTTAAATGACTTTTATCTATCTCATTTTATACAATTTGGAAAGAGAGAAGCATTCGGCCACCAACCGTAGATTTTATCAGAAATTTTATTGCATCCACCATGCAGATACAATGTAGTGCAAGTAGGTGGGTTACGTGTAAATTGTACGTAAAACATTTCACCGTGGCACAGTTTGCCGTGAGTTTTCTATCGGAAAGATATGACCGTATACTATACGGTCTCCAATTTTATTATATTCAATATGAACATTAATTCAATTTTCATAGCTGATTTTGGCAAAATTCATGAATTCAAGAATGAAAACCTTACGTAACCTCACAAATAATCCAGTATATCCGCTATTGTAAACATAAACCGACAAGAACCGTGTTTTATTTATACATGAATTTATATAACCAAAGAGGTTGGACAGTCTTAGGTATATGGCCATATATTTCCGATACAACATTTCACGGTGAAGTGTAATACGGCGAACTGCATACGTACACGTTTCCGGACACAGAATCGGTGAGGCAAACTTATCTGTGTTATCTTTAGTCGCCTCGGCTCACCCGAAGATCGCCAAAAAATTCTTGACACAGGACTAATATAGCTAGTCTACCAATATCTATGGATATCAGATAATATATCACAGTGTATCAAATGAGAATAATTTTCATTATAAAATTGTAACGTTCGCAGTGGTCTCGAAAAAGGTTTCCGTTCACTCTTTTACTACATGGCTTCGATGACGAGTCTGTTAGTTTTTGGTAAACATTTTGATTAATATAATTATTACATAACTAACTACTTATTTAAATTATTTATTTACAAACACTGATAAAGATAAAAAGTCTAAAATTAATTATTCTTATCGGTCCCATGATTTATAAATAATTATTTTAACTCTAAATCAAAACACTTAGCATTTTGTCGAAAAAGTCAAAAAAATACAATTTACATTAACAAAATGAACATGCTTAAAATTATTACATATAATATTTTAGATATGTAGATATCCTATTGAAAAATTCAATATATTTTTATTAGGTACTACCTAGTTGCATTACTCGGTTACATACAATCACCAGAAATTATCTGGCATCATTTATTTCATTTGTATTAGAAAAACTATTAGATATACCTACTTCAAGCAGATACCTATTGCTCTGGTGTTAAATCATTCATCTTAGATTTATTTATATTGTACATACTAAGTTAGGTCGGCTATTTTCAAAATGTGTTTGCCGCTGGCTTCATCATAAACGACTAGTACCGAAGAAGCTCTTTATCGCTTCTTTCGACCTTGGACCCGACCCAGCACCACGAGTTTTTTCAGATTGTCACATTGTCTATGGGTTTTATGATCAAAAAACAGAGTCCGGCGAAGAAAATCCGATGAGAGTCTGTCTAGAATGAGTTGGCTGATTATGTATTTTGTGTAAACAGTTTGGCTATCCACGAGATTCTCAGCATCCGCCTCCAGTACCATTTAAACATTTAAAAAGCATTTAGCTTCTGCCGTTATCTCTTAGATATTAGACGAATTGTGTTGACAATAAGTAGTTGTTAGCCATTCTTCCAAGCCATTACGTCTGTACACAGAACAGTTTAATAAATATAAATGTAAAAGCCATCGCCATGGACCAAGGTTTTGAAGCAGCGTACTTTATGACGGTCAGGCTGTAAAACCCAAGTAGCTATAACAAAGCGTGCCGACTGCCCTCAATATTGAATGCACGCTACATTTACGTGACAAAATTTAATGCATATTATTATCATATAGATAGACGTAACTATTGAAATTAACATATTCTTTAACACGTGTTTAAGTTTACCCCATATTTTTCCACACTCGACATCCTAAGCCTGTTATACCACACCCAGTAGGATAAGCCAGTGCCCATTAAGGTTGTGTTCCTTGGGTCTGTAATCTGTATATAGCAATACTTTTAATGAGAGTAATAATACCTAAGTATTACCTATCAATATACATAATAATGTCACATCCATATTTTTAATTTTTAATTTGAATCTAAGTGAGCAAATATTTTATAAAATTTTGCTATACTTATGGAAAACTGAAAAAAATATTTGCTTTGACTGTAGTGTTTTTTTTATTATTTACTTATGTAGATATTAGATCTCCCTATATTAGCATAAAACAACTACAAATACGGGTGCATACATTTTACATTAATTATTGAATTAATAAAACAATATCGAAGCTGTAAATAATCTTGTAAATATTAACTTTAACTACGACTTAATCGGGAGCGTGTTGCTGATAATATTGGAAGTTGAAACCGCGTCCGCTAAATAAGCGAGGATCCAGCATTCTGGCAAATGGTGGAGTGGCTGACTGCATTGTCATTTCACAGTCCATTTACGGAAGCGTTTTGTATTTTTCTTTCTTCCTTTTTCGTATTTCGGCTTCACAAAACTGCCGTCGTGTTTATCTTATGTACGCCTCAAAAACCCAATCAATAGACATCTCTCGCTTTGACTATTATTATTTGTCGAGTTATTTCCAACACGCGAAAAACCAGCCCTCGTGATGGAAAATACGAAGTGATTTTCTCACAAAAAATACCAACGGCATAAAAATGTATGTAGGTATGTACATTAAAGAATATGTGCTGTATATATTATATTTATCCTCTTATATCCGAAGAGATTTCAATAATATTGTTCAATATTTAACGTCTCGCGTTTATTTTTAACTGCTGCATATTTCCACAGTTTCCCATTTTATTTTCTAAAAATCATTTTTTTTTTAAATTTTTATTCTCTCGTACGTTTCGAGATAACTAATTAAACGATACAAATCACTATAAAATATAAAACTCTTATACGTCTACATCTTCAACGAATGCACATTTAGGTGCCTATTTAAAATTTACAGTTCAAAAAACGATAAAATAAATTTAATCAGTAATTGTATGCTTCGTATTTTGTCACCAGATGTCTCTGGTAGAACTACAGTAGCACATCATTAACTCTGATGTAATAATGATTCCACATTATTTAATAATTTCTGGGCGGTTTTGAATGCTCGACGATTACTATAGATACACGATACACGTGTGCAAGAAGATATATTTGTAAATTATATTAAATTATTTTGGAACACAATATTATAAATTAATATCTGCGGCGTGCGGTGACGTTTGCCTGTAGGGATACTGTTGAAAAATATAACTAGATACTATTACGGACTACTGCAGACGGCCGATGTAGTAGCTTCGCATATTATTCTAAAATATTTACGTAAGTACATAATATTACTAATGCAGAATATTTAAATTTAGTAAAGTTATTCAACACCCACGGTGGCCGCGCGGCTTAAGCGTTGGACTATAAAGCCGTGGGTCCCAGGTTCTAATCCTGGGTCTGGCAAGTACACATATTTTTTTTCAATTTGTGTGTGTCAGGGTATGGACCTAATAGGTTGAGCAAGTGGCTGACATCCATTTCTTGTAGAAAAACAAAATCTGTCAACACAAACCTCTACTCTGTGGAGGCCCATATGATCCTATTAGAATCGGACATGGTCGAAAGAAAGAAAAAGAAAAGTTATTCAAAATTTACCATATGATAGTAATTAATACCTTGAGATAGTCTTGTAAAACAGTCGAAACCAGTGATGGTACTTGGTTTCCTTGGTACCATTAACTCTAAATATTGCCACTAGGTATGTAAAACTCATTCAAGCACTGCGTTTCTAAAAAACGCCTAAATTCAAACTCAAGTACTTTTTATGAAGCTTTTACTTCCAACCCAATTGGCTTTTCCATCCAAAATCAATGTCGAGATTTTTTAGCTTTCATTTAGCTTTACAAGATCAGATTTCCATGCGTTGTATTTTTAATTGATTCTTTTTCTAGTTTGGCTCTATGCATTGCATACACTTTGCGGTGAGGTAGCTTCGTGTTATGCCTACCAAGCGCTTCTCAATACTAATGATATTTTTCTCGAAAGTGACCTGTTATTGATGTGTTTAGATAAAACTTTTTTTCTCTATAAAGCTCGAATCTTTTTCTTTTCCATTTCTATGGCAAAGCGCCTAAACTCGATCGTCGAAGCGAAACCAATGTCAAAAATAAATACAAAAAATAGGTACCTATCTACTCTTTGTAATTATCTGACAACGTAATGTTGTAAGATGTATAGCATATTCGTCATTAGATGGCTAGTTGGGTACCGTTCATATTCTTTAATGATTAACATACTGATACATTTAAATTCAAACATAATATAATATGTAGTTTTAATAAATACATCTACTTCTACTTTATGCATTATGTATATAGTTAGTAGTTACGAAACGTGATTCTACCCACAAGTGTTCTCCGATAAGTCGTACCTATTTTTCTAAATATTTTTGGAGGCCGGGGATCGTGGGTTCGAATCCCGCAGCTTGATCAGATATACCTTCTCCAGGCGAGCTTCAGCCATACACTACTCATACAAATAGAAGAATGTTACGTGGAATGATACTTTGTCGGCCTAGTGACTGACTATGAGTAGTTCTGTGATTTTGTTTTACACGGTTTGTTTTCTAATGAAATTTTACTTTTGAAGTAAATTTTGTTACCTTTACCAAGTTACCGGACTCAGATAAACGGTCAATAATTCTTGCAATGTTTTTTGCACAAAATTGATTTTTCACGTACCAAATTATCGTGATTTTTTCCTTATATTATCAATGAATTAGTAGATTCTGCACATCTATCAAGTTAAACCTTTTTTATCAGTGACGGCGAGGTATGTGCTATTTTAGATTTTTTTTTCAACAAAGTTTCAAAAATATCTTAATTCGACTGAGCGTGGTTAATTTGATTTTCAGTAGGCTCTTTATTTAACAGTCTTGATAATTAGATTACTTAATTAAAGGAAAATAGTAGGTATGCATATAGGAAATACCTCCTACAACTATGTCTCTCTATGTGTTAATTTACATGGAAAATATTTGGTGGAAATTTTCGGTACATTGTCAAATTAATCACATATTATCAAAATACTTAACAGAAATTCAGTACATACCTATTATAAATTATAATATAGTGAGTTATCATTTACAGTATTATGTAGAACACATTTTCCGTGGGTACCAACTTACCTAATATTTAAAAATTACATACTTTTTATGGGTTATGGTTTTTAGTTTTTGGTTTTCATTTATACGCAGTTAATAGGGTAAGCTGAGCTTTCTCCGTGATAGTTCCTTACACTGTGATAGTTGGAATTTTTACTATAAAAGTATAGCGAAGGAAGTTAATAAATATTCTTATTATTGGTACAATATTCTGTCTTGCGTCTTGCGATATTTTAACAATGGAATGTTTAAAAATATTTTCGGCGCCTTCGCCAAATTATTATACATCAACATTTTTCGTCTGGTCTTAATTTATTGACATTTTTATTATTTTTCGTCTGAGGGCCATATTTTTTTTCTCAAATGAAGCTAGGTAATTTTGTAGTATCCTATATTTAAACAAGAAATACTAATTTATTTATAAACATGGTCTGCAGAAGCTCATAAGTAATTTTATGTTACTTCGTAATTTGGGTATCACGGGTTAGGTTGATCACTATATTTTTTTTTGTATAATATTATCAATTAAAGAAATATTTTTTATGAGCTTGTCAATAAAATAATATAAAAATTCTTTTAATACATGTGAAAAACTATAAAATTTATTTATTTTTCTATAATGGATAGTAGAAAAACTATTAATAAATCGATATCAAAATAATTCATAAAAATCTGAAAATAGTGAGATAAAAATAAATATCTTTTTACTGATTTTTTTTCTCGGCATCAAAAATAATATAATTAAGTACTTAGCTTAATTTTCATCATTAGACTTTCGATATGTTTTAATATCATTCAAATTCCGCAGTTAGGGTCATGCTATCACATAATTAGCTCATATCACGGAGTAAGCTCAATATATACGACCAATTTCATGTCAATAATATTTTTGCTAAATACATTTGAAAATTTGCTGTTATCTGTGTCAATAAATATCCTAAACATCCAAAGATGTACAAAAATGTACATTATTTCTATTGAAAACCCTAAAAAACCTTAGTATCACGGAATAACCTCAGTTTACCCTACGTTTATAACGAAATTGATTTTCATGTAGGTACATGTATGCATATGAGAGATGACATCTTTTGAACTGCGGTAACGTTAAGTTGCTTGAAGGGAAAGAATGTGAGACCGAAATTCGTTACGAGGTGTTGGATTTTGAGAACGAAGAAGAAAAGAACATGTAAAATGACAAATTTTAAATATAGAACATTCGAAGCAAGTGAAATGAATTTTCTTTCGGAATAATGAATGAAATGCTCATGGAGGCCACACACAAATGGCTGACAACCTTTCCTCGTAAAAAACTTGCTGAGATAGCCTCTATCATGTGAAGGTCTATGTGAGAGTGATGTTAATTAATATTTTGATTTTGAAATCAAAGTAGTTTTTTACGCCTCCAGATGGAAAATTGATTTAATGCAGTTTTCTTGTCTGAACTTAAAATTCGGTAAGCTTTCTTGGTGCACGTCCACCGTGTTCTATTATATTTTCAGAATCCAATTTCCTCAATATTATATAAAATAAATTTGATAAATCAGCGTGGATAAATGCATTACGGAACGGATCGACTGTCAAAATAATTATAACTATGCAGCAGTAGGTAACATAAATATAAATTTAATTAATAATAAAATTATACATAATATTGATATGAAGTCACCTTACACTTTTTTCAAATATATCTAAATACAAGTGCTTACTAGTAAATTATTTTTCTTCGTCTACACCTACCTACACCCTTACGTTACTTTATTATATTATCATTAGATTAGGTACATATTAAATTATATTTAATAACGTTGCAGTAGTGATGAGAACTCTCTGCTGCAGTGGCGCACCCAGGGAGGGGGGGGGGAAGGGGCCCTGGCACCCCCCCCAAAAACATGAAAATGATCAGAATGATTTTAAAGATTGAAATTTAAAAGGCGATAAACTATACCTTGGGCTTAGACAAATAAAAACACAGCAAAAAAAAAATATTTATAATTATTCTCCAGCACCCTTTTTAGAAAAATTTCTTAGATTTTAATTTCTAACACAAACATTTCGAAACACTAATGTCGGGTTTTTTTTAGAAACCCAATCCCTAATGGAACGTGGGTAGTGGTGTAGGTTATGGCTGGAGACGGCTGACAGAGCTCTAGCCTGGGGGCCCGGCGTGTCGGGTTGACCAGATAAGTGAGATAAGCACACATCATAAACTAGCTTTAATAGTAAAAAAAAGTCGACTGCGGTGCTATTATACTTCATGAACTCCATGAACATTTTAAATTATATAATTGTGCAATATATTTTCTGATTATTATGTGTCGATACTCGACATCTCCATTATTAAAGTAGATACCCTTAATTTAAACTAAAACACTCTTTCGCCTTTCCTGTAGGCTACTCAAAACTACCAGTCTCCAGATTATGTCAAAAAGACTTGCGTCTCAGACATTATAATTTTTTTATTACATACAAAATATATTTTTGTAATGAATATCTAAGGCTGGGTTACAGATAATTGTAAAAAAATTACTACAAATTAATAGTTTTTAAATTGGTCCTTATCGCAATGCAGAAAGAGGTAATTTTTTCGTCGCTTTTATAGTAATATGTATATTACAAGACAATACAACTTGTATGGGAAGATTCCGGCAAAGTAAAGATGTATCGACATGGTAACATTTTTTATTCTTCACACTTTATCCATTTTTAATACGTCAATGACTGCTATGTAGAATGTTATGCTACGCGAATTATTTTTATCTAGGTATTAAATAAATATGTCATGTAAAATTAATATTTTAATAATCCTTTTAATTATAATCTCCCAAAACCAACCACTAAGCGTATTTATGTACCTATTGCAACGACGTAGGTAATTCCATCAATTTTTGACAGTTTGTAATAAATTCTTATACTTATTTTTTTTAGATGGGGATTTTCAGTTATAATGGCAAATGACTTGATACTATTTTCACATATTGTGATTTTTTATGTGTTTGATACTTTTTTGATCTGAAAATACGCATAATTTCTACCGAAACAGACAAACTGTAGTAAATAAGTGTATACGAGTAACTATTTGTACCTAAGTGATTTTTGTATTTATGGAGAAATGGACTTTAAAAGACGCAAGATTAAAACTGTTGTACATTGTGATATAAACACTTTAAAAAACCAATAAATATGATTAACAAACAAAATTAATACATTTTATTAAATTAAGAGACATCGCGCGAAGGGTTACCAGTGGAATAAATATGACCAGATGAAACAAAACGACAAAATATTAATTTTATTTTATAAAAATAATTATAAAACTAAACTTGCTCAATACTTAATTTTGGCGCCTACAGAAAATAGGTGACACTTTCCAAATATATTTTGTTACCATTACATAATAATAAATAATATTGATAAAGATATTTAAATGAAACGCCTTAAATATATTAATTTTTGTAATAATTAAACGATAGTTATTTTGATACTCATAGTTATTTAAAAAAAAAATAATGATAATAGACACGTCAAGAAAAAGTGAAAAATAATATACCACGCTCAATTAAAGAGTGCTCAAGGAATACCAAATTCAATTACAACGATTATTTTTTAAATAAAATACATAAATATACAAAAAATATATTTGAGATAAATGAGTGAAAGCCAAATTTAGCAGCGTTGCAAAAATCAGAGATTAAATAAATTTTATTGCGAAGGAGATAGAAAAGAAATCGATCTGGAGATTTTAAATTACCTGAAGATGGAGGGCAGGACCATAGAGTATCGGCCGGACGGAGGCGGGCTGGATTACCACCATTCACCGCTAATGGCTGAGATTCCAGTGGGAGACAATTACACCCACATCCATAGATCAATCGAGCATTTACGGTCCATGGGTGGCGGTGGAATGCTGGATGCTCAGCGAGGCCTCGGAGTCACCGATCTCAGAAGATACGACTTGCACCACCAGCAAGACCAGTCGTCGCATCATGGCGACCCAAGAGACAAGCCTGGGACTGTACTGAGAATCAACGACTATAAGGGATCGATCCACGACTTGAGGAACCAGGAAAATGGCGATCTGGGGTCCAGAGGCGAAGATCCAGGACATAACAGTATGAAGGCGTACAGTGCACCGTCCACACCACTCTCCGAGAATGGACAAAATATTCAAGACGAAAAGGTTTGTGTCTTAATTCAACATTTTTTTGTAAAATAAGGTAGACACTATTGTGTCATTTTGTTTATGGAAGATGTTGATTGTTGTCCCTTATAGATTTTTTTATAAATTAAATAGGCGACAGATAGCAGTTCTTGATAGGTAAAATTACACTGGAGTGGTTGCCATACGTCGCTGCTGCAGTTTAGGTACCTATTCAACGCTTGCTTCAATCAGACTAAGGAATGTCTGTGAGACGAGATTGGTCAGCGACCGAAGCGACGAGGCGCAATAGGTAAGTGTCGGGGTGAGATGTGCTGGTGGACGCATCAACAATCTGAGGATTTTTAGACTTCTACAGTGAGACGACGTAGCGAGCGTCCCATACGAATAGTACGAGAAACGTAGTTCGCAGCATGGCTAGACGTCTCGTCTGCAACATGTCGAATACGTCTATGTGGCGTAGTTGTTATTCACAAAACACACTTTGCAAATGGAGCTACGCACATAGGTGGAATGCGACATTTTAGTTTGAAAAAAAAACATCTGGTATCAAAATCATATGTACAAATTCGACATGTAGCAGTCGGACGAGTTTCTATGTGCGATAGGGCTTAAAAGAAGAAAATGATATTTCTGCTAGTAGCTTTTGTCCAATGGTCCGATATTTTTGTATTAGGTACCTACTGGAAGTACCTACTTCATGATTATTTTTTGCATTTTATTTAATCTGATTTATTTATTTTATAATGGTGTAACTATTATAAGTAGTAGGTACTTATATAAATATTATGCTCCTAAGTACTATTAACGAAAAATTATTCTTATCAAGTAAGTATAAGTATAATATTTACTTATCACAATATTTTTTTTAATAAGTAGGTACCTGTACACATTCAACGACTATGATTAAACGTGTAGGTATTTTAGGTGACTATGTCGTACCTAGATAAAAGGTTCTAACATACATTTGCATTGCCTGATAGCAATATACTTTCCAAAGCCGATGGTTTTGATTGGTCTAATATTATTTTCATTCCATTCGATAGGAGGTTTTGTATTTACTTTGGGTGTATCCAGTGCTTAGGTGACATATTATTATCTCTATGAAACATTATAAAATTTATGATATTATATAATATATTTACGGTGACAATATGTTTTTGCTAGTGTAAAGTGTAAAGTAAATAGAGAACATAGGTTTAAAGGTTTTCTTAATCCAATTCTAATCTTATCCAAATACTAAATTAAAAACACCTTTCTGGTGTGGTTTCTTCATAAATTATTTGTGGTATCGTTTAAATACCTATGTCACGTATTATTTGTATAAAATAACTATCTGTAATTTAATATGTATTATAATGTGGGATTTTGTATCTTTTAACTAATGAATTATTTCTAATTACATAATCATAATTAATTCTCATAAATGCTTCCAAAATACATCAGCTATATTTATTCTAAAAATAGTGAATTGATAAAAAAAAATCATTTTAAACACATATTATGGATAATGGATTGTTTAAATTTGTATACAGCGATACACCTCATTACTATCTTATCTAGGTAGGTACATAATATAATTTAACATTTTCAAAAAAAAAAAAAATTAAGGCTGAAATGCGCACAGATCTTCTGCGGAGTTCCAATCTTAAGGTGACGCATCAGTGAAACGCCAAATAATTTTCAACTGTACGCGCGACGAAATTTTGGACTCGCTGCCATTCACTGAGAGAATGTTGACCCGGGAACACGTCACTTTGCTGCGTGATGGCGACGGGTCAATTAATTCTAAAATCGTGTAAAGATGACTAAAAACGTTACCCATTTACTTTAAAAAGAAAACATGTCAATGAATATATTATTATTGTTACTAATAGAACAATAAACAGAACATAAAATGGACGTATGTTGGATTTATATGACAATTAATATTTCGTTTGACAGGCGTCATTTTCACCCGCCACCCGCAATCCGCGCATCGCCTAGCGACGATCTTTTTAGACCGTGCCTCAACTAATGCATGGCCTTAACATTATTTTGAAGTCGACGTCACAAGCGAAATAGACCAGGCGCTGACCGATTTTTCGTATACATAATATGCGGAGTTATTCAATAAAACTGAGACCGAAGCACGGATCGATTGGAAATACGGTGATTTTTACCATTCCATCAGCACGGTCGCAAGACGGCTCGTCCCCTCTGGAAAAATGAAAATAGTCGGTAGTACAATTATATGTTCAATATTATCAATTATTGGGATCATTCTTGGCTTCGATTGCCTGATTTAGTACGAGTAGTACGTATGTGTATCTATATATAATAACTCAATTTAGTTTTTTATACCACATCTATAAATATGACAGAAGTTTTAATAACATGGTTAACCCAGAAACAGTGTAAATTGCATAAATACCTAGGTAGGTGAGTAAATGAAATAACGATAACTACAATAAGTACACAATTATATATTTAAAAAAAATTAACAACATACTCAAACGGGCAAGTGTTCTAACTGCTTCAGTTCTTTATACTATTTATACATTTTCTCAATGAAATAATTTGCACATGTCAAAGCCGATTTCTAACAACTACATGATAATGTACGGCAGTTAGAATTACATTCGCATGATGTAAGTAAGTAAAGAATCTGGTAGAGGTTCGTTCGTCATTTGTTTTGGATACAAATTATGTTCTCGTAACTCATAGGCAAATAAATTGTAGGACATCAATACTTAGGTTCATATAGTGGAATCAGGTGAGCTTTTACGTAAATATACCTACTTGGGCTTAAGCCCTTAAAAAGTGTAAATACAATGAATGCATCAGATGTGCATCGCTCTCTTGGGAATATTTTGGGAAATAAATTTATAATTGGGAACATTTTGCAAAGCATGAAAAGATTATTTGGAAAGTTTTGTATTCTGGCGGACGGTTGTTTGGATGATTTTATTAATATTATTAGTTGTGGAAATAATACTTTTATATAGGGACACAATATATTATTTTCGTTGTCAGTGGTAAAACTAAAATGATGAAATCAGATACCAACTTAATTGGGGGACTTAAGACAATATTTTTCTGTTATTTTACAATATGAGGCACGTTCTTAAGAATTATAGATGCCAGCATATAGGGCTCCAGAACTTAGATATGATTTTATACATCCTTGGACAGGCTTTCCACCTAGTTGGATAATAGTTTGACAGTTGTCACCCCGCAGGCGTGCATCACTTTGCGTTATCTTTGGAAGGTAAATAATTAAGTACAACTCGCAAAGTTTTTATCGGTACACGTTTTTTGTCTTTTTTTACCGCCATGTTTTCGTGTTTTTACTTCTGTCTACTGTATCCACGTCAAATTCTGGCAGTCGCCATTATATTCGTGCGTACATTTCAATGGTTCCAATAATAATTGCAAATCGATTATAATATTATATTTTTTGCACGAACACTCAGCAGCTTGCTAGGCGACCTTACAAAGGTCGAGGAATTATTATTGGCTGACAAAAAAAATACAATAGTTCTCTTGAAACCAGTAGAAACCAGTACGATGTCATGATTAGATATTATATTCAAATACCTGCGCATATTTATAGAATATACCTAGATGGAGCCTTTATGTTTTTTCAGCACCTTTGTGGAACAAAACGTTTCCAAAAATGCTTTATTATCAGCGGAATTGATTGATGATTGTATACGGCCAATGATTGAATGCCACGTGACATGGTACTGGGATATTAATCATGTTAACCAATCAATAAACCGATTAAATCTATGATAGATTATCAATGTTGTGGTCAATTTTTGGTGAAATACACCAAGTATATTAATTAAAATAACGACATGTAGGTATACTACCTACTTAGGAAGATATATTTCATTCTCATACTTTAACAGTGATCAACGCCATTTCCATCTGTTAAGTGGTTTAATCGAACCATCAGGGATAATTTTAGTATTCCTAATTTGATATAGGTACCTACGTAGTATTAAAAATAAGATCAAAATATGCTTTTGGGTGCTATTACTACATATTGATGTAAAATTTAAATTTGTGATACTCCCCATCCCGAAAACGAATATTGTCAGTTTCAGTAAAATTTGCCAAAATGTATCAGACGATCATCTCACGTGTGATATTTACACAATTTCGAGGTACGTGCCCTCACGTATCGTTGATGTAGTTGTTTGGAAGGGTGTAAATGACACAATATTTTTGTAGGTTGTCAGTTTTTATTGATGGTTATACCTATAGCACATGAATTCATGTGGCGTGATGGTAATGTGTTTCCAGTATTTAAAGTCGTGATTTAACTTTTCAATTCATCGAGCAAAGATTTCTCTTAGCTTAGAAGCTTTTCATTTTACCCACATATAACTTTCAACGTATTGTTAGTTTAAAGTCCCATCTCTCGATGGCAAGCAGTGTTCGCAGAAAAGATTTTTTTTTATAATTATTTTGTTAATAAATTGAAATAAGGTAAATTTGTTTTGATGCTAAATAGTACGCCACTGCGCATGTATTATCGAAAATAAATAAAGATGAACGCATCTTTCGGCAAAAAAATAAATATATCTACACATTTACAGGTAGATAGATAGGTAGGTACCGAAGGAAATGTGTCAAAATAATATTTTCTATGACGGTTTCGGTTGGAATTCGTACCGTGATTTTTCTATTAATTCACGATTTCTCTTGTAATAATTTGTTTAATACATGTTTTCTAATGTAATGGCCAAATTAAATTCAATTAAATTTTGGATTAGCTGTGATTAATTTTTCGATAATCCACACGTCTTTTTTTAGTTCGTACGATTAATCGAAAAATAATATAAATTTACATTTTTTTATCACGAAATTTTATAACCAGCCATTAGGTAGGTATGTAGGCAGTAAATCCACTTTACTATATGTTGAAAATCGCCAATTCTTATGTATTCTTATTTAATTTAAAATTAATCAATGATCGGAAGAAGTTCCCGGCTGCAAAAATATAAACCAAAACGAAGTTTTTCCAATTATTGTAAGGTATTTATAAAGGAAATGTGATATAATAAATTTTCGCTAAAAAACTTATAGGTATGCAAATGGGCAGGAGATATAGGTCATAGAAGATACAGTCGGTGTGCAAATCTAGTCATCCAGTGTTACACAAAAAAATACAAAATGTCCTAAAACCCGGCTTTCGGTGAAAAAGTAAACCATATAGCCGACGTAACGACGATATAGTGGAAGTAGGTACATGTGAACGTAATGTAGGTACATGACCGAGAGTAGTGTAATCAGTTTGGAGGGGCATTCATCTAGCAATGGATTGATCCAGTGTCTTCGTATGCTCGTGATGAGATAGATAACCAGATATTTTTGGAACAGAGATGTGAAGTGCCACAAATTAACAATGCTGCTCTTCAGTCGTGGCAATAAATGTATTAATATCACTGTTTCGCTCGCTATACGTTTATTTGACGATGCAATGTTAATGAATGGAAAGGTAAGAGATCACTGCTGCAAGATGAGGAGGTTCGCACTCTGGCAGCATTCAGAACGCATGCACCTGAAACGCCTGTTCGTGATAACATCAGTCACAAGTAGAGTTGGGTTTCGGGAATTCTCGAGACATTTTCGAGATTTCTCATCCCGAATCTCGAGAATTGAAATTTTAAACATTTCGGAAAATCGCGGATCTCGAGAATCTTTTTTCGGGATTTCTTTATCATCAAATATTAATTGAAAACACGATTTTCTATATGAAAAAAGTGGACATAAAACACAACGAAATTATTAGTGTAAGTGTATTGTATCATCTTTATGACCTAAGTAGGTATGTAAGTCCATGGTTTTAATCAAGGTTTCCTTGGGCAGTTGACTATTCATCTGCATTATTCCCTTTAAAAAAGTACCTTTATAATTTATATTATGGTAAAAACAAATTATACAAACATTGCAGGGAATCAATTAGTTTTTTTTGTGTTATGTTTTTATTACTGTAGGTCCGTTATTAGCTAAAAGTACCTATTATAGATTCGTATAAAAAAGGGACAGTGAGTGCTCAACCGGTTTTGATTATTTATTATGTACTTTTGAATAAAAATTGTTTGAATGTGTACCGTTGGACAGCTTTCGTGGGTGGCTTAAATTTGATGATGAAAGAAATTATTTTATTTCCATTTTTATTTTTTCTAAGCAATTAAAATAACATTAATCAATAAAATAGTAAAATAATATATTATTGTGATGGTCTCAATAACAGATGGACTCTAAAAGCATAGGTAATAAATCAGATTAAATTAAATCAAAAATTAAGACGTACAGTTACCTATACAGAATATATTGAAGAGTTATTGAAAATGGTTAAAAAAGAAAAACACGTAGTAATCATAAGAAAAATAGAAAAAATAAAGAGTACCGATAAAAAAAAACATATACGTATATAGAGAAGAGAGCCAATAATATAAGAGCAGTTGAAAATTAAAAAAGCAGTTGTCCAGATATAATTAATTAGTCGTAAATTTTGGAGCAACTTAATTTAAAAGGGGCAAGAGAACAAAACAAATCCTCTCGATCACCCATCACTGTGCAGATTCATGGTTCTGCAGAGTCAAGCCACCGGACAATTATTGTAATCTAGATTGGTTTCATATGTTTGAATGGATAGACGTGAAAAGATGTAAGGACGAATATTGATGAATATAACACCATTTGAGCTGTAAACAACTTTCATCATACACCTTAGCTGAATAACCCACTGTGGCTCGTAGTTTCTATCATTAGGCGGAATCAATGTTATAATATTATAAAGATCTTTCATATTTAAAAAAAATGGATCTGCCGAAATGCTATTACTTATCTTATAATATAATGTCTTTACTAGCAGTATTTATTACGTTACGAAGGTTTGATTTAATTACAGCTACATCTTGATTTACCCTTTATAGTTTGAGCCGTGCGTCGAACATGTTTTGAAGGGCCCATATTTCAACACCGGTTGTCACTTTTCATATCTAAACATACTTTACTGTTTTAAAACGGTTAGCCACCTAATAAATATTACATAAAAATATTCATTCAAATTCAAAATATGTTAAGTATCTTGTATGTAATCGATTAGCGATTACAATAAATCTTATCCTACGTATTTTTTTCATTTTATACCAGTAGTAAGTCTTATTTCATATTAAAAAAAACACTCCATCTTACAATATATGCACCGCGTACAGTTTTATCATCTCCTTCGATTTGTTTTTAAAATTCCATGCAGTATTAATAACTATATATCATTATCAGCCAGGGTCGATCCACTGCAAGACGAAGGCCTCCCATAGCTCACTTCACACTCCTTTCTCGGTACCATGTTCTGCGTTGTCACGTACCTCCATCCACCGAACTTTATGAGGTTTTCTATTCAGTCAATTTTAGGGCGTCGCTATGGTCATTTAGTGGCCTTTGGGTACCACTGTATGACAGCATTTATGCTGACTCGCTGAACTACATGTCCAGCACCATTACCATTTCATCTGCTTAGCGACTTGAATTACATCGCGTCTTGTTTATTTAATTTTCCATTCGTTTCTTTTGCGGTCTTTCCGTGCTATGGCCAACGTGCATGGCACGTTGCGGCACTCGCTTTGGATTTTACTTATAGTAAGAGTCCATGTGTCACACGCATTCGTGAACGCTGGATACTTTATTGGTTGAACACAATATATTCTATAATATTTATTTATTTTAAAAAAACATTTTGAGTAACATACGACATAAGAAATTAATAATTCAAGACATTCACAACATGACATTTAGAAGAAAAAGAACAGGTTAATCATGTTATAATAGAAAAACAAATATGTAGTAGGTATATGTATTCATTATTAATTTAGGTTTTGGAGGTTGATTTGTACCCTACCACACACCCTTAGTATGCTCATATTATATATTCATTATTTTTTGGTACACATGTATGGACCATGCCCAGTTTTGTATTTTTTGAGAAAATCTAATTATAGTGATTCGAATCGATTGACAATCGAAGGCGAAATCGTCATATTATGAGATATGCGAATGTGACAATATCCTACGTTTCAGATATTGTATGGAATGGTACGTATATCACAGGGATAGCTAACATAATTATGACATGCGGGATAAGTTTAAATTTTGTTGATTTAAAAAAAATGCTCGGCTCGTTTCAATAATATTTTACCTTTAGCAATAATGTCTGCGAATATTTTTTTTATATTATTACAAAATGTACCTACTTGTAAAAGAATATAACTTATACCTAACTGATAGGCGCGGCGCGTTTATTTCAATGAAAAAATTAGTAAACCTCAATTTTGGCAATTTTTGGGTAAACATATTAATATGAATGACTGCGAACAACTATTTTTGTCAATGTATTATTTCGGTTAGATTTCGAATTTTTCGTTGTAAAGTTCGGCGGAAATACGTGGTAGCGAACGACACAGGACCGAGAGAGTTGGAGGAAACTTGGGGAGGCCTTCATCCAGCAGTGGATTGACCCCGGCTGATGATGATGATGATCATATTGGTTCACTGCAACGTCTGTAGATTTCTAAATCATGTTTTTAATTATCTTCGAAAAGTCATAACATTTTAAACAGTGCATACATAGTTCATTGATATTCGGCAAACAACAAATATTTCACTGTATTGTAAAAATAATATGTAAGTATGTGTATCGAGACTGAAAATTTTGAAAAATATGAATTTATAATTTTGAAAAAACATTATATTACACGCTTATTTTCTAGGTTTTCGTATATTATTTGACAAACTTATAGAAATAGGTTCACCATCCTTGGTGTATCATGTACCTGTATCAGTGGTCTCGATCCCTATGATATTCATGATAGAATGTTATATTACGTAGAAATACAATACTTAATTAATAAGTTGGTGCATAACTCGCTTAAATTTTATTCTGCTACCCCGTTAGGCCAATAGGCGTAGGCAAGTATTTATTGGCGTCTCAATTCATTTATTTTCGATTATTGACGCAATAAATAACCACATAAAGCCTGTTTATGGCCGAATCCAAAATTATTAAAAACCAGTTTTTTTTCCCACCGACTCACTTCCTCGATAGAATTTCACTAAAATTCAAAATGATACAAGGAAAAAAATATTTAAATATGACTCATTCCTATTAATTTTGCCAAAAAAGTGTCATTCTTATCGTGATAATAATGTATTTTAGTTTAAGTTTGGTACGAAGCAAACAATAACGTACCTTTATTAAACATAGCGTTGCTAGTATTATGTAATCAATCTTTGGTGCAAAGCCACTTATTTATTTATTTATTTATGTAAAAAAGACACATTGAGCACATAACAAATTATTAATTCAAGACGTTCACAACATGACATTTAGAATAAAAAGTGCAAGTAAATCAACTAGAGAAAAAACAAGGTAGAGAAAAAAACAAAGCAAAAAATACTTTTATAGAAAAGAAATAAAACAGGAAACAACAATAATTCAAAAAAAAATATAGTTAAACAATAAAATATGATTTTAAAAACAGGATGCATAATGCATCGCTAAAAATGTCTACATCTCTAGGGAGTGCATTGACCAGCTGCACAGCCCTCGCTATTGGTGCCTGGTGAGCCTGACATGAGGAAACAGCTTTCACCCTATCATGGCTGCGACCACGCATGTAATTGGCAGGTGCATACAAATTCAAATTTTCCGGAATATCGGGATTGGAAACTACCACGTGAGAGCAGGCAAAATGATTTGCCCGAATGATTTGAATCTAATAGTCTTCTCCATGGCTTGGCACCATCCCTCTCGGCATTCAATGGTACTCAGAGAAATTCAACCTGACTAAACATCACAACGTTGTCATCGTCTCTGCGACTCTACGACCATAATAGATAATAATAAATTACCGGTACAGGCAAACAAAGGAGAGTATCTCGAATATGGAATAGGGTTGATTACAGAGCCGTTCGACTATTTGGCGACCTGGCTGGGCCACGTGCTGCAGATGCCAGAAGAAAACCTCAACCTGGCTTGCCTGTTCTTCAAGCCGACCGGATTTCGGCGTCCTGTAAGGCCTCTAAATACTATCTATAGAGTGTATACGGCGTAGCTACGGGATGCTGGTTTGACCAGAAATGAAGCAAGAAGACTGGCGAGTGACAGGGATTCTTGGAGGCGCCGCGTGGTGTCCATATGTTCCAATTAAGGGGCGGATATGGCCAAAGAAAGAAGAAGTAATAAATAAATAGATAATATCTCTAAAAATATATTACCCACATCATGGTTTCCCAAACTATGGGTCGCGAGCGAATATTGAGTGGGCCCTCGCCACCGTATACATGAAAAAAAAATAGGAAGTGATAAATTTGATATTTCATTCAGCTATTTATAATTCCTAAAAAATGAAGTAAACTAAACCAACTAGTATGTCAACAAAAGCAAGTGAAGAACTCATTGATTTATCAGAAGATACGTCACTGAAAAATAGTTTCAATCGTAAACAGTTAACGAAATTCTGGCTCTCAGTTGCTGATAATTATTATCCTTGCCTGTTCGATGAAGCTATGAAAATCTTCCTCCTCTTTACTACCTCATATCTATGTGAGGTCGGATTTTCGGCTGTGGTTAACATTAAGACTAAAGATCGAAATAAATTGGATATATCAAACTCACTGCGATTAAAAGTAACTAAAGTTGAAGTTGATGCTAAAACTGTAATGAAGAAAAATAAGAAACAAATACATCCTTCCCATTGAAATAACTTTCTTGCAGATGTAGGTATTTAAATAATATTTTTTTTTATTTAAGTTGTGTTTCTTATTTCAACAGTCTTTCATTCATATTGGTAACGCTTATAAAAAATATTTTTTTTTATTTCAATTAGAACAAATAAGACAGCATTAAGGGGGGACATGCTCGTCGAAGGTCAAAATTGAGTTTTTATTGTATTTTCAAACCATGATCCTGGACACTCCTTAAACGTTGTAGATAATCTATTTATATAATTTTGAAGCCTTATTATCCTTTATAGTTATTGTAAACATTTAATGACTGCATAAAGTATTTTTGTTACATAAAATAGTATTGTTTTAAACCTCTCGCTCTAATGTTTTAGAATATAGTCATATTTCGGTACATAACTGTGCAGTGGTGTTAAGATTTTTTACATTTATTAATTTTTAAACGCATTTATAAAACCATTAGTATAATTTATTACGAGATAATTTTTGTAAAATATTCACGATAAAAAATTAAATTGATAATCTCTGTGATCCCAAATTTGACAAGAATTAGGCATTTTATTATTCAAAAAATCGGCAAGATTAACACATTAAAAGATGATTTTAAAGATATTTATTATAAGCTATGTCTTTGACCATTCAAGTGTGATAAAAATTTTATGAATAATGATTGCTTTATAATAATTATTGACCTAAGAATAAGGTAGTGTTTTTTTGAAATACGCCATTTCTTTTGTCATTCCCCAGTGGTTAAGCTACAACATACGGCCCTAGTCATAAATTGACAAACTATAATTAAAGTAGGGAGTAAAATTATGTTAACGCGCGTGTTTGAACATGTACCTAACAGATTTTTTTAAAAAAATTTTTTAAACGGTACATGTTCAAATACGGGCGTCAATATCATTTTACTCCCTACTTTAATTATAGTTTGTCAATTTATGGTTACGGCCGTATGTTGTAGCTTAACCACTGGGGAATGACAAAAGAAATGGCGTATTTCAAAAAAACACTACCTTATTCTTAGGTCAATAATTATTATAAAGCAATCATTATTCATAAGATTTTTATCACACTTGAATGGTCAAAGACATAGCTTATAATAAATATCTTTAGAATTATCTTCAAATGTGTTAATCTTGCCGATTTTTTGAATAATAAAATGCCTAATTCTTGTCAAATTTGGGATCACAGAGATTATCAATATAATTTTTTATCGTGAATATTTAAAAAAAATTATCTCGTAATAAGTTATACTAATGGTTTTATAAATTCGTTTAAAAATTAATAAATGTAAAAAATCTTAACACCACTGCACAGTTATGTACTGAAATATGACTATATTCTAAAACATTAGAGCGAGAGGTTTAAAAGAATACTATTTTATGTAACAAAAATACTTTATGTAGTCATCAAATGTTCAAAATAACTATAAAGGATAATAAGGCTTTAAAATTATATAAATAGATTATCTACAACGTTTAAGGAGTGTCAAGGATCATGGTTTGAAAATACGATAAAAACTCAATTTTGACCTACGACGAGCACGTGGGCCGTTAAGTAGTTCCACGACTCTCCACTAGGGAATCTGAGCATTACCAATATTTATGCCCTCTTTTCTCTAAGACAGCTAAGAGGTGGGTCCCAAGATTGGAAATTTTTGTTAAATGGGTCGGAGCCCAGTCAACTTTGGGAACCACTGACCCACATCATTGTCACAACTAGAGCCGGAGTGCAAAGTTATGAAACTAATACTCTACCTCATAGTAAAAATATTAATGTAGATACCTCTTTCCTAGAATCACCTCCTCTAAAATAATGAAGAATTATTAAAGATGACTATTTGTGGTTTATTTTTTTCTGTAGAAGTGCGTCTCTGTTTGAACGGTTATGTTATGTTATACATATACCCATTTGGTGTTAATTGCAGGGATTTTCACTTCAGGTAATATTTTATTCTGGATTTGTAAGAAATTCGAATCTTTGTGTGCGCCACTATTCACCATCGTCATTCATAGCTCTTTCCAGACTTTAGCTTTTCCTACCACGATTACTATCGAACATACTATAATTTATATAGGAGTTGATTTAAATAAAACGTAATATTTATATTATAAATAGTAATAAACACCTAAGTGTATCTATATATTTTTTATCTATTTCTAATGAGTCTAATTATTTATTGTAAAACGTTGTAACTTGAGAGATCAACTTGCAATATTTATTATGAATCGAACCCGGTCTCATTTATTCTAAAGAATATTTTTGGAAAATTCTAAAATCTATACTCATTCAGTCTTACATCAAAATATATCCAACGAAAATTTTCACTGTGTTTAAGTAAAATTTGACTAATTAATTAATTATGAAAGTTCATCATGGCATCTTCATGGGATTTTCAATCCTCTGTTATTTGTAAATAATGATTATTCCTAGGGGCAAAGAACATCACTTCAATGCATTTCAAAATCCGGATTTTTTGGGTCCATGTGTTCGCCAGGTCAGACCTTAGGTCAAACCTTATCAAAGATCAAAGTACGCCTCGTATATGTATGTTCATCAATTTGCCCAAAAGAATGACAATTCAACAAAATTAAATATTTCTGATAGTATTCTAGGTCAGTAAGACAGAATACTTAGGTACACTAAAAAAATAATTAATAATTAGTTAAGTAATTGAAACAATCGAGTTTAACGGTAGTGCGAAAATTAATAAACTCGGATAATCAAATGCGTTTTAATGTCGAAGAATTTTTGCTCTAAAATTTATCAGTCCTAATATTATTAGATAGTTGCTGGTTTGTCCGGCGTATATCAGAATGAGTCTCAAGAAAAGTGCATTTTCATTTATAATGCAATTCGTGAAAAACGTATTTATATAGATACCAAATATATTGCCCGCTTATGGAAGCCGAACGAGCGGAACTGTTTGCCAAGGTCCGTCCTCACATGGGCCCAATTGGCCACGCGGATCTGATAGCAACCGAGAACAACTTTGCGTTATTCGAGAAATTTACAGCGTCGTATGGTTAGCGGGATAGTCCCGACTCCTCTCGTTTCAACTCGTTACACTCAGTATCCAGGCCAGATTTTCCCAAATTAACCTTTTTTAAGCACTACGGTACATGGTTGCTGCATCAGTCTCGTTCGGCTCCGTCTCGGGACGGAATGCGCACTTAAAATCACTTCTTTCAGACACGTTTATAGCGTCATAGTAGGCGGCCGTGCATATCCACGGCTGTACATACAATAAGTGTGGCGGTGGGAACCTAGGTAGATACAAAAATATATTAATTATATAATAATTTTTGGCGCGCTATCGAGTTATGTTTATTACATTTTATCTCCCTGAGATCCGTTCATTATTCGATAAAAGAATTCATTCTGTTATGTAATGGGAACATTTTGTTTTTAAATATATTTTTTTCAATGTTCATCCGATGTTGTTCGATTAAGTAAAATTTCAGTATTTCCAGTATTTCTTTTTGTCTGAGAAATTAAACAAATTGTGTTTATTAACTGATATTTCCATATTAATAAGTATATAAAATATAAATAGAGATTGGTCTACCTACTAGAAAGAATTTTTATATACACATTATCATAACACTTCATGTCAATTACATTAGGTTACCTATAAGGTTGAATTGTAGCTTAGGAAATAATATTATATTTTATGCATTGGCACTTTGGCAATATTGAATTGTCTATAAAAACAAAATTGCATCGGCGTTATAAATTTAGCGCTTTTCTTTGCCAGATCTAGCGCTTTTTAGTAGTAGTCATCTTGCAAAAATCGCATGTGGCATTAATTCTAGCATTGTTAATATCGAAACTATGATAGTTTTCATAAAAATGCTAGATTGAAAATACGTAACATTGAAAAAGTACCTACTGGCGTATGCGCTGTAGGAAAATGTACATATTTCAATGTCGATTTTTATTTTTTTGTCTATTTAACCAACGATATTTTAACAGTAGAGCTAAGAAAGGTGTCGTTTTTCCTAAATAAACGTGGGGTCGATTTTATCTGTTTCGGGAAATTTTACATTTTTCGCAGTCGAATGACACATTTTTGTCGACAAGAGTTGGATAGAATAAATATTATTTGTTAATTGAGACGTCTAATTACAAAAAGCGACAAGTACACAATTCAATATTTTCGGGAAACAACGTAATTATTTGTTTTAACGTGAGATTATTTTTTCCGTTGTATTCTATGCGAAATTAGATCCAAATGGCAATTTGTTTCAGCCGATAAAATCTTAAATGTAATAAATATAGGCAAAATAAAATTGGACGTAGCGCTATTTGCACCTCATTTTTTAATCTACTCCGCATAAGGCACATATTTCCGTGGCACTGTCATGAGTTTACCAGATGCTACAGCATGGGAGACGCCCTTTTCAATATTGAACGTTCCCTTATTGGTTGACTTAAACACGCGCGAAATCAACCAAGCTTTAAATAATATGAAACACGGACTTGACGCTTTTTGTAATAAATCGAGACTTAAAATATTTTTTTTCGTAGGGTTATATCGCGTTTTGGAATTTATAGATCAATACATATTGTGTAAAATTATACAAAGAATACGTGCGTATTTTTTTCTCGATTTTGACCAAATGTGGACTTATCGCTTTTTGGAATTAGACGCCTCAATTAAGACTATGAAAACATAGTCTTACTACAAAATAGTCTTAAAATTGTTTGATAATATTTGACATAGACTATTAGGTCGTTGGTCGTTTGACGTTTGTCATAGACTAGTGCGTGTCCGAATTTGAAACCAGGAAGTAAAAATATAAATTAGTATATTATAAGTATTTTTTGTCGGTACCTACTTAAGTGCTCCTACTAGATTTTATATAGGCATACAAGAACTAGATATTGTGTACCAACAGGTGAATGAATTGTTATGAAGAGAACAACTAACTGACAAGATTCAAAAATGTCTAATAGCCAATCTGCGTCCCAAATCGTTTCCATCAACAGCCACTCGTCAGTCGGCCGGCTTTGCAATTTAAAAATTGCGAGCCGAAACTAATTTCTTTAATAATAAAGCCGCCTTCGCGCGCCAAAGCCGGTCTATGATATATCCCGCCAAAAAATTTATAGCCTGCGGTCCACGCGGCCATTTTGTAATAGTTGTAATGCACTGCTTCTCAAATGTAATAGATCCAGCCTTTGATAATGCAGGTTACAGCATCATGTACACAATATCAACACTAAAGGATGCAGAATAGCTCAAAGATACCTGCCCGAAAACATAAATAACAGCTAGCCTTATTGCATTATAATATTATCCTTATCCTCATTTTTAAATACATAATTAGGTACCATTCTAAGGATCTGACGGTACAGCTGTAGACGCGTTACGCGATATCAGAATATGACAATAATGGAGTATAATCTGCATGCATGAACACTTATCTGCAAATGAATTACGAGTATGATGTGGGTATAGTTGATTTTTAAACCATGTTCTTCCTTTTTTATTAGTTTTACGACTTATACATTTGGCCGGTTATGACTGCATTTCCCAGTTCACTAGTTAATCAATTCTCTTGTTTGTAATCTACGTTTATTGTACTTGGAAGTTGTTTCGCAAAATACTGTGGCCATGTGGGGAAAACTATGTTATTTTGTAGTTTTAGAAGCCTACATAGAATTTCGCTTGTCGGCCATCTTTTTTATAGTGCTAATGGAACTCTTCTCCGACAATACATTACAAGAAAATATAATAATTCCTACACAGGCGAGTATGATTTTCCCGTTTCTTATCCATTATCTTCTATTTTAATATTATGAAGCGAACGATGGGGGTTTAGGATAATAATGAGGTATTAGCCCCAAACCAGTCCGTCGTGTCCGTATAAGTTCATCGATTTTTGCATAAAAAGTAATTCCTCCATTTCTAATTTCTTTTGCCAGTGTTACAAATATATTTGAGCCAAAAATCAGAATACGATACGATTATGTTCGTTGGTGGGTAGAATAAATAGTGTCAGATTATTGTAGCCAGTGCAGGCGACTCATTCAGGTGTCGGTATCGTTACTTTCAAATGACAACACCGTCCAAAGTGATTTTGACGAGACAAGATTATGTCCTTCCTCAAGTAAATTATAAGATGTGTATTAGCTTATCATAGTTTCTGAAAATTCTGTTCGAAGATTAGTCCTTTTTTCTATTTGTTAAAATGTTTTAAAAATACTGTCGGCGATGGCTAGATTGTAAATTTTGACGGTTTTTATTAATTATATGATACACGCGCTACAAATGAGCTTTCAGATTTACAAGGTCTCCTCTTGTTTTTATACTAAAATGTTTTACAGTGATGAATAAGTATAAAAAAATTGGCTGCAACTTAAACCGAAGTGAGTTATCTTAAATATGATAAAGATCTCATTTTAATTACCATGTCTCAAATATTTTAATATTAAAAAAATCTGTCTGTTTTTCACGTCACACTTCGTTTCTTTCTCATTAATTACAAACCCACGTGTTATTTCACCTGATATTTTTTTAAAAAACAATACATATAATTGAAGTACAAAGATTGAGAAGCTCTTGCATAAAACACAGATCACAAGTGCAAATCATAGGATGCTGTTTAACTATTGAGTTTACATCAACGATGTACATAATGTTCATTACGCGAATGAAATACCATTTGAAGAGTAGTGTTACAAAAATACACAACTATATGCCAGAAGTGGTATTATTTAATACAACCGAATGTGTTTTAGATCGACAGGTCTAAGATTATTCTTATGGTAGCAATTTTTAAACACACACTACTAAATTTGTGCACATGTGTTGTATCACTCATACCACATTAATAATTATTAAACAAATACTTATATAAAATATATTTTACTGTAGGTGCAATGGCAATAGTTATTATCGTATCTATATGGATGCTTCATTTAATACAATAAGTAATAGTATGATGGTTTGAATAAAATCACCGATGAAAACATTTGTGATATAAAACAGTAGGTAGATAGGTACCATTTGGTACTAACACATACACGCCTTTGCATATCTTACTAGTGCAATCTTATTAAATAATTTAGATTTCAGCACATGACTCCTAAATTCTCAAATTGTTAGAAAGTGCAAGGTCTGTTAATTACAATTATTGAACACCTGCTATACTACAGGTAAGTATCAACCATAATCAACAAACTTGCATCTTTTGATTATGCGTACCCAGTGCACTCGATCAACAGGTATTATAATACCTATCTAGTTTTACCATTCGAAAATTACAAATGAATCATTCAGAATGAATGCAATGTCAGTTTGACGTAACTACCATTTTGTATGGAACAAATAATAAACATGTACATAGCTGGAAAAACCTTGAGAATTTAGTATAAAATTAGTTGTATTTTATGACTTTCATCTCTATATGAGAAGGTTTTTTTTTTTAAATATATTTGCTTTGAACCCATATTTTATAAAGCGTTTTGGACTATCGTGTATTTTTTGGATCTGCGACTAAAGTTGACGAAACATCTGCAAAGGAAATGGTTGTTGCATTATTTAGAAAATGTTTTTTAAAAAATCCCGAAAACTTATTTAATTAGCTGCAAATTGGTGTCAATCAAAATTCTATAGTATACTCACCGTGTCTGAAGAATTCGAATCAAATGTCATAGAGATTATTAATTTTATTCAGTTTGGCAGAGAGTGGGTCATATTTTTTAATACGCTTGTGAATCTGTCCACATGTGCAACGCAATGTGAAAGACTGTATCTGATTAAAATTCTAACTACTTGCTCATTACAAATTTACAGGTATTTTGGTGTTTTAATAGCAGTAGTAGTTGCTAGCCATATTTTAATAGTAGTATAATATTATTCTCGTATCTCGTACTTTTTTATTTAATTTATATCAAAAATTCGGTTTTATTATTAAATTAAGTAAATATGCCGAAATCATCTTGTTTTTTTTATTTTATATCAATCATTATTAAGTATACAAAGTATTTTAAAAGGTCGAACATATTCATACATAAAATAAATGGGCCATTATTACTACAGTATAATCGTGATACTACAACCAAATAAATAATTATTAACATACATTAGAATAAATTTATAGAAAGATTTATTCACGAATGATTTAATAACATTTACGAATAGTAATATTATTTATAGATTTTTTTTATATTTGATAATATTAAAATATTTACATACTAACACTGCTGAATCTAATACACATGCACAACAAAATTGTATTTGTGTTGAAAATATGTAAGTACCTACATTATATATGTGTTGTAAATTACGAGGAAGTATTAGCAAGTGTGCTATTATTTTATTTCGAATCTTGTACGTAGAGTGTATCAAAAGTCACCAAGTCCTATTAATTAATCATTTTATTGAATTAAAACATTTTATTATAATTATTTATACGCACGTTTTATGAACGTACTATAGAGATCAACCTTGATTGTGATATTTTTAATAGCAACCCATTCAAGTATTAACAGATGCAATACTTTTCTAACTTGATACTTATAATTTATGACTGATAACATCTGTTGGCACACGTTGTTAAATCTTTACTTTTTAATACAGGTATTTAGAAGTATTCTATTCTATCGGTAGCACCAGGTGCGATCAATCGCGGGGTCTGGCCCACTCGATACTATTATAATGAACATGATTGAAGAAATGTTAAAATATAAATACGAATGTAAACAACACTTCAAAATAATCATCTAATTGGACATCATTTCCATCATTCATTTTCGTCTAAAATTTAATAAAAAACGAACTAAAGTGCAAAATACCACACTTAGGGTTACCATTTTTACATATTATTTGGTTTGCATCGTTCCTATTTCGCTTGCTTCTCTTCATCGCCCTTTCGCTTATAACCAAGGGTGGTGAATATGTACTATGGGACCTAGAGGCAGCAGGTTATATGATAGTATGGTGAAGCAGGCTAGTATGGTGAGATTGGTGAGGCGGACTGGTAATCAATTTGTGGCAAAATTTCCACGTTAACATTATATTATATGGGTACGTTATAATGACCAAAGTAAATCCTCCGTGATGTCCTGAATTTTTTTTTCGCGTCGCTATTTCTCGTAAGTTGTCAGCTATTGTTGGCGTGCTTCGTTCAGTTTTATGAGAGAGCCGATTCCCCTCTTTTTATTTAATACCTCAATGTATGGGACATTGTGAGTATCAGAATCGATTTTATTCTGTATTCTGCCAGTCTTCCCGGGTGTTGTTTAGTTTTTTTTTCTCTCAATATTCAAGGAATTCATGTCCAGATAAACTACGGCATGCCACAGGCAGGCGACAACATAATAATTATATTGTCTAAGAGAGTTCACATAAGAGTATTTCATGTAAAAAGTAAATTTTAAAATTATTATTTTGTGACTTTTACAATTTTAAGTTGAAGCTTTTTCGTAATATAATCCCATCCTCAGAAACTATTAAGTTAACGTAAAATTGTCCCAAAGATGGGTTTATAGCCCGAAATAACTGTTATTGTTATTATAGCATGTACCTATGTCAGGGTTAGACAAGCTTAGGATATTTCCGATGATATTGTATAAACTTTAGATCATTTTAGCGATGCGTTTATAAAGCTGTCAACCTCAATAACTCAAAAATGGTAGAATTCTTAACAGCTGTTACAAAACCCTTACAATAGAGTTCTACCGCGTAAACGCAAGTTAAATTAATAACTATTCAATTAAATTTATTGTTATCAAGTATTAAATAGACAATTATTTAATACGAATTTATCGCTATTCGAGATCTCTACATGACAGCCAACCAGTTTACTTTATGGATTTATGTTTCGGTACACGTTTTTTGTTGTCTGTGATAAATCACTTGCAAATATAATGACTTTTGTCTTGTGCTGTATATACATACTTGTATGCGTTATTTTGAATACAATATATTATTTTCGTATGGCTAAGCGCTATGAATTTATAATTAAATCTGGCATAATAAAAGTCAATGTTTTATTGCCGTGTTTATTTTAATTTAATCTGATACTTTTTGTATTGTGTAAAATATGTACGAGATCTTTTTATTCTGAACCAATTTTATGTAATTTCGCTACTGGAATTGAATGTTAACTTATCAAATCAGTCGTACCAAATTGCACATTTTATGCATTTTTTTTATTGTATGACAATATGTTTGAAACTAATAATTAAGTATCATAAAAGAATCTACTAATATTAATTTGGTTACATATTCATTATAATATTTGAATTCTTAGCTTATATTACATGTGTGGGAATATCTGTTTTACTGGCAGTGAAATTAGAACCATAGACTATTAATAAATTGTCAATGTAATGTATTCTTTCAAGCCCATCTCCTGTATGCAGCTTATGCACACAGTTTGGCGTTAGATAGAACTCAGTGGTCAAATTGCGTAGTCATATGAAAAATATAGTTAATTTCGATTAAAAATAACTTAATTTAACTAGATTGTTGTATCATAATATGATACAACAATATAATATTATTATATTATAGAAACTGCAAATAATTTTCAACTATAGATGCGACGAAATTTTTGGAGTCGCTGGCAATCGCAAAGCGAACGTCGAGCTGTGAACACGTCAATTTGTTTCGTGATGGCGACCGGGGTATTAATTCTTAAATCGTGTAAAGATGACTAAAAAACGTTTGCCATTTACTTGAAAAAGAAAACATGTCAATGAATATATTATTATTGTTACTAATAAAACAATAAACAGAACATTAAATGGACGCATGTTGGATTTATATGACAAATTATATTTCGTTCGGTACGCATCATTTGCACAATCCGCGTATCGCCTAGCCACGATCTTTTTAGACCATGCATCAACTGAGGTATAGCCTTAATATAATTGAATCATAAACATAAAGCATAAATTGACACCATTATACCTAATACTATTTAATGGCAATAATTGTAGCTCACAATGTGTAAGTATTTAAAATAAAAAATACATTATCAAACTTTTAGGTCAGATTATGTGAATTGTACAAAACAATAAAATGAGCTACTTATGCTCCAGCATTGAAATAAAGGGCGATTATTGTTATGTTGGTGCTCTAACCAGTCTAACTTATTGAGCTACGCATAATTCCGAGCCATTTTCCTCGGTCCATCGCCACTTAGAGACCTGCAGTAGGTAGATCGATTTTGTAACACCACTGCAAGGTACTAAGGGTCGAAAGCCATGACGTCTTCGTGCGGCTGTACCAGAATAGTTCAAAGTTTTAGGTACAATAAATTCATGTATAGCGTGTCAGATCACAAGTTGTTCGAGCGAGTGTTCGCAGTACGGTCGTACCAGCTTACTCCTAAGATTTGGCAGAAACATCAATTTTCAAAACTCAAAAACCGAAACCTTTTGGACTTAGTAAGACGTCACGTCTCACGCCCATTAAGCATTAAAACGTTGGATTTGAAAAAAAAAATGAAAAATGAATAAAATAATTATAATTTTTTTGTCCATATTAAATTTCACCGTAAAATATTGCCAGAACCTACTTAATTACCAATTAGTATTTATTTTACTACGATACATACGTAGGCAATAATAGAATTAAAATACCGCGACAAGTTTTGGTAAGAAAATAAGATCATCTTTTATGGAAGCATATCTTATCTTATCTGGCTTAGACATCACTCTACGATCAACACAAGATGAATGATGCCCTCGAGGTATTTTATTAATCTGAAAAAAAACATATGAATCTGTCTTCAATTTTACACATCAAAAAGTAACAAATTGTACCTTCCTTTGTAGGGAACGGTATTTTTTTTACATTCATAATATAATACTATTTTTTATCTGTACTTTGATAATACAGTAAAGTTAATGATTATAGTTTCTTAATACATCGTTGTAATTATGGACTTGTGTCCCATATAGCAAAGTAGTCCATAAATATGTATATGAGCTAAAATCATTAGTTCTGGCACTCGTGTGCAGTGTACCTACAGCGATATTAGGACAACTGACATTGAAATCCTATAATATCGCACACTACTAAATACTACATTGCCTCTCAGGTTTATAATATGTTATTAGTACGTACATACCGACTAGTTTTTTTTTTTTTTTAATTCGAACTTTGAATTAAAAACACAGTTTTCTTTGTAATACTTAAGCTGGCGCTACAGAAGATCCTGAGCTCTTTTTCCAGCCGATCACACTCGGCCTTGAGTCTTGAAGCCGAGTGCCTACAGGAGTTATTTTATAAACTTTATGGGAAGCTGTATCCAATGCATCTAACAACACGACCGGCCCATCTGAGTTTTGCGCCCTCAAGACATTGGCTAGGTATATTGGACTTCAATTGTTGACAGACATGCGCCACCTTTGGTTTTCTTTAACAGTTTGAAGTATTCTTCGGAGAATTTTGTTTTCGAATACCTACTTTCTTTATAATAGAATGATTAGGTAGTTGATACTTTAAAAAATGTAAATTATCAGTAAATTCTATTAAATTGCATCTTTCATATTTTGTCGTTAGACGTAAGTAGTAAAATTAAAGTAGGACTTCCGTTCATCTTAAGAGATAAAGTGCGAAAACTTGACGGTGATGGGCGGCGCCTTGGAGAACTAGATCCCCTCCTCTCGCGTTTCAGTATTCATTCCCCTCACCTTGAACGCATTAGACGTTTCTTATAAGTGCGGGGCATCAGCAGTCATCTAGACGTGTTAATAATGGCAAAAATTTTGAAAAGTGACAGCGGGAAGTTTATAAGTCATCTTATCTCTTACTGTGAAGAAGAAAAACGACAATATAACCTTTTTCGGCTCTTCAACAACGTTATCGAAAGAGTTGCCGCGATGACAGCTACAAAACACACTTAAAATTTAAAACTTAACACACTTAAAGTTATTGGGAAAAAATGTATACGATTATTTGAAATTTGCGAAATTATATATCTATAATAAGGCAATGGGAAATAATATCTTCTAATCCTGGCAATACTCACAATACTTCGAAATCGAGAACCACAGATAAGATCAACACAGCGCCGCCGCCATCTGTCACGTTAAAGTTTTCGGTCTCTAATTACCTACTCAATTTTATATTGTCTATGAGGTTTTAATTTTTCACCGATTTCGAAATATGTATGTACTGTTGGAGTTCAACAATCGTAAGTTCGTTTGGAACATACAAAAAAAAAACAAAAAAATGTGTATTGGAAAAGAAATGTAGGTAGTGTATATCTTTTCACAAGCAAATGCCAGCTGATTATATCGTGAATGAATTATTAATTTTTATTGTCTCATGTAAAGTTAGTTGGCAACAAGTATGGTTTACATCTAACGTGCAGTAGCTTTATATATTCGTTAATAAATTTATATTCTAAACATAGTTCGTGGTTTATGGATCACACTGCAGATAACTTACAAAGATTGAATGCACATAAAAGATGTAATCATGTCTTCGTCTTCGATTTAGTAAACCGGTTAAAATGTATGCAGTAATTAATTTTATAGAAACTTTAGTTCTATATTACTTATATTAGTTATATATCAATCAATCATTATATTACACAATAATTGAGTGTAAACATAAAAGATGATAAGCATTCTTAGGACTGGTTCGCATATATTTTAATCTCTCCAGGGTCATACGAACTGAACAATAAACATTGAACATCTCAGATATAGGCTAATTGTCTATTGATTTATTTTCTATCATATTATATTAAACTAGATTAACGTATTAGACTAATCAATGAAACTACTCGTGTGCTCTCTGTGTGATGTGTTAATACAAGGTCTTCGTGCAACTCCTTGTGGAAAACACATTTTGTGTTGTTCCTAAAACAATGGCAAGTACTTGAACAGTAAAGTTACAATGTACCTGCATTTTCTACTGAGCCAATAAACAATATCAATCCTATACAGCACTATTCTGATTCAGATGGATTCATAAATTTTCTTCATAAGTAATATTAAGTATAAAAAAATGCTTTCAGTGGCGGGGGGGGGGGGGGTACAGAGATGCTGTGGGTGCAGCACATCCCTAAATTATTCTAATATAATTTAAAAAAATAATAATATTTACTGAAGGCCTAATTTTATAAATAATAGCCTATCTCGAGTGCGGAAGAATATGGGATATTAAACACGCTTGTCCTTCGTTCGGACAAATTACTGCTCTCGGTTTATGCACTGACGCTCGTTCAATATTGGTGTATTTGAAGGTAGCAACACACACTATTGCACGTTTATAATGTGTGGCTCATTTTCGGAACCAACGAGCTCTGCTGTGAATATTTAAAAAAATATAGTTCAATAATAGAATTTGTGGTTCAATAATTAAATGTACCCAAATGATATTTTTATTTTTCAATTCGTTTTACACTACCAATTCCTATGTTGATTAAAACGGAAACTCATTCGGAATTTTAAAGTTTTAAAGGATTTATTATCTTTCTTTTGCCGCCGTGTCAGAATTACCAAGATTTTGCTTTCGTACTAGTCTCGTCTCGCTGAACGCAGTTTACTTTAATTTTTAATTTAATGATATAATCACAAGATTGTGAAAAATCATAATATTTATTTTATTAATAGAAAAATACTTACTTAATTAGATACAGCTATTTTTTGTGAATTTTATTTAGATTTTTAGTGCATGTTTATGCTATCGGATCAACAAATAAAAAAACTGGTTTAGTACCATTAAGTTCATAGCCAATCAACGTTATGCTAAATACATTTACAAGGAGGGCGTGGCTTTTAATTTGTTAAGTATCTATAGAATATATGAATTAGTATTTCTTACGGGTACTTAATAGGGCTTTGAAATTAACTTATAAATATTAGTTTAACTCTAGTAAATGCGAGGGTAGATGAAGTGAAAGTGCAGACAACCAAAATTAAATAAGTTTCGGAAAAAATAACAAAATTATCAAATGCATACCTACCTACACCGAAGCAAACTGTTATTTGCTGAGAAAACCTGTAATTATATTTTATTTTCCACACCCTGTTATTATAAACATGGTCGTTATTTTCAATTGTTGATACTGCATGGATTTTGTATGAATTTTGATTAAACAACCAAATTCGGATCATGAAAAAATAACCGAGAAAATTGTTGTTTTCTGTAAGAAAAGTTATTGATTATAATTAATAGTGTTTTTAGCAGTACGTACGTCACAGATTATTTCACTTGTACAACCATACAAAAAATGCAGCATAATTTATTTAGTAATGTCAATTTGTAATAAAAACAGGAGTAAATTTAACTGTAGTTATCGATTTTATAAATTAATATTGTATCGATGGGTTACTACCTATTCAAGTTAAAGATATTGTGTACCTACTCTGTTTTTCCAGAATTTGAGTTACATTCATACATCCACAAAACGTTTGCTACTATACAACATTTTGTCTCATTGAAATATATCATAACTGTAAATTTTCAATATATTCGAATATTTTTAATTCGATTTTCAGAAACATACAAAATCAGCATACCTACATCATTTATTTTATGCACTGTACAGGTTCCTACAATACCGTCGGTAACTAAAACCTAAGGACTGAGAGGAGTGGATTGATTACGTATTATGGTGAAGTAAATAATGTTAAACATTATTATAAAATTGTTAAACTTAGATAACCTGCACACACAGAAAGCTCACGTAGAACAAGTTGGTCTCCGCCAAATATTTGACAGCATCTCAAACTGACAAGTGGTCTATTACTGACACACTCACAATATTTTTATGCACTCACACTAATGACTACCTTCTGAATACACGTCCATACAGATTACACACACTACTAATTTACATCCTTACCCACACTAATCATAGAATTATAGAGTAACGTATGTACGTGTTTACCTACACTTGTTTAAAAAATACATTCGCCGAATGACCAACACAAAAATGCAAGAATTAACGCTACGTAGTTTGTATGCAAACTTAACGTCTGAGTGGTTCAAATGCAAAGTCACATCACTCTCCATAACCATACGCGCATACTGAATTAATTAAATATTACATTTTAATAATATCACAAAGTAACAATTAATTAATAAGTATGTATCTATTAATACGTACGTTTTATTAATTAATTTAGAGAATTAGATCAAATAAGTTTTTATAATTAACAAACAGTACTTATTGCGTACTTGTGCATAGGTAGATAGTGTCTAATTATTACTTAATTTTATCCGTAAGTCGTATTTAAAAAAAACTGGTTTTCTAGTGCCTTTCTATACGAAAACTAATCCTTAAAAAAATATCGTTCAACCTGAGATCCTTTCAAACATTTTTTACTAGATGCGTTTTTTTAGACACCCCATCCCACAAATCAAATCTAGCAATCGCGTTTATCACAGAAATATAAGAATTACACGTGTACCAGTTTATACCTATAAGTACCTTACGAAGTGCCTCCCAATCCGTGAACATTTTTTTTTTTTTGACCATGTCCGATCCTAATAGGATCATATGGGCCTCCACAGAGTGGAGGTTTGTATTAACAGATTTTATTTTTTACGAGAAATGGATGTCAGCCACTTGCTCAATCTATTAGGTCCATACTCTGACTCATACACAAATTGAAAAACAATACGTGTACTTGCCAGACCCAGGATTCGAACCTGGGACCCTCGACACTATAGACCGGGGCTTAAGCCACGCGGCCATCATTACAAATTGATGTATGCAAAGAAATTATAATACACATATTGATGGTTTGTTAGCATCGCAGTCGAAAAAATTGTCATTTCCACCGAATCTACTCTTAAAAGTTGTTTTATTCGCATTCTTTCCTCACTTTGTCCAGAGACGCGCCAAGGGTGGCTGCCGCCCGGGTGCCAGACCAAAGTTGCCGCTCCTCAGATAAAACAATTTTTTAAAGTGAAAATATGACGGCAGTCAACGAAAAGTTGAAACAATTCTTTTATTGTTATCAAACATTCTGAATTACTTTTTTTCGTCATAAAGCTCATTTTATGCAATTGAATTTCAGTTATTGTTAAAAACATTAAACATGTTTATTTCGGACTTCTGTCGCCGCTTCTTGTCGAGCCCGTGACTTTGCCCCCTCGCAGAATGTGCTCCTCGAAACAACTCTTGACCTGCCTACCTGCAGATTGTTCTTTTTACGCAAGCTTTTTAAAATTCGCGAACCTGGTTGGGAATCACTGTCCTATATTTTTTGTTACCATAAAATAATTAACGCGCTTTTTACAACCCTTGTAAGGTGATATAGGTACAATAATTATTGAGCTATAGGTTCGTTACTTTCCTAAATAAGAATAATCATTAATAAGAACTATGGATACAATAAATTGTAATATTGGTAGTTTGTCTTCGTTATTATTCGTTTTCACATGAAAAAGTATTGGTCTGACACAATGACATGATTAATTTCCAAACAAGTTTTGTTCGTAAAATCTTCTTTTCCTAGTTGAAATTTATCTGAAGAATGCTGCGCAAACAAGTGGATGGAGTTTCGATAAGATCCAGCCAGGATACAAAGTATAAATTCTGACCCCTTGGGCAATTTTGGCGGTTGGCGGACTAATGACATCCACCAAATAGACAAATAACCGCACGAAAGATCGTTTTGGCCTTGTACGAGCATAATCTATTGAATTTGTGTCCAGGCATATAGTTTCAACAATCTGTTACAAACCAAATACCGCTTCAAGTTTACGTTCGGTGAATCGTTCGTTGATTATGTTTCGCTAATTGTATAATACTTAGCAATGTATTTTTTTCTGATAATTTATTATCATTTAAAACAAAGTGATTTGTAAAATTTATCTACGTTTTGTGAAGATTCATTATTTAAAACTGTCAGTTTTGGCATTCTTGAAACATTCGCGATATTTTATTCATTTTAAAACTAAGCATTTTTAGACTCATGAATGAAGGATCTTTCACTTTTGCGATATGATGTACTTATGTTTTCGGCCAGTGACGTCCCATGGGGGTAGGCAGATTGAGCGTCGCTTAGGGGCGGCAGTTACTCGAAGGGCGGCAAATCGAGGAGAATCACTTATATAGAAATAGCTAAAATTGTTTTGTTTACATGTTGTACAATAATAGCGTAGTAAAAATGGCATGAAAATAACAACTCTGTATTATATAATGGTACAAACGAAATGTGTCGGAAATATCAACCAAATAGAACCTCAGACTCTGGTAATTTGGGTATCTAACTTAATTACTATACCTAGGTATTATATTTATTCGCTTTTTATACCTAAATTTAATTTTGTGTACGTACTGTTCTGTTATCAGGAATACAGCGGAAAACACATTTTGAAAATAGCCGATAAACTGGATTATTCGTTAGGTTAACCTAACCAAAAATAACCCAAACTAACAAATAATTCAGTTATCGGGTATTTTCAAAATGTGTTTTGCGCTGTATTCCTGATAACCGAACAGTACCTAATGTTGTATGTTTATTGGTATATATTTTATTAATATTGTATAGGTACACACAACACATTTCTTAGACATTGGAGTCATGAATGTATGATAAAAATTACTATATAAAAAATGGGGCGGCATTTTGTCTAGGGACGTTACTATGTTTTCCTACATATGTTTTTGTACCTATGGTATACCTATTCTCAAAAGTACGACAAATTATTATAAGATACTGTCTCTTGACAAAAATTTCCCCTTAGTTGTTGGTCGTTTCATCTCTTTTTCAATATAATATCTGGCAATTGTTTTACATCACTGTAATACGTAGGTTTTTTAATTTTATTATACTTATTGTTAAATGCTAATGCCTATAATAATAATAAGTAGGTATATTGATTTGAGATTAAACATTATCCCATGTTAACCTGCCCTGCTTCTTCTATAGATCAGATAAATTACTTGAATCGGTATTCGATGTCCGCTACAAGAAGAGTGTTCACAAGTGAATTTTCTCTTGCAAAATTACAGGTAGCTTTAATACTTTATAATAAATAATATTGTTGTATTTCCGCATATCTTAAATTGAATCTGCGGTAAGTATTGTACCATAATGTATGTGCTATCCTGAGAAGTAATGGTTAATTATTATTATACGACTACGAAACCTACATAAGTACGAAATAAGTCTTCTGCATTCTTTATCTACTATTAACCCAAGAAAAAATACCAGGTTCCACCTGTCAACATTCTTGTATGTGGCTCAAGCTCGTTCAATTGTCAAGCGGCAATGCTAAGCTGATGGTTCTTCCTCATCCATAAGGTTTATATTTTTATTGGTATTGGAAAATACACTAAATTATTATCTGAACGCCATTTTGTTGATTTTTTAACACTTTCACTCCGAAAATCTCTTCAATTTGAATCAAGCAAAGTCTTATATAAATAAGTGAGTTTCCTATCAGATTCCATTCTTCTGTCTTTTCCGTCAATCTCTTACATATCAATTATAATGTAGTTTAATATTTTATATTCACTCGATATGCTAGTAGGTACTTCACGACCCGCTTAAATTAAATGATTTCTTTATTTGTGAGTCAGTTTACGTATATTTTTTCTCCCAACTTAACTCTTTTAATACATCTTCTCCTTGTATCGCCCTCTCCTACACATTTACATGCGTTTTCTCTCATGCGTTACAGATAGATAAATCAAGACAAATTTAATTATTACTCATACAGTTTTATGTCGTTCTATGAAGGCATATCCGTGGTTTCAATAGACTGACAATTAACCATATTATGACGGATTTGTATAAGAAGTTCAAAATGGTTAAATGACTATTTGATGGAATAATGTACTGTACTGTACGTAATACAAAGAATCAATTTATTAAAGCTTACGTAAGTAGATATTATATTATGGTAGTGGAGTATAACAGTGATCCTCGACCTTTTACACGCACGGCACGAACCGTTTCCAAATAATAATTATTTTAGAAGTAAGTAGGTACATATTCATTAGATGCCACAGTTGGCACAATTGTTAATGTAGTAGATGCATGAATTCTTCCTACAAATAAGTAAAATTGTAAAATCTTTATTCTATTTTTTACTGATTTATTCATATCGCAACAGTCAATTGAAAAATACATCCAATCTGATTTTGATTCCACTCCTAGTGCTAAAAATACTCTTTCTGAAAAACGTGTCTAATTTAATCTCAGTATAAAATGATTGCAAGTAAGATTACTACGTTTGTTTCTACAATTCTCACTCGATACTTCCTCCTACGATTTTTATTCTAAAATAAAACTACACGCATACTTCAATGTACAAATTCATGCACATTACACTGACTCTACTCGAATAAAATTTTGCATGCAGATTGGACCACTAACATTTTCATAATTTTTCCTGTAATACTTATAACATAACTTCAATCATAATTGGGTAAGAATGATTCATATGAGGAGATCACCTTACAATATAGGTTAATACTCGACATACATTGGAATTAAACGCTTCATAAATTATAAAGAATACAGCTGACATGTTACACGAAAGATAGCTTATTTCTCTTCGTTTAGTTTGTCATAATTTTAATCCTACGTATCGTGCAAAATAGAATTGTAGATTTTGTTTAGCTTTTATTTATCGCTCATCATTTATGGATTATCATCGTTTCTATACTACTGTTGCTTCTTATGTATGTATTCTCATGTGTACATAGTGCAATTATTCAGTTGTATGGTGTTTTAAACATTATTTGGCCTGGAGGTATTCACTGCCAAAATCAGGTGCCGATTAAAATTATTAAATGTAATTGGTGTAGGTACTATCGTATGGAATTATTGGTAAAAAATTAAGAAATTCTTACACTGATTGTGGTCGGTGTGTTATTAATGTTATTATTATATAACGCGTGTAATGGTTACCTTCGCTAACTATAATCGGCCAAATACGGCATAAAAAATACATGTCTAGATAATAACATGCCTAATGGTGGTTTTGCGAAACGCATACAATAAGTTTTTATTCGATTTTAATTTAATGCTATTTACGACCGAAAAATGAATTTATTTTAACCTTAACGATACCCCCCCCCCCAAGAATTAGTCATGACAGTTTCATAATATTTAATTAATTATCCTTCGTCTAAGCATATTCCATAGATAATAAGTGGTTCTTTCGAAATTATGTTTATAACGTGAAATGTCATAAAATTCACAAAACAATGGTCTTAGTACAAAAATTGTAATGCAATGTAATGTACAGCGGCGGCTCTCGTGGTGTAGTAGGTAAGGCGCTGGCCTTCCGCACGAGAGTTCTGGGTTCGATCCCGGTGAGGACACAATATTTATGCGTTTTTCTCAAAGTCTGGTGTTTGTGATTGTTCAAAATTACTAACAACCACCTTGTACGAAAAAGCAAGGACGTGGTTATTAATAATTCAAAAAAATAAATATAATGTAAAGCACGTAAACGCTGTTTCAATTAATTATTTGGTACGTTTTAAAATTTCTTAAACTGACCGGGTGACAAATGTTGAAGTTCTTAATCGAATGGGGAAGGACCGAGAAGTTCTACGTAGTATCAAAACCAGGAAACTACAGTACCTCGGCCACATTATGAGAGGACAAAAGTACAGCATTCCCCAACTTGTCATTCAATGAAAGATCAATGGTAAGCGTAGCAGAGGACGGCGCCGCATTTCGTGGCTTAAGAACCTCCGTGATTGGTACGAGTGCAGCTCCACTGAACTGTTTCGGTTAGCAGACGACAAAGCTAAGATCGCCTTGATGGTGGCCGACCTCCGCTAGGGGATGGCACAATAAGAAGAAGAAAACTTCGGTTCTAGTCGGTTATGTGGAATACAGCGGCAAACACATTTTGAAAATACCCTATATACTGGATTATTTGTTAGTTTGGGTTAGGTTAGGTTAACCTTACAAATAATCCAGTATATCGGCTATTTTCAAAATGTGTTTGCCGCTGTATTACACATAACTGACTTGTACCAAAATTTCTTATTAGCAAAATTCATCGAAAAATAATATTTCGTCTTGGTTTTTAAAATATACTTATATTATAACGACAAAAAACAGTATTTTATAGTCATAATTCTTTTATTACTATGTCACATCCAATACTTGCATCTTTTAAAACATCGTTAGCGAAACTTTCCTAGGTGTAAATTACTTTTATCTATTTCGCATACAAAAATAGTTACATTCGGTTTTAATTTATGAACAGGTTTATTTTGCCAGTCTATCGATAGACAGCAAACATAGGTAGATACATCTTATAAGTTAATGTTGTATCTTTAGATTCAAATTCTACACCTTGCAATATGAGAACACGCTATCTCTACCGCCTTGTCAGTGGTTTGTTTCTAGCGTGGGAATCTATATTTTTATTTTCCTCAGATTTTACGAACATGCTTTACGACATTTTGCTTAATTTTAAAGCCCCCGGTTGATTTGGTGAACTGTTAATTCATTTTTTATCGGTCATGATTAACAGGATATCCATTAGTTTTCTGCTCATTAAAAGTGGTTTTTCAGTATAATATCTTATAAGTGCCAGTTTCATGTGTTTCGTATATTTATATCAATAAAATACGAAAGGTTGCAAGGTGGTATGTAGGTATCTACCTAATGTGAGTAACATTATTAATTATTATTAGACTACAATATCATAACTTTAACATTATTTATACAAGGAGTTGTTTATCGGTTATTCGATATAGTTTATACTTTAGATGCAATAGGGCAGTATTTTCCATTTTTTTTCGACCATTTCCGATCCCAATAAGATCATTATGGGCCTCCACAGCGTGGAGGTTTGTATTAACAGATTTTGTTTTTACGAGAAATGGATGTCGGCCACTTGCTCATCCTATCAAGTCCATACTCTGACTTATGCACTAATTGAAAAACAATATGTGTACTTGCCAGACCCAGAATTCGAACCTGGAACCCACGTCGCTTAAGCCGCGTGGCCATCGTGGGTGTAAAGGGGTAATAGGGGTCCATAAACCGATATCCGAATGGCAGGAGGAGTTTAGTTTTAACTTGAAATCAGATATTTATGGTATCTCTATTACAACATACTAATTTACCTATTCTCTCTTATACACCGTCAAATCACGATTATTAAAACATTTATTGATTGTTGATTATTCAACGGCCTTAACTTAGGTACTATACATATTACATACTACACTGATAAGCGGACAAAACTGGTGTTTATCTTTATAAAAATATGTGAAATGAGTAGTTATTACAGTGATGATATGTTCTGCTTTATTTTAATATACCTATATATAAAGTGGATAATCAGTGACCATCAATATTGTCGTGTATGTCGTTCCGTATGATTATTTGAGTTCTATACATTATTTAGTGACGGAAAAAACAAACGGTTTTAAAACCGTTAAGAATCGAGTGTTTTCAATATTACGGAACTTTTTACACTAGGGATAATGTAATTAGAATTATCAAACAAACCGTCAAAATATTGATTCTACCCGCCATTCTCACGACGCTTATAATTCGGCCAAGAAGCGGAAGCAAAAACACTCAAAAGTATTAGCCAATTCAGATGTGAAAATTGATGTAATTTTGTGTCATGCGAATTATATGCAATTTATTGATTAGGAATAAGTTACATCGTTATCTCGTTACTTCGATTAGACGCCATTTTTTGTTTTGATTGTTGTGAAAGTCATTGCATAGAATGGGCAGGCAAATTATCTACCTTATTTAGACCTGCCCAATTCACTACTTGTTAACGTTTGTTTTGTTCGTTTGTGTGTCAATGATTTTTTGAAGATTTAATTATGTATTAATAGCATGTTATATCTACTATAAAACTGTCGACAAGAAAAATGTTACACCGAGAATTTATTGGTGTCAGAACGATTTATATACTCGAACGAATGTCGCTGCGCTGCTGCTGTCTTTTGTGTTATGTACCTACCTACCACGAATAATCGATTGTTCTCCAAAAATCTTTTGAATAGCACGACATTATAGTTGCAGATGAATGCGGGGTATCTAGCTAGCTGCTAGAGCTAGAGTATACGTTTTATAATTTTAATTAAATTCTGTACCGGTTTCGTCCTCTTCATTATCAAAGAAGAGGACTGAGCCGGTACAGAATTTAATTAAAAAGTGGAATAAGTATTACAAAATTGTGTTTCATTTAATTATGAATAATAGGTAAATATTATATTATTAAATATTTATAGTCATAGTTTAATTATTGTTTAATTCTAATATAAGCTCTTAACCATGATTTTTTTGCAATTGATACTAATCTCTCAAGTGATAACCCCTTCTATTAGCCAAGGTCGAACCAGAATCAAAAATGTTAATTCTAATTTTGCACATATCCACATTCTGTTACACACGGACAATCAATTTATAGAAACAATAATAGCAATGTTTACTTACTAACATGATCATTGCTTTATAATAAATAATATTACATAATTAGGAAACGCGCAGGATATCTATACGTATGGATGGACAATGGACATTCAGATATAATAAGTCGGTTATTTGTTTTCAAACTATCTTTGTAATAATCTGGGTTCAGATTATTTCAAAGTTCAACATTAATTTTTGTTACGATTTTTCCCACTAAAATCGAACCTGAAACCAAACTCTATCAAATTTAGAAGTTATAATATTAATATCTCTGTAAAAATGTGTCTACTACTAACACGTGAAGTCCATTATTTTTCAAAGGATATTTTAAATTTAAATAAATAACATAATCCTAATTACTGCATAGTGATTTCAGTGTCGTATGTGGAAAGAACACGTGTAGTCAAAATTTTTTCAATATTTTTTAAAGTAGTTTAAAATTGAATTTACAAAATCCTATGTTATGGCATCGCGTGACAAAAGTAACTAAATGCATTCTTTCGCCTTCCTAATAACCACTTAATGCTTTTTAATTCAGACGGGTTCAACTATTTTTTGACATGTACGTATATAGGTAGATTTAAGACCTTAATTTTTTATACATTTAGTGATTTCCTGGTCATCGAAAGGTATTAGTATTCTTAAACGAAACGATCAGTACGCAATTATCAGTCTGTCGCCTAGTCGTAGTTAGGCCTATAATGTCGGGGGTCCCGGATTCGAATCCCGGGTCTGGCAAAAATATACATGTTTTTATATATGTATATTTGTACCCAGAGTATTGATAATAATATGTTGAGCACTTGATCCATGTCTCATAAAAACAAAAAATCGGTGTATGTACTTATGCACGGGCGTTAGAAGTTATTGTCCTTTGGTGTAACAAAACAAAAACAAAACTTTTGTGTATTATTCCACAGTTGCAATTGTCCGGATACATGCTCAGCGTAGGTATTTTTACCACGTTTTTATTAGCTCGTATTCTTGTTTGTCCAGTACAATTTTTTTCTTGTTTGTCCAATACAAATCTTGTTTAACTAACTTCCCGACTAGCTAGACATTTGAAACTTTTAGAATATATCAGAACACGACGACAATGTATTCTTTTAATACTTTTGGCCATCTTTCAGCAGAATTGATTTCATTTTCAGTTAATTCTGTTTTGTATGGAAAGTTATTTCGGAAAAAATTGTAAAAAGGATAACACTATTATTGGTTGCTTAGGGGGTCCTAGCAACTAAATTATTGATATATACGTGCGTTACTATGGAATTCAATATGAAATGTCAAAATGACATTTCAGTATTCAGTATAATATTTATTCAGTATTTCTATCACGTACAAAAAAAAGTATTTATTAATGCATAGAATTGTCAAGTTTATATGATTCAACAGAAAATTTAAAAACGAGGTATATAAAAAGTTCTTTTTATCTTGTAATTATTTAATCTTAGTTACTTCTACTCCTTTAGAACAATAATATGTTTTATTATTCAGTGGAAGCGTTTGAATTTTGTCATTGCAGTTTCAACGCTGATCAGACCGTTAGAAATGATGATCGATTCATAGTTTTATTTTAATTAATTGGTTAATTGTTGTCTCTGGGTGTTCTTCTCATTTTGATCTATAACCACATTTTCTCACATTTTGGATTACACGATTCAACCACTGACAGTTTTCCACCAAGAACTATCCGTGCCGGTAGATCGAAATCCATTCGTTAGACATGATCAGCCAATCTTAGCCGAGAAACTTTTATGCTTTTGAATATTTTGGTTCTCCAAATTCCTCTTAAAAATTTGTAGTTGTGTCTTAGATAGGTATATAATATACACATTCCATCTTCATTTTTGATTCCAAAAATCACTATCAGAATCTTTCTTTTAATGATATATTTTATTCTGATGACACATTGACGATTTTATATGTGTGTGGAAATATTATCCGTATATAAGTTACATAATAGGGGTTTAGAAACAAAAACGCCATTAAAAATGTCTTAATTGTTATATCATTCTAATATGTATAAATTCTTAAAAAAGCATTTATAAATACTGTTTTTATACTATCTAATAATGCTAAACATTTCATATTTTATTTAGAAATTACACTTATAAAGCGCCGGCTAAACGCTCATGCTTTACAATAAGCTTATCTGCGCGAACCGGTTTGTATCGGGAAGCCCGTGTGTATGGACGGGAAAACTGAAGCTCGCGTAAACCGAAAAGCGCTGTAACAGTTCTCTGGTCTATACCGCGTAGGGCATAGGCAAGTCGTTGCCGTCTAGTCTAGCTGGCGCACAGAGAAATGATACATTTTTATTAACTTGCTAATATCATTAAAAATGGAAACTGCCGTTTTTGTTTCTAGAGCCCTCATATTAGGTGTAGTTAGTATGTACATATTTTAAAAGCTGTTGCAAACTGTTTTGGGTTCGTGCATGCTCACAAAAATATTCATCTCACTTAAATCGGATTACAATTTGCACTGATACGACACATGCGTCACAAATATATCTTTTTAAAAGCTTCGTTAGATTGACTAAATTAATATCTGATTAAAAAATAAAAGTATTCCGTCTAGTGTCCTCCGCTTTGCCATTCCTGCTATGTAGCGTAGTTTTAGTTGAATTATATTTCGAGTATCACGCGATTATTTCTCAAAATGAAGTATGTGTGGTTATAACATAACATACGCTATTCTATGAATTCCACTGGGCTGATCATCATGGAATAGAATAAGCGGATGGTTAGACGAAACTTGACCGATTATTTTAACATTAGAAGACAAGCGGATAGATATGCTGCAGGACTGTTTAATGTTTACTCTGCCGCGGAGTAATAAAATAAATCGCTTAAGAGAACCTTTTCTACCAGTAACTAGACGGAACCTACATACCTATTATATGAAAGAGTGAAGTTGAAAACAGGACCCATCGGGACCACTATTTAATTGGCTGCAATTTATTTCGCATTGTTTTACCCCGCATCCGAACTGAAATACCTAACGGGTAAAGAGTAGCGGGTAACCGATCTCGAATGAATAAGAATCCAGGATAAACTTAAATACGTGTCAAGAATACGTCATTCGTCGAATACTGACAACTGCTCTCGGTTTATGCATTGACGCTAATTTAACATTGGTGTATTACACACACTATTACACGCGCATAAAGCGTCTTTCATTTTCGTAGTACACTCACACATTCAATACCCTGCATCAAAATGTAGCGTATTGAATATAGCCTATCAGAATTCTATTTATTATCTCTTCTGTGCCCGCATTCTACAAAAACTGAAAGATTTCAGCACAATTTTAGATTCATTGAAACAAATAATTAAAAAAAATATTATTGTTTTTTTTCCCAACTCATGAAGCTGCCGAATCCGTTTAGGTATCTGGTTTTGTCTTTAAATTCCATTGTATGACCATACCTACGCGGTGACGATGAGTGAAAGTGCGAAATATGCTATCCTGAAATGACTGGGTAAGAGATGGATCGTCAAATGGCGTATCAATATGTAATTGAATCTTAATTATGCTGCTGCTGCTATTAACTGCTGACCAGTTAATTACCACATTTAATTATCATGCTAATAGTATCTAATGGCCACGCGCCAGTCGCGTTGTCAGCGCTAAATGAGTTAAGTAACTTCGTTGATTCCGCTGAACATGTGCATATAATGCCAAGATGTTTAGAGAATATTTAGATGAACAATCACATAATATGTTAAACGTTTCTGTCATTCGTATGAAAAAAATCAAAACAAATTTGGCGTTTTTAATCTATATTTCTATATTTCTGTACCTAGGTATACACTTTTCTTAGTTGCCTAAGTATGTAGAACTAAATAAAATAATAACAATGATCAAAGTTTTATAACACTGCTTTTACGCAAATTTTTATATTTAAGTTACTACTTAAATATTTAATGCCCACCTCTAAATTTATCGATTATGGGTTTCAATCATGCGTTTTGAGTAAACGGACATGCTGCTTATTCAATGTGTGTTTGGATATGGAGCTTGGAATCAACTTATTGATTGAGCGAACGCATGACAACTGTTTCTTGTAACAATATAACACAAAAATTATATCTTTGGAGCTAAACGTGTTCTTGTTAGGTTGTTGCGCTGTCGCGTAGGTATTAAACAAAGTACGTGTAAAAAGTCTTGATTGAAAGAAAGAATTTAAAATTGTATAACCGTTGAAAGCACCTGTCTAGAAAATCTAGTATTACGTAACCCTGCTTTGCGCTATAGAAAAATATGATACCCAGTCGATGTGTTGAAGAAAAAATAATTGCTACTTTTGATTGACGTCTGCCCTTGAAGCTTGAAGTTTTGTGTTCGTGGGCCTCCGAGAAACAGAGGAAGAGAGACCCTGAATATTGTACCGAACGTCATGTTAATATTATTGATTACAATCATCAAGAATAACTTGTTAAAAACGCCTTTGACTGATTGTATCTGCTTATCTATGGTCGGAATACATTACCTGCGCAGTTAATAATATTATCTAAGCAGGTAATAATTACTATGAGTTAAGTTTGCTTAGAATTTAGTTAGATATATGACTGTAATACTATGACTGGAGAACAGTGTTGCCATATTTTTCTATGCTGATTATAGTACAAAGGCGTAAAAAATATATTATTTCTGAAAAATATATAGTACAGGAACATTTTTTGTCTTGAATCCTTTTTTAAACTAATACATAATTATAGTACGAGTATGTTGGTATATTTGGCGTAAAATTATAGTATTTTACATTTTTCGCGAAATCGGTCCACGGGTTGCCTAGTTAAGACACATCTTTTGCACCTTGATAGGTTAAACTAAGATGTTAATTCGTTTGAATAATACATAATTTATAGATTCAAATGTAATTTTTAATTAAAAAAAAAAACATAGTATTAACCATTGACCTACCGTTTCGTTGCAACGGGGGGTTATAAATTGAAAAATATTGTTTTATCAAACATCTTTTTGAATTTACCGCGAAGATTAGGATTCCACCTTATGCATGACTACTTAGTGACCTATACCTATTGATGAATGATCACCAGAAACATAAAGACATGTATGTATCCTTATATCCGTAGATATATGAATATTCAGCAATCCACAGGCAGAATATATTTAGGCGACATAACGATGCGTAAGTAATGTCTCAGATAATGTCCCGGACTGCGATTCTAATCCCGGGATTAGGCTTAAGTAAGACGATTGTAGTCGGCGATAAAGTGACAACCCTTTCCTCGCAATTAGTCGGGGATTAAGTGGTCCGTTGTCTAAGACTGGCTTCTCGTGCTAGTCTTTGTACATCTTACGGATATAGGAGGTCCGCCAAGTAAATTTTTATTAATAGAAAACGTTTTTTTTAGTGAAGATTGTTTACCTTCTATCTAGTTGGAAAGTGTAAAAAAGTTTAAATAATTATATTATTTTATTATACTGTTTTCTGTACTCATTTTAAGCGCACGCGAAAGACGAGTGGCAGAATAACCTCTTCTGAAGCTGTTAGTCGCAGGTTCAATTTCCGCGTCCGAAAAAATCATATTATTAAAATAATCGGGGTTGATCCACTGCTGGATGAAGGCCTCCCATAGCTCTCTCCACTCTTCTCGGCTCCTAGTTTTTTGCTACCACGTACATCCACCGAACTTTATGAGTTCGTCTATCCAGCGGGTTTTAGGGCGTTTAATGCCCCTTGGGTACTACTGTATGATGGCATTTGTCTCGCGGTTGTTTGCTTAGCGACACATCACATCGCGTACTCTTGTCTACTTCCTTATCCATTGGTTTCTTTATGATCTTTACGCGTTATGTCCAACACGCACCTTTCCATGCCACGTAGCGCTACTCTTAATTTTTGAATTTCGCTTAGGTACATGAAAAATCCATGTTTAACATTACTACCTACTATCAACATTATTTTATTGAAAATTAAAATCGGTTTTATCCACCCTGTTAAGTTTTGGCATCTTCAGGTTCCGTGTATGTATACATTTGTATGTCTACGTAATATTATGATACTTACACTACGCGCCCGCGATGGTCGAGTTTTAACGTGCCCACTTATAAAGTCGAAAGTCTCGGATTCGAATCCCGGGTCTGGCAAATTTCACATGTCGTTTTTCAATGTGTATTTAAAACCAAAGCATTGTTCTAATAGTATGAGCAAATTGCTGACATCAATTTCGTATTTCTTCGAAAAAGTTTTCAAGTGTAATTTGTTTATAACAATTTTGGTGGAACCCTGATAGGTGTTTAAAGGAAGGAGATTGTAACTAGGTACTTACCTTTCATCTTAAATTTGCAATGATAAGTGCCAGTGATTCTGTGGTCAGGTTGTTCTAGGAATAGATTAACGAAAAAATTCTGAAAATAGTATCCAACCTTTTACCTGGCCCTATACATTTCCTTGAGTTTTTGACTGCCGTGTCGAAGGCTGTAAAGTGGCCTTATATAGCAACGTTTCTCAAAGTACGGCATATTAATAACAATCTATGGAGTCGATTTACCTGATGCACAATTTATTGGTGACGTTTTAGGACTCATCAATGCACTGGGGATGGAGACCTGGAGATTCGATATGTTTGCATATTTCGTGTCGCGTTGATTCTTTTATCATATTATTATCGTGCGTAATATTACAAACGAGTACATTTGTAGCTACTAATTTCAAATTGAACTTAACTGTATATACTTACGTTACGCCATTCATAAAATTTTGCAGATTCATTGAAAAATGAGCTATAGTCATTATAATAAGTACTTAATGATTTTAAAGTGAACAATAGTGTCAAGTTAGAATAGTGTCTAACCCTACACCGATAATTTTGCAAAAGAGACCCGTGGTGGAGGGGGAGGGGGTTTAACAATTTATTAATGAAACAATTCATAATGGTAGGTGTGACACAGGACAGCCCACTTTGAAATTTTGAAGGGGGTCTAGATGTATCAGGGGGTGGGTGTTTGGTTCAAGGGTCTGTTATTGCATAAATCAAAGATCGGTAAGGGATGATAAGCGAATTTCGTGGCCTGACCGCTTGCTTTTCTGGGATGAATGGGGCGCATCTTATTTGCAAGTATTGCCACTATCATCAGCTGTTTTGATTTCCTGGGTAGTGCATATTTCGTTGTTGCGTAAAAATCGGGGTTACGAGTTTTTTTTATACGACTCTCTCCCGTCTGCTCCTAACACGTTTACTCTGAAAGTACCTTGTCTGTTTTCTATGTGCATGGGCATCGTCTGATGCAATCGTTGGTCAGCGTTGGGGTTTGCGGAAAAAAAAACTATTCAAACATCAGTGTACCTAGTAAATTAACTGAAGCAAACTTTATATTATGTAATTATAATCTAGCTTAAGACGATACTTCAGTGAAACGGCAAATAATTTTCAACTATAGAGGCGCGACGAAATTTTGGACTCGCTGGCATTCGGAGAGCGAACGTCGAGGTGTGAATACGTCAATTTGTTTCGTGATGGCGACGGGGGGATTAATTCTTAAATCGTGTAAAGACGACTAAAAACGTTACCCATTTACTTGAAAAAGAAAACATGCCAATGAATATATTATTATTGTTACTAATAGAACATTAAATGGACGCATGTTGGATTTATATGACAAATTATATTTCGTTCGGCATGCGTCATTTGCACCCGCGACCCGCAATCCGCGCATCGCCTAGCCACGATCTTTTTAGTTAGACCATGCCTCAACTGAGGTATAAAAGCCTTAAGACTTATTTACGCGGTGTTAGTATCAACTAATTATTAGTATTCGCTACTTGGACTAAACTAGTAATAAGCATTAGTATTCGGTCTGTTCACGCGTGTCGGTATTAGTGCGATTAGCAAGTACTGGTTAGTACTAAACCCGTGTAAACATGCCCATAGAGTGGTGACATGTACGGCTATAGTTTGTAGAATGTGTCTGATATAAAATTAGCAAATATTTCATACAGTGAAAAATAATATTTTTATTATTATGTATTAATTATCTACCGGCCAGTGGCCACAGCATCACTGAAAAAAGCAATTAAAATTCAATTAACAGGACACACAGACTCACATATTATTATCTTCATTCACGTCAATACTACGTCTGTCAAAACATTTTGGTGTGAAAAGGGAGATTGAATACATTAGTATGCACTATTATTCTAAGTTCAGTTGCAATGTCGTTAAAATTTAGCTGACAATATTAGGTACTTACATACCTTTATAAAAATATATAATCTATGTTTTATCTATTACCACTCTATAATTAATTCTGAATTCACGGTGTGTTTGGACTTCAAGTTTGCGATTGTTAAATGTACTGTCCGACAAGAAGATCTAGGCACTAACCGGAAGTCGCTGGAGTCGAAATGCGATTAACTAAATAGGATGAACTTGTTAGTTCACAGTTTTAACACGTGGACAATTCGTCGATAACCGGAAGTCGTTCTAGTCGAAGTGCGGTTAAAAGTAGGAGGTGCTTATTAGTTCACAGTTTTAACACGTTGACAAGAAGATATTGTTCGACAGTAGCTAGTAGTTGCTAAAGCACTCATCGCCGAAGCCATAACGACACCACACTTGGAATAAATTTTCTATTCAGAGCCAATGACAATTTGCCGTAACTTATCGGTTATTTATAACTTTTATTCTGTGGTGATATATGTGATCTATTTATGAGCGAAAATAATATCATAAAATAACAATCAACAAACTTTTAGAGTATTAAAATAATTATTCTGAAATTGTTGACTGCACCTCGCAAAGAGAGAAGCTATTAGTAACAATGGGACATTAGGCGCATGCATACATCTCCGCTTCAAAATATTATAAATTAATTTCGCGCGGACCTTTCTTACCATAGACCACAAATTTTAAACAACTGATATATATTAAAAGGGTGCTCTTCTTATTTCATAAGTATTTTCAAAAATTTTATTAAATTTTTCTATTTTTGTGCCGTATCCGTTACCAGACGCTGGCGATGATTTTTGCCATCATTTTTCCGTCTGCCACTGGTCAGGGCAGCCATGGATTGCTGAACTGAGCCTGGACATTCTTCATCTGCCCCATGGCCTCGCTTGTCAAAAATCATCTCTTACATAATACGTTTCACAAATTGATACACACTTCTTGGGATGTCGCATCATGTAGCCTTTATACTATTTTTACAATCCAGTTTGACATCTATTTCAATTGTGAAAATTTTTTAGAAGCGATACTTCTTTGGCGTAACAAAACAAAAACAAAACTTGTGATAACCTAGATTCTTCGACTAGCTCTTAATTATCTTGTTAAATTACACATTCAAGAAAAAGGACCGCTTATTAGGACGCCGTTGGTTTATTTCTATACACCTTAACTTATATTACTAAATTATATAATTATTTATCGTAGTTTTTATTTTTTTTAAGTAACAACTGCCACTATGACGTTTTATAGTTTGTTTAGGAATTGCAAATGGCTGACAATAATAAATTCGCTGCCTAGGCAACGGAAAAATTCTAAACTAATATTATACTGTATAATCGTCACGATTATCATACTGTGGCGTAAAGGTAGTGCGTTCGGCTAAAAACCGAACGAACAATCGGTGGTTTGAATCCAATCGAGTGCGTTTTTTTCTGTGAAAAAATAAATTGTGTATTACATGTCACACGCCAAAAATACATTCTGATCTGATTTCCCAAACGCGCCTAAAGAAGTAGGTATAACTTCAAAAATCAAATACTTTCTCGACATATTTTTAATAAACATATAAATTAGAAAAACACTTTCTGAGAGCATACATTATAACCAATAGAAAAAATCTTTTTTGAAAAAAGTAAGCCAACCCGACGGGGATTCGAACTCCGTATCTCCCAGGTATACGCCCTGATCCGCTGCATTACCATTATGCTACGAGGTGACATACTAATAGCGACAAATTTTAACTATTGGTCAATATTAATACCTACTCATCAATGTTATTCCAAATCAAGCTACTTTGGCAATCGATTTTTGTTTCTTAAATCAAAGTAGGTATGTAACTATTTACTTATTACTTTGATTACTAACCGACGTCGTGGAATTTCTCCAATATTTTTTAGATGTAACTACTTGCACTTGCTAATAATTTATAATTAACTATTTCTTTTATTCAATGAATAATTCACAAGATTTAAGAATATATCATTCTGATTATTGAACATATATAATTTAGAAAAACACTTTCTGAGAGCATACATTATAACCAATAGAAAAAATCTTTTTTGAAAAAAGTAAGCCAACCCGACGGGGATTCGAACTCCGTATCTCCCAGGTATACGCCCTGATCCGCTGCATTACCATTATGCTACGAGGTGACATACTAATAGCGACAAATTTTAATGTTCAATAATCAGAATGATATATTCTTAAATCTTGTGAATTATTCATTGAATAAAAGAAATAGTTAATTATATATTTTTAATACGTTTATTCTGTATTTTACTTTATTTGTATGCATGAGTGTAAATTTATTTTCTAATGCAAGTCATGCAATATTCCAACAACGTCTAAAACGAAATACCGCGTTATAATATAATATTATCTTCGGGAGGGTAACGGGGGGTGATTCGGCAACATTAGCGCTTTGATTTAAGAGTGTGGTCATCTCTTCAAAATCGAGGGTCGATTTTAGTTTCTCAACTTTCCTCCACTGACCGCTTAGCTTAGAAGTAATGTTTCCCCTTTCGCAATGCCCTGCTTCGATTGTGTTCACTTCACTACTTGCGGCCGACGATTAGGGGCGAATTTTCCATACGGACATAATGGCAGGTATTTTGCATGGCCAAACTCTGATAAATGGTCGAAAATTTTGATGTTTTAACGACGCTGTTCAAATCTAAAATTGAAAAAAAAACTGGACTTGGTTCTATCATCTTCATCACTGAATATTATTTTTTATTTTCTTGCAATGTAATTGTCGAAAGAAAGATTTATTAATAGGGTTTAAATACGAAATAAATCTCGCTACAAAAATGGTCTACCTACTTAATTACACCACGACAATTATGTTTGTGCGATGTTTTCTGGGTCAGTTTTATCCCTTTGCCTCTTTCTTTTGGAACTTAACTGCGTGACAAGAATATCCACTATATTGAATGGATTTTCTAATCTTAATCATTACCTACAACTTTCTATGACGGACATTTTTTATCGGATACTCCTTAGGGCTTGTTTACACCTTAGTGATAATCATTAATAATCACTGCTTGCACTAATACCGGCATGCCATGATCGATATATTTTATAAATGCACATGTAGGTTAGCGCTATATGAATATATTCAAATCATACAAAACAAAGTAGATCCACATATCAGCTGTGTCTATATTATTATTTTGTATAATAATATATTATTTTTTATTGAAGTAGATAAGATTAGGTTAAGTCAGCTTATATCAAATTATGATTCATGACCAGTTAATTCGCTCGATCCTAATTAAATTGAAATTAAATAATTAGTATATCAGTTGAAAATTTATTAACCGATGAACCCAGTAGCAATTTTTAAAGAGAGAAAAAAAAATCCAATTGTGTTTTACGAAGTATTGTACCTAATAGGTTGAGCAAGTGGCGACATCCATTTCTCGTAAAAACAAAATATGTTAATACAACCTCCACTCTGTGGAAGCCCATATGATCATCTAATGATCGAGCATGAAATAATAGTAATAAGTATTAGTAGATACTAATGGTAAACATAATTACAGTCGAACTTAGTTCGACTGAATTTGCTCGTTATAAGCATTACTCTTTATATCGCTATATAACATTTTTCGCTCCACGTTCTATTTAAGCGTAGAACAGAAAAAATCTGAAAACCATAGTGAAAATCCCCGAAAGAAGCATGGCATTCTTAAACTACAAAAGAAGATGTTTATTGTAATGAAGTGCTGAGCCGCCGGCGCTGGTAGGTACCAGCGACTTCACATAGCTTGGATTTTTTACATGCAATTTCAACCATATGCGTGGATACTTTTTCAATGTTGTCGGCGAAAATACCAATTAGATACTTAGTCATTTAATTAGTGTCATAAGCGTAATCCGATCCCGGTGACATCGGTCTACCCGGTCGGATTTTATGGCTTAGGGTCGAAAATGTTCTTTTTAAACGATCCGAGATCTCGCTATTTCCGTGATCGTAATAACCAAGTTCGACTTATATGTTATATTTTATTATTTTGCGACACATAATTGTTATATATGACTAAAATATGGGCATTTCTGCCCTGCAGCAGCGGGTCTCTAATAAATTTATTAAATTTGCATTCGTCCCGTGCTAACTCCTTCGACGCAATCATCCCGATTGTGCCGTAATTAATACGTCCCGCAGTGCGTGCGGCTGACATGCATATTAGTTATCTCGAAGTGTACACATAGTTTGTCAGACACCGCCCCCAACTCGGGCCCTTGGTTGCACTATCTTGATATTATTTCAATGATTTCATACACTGTTTACTTTTATTTTTTTGAATTTAGAATCATCGTTTAGCACCCATGCGTTAGTACTGGAAGACCACATTGATTAAAAGTGTTGCATATTAAAAAATATTACTTGAGATTTATACTTTTAGCAGTACACAAAAGTGTTGGTGTGACGCTGAAATAAGGTTCAATTCTCGAGGGCGGATAAAGAATAATATTATGTTATTTTTAATGTGAGAAAAAAATGAGACAGTCCCGCTCAGCATTATTATAATGATTATTGGACTGTGGCTGGCTTAGGGACTTAGAGGCTCGAGACTGACCAATTTTGAGACCCCTAATAAAAAAAAATCTAAAAAAATGTGAACGTATTCAGTTAAAAATGTCCCTCTGAGGCGGAAGAAACCGGTCCTAATTTATAGATTAAAAGTGGAATAACAATAACATCATGTAACTATAAAAAGTATTATGGAATACGGAACCGATGAAACATAATATTAATATGTACTATTGGTAGTTTTTTTTGTGTACAAATACGTATCTGTTCGAGTTATCAGTTACAGGGATTTTGTTCTGCTTTGCATAATATTTTGTATTCAATTTGTGAGGATCCTTTAACATTTTGCTATAATTTAATACTTATTTGATAATACTGGTTTGAACTGTTTCGAGGCCCCCTTTTAAACTATCCGACGATTCGATTAACCTTATTTTCGTCAAAGAAAATCGCCATGTTATTGACATCAATATTTAATCTTATTTCCACAACGATGCATCAAAAAAATACTACAAAACCTTCGTTTTATATATTTGCATGCATTTTTTTTCTTTGACTACTACGGCATAGTGGTTTTATTATTTCACTGCAGAAATACACGCGTCCCGCACGGATGATGTGGTCGATTTTGATCGTACATGTTTAGAGTCAACCGCGGCATTTTGAGGGTTAAGTATAGGTACGTCGCACAGGATAGATTATTACATTATTATATACCATAATCTTGTTTCTTATCACTTTAAGTAACCTCTGTAATTATTGTAACTAATTGTATTTTCTCTTTTATTTTCAGGTAAGAAACAACAACTGAAATCCGGTAAATTTACTATACCTAGTGTACATAAGAGAACGCATGCAGACGCTATAAACAAGGTAGAAAAATCTTACAACTTTTATTGAACGATTAAAAAAATATATTTAATTTTCAGGGAAGCAGAGATGGGATACAATTTTTTTTGGTTTTTGTTGCTGATTTAAATTTTTTTTTTACCTTTTTTCATATTTTTTATTCCAGCACTGCATACTCTTCAGCAGCCGATTTTTTTTTTAAATATGTATTTTTTCATTAATTTATGTTATTTTTCACCAATCGTTGTGCAGTAGAAAGAAAGGAACAAATTTAAAAAGAACACCTATCTTCCCGAAAAAATCATCTTGTATAAAATTTACCGCTGACTATATTATTTTATATGAATTATATTCCATAATTTTTTTTTATTAAGTAATTTCATTGTCTACTTTATTGTTGCTGCATTATTTAGGAAAGGATATGAATAAATATAAAATCACTGCTGGTACCTACTATAATTAGTTAAATTGGCTGTGAATTCGCTTTATTCAGATTTATAAAGAATACACTCTGACCCGTACTATTAAAAATCATCTATGGTAAGACAATTGGCCCATATATAATAATTATTATTTTTTGTCATGACGATTATTAATATTATTCGGGTGTGTTGTTTGGTGGTAGTTTTTTTTAATAAGCTTGTGCAATTGCCCGCGCGGTTAATGTGTACGTTATTTTGCGTGATATTTCATATTGTAATGAAACAGTACGAAGCTCAGTTCAATAATCTATAAGTATTATATATTACCTTCTTAAATACCAATAATCACTGTATAAATTATTATTCTTGTAATAATATTGCAGTCTGACGGACGTTCATTCAACAAGAAAGTTTTACATAGCTCAGAAGTATACGGTCATTAAAAATAGAAAATACAAAATGAATTTTATGTCTATAGTTTCGGATTCGTCTTATTTTAGATTATTGTCTTAATCACGCGTCCTGTGCAGTGGCTAGCTTCAAAATAATTAATCATTTCGATACCCCATCCAATCAGGGGTAGTTTGGAGGGTGTTTCGATTTGTTACATGTTACGATAAAGTGCTTTATAGATTTTAATTTGTTTTTTTCCCAGTACCTATACAAAAGCATCAGACTGTTTCATTAGATGGATTTAAATATATGATTATCGAATTTGCAGGTTAATAAATTCAAACTTTATCTATTTAAACTATAAGACATTGCTTAGTTTATAAACCAATTTAAAAATTACGAATAGCTAAATATGCCAGCTGAACGTAATATTATAAATTATAATATTTGACTAAGGTACCTACCTACAAATGAACTCTGCCAGCTACAAAATCTTAATATTTATTTATATCAACATGTTAAACAGCATAAGTCGAAGACACGGCTCGAATTTACAATATGCACCCTAATTACAATGTACGTAGAATTCATTATTCAATAACACACAATAATAATATGCATTGTATTTTTTTAAATGGCAATATTTAATAATGCACCAATATTGAAATGTAGGTATTGTATTTATATTAACAAACACAGTTGTCTATGAGCAGGGTTGGTTTACGTTTAAAAGAATGTGTCGCACCATTGAGTATATATGGCATACATCATTTATTTTGAATACAAAATCAGAATCCCAAAACAAGCGTGTAAATAAATAAAATAAAGTTAAATCAATAATAATATTGGCATGTTTTTCCATGATACCTATATTGATTTCAAAATATTTTTTTAAAAATATTTCTACCGAACCGCCTCTAACCACCATCCAATAATATGATTGATGGTCCGTCCAGAAATATATCTCTGGAGACACTGGTGTATATACCTATAGATTATCGCTTTTTGGTATTTCTTCAAGGGTACCTACATCCTAAAACTGGCATCGGTACATCGTCTTTCCGTAGATTTTTTAAATCAGTGATCTCTCTACTTTTTTATTGAAAATATCCAATAATCATCTTTCTGACTTCTGTAGGGTTTTTAACGATAACACCAGAATAACGCAGCATAAAACAGATTAAGCTTTTGCTCATCTCTTTGTATAATTTGGCTAAAGACACGGTCAATACTTATTAATTTTCAATCGACTCTATTTTAATATTGTATTTGATTATATCACATAGCTTATCAAATCAAAGGCAAACATACGAATCTATTTTTATAAGATCTGTTTCTCATCCCTAAATAATATTCTTAAATACAAAGCTTGTTCAAATGAAACTTAACTGCCCTTTTTATATTCCTTCCCCTAATAATAATAAATTCATTTAATTTATTCTCAACTTATTTAGTCTACATTTTTGGTAAAGTTCGTGGGATAGGTCAATTTATTCTCGGAGATTTTTGAAGTTTCGGGGAATCGGGAAATCGCCGTGAGAATTACCGCGAATTCAAATCGGGGAATTGAATCATTTTCGTAACGGTGAAATCCGTGACATCCTGTCAAATAAATTGATATTCTTTTCATTGAACTGGAAATTTACTTTCAAGTTATCTACACCAATTATTCACTAATCTAATGTGTTCATTGAAATTATTTATATTAAATAAAGATAAATCAAAGTGTGTTTCATCTCATGCAATGATCCAATGGGTTGGGCGAATGGTTAACAACTGTCAACCGTAAAATGTATTAATATAATGCACCACTAGAAAAGATGATGGTAAACATAATATAATTATTTCTGGCCACGTGTTTTAAAGTCTTAATTAATAATATTTTAAGAGTATGCGTTATTAAAAGCAGTCCTTCGTACATACAGCCATTATTACGTTTCAATGAAAATGTTATATTGGTATAGGTATAATGTACAATATATTATTTATCCTTATTTTTGTTTGACAGGGTGGGTACAAGTCAGATAAAAACATTCAAATTATACATATTATTATGCAGTGTAGTAAATTGTAGGAATAAATATTTTTTATTTATATATTAAATGATTATACAAAGCTGCTTATTTTTTTATTCATTATTCACGCATAAATGTATAAGTTTGGTTAATGTGATTAGGACTATTTTTTTTACTAAATGTCACTGGTACTTACTTCTTTATGGTTACAATGGTACATGCCGTGTAAATTTTACGTATGCAGTTCACCGTATCACGGTACACCGCGAGCTGTTGTACCTGGAAACAGACGGCTTTATAACATTGAAATAAAAAATGACGCTTTGTTCATGGAGCATTTCACGAGCACCAACTTGCTAACCTACTTTATAATCATTCAGAACACTATAAATATATACGATAAGATCGTAGTTATAATATACTTACCTACCTATTTAGTATTTCTGTCTTTTACTTGTATTCCAGTGGTTTTTATAACATATTTTTTAACTATTTTATTTAAGCATGAATTTCATGTCAATGCTACCTATATGGCCATCGGAGAATTGAATACGTACAATTTTCGGATACGCTTCTTTATTCCTCGCGCACTGAATTATCCCCATAATTATCGTAACTTGGTAATATCATAATATTATGAACAATTTTTACTTTTAATGAATGAAATTCTTGTTGAGTAATACGGCGGTAGTTTTCCCGTAAGTAATTCTCCGACGTACCTATATATTTTCCTTTTGTATTGGGAATTACGCAAGTTTTCCCAGATTTGTAAGAAAATATGTCTCAAGCTGTGAGTGGAAAATCAGACCTTAACCGTGTTTAATACAAAGCGCGCTTGCTCCACATAAAAATGTGGAGTGAACATTTTCGAAAATGAGGTCTTACAGAAATGACCTCAGATCTGATTATCCGTGCGAAACGGGTGTTGAAAAAAAATCACATTTTTTTTGCTATCCACTAAACACCTTACGAATAAAAACAACAACTTATTAAGTAGGCGTGGAAAATAATAATTTATTGTCATCGATGAGATCGTGCCAGCCAAAGTTTAGTAGCGTCCTGTAATTAAAACTAAATAAATAAAACATTTATATATTATTATGTAGAAGGAACCTTTTTCCAATAAATGTGGTAGCTTAATTAAGTACTTACATAAGTATATAAAAGTGATTAATTAATGCTAATTTTATTCTTAACATTTATCATTTTGCATTCCGTATTAATTTGTGGTGAGTTCATATTCTGAGATTTCTTTTCTTGGTTCGAACTAAGATAAAAACGTCTTGCTTTAGTGTTACAAGCATAAACGATTTTTTTTGTACAATGAGATCAATGAATCCCTCCTGCGATAATTTCCAAAAAAATCGAAAAACCCGTCACATTTTTTGTAAATAAGTAAAACACTTTAATATACCTATCATGGTTGGTTTCCATATGAATAATATGAAGAGTTTTGTATCTTTTTATCTGCTTATTTTTGAGCAGGTTGAAAAAAATACTTTTTCTTACTTAACATAAGATAGGTACGTATTATTAATTGGATAATATCAATGTCCTATGCCTTCACAACCTACCTTGTTTGTAACCGGTAAGTGTACCAGACGTAGAGTGAAAATGTTAATTCCTTAGACTATAGATACATCTAGACGCCACCCATTGCAGTGCTAAATGAAGCCGCGTGCCGTGCATTTGGTTTGTGTGCGAGCGAACGCATTCGTATACAAATGTTCGAGACCATAGACCATTTCGCTAGTGCTCGCACTAGACTCTCAGAATTAAAATATATTTTTCTATTTTTTTACGTTATATAGTATTTTTAAGCGGTCAAAATGCAACCATTAGGTAAAAATATCCATAATTTAAGTTATTTTAAAGAAACACGGTCACTTGATATTAAAATATATAATAATATACAAATAAATTATCACGAACATGTATCAACTTACCTATGAAACGTAATACCATCTTCTTGCTTATCAGTACGGCTACTACATTTTAATACAGCACACAGAACCATCTTTTCTACTTAATAAACTACAAATATTTACCGCTGACTTTATGTTTAACACAAAAATATCAATTTTAGCAACACGCGCTCGCAGGTTATCGACGCTTAGTTAAACAAAAAACTAAGACAACAAAATCTTCTACGCATCTGTAAACCTTTTATCTTACTCTAGCGCGTATCGCAGAGATTATAAGGGTGCCGAATACTTTCTCACTCGCACTTATGCATCGTTTTTGTTCAGGCCTTGGTTAAATCATTTTTTACCCCACCCCTGTCGAACTTAATTCTAATTATCAGTTGGTAGGGGTTTCTCTAGATTTTACGAAAAATGTCATGGGATAGTAAATTTCATGGGCCCCACATCCTGAAGCGGCCCCCAGGCTAGGATCTTTGGCGGTCCCCCCTACTTATCGCTAAGGATAAAGGCAGTGTGACGCTCTACAGTAGCGTTTTCCAAATGGTGTACGCGGTAAAATTAATGTGTAAATTTGTGTTTTTTGTATGTTTTAATACATCCATTAGAATTATGGAGTTGTCGAGCATCGATACACAATCAAAAATTGTATCGTACAACCACCTAATTTCAAATAATAACTGAAGGAAAATAGCGCCGCGGACTTTTTTGCTATTAAAGCAAATTTGTGATGTGTGTTTATCTCACTTATCTGGTCGACTCGCTATGCCGGCCCCCAGGCTAGAGCCCTGTCAGTCTCCCCCTTGTGGGGGCCATGGTTAGTTCAACAACAACAAAAATAGTGAGTTAAGATTTAAAAAACACGTTGCATATATATGTACGAATTGTGATAACCAATCCAATTACAAGTACTATAATATACGTTCTGAAATCACTATCAATTGTTCAAGGTCGTATTATTCCCTCTGTTTTGTTAAATTTCCTTGGCCCCGGTGTTGGCATATTATCTTACTAGGTACTTACAATAATAGTTTAGTTTTATATTTTTCAACGTAATATTTATATCGTAAAGAAATATCGTCATTAAAATTCAAATTCATAGTTACAAAATACACAATATTGCTCATAGTCAATAATAATTTCATAATAAATATCCGAACCGTACTATATCTCCCATATGGCAACTGGCACACTGAGGGCAGATGTTTCCTTGAGGATGCCGTGTGAAAGGAAGCTCTGCCAGCCGCCTGGGTCATCGGAGGTCGCGGGTTCGATTCCGGAATGGCTACCCCAAATAACTAAGACCCCCGAGATTGGAAATCTAACGTTCGTACGTTTCACTGCCGCGGCGAACGGTAATTAAGAATATTTATTTTTCAAAACCTTCCCTATATTCAAACCATTTAAGTTTACTGACATAATATCCTGTTATTATAAAAACCAAATAATATTTTCCATTCTTAGGAAGACATAACATATTGGAAAATTCATTCGATAGGTAAATTTAGTGTCATAAATAATTCCATAATGATAATGACGATACGTCAAACAATCACCAGTTTTGCGTAACAATTTCTATCTTGTTTTTTTTATTGGTATAATATTCATCTTCTTTTTTCACCCTGTCACGACCCAGCGTTGGGGCATATGGCAAGCACAAGTTTGCGCCACTACCCTCAATCCATCGCCAACTCTTGCGCCTCCCGCCATTCCAGACCTGCAGCGCGTAGATCGCTTTTGTTGCACCGCTGCAGGATGCGGGAAGGTCGGCCACGATGACGGAACCCTTGGGGATGTGCCACAAGGGTACGAAGTGTCACACTCTTTGGCGGCATCCGGAACACATGTCCCAGCCACGTAAAGTCCCGCCTTCGGTAGGTAGGTATATGGTTAACAAAAGCAATATTGTTCAGCTCTTAGCATAGAAGACTGACTTCACGTCGTTATCCTACCACCTTTTACGTTGTCGCATAACGTCTCGCCTGACCTAAGCAGAAAAATATAAGGGAAAAGATGGGTACAATTTAAATTTCACTTCCGCGGCAAAACTTCGTAGATCAACTGCTTCCTTCTGATCCACATACAGAGCATATCTAAACAGATATGGTCGATATATAATGCTATTTTTAGACAATGTGCTTAGATAGATGTTGCATTTTGACAACAGGTGTTTAATGATCAGCTTCTAAAGAATTTGACAACCATAGTTAAGTAGGGCATGGCCAGTGGCTCTTCAAATGTGTTGCGGGAACCAACAGATACTTAACTTTTATATTATGAATATCAAAATACGATTTGATTCAAGTATTGATCAGATGCAACATAAAATACATTATGACGTGTATTTGTTTAAAAATATTGTTTTTGCGTATCAGTAGCTCTTATATTTTTCCTTTTTTTATAATTTAAGTCTTTTAAACTGTGCATCCTTAGAAATATTATATTGTAGTTATAGTGTAATTATTGAATACTTTGTAAATTTTACGTAACTATAAGTACTACTTTATCGTCCGCCAATCTATATTAATTTTGAAACAAAACCCTAAGTGAAATATTAAAATATGTAATAAATAGGGTTTTTTTTTTAAATATAATATTATGCATTTCTTCAACAACATTCCTACAACCAAAACTCACCGCACGCGGCTGGTTTTAACATATCTTGCATTCCACTGGATGATTAGATCTGTCATTCTGGTGATGCGGTCTACACATCTACACTTCGAGATTTCAATATAATATTATTTCGGAAATTATTTTTGTTTCGATCCTTGCACAATATGCCCAACATGTATCATCATTTTACATCGCATTGTGTTACTCTTTGTAATAGTAACTCTTATATTATATTGAATCGAACCACTAACTAAACATTGACTGGTAGGCTTGGTCATTGTAATATTTTCTAATAATAATCGTCGTTCAAAATTTTCATCATTAAAGTCACTCATTTATAATGGAATCACTGAACCGGTGTGGTACTATTGCTACTGTATGTAAAATAGACAACATAAAAATTGCTCTTTTCTTCGCTACTTTGAGAGTTCCAAGGCAAAAGCCATTATCGTCATCTTCTGTCGCAAAGATCGGATGCAGCCATTCTCACTTACCGTATGGCGCATACTGCTTCCTTCACACATGACTCGAAATCACTATAAATCGCCGTGAAATTGCATTTTGATTCACCTCACTACTTCAGAATGGCTAGCCAGTTTTTTTTAAATCCATCCAGATATCGTAACGTTTTCATGTATTTTTTACATAATATAATAAAAACTGTAGGTAGGTATACATTTATGTGAATGTGACTACATACATTTTTTTTTCGACCATGTCCGATCCTAATAGGATCATATGGGCCTCCACAGGGTAGATGTTTGTATTAACAGATTTTGTTTTTTTACGAGAAATGGATGTCAGCCACTTGCTCAACCTATTAGGTCCATACCCTGACACACCCACAAATTGAAAAACAACATGTGTACTTGCCAGACCCAGGATTCGAACCTGAGACCCAAAGCGTGATAGTCCAACGCTTAAGCCTCGCGGCCACCGTGGGTGTAATAATAAATTATTTAAGTTTAAGTCGATATCTTTGGCGTTCACATCAATATTAATAGTGTCGATGCTTACGTGTATTACTAGATAGTAAACGGCAGGGATAGATTAATTTATTAATTATTAATAATTACTTCCGACAAATTACATTATAAATCTTCTCGACCATGTCCGATCTTAATAGGATCATATGGAGCTCCACAGAGTGGAGGTTTGTATTAATAGATTTGTTTTTACGAGAAATAGATGTCAGCCATTTGCTCAACCTATTAGGTCCATACTCTGACTCATACACAAATTGAAAAACAATATGTGTACTTGTCAGACCCAGGATTCGAAACTGGGACCCACAACGCTATGGGCCGACGCTTAAGCCGCGCGGCCATCGTGGGTGTTGAAATATAAGTACGCGACATTAATTGAGAATTTCTATTTTACCAAGTAAATAAATACTTATACTTACACAAGTAATGTTCACATTAGGTACCTACTGATGATAGGTTAATATTAATATTAAATTCTACAAATTCAGTTCTTTAGTCGATAGTCTCTCTATGTCAGCTGTCTCAACATTATGAAGAATATTCATTTTTTTTAGAATTATTAATAACAATGTCCTTGATTTGTCGTACAAGGTGATTGTTAGTAATTTTGAACAATCACAAACACCCAGGCTTTGAGAAAAACTTATAAAGATTGTGTGTCCTGACCGGGAATCGAACCCAAGAACTCTCGGGTGGAAGGCAAGCGCCTTACGCACTGCACCACGAGAGCCGCCTGAAGAATGTTCATTGTCGATCTAGTTAGGTATGTTAGTATTTATAACGACGTTACAACCCTCAATTATTATTAATTTTCAGAATTTAATACAGGCACCTAAGTATTGGTCGGTTGCTTGTACCTACTATCCTATCTAGTAAATTTTATATAGTTTATAATACTGCTAATGTTAATTTTAATATCGAATAACATAAATTAATCACCAGATTAAAGTCGTTAAGCAATGGCTGGTAACCAATCCTCGTAAAACACTGTTTTTTTTATACAACAGCAGATTTATGAGTTATCTGTAATAATTAAAATATATTTAACAAACAAATGGATTTATTAATGAACACTCATAGCCATGTCTGATTCTATAATATGTATGTTATCGTATGTATATCATCAACAGTATCGACACTCATCTCGTCTAGGTTGGTCTATTATCATTCGCAGATTTTGCTATAAATTTTATAATGTCAGCGAAGTAGAGAGTTGCTATTTCCGCTGGTGATAGCAAACATCAGAATAATCGCAGCAGGTAGCCAAAGATGGGCTATAAGGATGCTATCTAGTTATCCGGCGTATCGATCGAAGTTAGGCTGGCCTTCCAGGAAGAAGTCGAGTAACTATTCTTTTAAATGCCTGCTTCCGGCGCTGGTGTTAAGGTAAGACGCGCACGAGCCTCAGCTAAAAATCTCTATAATATAATATATACAAATACAGTTGAATTTGGTTATTACAAGGAAGATGGGACCGACTGAATTTGCTCGTTATTTACAGAGAATATGTATTTTTAAATGAGCGGTCACATAACACCAAAAAGTCGCAATTCAAACAAAAATTCACAATTAGAATTTTACCCCGAAACAAGCATGGCATTTATAAACTACAAAAGAAGTTGTTTATTGTAATGAACGATGGTAGGCTTGGATTTTTTACATGAAATTTCAACCATATGCGTGAATACTTTTTCAATGTTGTCGGCGTAAACACCAATTGGGTACTTAGACACTTCACCAGTGTAATAAACCTAATCCGATCCCGGCGGCAACAGTCTACTTTGGAATTTTATTGCTTAGGGTCGAAAATGTTTTTAAACGATCGACACATTAACGGTTTTAAGAAAAATTTTGACGATATTTTTGCTCGGTATATCCGATAAGTAGATCGTTATAAAGGTGAATAAATGTATAGAGAAAATCATAAACTAAAATGTCAACGAATGTTTCCTCATTACATCCGAGATATCGCTATGTCCGTGATCATAATAACCGAGTTCGACTGTATTTTATAAACGATTCATACAGGCACTTGGTTGGATTAGTTTAACGTCTCAATTAACAAAAACAATATTGTAATTAATTAATCTCTATATCTACCCAATCACTCTTTTCCTCTTACATACGCGCTTAATCTCACTTCCGCGAGGTAAAATTTTAATGTCAACCACTGACAATTAAAATCTAAATGGCAACGGATAAAATGCACAATTGACAAATCGCAAATCAGACAACGTGTAATAGAACAAAGTTGGGCACTTCAATGCTCCAGTGGAGACGGAATTTCCAAATATCGGACGAAATCACTAATCGGTGCAGTGTTCGCTGACATTCCTGACACCGAGACAATTCACAACATTATTATGACTAAATCTTTTTAACCAATTGAAGCAAAAACTGTCACGTTATTTTGGCGAGGTCACTGGATTTCGCTCCACGGTACTAGAGGTGTCAAGGCGACTCTTCGGATGCAGAGGATTTCTACTTTACCAGTGGCACTACAGACTACTGTCAATATTAATGCGTTTTTTGCAATTTTTTTATCTTGCTGTTTACCTTTAATTTAATACAACTTAACTAGTATGATATTATTGCATCGAATGAAATACCATAGGTACATTAACCAACTGTCCCAGAGAAACGCGATATAGAAAAAATGTAATTTGTGTCCAATGAAGTGATTATATTCAGTGATTTAATCGACCGATTAGACATTGTTAAATAGTAGGTATATCAAATTTTATCGGAGAAGAGACAGTCAATATTTTCTCAATAAAGGACTGTGTTATAGGCGGTCAATTCTTCTTCGGCCATATATCCGCCCCTTAGTTGGAGCATATTATGGACACCACGAGGCGCCTCCAAAAATCCCTGTCGCTCGCCAGTCTTCTTGCATCGTTCCATTTCAAACCAGCGTCCCGTAGCTCCACTGTTTACACTCAATACATAGTATTTAGCGACCTTCCAGGCGGTCGACTTTTAATATGCTACGGTTGAAGCAAGTTGTGTAATAGTTGTGCAACTGGTCACTTGTGCTAAATTCATGAATCGCCCTCCTGGACGTTGGAATCCGGTTGGGTTGAATAACAGGCAAGCCAGGTTAAAATTCTCTTCTGGCATCCGGAGCACGTGGCCGACCCAGGTCCAACGTCGCCTCTTCACTCTTAACGTAATGAGATTCTGCTAGGTGCGCTCTCTTATCTCTTCGTTGCACCGCGCACTCAGTATCCGTCGCAAACATCTCTTTTCGAAGCTCACTATACGGTTGCTCTGAGCCTCCGTAAGGTGCCATGATTCGCTACCGTAAAGCAGCACTGTCAGAATGCAAGCATCGAATAGGCAGCATTTGGCTTTGACCGAGTACAATCGTGAGTCCCAGACACTCCGCATTGAGTTGAATGTTGCTCCAGCCATTCCCATTCGGATAGCGAGCTCTCTGCAAAATACCATTTCCCGTGATGTGTACCCCCATATATTTGAAGCTGTTGACGCTCTCGATGCTTTGGTCCTTGCTAATCAGAGGGAAATCAGGATCGGGACAGGTGCTTAGGCGGTCAATGGGTGTCAATAAAATGTATTAATTTATTACTTAATACTCGTACAATTATTATAATGTGAGGAATTGAGAGTTTATTTTTAGAATCTAGATTATTGATTTAATTAATTGTAGTCTTAAACAATCATCGGTATTCGAAAGCCTAATATATAGCACATCATACATACCATTTGATTAAAATACTATGTACCTATATGGATACTATTGTTATATGCTACAATATAAATAGGTACTATAAATAAACGGTTTATCATTGCTTATCGTTTATTCGTGTACCTAGTCTTAATAATTTCGTTACAACTAAAATATTCATCTACTAGTTGCACAAGTATAAATCCATTATTAGCATTGCACCATGTACCTATCATATTTTACTATAAATAATATTTTTTTAAATTGTGTAAGTATATGACAATATTAATATATTATCTCCATGATGTTTTCGATTTTATAAGGATAAATTAAGTTACGCAAGTATAGCGTTATTCCCTTTATTTTGTTGTCCGCAGTCACAGGTTTTTGTTCATGACAAAACAATATACCTTGGTATTAGTAATACTATATTTAGGTGATTTGTTTTCATGTTGCAATAACACGTATGTGTATTATAATAATTATAATAATAACACAATATTGATCCATCGGGATATTACGTATATTGTAAAGGATTTTTCGTTCGATTTTTTTTCGATCCACACAAATCGCCTGATTTGGAACTATTGTACCTACTAAGTACCAGTGGCGAAGGGTGGAGGGAGGCTGTTTTTATGAGATCCAACATAAATAGTGCACACTAAAATTTGTCAGTCATACGTATTTGTTTTCATTGAAATAAAACTACAATTTACAGGTGTTGGTTAGTTTTTAAAATTCAATTTAACACTGCGAAACCAAGCCATAATGGATAATAGCAAAAAAATATTCGTCTATCTATAATATATCTAAAATTATGCAATTAAATCATACACAATTTTGAACATTTTATAGATTTAGAATATTTTTATCTATTATAGTTTGGTTTAGGCAAGGCTTAATGATTTAATAAAAAAATAACCAGCAATGTGTGTAATATTTTATATCGTTTAAATTCTTAATTCAACGAAAACATATAAGTATGAATGAAAAAGTGTGCATAAGTTTGTCGTATCGCCCAAAATGGTTTGGTTTAGGCAGGGTTTAATTGATTTTTGAAAACTAACTAATACCATCTGTAAATTGTAGTCTTGGTTCAATAACAACAAATACGTATGACTAACAAAGTTTAAAGTGCACTGTTTATGGCGGATCTTAACAACCTACCCCCACTCTTCGCTACCGCTAGGTACTGAGTAGTGACTTAATTTGGCCGCATGGTATTTTTTAAAATAATATGAATGCTAGTTGAAATTAAACTAGTTTGGCACAACTGATGGAATAACTAAAATGCAATGATTCAATATGGAAGGTCGACTGGATCGAAAACGACGAAGCATGATGGACACGTTTTTTGTTTTTAATTTTCCGTCATTTTTATGACGTGCTCTTTACGGATGGTTTAACGTTAACGCTTACGTTAAAATATCGTTATCTGCTCAAATAAATAGCTACTCGACTATTTTTGACCGCTAGATGCTTGTCCGTGCAATAACTTGTAACAATCGAAATTTTCTAATCAATAAATAACAAATAAATATCAATTTTTAAATACGTTAGAACAACCCTTTTTTCAAAACAATTATTGTAAACTACAATTGCGCATCTATTTTATACACAAAACTGCTATCAGCAGCTATCGAGGGTAGTTTTTCATATGTTTGTATCGAAGTATTATAATTATTTTTACAATGAGTTAGCCGTCTAAACTAAACAGTAAAAACTATCTATCTCGCTCTAAAATTTAGCACAGCCAAAAGAGATGCTATTAAAACATATTGTAACAAATTACAACTAAATAATTGTAATTGTTACAATAAGTGCCAATACTTCGATAGCAGATAGCAGTCTGGTGTATACAATGACATTAATATGGACGAAGCATCTGGAAAAAAAATGACACTCACTTATTTGTCGGGTCTGCCGAATGGCATAATCTGTTCTAACGCCATTACAATAAAGGTGATATTGCTATAAATTCTCGAAGCTTCTTGTCAGGTCTGCCGAATGGTTCGGTTCGAACGGGTTCGCTCAAACGAACATTGATACTAGAAACACTGCTCTAACGCCATCACAATAAAGGTGATATTGCTATAAATTCCCGATGCGTGATATCGCATAATGGATATTGCGTGACGTCTACCTATGCACGTGCGAATGTTACGTTTGAATTTACTTGCTAGCTACTGTACTGAGTGAGTCGTCCATTAATAATGTCATTGGGTGTATAGAACAGATGCACTGCTTCTATTAATACAGTTTTTCCTAAATATAGACAAATAAAAATGGTGATATTTATCAAAACTTTTTAATCGTATGTAGGTATATTTTTCGATAGTTAGATTCGAGGTATTGTATGTACGCTGTTTACAAAATCAGTAAGCACGTCTTTAGATAAATAATTCACTCGGATCGTGCAGATGTCGCCCGCTGTCTTTTTTTATAACCTAAATAATAAATAGCAATACAGGTGGCGCCCCTACTATCAATGATATTTTACTGTGGAAATGGATCTTAATAAATTTTTATATTAATTGTTAAATAAACGAAATCTGAACTAGGTAAGCACATTGAAAGGTAAAAATATAACAAAAGAAATTTTAAACAGGTAGTTACTTACTAATATAAAAATAAAAGTTACTAGGTAACTATTTCGCGCTCGGTTAAGCACCCAATTTCTTTGCTTTTTCTGTGTATTTATTTAGTTTTTTGCAATAGACAATGGACCGCAAATAATTCAACAATAGTACTAGAATGTACCTGTTTCGGTACCTACCTATATTTTATAAGTAATATTTGTATAATATATTATTAAATAATAAAATCGATAAGTATGCGTATCACAATATAAAAGTATATCATCTTATTATTTGAAATCACACAAATAAATAACTAAACAAGTATTATTTAAAATAATAATCTACAGTCATCAATATACAGTAGGTATATAACAACTAGGTATTTATGTTGTATTATCAGGTTTACGGCGTTGAATCTCTCTATCATGAGTATTTGTAATGGACTCTGTTTCGTCCTCCCTTTTCACAACCTTCAGAAAGGCTTCAGGGAATAGCTTATAACCAATTCCTGTAAACAGCCATAGTTTATTATTATACCTCATTGTGTAAGACTATATCGTCGCCTAAAGTACGAGTATAACACCTCTTATCTATCTCATTTTAGACATCATAATGATAATTATATTATGCTACTCAAAGAAAACTAGTAATGGATAATAAGTACACACGGCACTGCAAGTTGCCATTTTTTTGCCGCGCGAAAGCATGCATGTCTTCAATATATTATAGGATATCCATCTTTTGTCTCTTTCTGATTTAGGTACAAGTTACAAAATAATCGATTTCTATTATTGACCGTTTCTTTGTCTTTATCTAAAAATCTAATAAACTATGTGACTAAATTTTTGATCGATATCTATTTCAGTTGTAACAAAACTAGAAGAATAAATATATTGTTTTATTTAAGAAACGTCACGTCATGATTATCCCTTGATTAATGTTGGTATTCTGGAAAAACTTTACGTATGTTATTAAATTAAAAACTGGTTAGTTTATGGCTGCAAATACAACTGCTTCTCCAATTTATTATGTTACTTTTCCATTCCCATGTAAATCCCAAATAATAAACCTAGTAGGTACATTTAAAGTGATATAATAATATCAATCTACAAGAAAATCTTGGTGTTTAATCTGATCGGATAATTATTTTTTCGCAGCGTGGTCTTGTTAGTTGTTAATGGTCAATCATTTTATTGAATTTATCAGATTGCATATTATCGATTGCCTACTGCAAATCACAACAATTATTACAATCAAGACTATCGGTGTAAAATGGTAATGCTTTTGACAGGCCTGTTATAAATTAGTGACGGCCACGATTTTCGAGTAGTACCTACTTATTTTCTGTTTTCTAAACACAATCAAAGGTAAAAAAAGCTAAGTAGGAAAAACTCAGAAATCTTGGCACACGTAAATCAGCGCTTTGAAAAGAACAAAGATTTTCTGCTTCAAAATGTCCAGTTTTGTGATAATTCGTTGGCCAATTGAATGAAATGAAGGTTTTTCGGCGGAGAACGAAATCGATTTCTCGAATTCCAGAATCGACTCAGATTTACTATGGTTTGTAAAATAATTGGACTGTCGGAAGTTCTGCATAGATATTTGATGTTTTCTCCATATCAAATTGACCAATATCTTAAATATCTACCGTTCAGCCAATAATTCTTAGGCTGACTAGCAAGCTTATTCCAACTGTCACGTACAATTATAATAATAAGTTACCTAAATACATAGATACCTCTTGAAAGAAACCAAAGATTGACTTTTTTTGCGTTTTTGCACATTAATTGATTCATATTATGGCAATATTACACGTGGTATACCCAAAATAAATCTATAAAATGTACCCCTTTGAATAAAACCATAGAGGTTTCTGAAGTAAGAGGAAACTTGTATCCAATTACAGCAAGCTTCCACCCACTACCCCACATTTATGGAGGGGATAGAGGAACCTTATAAAACCATATACCAAGAGTAAGAATAAAACAGTTTATCTTATAATATATCTAAAGCAGTGATTCCCAACGTAGGGCGTACGCCCGGGGGGCAATTTGAATGTCTTGGGGGGGGGGGGGTAAAAAGGTCATCTTGAAAATCATTTTAAGACGAAGCATAGCACAAGGATCACTCTAATTTTCTTCCGAGTTGTACATGCATTATAACGTAATATACATATTTACTTACTAAAGTTAAATTAAAAATAGTATTGGCTATGTGCATTTTTTATTTGAAACAATTCATTTTTTCAGAATTAGTTAGGTAACTATAAAATTTTGATAGGGGGGGGGCATAAAGATTTTTGAAGCGTTGAAGTGGGGGTTGGCAGAAATAAGGTTGGGAAACACTAAGATTCTAAAGTATGAGAATATTTTTTTATTAATGAAAATATGTATTTTTAATGTGCAATGTGCATTAAATATTTCCGCTCATTTGGTGGCGAAAAGAAGATTGAAAGAGGAAATAAAATTGATACAACTAGGTCTGAACTACAATATTATTTATTACTCATAAGTTATATGAAATATACATTTTAATAAAATATCATAAAATATATCCCATTTGAAAGAAACTGACGCATTGAAAATATTCATTCGGCAGATTTCTATTAATTTCGACCGTAGGTAGTAGGTACACACAGACTTTACTACGTACGTTGGGGGTGCAAAAGTATACCAAATTCAGGTAGAAAAAAATCAATTATGCACTGTGCTTTTGGTGCATTGCATAGATTGACAATCTTTGATTGATGAATATATTATTTAAAAATAATATGAATTTACCGCCATTATTCAAACCGCTGTTAATTAATTATCTACACTCTACATCATATACTTAAAACAATACACTAGGTATGTTTATTGGTCTTCGACAAAGTGAAGATCAGTACATAGGCGGTGATAAATATTATTTTTTACCGCATAGTATTTATCAGACGGACTCCGTATAGTCAAGGGTCTAGACTCCCAACCAACTTCCTAAAGTTCGTTGTCGTGCTTGCGCGAGAATTTGCAAAAGCTTGACCACAACTAAGAGCCGAGCCACACCGGGCGACTCTGGTCTCGAGACCAGACCGATGTATGCAGTTATATGGAACATGCCACACCTGGTCGCCCAGTAGTCGCGCAAGCACGCATACATCGGTCTGGTCTCGGCGACTGGTCTCAAGACCAGGGTCGCCCGGTGGGGCTCGGCTCTAAATCACCAAAGCTTTATTATATTATCATTATAATATATTAAATCAGAATCAACCAAAACATCGGGTGGTTGCGTCTGGTACAAACGTCGTTTTACCACGGTATACGGTCGCCTAACGGGTATGGAGAAGCAAGATTGTAGCATTCTTCTCCGTGTACCTACTAAGAAAATATATACACAAGATAACATGGGACCTATTACGCATTCTGAATTCATTTTAAGTTTTTGCAAAAACTCTTTAAAACGATAGAAGTGATTGATTACTAATACCTATATTTGATTTAAAATTGTATAAAGGTTCTAAATTAATATTTAAGTATATTCAATAAATAATGTTGCATTCTTAAATCTTAAAAAATATTTTTATTTAAAGATATTTACAATAAAACTGCAGGAACAAAATTTTGATGAGAATCTGACACTAGGAGTCATGGTTAGTAATATTGGATTGAATCAAAATAATTGTCTTCAAAAGTTAGTCGTCATCTTATATTATAGAAAAATAGTCGTCATTAAGTATTGACGAAATGGATAACAAAACCTGATGAATAATTGTTAAAAAATATCGACATGATTAGCACTCTAAAACTCTTAATAATACTATAGGATCACGATGAGCACCCACAATACTTTATTTTAATAGTGAGATTTAACGTTTGAGTTTATAATATAATATACCTACTGTTATATTGTGGGAAACGAATAGCTTGAATTTCCAAAATATATTTGAGGAGAAGGGATGGGAAATATAATATATATGATACGTACCAAATGAGAATACATACCGAGTCGATAATTCAACATGTTTTGAATAGGTACCGAATATTGTTGAAACCAAGCAAGTAAATTAACGAAAACAGTAAGTCGATATTATTGTGGCAATGGTTGACGACCGATGTATCTAAGTGTGTTCCCAGGCATCTGCCACCTGCTGCCACCGGATGCTGTAACGAGAGAGCTTCGATAGTCGCAATATGGAGAACAACCGACAATATGCATAGGCATACAGGTTACTCAGTTACTCCACACAAACACTATTTGCATTATTACTATGAGTATAAACCATCCGCGATTTTAGCAAAATTATGACAATTAAAAATACGATAAATACTACATGTACAACTGACCCCGGCTCCTTCTTCCAATACCGTATTTTATATTATAATATCTGGTAATCTATGCGTTTACGATGGCCGAGCGGTAACGTATCGGTTTATAAAGTCATGTGTCTTGAGTTCGAATCCCCAGTCTGTCACTCTGTCAAACCCACATATTATTTTTCAATATATGTTTGGATTCTAGTAAGTTGAACAAGTGGTTACAACATCAATTTCTCGATAAAACTCTGTTATGAAACATTCGTGAGGGGATTAAAAAAATCCATGTGTTACCCATTTTTACCAGGACGTTCTTTCAATAGAAAGAAATAAGATTGAGACATTTTTATTAATAATCGATATATAATGTTGGACAACAACAAAGGATTTTTTTTTTAAAATATTATACATAATTACTTACACAACAATTAAGTACAAATCATTTGTCTTTCATAGTATTGTTAATGGTGTGACAACATTGATAACTGAAAAATGCTATTGGTGGCAAAATCACATTTGTGAATTTGACACCTACATCGTGTCATTCACAAAAGAAACCAATGGATAAGGTGACGGATACAGTTCGCCAAAATGGTGAAATGACAATGGTCTGAGAAAACGCGGTAACCAGGCACGTCCTAACATCCAATGGAACTTTGAAGTTAATGGCCCCACCAAACCACATCCGCCCGGAACCACACCCGATCTTAATTGGGCGTTCACGGGACCCTACGTTTGATGTGAAGAATATTTTTTTAATGACTGGTGATGTCTCAGGACCAGTTACCCAAGTCTTACCCACGCACTCAAATGTGCTCCGACATGACTCCAAGTTAATAGTACCCATTGAAAAGAGGGAGGAGTACGTAGAGGTAAAAATTGTAATAAATTAATAGATCGACGAAGTCACACATGTAGGTACCTGGCAGCGAAGAGCTAAGGAATGAGGCTAAGGGAGGTCTTCATCCATTAGTGGATCGAACCCGACTTATGATGACGTCGTAAAATAGAATTCTCCAAAGTAAATGCTACCTTCATCGATATGTATAAAAAATATTTCGTTTGTAGATCGATGCTTGTATTTACATCACGACGTAGTTATAGCTACTCTTTATTATTTTGTTTGGACATATTATAAAAATATATTGTATAGTCACTTACAAAGTGTCGAAATTTGATTGCATCTATCTACACGTCTTGTGTTACATATGTATTGATGTAGTTAGGAGGAATACGGTCAAGTTGTTCCACCAAACAATGTGTACAAAGCACCGAGAGCACGCACTTTCGGTGGCAATCATGTAGGTACGCGGTGCGAAACATTTTTTTTCATCCACTGCATTAAATTCATTCTTGGCGATATAAAAATAAAAAGAATATGTCTTCATTATATGAGAATATCGACGATATATTATTATAATTGATTTATGATACATTTATTCGTTTATCGCATTAATTTCTTAGTGATGCCCTCAGAACAGATTCCCCTGCAGAAAACATTTCCCCACATGAAACATAAAAAAGTCACGAAGACAAATTAATGTAAATTTCGAGATTTGAGTTTTCTTTGTAACCAGTTGACGCGACTTTACGATTCACATCGACTCATTCACGTACTAAGCAATACTTCACTGATTCGATTCATAATTATTATGAAGATGTCCTATACCAGTGATTTCTAAACTTTATGTTACAACGCATTCCTTTAAAAAAATCTAATCTTGGCGCCTCCCCCCCTTTATGTCATTAAATAATACAGACACCTTTTTAAATAGTCAACAATGTACTAATACAAAAATGGAAAAAAAAATATAAGCAAGGTTTTACTACTTATATTATATTAATTTTTTAATTAATTTGATTTTCATGCGATGAATGTGCTACACACGACAGCACAATCAATTTCAGTAGTAGTCTATCCAAATTCGTCATCGTTCATTGACAAATGGATTCTATCATGGGCCCCAAATACTGAAGCGGGCCCCCAGGCCAGGATCTTTGGCGAGCCCACCTACCTATCGCTGAGGTTATGGGCAGTGTGGTGCTCTGAAGTAGTGTTTCCTAAGTTATACACGGGAGTTATCAAGTATAGCATGCATCATATAAATATCACATCAAATAATTGCAACGCACAACCACATATTTAAAATATTTAATAGTCTTGAAATAAAGTAGCGCCGACTTTTTTTGACTATTAGAGTAAATTTGTGATGTGTGTTATGTTCGGGCCCCCAAGCTTTTTATAAATTATGCATTTTCAACCTGCAAACCTGTGGCTACATTTGTGTTAAACTTTTCGCGCCTCCCAGTTTGGAAATTGCTGTCCTATAGGTACGTTGATTTAATTTAGGTTTTCATGATATTATGATCAGCACTCAAGGTATACGTCATGTCGAGGTAGTGACTACGTAATAAAAATAACCACACTGGCTTAAACCAGAGCCGTACGAAGCCGTGGGTTGTTGTTTCAAAAATGTTGTTCCAGAGCAAGTAGCCAATGGGTTGGCAGAATGATTCTCGTAAAAGACCTATTAATTTGGTCCGCTTATGATTTAACATGGTTATTATTTATTGTTATTTACATTAATAAAGTAGCCCCGGAGTATTGGCGCGCAAAATTATAATTTTTGTGCGCGACTTATAATCATATATGAGCAGTGTAGTCTAAAACGTCTTCCTTGTATTCTTGTCGGATGTTTAATTATTGTCTTTTCAATACTGAACATACACAAGATTTAAGAATGTTGTATTTTTTTTTAATGAAAATGTATAACTTGACACTACTCAGAAACACAAACGAAATTCTAACTCAGGCTTAGATAGCTTAGAATGTTAGATATACTCGTATATACGTGAGCTGTGCGTATTTTGTGTTTTTAGTGTGTATTTCGAGAATTTTATATATCTATATATTTTTTTAAAATAAGAACATCAAAAACGTAGTTTAATTTTCTGGTTGGCGAGCCCTTCGCTTCTCCGGCTATTAAGGATGCAGAATCTGCCCAGGCAGTACCATGACTGATCAAATGAAAAAGAATCATCTCATCATCATCATCAGGTGCGTCAACGTTGTATTAGTCAGATGGTACCTGACCATGTAGCATGTAGCCCTCAATACAACACCTGAAGGTCTCTTTCGAAAATGTGCGCCGGGCATTAGGTAGTTGGTACTATCTAAAAATGTAATTATCTACCATGCAGTATGACTGTGTATTGTTGATACTCTGCTTGTATTTGAGTGTATTACCTTGTACCATTATTAATCAATGGATAAGGAAGCAAAGAACAATGACATGGCTATGTGATGTGAGTCCTGTAATAGAACGAGTCATATAATTTGAATCAGGTATAAATTATAAAGCGCAGTTGTTATTCAGTAATTTCTTAGGTTTTGGAGTAAATTGAAAAATGGAAACTTGCCTCAATATGCGGATAAAATTATGTGGAGTAAGTGTCATATATATTGTGATTTATTCACCAATAATTGATTAACAACACCATTAAAATGATTGAAATATTCATATGAAAAGGATGAGCTTTTAATTACAATTACAAAAATTAAGTATCATAACATTTAGATATTATTGGAGATGTGCAAATATATACATATAGATACTCGAGTATTCAAATATTTATTTAATCGTTAATCAGAGTGTGAAGGTAATTCATCAAAATATAATATTTTTAATCATGTGAAGATACCATACTTACGGTTGAAAACGTACTTTTCTTTTGATACTATATTAATTGCTTTCGTCTTTTACGATATTTTGTTGGATGTATCAAAAAACCTCATTTTATATCGATATTAGCAAGTTTCGATCCTTCTTTTTCCGACACCGATAACTGTATAGATTATATAATATGGATACTTTCATCCTTACTGACATCATACAACCTCAAGTTGTTATTTACATAGTATCTTTTATATGCGAAAAGACAACATATCGATTTAAATGTGTTTAAAATGCTATCAGACTGATGCTCCCATACCGTAGCACATTTTGAACCTTTAAACGAACATTGTCAGTTGGAAAAATCTGCGAAATCACCAAAACAACAATGAGGTCATCTCACGTTGAACCGCACTGCTTAGGCACATGCATGTCGTTTTGAAGGTTTTCCACATATTGTCTACACTTTTTCGAATCATGTCAAAATCACGTTTTTTGTTTTTAGTGGTTGGCACTATGTATTTTCAATAAGAATATTGTTTATTATCTATGGTCTGCAGGTTGGGTTCTGTTCAAAATAATATTATCTATGGATATAATATCGCCAGTAATTTTTAGCGTACACACGCGTAGAAACTAATTAATTGAAATTAGCATGAATAGTTAATAGTTATTCAAAATACAAATACATAGAGTTGGCACTCTCTATAATTGAATTTAGAGAGGTGGTGATCGTTCAAAATATTCTGCAAAATAACGAAACCATAGACTAAATTTGTCGCAAATACAACGTGACAGTGACGTGACATGCATCTCAATTTGATCACAACTTTATTATTAACGTATTGTTATATCACGGTTCCTCTCGTTATTCTTGACCGTATACAATTGAATATTTGTTTTTTTATCGTTGTCGTTTTTATGACATTAAAATGAAAAACACAATGCCGATAACCTGTTTGTTGCAATGTAGCTGTACAGCTAGTGGTGGGTTGGGTACATTCAGCGGCAGCAGAGTCGTTACGATTTCGCTTCCTGCGTTTCATTCATCAAGACCGCCGCTACTTCTCTTTACTATGTTGTGGGTATTTCAGCTCAGAGAGTTTCAAACTCGATAATATGTATTCGAATACTAAACTAATCGGATATTATGTAATAGGATGGTTGAATTCCCACCGCGGAAAAACAGGGATCTGACCTTTTATCTTGGAATTATATAATATCTTTGTTATAACCCATGTAAACATATAAATTGCCATTTACCTCACCATATCACGTTGGCTTTTTTTGGGTGGTAAAACTGAATTATTACAGTGAGAATTCAACCATTAAGATACCACAATTTTATATTTGGATGTTTGGAGATATTTTGGCCTATACTTATACGTCACCAAAAATGTAAATAAGGCATATCGATATCTTTGACTTGCAACTGTCAACAGTGTCAACATGATAAAATCGAAACAGCAGTATTAATAAAAATGGTTTGTTTACTGCCATTTTTTACCGTCATTGTTTTTTAAAACTTATACCAGATCATCACATAAACTATACTTATCCACAATATTGAAATGATATTGCATACGTTCTTCTTGATGTTTTAAATTATTGTCGCAAACCAACAGCGTATTCTGAAGCGGTAATGTTAGCAGAACAGGACATGAAAGAAAATAAGTCATCTTTACTGCACTATTTTTCAACTACATGCCATATGTATTTTTACAATACACGCGTTAACAAAGTAGACCCTGGCAGACCCAGATGATTATGGGCAGAGTCGTGTACGAGAGGTCTTTTGTTAAAATTGTTATACGATATGTAGGTATATTAGTACCACGTTACATACATCGTTCAAAAGTCTCTTGCTAGATTTTAAAATGCTCTCAACTTCTATCAGCTATCTGGATGACCAGTTTAATTTTGATGACGAGGTTTCTTAATGCAGTTTTCACGAAGATTGTTAGCTTACCATTTGTTAACATTTTAATTACCACATTTAAATAACACGTTAATTACATCTAATGGCCAACGACTCCAAACGCGCCAGTCGCGGTGTTAGGACTAAATGAGTTAAATCAATTTAACGCGGTACAGCAGCAAAAACGTGGATATTGCAAATACTGTCACGCCATACAATTATTCAGAGCCGAAAATGAATTTTGGTGTGTAATATTGCATTTTAAGAAAACCTTTGATGTAAACACTTGCGACCCGTCGGTTTGAAAGCTCTAGCAATCTTAATACTTCGGTAAGTTGTAAAGGTACTTGCAACAGTCATTAGCGTTTTTTATCTCTCTTCCTCTCATTGGTTCGATGCACCTTGTGGCTAATTATTTATAGTAGCCTGGTACGGAAAGCACTGTCCATCATTCTTTGTGTGGACAACCGCACTAATAAAATTTATTAATAATATTTACTCAGAATCCAAGGACTCATTCATCAAATTCAAAAATATAGAATAACATCATAAAATTGTGAATAAGATAATGGAAACTCTGTTTCGGTTTGGCAGAATTAATCATTTTTAACATCACGTGTTTTTTATGGAAACCCACGTCTTACATGAATCATATTAATACTATCCAATTACTCATTTCTTTACTTATTTCACTTTATCGTACCTCAGCAATCAAGTATAGAGCAATCACACGTCTCGTGCATTTTACTATTTAAGATCACCTCTGTAGCATCGTTCTAATGTGGGGTATGGTATGGTCGATTTGGATTATGGAATCCGTTCGGCTGTGTGAGTGATGCAATTTCATGAAGCAACTTGACCCAGCCACGGTAAACGCCTGTTCGTTACCACGTTATTGCCACGGACTGAAGAATTGATCCTCAAAATTTGGGCCTACTCCAGTAGCTAGGTATAGGTAGCACAACCAGAGTTGAGGCGACCAGAATACTCACACAGACGCATTGTTGACATACAGGATGTTTCAAATTTTTAAATCGAGTTTAAAAAAAGGAGATTCTTTGTTTTGATTTAGGAAAAAAAATCGAACTAATAAAAAAGGAACAGCCTGTAAAAGAATACTGTATTCTTCAGAAATTCACCAATACACAATCTTTCGTATCTGTGATCACCGCAACTTTCGGTAACAGACCTATACATACTCGTACCTAATTGTATTCAGTATCCATTATTATATCATAATAATTAATGATATTTATGCTGAAATTAAAATCCTTTATCACATAGGTAATAATATTTTCTCTGTAGTATTGTTATAGACGGATATGTCTGTTTTATAAAGATTTTTGCGATCGTGAGTCCAAACTATCTCTCCATCTTTTAGGAGGTCAATCATCGTGTCTTCCGTGTGCCATTTTTGATTAGTCCATTCTTTCCACGTGTGCATAATTTTCTTATTTACCGTCGGACTACCTAGAACTTTCTTGGATCTGTTAATGTAGTGATTTGTGGTGGTTTTGCCAAATATATATTTGACTGTCCTCATTTATATGTTTATATTTTGGATGTGTCTGCCTATATAAGATACTTATTATTAAGTATATTATCAATTGGTCGAAAAACATTATGTTCTACATATTGAGTGTTATTTTAATTAATAATATTTAAATATATAATTATTTATAATTGATCGAATGCAACCTTTCCTGAAATTTTAAATTTTTTTTTTGAATGTGACGTTTTATTATTTTTATTACAGTGACAAAAATCTTTATATCATGTCATTTATTTTGGGTGTGATATGTAACATTTATTTTTAGGGTAGACCAGGGCAAGACTTGACATTAGAGTGAGATAAATAAACACACTGAAAAAAACTGTCTTTTGGTCACTAATGCCCGCGGTAGACAGCCGCTTATCCGCTATGACGGATTGGGTCTTGTGCGCTCAAACTTCCCCCTCAAATAAATATTTCCCCTAATGATGCAACAAGGGTAGCAGTTACGTATGGGTTTGCGAAAGATCTTCCTGATGACCGTCTGATAAGAAAGATCGATGCACAGAACAAGGGGATGCATGTAATAATTGGCTTGCTAATTGATTTTTTTTGCACTTCTGTAATGATCAAAAACGGGTTTCTTTATTTATATTTTTCTTAATTTCAGTCTAGATATTTTTCGTAATATACTCATGTCGTAACTTTAAATTCAAGTGATTACCTTTTCTAAAACGAATAAGTGGGATTATTTGACAATACAACTTAGGGTACAAGTCGGTTATCCTGGATACAGCGGCAAACACATTTTGAAAATAGCCGATATACTGGATTATTTGTTAGGATAACCCAAACTAACAAATAACCCAGTATATTGGCTATTTTCAAAATGTGTTTGCCGCTGTATCCAGGATTAACGTATCGAACCCAACTTAGATACTATGAAAAAGTATTTTTTCTTGTTATACGTAGTAATCTTCCTCGAAAGGGTATTAAATTAGAGATAGTATTTACAATAATTCTGAGGTCAGGAGATGTTCATACGAACGGGAAGCCAGGACTAATCGTTAATTAGAATTATAACTAAAATAAATAATTTATCAATGTTTTTTCTCAATTGGCTATAAAAAGTGATACACAAGTAATTCTATGAAGATATTCAATAAATTAATTTTCGAGATATAGAATATCGTCGGTATATGTAACTCAGTGGCGAATGGTGGAGGTAGGCTGTTGAGATCCAACATAAATAGTGCACTTTAAACTTTGTCAGTCATACGTATTTGTCACAGAAAAGTTTTTATTGCACTAAGACTAAAATTTACGATGTAGTTGCTTAATTTAAAAAAATCAATTAAACCCTGCCCAACCAAACCATAACAATTTTTGGTATGCTTTGGGAGATGCGACAAAATTGTGCACTCTTTTTCATTCATACTTATTTGTTTTCGTTGAATTAAGAATACATATTACACATTCATTAAGCCCTGCTTAAGCCAAGCCATTATTTATAAAAAAATATTATTCTATCTATAAAATATCCAAAATTACGTATAATTTTATGTCACAATTTTCAATATTTTAAAGATAAACAAGTATTTTTTTACTGTTATCTATTATCGCTTGGTTTCGCAAGGTTTAATTGAATTTAAAAAACTAACCAACACCATTTGTAAATTGTAGTCTTAGTTCAATGAAAACAAGTATGTATAACTGACAAAGTTTAATGTGCACTATTTATGTCGGATCTCAACAGCCTACCTCCACCCTTCGCCACTGATGTAACTACATTACAATCATGATCGTATTACAATTTTTAATTTTACCAGTTGACTAAGACGCCATAATAAACGGTAGAAACCGACACAGCTTTCCCCGAGTGCCTCCAGACATAGTATTTATATTATGAAAATATTTGTAGAGGGTTGGAAAGGACTTGAAGAAAAATTTGTTTTGACCTTTTGTGCTGGGAGACCAATTTGTAAGATTTTCAACCGCGATAAATTCGCAGGGATTATTTTCAAAAGCAAATATTTGCAAATGAACGCGTACAGATTGGAGCTTTAACCGTTCTGCGTTTGTGAACTTATGCTTTCTTTTTTCTAACATGAAATGTTATCATCGTTGAACATTTTAGGTAAATAGTTGTATGAAGGTCTTGCGTCACTTATTCGTTTGTGCAGATTGTATTTTATGGAATACTAATTAATCGGTTTATATTACCCGATTGATCTCGTATTTCGGTATTAGGGTTGTATTGTTGTAATATTATTGTAAGGTATGCCAAGCCACCTCTCGCTAGTAATTCATTGTACTGTGGGTCTATTCTATACTTATCGACCGCTAAAGTGATAAAGTGATAAATATTATCAAACTTAGGGTAGGTTTGTATCAAAATATTAGCACTTATTGTAACAATTACACGAAGCTGGTTTTTATTGTTGCAATAAGTACTATATTTTAACAGCACCTATCATGCTGCTGTTAAAATATCGCACTTATTGCAACAATAAAAACCAGCTTCGTGTAATTGTTACAATAAGTGCTAATATTTTGATACAAACCTACCCTAAGTTTGATACTATTTATTACTTTAGTGTTCGATAAGTATAGAATAGACCCACTGAAGCGAAACTTTTTACTCAAATTCTCAGCCATAATAACACGTCATGTGGGTCTATTCTATACTTATCGAACACTAAATTGATAAATAGTATCAAACTTAGGGTAGGTTTGTATCAAAATATTAGCACTTATTGTAACAATTACACGAAGCCGGTTTTTATTGTTGCAATAAGTGCGATATTTTAACAGCAGCAAGATAGGTGCTGTTAAAATATAGCACTTATTGCAACAATAAAAACCGGCTTCGTGTAATTGTTACAATAAGTGCTAATATTTTGATACAAACCTACCCTAAGTTTGATAATATTTTTCACTTTATCACTTTAGCGGTCGATAAGCATAGAATAGACCCACTGCATGAACAAAATGAAATTTCACTTGGTTAAATCAAGCCGACGTTTTTGTCAAATTGAGATAATTGTTTTCATGTTTTGCCTTTTCGTGAATGTTTCGTGTTTTATTGTAAAATCTCTCAAAGTATCATATTTTTTGATAATTTTATTATTAAGTACTAGCAGTTTTCTTATATCATTTATTTTTGATGATGTCACTTCATCAACAAATACATAACGCGGTCCAAATTTCTCTTCTTGCTTAGAGCCTCGACCATTCCCCAGTGGCTAAGGATGGTGACGCAGTACTTTGAAATGCAGTACCCAATTAATTTAGAGACTCTGCATTCCCTATCGTCTTCTACTTCTCTCGGCCTGTATGTATACAGAATGCATATTAGACATATAAATTGTCGATAACTGTTCTCTTATTTTGAATCTTTCGATGACTGAATGATTCGTTTTAGGCTCCATTCATTTTTCCTGTAGTTTTCATATTTTTTTTAATTTCTCTTATATTTTGAATAAATGGTGGTTTGTTCAAAAGTTTCTCCAATATACCTACACAAATAAATTGATGATTTCCGATACATACCATTATACTCTTTATCACAAAGCATATTTTTCATTTATTTATTATATCAATTAATTCTTCAGTATCAAAATATACTGGTGCTAGTCCATCGTGGTTCATTCAAAAGACTTGCGTCCAAGTATTTCGTGGCTTAGCGATGTTAGGCATAATCTCCTCTACCTTCAAACCCTCTTTTCCTCTTTCGAAGCCCGGTTTAATCTTCCCCTCTTTTAGAATGACGTGGCATTTTTTACTTGCACATTTAAAACTGTCTTATCCAGCGTCGTAATAAGAATGTTTCGCGTATGGGGTCGTATTCCAATATTGTTGCATCGTTTGTTGTATAAGTAAGTATCAATGACATGCTTTAGTGCATTTTTTAAAATCAGCAAAAAGTTCCGTAACTCGGTTACATAATATGTATTATGCAACTATTATATTAATTATTATGAAGCACATTAATACCAAATAATTAAAAATTCCAGTACTACATTTTATCCGATGTTTCGCTAATTCCTTCACTTATGGATAATGGTATTTTTATTATATGCAACTTTGCATATTTAGTATTTAAACAGAAAGTGTCACCCCTTTTAATTTATTTCACTTCCTCCATACCCTCGACCAAGGGCAATGAGCTCTTCGTTAATATGTATAATATAATTGCTTAGGTTATCCAGATGACGAAAATAAAAGGTGGTTTCACATTAGTATCACACTAACACACCTACATATAATAAAATAATATGAATAACATTTTTCAGTTAACAGTATATTATAGTTATATTTACTATTAGGAGATAGATACCTATATGCAGAGCCTGAAGATGCCGAAACAAGAAATCCGTGTTGCTAAATCAGATTCATACGGAACACAACTCTCACACACAATCTCACTCATCATATTATCATCTAATATCAATGATTAGAATTCAAATTCAATTTCCATCAAATCACTTGTACACTTCGGATACCTCAGTTCCAAAGTATAACAAGTCAAAAATTTGAAGTTTTTATAGTCAAGTACGAGGAAATGCTTATAATGCCTATACTATCTACCAGCTCCAAAATGTAACAAATGATAATTTGTGTGATAGCAAGATTTTATTGTTTCCTTAAATAATTGAGTTGGATAAATTATGTGAAATATATGCATTTAAATGCTGCCATTATTTTTTTTTTTGTTTTTTATTTAATTTCACCCTCGTGAAAAGAAAGATATCACTATGTACTCTAGAATCTAAATCAGCGCTGTACAATTGGCGGCCCGCCAATTTTTTTTTGCGGCCCGCGAGCTGTACAGCAAATTTTCATCAAACATTGGGGAGAGAATTACCCATCATACATTAAAATATGAAAACATTTCATTATAAATATTAAAAATACTTTTTCAAAACAAAGAAATATACTACTTAATTTTTCCAGCTTGAAAAAAACATAAATTTGTTGATGAGAATTAAAATATTGCGTTACAAATAAATAATTCTATTTTCAAATTTCTAGTTATAACAAATAACTTTTGAATTTACATTAACTGACTTTTCATTTACCTATCCTCTTTGTCCCCCAAATGTTTGCTAAAGAAAAAATGGCCCGCGGTCCAAAAAAAGTTGGACAGCGCTGCTCTAGATAGTTAATTTTTTTCTAAATAATGTAACATTGTTGTAATATTATAAAATAATATTATAAAATAATATTATTGGTATTATTAATACTGTTTGTACTTTACGGCGTAGGTACATTATACCTTATACCATCATTGCTATGGATGTTATTTATTTTTATTATAGGTAGGTAGGTACACTGCTGTAAATTTGAGTATAGAATAGGTAAAAGTTATAAATGTTCAATTAAATAATGGAGACGCCACTGCAGTATTATTTCTACCCACAATTTCTTCCAAAATGTAACCCCGGCTAGCGGGTGGTAAGGGATTGTGACCCTTAGTAGTTAGTACAGTGAGTATGAAAATGGGAGCAATATGTGTTTTTTTTATTTTTAATATGAGCTGCCAATGAATTCACGTAATTATTAATAACCATTTATGATTTTCTGTAAGGTTTTTCTGGTTAAAATTTACTACTACTTAAATCTAATATTTTTTGAATAAGATATATACATACATATTTATATTTATACAAGATTTAAGTATGTAAGATACCTATTTATATATTTATTGAAAATATATAAATTCTGACAAATGAGGTTGAGTCTCACATCTTTAACTTTCCACATGATGACTTGTTTACTAATCTTCCGATCTAATAATCGTTCTTGCAAATAATTGCTAATAACTACGTTATCTGAGGTTTTAAATTCCGTCGAGAAAAGGGTGCCAACTTTGTAGTCTAAATGGAGCTGGCGTCAGGAGTAATCGACATTTTAGTTTGATTTAATTAATTATTAATATCTACTATTTGAATGATGTGAGTTCGAATCCCATTGACAACGGCGCGATTTGTTAGCGTACAATACCTACCAGTGGCGAAGGGTGGAGGTAGGCTGTTAAGATACGACATAAATAGTTCACACTAAATTTTGTGTCATACGTTTTTGTTTTTATTGAACTAAGACTACAATTTACAGATGGTTTTGGTTAGTTTTTAAAAATCAATTAAATCCTGCATAAACCAAACCATAATAGTTTTGGTATGCTATAAGCGATCCGACAAAATAGTGCACTTTTTTCATTCATACTTATTTCTTTTCGTTGAATTAAGAATACATTATGTTGCACGTCATATGGTTGTTTTTTTTTTTTTAATAATTATGTCCTGTCCAAACCAAACCATAATAGGTAAACTATATAATTATATCTATAAAATATCCAAAATGATGTAAGTATGATATAATGGCATAATTTTAGATATTTTATAGATAGGCGAGTTTTTTTTACTATTATCTATCATGGCTTGGTTTCGCAGGGTTTAATTGAATTTTAAAAACTAACCGACACCATCTGTGAAGAGTACAAATACGTATGACTGATAAACTTTAGTGTGCAACATTTATGTCGGATATTAACAGCCTACCTCACCCTTCTCCACTGGTACCTACCTACTTAGTACCTACCTACTAAGTCCATAGTTATGACGTGTCCGAGTTTTTTCAAAAAGCAATACATTATCCAATGATTGATTATTCATAGAACCGACTTCTTCATAACCAATAATTATAATAATATGACAGTTTGGGATGATCTAAGTTCGACTCGCATTTTTCTCTACTTAGATATATTAAATTCTGTATAAATATTGTGTGCCAGAGAGTTTGCTCTCGTGATATCGCAGGCAATAGGGGAAGAATACTGGTCACTTGTCAACTTTTAAGGACCGCATCTGCATGCGCGGTAATCTCTGCAGATTGACCTGTACGTAGTAAAGCTGTCAAGAGATTTGTTTAATTAAATGGTTGGAGCCATATACGGATAGAAATGACCAAGTATTTAAATTTAATTTTGCTACAGTAAAATTGGGAATATACGTTTGTTTGGGCACTGTATAATAATATTTAGAATCTACATTGTAGATAGTCTCCTTATGTAGGTACCGAGTGTCTATTTTGAATATTTATAAAAGAGTAGCTTAAAAAAGACTATTAAAGTTTTACTAATGAATTTCTAATGATTAAATTAGCTACAAGTCGTTTGCAATAGTCTCATTTTTACACTGTTATTAGATTTATTTATCAGAGTGAGATAAAAATACTGGAAGCTTAATTTGAATGCAAAGAATTATTATATTCAATGATCAGTCACGTAAAATTACAAACAACAATCGGCACACAAGTAACAAAAATATGCTGTCAACAGCAGTTCTTTTTTATCAACAAAAAACTATGTATTCAGTGTTGCCAACGCGAATAATATTATTTTTTATTTATTTACTTACCTACTAAATACGTTCTCGAATCGCTATAGTAGGTACATATTGTAATATAAAAGTTCGTCTTACTTCCTCTATTATAATAGGAAGATACATAGTTCAATCTGTTTCGTGTATGGTAACTTGTACGTATGCAGTTCGCCGTATCGCACTTTACCGTGAAACGTATCGGAAATATATGGCCGTATATTAAAGACCGTCCAACCTCTTTGGGTCGTATAGTACTGACATAAAATTCATGTCTAAATAAAACACGGTTCTTGACGGTTTACACTTTACGGGAAGCCAGCAGAAAACAAAATTTGAAAATAGCCGATATACTGGATTATTTGTTAGGTTAGGTAACGTTAGGTTTTCATTCTTGAATTCATGAATTTTGCCAAAATCAGCTTTAAAAATAATTTGAATTAATGTGAGACCGTATAGTATACGGTCATCTCTTTCCGGTAAGAAAGCACACGGTGAACTGTGCCACGGTGAAATGTTTTACGTACAATATACATGTAACTAATCTGTTTTGCCTTGGCAAAAGATTCTCTTACTGAATAGACGTATTCGCTTATTTAGAAATACATTGTATAGTGTTCAACATCCATCTATCGTTATTGCAAATATTGCCTATTACATTGTTTGCTATATCTTTTTATGTTGCCTTTTTTATTTATCTTTAGAGTTTTGTAGTTAATACATATTATTTTGTTTTCTATTGAATTTAAATTGTATACTTTCCAGTGATCATTTGTTCCACGTTAAATTAAAAGAATTTTATTTTTCATTAAGATACAAATTATGGTTGGGATTTATTCTACAAAATGTCATTCTGGAATGTTTGTTCGTCCCATAGGTAGGAGTAAGTGGCGGTGGAGGCGTGGGGACAGTAAATGGTGGTGGGAACACTAACGGAGGAGACAAGCGAGGAAGAAAGAGACATATCTCTACTTCTCCAGCCGAATACCGCGCCCCGAGAGGCGCTGGAGATCCCCTCGAATGGGGCATGCTAGAATCTTCAGACCATGAGGTGCAGAATTTGGAGACCCGCACACGAATTAGATCAAATTGTGCCACTTTTACCATCAAGGATGATTTTCCTCTTGGATGCCAAATGAGATGCTTAGTTTCAATCTAAATATGTATTCTGTACTAGAATTTCTCATGATTATGCTGTTTTTGTGAAATTCTTCCCATGATGGTAAACGTGGCCGACTTTACATTCTTGCACTTTCATTTCGTTGTTTACATTTGCTCTACACGTCTAATTATTGCTTGATTTTAATTTTTACCCGTTTTTAGCAGTGAATTAGCACCTGAATATTGTCGTTTATTTGTTTTATTTTTTAGAAGATCCTGTTTTGTTGCATCGTCCTGATACTTCGTTCTTTGATATGCCCTGTATTTCTTATTAATTTATGTTTATCAGTTATTTATTTATATTGCCGTGTTGTCGCTTTCATTATTTTGAAAAAAAAATCCCCAAAGAAAAACGAAACCGTAAATTTGATCATTAAAATTTAACTTGCTAACTAGATTTAGAGTTTGATTTCTTAAAAACAATTCTTGTAAATTTTAATGCGATGAAAGTAATCATTACCACCAACCTATTTATTGCTTTGACTGTACCGAAAAACTATTGTTCATATTTTATTTTTAATACTGCAAATCGATTCCGTCGGATTTTGTCGGTTTTGTAGAACGTTTTGTCCACATTGCAGTGACACTTTGCTGAATGCATTTCATTGTAGCCATTTATTTTTATTTATGAAACACTTTTTTGAGACAATGTTACGACCAATAAGTAGGTAATGATCAGTTTTCTTTTTATATTATTAGTGTTTTCCGTCCAATTTATCAGCTGCACGTTTTGTCTCGTTTATTTTTGGCGTAGTTTATTTTAGTGCACTGTGTTTCCTGTCTATTCCAAAATCGATGTTTTCCATTTTTCTGCACTGCTCTTTTTTCGATAATAGATCAATACTTGACAAATTTATAGTTATTGTGAATCTTTGCCATAGTTTTTGTGTATCATGTTTTATTATTAAGTGCTAATTACTGAGATGCACATTGTACCTAAGCCATATTCATCATCAGCCGGGATCAATCCACTGCTGGGTGAAGGCCTCCCCAAGCTTCTTCTAACTCTCTCGGTCCTGTGTCGTTCGCTGCCACGTATTTCCCCCGAACTTTACCAGTTCGTCAATCCAGTGGCTTTTAGGGCGACCCTGAGGCCGTTTCGTGCCCCTCGGGTACCACTGGATGACGGCATTTATCCAGCGGCCGTCTTTTCGGCGAGCAATGTGCCCCGCCCATCTCCATTTCAGCTGTTTGGCAACATCTATTACATTGCGCACTTTTGTCTGCTTCCTAACCCATTCGTTTCTCTTACGGTCCTTTCGCGTGATGCCCAACATACACCTCTCCATGCCTCGCTGTGCGACTCTTAGCCTTTGGACATCTCTCGTGTTGAGGGTCCACGTCTCGCAGCCCGCATCTCCGATTCAAAAACTATAAATTTCGATCGTAGTACTTAGTTATTGTTCATACTTCGAATGTAAATATGGTAAACTATTTATAGAAAATGATGATTGTTAAATTGCTAATACATTAATTATTAATTTGAACGAAATATGCATTACAAATTTTCGTTTACCGCAAACGGGATACGTATCACATTTCATTTGGCAGATAAGCAATAACTAGCACTACCATATACACGCACTTCAGTGACTATACACGGAGATTGGAACAACTGGGAGCCAGGACAATTGGGCGCCGCACTGTCGAATGGAATACATAGATGTTCGTTACGATTTTATACATAAGGTAGACGAGAAATTTTAATCAGTTTCTATCTACTACTTAGTAGTTTTAAATCATTTTGATCTTAACATAATGTTTTTTTCTTACGGATTGAGAATTATCATGCCTGATGCTTCATATAAAAATAAAAAAACTCTCTTCTAGTTGGAACTTAAACGTATGCACAGGTAAATCATTACTTACCTGTGCATGTTTAATTTCTCACTATAATAATCTCATTACAGTAATTTAAATATAAATAATAATATTAAACATATATTTTAAAAGTACACAATAATTCACGTAGGTACTGACGTCTAACATCTATTTATTTTCGAAATCTATTCGATTGCGTGGCGCCCAGTTGTCCCGGTGCCGAATCGACCTAGACCCCTATAGACGCCCTTAGATAGATCAGATGACGTTAGAACAATCTCTATCTATAGCCCGTTGTCGTTTGGGCTACCTACATAATAGATTAACTACCTAAAAATGGCACGTAAAATAAAGATACTTACTAGTAATAGATTATGATTTTATTTTTCCTGTCTGTTTATCTTTTTGTGGTCTTGTTCACTTTATCAGATGGGATTCTGTTATTTTTCTCAAATAAATTGAAAAATCATTTTCTTTCCTATTTTCCTCCCAACTTTCGATTAACTATTGACTAGCTACTGCTGTACCTACCATAAATCAAATAAATAAAAATGAATACAAGTAAGTATTCGATTAAATTTAAAACACTTTATTTTGCGGAACACGGAATGAGATTGGTTAGGAAATGACTTGCCAAAATCTAAAATAGGTACCTACTAAGACAAAGTTTTGCAGTATCTCGGTATTTGCAAAGTAGGCCTTGCCGAGTATTTTCAACAAACTATTAGTTACATTTACTTGTTAGATTTAATTACCATATTATGGCGATTTTATTTAGTGAATTCACAAGATTAATTACTATACATTGTAATACAATGTATTGTAATATTATGAAATATATAATAATTTAGGATTAACAATGTGTGAATACTAACTACCTGTTGGACGGAGGTACCCGATTACAACTAAAAGAATGACAACATACCATACTTACTACAGTCGTCAACGTATTATAATAATACTATATAGATACCTGCAGTAGGTATATAAGAAACGAGCAGTACTTTTTTTAAATTAATTAGGGTTAACTCAAATATTTCAGAATTGACTTACCAATAATATTATTGCTGCCAAAAGTTTGTAAGTGGATAATTTTAGCATTTACATTTAACAACGAATTATGTGTCTATATTTTTATATTATATACATTTATATATGCTAGAAAATAAAATCAAGGTCATCCGATATTATAGATTTATAGAATATGCACATAAACCACACATAAATTAGAATTATGCCTGATTTTAGAGGGCATGTCAAACTTTAAAATTGCAATTACTACATAACATGATATCGAGACTTATCAACTTTTGGCAATAACCCCACGATTATATTCTGTGTATTTTTAAATATTATTTTTGTACATAAACTGATCTTTGTTAAATCTCTAATTACGGTTACGATTTCAGAACCAATAGTGTTTAAAGGTGTACATTCGGATGGAATAATACATAAATTCGTACTATTCGTGGCAATTATCTTGTATGTATTATGTTTGAAAGTAACAAAATTCTCGTTTTTAAGTTATGTTTAAAAAAAAAAGTCTATGTGGATACGCTCCCATGCTGTCAGTGGAGCTTTTACTTTGTTACTCGCAAGAGCTGGTTGAACTAAATTGAACTATATATAAATCACATTGAACTATAAAGATATACTTACCTATGGATATAGATATTTGAATATACACATATTGTAATTTGAGTAATAATCAATTCTAAATCGTTGATCTAATTTATTGGATGCAAAACCACCTCTACGTTGGTACAGATTTTTTTGGTTGAATTAATTAATTGGTTTTCAATTAACACAACAATGTTTATGTATTATACCTATTTACGGTTTTCACGTATATACATTATGTAGTTTATCTAATGTTACGTAAACAAAAATTGAAAACAAACAAACCGGAAGTATATTGAACGATTAACGTAAAGATCCTGTTTTGTTCTTGCATTGTCTTCGTTATTTTCCGTTTCGTTGGAATCTTCGCTCAGACGGCATTGGCGTGCTTACAACTTATAACCAACACTCAAATTACTACAGAAAAATCATACACACATTAAACTAAATAATTTGAAATTATTTATCCTTCCTTTACCGGCTTTTAGATTTTTTTAGACAGATGTCGTTGAGAAACTTATAGATAGTTGAGAACCCAACTATAGAAAAATACTCTGGAATACATAGTCACACATGATCATGCTTTTGTTAGTCGGTTAATAAATAGCCTAGGTGTATTTTCATAGAAGGACGTACGTCGATAAATACACAAGACACGTGTCAAATAAAAATATGAAAATGTTGATCATGATTGTTGGGGTAAAGCTTAGCCGCATAACCTTTTTTTTTACATCGTAATAGATTTTTGGGTTTCCACCGTGTGTACCACTTCTTCCTTCTTTCCTCGACGTTTCGGGCTCGTTGCAGATGCCACTATCAATAGGTGTTTATAATGTGTTAATACATAATATGTATTGGTGTTTTAAAAATATAAACTAGTTTTAAAATTAAATTTTGTGTGAAAGTCATTATAATAAATGTAAAAAGATAAATCTAAAATTATAAAAAAAAATGTAATTATTGTTTGTTATTTCGTTCAATTTGACCATTTTGACGAAGAAATAACCGCAAAAATACAATATTGTGTTAATAACTAAGTATAGGTAAATATTATTCTACGGCAAAAGTCGTTGGCAAATTGTGTTGGTATTGTTTGTTAGTATTGCAGCCATGGCCCCCACATCTGAAAGCGGGCCCCATGGCTAGGATTTTTGTCGGGCCCCCCTACCTATCGCAAAGGTTAAAGGCAATGTGACGCTCTATAGTGGCGTTTTCCAAATGTCGTTCACGGTACAATGAAGGGTGTTTAGTGTATTTTTAATACTTACATGCACTTGAATTATGGAGTTATCAAGTAATGACACAATTAAAAATTACATCACGCAATCACATATTCTAAAATATAACCATTATGAATGGAAAATAGCGACTTTTTTTACTATTAGAGCAAATTTGTCGTGTGTGTTTATCTCACTTATTTGAAGCATGAGCCCGGGCCCCCAGGCTAGAGTCCTGTTAGCCCCCTCCTTGTGGGGGCCATGATTGCAGCAAACAATAGCAATACACATGCGAATCTTCCATGGTGCCATTATAGAATGACTGACTTATATTATGGTTTTGAGATAATAAATAAAAGATAATAAAGATATTGGCATGTTCACTCTGTCGTTTGTTAGGTTCAGTATTTTGTCGTATTTAACCATTTAATATAGTATAGTATTTTTTCTACATCCACTGGTATCAGTGGTATCTTAATTATTAACTCAACATTTACATACATGCTGATTGTCATTTTTTCCCGTCGCATAAATTGATGTGCGATCTCATCTATTAGGTATTTGTGTAAAAAACTGACCACAGTGTAGGCAAATAATTATATTTATATTCAGTTTAAAGCAGTCACTATTAGAAAACAAACGAATCACTATTATAATATTATGTTCCCCTCATTTGCACGCCACTATAGCTAGACAATGGCTGGCTAATTCAAAGATGACCCAAAGAACTTCCTTCTCATGATGATATGGAATCTCCTTGCCTACTGTTTGTTCACGAAACTGATCGTTTCCCGCGTTTTATTTATTTACCAGAGACGTCATGCCGAAAATTCAAGGTTGCTTTGCACTAATCTATGTATGTAACAACTAACTAGAGTCAGAAATTCAATTATTAGAGGCATGATTCATCGTTATCAACATCATCAGCCGTGTTCAGTGCACTGTGGATGAAGGTCTCCGCATGTGTACTTGAAAACGGAACGGGATTATTTAATTTGACCATGCATGGCTGGGTTCAAAGTCAAACTACAAACCCATTTTTGTTGAATTAAAATTGTCAAAAGCTATCTTTCGGGATAGGTTTCGCCTGTTGGTATCTTCAAATCTCATTTAAATACATTTTTAACGTATATAAATTCAATTAGATTCTCTATTGAGTACCTATTTGGCAACTTGACGTAATATAATTGTAAAATATGTTGGTAAACGTTTTTTAAACCGTGGTAACAATCAATGTAGTTAATTACATTTACCAGGTTAATTACAATTCATATGATTTAACTACATACCTTTTTATCACCATCAAATTCAATGTAGGGTAATGCGAATTCTTTGGATTATATAATTACATTTCTATAAATAATTATTTTCAACATAGTCCAGAAAAATTGAGCATGGGAATTTCATACGTAACATTCATTGGTAACCCTAGCTATTATTTAATACCTACCGATATAGCTAGTAAAGATTCAGTATAATATTAAAATGGCCTTGAGAAATATTCCTGCATAACAACTACTGAGACCGTAATCTTGTATCTAACTTTTGAGGATTGATTAAATCGATTTGGCTATATGAGACTGTATACTTAAATTTTAAACAATGGAGGGAAATCTCGCTTGAAATAAACTGTCTGAAATCATTGTTACTAATTTGTATGACAATGACTTTGCGTTGCTACCGTATCATGAAATAAATGGTTGGTTTAAAGTGTACTGACAAATTAAACCAGATACTTAAAGATATCGATTAGTTAAGCCTACATTTTCAAGCCATTGTTCTTATATTCCCAAAAATACACTTGCATGCACTTTTTTATATTCTTTTCAAGGCTTAAACTGTAAACCAATTCATTCAAATTCCCAAAGAAAAAACAATCGTTACCAAAACTTAGTGCATTATTTTTATTTTTGCATGATTATCTTGTAACAATATTTTAAAATATCTACAGCATTGAATACCTGCCAACTTATCAGGTGTCAACAAATTCTTTATTATAATGTTAATTTATGAATGCTTGTAGATTGTTCTTTAGTTTTTAAGAGAGTGGTCAATTTTACTTAATGTTTCTAATAAATTTTACTCTCATTTTCAGGTGTTCGGTTCGAAAGCAGACCTCCAGCTCCACACGCAGGTCCACTTGCGCGAGGCGAAGCCCTACAAGTGCAGCCAGTGCACGAAAGCCTTCGCCAACTCCAGCTACCTGTCCCAGCATACCAGGATTCACCTGGGCATCAAGCCCTACCGGTGCGAGATCTGCCAGCGCAAGTTCACTCAGCTGTCGCACCTGCAGCAGCACATCAGGACCCACACCGGAGACAAGCCCTATAAATGCCGGCACCCGGGTTGCCAGAAAGCTTTCTCCCAACTCTCTAATCTTCAATCCCACTCTCGCTGTCACCAGACCGACAAGCCCTATAAATGCAACTCGTGTTATAAGTGTTTCTCCGACGAGCCCAGTCTCCTGGAGCACATCCCCAAGCACAAGGAATCCAAGCACTTGAAGACTCACATCTGCCAATACTGCGGGAAGAGCTACACTCAAGAAACTTATCTGAGTAAACACATGCAGAAGCATGCCGAACGAGCCGATCGGAGGCCTCCTATCGCCGGACTGGGGCCGGGCCGCGCGCCGCCGTCAGCTTTCCCGGATCATCCTTATTGGCCTAAGATAAGTCCGGATTCCGCGGCGCATCTCTCCGAAGCCATGCAAGAAGGCGGAGGCTTCGCTCAGCAGTCCGCGCACGACGCAGCCGACGAGGCGGAAAATGACCATCTGCAAGCGCATCACAGAGCGCTATTCGATCATCATAGACTAAACGGAGGAGATCTCGGCAACGGAGACGACGGCGGCAGACAAGCTCTTCATCTAAACGGACAAGGCCCACCCGGCCCGACGTCCGGGTACGACATAGCACTATCTAAAGCGAGCGCCGCTGCCAATTCGGCGTTCACCCCGATCAACTCGATGGCACCCCATTTAGGAGGCCTAGCCCACGCCCAGCTGGGGCAGCGGCCTTATTTATACGATTCGTTGGGATTCCAGCAGGCTAAACAGCCTCCGCTGGCCGCCCCCACCTCGGCATCTTTCCCGAACCAACTGATCTCTTTACATCAAATCAGGAATTACGCCCACCAACCCTCGGCAAACCTTTTATCCCCTGAGCATATTTTGCCGCATTCGCTGTCCGTAAAGGACAAACAGTGACTTTTGTGACAGGAAGAGTTTATGAGATAAAATTTGTGATGAATGCAATAATAATTTTTGAATAGTTGGATTTGAAATTTTTCATGTGGACTGATTATATTTTGAGCATTCATTTTGCTTTCTATGTTTTCCTGTTTGATTATGAACTAATGATGTTTTAATGCTAAGTATGTAAACTTTACGAAAGTGCATCATAATGGAAAATTGAAGAAAGGATAGCATTTATTTTCATTTTCTGTACATATCTATAACTAGCATGTAAATTTGACGTAGAGATCTTTTATTGATTTTAAATTTTAATTATAGTATTTCGATTCCAAAAATGATTTCAATCATGCGGTGAATAGAGACAGATTATTTATTACACGGACTATTGTCCAACTATTACATTTTTAGCCTGATTTCAATATGAATAAACATATTAAATATTCGATGTCTCCAAATATGAACATAACATAAGAATTAGTCTTTTAATAGTAAATGTATGAGAATCTAATACTTGAGTTAATTTTATTTGTAGGCACTTACTTTCTTCAATTTCTATCTATTGATAACTTTCTAAACTTAAACATTGTGGTTTTACGATTTACCTGTATGAACAGTTTATTATTCTATCGAATGAGAAATGTCTAAATATAAAACCACATTGTTGAATCTTCATACAATGTAAACTAATTTTATGATAAACATTGACTACTGGTACTTATGACCAATTCCTTAATATCAGTATTATCTAAACAGATTCTAGAACCTTTGCAAAATCTGTGAACAATTGATAAACCACGTAATTCACAGTTTCACGATTCATTTTATGTGAACATTGATAACAATGCCTTCTACCTCTGTGGATGGGATTAGTTGAATATAATATATATTTATAGTTATATGTCATAATATATTATTCTTCCACTTATGAATGCAGAAGTAGAATTCGAGGGCTGATAACCAGAATGGTGTATTAATAAAATGTTATTAAGTACCTATGTAAAGTGAACATTTTATAAATTCGTCATTTGAATCCTAAAGCCTAGAATTAATTTAAAACATGTTTACAATTGATTGAGCACTCTTCCAGAAAAGGAGCATTATTGAGATGACATTAGTTTTCAGTAAATCAGTTCAAACGATGCAATATATCTATCTACCAACAAAATATAATTATTTAATTCCAGGAACAAAATGTATACTGGAATCATTCTCCAATAGCACTATGGCAAAAGCGATTTGAACTTGTATTGGTATTTTTGGCTAGTTTCAATGCTTACAATCAATACTAATACGACAGCAATCGCTTTTGACTAACCCATGGCGCAACTGTATAATATTTCCAGTACTTACATAATATATTAGAAGTATTATAATGGTGAGGAGTTGTATCACATGGTTTTTGAACTGACGGGTCATGTGTAACGATAATATCTCAAAAGAAATATTTTAGGATAACGCTACTTATACTGAGAGAGGCTCAATAATTAAACTATGCATTTAGTGATCAAACAACTAAATGAGCAGTATAACAGACAACTCACTGACGGCCTAAAAGTATAGAGCATTTAAATATTTAAAAATATTAGCAATCATTGCTATCACAGTGGTTAATTATTTAGTACCATCTCAAAGGAAATTCAATTAAACCATTACCATCAAAGTTAATTTGAAATATTACACAAATATAATGTATTTATATTTGATGGGTAATTGCATTGTTATCACTGTTTTGCTGCACACAATATTTGAAATTAAAAATTATGTAATAAACAACTGAAACAATCATAAATTATTTTGATAATATTTCTGATGAAAAAAAAAACTAAGATGATTAATAAAAATATTCCTATTTACACATAATGATAAAATAATCAATATAATAATAATTTACAGCTTTATGCACCCGGTATTGAGAATAACCATTAAAATGCATTAAATTATCATTTTATTTTACCCTTTTTCCACAGTGTTTTCATTCTGAAGATTCTTTTACACAGTAATTTAATATTTTCACTGAACTAAAAAAACAAATTCGTTTTTGAGTCGATAGCTATTACGGCTTTTGGTACTTTTGAATTGTCTCTCTTATTGTAAACAAAGCAAAGTTTGAAATCTTCAGTTTCACTCACTCCAGTAATTATCAATTGTTAATAATTATTCGGAGCGAGTGTAGTGGAGGATTTATTGACTTCTCTTTCTGTACAATAGATGGGTACATATTAATTTATTTTTTAATGCGTAAAAGATGAAACAGACTCAAACAAATTTGTACAATTTAATTCAGTATTTATTAAGCAATTATTGTAAAATGGAATTCTACCAATAAAATGCTAACTCAATTAATACACGATAATGTAAATAGTATTTCGAATGTTTATAACTCCACGTGGAAGAATTTTGAATTGTGTATAGCAGCGACTGAAATGATTAGTAGTTAGAAGGTTTTTTAATGTTTACGATTTGCAACCGAGGTTCAAAAAAAGTGGCTCGCATCTGTCAAACGTGATGGAGAGTTTTTGCAATAACTGGGAAGCCATGCCCCTTTCGAGTGGCTGATAGCCCAAAATGTGGTATTGCGTTGTGAAAATGTTCTTATTAGTTTTATTTAAAAAAAAATACTAAATATATTATTATCTCCTGTAAGCGTAATAAATAATTATTAAATGTAATAAATAATTCAACGAATAAGTGGTAAACCATTTTAATTACATGGCAACTTTTTTAGTAAATGTGAAATAATACTTTCGACTGTTTCCTTATCTTTAAACACTATATTTATGACAATAGAAGGGTCCTTCTTCATATGTAAATCTTTTTTTTTACTGGATACACTGCAGAGAATACTAATAATTTTTTTAATTTTAAATCATCAAATTATTGGAACACAAAAAATACTAATTCTGAATGTCAAATTAGGAATCAATATTTTATTTATTATCTGCAGTGTAAATTTTCATTAAATTAAATCTTCATAATATATTTGTATATTTTTATCATTTTATTTTGGAGTCAGAATGAGGCTTCTTTGGAAATTATTATTATAGTTACTTTGTATTGTAAAAAGGTTTAATGGGTTTTTCATCTACGCACATACACTATCATTTTATTGAAAAATAATATTTAATACTGTCTCGAATATAATAGAAAATGCGTTATTTATTGTGATTTTAAAGATATGTGACTGTGAATAATTTAACTATTAACAATTATTATTAATGTTGGATATTCTGCCTAAAATAATAATGAAATAATAATACATTTTTTTTGAAAATTATTTCTCATTGAATACCTGTCAAAAACTATTTCTAAATTTACCAATCAACTATTAGCAATATAATATTTTCTTCATTTTCTCTGAAAATTGTCTAATTATTTTTTAATTATTAGCTACTTGTGAGACATCCGAACATCGACATATTATTTCATATTGCTTTTACATTATATTGTATGAAATTTGGTCTCTTAATATGTACATAAATATTTTTGGTACTCATCTAGTTTACTGTCACATGCAGTTATTGAAGTATTCATTATTGGGTAATTTAAAACATACACACCCAAAAATATTACAAGAGTAATTATTCCTAGAGTATGATATTTCACACTTGGTTTTAGTTGTTTGAGGCATGTGATATCTGCTTGTGACAGTATAATTATTCAAAAGTACCATAATATTTTATTCCATCTTTTGTAATAGTAGTTTTGATATTTTAAAGCTGAATGCACAAATATTATTAAACATAAATCATTTCAAGAGATAATGTATCCTACGCTAATATTTTATATCTCAGGGCTTTATATTGATTTTACAAAGATTATTTCATGAACAGTGCTAAAACTTGCACAAATGGATTTAAACAGGTGCAGCTAAAAATTTATGTATTTGGAACTAGTAAAGGTTTTATGAAAAATCACAATTTTAAAACATGATTACAAAGTGACATTTTAAAGCATTTATCTCCAGTTTTCTCATGACAGCATTTGGTCATCTTATCTAGTTTATACCTTTTCTTGAGTACATTTATTGCATGAATACCTTTTTGATATACCTACAGTAAAACCTGAGCTGATTGCGAGCATAATTTGTTCTGGATATATGTTTGTAATCCAAAGCATTCATTTATAAAACTTTCATCGCTCCCTAGTGCGCTAGTATACAGCGTTACTCGAGTGATTCTTTTCTACAAAAATTTGCTCTTATTTCAAGACCTTGCTCGTTTATGAAGTTAATTAAATTAAATTTTAATTAAATTAAATTAAATTAAAAATTAAATTTTCGCTCGCAATCCAAAGTCGTATAAGTTAAGATAATTTTTTTGATTCAATTTGTTTGTTATATTTATCATGGTATCACACATATTTTGAATTCGAAGACTATCTTTTCCAGACAGCTCAAAAGTAATGTCATTCTTAAAAAAAATACTTTCCATCGAATACATTTTTCTCTGCTAATTTCAGGCAGCTGGTTTATTATTACAATATAATATTATCAATTATTCCATAATAATTTAAAAAACATGATTTAAAGTTCAACAGTCTTGGACTAATTGGGTAACGTAACGTTACAAATTTTATAAATGGATTGACCGTTTTTTATTTAATAATTATTCGAACCTCTGAAAGAAGGATGGATGTGAATTCTTTCTCATTTCAATTATTAGTGTTTTATTAGCCATATTTTGTGACGGCAATATTTGTTTTTCAATACTTTTCATCTCTAATATATTGCAACCCTCAAATTTGATTATAATTGAACCTTCTTTGTTTGAACTAGCATAGCATGTATCATATTATTATCTTAATATAATAACACTTGCATTCCATCTTCTGTCATCGTTTGTGTTATTAGTAAATCATTCAAACCCGTTTTATAAATTGATTTTTCAGATATACATATAATATTATTAATGTAATATCTTATAATTCGCCTGTAGCCGATGATTTTTTTAAATATTGATTTAATTAAAATGGATAAATGTATTAAGTTTTGACCACTGGTTGATGTTGACACTATAAATTATGTATTTTTAAATAATTTTATCATAATTATGTAATTATTTCCTAATTAAGAAGAAGATCGATCTTACTTCAAAGTCAATTTGAAGTTTTGAAGTGATGAGGCGTTTCTACTTAATATGACATTGCAGTTCTCTCTCATTTTTAAATATTAATTATTATGGTAACTATAATTTCTTAAATTTAATAGAACTTTACAAATTTAAGTAGAAATTGTGATATAGTAATTTACAAGAATTTAGATTGTATCGTTATATTTGATTTTTTATATTACATTAAAATTAAGCTCATTTAAATATTTTTGAAAAAATGTGCTCACCTTATGGTTAAGAGTTAATTTTAAACTATTTGTCAAAAATTTAACTGTGGTTATATTTTTAAAATAACTATGCTAGAGGATTTTTATTTCACGTAGAATAATTTTGCATCCAACAATTTAATCAACAATATAAATATACATACCACATTCAACTGTCGATTCTAGCTGTAGTATATTAAATTTGCGCAAAAAATTGTAGGTTGGTTTTTAAAAACTCTTATTGATTATTCAATTGTGTACGATTGTATATAAAATAATTATTATACCTATATGGATTACTATAATATTTATCATTCAAATCATCGAGGGGTTCTCTATTGCGATAAATTTAATATTTTCAAGGAACGGTTTGGATGTAAAACAAATCTTATGTGGTTTTTAAATCTATATACATAAATATCTTATTTTATCAGTTAACTGAGGAAATTGTTGGATATAAAATTATGTAACTTACCCTCATTTCAGACGGGACACCGGTGTCGTGCTCATATAATATAGTAGGCCTTTGTATTTGAATAAAGGGGCCTTTGTATTATATTTATGAATGCCCCAGAGCTAATGAGTCAACACAAAATTTCGCGTTATAAATTGGAACATAAAATTAGCTGCGGTAATAAAAACAAGTGTATCGGCGGCTTGAGAAAGTAGCGGCCGACGGAAAAGTGTACTGGACACGCGTTGACTCATTAGCTCTGGGGCGTTCATAAACATAATACAAAGGCCCCTTTATTCGAATACAAAGGCCTACTATATTATATACGAGCGCGACACCGGTGTACCGTCTGAAACGGGGGTATTTCTGTATGTACTTATAAATTGAATCATTTTCTACCATGACTAAATAAGCATTTACAAACACCAGTTGGAAATCTCGCAGAGAGATACTTATTATGTTAAGACCTTTTTTAAATATCCGTAATATATTTAATTTTTACAAATCTAAGTTCTACTTAATTTACAATTAAAAAGGAAGATAGATAGTCAACTTATACTCTGTAAATAAAATTTAACTCAATTTAATCTCTTTGGCTTTTTGTACTTGCGAAATTTTTTCTTCATCGCAAATATGCCATCAATTTTCTCGATAAATAAAATAATTAGGTTTTGTTAATTTTGACGATTTTTTTTATAATTATTATTTTTGAACTCACTTTTTGTGTAAATAAAATAAACAATTTATCTGTTCATTTAATTGGATGATGTTGGGAGGGCGGGAGTTAGGTCGGTTTGGAGCTGAATTTAGTAAAATTTGTTTCAATGGCGGTGATTAATTATGTTTTATAAAATAAATGTATTTTTATTTCTGATTGGAATGTTTGCGCCTCTCTCCGCTGCCATCTGTGGAGCGACGGAACATTTAATTTTATTTCTTTTTTCCACAAGTGGCGGTGGATAGATGCCGCAAGATTGTCCAATGCAAATATTAAGAATAAAAAAATGAAAAATATTAAACATAAATCTTTTATTTTATTTTCCTTCATGCCAAATTTTTACCTTTCAATACTGTAACACTGATAATTTTTGGCTTAGTATTTTCATAATCATTCACATAGATGTCACTGTGTTTAATTTTTTAGATTATGCAAATCAAACAGTGGCTAGCAATTTGAGTTTAAAGTCAGATGAGATAAGTCACGAAATTTGTATGTGCAGCCTTGTCGATCACACGGCCTCATAGAGCAAGATAACTCGCTGAAGCAGTGACGTCCCGTGGGGGTTGGCGGATTAAGCGTCGCTTGGGGGTGGCAGTTACCCAATGGGCGTTAAATCGAGGAGAATCATTAAGTATATATGGAAATAGCTACCTATCTAAATTTAATAATAACAGAAATATCTTTCCATTAAAATATTCAGCTCACCGGTTGGAAACAAAATGTTTTAATTAGGTACTATAAAAGTTTTAACAGGACTTAATTTTTTTGTCGGGTTCGCGATGTCTAGTTTACTTACGTTATTCTTGGACGTCACACTCTTGATGAACAGCAATGACACATGGAAATTTGCGAATTATATTTGAATTATAGGTAGATATCTATACTTACCTAATTTAAAATTTATCCTAATATGTTTGCCAGTCACTCGCGAGTTTTGTAAGTTGTCAGGTGTATTTTTAAATGTAGGTACCTATCTGAAACCGTAGACTCGGATAGACTAGAATATTGTCTATTGAAGCAGAGATGGCATTTAAATTAGATTAAATCTTTAATGGTATATATCTTGTAAGTAATGTATCCATACAACACATTTCTTAGATATTGGAGTCATGAAAGAATGATAAAAGGTCCTGTATAAAAAATGTGGCTCCATTTTGACACTGCCTAGGGGCGGCAATTTGTCTAGGGACGTCACTGCGCTGAAGGCATAGAACCAAAAAGGAGTAATTCAACACTATATTAAAATTATTGTAAATGTATTCCTGGGTGAGTTTACAAGTCGAATATAAAATTCTCGTCCAGGTTAGAGTTGTAAAGTCACACTTACCATACGCTTGGCAGCTGATCATTGTTGATGATAGCTTTGTGTTGCTATTTACTAAGTTCCAATAAAAAAACATGACATAAATAACATATTTTACTATTTACTGGAGACGGAGATCAACAATAAGAAGGAAACAAGGTAACTAAATAGATCATGTAGGCACTGTGCTTAAGATTTTATTTATTATAAGGGAAGTGTACAAAGCTACAGATAATCTCATATATACATTGACGATTAAATAAATGGTATTCATATAAGAAATATAATATAACGGTCACACAATACCTTTAGTAGGTTATCAAAGCAAAATAAAAGAAAGAGAGATACTAGCAAAAGTATTTGAAAGAAGCTGTTGCGATTGAATTTCAACACATAATAGGTTCTTCAATGGTAAAAGATAAATTTACAATGTGAATAGGGGAAAGCGTTTAGAAAGAAAGCGATCAATTTGTAAAATCATTATAGATTGAGCTACATTTTATAAAAAAATCTTAATTTAACGTATACTACTAACATAAGTTTTCAAATATCTGTAATTTTTCGAAAAACACATTTTGGATAAAAAAATAGTAATTATTGTCTTTGGGCCGTTCTGGCGATGGGTTTATAGCCCGAAGCCGCTGTCAACATCAATAAATCTATTAGATAAATAGGTAGTATTGATTTGGGTTAAAACACAAATTAATGAAATACAACATGATTTCAGATTTGACAGCTGTATGACATTTTGTATTTTTCTTAAAATATTAAATATTTCTTATGGGTTTCAAATTTTATTATGTGCGGCCATCATTAAAATATATTTTTACCGATTGCCAAACATAAACAAAATAAAAAAGTTGATTTTCTTATAGATATTCTTTCACAAGATGGTTTCTAACAGTATCTATCGAGTAGGTATAAGAAAATATTTTTTCTTTGTATAGGGACACTTTAAATCAAAATATCTATTGAAAATAACACAAAACTTTTTTCAAACACCTTTCACACTTCTCGAACAAAACTTCTCATTTAAATTATAACCATGGCGAGAAATTAATCATTTGATCTGGAGTCATCATGAAAAATCATTAGGTAATTACAATTTTATATTGAACGAGTACATTATTTATTAATATCGTAGCATTATTGAATTGAAAATTTTATACGACACAAAGCTTTAAAACAAGCCTGTATGTTCTAATTAAATTTAATTTGGTGAAACTTCTCAATCATTTTACTGAAGTTTTATATTATATAGTACATTTATGTATATAGTATTGTAATATTAAATTAAACTTTTCATCGAAATTTGTAATAATTTACTCAAAAAAATGGATTGAAATGAAAGTATTTCGCAGCATGGTTAATTTAGTTGTCTTCAAAAACATTTTTATGTCTCAACTTTGTATGGTGATCCAGGGATATGGTCATCTCCCCATTTGACTATGATGATGTATTCTCCCCTTTCTCGCACCAAGTAGGAAACTTCATATACATTCTTTCCCTTGTGCTTGTAGAAGACTTCTTCACACGGGCCTTTGGGTCCCAGGACTCCAACGTAGAGGATGTTGTTTCCTGAAAATTATGGAAAAAGCTTTTCATAATCTCCGTTAAGGCTATACTTCAGTTGAGGCATGGTCTAAAAAGATCGTGGCTAGGCGATGCGCGGATTGTGCAAATGACACTTGCCGAACGAAATATAATTTTTCATAAAAATCCAACAAGCGTCCATTTAATGTTATGTTTATTGTTATATTACTAATAATAATAGTATATTCATTGACTTGTTTTCTTTTTTAAGTACACACGTAAAGTTTTTTAGTCATCTTTACATGATTTAAGAATATTTTCATCCGACGCCATGACAAAACAAATCGACGTGTAGACACCTCGACTGTCTGTCTCCGATTGGCGACTTGTGAGAAATTTTGTCGCACCTACTGCTGAAAAGACACTGAAGGACACTCTTAACATACAACAATTAATATGTTTAACCCAACAGTGGTAAAATAGAAAAATCCCTCTCATATGTCACACAGTATACCTACATACTCTACTACTAATATTAGAAAATAGCTTCGTAGCGTATCAACACTATCGTCATTTTTACACTTCTTCAAAAAGACTCGAGGCTTTCTCCTGTTTGAGCATAATGCATATTGGAAATTGTTGTTGCTGCATATCTTCTATCCATATTATGAATATTGTTTTCCATTTCTTCTATTAATATTCTTGATATTTTGGTAATTATCGTAGATTGCGTTGGTATCGATTTTTTACATAATCCATGATTCGAACTTTATCGATTATAATTAATTGTTCTAATCACAGAATGAGACAAAATACATATTTTTTAAATCGCGTAAGTATGAATTCACGGAAGTTGAATTCGCGTAAGTCGAGGACTTACTGTATTACGTTATATTAATACTATCGACCGAAGGTACTTGATGGAATTTGAATTTGAATTCTAGTGGATTCAAGTTAGATTTGTTGATTTGGAAAAATTATTCAGTTTCCTATATAGTATGCTTTGGCTTTTATTGTATCTACACATTATGTACATTGAATAATCAGCTTAGATAATTGTCCACTAAGTGGTGTTATAAATTTTCAAACAATATTGAAATTCAATTATTGCCCAATAATTTCATATTTTATAATATTTAAACAGACATAACTGTTCGATACCGATAGATGTCGCTAGTTATCACAGTGATTAGATATCATAGTTTATACCAGAGTTTCGAGCCGTTTTTTTTTTTCATTTCGGTTTTCGTTCCGGTTCAAATAAAAAAAATTATTTCGGTTTGGTTCCGGTTTAACTTCCGACAAAAATAATGGCTTTTCCGGTTTACGGTTCAGTTCCAGTTCGAAGCCCTGTTGGCAATTTTTTTTAAATCTATATTATTTGTGGCACTGAAATGATTTAATTTGATTTTGTTTGAGTAAGCATAAATTACAATCTATGGCGCTATATGGACAAACATATGTGGTAAGCGTTCTCTAAGCTCTTTGAATGGTTAACATGAAAGTCTTACCTGCATCAGTGGCTGTAACCATGAACGTGTTTTGTTTGGCATAATAACACTTCTTCAATCCCATTCCCTTGGAGGTGACTTTGCTGGCATCCGACTTGAAGTGAGGAAGCACTGTTCCAGCCTTCTGGCCGTTCTTCGAAACCTTCTGAACCGTCTCAACGATAACTGATGATGTTTCCTGAGCACCCAAGTCTGCGAGCTTTTCTCCTGGTGATCAGAATTGAAAAAAATGTATGTTAAATTCGAATAAATTCTCCATTGGAAATATCGTAAGTATTGAGCTAATATGGATGGAGAAGTTTATTTCAAAATGACTTATAACAACAAAATGAAGTCAATTATTGGACAAATGAATATCCAACAGAAGATAGTGGCTACATCGCCGTTGAGCTGTTAAAATCTCCAATGTGACAAAAAACTACTTTACAAGCGAAAACATGATCCTTCGTTCCAAGATCTTCATTTTTTAAATATTTTTTTTGTAAACAGTTAACTAATATAATAGGTAGCGGGGGATTTTATTTAGTCATAACTCTGGGTAAATGAACAGAAGATATAAAAAAAGATTTTGACATTGGAGGTTTTGACAGGTCTGACTATGTTTCTAGGTACAATTACAAATTAATATTATATGGCACTGTTTTAATTTCAGTTGCTTGTACCTGTGCACTCAATCTTGAAGGGTGATCCAACAATATGTGCACCGTTGTATTTGATGCTCATATAATAGTATCCGGGCATCAGAGGTGTGTATCGGACCTTGTAGCCTTCTTCACTTTCTGTGCAATCCATGGCGACTCTGGAGGGTCCATCGACGGTGACGGCAAGGGTTCCAGCTCCTGCATTGCACGTGTCGATGATCAGGTCGGTCTTTACTCCTGAAATGGGAAAAAATTCATTGAAATATTTTATAAAGTAGGTAATTTCACCCAGGTGGTTTTACACGTCTTACAGCCTGTAATGTTTGTTGAAAGTACTCTTTAATGTTTTATCTTTAACTATACTAGAAATAATAATACATGACATCTATGTATAGAAAAATAACATGAGAAAAAATGATTATTTAAAAAAAAATACATAATATATACAGATTAGATTTAAATCAAACTAGTTTTTACTGTTGGATTTAGTTACGTAATGCATTCATAGATGTCATGTGTAATAAAAAATAAATTATAATTTACAAATACAAGCATTTACTTGGTTGAATTTTTATAATTTTAATTTTATAAATTGGTTTAGGTTGAGCCGAAACCTATTTTGACGATTACACCATTGCTGAGATTAAATATCTTATTTTAATTATAAAAAATCCATACCGGTCTTTACAATTCCCAATCCGTTTCCATGAGCATGAACTGCGGCCGGGTCAGCATCGTCTTTTCCGACCTTGATGCGAAGAGGTGACGCCGGGATATGGACTCCATTGAACTTCACGTGGATCTGGTGGATTCCATTTTCCCTTGGCATGAATCTGATCGAGTATTGGTCTCCGTCAATGTTCTGGGTGAAGCAATCATCAATAGTGCCTGATGGTGCCTTTATCTGTAGACAAAAAGTGAAGTTGTTACATATTTGTATGTTATTCGCTTCAAGAAACCAAAGCACTTCCGGGGACTCCTATGAATACCTCGATGGGTAATAAATTATATTGACGCCACCGAGTGAAAGAGGATCATTTTGAAACATCCATCTTGAACGTTTGATTAACTAGATTTTTTTAATCATTGATTGAATTCAATCAAACCGATAATGTACCTCTCTCTTGTCAACACAACATTGATGTTGCCAATAGACAGTTTTACCTTTTCAGTGGCAAATTCTGCGAGAATTTCTCTCAAAATGGTCATCGTATATCGGCATCTATATAGTGCAATACACCAGTTTCAACAAATTACTTATTTATGTCACAGCTAGGTAAGTAGGTATATGATATTAAAGTTCAAAATTTTTTAGATAAATAATTACATATCTAAGAACCTAAGTACCATATTATATAATATATCTATACTACATTAATCTCAGAAGTGGCTACATGTTATGTGGATCTACTAACCCACCTAATTAGAATTAGGATTACTCATTCTGATTCTCCCTTGTTGCGAATAAGTTATTGTTAGTGAAACTATTGTATCAACATATTTATGAAAATATTACGTATCCGTTCAATTCATTGTGAATTTTCTGCTAGGGGCAAAAAGTTGGGTATGGTCTGCGGGGCAATTTTCCGAAAGCTTTATATCACTGCCTTCTGTCTACCGAAAATATAAGACAGTCCTTTCCAATACTGTTTTTATCTATCACTGTACATTTTTTTAGTTATATTGAATCGATGTTCGATATTGACTATTGTGATTATAGTGAAGCTTGATTCGATAGAAATAAAAAAGATTTCAAGTAAGACACAATTTTTATGAAATTTAAAATTTTTCAAATTAAATATAAAATAATAAGTAAGTATATTAAAACCATGTATTATTCAAAAATATTTATATGAATTTCGAAAGAACTCTAAAATAATACTTAGTAGGTACTTATTCCACTTATTTTAATGATAATCAGGACCGGTTTCGCCCGCTTCAAGGTACAAAATATACAATAATATGGATAGGTATATTATTTGATACTAACAATTTTTTCAAAGGCAAAAATTATTTATTAAGAAATATTGACAATAATAAATAAAATTGTAAGAAATTCTTTGTCCTTATATAAATTAATTTGCTAAAAAATTTATATTTCACCATAAAAGAAAAAATCGAAAGAACTTGTAAAATTAAAGGTTATGCACTGAAAAAATTACTGGTTATTTTTGAACTTAAAAACAATACATTTATAATTAAAATACGTTAAAATGTAAACTATCAGAAAACTGTATTAAATTGTATATTTTGTATTTCGTAGCTAGACACTGGTAGTTCCCTTTCTGTCAAAATATTATTATTGCTATAGTAGTTAATTGAATTTAAAGTAAGTAAAATATTATTTCCCTTCTGTATTACAATATTATCACGAAACAATATCGATAAGTAGGTATGTGTTTTAAGAGGATTTGATGTAAGTCATTCCCTTAACTATTTCTCACGTTGGAACATAGATAGACATGGAAGATTGAGAGGGTGATAAATATTAATGGTTTATTTCGTTTTAACCGTAGCAGAAAAAAAACACCTAAATAAATATTGCAATTCAGTTCACGTATTGAGAACTCCTGGAAAATATGGGTGTATTTACAGAGCAAAAAAGCTTGTAACTTTTCACCGAGGGGGGGCACCCTATTTTTGGCACCCTCTGGCCAATATATACCAAAGCCGACCCTGTGTTTTTTGCGACGCGCCTCTGTTTATTCCACAAAACTCCATGGAAATAATTATGAATGATTTATACTCTAGATTTTAACTTCTCAAACCTATCCTAAATCATAAATTCGCTTTGTTTGTGATATGTGATTTATGAATACTTTTATTATAAAATTAGGGCTAAGTGTAAATTGTTGGATTAATTCATGTATTACCTACACACATACCTTTCTATAGTTTTTTTTTGTTTGTTTGGAATTGGTCTATCAAGTGACATTTTCAGTAGAATATTATAACAATCTACTAATAGACCAACAGTATGGTCAATAGTACAATACCGAATTAGATATAACTATCCACTGAAGTAAAAAAATCAAGTTAATTATTACATATTATACATATTATTTATTATCTTTAAAAAAAATCGATCTTTTTCTTCGTATTTTGTCACTAGATGCCTCCAATAAATCAACAGTAGCATTCTACTTCGCCTTAACTATAATGTGACAACCTATTATAATTTAGAATAATAATTATGTTTGTTTTATAATATTATGTTTATTATAATATAATCATATAAAGACATCAGAAAACTAAACCATAAAATTAAAGTCACAACACAATCACAATATATTTTCAGTACCCAGATGTCTAATGACATCTTTCAGTGCAAAAGCGTGGTATTTTTATTTGTATTTTATGTATATTATATTCCTTAGTAACAAAATTTTATATGATTTTCATCTACTCACTCTTGCGTCAAGCTCTCCCCTAGCTCCATTCATCCTGATGTAGAACTGGGCTGGCTTATCTGTCTGGATACCTTCAGGGAATTGGGCCACCTCCAGCAGGTGAGCGTCTCCAATTGCTGGGGAGACGTACACCCTGAATGGAGAGTCAGGGATGTGCTGCTCGTTAAACTTGAGACCAACGCGGTATTCACCTAAGAAAGTTAATTAAATTATTTTCCGATGTTTTGACATTCCCCTATTGACTAGGTATTGCATAATATAACAGTTTGAATTAAAATTATAAAGAAATGTGTCACACCACCCGCAGTGTGAAACTATTTTAAATTTATGCACTGACATTTTACGAGGATTAATAATTATATTGTTAATAGTAAGAATAAATATATAATAGTAAGAATATATAAGGATGGAGAAAATTTAAAAAATAAAAATATATATTATGTTCTGGATCCTGGATCCAAATTCCAAATACAGCCTATGCTAGGCCTAGGCTAAGGTAGTTGGCAATGTTTTTTTTCTGAATACAGTATAATAACGTAACTACCTACACCGTCCTGAAAATACAAATAATTAATAAATTATTGTAAGTACATAATATGTAATTGTTTAAAAACCATATTCGCTCTTACGCGGAATATGCGGACCACCGTATTCTGGAGGTTATAGCAACATATTTTTTTTACAAGGAACGGTTGTTACATATTCTCGTCCAATCAATCAAACCTTTGTGCTAGATTAAACAGACATTAAAAAACTTCATAATCATTTGTTATTTGCCCAGCCGTGGGATCGAACCACGTCTTCAAAGATGGGCGCTCTACCAACCCAGCCACCCTCGGTGAATTTTTTACCTAATTATTATTCTCTTTTAACTTCACTATCTCATTCTGCCCTATTTAGTCCTATAAGGGGCAAGTCACGTCTCCATAAACATTATTTTCATAAAGAAACAGCGGGAAATGATCCTTAATTGTCTATTGTCTGCCTTGTCTGTATCTGCTGAGATACACGGTTGATACATTCTTTAGTAAAAAATATTGCATTTTGATGCAATAAATAGTGTAAACACTTCGCGAATTCCACGAATTTTTGAATGAAAACATCATAGGTTAAAGTCAGTAAAGTTGGTTACTATCTAACGAGTTAAATTTCATATAAGTGGATGATTGTATAAAATTTTTGTCAGTACAACATATTTGCATGTTGTACTGGAGATTTAAATATGAATTACTATATTTTAAAATAATCTGTTTTACTCCCCCTTAATAACCAAACAAAAACGGCAGATTCCATTCTTACTGTCAAATGTCTTATTTTTCTTATAGGTACTTAAGTATACTTTCTGAAAAAAGCTATTCTAAAATGTTATATGATTATTAGTTTTTAGACAACATTTAGAAATGTTATTATACTTAGTTTCTAAGATAGAAGATATACTGATATATAAGAAAGACATTTTTGTTGACTTGCCAAGAAATGGTGATGTCATGTAGAGTAGGTATGAGAATAAAGTAGGCATTTTTGCAACAATTTGCGAATAATCATAATTCTTACCGGGTTCTGCAACCTTGTAGCAGACATCACAGGATCCGTCCCGTCTATCCTTGAACTCAATGTCGGCCTTGGAAGGACCTTCAATGGAGATGGCCAGTTGGCCGCCGCCAGCCTCGCGAGTCCACACGTTGAACTCGTTGCGGGCCTTCTGCTCACCTCGCTCCAGACCTGTGCCGCCAGCCTTCACCAAATGGGAGCCGGAGTCACGGAGGGGGCCCACTGTGAACTGGAATGGAGAGCCTGGGAAACAGGAAAACGTCGACTTAAAATGAAAACGCGGGTAAATGTGCCGCAGATGCCGTCATGAGATTTTATAACTTTCATTTTAGACCAAAGCAAACCTAACCTAACCTATCCCAACCTAATATTACCTAATATAATCATAGTTTGTGATAATGATGCATCAAAATGTATGAAAATTTCAAATTTTAAATTAACAATTATTGGATCGAAAAGCCTATGCGCCGATAGAAAATTGTATTTGTTATAATTGTCTAGGTACATGAAATAAACTGTTTTCGTAAAAAAAACTGATAAAAGCTCATGTCGGCATCTGCGGCACAATTACCAAAACGCGTATGTAAAGATGGAATGAGGATCAGTTTTTGAAATAGTGACTAAATCCAATACAATTCTTTTTCGCATAAATCAAATCAATTCATTCATTTGGCAGCGTTTGGTTTGATTATTGTTTTAAAAAAATACGACCTCTTGAGACATTAATTTAGACTTTATGAAAAAAAAATACTATGTTTATAATTTTAGTTTTAATGTAGTATCTATCTACCTGGAATATGGATTTCCCTGTATTTGACTGAAACGGTATGAACTCCAAGCTCCTTGGGTACGAAGTGAACTGAGTAGAGTCCATCTTCAACCTCCTGGATCTCAGCATCCTCAGATACTGCTCCAGGGCTGGTGACTGTAGCTGCGAGGTCGAACGATGTGATTCCTGAAATAATAAAAATACAAAATATGACTTATTTAATCTGAGTATTATGGTATCTTATGAATAAATTAAAAGATAGAAAGATATTTGTATAGTGAATTTGGATAAAAATAATATATATTTATTGACTCAATTCAAATTGAACGTTTTAAATAGTGTTTTGCCCTCACAATATAGTATATAGTATGAAAGGCGCGAAAGACCTTCGTATTTTTCCGCTAGGTTCTCTGCTGGCATGCCTCTCTCCCTTATATATATTTTATTTGTAAACTTTTTTATAAAAAAAAATCATTTTTTAAATTGGTATAAGTAATATATAAAATAGTAATTTATTTTCTTTTCAAAATGAAACATTCACGTGCCATCTTAGCGTGCCATGCAAAATCATCTCGCGTGCCATCAGTGGCACGCATGCCATAGGTTCGCCATCCCTGCACTATAGCGATTACACCATCAATCGCCACGAATCAGCGGGATTTATTTTTTCAGGGAATTCTCGTGTACCGAGGTAGGTATTAATTGTACCGCGCGAAAATAAGTTTCACTAAAAAAAATGGATAATACTCGTATTAGTTACCTGGCATTTTGAATGTGAGTTTGCAGTTAGTTCCAACTTCCGTCAATGGGACGGCATCTCTTTGTCTTTGAATCTTTTCTCTCTGCCTATTTGATCCTTCACCTGATACCTAAATTGAAAAATACATATATAAGTATTATAATAATAATGTAATAAGTACATACGTATGTTCCGTTACAATAAAAATTTAATAATATGATAGGTAACGTTTTTGTGCTCTGTATGAATAATGGTAGCTGACAAGAATGTCATTGTGGATAGATATTAATTCTTTCCTTGCGTATTGCCCATTTTTTAAATAATAAAATGCCTAATTCTTGTCAAATTTGGGATCACAGAGATTATCAATATAATTTTTTATCGTAAATATTTCATTATAAAAATGTCTAGATAAATTTTACTAATGGTTTTATAAATGCTTTTAAAAATTAATAAATATAAAAAATCTTAACACCACTGCACATGGATGTACTGAAATATGACCTATATTCTAAAACATTAGATCGAGAGGTTTAAAAGACAACTATTTTATGTAATAAAAATACTTTATGCAGTCATCAAATGTTTAAAATAAATATAAAATAACAAGGTTTAAAAATTATATAAATAGATTATCTACAACGTTTATTGAATGTCCAGGATCATGCTTTGAAAATAGCATAAAACCTCCATTTTGACCTACGCGGCGCACGACCCCCCTTTAAAAGAATAGGTACCTTAACAGGTTATTCGCCAAACATAGCATCATTTAACATAACTTACATAATATGTCACAATAGGTACACAAAAATGTTCATGGTATATTAATGCATTACAACGGACTGTTGAACTGAAATAATATTCGACAAGATTCGTGTGAAGCCTCGATTGAAATTTTCGTTAATCGTAATATTGCATTATACGAGTATGTAATATGTATTAGATATAGGTATAGATATACCTTGACTGTGAAAGGAGATCCATCAACGTGGTGATCAGCGAATTTCAAGTTGATGATGTAGTATCCTGGTTCGGTTGGTTTGTAGCTGATGTTCAGAACACCGTTGTTTGAGTCCTGGCACTGAATCTCAGCCTTGCTGGGACCTAGAAATATATATAAAATACAATGTTATTGAACCTCAAAGATATCAGGTATGTAGGTATTCTAAATTGACTAAGTTAACCTAAGCTAAGCCAAGCCACGCTTTTGACATGTTAGCTTGCTGTAGAATTACTGCAGGGCAGGTTAAAGTCATCCTAATCTCATTGGTTCGTTAGTAAACTGTAAATATAACCGAACAAACCTTCGATGGAGAGGGATAAGCCACCATAACCGGCATTTTTAGTGTCGACTGCGAAAGTGTTATCAGCGTGGGTCTTGGCCTCCTTCAAGGCACCTCCAGATACCTGAAATATAACAATTAAATGATGTTTTTTTTCACAATAAATTCACGCAATAAAGTCGAGCCGTTCGAGATATTAAAATTCAAAGGTAATGCATTTATTAAAAAACAGAAATTCAAAAATTTTATTTAAATGATTTCAGAATAAGTTAAATTAAGATTACGGTGCATTATAATAATTGTAAACATAATTATTATCATTAACCCTCCGAAAATTGGTCATTGTATTGATGTCAATTTAAAGCAGAGCGAGATCCAAATGGTTTAATTGAATGACTACAACTATTCTTCGTAAAAAAGCTGTTAAGATTATATCTACTCTGTAGGCTAGAGCTTCTCAAACTTTTTCATACCACGGCCCCCGAAAGTAAAAACCCAAGGCTACCCTTCACAAAAATTTTAGTCTTTAGTAACCAACAGTACTTTATTTACCATTAATTATTATTATATGTACATTTTTCATAAAAATAATAGAACAATAATATTGTAAAGCTAGCTTGTGAAGCAAAAATTTAAAAAAAATAACTTAAAATTTATTACAGCTACAGCCTACAAACACAATTTAATGAGAGGGGAATGAGAGCATATTTTACATTAAATCAATATCCGGTACAATGTTTGAAATGATAATAGGGTTTGTTCCAAAGTCACCGTTGAAAGACACGACCTGTGTGTATTTTGTATTACCAGTAATGATGAAATTAATGCTGTTTCGCATAGGTAGGTATGTTGTCACAATTAGCTCAATATAAATTTTCGTATAATATTTTATTTAACTAAAAAATTTAAATATTTCATAAATAAATATTAGTAGATTATTTATCCATTTAACACCCACGATGGCCGCGCAGCTTAAGCGTTGGCCTATTGCGTCGTGGGTCTCAGGTTGTAATCCTGGCTCTGACAACTACACATATTGTTTTTTCAATTTGTGTATGAGTCAGAGTATATGGACCTAATAGGTTGAGCAAGTGGCTGACATCCATTTCTCGTAAAAACAAAATCTGTCAATACAAACCTCCAGTATGTGGAGATATCCAGATAATATGATCCTATTAGGATCGGACATGGTAGAAAGAAGAATTTATCCATTTCGGATAATGTAAGTATCGTGATCGAGTGAAAATTCGACATCGAGGTTTTAACTGATGATGAATGGGCATCGTCCGGTGATAACATTTTTATGATTTTTTTTCAAATACTGAAAGATTTCGCTGCTATACTAATATACTATAAGTACCTATATAAAATTCTTTAATATACCTGGACTTTCTTTGCGTCTCCTACTTCCTTCTCTGCCACTTGGATGCGGAATGGAGAGTTGGTGATGTGCTTTCCCATTTTCTTCACGGACACTGTGTGTTCACCAATTTCCCTGGGAGTGAAAGAGATGCCGATGTTTCCAGTCTGCAGCCTCTTCAAGAAGCATGGCTCTTCAAGACCGGACGGAGCCTGTATCGAAGCATTCAGACTCCTAATATCAGCATCGCTGATCTTTCCTGGAAGAGTAACCTCGCTACAGCTTCCGACGGAGATCTGATTTCTTTTTCTGCCTTCACCGCTTACCTTGAATAAGAAGATAATATAATATTATTCAAGTGTTATGATCTGTAACCGTAGAAAATAATTGGTGCCATACGATTAGTAGGCAAATATGCTATAATATTTCTTTACGTATTGCGTAATGTCCATTATTTATAGTTGACCACCCTTTATTATAACAGGGTGAAATGAGAGTGAAGTGTGCACATGGTAACCACTTAAAGGTGCGATATATCATAATGATTCGTATGTAAACATGCTACTGGTGGTATGCCGGATGTTTATCAAAGTATGGAGTATCTGAGCATGCGAAATGTACACGGAAAAATGCAACAGTCAGCGGTGGAAGTGACGAGATGCTGTGGGGTAATAACTGATGTACTATAGATCTACCATCATAAATTGGCATTCCAGCGAGGGCGCTAGTATGACATTGAGAATATTACCATAGCTAACAAAAAAATGGTAATTTATATTTTTTTATTGGTAGTAGATTTCTGTACAAATATTATGCAATCCATAATTCGAGAAAAATGTTGTAAAATTAAATGGCATTTGTAACAAATTTATCCTCGATAGACAATTTTAGTTTCAAATTCGACCGGCTGCCAACTTACGATGGTAGATCTTTAGCAAACCTCAGTCACGAGTCACGACAGTTGGTTGTGGACTTTTTGAACTCCGTTGAGAGTTACATCCGGTCATTGCACGCTACTTGGCATGTGCGGAAGTCTCATACAAGTAGTATAGGAAATAAATATTGTACCATGTCATTACTGGTGGCTATGAGTAGCGTAATATTTTTAATGTCATCTTTAAAAATGATGCAGATGGTAGCAAATAATTTTATAAATATGTAGGCATTAGTTATGTTAGATTTTATATACCTTGGCGTTGAATGGAGAGCCCTTGATGTGTTTTTCTCCAAATCTGATGCTAACTTTGTACTCGCCAGGAGCTGTTGGCAGATATGACACGGATACTGTGCCATCTTTGTTGTCATGAGCGGTAATCTGAAAATAATAAAAAATGTCATTTTCATAAATCTGTCAAATGAATCCACATAAATGATAATTTAATATTTTTGCGATTATATGTAAGTATCTGTAGATAGTCTTTATAAACGAGAAATCCAGTTATATTTCTAAATAACATGAAGAGAATTGAGTTCTTATTAAAAAATACAACACTGATTATTGACTTTATGGTTTTTTTCGAAAATTATTCCTCATTGGTTAACTATACTTTAACCCTAACAAAATTTTAATAATTTATTATGAGATAAGTATAATAAAAGTTTGCGATTGATCCAAATAATATTTTATTTACAAAAAATACACTGAAATTTCTTTAGAGCAAAAAGGTGGAAAGATTAGAGAGATGTTGTTATTAAAACGACCAATCGACTAAAATGCCTGTTCTTGGCATACGTATTTACAATAAATTATATATATTCTTAAAATACTACTTAGCATATTCGGTGTATTTCCATGTTGGTTGGTGTCTATTTTATAATTTATTTTTTTATTTACTTTTTTCTTTTATGCTGTTTATTTTTTTAAAATGACATATTGTGAACGTCTTAGATTTATAATTTGTAAATTTCACTATATGTAAATAAATAAATTTGAATTTGAATTACAGTTAACACCAATATATTTTCTTTTTATTTCTGATAGGTTGAATAATACATTATTCTTAGTGTTTTTTTTATTAGTTAGTCAAACAACAATAACATTATTACTCTGTTTAAAGTATGTCTTAAAAAGTTAGACGTGGAATGAATTTTAAATGTTAAAAAGCATAGAAGAGTACCATTTATAAGATAATTAGAAAAAAATATTTTTTCAAGAAAACAAAAAAATGAGCGAATCGCCTCAATGTAAGGTAGTTGTGTTATACCTCAGCCTTGCTTGGTCCTTCGACGGCCATAGCCAGACCACCTCCTCCAGCTCCCTTAGTGCTGATGGTGAAGTGGCTAGGCTCTCCGCTGGCTCCAGAGATCAGACCTTGACCATAGGCTGTAACGGAACCAGTAGTGATGGAATCGACGTGGAACTTGTAGGGGGATCCTGAAAGTTAGTAAAAAAAAAATTAATATGACTCAATAGGATTGCTGGCGGTTACTATATATCAGTTACATTTACACTCAAGACGTGAGTGCACAATTTATTAGAATTTTAACCATCGATATTTAACAGCTTTACGGCATCAACAGTATAACAAAATGTATGTTCGAAGCATCATTCAACTACACTTTCCGCCCAGAATTCTTCAATTGAAAAATTATTCAACATAAATAATTTGAAAACACTAATGGGAGATATATAACCACTAGAACAAAACTTTTTGAAAAAAATATAACACCCAGCAGGATTCAAACTTGCGCCTCCCGGGATTAGCGCCCACGTACTCTAACCACTAAGCAATACTTTTCAATGGACGCGTTCTAATTTACGTTACTAATTGGCAATCGGCTTTTTATTCTTTATTAAAAAAAGTATTTTGATAAAATTTATAATCACATTTTTATCGATTGGCAAAGCCATTTAATGTAAAATACATTTCCACTTCTTTTAAAATATAACACTTATTATATAATTAGCGTTTAATATTAATATATAATAATGATGAATGTAACACACGCTTTTTATGTAGGTTAAAACTTTGAATATCACTTCATAAGAATTTGGGATGCAGGTAGGTAGGTACCTGAAATAGCTTTGCTAAACGTAAATCAATCGGAAAAAAATTTATTAAAATTACATAGTTATGAAGAATGTTTATAGATAAAGGAATAAGATAGATCGTTTTAATCAATTGAATTATTAATAATATTCAATACGTACTTCTATCGCATATTTATTATAAATTCAGTATCGATTATTTCTAATTAATAATCTAATTTGTCCAAAACTACACTCACCGATAGATATTCATTCCAATAAAGGTGTATTTTTAATGTATTTCTACTAAGTTATTATTATTGGCCGCATATTATATTATGTGCTCTTGGTACGTGGGACTTTCTTTACAAGGATTGGTTGTTATATAATTACTCATTGAAGAGAAACCTAGGCTAGAGGAAATAGAGAACATGACAACCCTTCTGAATTCTGCATCACATGATAATTAAAAAGATATATGAATTTCATTCAGCTATCACGGCTTGAACCCAGATACACTACATTGTAGGGGTTAACATTCGATCACTACTTTAGAGTGCGCGGTGAGAAATATTTTTCATATGCTTGTGCTTAGGTATCACATAACTTGTGGTGCTTATAATATAACCAGAAAAAAGACAATCATTGATTCAAAATAATAATTAAAAGAATTTTTACAAAACTCACCCTGGACATGTTCTCCATTGTACTTGACGAGGAGTTCATGGGATCCTTCCTCACGTGGCTCGTACTTGATGCTGACAGTTCCATCGTGATTGTCCTCAATCAGAGGCAAGTCTGTTTTTCCTGACGGCATCTTCACTTGTGCTAAAAAAACGTAAAAAAACGAATTATAAAAATGGTGTTAAATATAAAATGACATAATTATTGAAGAAAGTAGTGGTTGCGTAATATCGTTTTTAATTTAACCATACCCACGATAGCCGAGTTGGTAAAGTGGCCGTCTCTGAAGTCATGGGTGACGGTATCGATCGCATGACTAGGAAAAATGCATATTGTGTTTTTAATGTGTGTTTGTTAAAAGCGCGTGTTATAACATATTATGCTTTGTGGAGGACCATAATATAGTATAGGTAGTAGGTACCTTGTCAAACGATTATCACCTTTAAAGAAATATGTAATAAAATAATAAATTGAATAAATAATCAAAAAATAATACCTATATTCTCGAAATAAAATCGTCTGCATTTACAGAATTAAAATATATAATTTATACGCATTACCACTCAGTTCCACCCACAGAACAGATAATTTCTGAATTCCCTGGATCGACCAGTCTCTATTCCCACCGTATTTTTATCATATTAATACGTAGGTACAATTTTATGATTATTTTCTTCAATATCATGTTATGAACATCTTGAAATAGGAATAATTTGTAATCACCATAACATATGTAACAATTAACTGATATTAAAAAACACGCCTCAGAAGTGAAACTTTTTGTTTGCCTTCCATTATTGGAAGGATAATTTGGGAAATAACAGTGTTTAATGCGTTTGGTATTTTTCTTTGAAGTCAAATAGGCACTAAATTAAAATTGGCTTGGACGCTAAAGAAGCACCTAGCGCGTAACGATTAGGTGGCCATTCGATATAATTAGCATGCTATTTAAATGTGGTAATTAAAAAGTAATCATCTAGTCAGCAGTCAATGTGTTAACAATATGTTCCACCGAGATTTGAAATAGAAGCGGCACAATGATGTCAAAGTGCGAGGTGCTATAAACATACTACATAAGCGTGAAGTTCGATAGTTTTGACAGAAAATATGACGTAGTTCGAGTGAGACAAAGTGAAAATAAACAATGAAATAGGCTTCATGTAAGAACAGCTGGAAATAATAAAGGGAACAATAATTTAATTTACCCTACGAAATTCGAGCGCAGTAGAATAAATCGAAATTTTGCGAAATTTTAAGGTGAAGTTGTTCTACTATAATAGAAAAATTCGCATATATGAGTGTTGTTTCTTATAACTAAATAAGAAGGTTGAAGAATTTGTTAGGTAATTTCAATGACATTATTAATGGACGACGCACTCAATACAGTAGCTAGCAAGTAAATTCGCATGTATAGGTAGACGTCACGCAATTTCCATTATGCGATATCACGCATCGGGAATTTATAGCAATATGACCTTTATTGTAATGGCGTTAGAGCAGTGTTTCTAATGTCAATGTTCATTCGAGCGAACCCGTTCGAACCGAACCATTCGGCAGACCCAACAAAAAGCATCAGGAATTTATAGCAATATCACCTTTATTGTAATGGCGTTAGAACAGATTATGCCATTCGGCAGACCAATACAGACAATAAAGTGGGTGTCATTTTCTTTTCCAGATGATTCGTCAATGTTAACGTCATTGGGTAATTTGGATCGTAGGGCTTAGGTTCTACTGAACTAAACTTTTACAAAAAAATTACATATTGGTTTATTAAAAATATACAATTTAAACACCTATGATCAAAGGTAGAACTGAAATCAATAAATGGTGTTCTGAAATGTATATTGGTTGGGAAATTACGGTTTATGCGATTAAATCATTGAATAATTGATTATTTAAAAAAATAAATTTATGGTTTCTAATTGTTTTTCGATAATATTATTATAGGTACAGGTATTTGAGAGTTTATTCAACAGTCAGTTACCGATATATTGAATTAACATAACCTATTCAATATTTTTATAAGGATTTGTATCAGTTTAATCATTTTTTACAACAGCTAAATAAAAGAAGAAAACATTTAAGTAGGTGGATAAAAATAATAATAATAATGAATCGTTTAAAAAAAACTTAAACTTATATCGATATAGATCGATATAGAATAGAGAGTGTTGAAATATTTCGTTTGTAAAACATCAAAATTCATTCCTTTAAAATGTTTATTCCCGATTGTTATTCGGTCCAATGAACTAGTGTAAGCAATATTTTTTTTCACTCACTCAATCATAAATGGAAAATGCATTGGCGTACCTTCGCAGAAAATATCATGACGTATTTGCGAGAAAATTTCTTTAATCTAACTTGAATTCTCGCTTTTGGTAATGGATATTTAACTGCACGCACTAGACAGGCGTCTGTCATTTTAGTGAAAAGTCAGTGTATTTAGCGTCAATCAAGTATTTTTTAAATAGACAATTTCTGTTTTAGCACTGTTTACTAATGCGATGTTTACACGTTATTTCCAGGTCATTAACAGAAGGTCATATTCGAAAAGTTATTATTTCAACTAGCATTTTCATCTCTTCAGTAAGTTGTAGAGATGATTTATGATTTACAAACATACTCACATAGAATTTCTATACTCATTTATACATTATTTTTTTACACCTTTTTTATACCTTACTATGGTATTAATTGTTTTACACATTTACATACCACGATGTTACTACTTTAAGTTATTAGTTTATGTTTCACAAACATAATATGTGATTATACGAAATTGAACGTTTCGTTATAGCACAATCATACAATATTTAGGTTGCCAAGAACTGTGGGCAGGATATATAGCACGAAAAAGAAATACTCACTGGACAATTAACATGGTCATCCAATGGTAACCAAAATTTAGAAAAGATTTCCCATTATTCGTCTCGCATAAAGAAGGTATTATATACTATATAAACAGTAATTTTATTCTACAAAAAAGGTAGGCATACTGTCAATGAAGATGAAAATTTTTATTAATTTTATAAAAAAATATATTGTATGTATTTACATATTATAAATAAACAATGCTACATTCTTTGATCTCGCATAATATTTATTGAATAAAAAAATAGTTTAATTAACACTAACACGTTTAAAACTTGACATGAATTAAAAATATAAAATATATTTTTTTAAAGTGTGGAAATGGCGTATTCCCAGAAAAACTGGTAGTAAATAGTCTTTATTTATTGGATTTTAGTTGCGGGGTTCTACAAAGTTTCTCAGTGAATTGTGTACTTCTAATATAAATAATATATTAAAAACGTATCCTGTAACTATGGGAGATACTGAAAAGCTTTTTGATAATATTGTTAGGTGTATGAGTAAGTCAAATATAAAGTGTTTTTTTGATGAGATATGATTTTTTTTTCAGCCGCGACGTGCGGGTTAGGTATGCAGAACTGAAAGAAATATGGCGGCGATAGTTGAAACCGTCAACACTTAACATGCGTACGTGGCAGAAAGCGATTTTTTATTTCCCCTTCGCAATTCGCATATTGAAAAATCAAAATTATGTTTCAGCTCTGCGAGAACAGATGTTTCGAAAGTTTGTGATCGGAATTATGTATAAAAATAAAATATATTACTCAATAAATTGTTTAAAAACATGAAAGCCATAATAGATATTCGTTGATCGGATTATGTTTATTACTTTAATTTAACGATACAATAAATTGAGTTCAACTTGAAACTTATATAATATATTTTTTAACACTACAACAGGCCATGAGCCCCAATGAGAGTAGTGTAATGACACACTAGTGTATTTAGTAATAGAAGAGAAACAATCACAAACAACCAGGCTTTGAGAAAATCACATACATATAATATTGTGACTTCACCGAAATCGAACTTGGAGCCCCCGTATAAAATGACAGAATCTTATGTACTAGACTCGAGGGTCGAAACGTTTACTAGATACCATCAACTATTATGTCGATAATGATACACTGCTTTATGAAGGTATTCTATAGCTCTTTTTCGCAACGGTGGGTTTTTATGAAACAGATAGAGAAATCGCATCGTATTTATGTGTATTCTTTATGATCCTGGCAACATAACTTTTGTCATATTTTAAACACTCCATTTTGGTTTATCATGACAAAATCTTTGTAAAGATGCCTTCAAGCCAGCATCAACTCCGGCCGCCACGTACCTAAGCCTATCACTGTCTTTTTGATCTGCAGATATTCGCTTTCAGATACCAAACTTAACGAATTCGTCAGTCCATCAGGTAACTCCTCTGGTCATTTAGTGGCCCTGATGTACCACTATATGACTGTAATTTCCCGGTGGTTATCCATTCGATGAGAAATATTTCAAGCCTACTGACATTTCATTAGCTTGGAGTCCTCTATCACATCGCTTAACCCTGTCCAGCGCATTATCAATAGGTATATTTTCCATTGTTTCTATTGTCCTACTATTAATATTGGAATTTCTCCTACAACAAGATAAAAAATATACTATCTATAAAATATCCAAATTTATGTAAGTATGATTTAATATTGCATGCTCTTTCTTACAATTAAAAGGTCCATATAGATTTCACATGCACACGTTGGCAATGACATACATTGGTTTAACATTTTGTGTTTTCGATACAACGAGGGGACACTTTAGTTAGATAATAGTATTCCAGGGGTCCAAATACTATCCATGCCTTGGGTTGGGTTTTTCGAGATATCGATACAAGTAACTATCAAATGACATGTACATAAACTGTATTTATGCTATAAATAAGTTATAAATTCTTTTCAATGTGAGATATTCCAACATGATATTATTGTAACGATTATTCTCTGTATTTTTTAGATATAACTAAGCAATATATATTACAAATTATATACATAATTGCTTTCATGTAGGTACTTTATAATAATATAATATTATTATATTTCTAAATGCTCACTCAACTTGAAACAATCGTAGACTTATAGTATCCTAGTTATAATATAATTATAGTTAGATTGCAAAAAAAGATTTCATGAATGGAAGAAAATACAACACTACTTTAATTCAAATAATTACAAGATAAAAAGAACTTTTTATATACCACGTTTTTAAATTTTCCGTTGAATCATATAAAGTTGACAATTCTATGTATTAATAAAAACTTTTTATTGCACTTGATAGAAATACTGAATAAATATTATGGAATACAGAAATGTCATTTTGACATTTCGTATTGATTTCCATAGTAACGCACGTATATATTAATAATTTATTTGCTATGACCCCCTTAGCAACCAACAATAATAACTTTCCGTACAAAATAGAATTAACTGAAAATGAATTCAATTCTTCTTAAAGATGGCCAAAAGTATTAAAAGAATGCATTGTCGCCGTCATGCCCCCCACATCCTGAAACAGGCCCGCAGGCTAATAACCTTTGGCAGGCCCCCCTACCTATCGCTAAAAGGCAATGTTACGCTATAAAAACATTTTCCAAATGGTGTTCGAGGTAAAATTATGGGTTTTAAGCGTAATTTTAGCGATTTTTTGAATCTTTGGAAATATCTAATTGAATTATGCAGTCGTCGAGTATCGACACACAATAATCAAAAATTGTATAGTATTACCACATATTTTCGAATGTTAGTAATGCTGAAGTACCAAATATTAGAGTAAATTTTTAATGTGCGTTTATCTCACTTGTCTGATCGATTCACCACACTGGGCCCCTCCTAAGCCCGGGCCCCCAGGCCAGAGCCCTGACAGCCCACCCCCTTTGTGGGGGCTATAGTCGCCGTGTTCTGACATAATATTCTAAAAGTTTCAAATTAAAAGTTAGGGAAGTTAGTTAAAAATCTTGGACAAACAAGAAACAATTTGTACTGCACAAGAAAAAATCTGTACCGGACAAACAAGAATACGAGCTAATAAAAACGTGGTAAAAATTAAAAAGTGCAGAAGCTTTTGAATACAAGATTTTGAATAAAGAATGCAAGCAATCATAACATTAACACACCACCAAATTATATTACAAACAATGTAAACATTGCACTGGGAAATGGTTTATGTTAAAATTCTATTTTCAAAACAACGTGTTTTTTTTTGTTTACTCACATGATTTATATTATCTCAACCCATTCTAAAATAAGAATGCTTTAGGAATGTATTTGCTGTATCAATTGAGCATGTTCTGTTAAAGTGGACGAAACCGGCCCTCGTCGTTATTAAATTATGTGGAATAAGTAAAACCATACTGCATCGATTATAAAACGCTTCCAATTACAAACGTTACGTCTTAAATACCAAAAATAAAACTGAAGAAATGATCCCACACCATTAAAACTTTATTAGATGAATTATTGTATGGTAGTTCGTTTGTAATATCAGCATGAGAGTTTGATTTAATATGCCATTGATAATAAAATTCACACCAAATTATTCAGAGAAACCAAAACAGGAAAAACAACGTGTCGTATAATCGATGCATTGCGATATGATATTGTGTTATATTTTAGTAAATATAATGGCTTTTCGTCAATCCACCGAGAATTGACAGTTAGCACCATTGAAGTGAACAATTTTATTTTGTTAAACATTTTTGAGAATCCAATTACGAACAACGCGGAAAATTAACGTTAACGAGAAAAACTTGCGGAAAAAATCATTTTATTCTTCCAAAACCCGGTCTTAAAGATAATGTTTTATGTTTAGAAAATAATTAATTCGTCTCGAGATAAACTAAAAAGTCCTATTTTAATAACCATAGAAGCTCAGTGTTAGGAGCGTAGAAAATTTGTGTTCATGTAAAAAAAAACGCCAAATGTCACAATCTTCAGTATTCCAAATAATTCAATGATACCAACACATATAAAATTTCGTGTTTTGCATTTTCACCACTTTCACCACAATTGATAACAACCTTCTGAATTGCCTTCAAATGTTTAAAAAATACTCTACTATAATTAATAGTGGTCTATTTGCTTTTTCATCGTATTAATATAATTTAAACAATTCGCACGCTTAATAATAAAGTGACCTAATCCAAAAAATGCGATTTTTCAGGACATCTCAATTAAATATTGATTTTAGGATAATTTTAAATGTTACTACAGTTTTTTTTGCTGATAATAATACTTTGTTAAATTGAGATAATATATAGATACTGAAGTAATTTTAATAATGGTGAATGTTGATTAAATTATTTATAGGGATTTAAAAAGTTATTATTTTAAGTCAATTCATTACAATATATTCCAAATTGTTTTGAACGTTGTAAATTGTAAAACGACCCATATAAAAATAAAACATAAATGTATATCTCATATTTTGTATTAGATCGACATATGTCTTAATTAGTCATTATACATTTAAACATTTTTTTGTAAAAGAAGGACATAAGGACGAATAAGTCACTTTAGCATGAAATATTCATGTTAAATTTACTTTATTTTTATTTTTAGAAAAACACCATAAACAGTAGTGAATCACTTTATAACGCAGGCAGGTGATGAAAATGGTCAGTGTGAAAGAGACCCATGCTATGGTATCTCATTCTTTCGTTGAAAGAATCCATGTTTTTACATTTCAGCCCAATATATGGTGTTGTATTAAGTCGGTTTATCATTATAACACAAAAACTCGAAATTTTGAGTTAGGTCACTTTATTATTGAGCGTGCGAATTAGTAAACTATACGTAAATTACGTGAGTTTTAACAATTTATTATTAATATCGATGGTAACTTAAATCCTAATTGATGAGAGTTTTATACTATTCCATGGAAATCATTTTTAGCGATCCTGCTTTCGCCGCAATCAAGCAACGAGTTTCCATACCTATCTAATCTGAAAATTCCGAAAAATGGAACCCCTGTCACTAAAATCGATTCCTATGAAATAGCACATAGCTTTTATTAACTAGAGTTTGAGTTTTAAATTAGTATAAAATTTACCTACCAATAATTTACGAAACCGATCTAAACCGTGCGAAATTTAAAAAAAAAGTTTTACTTTAAGTGAGTTTTACTGGGTGGATGGAATTTTAAAATAGTTTTATTCCACTATTATCTTTCCACATTAAAAATCGGTGTGTGTACTTATGTACGCGCGTTAGAAGTTATACTTCTTTGGCGTAACAAGACAAAAACAAAACTTGTGATAACCTAGATTCTTCGACTAGATCTTAATTATCTTGTTAAATTACACACATAAGAAAACGGGCCGCTTATTGAAGCGCCGTTGGTTTATTTCTATACACTAACTTATATTACTAAATTATATAATGGTTTCTAGTTGTTTTTATTTTTAAAGTATCAAATGTCACTCTGACGTTTAATAGTTTGTTTACGTAAGGAATTGCAAATGGCCGACAATAATAAATTCGCTGCCTAGGAAACGGAACAATTATAAACTATAATATTATACTGTATAATCGTCACGATTTCAGTATCATACTGTGGCGTAAAGGTAGTGCATTCGGCTGATAACCGAACAATCGGTGGTTCGAATCCAATCGAGTGCGTTTTTTTTCGTGTAAAAAAATGAATTATGTGTTACATGTCACACGCCAAAAATACACTCTGATCTGATTTCCCAAACGCGCCTAAAGAAGTATAACTTCAAAAATGTTTGACTTAAGTGAGTTTTACTGGGTAGATGGAAAATAGTTTTATTACATTGTTATCTTTCCACATTATAATGCATATTTTGTTGTAACATCATATCCAAGAAACTATATATAATTATTGCTCATAAATGTAATGCTTTAATTAATATACAGCATTATATAATATTCTCTTGAGTGATTGATTAAAATATGAATGTTAATAACTGTGTAGGTATACGTCGTTGATTAATTGTGTCAATTTGCCAAATCACTCAAGATTTTAAACGCATAATATGTTTTGGAAGAGTGTCAGTATAATTTGATAAATATAATGCGAAAATAGTTTTTTTTTGAAAATGTCGTCATTCGTATGAAGCGGGTTAAAAGAATGTTTACAACTTTCATAATCGCCCATGGAAGTGCGGCAACTCGTAAAGAAATATTTTTTTCATTGCGTTTATTACTCTCAAAAAAGTATTTTCAAACAAGCAAACTGATTCAGTTATATTGGCCGGATAATAAATTTAAAAAAGTTTTTGATGTCGCCAACATTGTTGGAATTTTGTAAACAATGTCATTGCAATGTTAAAACAATCAAACTTCCAATGCACACAAGTGAAAGTCAAATAATAATCAAAATGTCATGTAATTTAAAAAATAATATTATTTTTATCATGCTCTCCAATTTGTATTCGGCACATGACTTATTTCTAGAGTGCACAATATAGACTTTTCTTCTTTCATTTACTTAGTTGAGATTGGGCGTAAGTAAGAATTTGCAACTACACATTATGGGGAATAATAATTTGGTCAGATATTTTTCAACAACTGCCCAAATAAAAAGTAGTTTCAACTTCGTTTAAAATAAGTCTTCCTGACGCATGTTTGTGATGCTGAAGATTAAATTTTAAATAATCCTACTCAACAAAATATCTTACTTTTGTAAAAATATTTGAAGCCATTTTTTCTTAGCAATATCCATACCGTACCATACAATATTTATTAAAAAAAATATGTTTTCAAAATAAAGTAATTACTCAACTACGTGAAAAGTCCACATACATTCTGAATATAAGTTAAATTTCAAAATTATGAAATTTTTGGATTCAGCACATTTGGAAACTTTTTTATAATACGAGCTTATAGTTCAGTGATTGCTAATCTATGGCACGCGAGATGATTTTGAATGACACGTGTTAGATAAGAAAAAATACCTATAATCGCATTGCATAAAAAATAGCAGTCAAATACTTTTCAAGAATATAGGTCTATCCTTCGGCTTGATGCGCCATATATAATATTATCGCACTAATCTCATCAGGCGGCGGAGGATGCTATGCCGCGAACTTCTAATTTTGATCGATATACAATGCTTGAGACCACTGTAGCGATATAATGCCTAATCTGATCGGAGCAATTCTGATGTCAATTTGTGCGTAAAGAACTAAACTAATTAATACATTAACAAAAAATTTCATTTATACCCAAAAAATGGCTGCAACAAATAAGAAATAAAATCTTGGTGGAGCTAGTAGTAGTAACTCTGGCAGACAGTTTCAAAATTGGTGGACCGAAATATATAGAGTAATTGATAAAAGTAATAAAACTATATAATATGTGATATATTCTATGAGTAGTATCTAAAATTTAAATAGACTTCTTGAAAACATTTTTCTCTCATGAAAACCTGCTAGGCACGTCAGACAGTCAAATAATATTTGGGAAATTTTGGCACGCATACGTAAAAAGGTTCGCCAACCCTGTTATAGTCAATACAGTTACATATATATAAAGAAATCAAACTTTTGAGTAATAAATAGGTACTAATATTTATATATACTTAAATAAAATATTAATGTAGGTAATGTTATAATGGAGAACCGATATTGAAGGGACAGCAGCAAATTGCATATTTATTTTCTTCACATCTGTCTCTTCCACCATTACCAGCGCTTCTCATTCATTTAAAAGTTTATTCAGAGAATCTACCTATTATTATATATATGGTCACTTTTAGTTAGGGGTTGTAATGCATTTTCAGTTTTTTAGACAAGATATTTTAATCGTGGTTCTAAAAACATGATAAAATAATAATATAAAACAACAATATACAGTTAAATATTATGTACCTTTTCTGGAATTAAAAATGTAATTTGACAAGATAGTCAGGGGTGTGAAATCGAGGCCAAGTCCAGATTTGTTGAATCCAATTTTATGGATGGCGCCGTAAACCGTCGGTGTTTCTTCCCTGTCTGTTTCGGAAACTGTTATCTGCTTTGGATTAGTTGTGGTGAAGAAGGCGTAGTAAACCTCAGGTGGACCTTCCTTTTTCGCCCAAATGCTATTCAAGAAGGCCATCTAGTCCAAACTCCAGACTTGCTTGCTCCAGATTTGTGAACTTTGATCCAGTGAGAAAATAATATTTTTGCTACTAATCACTTTTATTCTTATGCTCAAATGCTATCGATTAATAATACCATCGAAAATCTTCTGAGCTTTATGTCGATTTTCAAAATAGTTTTGACATCTAAATTAGTATACTTAATATATTAATTCCTTTCCCGAAAATTACCTATAATTTTCGAATGTTTTAAAGAAAATGATGATTTTGCTTATATTCTTGGCATACATTTTTAATAGTTCTTCCAGTCGCATACGTTACTAATTCGTTGGGTAAAATAATAAGAATTAATACTATTCCCTATTACTAGACTATAAAAGTAGAATAACTCCCGAGGAGGATTTAATTAAAGGCTTAATAATAATCATACTTATGTTTAATAAACGTCTATAATTTCGTTACCTAGTAAGAATAACATATAACTAATAGTTTCTTAATTAACTTTGCGGGCAGTAACAGTGTAACACAGTCATACAGTTTTATGTATTTGGAGATCAAATGACTTATTAAACTTATAAATACATGTTTAGAAAAATCGTCTGCTGATAGTTATAGAATAATAATTTAACAGGCAAACATATTAATCGATTGTGGGAGTTTTGGATTAGGCGCCACTACGCTGTAGAACACACAAGAGAAGGCAAAACTTTGAAGATAAAATATTGAAATAATTGTTAGTAATAAACGTTCAATTAATGAAGTTAATTTTATACCTGTGCTACATGGATGAGAATTTTCTGCAGTATATATACCTACATAAGCTAGAATGCTTTATTTTTTCCGATTAATTTCTAATATAGGTTTCGAATATACGGATTGTCAATATTAACTTAAACTAAAATACTTGTGGATTACACAAAAATGTTAATGCACATGATTGCATACAGATTGATTTCCATGTGGCTTGCCAAAACTATCTTGATTGGTCAGTTATGTTGTCAAAACTCCGAGATCTGGCCAATCAAGTTAGCTAATCTAGAACTGGCCAGTCATTTTATGTATTAGCTAATTTGTGCTTTTAATCCTAATCCTAAATGAGTAAATATATACAAAAAAATATATAAAATTTTGCTTTTTTATGTTTATGTATCCATTTTAAGAAACATAAAAATTTTGATCATTTAGAACTGTTGAAGTTAAAGCCCCCCGGTACACAACTCATTTTTACGAGTAGTAACTGGCAGCTAAGTAGGAATGGATAGTATGTGATTAATTATATTATATGTAAAGTTAAAATGCATACTACCAATGTCCATTTTACGGAAGTATAGGTCATTGTTAGATAAGAAAAGCCTGTCGAGTGCTGGAAGGCTAACTAAATTTTGACACGATATTAAGTATTTGTTATTTGCCAAGGATTACGTAGATTCATTTTATATGTTATTCTAATTATTTTTTTATCGAGTTGAATGATTTTTTTCATCTACCTATGTGAATAATTAAAATTGATATTTGTGGATAATTATTAGTTAAATTTATTACTTAGTTAATTAGACAAAGCCAAGAATAGGATGGGACATTTTATCCAAAATTAATGAAACAAAATTTATTTTCTTTAATGATTTATATGAGGCGTTTAAACGCTAATATTCGTATCTATTTGTAAATTTATCGCCCTCGCTCTACTGAAAATAAAATGTGCTCGTTAATATAAAAATAGGAAAACTTGGAATTTAAGTGATTTTTTCAAAGAGGATTACTGAAACGCGCGCTTATTTCAAATAAAACTAAGATTTTGAGTAAACATATAAAAAACGACATTAAAAGTTATTCAATAATTTGATTTACCACCCCCTTAATATAATTAGTAAGTATTAAAATTAATTGAGTAACTATTTATTTTTTTAGAGTCTATTTTATATGAGTGAAAAAAGAACTACGAAATTTAAGAATATCGTTTAAAATTTTGTGAATAACAACGTCTATTATCATAATATACCCATACAGTTATATTAATTAACGTTTAAAAGAAAAAATAACTATCAATTAAATCTTCATCAATATCAAGAATAATAGGTGTATTCAAGTTATTATTTCAATACCTATTGTAGCTTAATTTTTAAAAATAATAATTCATATGACAAGTTAAAACATATTTGTTTGAGTTTAACAAAATTTAATTTTACAAGTATTTTCGAATATTATTTGTGTTTGAATAATTGTTAATTTGATCTTTTAAAAACAAATTCTGAAGGATCTTCTCTTCTCCTTAATTATTTTATAATTATTACAAAGCTTGGTTAAATAATGTGTACACCAAATGTTACATAGTCAAATATATGGCGATATTATAAAATGTAATAATATTTTTTTAAATAATAAACTAAATATACGATATATTTTGTATTTATTTTTTTCCCATAATTTAGTGCTGCTACAGTTATAGATTATTTTAAACATTACTTTAGACTTCTTTTAAGCCTTTTTTTGGATTAAATTTGTTAAGTATGACTTTTAAGGACAACGATGCAATATTTTTTTTATTGTTTTACTTAAACGAGTTTAACACCTATCCAACATTGTATTTATGATAAAATGATAGTTCATGATTTTTTTTTTTAAATAAAAATCATCATTTAAAATTACCAGATAAACTGACGTCGAACAAACTTACACACGAAAGGTTCATGATAGTTTTATTATTTTTATGATTAATGGACGAAGAAAAACATTTGAATATTACATACTTTCAGCTAGGTGACTTTAAAATAAATGATGGTTATAAAACGTTTGATACCTATGTATTTAAATGCGTGCAAAATTGTTGTCAAAAGTTTTTACGTGAAATTTCGGGTTTGATTACAATGTACCTATAATGTATATTATCCATTTAGAATCTTTATGAAAATGATTTATTTTTTTCAACCAATTTATCGAAATGCGGCATTATGAAGCATTTTTAATGTTTTTTTCCCTAACTATTAATCAATCAAATTATTATAAAGGTCATCGAATAGGGGATTTTCGAAAAAAAAGTAATCATCGTGTCTTTTAAGAATTAATTAACGTATTTTGATGAGCTCTTGATGATTGTAAAAAAATGGTTGGAAGATAATTAATCATTGAGTTACGTAATTAACGTAACTCAATGATTTTAAAATGGCGTCCGTCATGTATTCATAAAAAAATATAATTTTCAATTTATATAGACCAGTTGAAATAATAATCAACTTCATAACATAAATTTCCTCGTTTGGATTAATTTGTTAAGCCACAAAAAGTCCACGAAGAAAACCTAATTGCTGTTAATATTTTTGGTCATTATGAGTTCAATATAAAATGGCGGATATTTTAATAGAAGTTATGAGGGCGATGACGTTTTTATAATGTTGTATGCCATAACGTAATCATGTATTTGCAAAATAACATAAATAATTCGTATTTGCTTAGGTCTACAAAATACTGATTCGGTATTTAAAACTATTATTCAATCGATAATTAAGAATAATTGTAGATGGGTATATATTATTTCGTTAACATATTATTGCAATATAATATTCATCTTATATATTTTATAATAGCCGTTACAGTATAAAAAATAATGTTATATTAACTATATAAATTTTGTAGATCTTTCCGAAAATAATATATAAGCAAAATCACCATTATACACTACTAGAGATAGGTATAGGTTATATACAATTAATAGTAGCTCAACTACTCCATTACAAAATCGTTTTCATTAACCAGGGTCTTTTTGATGGTACCTCCTATTAATCAATTCTTCTACAATAAGTATTTGACTGATTTTGTTAGTTCAAAGAGGTCTGAAAATTTTTGGTTCACAATAATTATTTGTTTTAAATTTTAATGGAATTCATTAACAAATTACAGTTTAGGGTAATAATTAATTTAATAATCAATAAATTGGACGTTTATAGGAACAGTACCAAAGTTAGAAAACAACAAAAAATCACAATTTTCAACAGGTAAGGGTCACTCAATTAGTTACCGATCGGACAACACTTTCAACAAAAAAAAAATCGCGTCGGGTAGTTAAAAAAACTGTCGCAATCCCCGATATTAATTTGGCGCGATTGGGTCAACAGGGGCGATATGTCTATCAGACTACACGCTTCCTAAGGCGTCTCCGACGACTGAAATTCTTAATGGGTTTTGGCCATACGAAATGGTAGTGGGCGGAAAATTTTGATGCGTATGAAACTGTGGACAGGGGCCGCCTGCTGGAGCCGTGTTAAAATATAAACCAGTCTAAAGAATCAGTAGCGGGTCCGCCATTTTGTACGAAGTAACTTTTATCTCTGAGACTACTATCGTTTGATACAGTTAAATTTCATAATCCAATTGTTTTAGTTACCGAGAACTTAATAGGTAGAATATAATTTATGTTTAGTATAAGTTTACGTCATAATCGAGAATATAATTAATATAATATAGTCTCCATTTCAAAAAATGAAGAGTCGTAGATACTCCATAAATTACTGAAAAGATAACCAAAGCTTTCGTTAAACGAATGAAAATAAATGACATAATGATAATTCTGATGCATCAGTAAAAAATACAACATTATAAATGTCCTATATTTTTGATGATTTCTAACCTATGACTTTCGACAAAACGTAAATATTTAAAAAATAACACTTCAAATTGAGAACTTTCCGAGAACAGATACATTGGTACAGCATTAAGTAGGTGCTTATTATTTTAATGTTTTAATGTAATGTAGGTACATTTTCCTCCAAAAATAAATATTTATTTATGTCTTATACTAGTTTCACACTTCATTCGAATAGTATGTTCACAAAATCAATATTATCGAATTATAACTAAAACAGTCTTTCATATAATGTTTAAAAAATAGAAAATAATTAATGGAGCAGTCGCCATAATGGTGTTAACTGTCAATTAAATTTTATATAACAATTCACGTGACATAATAACGAAACGGACCGGTTTCGTTTGCTTAGAGTGACAATGTCAACTGATATATTACTGACCACATTAAAATAATATTAACATAATTTTAATATAAACTTGTTAATTTATTTTCTATTTTAATTTGAAAAGTACTTAAATATTTTAATGTAGCTATTCAAATTTATGTTGAATTTAAACAGATAATTAACAATATCCCTTAAGTATATAAATCTCATATACTTCACTAACTGTATTAACTGGGTTACATAATATACAAAATTTAAGATAGATATGAATCGAATTATTTTTATCGACATATATTTAGTAGTGTGTATCATCAATAAATTTACTAAGAGCGAAGTGTAGTGAATATAGCTTTTACTGCTTTCAAACGTAAATAAACAATAGAAATCGTTTCATATTTTTTGCGGATCACACGCGTAGTTTGATTTCTCAAGAAATTTATTATTAGTGTTTTTTGTAGAGGCGTTTTAGGTAAATTTTCTTGATTAATTGTTTATGTGAAAATTATATAGCACATAATAACTAAACATTATTATTGGCAATAGTAAATGAGATATAGTTTCCAAAAGCTTCTGAAGAACAGGGACCGCTCAGAGAAAACCGAAATATCTCTCTATAAAAATCTCCTGAGCCCAGTGTTAACGTATGAATCAGAACGGTAGGTAGGTAAGTACTCGACAAACAGGATGATAGAAAGATGGATATCTTCAAATGAAAATTCCTGAGAATAATTTATATTTTATGGGATGGTTAAAGAAAATGGCACTTGGAGCTCGAGGAGTCAATGTGTAATGATCACTTTATGGGAGCGAAAAGATTTATTAGTAATAAAATAACCTATGATGGCCACCGCTAAAAATATGAACTTAGGATGATTATTGTAGTTTAAATTTTCAGAAAATTAGCGTCAATTGAATTAGGTACAAAATTTTACTATAATTATACAGTTTGGAACAACGTCAGAAACATACTCAAAAGAAAAAGTTCACACAGAAAATTATTAACTGGGGATTAATTGAGAAGTTATTTCTTCGCTTCAAATGCATAGTAAGGAAATTTCTGCTTAATTGTATCGATATTTACCGGAAAAGCTTTCCCATAGGATTGTGATGGATTTGGGTTTAAGTAAGATTGTATACAATTTGGTTTCTTGTGGGTATGTTTTAGATGTTATTCTAAGTGGAGCGGAAGGCAATTGATGCCTTTGAGGTGTGGTGTTGGCGCCGAATGCTTCATATTTCTTGGACGGAGCACAGGACGAACCAGTCAATCATCCAGAGGCTGTAGATAAAGGAACGGCTCGATAATATGTCTGAGACGAATTCTGCAGTTTTTTTGACATATTGTCCAGCGACTGACTGAGCGAGAGACTGGTGGTTTTGGGTGGCCTCCAAGGAAGGTGAAGCAGAGGAAGAGCGTCTGCGCGCTGGAGTGACCAAGTAAAAGAGCTGACTGTGGGCACCATTCATTCTGCCCTGAGAGAAGCGGAAGATCGAGAAGGATGGAAAGTCTTGGTCGCATGCAAGAATGGCAAAATTAAAAAGTGGTCACGATCCTCAGCCATGAGTGTATGACCAAGAAGAGAGAAGTATATAAATTTGTTGATTTCGGTTAATATTACGTGACAACTGAAACAGCTACGACTACAAACAAATGTACCTACAAACTTTAATTAAACTATTGTGAAGTCTATAATCTAGCTACCTATTGTTACCACCATAATAATAGATCGATGACACGTGTGATTTGTATTACTGTAATTTTGTACCTGAAAAGGGGTAGTTCATCATCACTCTTGCGAAAAGGAACAGGTATTCCATTTAAAATGTAACTTCCCATGTTATGTTTTTTATTGGAATGAGAGAATGTATAATCTTGAACCCATTTCGATAAATAACAATTCTATAACCATAAATGTGCTTTGTCAAACGTTTAGTTAATTAGTATCTAAATAAATGTGTTAGTTTGAAAATAAAGTGCCCGTTATCAATTAGCTAACCCTCGGTTCAAGATTGTGTCCAGATTTTTTCCATTTTCCGCAAAATACTATACGTTCTAGGACCACACTATTTAATAAATTTTTTATGTAAGAGGTTGCTTATTAATGGAAAATACTGTTAACAAGTCGTGTACTTATTAATATAAATTTATGATTCATCCCTGTGAACTATTCAGTCTATAAAATGTTCATGTAAAGTGTCTGTTGAATTAAATGTTCAAAATAGTTTCATCTGTCGCATGTTAGGAGACGGCAAATCCATCAAAATCAGACGTCCTCGTTTCAAGGAAAAACGACCTCAATTTACACACAGTTTACTAATACATTCAAAATGTTCATATGATACACAATATACTTTGGTACACTATCAAAGTTATTAAAGTTCGAGGTGAAATATTATTAAAGGGGTATAAAATAAAAATACAAGCTACTCATTAAAAAAAAGCTTTCACACTCTGTGCGCAAACTTAACCGTGCTGTTGATTTTAAAAATATATTGACGGGTAAGTAACGGTGATGACAAAAATACAACGCATACCTGCAGATGCTATAAACATTGAAATATTACGTAATTTTCGTCCGTCCCCATCTAATAATCCTGAAAAAAATATCGGTAAACTCATGACTTTTCCGAACGATTCGACGAGGACGATCGTATATTCAATAACTGAATATACACAAAATTGAATAATGTTAGATTCTTTATTATAGAAAATACTTATTTGAAAAACTCCGGAAACGGATAATTATTACGAGTTTTTCATAAGTATATATTTTTTATAATTGAAAATTTAATATTCTTAAATTATGTAAACCTTTTGTTTTCCATTAACAATAACAATTTAATAACAAGTACAACGTCAATAATAAAAATTAGCTAGCACCAGACGTCGGTCACCATGAATTTCATTTATATAAGTACCTCAATTGATCCAATATACCAGTCACCTTTCGATTGGTGGCATTTGAAGTAGGTATCTCATATTAACGTAGTTTTTAGAAATAATTCGCATAATTTTTGGGGTATCTGATGTTTTTAAAGAATGAATTTTTAATAAAAATAATCGAATTATTAAAATTTATTACATTTTGACAGAGAATATAATAAAGCTTATAAGTTATAAGCCATCCTAATGTTGCGTTATCATTTTTGTTATTTAATTTATTTAAAATCTGCCTGTTTACACGTCGTCACTCTAGTTCCAAGTCGTGAGTACGATTTAAAAGATTTTAATTAAACAAGTTTTAATATTGAATTCAAATATTACAATATGTATTGTTGGTATATCTGGCGAATTCTGATTAACAAAGTCGATTGATAAAGTATTTCGACCCCAACTAAAGATTTAGATAAATAATACCTACTATATGACTTATTGGTAGGTTTTATTTATAAAAAATATAAATATCCTAAATTTCGAATTTAATACACAGTTATGTGCAAATTAAATTTCGTGGTTTTTCTTATTTTCGCGTTCGCGCACAATATGACATATAAGATAATATATCCAGTCTAGTAGTGTGAAAGATTTTGCGGCTGTAAAATATGGCTACGCACGCTTTTCACGCAAAAATCAAGCGTCAACACTATATTTATTAAAATATATATTAGTACTTATTTCACATAATTAGTATAATATATTGTGTCTTATTTTAATTAACACAATGTTTTTCCAACAAGAATATATTATTACAATTTACTATGTTACAACATATGAGAATAAAAATAGATCGAAGTAAAAAGGCGTAGATACTGTTACCCCCCCCATAGAGGTATTAAATAAAAAGAGGGGCAAGTAATCGGCTTTCTCATACAACTGAATGAAGCAGGCCAACAATAGCCGACAACTTACGAGAAATAGCGACGCGATAAAAAAAAATGCAGGGCATCACGGAGGATTTACTTTGGTCACTATAATGTACCGAAATAATATAATGTAAACGTGGAAATTTTGTTGTGTGGAGTTACCCCTTTCTTTTCTTAGATTAAACATTAGTTAGAGCACACCTATAATTATTAAACTGATGTAAAATAAATAATTAAGTCCATAATTAAGATATTTGAATGAATTTGATTTTGAGTATAAAAGTAGTACTAATAAAAATGATGTAAGTAATTATTCAATACAGTATTGGATCATTGGACGCATAAAAGATGGAGTGATAAAATTGAGACTCGTAGCATTTTCAAGACTATTTCTGTATAATTATGTCATGATCGATGACCCGAAAAAAGTGACTGGAAAATTATCTAAAAATACAAAATCAAAAATGTGTTACGAGCGGTTGAAAGTTTAAAAGGAAGCAAAAATATACATTGTATATTAATATACAGTGACGACAGTAGTATAAATTCTAGCAGAGCACATCCGATGTTGTCACTCTTGTAAAAAGTCAAACAGTTTATTTATGTGACCGAATTAAAATATGTACAGATTAATTAAATTGTAAATGGGAGTGTATGTAAAATTTGTCAATTATATAACTATAATATTCATGTTTTCAGAATATTTTTTTCTGTGAATAATGTTAAAATATACTGCCTGCCTTGACAATTAATGAGTGTCGATTTATATACCCAAGATATTAATAAAACGGTTTAATAAAGAAATATAGATGCAAGAATAACTTTTACATTGTTAATTTTATTCTTAGAAAGATTAAATTAAAACTCAAAATATGACAAATAGAATTGATCCATTATTTTAAGTCCCTTAAATAGGAGCCTATACTTTTCATATTTAAGCACATTTGAATGTTCCTATAGAGATCTCAATGTAATTAAAATGAATGTATTCAAATATAAGGGCACTTAAGTCTCAATAAAACGTTTAAAAGGTCTGTTACAATACAATTGAATAATTTGTTAAATTTAATACCAGCGATCTGAAAGTTCACCAATTCGATCGGGTAATTCTGAATTCATCCAAACAATCCACAACTTTATATCAGTATGCGAATGGTAAAGCGACTGAAATTTAAAAATGTCAAATTAACCAATATGAAAAAAAATATTAAAGCAACGCCTCTGAATTAATAAATTTCTTAAAATTCTCGTGCAATGTAAATCTTCTTTTGGTACCCATATAAATTATAATTGTAGTCTTATCTCCTCTAATATCAGTGATATCAGTGATAAGTAGAGACTAATAAAGAACCATAAAACAAGCGTCAAGTTTGGTTTAATTTATTTTGACTGTTGGGTTACTGCTTTGAAATGATTCAGTCCGGTTGGTGAATCAATACTAAAATACCTTTAATGCTCCTGTAATATTCAGTTGACGGATATGTGAAATATCTTATAAATTATGTGGACGTTGATACATTTGATAAAGTAAGACGAATATTTGGACCGAGGCTATGGAATGCTGTAAAAATGTTAAATACTTGTTTACTGTGACACTGAATTTGATTTAAATTGGCAGTATGTAATATTATTTATTCATTTTGTAATTATAAATTCTTGCGTGATTCATACCTTGAATATAATAATATATTAAGTATAATGTAAAATTATATAAAAACTTATTTAATTAAAATGTACAGCATCAAAATTTAATTATTTATTTAAGCTCTACCCATATACTTTGTGTGTACTTATTTATATAGAGCTAACATTCATTATAAGATCATATTATGGTAAACTATATTGTTATACATAATTAATAAAATATTGATTAATGGAACCGTGCATATATAAATACAATCATATATCGAAAAATTTAACACTGTGTTGTCATACTAGCGAAAAGTATTTTATGTATTTATATGAAATATGTAGTAGATGAAGAATTAATATTGCGTTAATCGTAGCTATTATAATCAACCGAAGTTCCGGAGAGAAATATTTGGAGCTAAGAATGTAGATTAGGTGGCGTTCATGTCATAAGCGCAAAGCCAAAAAGGAATTTTGAGAACCAAATAAATCCAATCCACCAGAAATCCAACGATTAAACCGGACTAGTCATGTACAACGAGTATGTCGACAGGTAATATGACAGTACTGCTTTATAGTAGTCATTTATGGCACCTTACGAAGGCTCAGAGTAACCATATATCTTTTGCGGAGTTTGCGGTGGATTGGTAGGTACTACGTGTGTGGTGGTATAATTTTAGGAGTAACGAGGAGATAAGAGAGCAGAAAAAAAGCCTTTCATTATTCTGAGAGTGAAGGGGCAACATTGGACTTGACTCGGTCACAATGCTTCATGAGGATTTAAACTTGGTTTCCTGTTCTTGAAGCCAATCGGATTCCAGCATCCTAGAATGCCGCTAAATACAATCCACAGAGTGTATTCGGAGGACCTACGGGACGATGGCAGATACAAGACTAGGGCACGGATTATTTGAGGCGCATGTGGTGTACATATGCAACAACTGAGAAGCGGATATGGCAAAAGAAGAAGAAATAATAAGTCATGTTTAATGAATGGATTTCGGTTTAACCCATATAGTTTTTGACGCGAAGTCGTCTGATTTTGGACAGACGAGCGTCTGGAGAGCCAAATTGCGGTATTTGGATGGCGTAGTGATCGGGATTCCTGATTGGCAGATGGTTGTGACAAATAAATCGGACTGTGAATTCACCATAAGCCAGACTCAAACCTAATAATATATATAAGAGTGACTTAAGATTGTTTTATAGATTTATAGAATTGATAATAAACTTATAAAAATATTAAAATAATATATATATATATCTATATAATATAATATTAAAATATTTATCCAAACCGACCATTTTATTGTGGAAATGGATTTTTTTATGCTTCTTAAGCGAGCATTCAAATTTAAACAGCTGAAACGTAGCTAAGACTTTTAATCTGATAATAAAATAAATTGAGATTGTAATAATTTTCAAAGATTTTCAAATAGACTTAATCACAATAAAAAAATCTAGATATGACATAGGTATTTCCGCCGGATTATATGTTACATAAAAAAGCTTTCGGCGCTATTTTAAAGAAATAATTATGTATTATCTAACACAAGTGCCAATAGCAAATCATTCTACTTGATTGTACGTATATATTATATGAATACATTTTGACGATTTCGAATATTCACAGGGTGTCTCAGATTTTTCAGATTATATAATTAATATATGATTATAGTATTCAGATAGGAACTGAACGTGTTTTATAATTTGTCAAATATATATTTAGTGTACACTATAAAATTAAATCATTTTATGAACATTTAGTTGGAAATAATGTATTAAAAAATAATACTGTACCACAAATAATAAAACAACAATAAATTTTAAAGAGATACCGTAAAACTATTTCACTTCCAGCGCATCTATTCTATTCACAAAACTGCTATCGGCAGCTATCGAGGGTAGTTTTTCATTTTTTGTATCGAATTATTAGCACTTATTGTAAAAATTACAAAAAGTTAGCCATCTAAACAGTCAAAACTGTCTATCTCACTCTAAAATTTAAAACAACCAAGATAGTCGCTGTTAAAACATAGCACTTATTGTAACAATTACAAATAACTTATTGTAATTGTTACAATAAGTGCTAATACTTCGATACAAAAAATCTATGCGGCCGATAGCAGTCTTGTGTATAGAATAGATGCGCAGATGTGTCACTACAGGTAAATTAATAAACCAAATTCCATTAGCGACATCAAGGCGTGTCATGTTTACTAAAGGAATCACATCATACTAAATCAGCAAATGATATTAACAACAAACAAATAACAATATTGTTTACCTACAGTAATAAATTTATGAAATTGTTCCGTCAATCCTATCCGACATCGATAAATGGACCTTACCATTCAAATGTATTCAAGAAAAACCAAGCGTTCAAATGACAGCCAAAAAGCTGTAGAATCGGTAAGATATTTAGGTTTGACAAAATATAGGTAGCATATAAATTGAAGTATTAGGAGGTATACCATAACTGTGAAGAAGTTGTCATTTAATAGTGGAATTAGAAGACTTTAAATAGTATCTAGCGGTCATAAAAGTAATTTTATTTCACTTGCATACCGAATTTAACATCCAGCGATTATTTTCTTATTGCTTGTCCCATCAGGTTAATTGTTATTTAAGTTTTAAAAGATTATACAGTTTATCGAAACAAAAAAATAATTACAGTTATCTGGGAGAATGTAACATCCTGTACGTGTGTCGATACCAACATTAAGTCGTGGGTTTTAAGAGTAGGGAATAAAATTGAGTGATATATATATATTAAAACAAAAATTTAAACGCAAAGAACTCTTAATTTCTTTAAATTGAATATCGCACCTCGGTTATGAATTGAACGAGCCAGATGCTAACATTTGAAAATGAAAGTCAGACCGTCCAAATTTATTGACACATCTATTCTAAAACTTGAAAAAATATATGATCTTCGATAATGCCATTATAAATATTATATATTTTCATTAGTAAATATTTCATTTTTAATATATATTTTTGTGTGATTTGCTGATTAAATATATGTGGCATGTAATAAATGGCTTGGCATGTAATAAACTGAGAACAATAACAATATAGTGGTATCCAAGAGGTACAACACGTCCGCAAGGTAGACCTAGGGGTAGCTGAATCAATGAAATGATGAAGTTATGTGGAAGTACGTGGCAACGCAACGCACATGACCGAGATAAGTGGAATCAGCTTGGAGAGACCTCCATCCAGCAGTGGATAGATTCAGGCTGATGATGATGATTGGTTTAATATAAACACGTTATTCTTATGTTGAGCGTTTAATTTCAAAATGCATCAATTCTTTACTACGAGAAGACATCCCCTTTTTTATTTATAAATATTTTTAAAGCAAATATACCTACAAGGTTTTTTTATGATGGGTATTTGAGATATTAAAATTGATAACTTTTTCGAACCACAGAACTATTCTCAGGAAGATCGCTTCTATTATAATAGAGTTCTACCACTTGAACGCAAATTCGATTAATGAATTAAATTATGATTCTTCACACCCAAAAATATGTTGGCTAATATTCGTAATATGTATTAATTTTCATTTTGCTTCGAATAATCATTAACATAATATATTTCAATGCGTGCTAACACGTTGTTTATTTTAAGCTTGAGCGATATATTAAATTATAGACTTGGTTATTTATTACACAGATTCTGACCTGTCCAAATGACAGTATATATTATATATTATTTTAACTGACAAGTTACTATTACTAGTAACACTGTGTTAGCCTATTGACCGACAGTGTTCTATGTCCACATTTAATCCAAGTAGTCATATGTTTTAAAATTGAATCGGTTTTACACAGTATTATGTAAACGCGATAGGTTTAGAAATAAAAATAAAACATCGTTATATATAACTAAATTTTATTATATAATACATATATATATATACCTATCAGTGGTGAAAGGTGGAGATAAGCTGTTAAGTTCCGACATAAATAGTGCACGCTTAACTTTGTCACTCAAACGTATTTGTTTTCATTGAACTAAAACAATGTCTCGATAGTGTTTGTTAGTTTTTAAAATTCAATTAAACCCTAATCCAAGCCATAGTGGATATTAGTAAAAAAAATATTCATTTATCTATCGACAATAGTTTAATATAGGCGGTAAAAAAAAATAACCAATACCATATCTTTGTTTTCTTAATTCAACGAAAACAGATAAGAACGACTGAAAAAATGTGCACTATTGTAGTTGGATCGCCCATAGCATACTTAAATTGTTATGGTTTGGTTTACGCAGGGTTTAATTGAATTTTAAAAATATACCAGTACCATCTGAAAATTGTATTCTTAGTTCAATGAAAAAAAATAATTATGACTGACAAAGTTTAGTTTGCACTATTTATGTCGTATCTTAACAGCCTACATCCACCTTTCGCCACTGATACCTATACATTTGAAATCAAATTAAAGCAAAAAAATATTTTTAAAAATCACAAACGCCTTTTATTTATGAAGATATAAATATTGTACACATGTGGGTATACAGATTGAGCTTTTTAAAATTGGTAAGTATATGCAAATAAAATAATTTTGCACGGTACGAGTATAGCAGATGGTACATTGTCATTTTAGGTTGGTATTAAAAGCTACAAATCAAAGATGGTGAGTTAAACTTCCGTTTCTACCCATCGTTGTACGATTCCCAGAATAGCGTAGAGCGAGTGAAACTACACGGCGTAGCACTTAAAACAATCAACTATTTTAATGTTAATTACCAATTTTCATCTCATTATTATATGTGTCTCATATAATATTATACACAAGACTGCCGTAGACTTTTATTTAATGAATCAGTCAATTTTGTATAGGTATTCTACGATTGTTAACAGTCAATTATCATAATGCATTGATAAATATTCCTTGCCTGTAATGCATTGAAATCAGCGCTCGAAATGGAATATTTTACGAACCGGAGCGCTCAATATTTTATGAAAATGTTAACATTGTTATCTAATTGCTTGTATATTTTATAAAAATAAGTGTATTATGCCGTGTCCACATTGACAACGAGTTGCTGGCAATCTCATTAAATTTCGATTAAAATAATTTTTGGTCAAACAAATTTTGATAATTATCGTGAAATTTAATGAGGTTACCAGTGTGGGCAAACTTTTAGATTTTTACGTTAAATGGCAAATCTAGCTCACGGTCAAATTAATATGTCCACGAGACGGAGCGATAATTTTGGTGATTTTACGAGCCCTGATTGAAATTAAATTGATAGTTTACTTACTTTTAAAGTAGAATAATATAATACCTTGTTAACTGTATGCCTATTTTTATTGCTATGGAAATTTGCGTGTAAACGTGGTAAAATCTGTCTTCGCAATAAATGCGATTCCCAGAAGAATTATTATTTTAAGTTAGCTTATTTTACCGTGTTTCGTAGTATCGTATCATAATAAAGTTGCCTACAAATATTTTTTTTTAACTAAGAGACTAAAAAAATAAAATCAGTTATTTTTATACATACAACACGTCAAAACTATCAAAGTGATAAACCCTCCAGAAATTTGTTGTAGTTCCACTTCTAACAAACGTTAAACACTGTCTTCCTCTCAGCTGCTTTCATAACAGTGTGATGTTGCAACTTGCAACTAAACCATTTTCAGAGATTGTCCAGTCAGTCTTTCTGTTATCAAAATTAAATAATAGTCGTTTTGAATTATCAGTTTCAGATTTTCCCAAATTATCTCTATTTTATACTTTCTATACATATTCACATAATATGTACCTATATTGTCGGTTTAATAATTCATGATTTGTGATATTATTAGAAATTTATACATACATATTAAAGGGTTAAATTGATGTCCCTTTTTAGCAGTGGCGAAGGTGGAGGTAGGATGCTAAGATCCGCCATAAATAGTACACACTATACCTTGTCAGTCATAGGTATTTGTTTTGATTTAAATAAGACTACAATTTACGGCTGATGTTCAACATAACTCAATTAAACCCTGCAAAAACTAAGCCATAATAAATGATACTCAAAAAATACTCATATGTCTATAAAATATCTAAAATTATGCAATTAAATCATAAATAACTTTGAATATTTTATAGATAAAATAATATTTTTTTATCTATTATAGTTTGGTTTATGCAGGGCTTAATGGATTTAAAAAAAATGAACCAACAATACATGTAATATGTATTCTTAATCCAACGAAAACAAATAAGTATGTATGAAAAAGTGTGCACAATTATAGTATAGTAAATGGTATCGTTCAAAATAATATTACCTAAACTATTATCGTTTAGCGACGCAGGGCTTAATTAATTTTTAAAAAATAACCAATCTCATTTGTAAACTGTAGTCTTAGTTCAATAAAAACAAATACGTATTAACAACAAAGTTTAACATGTACCCACTATTTATGGCGGATCTTAACAGGCTACCTCCACTCTTCGCTACTGCTTTTTAGTATCCATGTTTTCATGAAATGGAATTATATAGGAATGTAGGTATATTATCTGAGTATTCTCATCACTAAATATTGAAATAAAGTGAGAGAAATATCAAGAGAGTATTGATATTATCTTGAAAATTGTGCTTTGGGCATTCTCAAAGTGATACCTTATGTTTGTTGTGGTTCTAGATATCCTTTGCCTACCATTATAATATAAATATTCCTATTTAATCACTCTTAAAAGAGGTAGTCAATGGAAAAGTATTAATCATTTAATATGAATTAAATAAAATATAAAAAATAATATCATTCATAAAACACCGTACGATGAAATAAAAGATCGTCACATGACTTAAATGTAATATAGCATTAAAAAATGTTGGAATGCTGAAAATATTGAAAATCGGTGGAAGAAGGAGGAGGTTGAGAAAATTGTGAGATATTTTGATAACCAAGAATAAGCAGTATGTATGAATAAGCAGTATGAATAGCAATAGAATCATACTCCAGGATTTGGGGGCGTATATTGGTTGCGCATGGAGGAATTTGAATTATGAATGGAAAGAAATCAAAATAAAACAATTTGTGAAAATATATTTCGCGCTCATGTAATTCGCTAATAATATTTATTTACCTGTGTCGGTTAAATTAAGATGAGTGAGCAAGTCCTCAGTAACACTCGTGGTGAGCGTATTGCATCTAGATGAATTTAAATTTGAAAGTAAAATAAAGAAATGCACTCTAGAATCACGACAATAAAGGAAACTGATCATGGGTTGCTAGAAAAGTTATGGCCACAATATTGTAAATACCTACTGAAAATTATGAGTAGGTAGTTGAAAAACTTCTCACTCATGTTTCTTTACTTTTATAACCACGAATATCAAGATGTGCCAAAAATAAAATAAATGCAAAATTCAGTTGTTTTTGCAGCAATTTTTTTAACACTTGAAATATTGTTACAACTCAATTAATGCGCACACGCTCATTACCACAATAAAACTTGAGACAAAATACTAATTATGTTTATATGGTTTTTAAGATATTTCTTATTACGTCAAAGCAAAAATTATTACGTTATGACCGATGTATAGAAATCATTTAAAATATATATAAGTACACAATATCTCGTAACTTTGTTACGAAATCGGTAGGTGGCTTAAGCATCAAAGCACAGTGCTTGAAATGCGATGGTTATGGGTTCAAGTCTCATTTGGTGAAAATATACTATTTGTTTCTAATCAGTAAGTATATTTTATAAGTTACAAACAAATATGTATATTCAACGAGAATTCGAAATTCATAAATCATATTAAAATAGTTTTAGTATAAATTACGACGAAATTTATTTATTTGTGATAGTAAACTAAACTGATTCTAAGATATATTTTTGTTTTTCTTACTTTATTTTAATTTTTAACACTCAACAGGCCTCGGTGATTGAGGTAATCATGAAGAAACGCTTCACGTGGGTGGGACATATTGTGTTCCGCATGCCGCCAGAAAGTGTGACACTTCCTACCCTTGTGGAACAGCCTCAAGGGTTCCATCGCCATGTCGGTCCTCCCTCACCCTGCAGTGGTGCTATAAGTGCTATATAGCGGTGCACTGCAGGTCTGGCATAGCGGGAGGCTAAAGAGAGATGGACGGACCGAAGGAAGTGGGGTAAACTTGTGCTTGGCCTATGCCCCAATACTGGGGCGTGACAGGATAAAATAGAGAAGAGTAGTAGTGAATCAATCACAGAAACACCCAGACCTTCAGATATAATATATACTATGACGTTATCAGGAATCGAACCCGGAGCTCAAGGATGAGAAGCCAGTACCTTACGCGTTGGACTATGCGGGCCGGCAAAAAATTAACCTGTATACGAATAATAGTAGAACGTTTTCCATGGATATTAACAAAATTTTTCTTCACTAAGTTAAATCATTGTTAATGGAATCAATGAGTAGATACATTTGTGGTCTCAAAATTAGTTAAAGCAAGATTAATAAATATTAAAACATAACTATCGCTATAAATGAAGGTTATTTCTTTGATGATCACATCAATGTCGACTCAGCGTAATACAATAAGTGCATTTTACACCAGTTTAGTATTCATATAAATTACAAATTGGATTAAAATGTCATGTAGGTACATATCAACAAAAAAATAAATAAACAAATATCTGGTGACAAAATTAATACAATGTAATTGAAATCATTAATCCATTTACTGATTTCTTCTTCTGACTTGGCAACAGCGCAATAATTTAATTTAATAATAATGTAAAATAATTATCAGCATACTTGTAATAAATATCATATTTATTGATGAAATTATCCTAGAAACATAACAGGATTTTTTGTAATGTGTAATAAATAAGTAGGTATAATAAGTGTGTCTGAGTTTTTTCTTCTTCAGTTTTTTTTAGTTCAATCCGAGAAATTACTATGACTAAATATTATGTAATATTGACATAAAGAAACATGAAAATTCTTGTTCTAAAAAAATGAAAACAAAACGGTCAGTAATTTTCACGTTATGAATGGGTTCTTTTAATGTTTTCCGCTGGAAAAAAATTGGCACTCTTTTTGCAAAAAATCAATGTCACAAAACAAATAAATTCATCATTTTATAAATGGTTAAAAAAAGGTTGAATTTATTTGTTGTCAACATCAAAGAATCCAACATTGATCTATATGAGTTTCGTTAATTTTATGCATACATCTTTTTATTTATCAATGTATTTTATTTCCTAATTACAGGACCTTATAATACTGAGGTAAGTACATGTTTTTTTATTTTACATATTTTAATTTGCATACTATTATAATCCGTTATATTTTTCGTATCAGATGGCGGTCATAATATTTCTTAAAGAATGTGAAATAGGTACTATCTAACAGTGGCGAAGGGTGGAGGTAGGCTGTTAAGATCCTATATAAATTGTGCATACTAAGCTTTGTCGATTGTAAGTATTTGTTTTCATTTAACAAAGACTACAGTTTACAGATGGTGTTGGTGAGTTTTTTAAATTAATAACATTTGTTATCTAATATGATTTGGTTAAGCAAGATTTTATAAATTAAAAAAAAAGCTAACCAACAACATGACGTGTAATAAATGTATTCTTCATTCAACGAAAACAAATAAGTATTAACGAAAAAGTGTGCACAATTTTGTCGGATCGCCCAAAGCATACCAAAACTATTATGGTTTGGTTAGGTAGGTTTTAATTGATTTTTTTTTTAAATTAATCAACTCTATCTGTAAATTGTAGTCTTAGTTCAATAAAAACAAATAAGTATAACTGACAAAGTTTAATATGCACTATTTATGTCGGATCTTAACAGCCTACCTCCACCCTTCGTCACTGCTGTCTAATATATTGTGTTATTTTCAAGTGAATTAATTAATTACCTGATTAATTATTTCGTTAATTAAAACTTTAATGTAAATGTCCGGGTACTTTATTAAAAACATTACAATTTCTTTCAGTTAGTTACTCTAAGGAACCGATAGTTTTATACCAACAATATGGACGGTTTATCTAACTCGTTAATAATAACAGCTTATGTTTACAATATAATAAATAACACAGTTCTAAGCGAATGAAACGATCGTCGTATATTTTGTTAAGTTGTATATATAAAACAAAATCGGTCCTACGGGAAGTTTTAGACGACGGTTAACATAATTTATTCCTACTTCTATCAAATTGCACTCATAGCTCAAGCTTGTGGACGCAGCTGTTCCGAAACGTCCATTTCTTTGCTAAAATTACTCTAGATACCTATGGAAAAGGAGGGCACTATATTATATTAAAATCTGTTCTTATTATTGATCCGAGAATATCGTAGTAAAAGAAAAAAGAAACAAATTTTATTTAGCTATCATTAATGACAGTGTCATTAATGACATTTTTTCTTTTGTAAAAATGGATATCTAATAAATTAACCATACAAACAATTATGTTCACCCTTTTAAACAATAACGTCATGTTAAAAATTCACTACAATCTTTGACGTTAATTAAATATGTAACGTTTATTTAAACCTCTCCCAACTAATTTTCAAGAAAATTTATCAGATACTTTAGGAATCAGCTTATAGTTAATAATATATGTAATAGTAACTTATTTTTAATATATCGGTAGGTATACGAAATATATAATCATTATACAGATTCTAAATGATCTGATGATTGTAGCAGCATTTTCACTCATTAACAATATATATACCAAACACATAATATAATACTAAATTCCGAATGGTGACAGAACCAATGATAATTTTGCTAGGTACGCTCTTTTAATATAATATTCGCACGTTCGTTCACAAAAAAAAACAATATGACGTAGATGTGGCGCGAAAGCTTTTGCATTGTTACGAGAAACAATGGTGAGTGGGCAAGACAAAAACTCGATCCGGGATTCAAATCATTTAATTATTAGTATTATCTAAATAATTATGTTTCTATATTTTCGACACAAAAACAAATAATATAATGTTAATATGTTGATAAATTGATTAGTAAGAGAATTTTTAAAATTTCATCTTTACTATTGAAGATTTTCGTTATATTCAAAAGGCATCTGGAAAAATCTTTAAATAAAAACACCAAACCCCAAGTCAGTATGTATTAAATTAGGCTTTATAATTATTATGAATTATTCTATATAAATGTCGTATTAAATTTCTCGTTTTCCTTAATAAATATTATCTATTTAAGATTAAGTTTTAGAAATTTGATTGTCATTAATGTATCATAGCTCACGTCGGAGTAGTGCTAAATTGCACGTTGCAGCGGTGGCTGCTTGTTAAACTCATGTGCCTTTTAAACATCATAATACCTATGTCATTTTTAATGCTTAGGGACCTAATAGTTCGACCATATATCTAACAATAATTCCTTGCAAAAAATACACAATATGTTTTCTGTCTAGGACTAATAACGGTAATTTACTTTTCTTTTTTTCTGTTATCGAAAACTTTAACGTTAGCCAGTTAAAGAATATTTTGTTGAAATAAAACGATTATTTATAAATATATGAAATATTGTATATACGATGTGAGTAGGTATAGCCTGAAACAAAACTGCAAAATGAATAAAAAAAATCTGTTTCAAAACCATTATATTTTGGCCTAATACATAGGCCAATTAATGATTTAATTAAGTTTCACCAATGATGGATTATTATAATTTAAAAAAATGTATAATATAATATTTAAAAGTCTTGGTTGAGAAATTCAAAATAAATATGTTAAAATGTTAGTTATTAAAAGTATTAGTACTTAATATATTAAAAAACGTGTAAAAAATGGTTAGTTATGCAAGTGGGTGGGCACACTAATTATAATCAAATTAATTACAAGTCGCAGCATTTTATTTTTCTATGCCCGTCATATCATATAAGCATTGGTGTTTGTCTTCATTTTACGACCCTAGTTTCAAGTTTAAAACTAATATTAAAATAACATAATACCAAGGTTGCATACCACCAAAAAATATTTCGTGCGTCATATTATAAGAATGTTACAGGAAGATGTCAGAAGTAATTTATATAATATGTGACACGAACAGCATATATTTAAAATACGTAATATAAAGAGTGAAATAAAAAAATGTATAAAATTAAATGAAAATAATAGAATAATAATAATATAATAGAATAATTTGTAGGAACTGTTACATACATGTACATGGATTAAATAAGTGGACAGGTTATATGTATTTAAAAAATGAATACTATCTACTGAGGGTATTTGCTAGAAATTTGATATACTTACAATAATCTTGTACACTTCCAAATGTAACGCCTAGTGTGGAGTAGTGCTAGAATGCCCTTGTTTGAATCAGGGGATATGGATTTAAGTAGTAATAATCACAGGATGTTTTAGATGGAATAGGTAAGGCGATTAGCTAAAAAACATTCTAAAAAGAATATTACTTCTACTATGTGGAGGCACATATACTCCGCTTAGGAGCGAAGATGGTTTTTATTACACTTTCATATTCACCAGTTCTTGTGATCGTGTTTCGCTCTCATCATATTCAAACGTCATATACATATATAATTCAGTGGTGAAGGGTGGAGATGGGCTGTGGAGATTCAACATAAATATAACACACTAAACTTTGTCAGTAATATTTATTTGTTTTCATGGAATTAAGAATACAGATTGTAAGATGGTTATTAAAATTCGATAAAGACGAAATTACGATAGATTGGAATTTTAAAAAAAAATCTAATATCTATCTATTATGGTTTGCTTTAAAGCTTAAAAATTAATCAATATTATATTCAATTTGTATTCTTAGCTCAATGAAAATAAATAAGTATGACTGGCATAGTTTAGGATGTACTCCACAGATTACTTTTCGCCCCTGATATAATATATAGTGTATTATATAGCTACTATAATTATTATTATAGGCATAAAAATAGCCTGGAAATGTTGAATGGTCATACAAAATTATTATTGGTACATGATTATGAAGATTAAAGAAAGAGGATTAGTGGACATGAAAATACTAATATATTGTTGTAAAACTTAATGTTTGCTTGCATGAAAACAAGGTCGTGAAAAATACGTTTAAGATTGTAAGATTGTATCTTTAGTTTCGGTTTGAAAAAAAACGGAGGATGTTTATTTTACAAAAATGATAAGCACACGCACACATAATTTTCAGATGTCCCAAATAGATCTGTGCCTAAATTAGCCTCAGTTGCATTCAATGCATGGCCGTTGGTCGAAATTTCACGCACTGCGTTTACGTTTTATTGAATGGTGAATTGATAGACAAATGATACGATATACTCACTACACCAAATTAATCATTATGGTGATTGAAAAATACAACAGCTGTTGCTTAGTCATTAAAATATGGAATTTTGCGTAAATTTAAATTATTTGAATGGCATTATTTATTAAAATAAAACACAATATTATTTAATACCTGTTTAATTTGAACAACAGTGTTGTTAATTTACGTATAAACGTACGAAACCGCTTATAATCACCATCTAATTATTATGTTTTTAATCAGTATAATCCATTTTACAACGTTTTTATTAGCTCGTATTCTTATTTGTCCGGTGGTTGTTTGTCCGGTACAAATCTTGCAATCGATTTTAACTAACTTCCCGACTAGCTAGACGTTTGAAACTTTTAGAACATGTCAGAACACGATGCTAATGCATTCTTTTAATACTTTTAGCCATCTTTAGGTAGAATTGAATCCACTATTATTGGTTGCTAAGTTGGTTGTCCTAGCAACTAAATTATTAATATATACGTGCGTTACTATGGAAATCAAAATGACATTTCAGTATTCTATATTTCTTTGATTGTTTTTTATTTACTTCATATCAAGTACAAGTTTGAGCAAATTGAGCATAATAATTCAACAGAAAATTTAAAAACGTTGTAGTTATGTAAAAAGTTCTTTTTATCTTGTAATTATTTTAATATTATTCCATTCAATATTTATTTTATTGTTTTTTTTATTAATATTTAGTTATCACTATGTAAAATAGGAAGAACAAGTCAATTATGTAAGGGGTAGAAATTCATACAAATTATATGAAATATATAACTTAATTTTGAATTGAAAAAGTTAAGTATGTAGGTATAACTAGGTACTATTTTCAGGCATTGGACACAAGTTAAAATATTTAAAGTGAAGTAAATATATGAAATTCAATAATTATTTTTTTATTCATAGCATAAGGGGTATTTTTAGATTGGTCCCTATATCTTTGTATAATTATTAGTGGAACTCACAGAAAATAGGAAAGCTAAATTGTATTAATTTATTTACAAATTCATTACTAACCGTGGTGTATGATAGTACAATTAAATTCACTACCAAATCGCTAGACACCACACGACATTTGATGACATAAGGGCCATTAATGGGAAAAACTAAGAAATATGTACTTATATAATTATTTACAGATTTCGGTAACATTTTATTTATCAATATTTAAAAATAAAAATACTTTCAAAGCGTCATATTCTCCATTACCAATTTTATTACGTTCGCGTAGCACTTTGAACATTTTGTTTTTATTATTCTGTGCGACACATTAATTCGAAAGTTAGAACACGTTAAAATGTCATAGATGCATTCTGGTAGCAGTTTAAAGTCGCTGAATTTATAGAGGGCAGGCCCCCGAATCGAATCTGTGTATGGAATCCGGCAAAGTCTCCCACTTGGCAGAAATATTAAATTTGTCATTTGATGAGTAAAAATACACCAAATTACAAGAGACAGAAATATTCTGACAGGTGTGTGCTGCTTTAATAGCTCTGCATTTGAAGGGAAATATTAATATTATTGAGTATGTGTTTATATAATATTAACTTGTGGGTAAGTAGGTGAGTACTGTAAATTAATAGTACCAAACCTATTTACTGATTATTATTTTACGAAGTTAATTTTAGATACCTAATTAGATGAGTGTACACCTGTCGCTGTAAGAAAGAAGGTTATTAGATAAATATTTTGAAAACTTTAATTTTACAGATACTTTAAATAAAAATATCGTTTACACATATTTTTAACAATGTACCGTCTTTAGTTTTGCATGTGTAATAATTTGTTTTTTCAATTTGTGTATGAGTCAGAGTATGGATTTAATAGGTTGAGCAAGTGGCTGCCATCCATTTCTCGTAAAAACAAAATCTGTTAATACAAACCTCTACTCTGTGGAAGCCCATATTATGATCTTATGAGGATCGGACATGGTTGAATAATAATAGTTTACTCGAAATTCTTTCCCAATATAACGATGACCCATTATTGAACATTATTGAAAATACTCGTAAAATGAGCTCTTGTCGGTTTTGTACAGAAACAATTCGAAAAAAATAATTAAGATACCTTGAGAGCCAAAAAACCCATATGAAATTTTACAAAGTTTCAAACAAAACCAGTTTTGTACAGATTAATTTCGAATTGTTTCCATTTAAAACTGGCGTAACCATACGTTTCAATTTAGAATAGATAAATTCTGACATTTATTCTTTAAAAACTTGTAAAATCGTGTGTATTGTAAAATATTAAAAATATTAAAACACGATTATCTCAAAACTATGTTTTTTGAGTTGTAACTGCTTAATACTGGGTCATCGATAATATATCTAATTATATCCTTAGTTCGAATTGATTTTAAATTAAATTTTGATTGAGATAAAATAACGTGTGTAAAAAGATTTCAATTTTTGTGGTTATTTCGTTGATACAAGTATATTGTTATCTGTTGTCTCTGTGGGGCTTATGAGGCTTAACTATCCATTCTCTTAAGTGACTAGAAAATTGTTTGATAACATTTGTATACTCATAGTCATAAACCTCCACATACAAAAAAAAACAGTTTTTCATGTGACGTCATATTCCCATATCTTTACTGTTTATAAGAATAATATATAATATCGTGGTAAGCAGCGATTTTGTTTGATTTAAAAGGGGTCTCAAAAGAGTTCAAACCAGTTAAACAATAAGTAAATTAGATATACAAAATTCTTAAAAAAATACATATTACTCGAATATTTAGTGTAAATGGTTATCAAATGAGTAGTATATAGATTTTTAAAACGATACAGCAGTATTTTTTTCTGATTACCACCAAATTGACATTTGTGTTCAGTATTGTTTGGAAAATCATTATGGAACGAAACACAGTTGTACAGCGTATGCAAATTGTTAACATGTATTATAACGATAATGAATCTATTTGATCTACGTTTCGGGCATTACGTGAAATTTATGGTCAAAATAACCAACCTACAGCGCTTACTATTTGTAATTTAATTGAAAAATTCGAGTCAAATGGTAATGATTGTGATGTTAAACATCCAACTCGTCAAAAACATAAACGTACTGTTGAAAATATCAATGTTGTGAATCAAAGTGTGGATAAAAATCCAGAACATTTAATTACACGTCGTTCTCACAAACTTGGACTTTCTGTCGACACAATAATATAGAATATTCGGTACTGTTCGGTTATCAAGAATACAGCGGAAAACACATTTTTAAAATACCCGATATACTGGATTATTTGTTAGTTTGGGTTAGTTTAGGTTAGGTTAGGTTAGGTTTGGTTAGGTTAACCTAACAAATAATCCAGTTTATCGGCTATTTTAAAAATGTGTTTTCCGCTGTATTCCTGATAACCGAACAGTACCGAATATTCTTCATAAAGATTAGCATTTAAAGGCGTATAACATACAGTTAATACAATAACTCAAACCGAATTACTATTTGGTGTGTCAAAATTTTGCTGATTGGGTTTTATACCAACTTGAAACAAACCAATTATATCATAAAATAATTACTTTTAATGACATGGTGTGATTGTAGGAAAGAAATATTTAAATATTTTTAATAGGTTTATGGTTTTTTTAAACTTTTTATCGTGGGGGGCATCAAAATCAGTGCATCAGACCTCCATGTCCCTAAACCGGACATCGATCATGGAATACATGTCAAAGGTTACTTTTCTTATGCTTGTGGGTAGGGAATTTTCCGAAGCCTATATCATAATATGTTTGCAATATCTACATATACCTACAAATATTTGAGTATGATAAACCTACGGGAAATAGTTATTACAAGTGCGTCAATGGTAGAGATGAGATGTTTATTTTCAGTCGAGGCAAACTGTAAACAGAATGGCATGCCTCGCACATTACTCGATTCCAAAATATTTGGGTACATAAGCACCAACTCCAAAAATACATAAGAATTTTGGGGGATGCATGGATAAATTTGACATAATATACCTACTTACATACCTAGACCCATTGTAAAGTATTTTCTTGTAGCGATATGAAAGTAAAATAAAAAATTGAAGGTCATTATTTTCTGTATTTTATATTTGTTAGAAAGTATCGTGAAAATCTTGAATATAAATAAAAAGGATTTAAAGTTATACACATTTATATTTGTATAAAAATCGATGTTTTTAAAAATAAATATAAAAAAATATCAAAACAATTAGTCAACAATCTAAACGTTAAAAAATTGAAAACTTAAGAAGTAAACTAAATTTTAATAATAAATATGACCAAAAATTATATTGTATTTTTTTTTAAAGTTTATCTTTGACTTCAGATTTATATTTATTAATTAAAAGTTGAAATTGTAAATTATCAAAAAAAAAAAAATATCAAATTGCAAGCTTCGTTTTTTTTTGCCGCTAGGTTCTCTGTTGGCATAAGAATCCTCCTTAATTACATTAATTGTTAATAATGTATGGTTGATTATGAATCTCGAATAAAGTTAAATTAAACCTCACGGCCATTTTTCCAATATCAGTCGTAGAAAATGTAAGTTATTTTTGACCGTTTAAACTAATTTAAAGCTTTTATCGTTTTATTTATAAATTTGTATGATAAGTGTACTTAATTAAAAAACTTTTTACGTTTTCATAAAGAAAAACGACAATCCTATGTAACCCCAATATCCCCAATGCGATAATATGTTTCCCTACCTACCCGCTTGTCGCCAAGTTAGATTAACACGCATAAAAATATATTTTGGGATCCAATCGTTGAAAAAAATCAACGACCGGATTATTCAATTCGATATAATATTCTGCACCTGACTGGCGCCCGTGAGTCACGTAGATTTCGAATTTTCCTGTGGCGCCGAGAGGAAAAGGATTTTGTTCGAGAAAATTAAATTGGACTTCCGAATTACAACTGTTGTGAAGTTATTACCCTCAGTCATAACTATTCGTACGCGGAGTTACTGAGAATTGTTATTTTGAAGAAAATTAGACATTTATTTAATTGTGGTACCTGTCAAATTCATAGTGGACATGCATTGTATTATACGTCTGCGGATAGTATACATAACGAATACCTAAGGTAACTGCCACTCTTGAAACTCATTCCCGAGGTAAAACAAAAATACATGGACATTGTATATGACCATGTTAAATGTTGGGAAATAATTTCGTTACAATTTTTGGACAGTTTGTATAGTACAATGTTCAATGTTTACCGATCTGTTGTAGCTCAGTCTGGACTAGGTATTGCATTCATTGTAGAACAATCATTAAAATTAAAAATGTGGCTACGATGGCTTCCTATATCTCTCAGGAGTATTTGAGAAATATTAGAAAATTTAATTGAAATCTACACAAATAATTAGCCTTGTATATTAATTATTTCAGAATGTTAGTGGGTTTAAAATTACAATTATGATATTTTTTGTCATACCATAGATGAATTGATTAGTGTAATAGAATCAAATGATACGTATTTGTAGTATGTATCTTCTTCTTTCGACCATGTCCGATCCTAATAGGATCATATGGGTCTCCACAGAGTAGAGGTTTGTAATAACAGATTTTGTTTTTTTACGATAAATAGATGTCAGCCACTTGCTCAACCTATTAGGTCTATACCCCGACACACACAAATTGAAAAACAATATGTGTACTTGCAGTATCTAAGCAGTGAAATAAAAAAGAATTATTTAAAAATTATTACTACATTTTAGTGATTTCCTGGAATTGACCGCCGCAAATAATTTAGAATGTTTACTCTATGTTTGCTATATTGCTCTGGAATGGATTCAAAGAAAGATTCAACGGTGCATTTCATTTAGTTGGGTGTTAACTCAAATTATTCAAAATTTTAAAACAGACATTTCAATACGTAACGACAAGTGAAGTGATCAATACGCAATTGTTGTTTTTGTTATTTGTTTTGCTGTCATAATGATTATTAAGTAGGCTTCAAAGTCTCACACGGCATACCTACAATATTTTTTTGAATAAGCTTGCTCGTACAATTTCCCATGCTGTAAATTGTACGCTGCAACCAAAAGAAACGTGATTACTATCTATAGCTATTATTTAGCTGGTAGCTCTTTCTCTAGTTGTATTGGTACATTAAATTTAAATTGTCAACACAATTTTCAAAGCTATAAAAACATCTTAATGTTTTTTAGACGATATAAGTCTTCACAAGTCATTTCTAATTATAATAATTATAAAACACGCGTCTATAAGTTTTACTGCATTATAAAATTACATGCGTTTAATTATTAAAATATATTATCTTTCATAAAAATGCCGATTAACAAAATGTCTTCAAAATAATTGGCTTTATTTCAAGATAATAATATCAGAAACAACAAAATTCTAAGATATTTAATTAAATGTTAATGACATGCGGCTGATTTTAAATTTAAAACTACTATATTATCAATATTTATTCGAAATTGTCAAAAGTAAGCGCGCGTGGAGTTAAATAATGTATTGCCTATATTAAAAAAACATAATATATAGCTGAATTAAGCTCGGAAATATATCACCTAGCCAGTTAGCAAATTCCATTATTTTTCGTCAACCTCTGCCAAAAGAATCAAAAGGAATATTTGAAAAATGTCTATCTTCTGCAACTCTGATCACAAATCAACTAATTGTGGCATATTTGTCACAACTTCTCTTGAGAATTTTTTTATTTTTATTATTTAATTATGCTCACCTGCCATTTTTTAAATATCTCAATAATTATATAAAATATCAATCAATCGTCATAAGTTCTGCAGATTTTCATCAAGTCTTTTTCCTGGCCACCGTGGCCTAATCTTTTACCAAAAAATTCAATGTCATTATTTGAGTGAGAATTTACTTGGTACCTACTTATAATCTTCATCAACAATCTGTTAATACAAACCTCTACTCTGTGGAGGCCCATATGATCCTATTAGGATTGGACATGGTCGGAAAAAAAAACTTATAATAATGTAATAGTTTTGGTGTTTAGATCATATAACATAGAAAAAGTTATCGCTAAAAAGTAGGTTTGTCACAAAATTCGATGTACCCATTTATAAAATTATTATAATTTACTATATCAAAATTTCTGACCACTCTAAGAACATAATAATATGTGATATATTATATAGCAGTGGCGAAGGGTGGAGGTAGGCTGTTAAGATCCGCCATAAATAGTGCCCACTAAACTTTGTCAGTCACACGTATTTATTTTCTTAGAAAAAGATTACAACTTTGCGAAACCAAGCCATAATAAATACTAGTCAAAAAAACACTTGTCTATCTATAAAATATCTGAAATTATGCAATTAAATCATATACAGCTTTGGATATTTTATAGTTTGGTTTAGGCAGGGATTAATAAATTTAAAAAAATGAACCAACAATATGTGTAGTATTATGTATTCTTAATCCAAACAAATAAGTATAAATGAAATGGTGTACACAATTTCGTTGTACCGCCCAAAGTAGATATACCAAAACTATTATGGTTTGGTTAGGTAGGGTTAAATTGATTTTTAAAAACTAACCAACTCTATACGTGAACTGTAGTCTTAGTTCAATAAAAACAAATACGTATGACTAAAAAAGTTTAATGTGCACTATTTATGGTGGATCTTAATAGTCTACCTCCACCCTTCGCTACTGGTATAGGGTTTTTTTTTGTATAAAAATAAAGTATATAAGTAATATTTTTAACAACATAAAAATATGCAAATTTACACAACAATGAAATACACATTAGGGTATTGCCCATAACACAATAGTTTAGATTAACTACAATTGTATAATAATAGAATCTATTTTTCTTCTTCTAGGTTGTTAGGGACCACCTCGAAATTCTATCATTTTCTGAGAGATTAAGACTTCTATTACAAATTATAATAAATAAAATAAATTTCAAAATATTCGGTCTCACATCCAACTAAAAATCATCAATCGAAACTATCGCAATATAGACATCTACAGAAGAGCAATTGAAATATCAATTGGAAGATTAGCGGAGACGCAAACCGGACACCGTAAAACTTTTCCATCTGTGTTTTCTATGCCGTTTCTCGCTACTACTTCAGATCAAAAGACTCGATACCGCTAATTGGTCGCAAGATACATTTTCCGAGAAACACGATGAAATTAGTAAGAAGTGACATCTAGCGCTCTATTAATTTATTAGAATGTTAATTTTATTTAAAATATCAGCGCTTGAAGAGTATTTTATTATAATTTTTAACCGATTTTGTTCAATGTGTCGTTTATATTTTATATAGTTCATAAAATAATCAATGAAAGTAATAAATTGCAATATTGTGTTTTTATATCACTTCTTACCCCAAACTGGAGGTCTGGTGTACGATCGTCTCCTTCCTTCTCCATCTTCCACGTGGATGGTGACCAGCAACATGTCGTCCTGACATGATAGGTCTATTGCTACATCACACGGTCTACTCATCTCTTTTCACTTATTTTTAAACAAAATAACAATATGCTAGTTTTCGACAATTGTATTTATTATATTGTTTTATTGTTTCAAGTCATTATGAACACTGCACAATTTAAGATTTATATGTTAAAAAAAAACTACTTATGTATTTTTTTTTTAATAATACAAACTACTTAAGTAAGTAGGTATACGATATCGTTAGGTACATCAATAATACAACCACGTAATTTTATTTATACTGTTTTTGAGAATATGTTATTTTTAAAACATAATGGTTATACGTAGTAGATAATTCATAACTAAATGGGAACCCTCATATAAGACTTTGAAAATGTAGATATCTTCATAACTCACTATATTCTGCAGCTAGATATCTATTATTACCTAATTACTGATAATAACACCAACATCTAGTTCTTGCTTACTTTTTTACATGCTCAGGATACATACCTAAATATTGACATGGTGACAGGGTATCAATTCAATATAGTCAAGTGCACTGTTAGTTCTAGTATAAATTGAAATATCTCAAAAAGTCAAAATCTAAATTATCTGCTCGAATTGTGATGATATCCATGGCCATTTGAAGAGCTTTATATTTTTTACATTTTTTGGAAAGGTTTTTTTATACATTACAATACAATATTTTTGATAATTAATATATTATTTAGTTTATATTACAGATCTAAAGGGTAGTTAAGTGTTATTTTATATATTATATTAACTAGATATATGACAGAAATACAAATTACTGAAAATGTTCAAACTTTATAAAGAAAAGTATAAATCTAAATACATTAAAAAAATAATAGTTATGATATTAAAAAGATAAACCTACTAGGTATAAACTATAAAATGAGCGTTTGCTGAATATAATTTTATTATGTACCTTATTAAATAGATACTTAGTTGTTTTTTTATGATTATTTTTATTTTTTGAAAGAGATTTTTTGAATAAATTTATATTTTTGTTTTTATTGAATAACATAATATTAAGTGTATGTACCTAATCTTAAAATCCGTGATGCATTTCAATATATGTTTTGTAATGTTCAACACAATATATTAAAGGAAATCTATTTTTGTAAGGTAGGTAGGTAAATGTATAGAATTTATTTTTCTATGCATTTTTCACATTTCTCACATCTAGTTTTCTTTATAGCGGGATATTAATCTAAGCTTCGTATTTATAGAATATTTTATGAAAGATGATCATTCTTAATATACGAAAATAAATTCTAATCGCATTTCATTGTTTATCTAAAGACAAATAATCATTAAAATTTTTAAATGAAATCCAAAACGTTTTACAAAAAAGATCGTTATTATAAATATATGTAGGTATATCTTGGAGATAATAATATTATCCTGTATGGAAATAAATAAAATTATCTAAAATGAGAAGGAAGGTATAATAATATGTTATTGCATATACATATTAAATAAATAAAAAAATATACATAATACGTTTATCGAGTCGCGGTCTTCTTCCTAAAACCAAACTATAATCTATTTTAATTCATAAACCAACGTTACAAACTAGAATTTACATAGATCTAAAATTCTTTCATTATGTCTGTCTCACTCGTCAAGTTTGTACGAGTGAGACAATTTGATATAATACCTACTCCGAAAAAAAGCTTTTCTATCATTCAAGAGAGCTTTTACGACCAGTATCTATATTTTATCGTAGAGTTTCATACACATTTTGTTTTTGTTCTCATATTTATACACTTTTGATATTGTTCTTGGAATGTTGTTTATATATTGAATACAAACCATATGTGTTGTCTTATCAATATTAAATCATAACATTTTTTTACTTAGTTATAGTAATATTAATTTAATATTATTAAAGAAATGCATCGCTTTTCGACATTTTAGTCATAAAAATAATTTAATAATAAGCAACGTTATCATAATATGGGATCAAATCGTATAAATACTACACTTTGAATATCTATAGATAAGACCTATTTGCCAAACTATTTTCTTATACATATTAAATTTATTATAACAAAAAAACTGTTCGTAAAACACTGGACCTCTCAAATATGCGCAACACTAAAGTCTTGTTCGATGTTCAAAAATAAAAATCAAAATGGCCACCGTTTCCTGTGAGACTTAACCTGAAATCCCATTGCAGAATGAATTGACGTTTCATGTATTTAAAAAAAACATAACTCGTATTGAAGCAATGTGTAGTAAATATGATTATTTTGGTGAGGACATACTATTATTATCTTTCACTTTTATTAACTTTTAATTGAAATTTATTGACTTTTAAAGTTTATTTGTAGCTTCGAACGATGTAAACAAATAGTTGAGAAAATCACCTGGCACAAAACACTTTTGTATTTTAATTAGTTACTGCGTTGTCTAATATTGCGTTTATTCGTTTATCTTTTTGCGGTGTCACTGTTGAATTTTTAAAAATAGAACTCATTAAATTTCCATTTTCTTTTATGATAATTTTGTCAAATGCAAATGGCGGACAATGTCAGAAAGCGCGCGTTTTTGTGCGGCGGGATTTTTCGCGATTCGTCGGCATAGCGTCGCGCGCCCGCTCGTGTATTTTGTGTTTTTATTTCTCTCAATTTCTTTCCTACATGTTCATTCTAAAAATATGCGACGCGACTTATGAACGGGGGACGTGGCTATCGTGCTCGGTGGCAACTGTTTGACAGAACATCGACCGTCTAGCAATTTAGGTATAATGTGTTCGTGAAAATTCCACAAGTTTATCGATTTCGTAAACAAATAATCAATTGGACGCATTGAAAACGCGTAAATTATGATCGATCAGTGCCAAAAAATCGTTAAAAATAACTCCCTATGGTAAAGTTATGTAATCGATTTGTAAAGCTAACTTTTCAAATAAGTGTTGTTTTTGTATCATTAGGTTTTCATTTGAGTTAAACAATTTAAAAATCCACATGACTTAGGTATGGTTATTATTTAGATTTTAAAGGAAATTCAAAATTCAAACATATTGGCTAATGAATACTGTTGTGGACATAGTTGACTATAAAAAACGATGGGTTTGAAACAAAGTTATTTTTTTAATACGCTAAAGACGCGCCCAGCGCGTAACGATTAGGTGGCCATTCGATATAATTAGCATGCTATATAAATGTGGTAATTAAAAAGTAATTATCTAGTCAGCAGTCAATGTGTTAAGTAATTGTGTGATTTACGTTGACAGCCGTTTCGGGCTATAACACCATTTTCGGAACGGTTGACTGTAGTAGTTATAGTTGACCATTCCAAAGATGGGTTTATAGCTCCAAACGGCTGTCAATGTAAATGACTCAAATATGGTAGAATTTCAAAAAGATACTTTGTTTGAAAACCATTATAATGAAGTAAAAGTCTACTACGTCAACGCCAGTTCAATATAATATATAAAATGTAAATATATATCGTAAAAATTCTATTCATTCTAAAGAATATTATATATATCAATAAAAGATACTTATGCACCTAGGTACCTATTTATACATGGACCTATTCAATAATTAATTGACGTCTTGACTACTTCATTTCTATTTGAAGAAATATAAAAAAGCTTCATAAGATGACAGAATAATTAAAATGCGATTGGACACTAATGATAATTCACAAATAATAAATCATCAACATGATTTGATTAATTAATTTCATTGATTTTTTTTCACAAATTATTCGTATTAAAACTATTATAGTGTTTTTGAAACGATGAAAAGAGCTAAGTAATTGGAATAAATCAAGTGACTATTTATTAGTAATATATTATTACTAAAAAATAATAACTAGTTTTCGTGGAAAAACGCGGTTATAAAATAATATAGATAACATTTTGTTTATAAAAGAGGTGAAAGATTTGGTTGTTTCAACAAACAGTAAGTTTATGAGAAGTAATAATTAACGACGTGTAGTGAAAAAAATAAGCCATCTATGATGTTTTTTAAAATGTGGAGATTCAGTACACTAAAAATTGATTTTTTTTAAAATAAATACTTTTGATCCGTAGCTGGAAATGCGTAGCAGTGTGTGAGAACACCGTGTAGTTTATTTTAAAATCTCGCGAAACGATCAGCATGATCTTGAAAATAACGACTATTTGACTTCTTTTAACAAGAAATAACATTCGGAAATATTTTACAACATACATAGGTATTATGTTACATTTGCAAAATATTCATCTGACCTTTGCGTAGAAACCATAATATCGAAGGTGTAACACTACCACAATGTATCAATGGAACAATTCATGAAACTTATGGAAATTGACAAAGATGTGAGGTTTATTATTAAAAGCTTATACAGTGAAAAAATATTTTCTAATGACAAAATTTATAGTCTTTTATAATTGAAAGTTGTTTTTCTATTTAATGTTATGTACCTATTTAGTGTTTTATGTTTACCAGTAAGTTGTATAGCTATAGAACACGTAACTACTATTGTACTTGAGTACATACTTACTCGTTTAAGTAGGTAGATACATGTAATTGTCATCATATTCAGACCATCTGCAAATTATTTCTATTTAGAAAAATGCAAGTAAATAAATTTATAAAAAAAATAAAATGTCGATCTTACCTTCTCAGTAAACGTTAGAATTGGAGGGTGAGTTTTAGCAGTTTAGTGTAACTGCACTTTCCAAATATGCCGATATCAATTATCAGCCAAATTAGGGAAAGTTCACTCAAGGCTGAAAAAAAAATGGAAAATCAACATTACTACAAAACAATATTTTTCCTAAAGCTTATTTACCTATATTTAAATAAGTAATTGTCCATATTATAATAATATGAACTACATTTGTATTAAATATATGCTTTTATCAGTTGTCACGTACCTACCTAATTATCCGCCGATCGAAATGATAAAAAAAACTAATTTTTGGAATACAATTTTAAGATAATAATTATTTTTGGCAGCATAGACTACTATTTTCGTGTTTTACGGAACCACAATTGTCTATCATAGTACTGTAAAAAGTTGCTCATATACGGGTCCCTTCATAATTTATAATATTGAATTTTACTGAGTAAATGAATTAATATATATATTTTTTTGAATGCTCATATTCATAGGACATAGATAATCACCACTATTAACATTATCTTTTAATAAATCTCTTAAATAAGGCATTTGAAGTTTTTTTTAAAACTGGGTAAGTATATATTATGTAAATGTGTTTTAATTATTGCTAGTTTTAACGTACCTACCTAAGTAATAGATGTGTGGCTTCACTACATATTATATAAGTGCAGTTGGTTCCTTTTCTTATTGATATTGAAAAAAAATACCAAAAATAATATAAATTTAAACTTATAATATTTACAATAATATCTTATTCAAGCATTTCCTTCATATACCTACAGCGACATCTATAACTTGGCCGGGTGAAACTTATTTGTATTCGTTTCGTGAAAAGCTCTTAGATTCTGGTTTGAAACTTTGATGAAAATGAGGAAACTTCGAACAGTGAACTATTGTAGAACCGAATACTTCGCAGTTTTTTCTATTGATTTGTTGAATTTATATTTTTAATCAATCATTCAAGCTATAAGTAAATATTTTAACACGATGTGATATTGACAAATTATTAATATAATGTATTAGTTAACGCTTGATTTTTTTAGAATATTCATTTTGTTGCCTTACTCAATAGTATTTATAATACTATATTGAGATACACAAATAAATATTTCAGTTTCATAATGATGATTAGATTTTTAGTACTGTATTTTTTTAGACGTTAACCATTTTGGTTGTCACAATACGTTTAACAAAATAATACTTGTGATAACTACATAATTTAAATTAATAACAAATTTTCCTCGTTAATTTATAATATACGTATAAAGATTATTTAACTGTTTTCAGAATATTTAAATATCCGTTCAATTATCTACTTACAAAAAAATATCGTTCAATGCTTGTTATTGACTGTGTAAATATTTAATTTTTAAACAATTAATCGCAAAGCACACACTAGAGCAGTTTTTTAAGCAATTTTTCGGACACTTAAAAAAGTCTAACAGCATTATCATTAGAGAAAACACAGTTTTTTTAATATTTCAAGGTTGTTAATTTTTCTATTTCAATATACAATCTTGATTCTTTTCCAACTAATTGACTGTTTAGCTGGTATACTAAGCTTTTAAGATCCTTTGAAATCGTTTCTACGACGATTTAATATATCGTGAAGCAATAATCGTTACAGGGAATGCGATCACTTATTTTAAGCTTGTAATGATGTATTAGAATTTATTAAAGAACTTCAATATAATAATAAATGATCTGTCTATAAACGATCTATCGGTGTATTCTAACATAAAATCATATTCATTTAGCTTAGCCTTTGGCCACAGACTTCATTAATGTAATATTCTAGATATTTGTATATCATTAATTTAACAGGTCTTATTTTGGTTACTCTCTAATCTGTACGTATATTTTGTAAAATCTAAGTTAATGTATTTTTTATTGATCATTGAAACAATCAATCAATCACATTGAAAAAATTGGTTATATTTTATCAGTAGAGTTTTAAAATTTGTTATTAAACTTTAAATAAAAGTATTCTTTCGAAGAGAGTAAGTTTGTGCTTTATATTCTATTAAATAAATTTGTATTTGTGGTGAATACCATTGTTTTTTTTTTTTTTTTTAAATAAAACAACTTTAACTAAATAGTTTACCAACTAAAGATCAGAAGCATATTCGTTTACATAATAATTTGACATTAGAGAACCGAAAAGGTTTACCAACAAACGTACATAAACGTACCGTACCGTCAGTGACGTCCCTAAACAAAATGCCGCCCCTAGGCAACCACAGAATGCCGCTTCACTTTGTATACAGTATTTTTTAATCATCCTTTCATAACTCCAATATCTAAGAAATATGTTGTTTTGATACATTAGGTATTGACAAAATATATACATATATATAAAACATTTTTTTTGATGTTGGTAATACAGTGGCTTCTTACACATCGCGAACCCGACAAAAAAAATACACTCCTGTTAAACCTTTTATGTTAATTAATATATTTTGTTTCTAACCAGTGAGTAGATTTTTTTAATGGACAATAATTTCGTTATAACTAAGTTTAGGTAGCTCTTTCTATATATGAAATGATTCTCCTCGATTTGCCGCCCTTCGAGTAACTGCCGCCACGAAGCGACGCTCAATCTGCCTACCCCCACGGGACGTCACTGCGTACCGTTATTTATTAGGTAGTGAATAAAATGGCGAATCTGTATTTATCAAGAAAAGTAGATTAGTATAAAGTAGATTAGATAGTAGAAATACTGGACCTATTATAATAAATTAATATGCATAGGTACCGATATAACTATTATATTTTGGAATCAAAGTCCTATTGGTTTATATAAATGTGTATTTTGTATGTGTTATCTAATCAATCAATTTAATGGATCCGTACGTATTATATCCGTATGTATGCTTAGAAGACAAAAAAATCAATATGATCGCAATCTATATTTTCATAATAATTATGACAATTAGCATATTGTAAAATAAATTGAATACCCTGTACTTATATCTGAGAAGTCTCTTGCGTGTAATGATTTAACTTGAGAATTATTAGACAGCATATTTTGTCATAGATTATAATATATTATAAGATTCTTTTATACTCCCAGCACATTTTTCGAGACAATGTTTGACGAGGTGCCAAGAAAAACTTAGCATGCTGAGAACGCGGTCACGCACAATTTAGTGATTAGCTGATAGCGCTTATTATATTATTAAATTTCATCTTTGTGATACCATCACTTTATTTATTTATAAGAAACCAGTTAAAAATGTATTTTTAGTTTTCTTAAAAAATCTTATAAGTGCTTATCTATCAAAATAATTAAAAATAGCAAATTTGTTACTTGATTTGTTAATTTGATTGTAATATATGTTTAACTTTAAAAGTAACTGTCTATGAAAGTATAACTGTTGACATAAAGATGTATTTTATGGTATGACTGCATTATTTGATTAAATATTTAACTATTAATGTTTGTAATTTCTGTATTTTCTACCTACTGATTGATTTATTCCATTTACCTACTCAAAATTTTTTTTTTTATTAAACGTTATCCATAGAAATAAATAAAAAATGTAGGTATATATTTATTGAACCCTCGTTTTATGATCGCGACCATACCTAAAGCCTCAATTACATTGAGCTTCTTTACGAGCTGTTTATTGGCGAATTTACAATCTGCCTGTAAAGTCGCCCAGTGTAATCATCGAATAAGCAGGTTGTAAACACTCTACCGAGAAAAGTTGAAAGCCGGTCAACTTTACACGCTACACGCCGGCGTGTGGGCCTACTGCGTCTGCTCAGTAGTGCGCAGTACCAACCTCCCGGTAAAAAAACGAACTACGTTCCGTCAAAATAGTCGCTGACTTGTGGCTTCTCAGCGAATGGAAAGTTTTGTGTGTAATCATTAAATCGCAGTAGCTGAATCGCCTGCTTTTAAATTCGCCAATAAACAGCTCGTAAAGAAGCTCAATGTAATTGAGGCAAGGGGGGACATGCTCGTCGAAGGTCAAAATTGAGTTTTTATTGTATTTTCAAACCATGATCCTGGACACTCCTTAAACGTTGTAGATAATCTATTTATATAATTTTGAAGCTTTATTATCCTTTATAGTTATTTTAAACATTTGATGACTTCATAAAGTATTTTTGTTACATAAAATAGTATTCTTTTAAACCTCTCGCTCTAATGTTTTAGAATATAGTCATATTTCGGTACATAACTGTGCAGTGGCGTTAAGATTTTTTACATTTATTAATTTTTAGACGCATTTATAAAACCATTAGTATAATTTATTACGAGATAATTTTTGTAAAATATTCACGATAAAAAATTATATTGATAATCTCTGTGATCCCAAATTTGACAAGAATTAGGCATTATATTATTCAAAAATCGGCAAGATTAACACATTTGAAGATAATTCTAAAGATACTTATTATAAGCTATGTCTTTGACCATTCAAGTGTGATAAACATCTTATGAATAATGATTGCTTTATAATAATTATTGACCTAAGAATAAGGTAGTGTATTTTTGAAATACGCCATTTCTTTTGTCATTCCCCAGTGGTTAAGCTACAACATACGGCCGTAGCCATAAATTGTCAAACTATAATTAAAATAAGGAGTAAAATGATGTTAACGCGCGTGTTTGAACATGTACCTAACCGAATTTTTTTTTTTTTTTTTAAACGGTACATGTTCAAACATGAGCGTCAATATCATTTTACTCCCTACTTCAATTACAGTTTGTCAATTTATGGCTACGGCCGTATGTTGTAGCTTAACCACTGGGGAATGACAAAAGAAATAGCGTATTTCAAAAAAACACTACTTTATTCTTAGGTCAATAATTATTATAAAGCAATCATTATTCATAAGATCTTTATCACACTTGAATGGTCAAAGACATAGCTTATAATAAGTATCTTTAGAATCATCTTCAAATGTGTTAATCTTGCCGATTTTTTGAATAATATAATGCCTAACTCTTGTCAAATTTGGGATCACAGAGATTATCAATATAATTTTTTATCGTGAATATTTTACAAAAATTATCTCGTAATAAATTATACTAATGGTTTTATAAATGCGTCTAAAAATTAATAAATGTAAAAAATCTTAACACCACTGCACAGTTATGTACCGAAATATGACTATATTCTAAAACATTAGAGCGAGAGGTTTAAAAGAATACTATTTTATGTAACAAAAATACTTTATGCAGTCATCAAATGTTTAAAATAACTATAAAGGATAACAAGGCTTCAAAATTATATAAATAGATTATCTACAACGTTTAAGGAGTGTCCAGGATCATGGTTTGAAAATACAATAAAAACTCAATTTTGACCTACGACGAGCACGTGGGCCGTTAACGTAAAATACAAACGTAAATTATTTTTTTTAAATAACGAATACCGCGTAAGCAAATTTAATATGTAAAAAACTGCAGCAGATACTTACAGGGATAAGGAATACTAAAAACAATATCGCATGAGTTAAACTTAATGTGACAGTACTCGCTTGTGGGTTGTGTAGTAGGCACCTTTGTCGTTTATAGACGATTCGTATGAATATTCTCGAGGGAAAAAAGGCTCGACTGGGGTTGTTAAATAATTAAATTTTTAATCTACTATTTCTACAATCATCACTAATCATTAGGTATTTATATAAAACATTAAAACTACAATAATAATTTATTTATGACACCTAGATTTTTTTTGTTACGGATGAGTGTTATATAAATATTTCTACATTATTTTCTTTTACCGGAACCGGAAGATTGAATAGATAGAATAAGATTGGAGAGTGAATATCTTTGATCCCATTATCATTGACATTTATTTGTGTTAAGTAAGTGTAATATGTTTAACGCCCACGACGGCCGAGCGGTTACGCGCAAGGCTTATAATGTCGTAGGTCCCGGATTCTAATCACGAGTCTGGCATTCACACGTTATTTTTCAATGTGTATTTGGATCCAGAGTATGGACCGGAGCTAGTGACTAACACACATTTATCTTAAAATCAAAGATCTGTTAATATAACCCCCACTCTATGAAGGCCAATATGGTCGTCTTTGGATCTAACATGAGAAAACGTGGTTTTAAAATCGTGGTTAACCCAGAATTCTTTCAAGCTAATTTGAATAATTTTGACTTTGACTACATTACTTTATTCAGTTGGTAATGACAGAATATATTATATTTCATCTATAAACAAATTACCTACAAACTGAGTAGTTTATAATATATCGTATGAAGGTAAATACTTACAATTTTTGCTTAGGTACATAACGGAATATATATGCCTCCACAAAGTAAATGATATCTTGACAAACAATTTTTACAGGTAATAGATATCACCCATTCGCTCAATATGCTCTAAATCCTAACAAATATTGTGAATTTGAGCTAGCAGTAGGATTCAACACCGTAACCAACTGTGTAACTAGTAATCGTTCTACCCAGTATTACACCACGAGTATTATGATCTTGTATGAATACGGTTTAACATTTTATTTATTTTCGCTTATGGGGAAAAAGTTGAAAAACTGTCTGCTAATATTCGAAAAAAAGATTCGTTATTTGCAGACAAAGAGTAATATTTGGAGAGGAAAATGAAAATGGAGTGTAGCGTATAATATGACACAAACTCTAAATATATGAAGAATTTAGTGAACCCAATATAATCTAAGGCCCGTTTCAGACGGGACACAGGTGTCGCGTTCGTATATAATAAGGAGGCCTTTGTATTCGAATAGAGGAGCATTTGTATTATGTTTATGAACGCCCAAGAGCCAATGAGTCAACGCTTGTCCGGTACACTTTTTCGTCGGCCGCTACATTGTCAAGCCGCCAATACACTTGTTTTTATTACCGCAGCCAGTTTTATGTTCTAATTTATAATGCAAAATTATGCGATGACTCACTAGCTCTGGGGCGTTAATAAACATAATACAAAGGGCCCTTTATTCGAATACAAAGGCCTCCTATAATATATCGAGCGCGACACCGGTGTCCCGTCTGAAACGGGCCTTAACGTTGTTCCGACTAAAATTGCTTAGTTATGTCTAATTAATGAACATGCACATAAATCACCACGGATTTTTTAATGCAAAAACGTCTGTTCGGAGAAGAGTTAGAAGGCCCAAGTCGCGATGGTTGGATGGAGTAACAACGATGCTTAAGTAAGCTATCAGCGATTCAGATTGCAGGAGGATAACGGAATGAAGACGGCAAGTAGAGAAGACTAAGTCCTACCACAGGATGTTACACTATGAAAGATGATGATGATTTACATATATAGCAGATTGTTAGAACTATGAAACTTTTATGAATTTTGCGGTGAAACAAAAAACAAAATAATGTGCCAGGAGCCAAAATAAATATATTATATTATAGCACTAATTTTTGACAGCCGATACTAATTTACTAGACATGTCACAAAGTCGTATGTATCATCGTTGTAACACTTCATTGAAATACCGGCGTCTCAAAAATATTATTGGAATGTAAACTGTTAGTGAATTTTTCACTTAGTTGTAAAAAAATATGTATAGTTCAGTGCCCCACAGAATAGCGTAATACAAAAAATTGTTCTACCTTATAACCCAATTACTTGATATAGTTGTCTTCAAATTTCTTAACACACTTTTATTTAATTAATTAATTTCCATTTTTCAACATTACATACGATATGCATTCGTTAAATGCCCTAATTTTAATAATTATAATCACTGTACAGGTATTAACTGTAAATTATTGGTGGAACGACATTGCATTACAAGAATTGAAAATATAATTAATATTAAATTCTACAGGTTTTTTAAAAAGGTTTGTCGACAGCTATTTCGGTTGTAACACCATTAGTCTTGATAATGGTGTTACAACCGAAATAGCTATCGACAAACCTTTTTAAAAAACCTGTAGAATTTAATATTAATTATATTTTCATTTCTTGTAAAATGGAATTCTACCAAGTAAATGCTAACTCAATTAATAAGACAGTGTATTAAATGAAAAAATAATGTATAATATTTTTAATACATGTGTATAGTTATTACTTTTTGAATGCCATTGGTCGCCCGAAGAATGTCTTTAGTTCACCTCCAATAGACCTAAACACAGTGTTCAATCAGCTTGTAGTACTATCCGTAATTGCATAATATTAGTATGCATGCAAAACATGGAATTCCAGAGACTTAAGCTAACACAGCGTGGTATGGAGAGATACAATGGGTACGACATTACATTGTAAGGACGAAAAACAGAATAATTGGATAAGCAAGAGTGGATATGCGATTAACGAGAGCTGGCCAAATACCTAAAATGAAAATAGGCAGAACATATAGCTCGAAGGAGAGACAGCTGTTGGACGAATCTAGTCATTCAAAGGTACCGAAGACAAGAGATTGAAAGTGTTTGAAAGGAAGACCTAGTAGGCATGATATATTATTGAGTTACATAATTTATCGATGATCAGAGCCGGTTTTATTCGTTTATATTTTAGAGTATTTTTGTTTTAATAAATTTATTACGAATCGTGCCGTTGCTTTTTCGTACAAAGTGTTTTAAAGAGATAATTACATAGATTTATTTACATATACTTTTAAGAATTAAGAATTTTCTCGATTGCAGTTTTGGAAGACGTCTGTGGTAAGTTATGTTCTTCCATTTATTAGACCTTAATAATAAAATTGCTTTTAATAAAAATGATAGATTATGATTTTTGTGTTTCACTTGTGGTACTACTGAATTTTGGTTACTATTTCAATATGTACCTACTACTAAACAAAGAAGTAAGACCCAAATAGCGGTGGGCATATATTATGTACTTACCTCCTAATGAAATAGCAATAAATTTTTCTAAGTTATTAAATAACTTTAAAAACAATGACGTTTGAAGGTAATAGGTGGACAAATGGTAATATACATATATTTACATTCCAGATGATAGAAAGTCTCATTAAATTATATTCACTGTTGAAGCATGGTTTAATAATTTAAATTTATACACACTTATGATGTACTGTGAACATCTATATTCATAATATGTGAATAGTAATAATAATTGTAGAATGAGCCTTTGAATAAAAGATGATTGAATATTTTAAATTTATCTCTGTCTGTTTCGTCACCTGTAACCTGTTATAATATGGGATTCATATGCTACAATTTGAAGAAACCTGATGAAAAAGGTCGAAGTTACAGGTTACCGATCAATTTTGCTACCAACTTGAAGTTAGGACGTTTTGAAGCAATATTTTTTTATTTTATTTATTATAGTATTATAGTAATAGTGGTAGATTTGTTAAAAATATATTTTTGGTATAAAAACGCATTATAAAATACATTTTAGATTATCAAAGATGATGCATAAAATTTTTCTCTTTAAGAGGTCTCAGCTGAAAAATATTACCAACTCTTATCATTGAATTAGTTTCAATAAATTAATTTTGCAATTGCAGAAGTACCATAAAATTATTAATTGAGTTAGCATTTACTTGGTAGAATTCCATTTTACAAGAAATGAAAATATAATTAATATTAAATTCTACAGGTTAGCCTGTAGCCTGTAAAACCTGTAGAATTTAATATTAATTATATTTTCATTTCTTGTACCATAAAATTGTCTATACAGCCCTATAAAAAAACGCCCTGTATTTTTCACATATTAATTATGTAGGTACGTCTCTAAAACCCTTTACCTTTTTTATAAAACAAAATTTTTGTTTTTACTATACGTATCTAGTATACTAAATTACTTTAAAAAAATTGTAATAAAAATCGTAATATGATTCGCTTTAGCTTTTAGGCATGGTCCAAACACTTTGAACACCATTTTAATGTGTGATAATAATCATAATTCAATAATTATACGCCTTTTCCAAGCGATTACTCACATATTATATTATAATAAATATGATTAATATTCACTAATTAACTTGAATAAATCTTTTGCCAAAAGTTTAATTACAATAATGCTTTCAAATTGCTTTGATCTTGCAATCAAATTGCATCGAGTCAACCTGAAGTTAAATGTCAAAATTTCCACGCATTTCCGCCTCCGGTGATTTATTTCTTACTTGAGATTTTGAGGAACGGCTATTTGGTGATTTATGACATCCGCGTGTACCACGGATCTCCAGAAAGTGTTATTAAATCCGTTAATCATGGTCATGAATAATTTATTTAAGATAGTTTTAGTTACATATTTTTTCTCATTCAATTATATATATATATATATATATATATTTTCCTCGGACATCTGTCCGCATTTTAGTCATCTATAATAACGGTGTTGAAGACCTGTTATCAAATGATTATCTGACAACATTTACTTTTTATTAGCATTACGTGTCATAAATAACGAAAAATGTTTAGTTTTCATCACGGCTTTAATATGACATTTTTTTGGGTTGCTTCTATGGATTGTTTAAAAGTATCTGGCTATAATTGTATTAAAATTGTCTATTGAATGGATACCTGCGGGTCTATTCTATACTTATCGACCGCTTAAGTGATAGAGTGATAAATATTATCAAACTTAGGGTAGGTTTGTATCGAAGTATTAGCACTTGATGTAACAATTAAAATGAGTTGGTTGTAATTGTTGCAATAAGTGCTGTATTTTAACAGCAGCAAGAGAAGTGCTGTTAAAATATATGAAATATATTAAAATTAAAATATTAAATAATGATGCAAACCTACCCTAAGTTTCATAATATTTATCACTTTATCACTTTAGTGGTCGATAAGTATAGAATAGACCCACTGGAAAGAATAAATAGGTTCACCGTCCTTTGTTGGATGACATTCATCTCAATTTACTTACTTCTATTTGCAGTTTTGAAGATCAGTTCGCCCACCACCTGACGGCAAGCCACGTCCTTATCAAATAAACATCCTGATTACATATGTGGATATCTTTCAAAATTATGATTATTACTCACAGAAAGCTGTTAAATATAAATATTGAGGGATATCATTTAAGCCAGAACTGATTGAGTATCCGTTGACGCCATAATATACATATGGCTCCGTCAGTGAAATCAGTAAAAGTTGTTATTGTCTATTTAATACGAGCTCGATTTAAGACAGTGTATTTATAATAGAAAACACAAGTAATACTATTGACGATGAGACAATGGGTTAAGTATTATGTTTCGCCAAGTGGGCATCACACGAAATCAAATGATAGCCCGAAATAGTCGCAACAAGTGTTAGCGAGAATAAAATAGAGAAAGACTAAAATAACTGAGTCGACAGCAGACAGCTGTCCCAAACATATCTTCGCAGCTTCTGTAAACACAGCGGTTTGTTCATGTTATAATATGAAATACAATAACACGTGTGTATTGGTTATTTCGCATTGTTATGTTTTAATGTGGAATGTATACCAAAAATAAAATTCTTTACAGCATCCTCAGTACTGAGAGAAATACGTTTTTAACATAATATGTTATAATATTATTATCTGTCGATACAGAGATAATAAGATTGCATTATATTCCATGCATGTTCTACGCGTGGATCGCGATCAATCATAATTACCTACTGCAGGAGTTAGAACATCTATGTGCAGGAGTGAGAAAAATAGAAGATGTGAATCCTCGCGCCTTAAACTGAGGCGTAGTTCCTATCACCGTCGAGCAATAGGCTGTTTGATCAATAAAATAATAGTTTTACCGTGCTTTCTATTTGAAGGGGACAAATAATATGAGTACGATCAGTTAGAAGATGGATTTTGGTTACTTGATCTGGCTTTACTTGCTAATTTTACAGCTGAACTTAGTAATATTATATAGTATATGCTTAGAGCTATAAGGTAAAGGTAAGTGCATTGGAGAGATGGTCAGCATAGTTTCATTCTACAACCCAAATTTAATCTGTTGAGTACAATCAATACATCTGATCACTTACTTTCCTTGAAAAAAATCGCGACTTTGTATTTCAAACGTAGAATCAGGAGTTTGAAAAGAGACTTGTATGGTCAATCAATTGTAGGATAAAATTACATACCATTTCCATTCAAATTTGATTTGGTCATTAAATAAACTGCAGTAACTACCTATCATTGAAAGTTACACCTTGAGCAAACTATATCTTGAAAATGAAATAATAACTTGTAAAAATGTCATTTACCTGACGGCCTGCGCAGGAGAATCATTTTGAATTTTCGTGCCTAGACAATTTTTTCCCAATAATCGATTGAATTGAAATGCTAGTTAACCACCAATTTTGATACTGGATATTACCTAGATCATAGCTTACTTGAGCTTGGTCATGCCTGTTATTTTTCATTTGTTTGAAACATAATCGAGAATAGGCCGATTGTTCAGACCACGTATTAGATGATGTACAGATTTATGATAGAGAGGATTCAGAAGAAATTTGTCCGAAGTTATTACTTGGAGCCTAATGTCTAACGGGCATGCTTGAATACTATAGATTAAAAAATAAACATGAAGTTGCTACGATTGTTTTCCGACTAATGAGATCTGGTTCTTTTAGATAGTTACTTGAGAATGCATTAAACATTGGATGTTTCTCGATGTGTCATTGGTGATGCTAATTAAGGTAGCAATGCAATGGCTATGTCAATTGGATTCTTCGTAAATTAATATTAGGTAAAAATATATTATATTCTATGTACTTTAAGTAGTTTGAATAGGAATTATTTTATAAGTTCTTCACCATTCACTTGGAGACAGATTACGCACTTAAAAAATATTTTCTTAAATTACATTTTGAATTAGATTAACTAATAATTGTAATGACGATGCGTAATCATACCTACTGCCAATGTGTCATGAAATACTTGTAAACTCAATTTTTAAACGACATTAATGACAGATTGCACTTATTTCATAGAGAATATGAATGTAGTTACAAGCATTCCATCAAAATTAATGGATGCCAAAACAATTGACAGTCTCAGACCACTAATTTGTCTTTGTGAAAAGGACACGGAAATACTTTCAAGTCGAAGTTAGTATAATCAAATCTTGTTTTCAATCGTCAACTCGTCTTTTTTTCATTAATATTTATTTATTAAATCTTTAAAATATTGTTAAAAACAACGTGATACGTAAATATATTTAAAGTGAACACAGGTATAATACTAATACAGAGCAAAAGTACAACTAGTGTTGGCAACATTTGTATCATAATATCGAACTCGAACAAATATTGAGATTATCGGATAGATTTTACCTGTCACTAAGATTGACACTAAAATCTTAGTGACGATAGAAACAATAGTGACACGGTACACAGTAGCAGGTTCCGGATGTCAACGTTAAACATGTTTTAAAACACATTCTTGTAATAATAACATAAACCACATTTTATAATAAGTAATAAATACTTTGGAGTATGTACCTAGGTAATTATTTAATTAAAATGGAATTCTACCGATTAAATAACAACTGAATTAATGATTTAAAATATCACCGTCAATATTATATGCAAGCAGGCAAGGGCGGTTTTACTATTTTAGCGCCCGCCCTGTAAAAAAATTCGCCCCTTACATAATACAAAACCTATACACACTTGTACCTATACTACCTATAAATATTAAGTTCACTTGCGTTCGATTACCATTAAAATAGTACGGATTAAATAATTGATACCTACCTAATATAAGTGTAATAGAAAATTGACGGTCTCCTAAAACTGAAAAAATCAAGGATCTCCGATATTTTTCGTTAGTATAAAAATCATAGACTCTTCGTAATACATTATGCTTAAGAATGAAAAAAAAACTTTAAAGAATTTTAAACAGTCAACAAACAATTCATACACAATTATCAAAAACTATTTTTTTAGTTATTTGCACCGCAGTTGATTTTTTTATCATTTTTGTAGTAGTCTGTGTCCTCGAACTCGTTGGCATAATGCGTACAATGATAATTTTGTTTATATTTTCGATAGGTAAAATATTCACACATTTATTTAATGAAATTCTTCTGCAAAACGTTTTGTTGACCAGTAATTATGTTCCTATTAAATTATCAACATAGGAAAATTATATTCTTTACTGCAAAGTCAACAAGACTTCGTTTCTACGCCCCCAACTGAGCTTTGCCCGGGGTGGCTGCCCTGTTCGCCCTTACCTGGCTACGCCACTGTAAGCAATGGTCGGAGATTAAAAATTTTACTTTGTGAGTTAAAGATGTATTTTTATTTCTTGGAGCTCAAGCATTTTAATAATAAAATCTCATATCAACTGATGAAGATAAATTGCATAAAGAAATCGTAATGTCATGTTAGTCATTTGGTGAAATACATAAATCAATTTGATTGACCTGGTGACTAAGGAGATACGTTCAAAAGACATGATTTATGAAATCCGGGTGTCGGGAAAGCCTGATCACTTGTAGAGTGGTAATGAATTCCTGACTACCAAGCGATTAATCAATTTATTGGACATAAATCTATATTTTATATTAAAAAAATCGGTGTCCGTACTTATGTACGCGCGTTAGAAGTTATACTTCTTTGGCGTAACAAAACAAAAACAAAACTTGTGATAAACTAGATTCTTTGACTAGCTCTTAATTACCTTGTTAAATTACACTCAAGAAAAAGGACCGCTTATTGGAACGCCGTTGGTTTATTTCTATACACTTTAACTCATATTACTAAATTATATAATGGTTTCTCGTTGTTTTTAAGTGCCAACTGTCACTCCGACATATAATGGTTTGTTTACGTAAGGAATTGCAAATGGCCGAAAATAATAAATTTGCTGCCTAGGAGACGGAACAATTCTAAACTATAATATTATACTGTATAATCGTCAAGATTGCAGTATCACACTGTGGTGTAAAGGTAGTGCGTTCGGCTGATAACCGAACAATCGGTGGTTCGATTCCAATCCAATGCGTTTTTTTTTCGTGTGAAAAAATAAATTATGTTTTACATGTCACACGCCAAAAATACACTCTGATCTGATTTCCCAAACGCTCCAAAAGAAGTATAACTTCAAAAACATAGAAAATATAAATATTTTTTATGGTAATATAGGGCCGGTTACATTGTTAGATGCGATGGATCTAGAAGCTCGCCATAAGCTTTATGGAGGAACCACGGTGGGCATTCGGATCCTGGAGGAGATGAGCGGACACCATCAAGAGACACGGAGAGAAGCTGAGTGCGACCAACTGGTGAAAGAGAGTCCGGAGTAGAGAAATCTGAAGCAGAGTAAAGTTGTGCAGTCGGTCAAGGACCTGAATGATATATAGCGCCAGTTTGAGCAAGTAATGAAATGTAGAGTATGATCTGTGATCATCGTTTAAATAACACAAGCATGGATCATCTATTCTGTTGTAAAAGAATATGGGAATTTTACAAAAATAATTTGTAAAAAATTACATTGATAATGAAAATAAAATCTGAAAATATTGGTGTTTAATATTTCTTGCAGTTTATTCATTTAGTAGGCAAGATGTTGAATATTTTTGTATGGATTTTACGGATTCCTTAATCCCAATAGTGTCCGGAAACTTGTACGTATGCAGTTCGCCGTATCACACTTCACCGTGAAATGTTATATCGGAAATATATGGCCGTATATTAAAGACAGTCCAACCTCTTTGGGTCGTAGAGTACTGACATACAATCCATGTCTAAATAAAACTTGATACTTGTCGGCTTACACTTTACAGGAAGCCAGCAGCAAACAATTTTTGAAAATACCCAATATACTGGATTATTAATTGTTAGGTTAGATTAGTTTTTCATTCTTGAATTCGTGAATTTTGTCAAAATTAGCTATGAAAATTGAATTAATGTTCATATTAAATCTAATAAAAATGGACACCGTATAGTATTCAGTAAATATCAAGAATATCTTTAATTTTAAAGAATCCATGTTTATCATCCCAATTAATATGACGGAAATCAATAATATCTACCTATGATATTTTATATTATTGAGAAAACAATGGTATGTGTAGTAAAACCTGACTAATGACACAATAATGTGGAAGCACATTTCCCAGAAATAATAAAAAATGTATTTAAAAGAATTATAATAAAATTAAAAAATAGAATATATTATGAGAACCAACCACTCAGTTTAAATGTTATTCTAGTTTACAAAAACACATTATTTTTTTACAAAATTCTTATATCGTCTAATCTCTAAAATCCCGACATAACATCGTTGTTAAGAAATTAAATTGCAATAAGTTAAATTGCAAACCCTAATCTCTGCTGTAGTATTTGACGCGCGAATATAGCGCTTGGTAAATGATAATTATTTGAGAAAGTTAATCAATCTTGAACATCGCAGCCGAGGTGTCAGCCAGAAGACATTTGCCAAATAGTACAATGATCCTAGTCACGGCATACCAAATAAATTAATTAGTCTAAGTATACTGTACCAACGATTAAAATGATTACAACCATTCATGAGGACACTGGGTAAAGACTGAAGATTTAAAATATATACATAATTTGAAAAATAACCACTAGAAAGAATCTTTTTGAAAAAAATACAACACCAAGCAAGATTCGCGCCCATATGCTCTAACCGCTAAGCTACATGTGTCATTATGTCCTATCTCAGTTAGTATACTTAGTAAGCATAGTTCTTACAAATCCCACGGAAGCTTTTTAAATTGTAATATTATTTTGGAAATCGGCCTTTATACTGAATGTATTTACAGTGAGTGGCATGGAGGGCTGACAGGGCTCTAGCCTCTAGGCCCAGGTTCAGGGGGGGGGGGGTTGGCCAGGCAGGTCAACCAATCAAGTGAGATAAACACAAATCACAAATTTTCTCTAATTTTTATTTCGCAAATATTAACATTTTGAAATATGTATGCGATTATGTGATGCAATTTTTTGATTATTGTGTCAATACTCGACAACTAAACCGACAACTAACTATAATTCAAGTGGATGTATTAAAAAATACAAAAGGTCGCTATTAATTTTACCTCGAACACTACTTTCGAATATCACACTGTCGTTTACCTTAGTGATAGGTAGGGGGGGCGCCAAAGATCCTGGCCTGGGGGCCCGCTTCGGGATATGGGGTCCATGGGAAATGGGTAGCAAATAATCTATTAAGTACAGGTTTTTACGAACACAAAGTATTTAAAATGTGTTTGTATGTTTAAACTTGATCCTTTATTTAGTATGTAATAAGGCTTTTACCTACTTTTATTGAAAGTATTAATTTATAATATATTATATAGAGAATAATTATTAACTGTTTTAATTGTTAATGCGTATTTAACATTCCGTCAGCTGAATGCATAACTATTCTAACTTACATTTGAAATTTTTCAAGAGAGAGTTTTTTGAAACCACTTACTGAAATTATTTATTATCTTTATGGATAAATGTACGCATCATATTTTAGTTGGATTATTGATGAAAAAATCGGTGCATACATTTGTCTATATAAATAATAAATAACTGAAGTAGGCTGTTTCAAAAATATCCTCTGCAAAATATTTCAAATATGTGAGTTAGAATAGTTCTGCATTCAGCTGACGGTTGGTGAGTGCATATAGTACATGAAGATCCCAAAAGGCGAAACCCGGGTCGCAAAACCGATTCAAATGAAATTGTGCAAAACTTAAATTCATTAGAATTTATTATAATATTACAGTTTTTCGTTATACCAAATGATGATTATTTGATATTTTTGACTCTATATTAACTCTATATTAGTTTAGTAAGTTTTGGCATGTGTTTTTTTTATATTTTTGATTTACAGCCAAATAGTTCAATAGGCAAATTGGATATTTTACAACAAAATTATAGCATTGTGCTTTATAGCTCTCAAGTAAGTGCGTACACCTATATATTGTCTCTTGTGCATCTATTGTCGTTATAACGACGTTTGTATCGGTCTGGCTAGATTGATAAATGTTTTTGGGTCTGCAGCAGGAAGCAAATCGTCGATGACATTAAGGTGCGTGCAAATGAACCGAAAAATGCATTCGACAGATATTGATCTACGAGAAATGGGACAGGATGTCAGTTAATGTTTGGAGAGACAAAGTAAGAAATAATTTGAAGTTAGAAAGCTTTGCTCCAGTTTTCTTTCAAGAGTGTAAAGTATAATATTTCTATTAGGTATCTATCCACCCAAAATATAATCCCATAAATTGAAGTAACAGATCAAACGTAGGTATGTCTCTAAATAGTCTAAATATATAGATTGTGGTATTTAAAATTCTATTGGATGACCGAAAGAGTGGGGGTTTTTTAACGTGTGCCTGGATCCAGAGTGTACAACTAATATTCCTTCATCTGTAGAGATTAACGTACTCTATTTTGGAGCAGATATGGTAGTTTACATATTATAATACTGTGACTGAATTTTAGTAATTGATTTAGGTGGACCTTGTAGTCTAAAGCGTATGGCATTGGAATCTCATCCAAGGGCCCCAGATTCGATTCTTGATGACGCCACGATACATTTATATAATCTTCTAAAAACTTGGAGTTTTCTGTGACCATCTCACTATTACTACAATACTACTTTAAAATGAGTTTCGTGACATGCCATAGTGTTAAAAAATGGAAACTCGAGGCAGCTATCAAAATTAGTGACACTTGTTTATATTATATTTATTTTTTTATTTATTGATTGAATAAAATAAACAATGGCGGTGTATACATATGAAAATAAACAAATCAGTGAAGTTTTCTTATGATATGTGTAGTATAATCTAGTAAAGATAGTATTAAAATGGTAAAATTATATAAAAAACAACGATTATATCAAAATTAAAGAAATCCGAAGATGAAAAAATAATTGAAAATAGTTAATGTAGTATTATTAAAATAGGTACCTACTTATATAATTAATATTATTTATCTTTATATAATATTATAGTCGTCTAAGTATGAAGAGAGAAAAGAAAAGTGAAAGAACAGAAAAAAACTTACACACATTATAATATTATATTAGTATAATTAACATACATTTTATATTGTCTCGGAATTGTTATTATTTGAATTAATAATATATATATCTGTAAACATTAAATAGTTATAATATAGGTTTTTAAAGCATGTAGATACAGGTAGATAATTAAATAAAACAGAAATTTCAAAAACTATTACAGACTTACCGTATTTTTTTTGACAGCTATTAATACTTATTTCAACAATTCACTTTTGCAGAACACATCCGCATATCATTAAAATTTATAATTATGTATAATATTTTGGTCGTATGGAAAACAATGAAAAGGAATTAAAATAATGAGCTTATTTTTCTATCAATTATTATTGATAGTCATCGAAAGTGCTTTATCGAAGAAAAATACGTAAGATTAAGTTGTTGTATCGAATGTCGAAGATAAACTGATGTATTCAGATTTAAGTTGTAGCGTAGGTATCTACATATTTTGCTAGAGGGAAATGGAAACTTTTATTACAGGGTGCCACATAAGACAAAACTAAAAGCTCGAGATCGAAAAAACAAAGATAGTTTAACTCAATGGCTATGTCACATATATATAATATTAACACCCTTTCACATGAATTATTTTCAGGCAATATTATTTTAATTAACATTGAAAGATCTAACGATGCATTATAAAAATATACGAACATCATGAATATTCTGGGCAGTACGTGTAAATTTTATTTATAGTTTTGTTTGTCGTAGATATAAAATAAGATATCTGATTCATCATTTCACATTTCAATGCATTGTAAAACAATCATCGCATCGTTCTGTCTCCTTTCCTATACTGACAATTTAGTTTTATTTATATTTCTTAAATAATTGTGTGCAGTATATTGTGCATATTATGATATATTTTTCATGATATTTTCAAATACATTGTTTGTCGTAGTAATAATCTTTCTTTGCCGATTTTTACTTAACGCAAATTCATTTAGTTACATAGTATTATGTTTAATCATCAAAAGGTATTGATATTCCCATATTTTGAGCATGGGAAATAAAAATCCTGACTTTCAATTTCAGTTTATTTTTAACATATTCTGGACATTACAAATTATAAGTTCAGGACGCTTAAATATAAAGATACAAAATCAGTGAAAATACAATTATACATATATGGAAATTCAAAGTACTCCAAGTTTGCTAAGGAGACTCTATTTTAAGAATTTATAAAATAGTGTCCACCTAAACTCACACCCATGCAAGTAGAATATATCAACACCCGAAGCAATTTGGTTGAACATAGTTATCGACCTCTTAATTGGCATTACCAGTGGCAGGTTGTTTCTGCACATTAGGAGAATAAACAACTGATGCTCTCTATGTCTAAGATATTTATCAAGGACACACAGGTCAACACTGCCCAAAATGGCAGAGATCTCATTTTTTGGTTTTTTCTTACACTTGTGACGTTAAGAATGTAGGTATATTTACAGTTAAGCATTATAAAAATATTAAATGAAATAGCTATAGGTATGAAGGTTTTCATTAAATAACTATGTATAATTAGCCTGGGTGACAGATGTTTCAAATGGCTAAGTACACATCTCCTTTATTAATAATTATATATTAGGTACATAAAATAGATTTTTGGCATGACATGTACGCCATTATTTAATCATAAAGATAGTCCAATACACGAATTAAATTAATATACGCGCAATCTTGACGGCGGGTTCATTTAATTTAAATAAGCGAAACCAAATAAAATGTAAATGTCATTTGGGCTTAGCGCCCGGGTTGCCAGAATAATAAACAATTGTTTATCTAGCAATGCAACGTGATTATTGCTTAATGTACGTTGTTAATCGCAAAGTTCAAAAATAATTTTCTGGGGATTCAAGGTTACAAAGCAAAAATATTTCAGAAAATATAATTTTCTTTGGTTCAAAGAAAAGCGGAAAATATTTTCGATAAACACTATTAGTCGAGTCAGATGGGAAAGAAAAATAATGCGACCATACTTTCTTGCTTAGTAAAAAGATATCCAGAGTTGGAACATAACAAAATGTCCAACTACAAATACCTATAATAATTGATTAATTCCAAACAACGTAATAATATGTAAATTACTAAATAAGCAGGAATAACATAAATATTCGTATGATATTATCAAATGGAATTGGTGACCAGACCGAGGAAATTGGAGTTTGCACCAATTTAATTCTAAATTAACTCATCGAACTATCCATCTATGGGAATTTTTCATTTATTTTAAAATCATCACCGGCTGCGGTCGATCCAACGCTGAATGAAGGTCTCCCCTAGCACCTTACACTCTTCTCGGTCCTTAATTTTTCGCTGCTATGTACCTAGATCAACCGAACTCGATGAGTTCGTCTATCCAGTTGATTTTAGGGTGTCCCTGTTATCGTTTAGTGCACCTTGGGTGTACTATATGACAACATTTGTCGAGCGATTGTCTATCCGCCGAGCGGCATGTCCAGTCCATTGCTATTTAATCTGCTTAGCGACTTCTGTCACATTGCGTACTCTTGTCTGCCTCGTTATTCATTTGGTTTATTTTGTGGTCTTTTCGCCTTATTCCCAACATGCATCTATCCATGTTACGTTGCGCTACTCGTACTTTTTGTGTCTCAAGTCAAAAATTCATGTTTCCAAGGACGCACTAAAATCCGCTGAATAGACGAACTCATGAAATTCAGTATATGTATGTGCCAGCAAAGAGCTAAGGACCGAGAAGAGTGGAAGGATCTAGGGGAGACCTTCATCCAGAATTGGATTAACCCCGGCTGATAATGATTATATATATATATTTGTGCACTTTTCCGCGGATATTTATGGGATATGATTCACTATTGAATCTTGGTCTGATGTACCTACCTAATGTTAAAAATCTATAATTATCATCATTGACAGATGGACTGAGCGACTCAGATATAACAAATAATTAACTCATTGTAATTATTATGCAAAGAAAAACCGTCAACTATTATTGAGCAAGTTGCTTTTGGCGATAACCCAAGTTATTGACAGTTAACGATAATAAAAAAATAAATGAAATGACCGGAATATACGACAAAGCTTACTTACTATCTGGCGTTTATTTATTAAGCTTCGTATGTTATGAAAAGCTCCGGTATGAAGATGTTAAAAGCTCTAATTTTTTATCTGGTTGTGACTTGGTGAAATATGACTCGTGTCTAATAAGCAATTTTAAGCACGATGTATCATCTGAGATAACGCTAATCAAAGGATTGCAAAGACACATTTTAGTATTAGAGGTTTCTCTAAATAGTAGCTAAACGCTGCATGTATCGCCTGACTTCCAAGTGGAATTAATACAACGATTATTAATGAGATAACAATATCGTTTAATACCTAAGTCATTATACATTTAGTGACGACAGAACTAATCTTAATTATTGTACATGTTAAAAAAATGTGTTCTTCACATGGTATGTTAACGTTTGAGGTCCTACATACAACTTCAAAAACTATGAGGAAGAAAATATAACATGTTAATTTATGTATACCATATTTTTTTATTGATTTATAAAAGCATTTTATTTGTTGACATAATTCTGCGATGTTTAATGTCTACATGAACACGTCTTATTAAGATAAACAAAGCTCAAAGATTGAAGTTTTTGAGGGCAGTAAGAATGCAGTTAAGTGCGTCTGGCTGTATTTTGAATGTACAGGAAACGTTGTGCAGTAAATCTCCCGGAACAAGATCTCTATGTGCCCAACTACAAATGGATGCATATCTATTCATGAGACATTTACTGCGCTATATCAAATTAATAGTGCGCGCAATTCATCGTCGTTAATTCATATTGAAGAATTAGTAAAGTTACGGAGTTCGTAAAGTACTTAGGTATTTAAAACAGCTGTCTATGTCACTTTCATATTGTTAACTGACATTTTTTTTTGTAGTTACACTACCATAAGATTACGGTTTTTTTGTCAATATCCCATCTATTTAAGAACGTCCACAGTAATACAATACTACCATATTATGATAGTGTCATAATGCACATATTATAATGTACAAGTAATCTGAGACGAAAGGAAAGATGTTTAAGGGCCCAGCGTATATATTCTATACACAGGATCATATCAGCGTAATAACAATGTTATTGAATTATTTTATTTTTTTTAGTTATTTTCAATAACTTTTTATTAAATCATTAATTATTATACACGTGTTTCGTTGTTTTCAAGGGCTCATGTACTATATTAAATAAAGCCTTATAGCTGTAAAGATAAATTTATTAAAACACATTTTTGCGTGTCGCGTGAGTGTCGGCCGCTATCTGCGGCTATCGAAGGTAGTTTTCATATTTTTGTATTAAAGTATTATATTTTTTACAATAAGTTAGTTGTAATAATTGTTACTACCTATGTTTGCTATGTTTTAACAGTACCTCTCTTCGCTGTGCTAACTTTTAGTACGAGATAGACAGTTTTGACTATTTAGACGGCTAACTTATTGTAACAATTATAATACCTTAATGCAAACATAAGATAAGCTACCCTCGATAACCGTCTTTATAATGGCAGTTTTGTGTATAGAATAAATGCGCTGGTGACATGTGATGGTCGAAAATGAAGACTTTGGGATATCTTTACGAGCAAAGCCTGAATTATTGGTAGACTTTTTAGGAAAGATGTACCTATATATCATTATGATTATTTTTTATTTTTTTTCATCTTAAAAATATACATTTTTTCATGATCACATGAAATATAATAAAACCTACCATAAAAGAGTAATATTATAAACGTCATTGTGTAAAAAATGAGAATAAAGCCATATTTGATACAGATATCCATAGCCATATTATAACTATTTAAAGATGTGCATTATTCGCCTATAAACTTTTCATTGGAGTTTTTAATTAACTCTAAAACATTTTGTGTTCTGTATTTGACATAACAGAAAATTATATATTGTAATGAATTCAAATTGATAACAATAATTACAGAAATGTTTTACCACATATTCATGTCACTGAGTCTAAAAATCGCTAGAATATTCTTAGTCGTATTGATTTATGATAATCCGCCATTTCTTTTAACCGCAGTTAATTGATCCAGATTTAAAAAAAACTTTTTTTTTCTTTTAATTTAAAGCGCCTAGATATCCTTTCGTCTACTAGAAATACAGACGTGCATCATGTATATCATCTTAACAACTCAGAGCGGTTTTAGCCTCTTCCAATAACTTTCTTCATCTCATACTATCATGGGCCAGCCGCGAGTGTCTTTAGCTTCCTTGTTGACACCACCTACCCACGGAAGTTTGAGCCTGCCAGTCGACGGTTGACGCCTTGATGGTTGGGCACTGTCCATGTTTTCTACGTAGCCTACACATTGGAGTCTATCAAGTTTATAGCCCTACATAACTAATTAAAAAGATTTATACCCACTACCCAGTGAGCTTTTCTGCGCAGCTTACAAAATATTACCATCATTTTCTGCGCATTATTATGAGATAATAAATGAACATTAAAACATCTCTACAAATTTTGTCGAATGATTTATGAGACTTCACTAACTTAAAATAAACGAAATGTTTTAGTGAAATGAATTAGTATGAATAGATATCTTGACATATGACTATAATAATATTGGTACCTACCCTACCTACTTATATAATCATGTTGTGATGTCTATAATATGATTGCATATTCATAATTAACTATTTATTTTATTCAACGAATAATTCACAAGATTTAAGAATATACCATTCTAATTATTGAACATATATAATTTTGAAAAACACTTTCTGAGAAAATATATTATAATCAATTAAAAATTTTTTTTTGAAAAAAGTAAGCCACCCCGGCAGGGAATCGAACCCTGCATCTCCCGGGTTTACGTCCCATCCGCGGATTACCTCTATGCTACGCAGTGACATACTAATTGCGACAAATTTTAACTATTGGCCACTTTTTTCATAAAGATTTTTTCTATTGGTTATAATATATTTTCTCAGAAAGTATTTTTCAAAATTATGATTGCATATTCATTTACGGGTTCAGTACATAATATTGTGAATTGTTTATTTTATTATGAAGCCGAAACTACGAGTACCATTGAAATAATATGATCTTTGATTTAGACTAAACGACACGAACACAGCTTGTTTCAATTTTATATTATTTTTTTTCCAGAATTGACGTATTCAAAACTAACTTGGCGAGTACGCATTAAATTAAATTTCGTTTTTAGTTTTTTTATTTTGACAAACGATTTTATAAAATGTTTTCTTTTGGTAAAATAAATTATCTTGCAACGCGCGAAAAATATACAGTTAAAATTTTACCGAAAAATATATTTTACTTTGTCAGTACCTAAAGAAAATAGAAGGAACATTGGTTATATATGTCAATTACAAAAAATATTAAGGAAACGAAGGATTTCAGTCATTATTTATTAAACTTCAGTTAAAATGTTGAGTTAAACATTCGTAACATATTTACGGAAGAGACACCATTTCGTGATATTAATAGTAAAGCCGATCTGCATTGCCGGAATTTTATGAAACACGTCGTAAAATCACGGTTTTATCTGTCTACGTTGTCTGTAATAATTATAATTCCTTCATTAATGCTAAGATTAAGTAAAACGTTCCGTATACAAAAATAAGTGCGATATAATATGTATATATTATTATTAAACACAGCATTGTCACTATTGTCAGTATATCGTCACCGTTCAGGCAAAAGTCACCAACCCAAAAAAATGTAATTTCGAGATATCGCAATTTGAAAGTTTGAAGATGAAGGAATTTCAGATTTTATTGTTTTTAAGGTTTTATCTGGTGCGTTTGTATTAGTTGGCTATTAAATATAATTAACATGATATTTAAATGTGGTAATTACATAGTAATTAGTAGGTCAGCAGTGAATCGGTTCTCATTTAGTGCTAACACCGCAACTGGCGCGTTTGGAGTACTTGGCCATTATATATAATTAACGTGATATTTAAATGTGGTAATTAAATGGTAATTAAGAGTTCAGCAGTGATTGTGATATGCTTGTTAAGATTTTATCGAAAGTCATTCAGTGAAAAACATATAATTTGGATTTAAACAACATTTTATTAACTAATGTATAGAGGTGACTTTTGCATAATTTTACGCTTCGGATGACATACTCAACTCAAAACTGCCTTTTTGAAGGTTGGTGACTTTTGCCTGAACGGCGACGATATATTAATTAAAACAGTGATTTTGTCATCTTAATGAATTAATCCTTGATAATACACAGCATAAAATATTCAGGTATCTATTTTCATAAAAGAATATTTTTGTTACAGATTTAGGGTGTTAACGTGAATGTAGCAGAGCCTCAATTCCAATGTACCCACCGCAAGTGGAATGTATCACTCTGGAATTAGTGAGTTGCGAGCACCTAGTTGCTTAGCTTAGAGGTCTAGGAGTCTATGTCACAATTTCAACAATGAAAATCCCGAAAAAGAGATGGATTACTTTATATTATTTATTATCGTTGTTAATTTTGCCTGTAGAGCACTGCCCAGGACCCAGTGAAAGATACTTACGTAAATTAATTGATGTGTAATTTTGATTATAGCCAATTCAACCTGCCGGTATATTTTGACTGCCACCAAATAAAAATGCAATATTTATTAATTTGATTAACTAGTAATAGAAAATTTAAACTATTATTATATTTATTGCTGAATATTAAATTATATGCTAGGAAAATAATAGCTAATAATACACATTCTGATTAAGACTATCGTGCCGTTGTATTTTAGCTAGTGGGTATAGCTCTTTTAGCTATTCGTGCTACGATAACTATTGGGGATAATTATTAATCAATTATACTTTCATTAGCATTTATAGATTTGTTTTTTTTGAATTATTAATAACCGTGTCCTTGCTTTTTCGTACAAGGTGGTTGTTAGTAATTTTGAATAATCACAAACACCCAGGTTTTGTTAAAAACGCATAAATATTGTGTCCTCATCGGCAATCGAACCCAGAACTCCCGGGTGGAAGGCCAGCGCCATATGCACTGCACCACGAGAGTCGCCAGGATTTATAGATTACACGAATATATTTGATAGGTGTGTGTATAATAATGACTGCCAGGAATTATGTTGCCTTCTGGGTGAGGCTGTAGCAAGATTTAATTATCGAGTGTGGTCAAATATGGGATAAACTTCAACACGTGTTAAAGAATATGTTATTTTAAATAGTTACGTCCGTATTATAAAGATGTATCAAAGTTTGTCACGTAACGCATATTAGTAACATTTTGGAAAATTCAGGTGGGCTTTGTTTTTGTTAAGTTTTATATCCTGGACGTCATTAAGTCGTAAATTAAAAGTGACTTCAAAGTTTTAGTCTATGGAGACTAGCTTTCATATTTTATTAATCCGTTCTGTGGTAACAACAGATGAAAAATAACCGATATACGAAAATAAAAGAAAGCACATTTGAAAAACAAAAAACAAAAAAGTGTCGTTTCCTTCAGAGCAGTGTTGCCAACTAGCTGTGGTGTATAACCACTGTCTGAGACAATGTCAATGTTTTTTTCACCATAAATAATAATTCCTACTGGCATAGTTTTATAAAGTTTTCTCTATGTTACAGACCAAAAATAGGTTATATAGTTATATATAAGAACATATTTGAAAAAAATGATCAAATTTAATGTAATAAATCATCGAAGATACACTTTTTTAATAAATCAATTTAACGACACCTCACTTCCTTTATGATTTTTCATAAAACCGTAGTTTTATTTTCAATCTTGTCTGTGGTTAAAAATAATAATATCGTATTTTAAAAATAACACATTTTAAGTGTGAAGGAATAATGTTTTCTTTTTATCGAAAATATCTTGTGCTATTTTTTCACATAAGATGGTTAGCAAAGTCAATAGATTTCGTTCCAAAACATAATTTAATACTTTCAGCTATCTACTAATTAATATCAATTTATCCATAACTAAAAAAACATGACACGTAGCACTTAAAATAATTTTAATAAACTCGTAAGTAACTAAATGGGATTATTTAGTTACAAAACAATCATTCATTATAGATATTTTTCATACTTCGAGAATTAGTTTCACGTTCATCAAGCCTATGAACTTCAAAGACTTAAAAAAAATATATGCTTGACACCTACCTGACTGGCAAGAAAGACTATTATTTTTTTGTGAAGTAAAAGAGAATTTCTCTTCGCTCTTTTTACACACTTCAATCAACGTTATTCGAAGCATTTAAACTGTTGTTTAGTAAAAGTTTAAGTCGCGTGTTATTTTTGATGATATTTAACAAGTTTTTGAAATGTGGAGCTTGAGGCGTCTTAATATTTTTAATCTTACAGCGAAATAATTATGTATATTCTATATGTATATCAATATAATATTTCTTTTTACGATAATCCATCTTGTATGCACCAGGAAATTGTTGAACCGTTGGGAGTGAAAATTTCGAGCATGGTGAATGAATGGAATTAGAGTATTTTACGGGATGTGGTCAAAATGCATGACCAGAAGAAATGGATGATTCTAGAGGAGACCTTATCTGAATCAATTGTCATTTATGATAATTTATGAAGAACCTACTTATTTAAATTAGTAGTTTTAACAATACTATTAAAATAAATAACTTTATACACAGTATACTATTTCGAGATAACTATTTCTTTAACTGTTGTTTATGTACATACTTTAAATGATTTTTACTGCATGAAAATGCATTTCTAACACTGTTTGTTTTATCTGCTGGCATGGTATCACCTGAAATAATATGATGAAATCGAACAAAAAGAACACACATTTTAATCAAGAGATTAACACTACGTTTAAGATTGACAAATATAATATTTATCTACTATCCCAACCAGTCATTTGGATGGCTAAATACAACAATCGTTGGAGCAGCTATCAGGATTGGTGATTACGCCCAGATTCCAATAAAAATCTCGGAAAGAATCTAAAGTTTCCTTTTTATACATTCAACATATTGTAATAAAAGGTAGTTTTCAAATTGTAATATTTTTAGGCGTAGATTATTATGAGTGTGACTGTAACAGTCATGTGATTCAACGTATAAATAGTCACAAATAAAAATGTGAATTATGATTGTTTAAACAGCTGCGTAGTGTGAGCTTTTTTGTCTTATTTTATTATTTGTGTAATTTATATTTTTCTCTCCGAATTATAAATCGCATTATTCGTGAATACCCTTCAACACTCTTCAGCACTTACAAATTCGGTAAACAGATAACGTGGTGAGGTATCTCGTATTGTAATGTCAACAGTTATACTTTTCAATTTTATAAGAGTTTTTAAATAAAAAAATCGGTGTGTGTACTTATGTACGCTCGTCAGAAGCTATAATTCTTTGGTGTAACAAAACCAAAACAAAACTTGTGATAAACTAGATTGTTTGAGTAGCTCTTAATTGTCTTGTTAAATTACACACGCAAGAAAAAGGACCGCTTATTGGAACGCCTTTGGTTTATTTCTAAACACTTTAACTTATATTACTAAATTATATAATTATTTATCGTTGTTTTTAATTTTAAAGTACCAACTGTCAGTCTGACGTTTAATCGTTTGTTTACGTAAGGAATTGCAAATGGCCGACAATAATAAATTCGCTGCCTAGGAAACGGAACAATTCTAAACTATAATATTATACTGTATAATCGTCAAGATTGCAGTATCATTCTGCGGCGTAAAGGTAGTGCGTTCGGCTGATAACCGAACAATCGGTGGTTCGAATCCAATCGAGTGCGTTTTTTTTTCGTGTGAAAAAAATAATTATGTGTTACATGTCACACACCAAAAATATACTCTGATCTGATTTCCCAAACGCGCCAAAAGAAGTATAACTTCAAAAATAGTCTTATGTTATAATTGTGATAGAGTTTATGATTTATTTTAAACTAACAACTGATGAATGATGTGAATGTAACTTGATTTTGACAAAATACACATATACTACCACTTCGTAAAATCTACACCAATCAATATAATATTATTTTATATAAATTTAATAACAAAGTTGAAGTTTAATAACCTTCATTCAGCACACTTTGTTCCACATCATGTTAATATAAAATATCGGTTATATTTGGGCATAACCAGATAACTGCAAAATGTTGAATTTACAGGAGAGCAATTTTAAATTGCCCGATAAATTTCAGTTATTTTTTTTTATGTAACATTGAGAATATATTTTAAAATAAATAAATAAATAAATGAAGAAGAATATGGCAAATATTATATTTAAAATGATTCCAGTAATTAGGAAAATAATGTCATTTATCAGTAATCAAAATCAAAATAAAAAAACCATGATATGGTCTTTGGTCATATTTTGGCCAAACTAACTGCTGTGTTTGTTCACATAATAATCATATTATTACTATAGCGCTTTGAGCATTTTTAAATGAAATATAGATATAAAGTTCTTGTCAAATATAAAATAATACTATAGTTACCCAATTTTTACTCTCAACATAAAATTACAAAAAAAGCAGTTATCAGGTTATGTCCAAACAACACCGATATATTCTACAATATTATAATAATGGGTGCTTATAGTAGTAATTTGAAGTGGTCGAAAACTTCATACACCTTTGCTCCAGCATAACGAAAAATAATGAAGAATCCATCGAAGTCACAAAACGAAACGCCATTCTTAAGGTCCTTATAACGCACATTGGAAAACAAAAATACTATTGCAGAAAATAATTGTCTGTTCACTAGTATTCTATAGTGATGAATCCAGCATTATATCAATTGAGAATGACGACTTAATGGATAAGTTTGATAGGAAACTCCTAATAATCTATACAAGGATCCGCGACTCTTCATATATATAATAATACTCCGCCAGTGGAACACCTACAACGGATAAGTAACTCCCGAATTCCAAAAAAGTGCTCGACGGATGGCCAGAGGGGAAGAGACCTATGGAAAGACCGAGACTCCGTTGAACATACAATGTGGGCGAAAGATTAAAGAGTTCAAGGCTTTATTTTGACTGTAGTGACATCGAAGAAGAAGATGATTTAGTCAGAATCAAAAATAGGATAAAGTTAGTCAAGTAAAACTACGGATACATGTCCATACAGCCTAATTAATAATCCCCCATAAATCTTCTCCATTATAAGATTGATTGATACGGTGTCAAAACAATCGATCCACTCACAAAGTCATAGATGAAATTATGTCACATCTTACTGGAAAAGTCTTTTATATGTGGCACCATCATCACTAGGGAATCCAATCCTGGGATCCCGGACAGTTTTCGATAACTATGAATCCCGGGATTAGTAAACATAATCCCGAAACTTTTTTTTTTTTTTTTATCAATTTTATCAAGTTTATCAATCACAATCAATTTTATTAGTGAAGTGTATGTACCTGCACAAGTCACATGGGAATCGCCGGATGCTCACGGATAATGAATAACCATTTTTTTGTCAAACGAAATCGTAAGAAGATCAGAAAAATAATAAATTCGTTCATTTAACCAACTAGACACCACTGACGTTCTTGCACGCGAATGGCGTCTAACCGCCAGTGCCACGGATCTGCATGAGGCAGGCACATGTTTCTACGCCGATTTTTATGAATTAATCTTTTCTTAAATACATAAAAAAAACTGTTTTGATTTCACATTATTATCTATCTGTACTACAATATTATTTACTTCATTAAACCTATGTATTTCCAAGATTGAACGTACACAATATTAACATTAAATGTCTTAAATAGTAGATATAAAATATACTAGAAATTTTTGACCGATTTTGTCAATGCTATTTGTATAAATAATAATTACAAGATAAAAAGAACTTTTTATATACCACGTTTTAAAATTTTCTATTGAATCATATAAACTTGACAATTCTATGTATTAATAATTTAGGACAAATAAGACAATTGTCAACAAACCATTTTTTTACTATTTTGTAACAAACAAACAAATATAGAATACTAAAATGTCATTTTGATTTCCATAGTAACGCACGTATATATTAATAATTTAGTTGCTATGACCACCCACTTAGCAACCAATAATAGTGGATTGGATTACGGATTTTTTTCGAAATAACTTTTCATACAAAACAGAATTAACTGAACATGAATTCAATTCTACTTAAATATGGCTAAAAGTATTAAAAGAATGCATTGGCATCGTGTTCTGATATATTCTAAAAGTTTCAAATTACTAGCTAGTCGGGAAGTTAGTTAAAAATCAAAATATAAGAATCGAAAATAAAAGATCGTCAAATTGTAATCCCGAAATATCGGGATCAAAATTTTGGTTCGGGATTGGATTCCTTAATCACCACGTCAAAGACATCTGACGAACTTCAAAAATGCCAGCAATATAATAATTATAAATGATTTTTTTTTACTCAATCATTGTTATGTATTTGAAATATGCGATATTATACAATGATATCCGTTTGTGAATTATACATAGCTACGAGTAGTATCGATTAATTTAATATCATCGTTTGATTGTCGAAACCCCTGCCAGGGATTCCTAACAAATTTACATCTTGTTGGTGCAGTCTGAGAGCAAAGAGGCACATTATTCATTCTAGGTCTTGATTTATTAAAGGCCAACAACGTATCAACAGAACTGTGCCGCGCGATTTCCTGAAATTCGCTATGATAGCATTAATTCGTTTATTGCTTTTAATTTTCTCGAGGAAATTGGCTCAGTAACTTTTACACCGGGATTAATCGTCAAACTAAACCACTGACCACTTGATTCTAGTGCGTAATGCATATACAATACTTACAATGCCTAATCGTAGAATCATAAAATAAGAAAAATGCACTCCATTATAATATTATAAAAGAGTAGGTATTACTTATTTAAATACGTTCGTCATTATAATAATATTCAAATACATTATTTTGAAAAATCTCGAAAAATAATTAAATATTTTAAAAAAATCCTAAAAATAATCTTTGACCAAGTGTGGTTCAAAGTCACATCTTCCACTGTTTAGGTAAGTGATCTCATCATTTTTATTCTACCGATCCGGCTATGAGTAATGAAAATTAATTCAAATTATATATAATAATCGTATATTGTATTAAATATACACAACATTGAAAGAAAAAAACCCATAATTAATTTGGTTAACCCTGACCTAACGCCATCTGTAATCATGTTAGTAGTATAAATATCTTGATTAATTATAAATGCCGGTTACTATTCCATAGGCGAATCTGATACACATCGACTGACGTAAGTTTTAGGATCGATTATAATGGCTCATAATATTATTCGTGGAGTTGGGTTTCGGGAATTTTCGGGATTTTTCATCCCGAATCTCGAGAATGGAAATTTTTAAAATTTCGGAAAATCTCGAGAATATTTTCTCGGGATTTGGGATTTCTTTATTAACAAATATTAATTGAAAAAACGACTTTCTATATGAAAAAAGTGGACAGAAAACACAAAATTCAAGGACTGATTCAAGGACATTTATCTCAATTAAGCCAACGTCCAATCAAAATGAGCGCAATTTTTGCAACATCAGGGAATTTTGTGACAGTCTGTGTTTTTTGAAATTCTATTTTAATATGTTTTAAATTATTTTTGTTTTCCTACTTCTATTTTGTTTGTCTTGAAAAAATCATATTTCTTTGAATTTATCTGTTTTTACACAGATTTTAAGATTTTTTTGAAATTTTCCGAGTTCTCGAGATTTTTCGAGAATTCTTTTCTGGAATTCCCGAATCTCGAGAATTCAAAATTTTATCATTTCGGGAAATACCCAAAACTGAAAGATGTGAGTTCGGATCGCACTCAGTCGAAATTTTTATCAAGGATTTTTTCCATTAGGTTTATCAAAACTATGTATTTTCATTAATTAAAATATAAATAATTCTGTATTATTCAACATTGAATAAAATATACATTATTGAATTAATATAGGAATATTGTCGTTTTGTGTATTAGTACGAATTAAGTATGCACCGTATCAAAGAGCTCGGTGTGATGTTTTCAATTTTACGCTTACGATTTTATTACCATCGCGTTTTATTGTCGCCAATCAAATTCAACCGAAATAACTTCAACACTCTAGAAAGTCTAGGATAAAAAAATCTATTTTGACGGCATTCAAAAGTCCACTCATATTGATGAGTATTTTTTATTCGATGAGACAATGCTAAAGTATCCCATTAATCAACGCGTCTAGCGACTTTAATTTTGTGTATTCAAAAAAAATTCATGACAATTTTTTTAGGGTTGCCTGAAAGAAATATAATATATAAACTACAGTATTTTGTATCATTATATCGTATCGACAATCAGTGATTCTTTTTCGGGAAATATAGGTTTGCTGCAGTTTAATTAAATTCAATTTGGTTCCTAATAGAAGAGTAAATTATTTTTAATTTATTTTACTTGGAGAAATATTTATATATGGGCATTAATTATTAATGAAACTAGTATACCTATATATTTGTAGGTAGTAAAATAGTAATCCATATAAATTATGTTTATAATGAATTAGTTTAACTGAATCAACGAGAATTTTTTTTAAATGTATATATTAACATTGGTCTTGATAGCTTATTAGTGTGTCGACTAAACCTGAGTCAATTTATAAATCATACTTAATTAAAAGAGTGATACATATGTACAAACTATTCTCAGAGCTGAACTCTAGGATGATACGTCATGTCGAGGGTTCGAGCAACGTGCTTAAACCCGGAAAACTCCGAAAAGAGAAGTCCGGGGAGAAGATAAACATCATGGATGAATAGTCTAATGGAATGGTTTTATAAGAGCACAACTTCTTTTTCCTGGTCATCTGTCACAATGGATGATATCGTTTCAATGACCACTAACATTCGTAGAGGAGAGAGACGGCGAGAAGAATAATTGAAGTATTCATATAACGTACTAGGATGCTTCCTGATTTTGTTAAAAAATCATTTTTAATAAATCCAATTTCGGACTCTCTATAATCTATACTGACAACAAAACGTTGGTGATTGTAATTGTTTGAAATCTATAGTGAGATTTTTCTGATCTGGGACCAACCAATTTAGGTGCAAATCCAGGCCTGACTCCTAAAGCATACAGATTGAGAAAATATCTATTGAGATTTGAGACGGTTCTTTATTATCGTATCTGGTTTGTGGATTGTGGGATTATGGGTTCTTCCTACTTCTTTCTTCGACCTTTTGTGATAGTTACAGAGGCAATTTTGAAGAGATAATGACGTATTGAAGTTTACTGTTAAGTGCATGCATGTAAACGAGGTGTTTATACTTTAATACAATATCTCTTATGAATAGCCTCTCCAATGATCCTGAAACGTTAAGGAAAGAAGAATGAAGAACACGCAATGACATCCCAAAAACAAAACACGATTAGAAAACATCATAGAAAGAGTCAAAATGAAAGATTTTATAGCTAATATTAATGTAGTATATACTGATCCTAGAGTCTTGGTATAACGAAGTCGATTGTCTAACTTCAAAGAAATAGCACTTGAAGTAGGTACATATTATAATACGAAGAGTGACTGAATATTTCACTGTTTATTAATAATTCAATTATTGTTAAGAATACATTGTTGTCTACGTGAGAAAACAAGCATAGCTGGTTTACAATAAAAAACGGTGGTAGGCAGATTGGCGCATACCTTTGTACTTTGGCGATGAGCTCTTAACATTTGGCACATGTCACTTAATAAAGCACGTGCCATTTTTACAAATTTCTCGGAAGAATTCGACACACTCTGTCGTAAATAAAACAAAATTGCACCAATTATTTTGAATTAAGTTTCCGCTACATATCTTTCATAAATCACGCGGGGCTTTATATAAAAATAAATATTTTGGCTATCGTTCTATTATGTAAGAAAATGCACTGATTTTTAAACACCCGAGGGAAGTGTTTCGAAAATAATTTCATGTACCGTTTGGCCTTCACAAAAACATCGCATTATTATAATTTTCTAGACGCATGACACAACTGGCAAATTGTATTACATCCTTGTACTTGTTTAATGTTCCCAGCTTAAAGTTTTAGTATGTTTTTAAAAATTATCAATACATCTAATTCTTATAAATGATTATGATTTCAAAATAAAAATTAAGAAAAGATTGGCTACACGAATCCACTAAGCACCTATCATAATATAATAATATGAAGATTTTTTAAACTTATATTTCTTGCAGCTTAAATATTCTTTATTGGAAAGTCCAACATATGTTTACATTCTAAATATGTAGTATGTAAATAAGAAACTTAATTTTTTCGTTTAATTTGATGTATTCTTCGCCTATTATACATTTAATTACATTTATAAGAATGTTAAAAAGAATATAAAGTCAATATTAAAATATCACTATATTTAACGGCCACGGTCGGATCAGCTTCTACGAAAATTGTCTGTATTGAATAGAATAAGTCCCTAATCTATTTGACAGCAGGAGAAATACAATCCAGGGAAAAATATTATAATATTTAAATATAAATTGTAGAATTTCGTAAGAAAACAATTTGTTTTAAAATAATTCTTGTATTTTGATTCCGATGTATTTTGTCTTGTGTATTTGATGTAAAACACATTAGGGTACCTACTTAATTAACTATTTATTGCAAAAATCCATAAAATTATTTCATCATTGTTGGGTTTGATATAATCATAAATTACAGCATAATTAATCATTGCAGATATCTACTTCAAATAGTTATTAATGTATGTAATCCCCCATAATATTTTTTAAATAATCTGAATTGAAATTGAAAAAAATCTTTCGTATTATTTTATGTCAATATTCTACACATTTTTTTTGAAACCGTAGAACACCATGACGACTTTTTAATCTTTTCGTGATCAGTATGCATTTTAGTGGTTGTATTTTAAATGAATATCCTATTCAAAATTATTAAAGAGCATAAAGAAAATAACGGAGACCCATGGCAAAGTAACCAATCCGGTAAATAAATATATGATACATCTACGTACTGCTGAATGTCACTTCATAAATCAAATACGCACACATCTACAATTTGCTGGGCTGGAAAATTCTGACATATCACTGGCCATAAAATAAAAAAAAATGTAATCACAAAAATACACCGGGTATCTAATTTAAAATTCAAATCCACTTACCTATGGTCGCCGGCAGGAGGTGTCTTTCACTAACCGAGTGGATTTATGTGAACTTTGCTGCAAAGAGGGAAACTCTACGCTCCTAGAGGACCGGGCGGGGTTAATCTGGAAGCGTTTATTAAAATAAAGTTACAAGCAGTGGCGTATTATAAATAACGAAAATCTGTTTTCAAGGGTCCAGATCAACGACATCTAACATTATATTATTACACGCTGCTACTTCTATGTCAAGATTTTTATTTTTTAAAGCCTTATGATTATTTTCGACGTTTAAATATCGGTATCCCAAAATGTATCACCACATTATTTTATACTAGTATATTTTTTAATTTGTATGTAGGTATTTGCTTATACAGTAAGTACTCTCTCAGTAATCCGCTACCCTAAAAACCAGACAAGCGGCCAATTAGTGAAAGCGGCGGATTATAGTGCATACATACAAAATATGGTAATAATTACAAGATAAAAAGAACTTTTTATGTACAACGTTTTTAAATTTTCTGTTGAATCATATAAACTTGACTTCACTAGCTTAAACGATAAAAAAAATGTACTTGACATGTCATATTGATTTCCATAGTAACGCACGTATATATTAATAATTTAGTTGCTAGGACCCCAGACCCCTAGTAATCAATAATGGTGTCGAAATAAATTTTCATACAAAACAGAATTAACTGAAAATGAATTCAATTCTACATAAAGATGGCTAAAAGTATTTAAAAAATGCATTGGTATTGTGTTCTGATATATTCTAAAAGTTTCAAATTTCTTGTTGGTCGGGAAGTTAGTTAAAAATCGATTGCATGATTTGTACCGGACAAACAACCACCGGACAATAAGAATACGAGCTAATAAAAACAGGTATTTCGTAAAAATAGTTTTTTTGAGAAATGTGTACTAGAAATTTACGGTTTTATTTACTTATAATCAAAATCAAGTACTTATTCACTAAATTATACATATTTATAAACTAAGTTTATTAACTAAATATTAAACAGTAAATCACTTGACACAACCAGTTGTTCAGTGTGACAGATATTATTGAATGGCTTAGGATTCCTGGGTTTCCCTATGACCAACAGCTTAATTTTGTATTTCCCGGTTGCATTGGAGCATGGCATAATAATTGTGATGCGGTTCGTGGGCACTTTCCTCCTTGGTACATTACTTCCTTCGCGATGAACGTACGTTTTACGAAGGAAAAGTTTCCAAAGTAAACCCGTCTCATCTGCGTTGTATACTTGTACGCGGCGGACTACTGAATTTGACAATCGAATACCGGCGAATTATAGAGCTTGATTTTGTGTTTTCAACTTGTAAAAATAACGGCTAATTATAGTAGTTGTCGGATAATCGAGCGGTGGATTACTGAGAGTTTACTGTATTCACATCTTTCAAGAAGAATATATTTCAAACAGTGTTAAAATCAATCGCTACTCTCCTCTGACCTCCACTGATGTTCAAAAGTGTTTTATTTGTTGTGAATCTTAATAATGAAATAACCGATATTTATTAAATTTATTGATGTCAGATTTAAAAACTCTGTTGTGAAACCATAATAATGCTAAAGGTTTGGTCAACTAACAAATTGCTGAATGTTGGTGGTGTTGATTCATTGAAATTGTTATAAATCGAAATGCTTAAACTTAAATTGGTTGGATTTGGGGGTCTCGAATTTTTTCTTTGTGGTAATATAAAATCAAAAATGTAGACCAATAACTCAGTAACTCACCAATGTAATCGTAATAAAAACTTAGAGATGCAATAGACGTTCTACCGTAAGAAACTCTGGGTATGTTAGCACTCGAATAACGGAAACAATCTATTATTTCATGTAATTTATCGAACTTGAGAATAAAAACAATAAACAGTTAGACTATCATTTGTCGTTAACAAGTTAGTTTTTTTCATTCATTAGTTCATAAATTATAATAAAACAAATAGCAAGACACTCTCTACCAACGATGATTGAAAAGAAACAATGAAAGTTTAACATAGATTTACGCGCATTCTAAAATCCATGATTTTTTGTAGTTTTTTTATTAGTAAGTATGTATATTAATTAAATTATAAAATTAGCAATTTCTCGCATTTATTATAATGTTTAAGTTGTCTACCATGCATATAGGTACGAGTATCATATCACTTATAGCACGTTCGATAACTGTTAAATATGTGAATAAGGGAAAATAATTTAACTGCAAATACATTGTAGCAGGTAGGGATGCAATACTGAATGAAAACGTCAATACCGGTTTTTTGGTATTTCTTATTGAATACCGGTATTAATACAGGTATTTCTTATAGATTAAAAAAACAGAAGTAGGTGCTTAATAATAAGTATAGCTATTAAAATCTTTTTAAAATATTATTTTATATCAAAAACCTACATTTATTATGTTGACATTTAAAAATATGTATTTACCATAATTGTAGAACTAGCTTAGACTATAGATACTTCTAGACGTCACCCGTTGCATTGCTAAATGAAGCCGCGTGCCTTGCGTTTGATTTGTGAGCGAGCGAACGCATTCGTCTACAAATGTTCGAGAACATAGACCATTTCGCTAGTGCTCGCCCAAAGTGCTCGCACTAGACGCTCAGAATTAAAATATAATTTTCTATTTTTTTACGTTATATAGTATTTTTAAGCGGTCAAAATGCAACCATTAGATAAAGATATCCATAATTCAAGTTATTTTAAAGAAACACTAGGTCACTGATATTAAAATATATAATAAAATACAAATAAATTATCACGAACATGTATCAACTTACTTATGAAACGTAATACCATCTTCTTGCTTATCAGTACGGCTACCACATTTTAAGACAACACACAGAACCATCTTTTCTACTTAATTAACCAAAAATATTTACCACTGACTTTATGTTTAACACAAAAAAATATCAATTTTAGCAACACGAGCTCGCAAGCTATCGACGCTATGTGAAGCGTTTCGCCCCGATTTGATGGCGATACTTTTGAAAACTGGCTTGTAGCTAGTAGACCTTTTATCTTACTCTAGCGCGTGTCGCAGAGATTGTAAGGGTGCCGAATACTTTCTCACTCGCACTCATGCATCGTTTTTGTTCAGGCCTTGAGAACTAGTGATTTTTTACAAATAATTTGAATATATTGATAATTTTAACTAAAGCCCTCAAAAGTTCATCAAGTGCAAATAAGTCCGGCTGCAAAAAAAGCTTCTTAAATTTAACGCTTGTACAGTCATCAATCTAGAATAATTGAACTTTTTTGTCACGGATGTTTTCTATTTCGAAATGATATTATGATAATTTGTAAAATATATTTGATGAAATTTGTTTTATTATTTTTTCAACTCTGTTGGATTCACTCAATATATTTTCATTTTAGCAGCACATACCTTATAATTCATTTTCAAAAACGTAAACGAGTGTGTTTTTTTAATACAGAAAATTCCGGTATTTTGGATTTTTAAAACCGGTATTACGGTATTGATAAATACTGGAATACCGGTTTTGAAATACCGGTATTGCAATCCCTAGTAGTAGGTAGTTAAATCGTCGGCGACAGTGAAACGAACGGCCAATTGAGTAGCGTGGACAATATTAGGCGAACGGAACAATTTCAAGCTATAATATTTACGTGTATTTTGTCCGCAACCAATATTTTTTTAATAGTGACGGAAAAAATATTCGATGGAAGATATAATATGGATACGCCACTGAAAGGGGCCTATTAAAATAACATAAGACTTTTAGGAAATCACGGGACTGGGTGGTTTAAAATAAGAGCTCGGAAATGAAAAGCGTGCGTGCCAACCGACAGCCCGCGCATCCTAAACAACAACGCCATCTTGGTTTCTATTTGACAGATAAAATGGAGGGAAATATAAAATAGTCGTAATAGTTTAATTACATATTACAATATTATTTTAATTAATCATGAAAATCGAAGATATATTATATAGACTTTCCAAATTAATATCGACGCAAAGAATATTGTCAAAAATATGAAATACTTGAGTCTTTTATTTCAGGTTAAATATTTTTAGAATAAATATGCTCACCAATAATAATTATAGACATTAAAAAAGTGGTGCGTTTATTTGTTGATAGTGAAATTAATAAGAAATTGAAGATAATTTTTAAATAAGTCAAATACTTTTTTATGCAGTTGGCCGGCGCTTATCTAAGTGGGAAATCTTGATTTGTCATCTTCATTCATACAAAACTAATGTAAGTAAACCATTGCAAGAAAATAATGCGTCGCTTCTACACTCTTACAAGTTACAAGATTTAGGTTTTCCCATAGATTGATTGGCTGTAGCGGCATGTGGGATTGATTTAAAAAAAACCAATCCAGCTGATATGGTGATTGGTGAACTGCCGCTTATCTATACCTATAGTGCGGATGGGTAGTTATTTGAATATATATATATTATAACTATACGAGATAACAACCTCACGATGGCCGCGTGGCTTAAGCGTCGGCCTATGACGTCGTGGGTCCCAGGTTCGAATCCTGGGTCTGGCAAGTACACATATTGTTTTTCAATTTGTGTATGAGTCAGAGTATGGACCTAATAGGTTGAGCAAGTGGCTGACATCCATTTCTCGTAAAAACAAAATCTGTTGTTACAAACCTTCACTCTGTGGAGGCCCATATGATCTTATTAGGATCGGACGGGGTTGAATATAATAATATACCTACGGTAAAGTTAGGTAAAGAGGGTGGGGGGGGGGGGATTGTTTACTAAATGTACCTACCGAGAGTTTGATTACAAATTTGGATATGAAAATTCTCATAGATATTGGGAATGTGAGTAAATTAAATTTATAAACCTACTATGTATAAGAAAACGAAGTGGGTAGGGTTGTGTTAAATGCACTTGAAGAGTTAGGTAAAGAGGGGATTGTATACGGCAGGTACCTAGAGTTAAAATACTGGACCAAAAAAACGGTGAATGATGCCGTCATGAGATTTTATTTTTAGACCAAACCAAACCTAACCTAACCTAACCTAACCTACCCCAAGCTAATATTAACTAATATAATCTTAGTTTGTGATACTGATGCATCAAAATGTATGAAAATTTCAAATTTTAAATTAACAATTATTGGATCTAAAAGCCTATGCACCGACAGAAAATGGTATTTATTATAATTGTCTACATGGAATAAACTGTTTTCGTAAAAAAAAATATAAAATGTCATGGCGATGTCTGCGGCACAGTTACCGACTTCAGAGCTAGTGGTGCAAAAACATATTCATTCGCTTTGAAGGGAGGGCAACTATAACGTTCATCAAGGTAGAAAAGTTTTTAGATTGGTTCAGACCATAGACTAATAATAATACTGTTCTGACTCAGTTTTTCGACTGATTACGAATAATATGCTGGGTACCACTGGTACACCCTTGGGAAAAAGCTGCCATCTTGAAAAAAAAACCGATTGGGTAATATTTAGAAATTTTATTCATACATGAAATAAAATTCTTTAAATTATACACGAAAAAAAAATAATTAAAAAATTAATACGGTCAGTATATTATAGTTAGGTATAATACGGAAGAGATATTAATATTTTTTTTAATATGAAGGTGAAATGAGACAAGTCAAAAACAGGTAATTGTTTCTTGTATTTAAATAAAAATGAAAAAGTAGCAAGCATAATACCAATTTATCAATTTTAATTTCTAGTTGTTTTGACTCATCTTGCCTTTCTGGACACCACAGAATTAAAAAAATATCATTTTAAATATTGCTTGCATTTTTAATCATAAAAATAATAATAATAATATTAAGTTGACATTTTCAAAATTTATTTTTTGTCGACGTTTAAAATTGTGCAATTAGAATGGAGAAAAATAAGTTTGGAGGCATTAAATATGTCACTTAACATCGTGAAAACTGGAGCTACTGAATAAATCCTTCAGTTCATAATTACGTTGGCTACATTATACAAATATCACAGTGAACTAGAATCTAGATATAAATCTACCTATGTACGTAATACCTACCTACATATTATATTATTAAATATAACTGGACTCTATACATTTAACTAAAATTAGGACTCTAATATTAGTTTAGTCTTAGTGTATTAAGATAATTGACGTGTTAGAAGCTTACAACAAGAGCTGAATACCAGTAAAAGATTGACTTGTATAGTTCTTATTCGGCAAGGATCAGAAAACCTTGAACGACAAAATATTTCTGGGCAGGCTGCCAGGAAAAAAGAGGCAAATAACATGATTGAGTCATTGAAGTGGAGTGATTATGGAGAAAACAATACTAAAAACTGAAGAAGACGTAATAAAATTGAGATAGTTGATGAAGAGTATGTACTGCAGTGTTTTAGTGTGATCCACGAAGCAGACATCGAAGAAGAAGAAGATGAACTTTAAATTAATTAATTTTAAAAATGGATCTACGAGGGTTGTCCAAGAATTAAAGACATTTAATTTAAAAATCAGGAAAAAAATATTTTTATAAAAACAGCATACGAAATTTTAGATACATATCCCCACTATTTTTCTACGTAGTCTCCGTTGCGATCGATGCACTTTGTGAGCTGTAGCACTGGTCCTTGATTCCCTTGTAGAACTCCCCCGCCGCCGTCCTCAAAAGTGTTTTCACCTCTTCCTCCACGTCCTTGTCAGTCTCGAAGCGTTTTCCGGCCAAATGTTGCTTCAGGTGAAGAAAATGATAGAAATAACTCGGCGCCAGGTCGGGGCTATGAACAGGATTATGAAGGACATCCCATATGAATTGAGTCCAAAAGGTTCAAAAAGACGTAAGCGCTTTTGTTTGCGAGCTTCCGTCAGGATTTTGGGCACCCAATGAGCACACCTTTGCACCCCTCAAAATCGTTTGTATGGTTGAATTACTGACATCTGATCTAAGATCAAAATTGCGAACTCACGGACTGTCAGACGGCGATCTTCACGAACTTTATCATTGATTTTCTTCAACAAAACGTCATCAATTGAGGACCTCCTTCCGCTCCCCTCCTCATCATGAACAATCGTTACTACCAATCGAAAACTCAGTACACCACTTCCTGGCATTCCGCTGGTTCATCACATTGCCATAAGTGGATGTGAGACGATGATGGATTTCAACAAGGTGGACTCCCTCCTGGTTGAGAAACCAAATAATTGAATGCACCTCGCAGGCGGCGGGATCTCAAACCGACGCAAAGGTCATACTGAAGCAGCTACCGAGCCGGCTCACCACTCGTTCTGGAGAGTGAAGTCGACGCTACACGCCAGTGCTGCCATTTTAGAAATAACATCCGCGTCGCCAAAAATGAATAAAGGTCTTTAATTCTTGGACAACTCTCGTATCTATCTGATACCTACGATATATCAAGTTTCTTCCCTTATCGGAGGTTGCAGCATCATTGCCATATTAGATTTATCGTCTGCTCTCTGGGACAGTTTGGTGTACCTGCGTTCGTACCAACTAGGGAGGTTATTAAGCCACAACATGCGGCATCTTCAAACATCATATTATTAAAGAGGTATTTTCCGAAATATATTTCTTTAGTTGTTCAGTAACCATTCGGTCAACTCGGTCCAGATTTATTGAATAATAAAAGTGGAATAAGTACTAAAAAAATTGCTTTTCATTAAATTAATCAATAATAAATATATTTTCTCTGTCTTCTAATGATATATTGACCAGTATCAAGTGGGAAAGCTAAATGTTGTTAACTTCTTTACAAATTATTTTTTAACAGATAGGTAGGTACCTATATATTATATTATTTCACTTGTAATATTAAAACCAAACTTGATATTTCCACTACACCAATTTTATTTTTCATTCGCAAATAACAAATTTCATACCACACCACATTATTGTGAAGTTATTAGTTAGCACCTATATTATTATTATTTATGTAACATGTTACCTACATAACTGAAGAAATTTGTAATTTTATCTCCCGGTTACAGTGTGATTTCCGATTGGTATGGTATTTTATAACAATGTTATATTACTGAAAAGGCAGACTTACTAATAATATTTAGAAATTTGAAACCTAGATTTTGTCAACATGCCATTAGCTACATATGTGTTGTCTTTATGTTACGATGGTTAATTATTTTAAAACCATATTGGTGTGAAAATGAAGCGACACTTTCTGTCATCGAGAATCCAAAATTATTTTCGAATCTTTGCTCCCAACTTTGAGTTCAGTGATTTTCAAATACTAAAAGATAAAGACTGATTAGTTTTTTTTCTCTTTTAACTGATATTAATTGTATAGATAATCAATAAACACAACACATTATGACTTATATTATTTTTTAGATTTAATTATAGATGAAATTAGAAGGGCTATTTTTCGTTGGAAATAACCACATACCTACCAACTAGAAAAAATCTTGGACCGACTGGGATTCGAATTTATATCTTTCACTGCTTGGGTAAATACCTAGATACTCTTTTCCTTTTATAACAACAGTCACTCGGACAATAATATACAAGTCTATAATAATATCTAAGTTCAAATCTCACTCTGTATTTTTCCCTAATAAGTAGGTATGTTTCTGAGGTTTTTCAACATTATGTACTTAATGTAATAAATAAAAAGATTTATATTCGCAAGTGGTAAAACGAATGTAAGTAAGTATGTGAAATTTGGACCCTTAACGTGAGGTATGTCTGGTATAAAGCGAAAAGACCACAAAATAAATCCTTGGAAATATATCGCCAAGCTTGTAATGAACACTGTCACTTGGCGAATGGAAATCACTAGACAAACGCAGTCAATAACGGTACCCGAGGGGCACTAAACAATCATAGGGCATCTTAATACCCGCTGGACCGAGAAGCTCAATAAGCTTGGAGGATGTACGCAACGGCGATTACGAAATTGATTCGTCAGAAGACATAAAATGGGGCCTCAAAACAGGTCAAACAAGACATAATATTAATCTTAAAAAGATGCGTATATCTCTTAAATTGAGTACGTGTATCCTGTAACATATTACATAATGCATAATATAAACTAACATAACAAATCAAACGAATATGTACTTGTGCACAAAAAATAAATCACTAATATGATTATGTATCACTATCTTCTTCAGTAGTAGGTAATTATATTTTTATTATAGGTTGTGATTCTAGGAAAGGGACACATTGATACTTTTACTGGGTGCTAGGCATGGGCCTCACTTTCTGAAGCGGGCCCCCAGGCCAGGATCTATGGATCTATCGCTTAAGTTAAGGGCAGTGTGATTTTCTACAGTAATGTTCCCCAAGTGGTTTATTCTACGGAACCCCAGTGTTAACCCTCGGTTCAGACACGGCAGATTGCAAACCGCGCGGAGTCAATCTATATATTTGTTCACACTGTCTTGTCCGCGGCGGAACTAGTACAAATTTACTCCGTGCGGAATATTCACCGTGTCTGAACCGAGGCTAAGAGTATTCCGTGTATTTTTTATCAATTTTTAAATAAATCCAATTGATTTATTGAGTTATCGGCACTCATGAATCATATTATTATGAAGTACTAATCGTGACCTCCTTTTGTGATAGCCAAGTAACATGCAACCCTAAGGCCCCCACATTCTAAAGCGGGCCCCTGGGCTAGGATCTTTGGAGCCCTTCCCCCCCCATACCTATCGCTAAAGATAAAGGCAGTGTGACGCTCTACAGTAGCGTTTTCCAAATGGCGTATGCGGTAAAATTAATGGGTATATTTAGAGTTTTTTTTGTATATTTTAATACCTACATCTATTTGAATTATGAAGTTGTCGAGTATCTGTACACAATTAAAAACTATATCCTACAACCATATAATTTTAAATAATATTTAAGATTATTGAAGAAAAATAGCGCCGACCGCTACCGTTACCGAAGAAAAAGAAGGCGACTTTTTTACTGGTAGAGAGAATTTGTGACGTGTGTTTATATCACTTATCTGGTCGACTCGCCACGCCGGGCCCTTCCTGATCCCGGGGCCCCAGGCTAGAGCCCTGTCAGTCCCCCCTTTGTGGGGGCCATGGTGCTAAGTGCTACGTTGGTAGTTGGAATTTATGGTTGTTATCTTTATTTTATCGTGGGGATCTCAAATCAGTTGGTGCCTCAGGCCTCTGAGTCCATGAGCTCGTTACTGAATGTATGCAGCAGTGAAGAATTAGAGACCGAGAAGAGTGTATGGGGCTAGTAGGCATTCGTCCAGCAGTGGATCGACCCCGACTGATGTTGATATTAATAATTATTTGTAATATACACATTGACAAGATTGAAATCCTCTGTATGCAAGCATTCAAATATAGATCGGAAATAAACGCCTACTGATAAATTACTTGAGAATAATAAAAACTTAACGATTTCTAAAAGCCCACTTATTTCTTGTATTTAAAGATTGTCTTCATCAAAATACATCGATTCTCGCATAAATTTTGTGAGAACTTACTTTAGGTTAGAATTAATATTTTGAATAGGTAGGAATTAAATTATGAAAATATTTTTTTCTATCACAATATTGACTTCTTGAGAGATATGACACAATGTAAATTAGTTTGTTTAGCAAAAAATATCACTTAACCTTGGAACGAATCACAAGTTTAGTTTGAAACCTCTTAAATTCCGTGATTCATTAAAAAAAGGCGGAACTCTATTATGTCATTTACCACGTGTGTGATAAATTGGGAATTGAAAACTCTCATACGTATGTAGGTGTTGGTACTCGTAGGAGTTGTCTAGTCGTTTAGTAAAACAAACACATTGTTAGATGGTGCCATTTTCAACAATGTTGAAAAATGACATAAAAACAAAAATGTAGTGTAATACCTACAATATGATTAATCAATAATCATATGTATTGGTATTTGCAATTACGTCCGGGAGGGTGGTAGATAGGTAGTAATGCGCTGCTCAGAATTGGCGCATTTTAAAGGTCGGCTAATAATTATGTAGCTAATGCGAATATTATAAGTTTTGTGAATTTCCACTTCACTATGACTAGTAGACGCAGCTACAGTCCATGTTTTTAGCAGAGCTGTTATAGTGGAGCAATATTACTTAACCCATGCGCAGATGTGATTTCTTAGTAGGTCTTATTTTTGATCGTACACTCATGGCTGAGGATCGTGACCACTTTTTAATTTTGCCATCCTTTGAGCGGCCAAGACTATCCATGCTTCTCCATCTTCCGCTTCTCTCAGGGCACAATGAATGGTGTCAGGCCACCAAAAACCACCAGTCTCTCCAGGTTGTCTAGTCCGCGCCGGACAATATGTCCAAAAAAACTGCAGAATTCGTCTCAGACATATTGTCTAGAGCCGTTCCTTTATCTGCAGTCTCTGGATGATTGACTGGTTCGACCTGTGCTCCGTCCAAGAAATACGAAGCATTCGGCGCCAACACAACATCTCAATCATTTTGAACATATTATATTGATTAAGATGAAATATCCTAAGCTTGCCGGCAGTCTAGTTTATTTGAGGCTTTCTAGCGATTAGAAATGCAGAAATTAGGTATAAAATTTGATTTATTATGGCGTATTGAAAATCTGTGCTATTAAAAATTTATCAACATAATAGAGATAGGACAATTTCAATATTAAATTTATATTTTTCCTGAAAGGTCATAGTTATATTTATCGTTGTTCTGTTTTGTCACTGTTCTGATTTGTCATGGAACCAAAATATGGTAACACTGATGTTGGATGTAGTGGAAATCTTATTCGTTATCTGAACTCGGATCGGACTGTGGAAAAACGCCATATAGGTAAATGGTTCGAAAAATATGATCAATTATCTCCAAAAAAATAAACAATCGATCAAGTAGGCGCTTGACAAAATAAAACACAACGGTTATTTTTGATTCAAAATTGATTTTGACATTTTATTGAATACAGTCAACTTTAAAAGTTATTCTTAGGCTACACATCAAAAATATGCTTTACACATTGAATATATTCGATATTTTTTTATAATTAAATAAATATAGAAAATTAATTTTTGATAATTTCTAACTTACTTGGATCACCGTTTTTCGACGCACAGGTCATTTTGAAAGCTTCCCATTATTTTCAATATTTTTTTAAAACAAGTATGTATACATTTTGAGAAATAAATAATAAGTACACACTATTAACTATACATTCATTGTAGTTACATGGGGACATTGTAGTTAATTGCATTATTTATAAGTACCTATTAGGACACAGATCATTGAACAAGCCCTTTCGTTTAAAAACGATGTTCATCATAATAATATGTACCTACCTATAGTAATTAACAAACCACAAGAAATATACGCTTACCTATCGCACGATTTACATTTATGAGAAAATGCTAAGTTGATGAAATCTTTTCCCAAAGAAATAGATAGGTACCTAATTGAATATTCAAACTTCAATATACCTACCTACTTACCAAGATCTTACGGAAAAGGTGATTTTACATAATTACTATTCTATTATTGAGAACAATAATTATTGTTATCTAATATTAAATTGGCAGGTTGACATTACTTCATAATATTTCAATATTTTTCGATGGTCTTTAAAAATAGTTCATTGTATATTCGCATAAATAGAGTAATTACGATTTAGATGTTTAATTCGAGAGTTGACTGAAGAGAATATGTATACCTAGGTACGTAAGTACCTACTTAATATTATTAGAAAGAATTAGGTATCATATTAAATTGAACTATTTTTTTATGAACAAACTTATTTATATATGACAGCATTGTTCATTCCACAAATTCTTCAATACAATTTAAGGAAGAGTTTTTATAATAATTAACGTCATTGTAAAATCGTTTGCATTTGATTGATAGTAAATAAACTTACTATATTGTAAAGTAAAATTTGATGGCGATATTTTTTTCAAATTAGCGAATGCAGTGACCTCTAGTGAGAAAATAATGAACTTGTGATACTTAGAACTATGTAGAATACAATAATCTATTATTTATGACCTACACAATATTCTACATAAAATTCTTCTAACTACTCAAATTAGTTCATTACTTTTTTGTCGATTTTTCTCTAAATCTATAGAATTTGACTTTCTACTATGTTCTAAATAAGATAAGCATGCTAGCTATTATCTTAACTAAAAATATGGGGTGATTTTGAGCCACTTTGGATTTACTTCAGATGAAAGAATTTTTAATGAGCATATTATATAAATCATTTCTCCAATAAAATGACCCTGTATTAATTTATCGATTATAGAAATTCTTATCTTTATGGCTGTACTTGGTTCTTACCGTTACTTCATAATCACAATGCAGGCCATGTGCAATAGCCGGTGTTGTAGTGCTAAATAAAATAGTGCCAGAAAGTTGTTTCTTTTTTTATTCTATGAATCCGGGTCTAAGTAAGTAAGTTCACTGATAATTAGTTCTATTGTATGAGGAGTAGGTACTGAAAAAATAAATAGAATTAGGTCGAATATTATTTTTTTATTATTCGTCGAATTTTTTTTCCACATTAGTTGTGTACAGGGAACTCAGAAATAATGGAAACTGAAATACCTAACAGGTGTGGAGAAACAGGCAACCGATCTCGAATGCGGAAGAATATGGGATAAACACTTGTCGTTCGTTCTGACAATTTATTGCTCTCGTTGTATGCACTGAAGCTCATTCAATATTGGTGTATTTGAAATAGCAACACACTATTGGACGTCTATGTGTGGTTCATTTTCCTAGTCACTCACACATTCAAAACCCTGCGTCAAAATGTACTGTATTGGGGAATAGCCTATCGAAATTCTATTTATTAATCTGTCCTGTGGTTGTGTACAATGGGCATCAATGATTTGTTTCTATTGCTATTGTAGTTTCATTATTAAACTGAAGTCGTAATAGGATCATCTCTAAATACTATATTGGATAGTAGTGAAGGGTTCCAGAATAGAAGAGGTGAATTTCATTTTCTTACAATGAATAAATAAATTTTCTCATACGTCGCTGTTTTGATTTCTGATTTGTAAAGGTTGATCCGACTAAATTATACCACAGACCAAACAAATCTTCGATAGTGTTTATGAAAATAAAAAATAAAACAAAAAACATGAAAACAACACTGATATATTTACAAAAAGAAAAAAAAATCAGACATACACAATAATTTGAAAAAAAAATAAAATAAAGAAAAACTGTATGGAATGCAATAATTGTTATTATTAGCAACTAATGAAAAACAACATAATATATTTTGTTAGCTTTTAAGCATAGGTAATATTCATGTGAAACTGTTTATAATAGAATAAATAAGAAATGTAATAATAAACAACATAGAAAATATATTGTATGTTAACTTCAATAAACCAAAGAATACAGTGATTACATTGACTTTTAACTTAATTATGAAATTTAACTTTTTATGTAACTAACAAGATACATATTATAACAAATGAGATACTGTAATAGTATACTGATGCTAGAATTATGACAAATATATTATTTTTAATGTAGGTAGGTGTATGTGGATGTATAAAAGTTTAAGTGAAAAATTATCAATCAAAAAGTATACGCAACTGAACAGAATGACACAGGACTATCTTATAATGATGTTGACATATTATTTTATTGCTTGCTCTTTGTATTTCATATTGAGGCTCTGTCTAAAAACTACTGTCATTTTCGTGTTTATGTGATTTCCGTACCACAATGTTTTTTTTAAATATTATTCAATCTCAATTAGGTACCACAATAATATTGTATGCATACTTCAATAGACATAAGATAGTAAAACACAAAAAATTACAAGATTTTTAACATACAATGACATTATCAAGAACAGATTTAAAGCAATGTCATACATTGGATTGAGGATTTTTAACCCTTTTTCCATAGGCGACTTAGGCATGATTACAAAATCAAACACTGTGACACGCTGAATGAATATATTAGTCTCTATTGGAAAAAAAATTGTCATGCAATTAGTGACAATACTAGCGTTTGAATATTACTTTCTAATTAGCCCAGGATGTACGTTTTTATAAGATATATGTATTTTTCTCATGATTTCTTTGGTGTCTGAAATCAGTAGGAGACAATTTTTCACGACAAACCTAGCAACTGACAGACACCAGTATACTGTAACACATTGGATGATCCAAGGGGTAGATATTTGACATGAGAGCACAATCGGCAACTAAATAGTCACAAGTGGTTAATATGTACCTTTTGATATGAAAATAGTCAATTATACATCCAAAATGAGTTGTGAAAAGTCTCAAACACCAAGTTGGTAAACTATTTATTATGCATGTGAACATTCAGTGACAAAAGGCTTAGCCTTGAACACATCACTACAAAGTGCTATTTTCAAAATACTATGAATAAGCTAAGCTAATGTAATAAATAACATTACAAGTAAATTTCATTGCACGATAGTGTTTTAACAGCTACTAAAACGATGAGGATAAATAATAAAGGAACCAAATAATAAAAAAATATCAATATTTACACATTATCCGTCCTTACCTTATCTCCCAAAACATAGTAAATTAATCAAAGACAACGTTATATACAAAAGAAATCGCTGTTAATTGCTATTTTTATTAAATTTACTTAACGGATTTACGAGTAACACGAGTGATTTAAAAATATAAAGTCTCACAATTCCTGGGATCTATTTAAAATAATATGTAGGTCAATAATTCAAAGCGATTTATAATTACCAGAGAAACAGTTTTCAAATTTAAAATATATACTTCTTTTATGAAGTAGGTAATGATTAACTAAAGTACAGTAAAACCTCGTTAATAAGAACATGGATAATTCGAAATTCGCCGTAATTCGAAATTTTCGCGAAAACAAAGGCCCTTGAACATTATTTTCATATAAAACAATACCTTTAATTTCGAATTTCGTAATTATTTCCCGGCATATAAAAATATTCAATGAATCGTAAAAAAGTACACTATTTCATTAGCCAGTCATTGAAAATTGTGACAGACTTTTCTTAAAACATCATAATTCACTTATTTTAAGAAGGTAAAAATAATCCTGACATTTGATGACCCATCAACATACATGGCACCGGAAATCTGGTAGGCACATCTATGATCGTAAACAATATTTATGAAAATCAAATTTTTTTTTTTTTTAATTTTAATATTTTTCCCCCAGGAGGAAACGAGGTTTTACTGTATACACTTCTTTTATGAAGTAGGTAATGATTAACTAAAGTAGGCTACTATAAAATTCATGTTCAATTCATTTACTGCACAAATTCTTAAATAAATAATAATTTAACAATGCTTCCTACCATACATCTACCATTAATCCCAGAAACCAATAACAATTTCATCTTTAGACAGAATAAGTATACTAATTCATATTAGCCAAGTTACCAACCAGTAGGAGAGTGATTTGAAAAATTCCATACACAATAAATACACTGTGACAATTCTCACCATGTGCATTCAGTTCACAGGAACGGTGTCATCTGCATGCAGAGTCATGCGGGATGAGCATTGCTATCTAATTGATTTAAGTTTTGTACTATTCCATTTGAGTAAATTGACAGTACTCAAGAATAGTACAAAACTTAAATCGATAGTATTAATTTTATAATAATCTATTTACACTTGACTTCAGCAAAAATGTGTCATCTCAAAAGAATTAATAAAATGATTTATGAATTATCATCAGAAAAGACATAAGACAGAAGAAAATCTAGATTCTAATCAACAATCTATTCAACTCTATCGTCGATTATTTTTAAACATTAAATGATTTCCTTAAACTTCATTCTGAAAAGACTAATGAATATGTAATAGTAATTTATGATATTCTTGTGGATCAATCAGACTATTCTTCTTATGGGTTGACACAATATTTGAAACATAATCTGCCAATGTCTTTTTTATTCCTACCATCTCAGAATGCTTATCACCTCCCACTGTCTTTCGATACTTATATATCCCGATAATAATAAAATATTCTGTTTCAATTTACCAAAATAATATTTACATGTTTACAGAAAAATATGTCAATAATTTATAGACAATTTCATCTTTAAATATGTTCAAAATTGTTCATTAACTTAATGGCATATTATGAATAATTGAAATGTCCATTTCGTAAGTACATAAAAAATATATTATATTATGTAATTATAATTCATTGACATTTGCCGATAAAACATTATTTACACGATGATTTCCCTTTACATAGTGTGTTAAAATTTTTCTCAATTATAATTATGAGATAAGTTTTAATGCAAGCATTTTAACAAAGTTTAGTTTAGCCAATATCTTTTGATAATAATATATTACTTTCTGTATTATCCGAAACTCCAATGAAAATTTATTTATTTATTATGTACAAGAATGATTTTATCCAAATATTTAAAAGAAATTTGTATTAAATATTATTTACAAGAACAATTTATGGATAAAGAAATTGATTATAGAAAACTTCTACGATGAATCATGAATGTAGAATGCTTTGACACTTTCTTATTAAAATTAGAGATTATGAATTACGAAAGTCATGTGCCCTTTATAACCATATCCAAAAATCATTCAAGCCCATAAATCTTCTGGACTGTTCAACATCTTGTTTTACTTGCCGATTTCACCCTTTTTGTAAATTCATATGTATAAAACGTGCGTTTAAAAAAATAATTTTAATTCACAATTCGGGGGTCCTAGCAAGAGTGTAAATGATTACAGTTGCGATAAATTTTGTAGATAGGAATAATACTGTGAATGATTCACACATAGTGGGGGCATGAAGCTAAATACTCTTAATGACTGACTCTAATTCATCTTTTTATAGATTCGCTCAGGATAAAAAGGCCTTGAAAAATAGCATAGTAAAAAGTCTTCACACTGATCATGTATTCTTACATAAGAAATTCATAACAGAATTTATCAAAAGGATTTTCGTCTGATTGCTTATGTCCTTAAATGCTACAAGTAATTTTAAAAGATGGCAGAATTAGCATCAAAATAAAATTTGTACAGATATAATACAGTTGTCATTACATATTACGCAAGCTTATGGCGATAAGCAACATATTCCAAATTTCTCATACATTTCTGCAGAAAAAAATCATTGACAATTTACATGTGCCACACAATTTATAGGATTAGGTACATTTATAGATTTTAAATATCATACAATATCAATCTCCTGACGTGTCCAATTTTAATTGATTCTTTGATGAATAGATAATCATCTGGTGATTATATCTATGTGTAGATTCTATTATAGGTGTTTTCACAAAAATATTTTTTCAAATCCAAATCCGAAGCCAATTTTTTCAGTGAAAATATTGGAATATTCCATGGCACTTCAGGATGGAACTGGAAAAAACTATGGATACTTCCTTTGATATAACATTCCTACCACAAGAATATACAAACTTTTGATATTACCATATTGTATGTACATTTGAATTTCAACAACAAATGATTGTCTATAGCATTTTCAAGAAAGCAATCAGCGTTGACGTCGCTAATAAATAATTATAATATTAATAATTGATATATTCATTTTAAATTAACTTATTATTAAAATGGCCATGCCTTTATTTCTGAAAGCAATCAGCAGATACGTCTTCTATTAGAAAATTAAAAAAAAAATATATATTGCTCCTAATGAATAAAAAGTAAGTTTTTCATATTTTAAGTAAATATTTATAATTTCTACAATCATTAATTGAAAAAAATTCAAGAACAAGTTTGTTATTTTTATTCATTAGATTCAATCAGTATTGTAAGCAATGCAATGCCAAAAAGATTTTAATTATTAATAACTAAACATTCTAAAAAGCAAAAATGAAAAAGTGATTTATAAATGTAGCTTGACACCAATTTGCACCTAAAGAACAATAATCAATACGAGAGAATTATCCAACATGGACGCAAGATTTTTATTTAATTCGTAAATTTATATTTTTATTCAAAAGTTAGAAGTAATAGAAGCATAACTACGATTTCTGTAACTCAATGTCAGCACATGTGTGCACATGTACAATATAAAATTGATATTTGTGTTCACTTATGGTTTTAAGTTTTCTAAAAGCAGATTAAAAAGCAGAGAAAACTTGCGAGGATATTAAATGACTATGGAGAAAATAGTGATGTAATTTCTATGAAGGTGATTCGATTTTTATCAATATGATTTAATAAGAAATATATTAAATCGTTAAATTTCATAACATACGTAGCTAGTTACTAAAATATTAATTTATATTTAATGGTAATGGTATTATAACTACAATTAAATTGATAAATATTGATGATTGCTCTAAAAATGACAAGAAATTAAATTATTTTTATTATCAAGAAAAAAAGAACTGTGCTATTTATTATACTAAATTTAGACAATAAATAAAACTGTTACAAAATAGAAGATTCGTTTCAGACTGACAATTTATTTATTTATTGCTTCCAGAAAAAAAGCAATCCTCATTTTTTCTTCTTCACCATTTTCTCAGCATAGCTAATGGCGGACTCTTTCTTGGAGGAATTACTTCCCTGCTCGTTATCTGAAGGCTTGCTGACCTGTCCTGACGATGAACAGTCTTTGCTGTAACCGCTCGAAGAAGAAGAGTCCTTTCCCACTCTTCGCGTTAAAACATTTTCAGTGACGCCTTTGCTAACACAATCCGCACTGAGGCAAGGAATAAAGTCGACAGTTTTGTCTTTGGCTACACCTTTACTGTCGTCTTTTCTACTTTTACCGTCGACTTGCTGCTGATTCCTAACAGTGACTCCCTCAAACTTCATCGGAAACGTTCCAACTTTCGGCAGATGTATCTCAGACGACGCCTTATCGTTTTGAGATCTGATTTGATCAGTTTGATAACTACCACCATCCTTACTTTTTGATTTATGAGTTTCCATAAAGTCACTGCTGGATTTTTTTAACTCACTCACATTCTTGAGATTCTTCTCCACTTGTTTGATGGGCGATGACGTCACCGCACTTTTTGATTTCATTTTTATGTCATCTTCATCTTTCCCTTTGGATTCTGATTTCTTGACACTTGCATTATCGTCAATACTCTTTGCGTTTTTCCCGCCACTAGATTCAACTTTTTTAGCATCACGCTTTTCAAACGATTCCTGTTTTATAATAACACGTTCTGACTTCACAACGATAGGACTGCTTTTCAGGACGCAAGTTTCATTTTTAATAACCGCAGCATAGCTTTTACTCATTCCTTGATCAGTCTTATTGGTAAAATTGATACCGTCCTGCTTGTTTGTTGATTCCGCAACGATTGTACTTTTACTCATACTATTATTAATACTTTTCGGTTCTGAATCTTCCCAAGTCTTATTGACTTTCTTCTGAGCATCGGTTACATGTGTTTGTCCTTCCATTTTCCCTTTGAAGAACTTCTGCTGGCTTTCGCTTGTGCCTTTTGGTGATTTGCAATACTGATTCGATTCTTGGACAGATTTCAAATTTAAGCTCTCGAGCTTTGAGGTAATTTGGCCGACCAAAGAAGGAGATCTAGTCAATTCAGGTTTTGTAACGATAGAATCGACCGGTTTTTGGTACGCTTGGCTTCCTTTACTAGTCATCTTGGCTACCGTTTCCGCAACGGTAGTGACAACATCTACATTATCTTTCGAAGGTTTACTGACGACGGAATCTATAGACACTGAACTGGATTTACTTAACGCACCGTCGGCGCTGCAGGTGGAATCTTCCGTACTCGTCTGTTTACCGTGTAAAGTTTTTCCTGAATCATCTTTAAGTACACTAATATTATAGACAGTGTTAGAATCATCGTAGTCAAACGATTTTCCTTCAAAGTTATCATGTTTAACACTGTAAACAGAAATATTTGAAATATCCAATATGTTAGACAGATCTGCCGTTGTATCGAAGTCGCTTGAAAAATTCAAAATAGAATTCTGAGTCGTGTTTAATGACGAGTTCAAAGGAGAATCGTACGTATCATCCAGGCATCCGAATGACGCATCCAAATCAGTCTTAGAATTGCTTCTTCTTGTTTTTTCAACCGAGCAAGTGCCTTTCTGATCGATAAACATAACTTGACAATCGGAATCTCTAATTTTCTGATCGATCGATTGGCTGTCGTGTATGGGAACGGCGGCTGCATTGGTGGGGGAATCTTTCTCTTCGGCGATTCTCGGTAAAAACTCTCCTGGAGCGGCTAAGCTGAGCGACAACCGAGCTTGACTGCTGTCTAATACTGAAAACTGTCCGGTGATATCTTGAACTGTCTGTCCGGGTTGCAGCAAGTCGTGGCATAAGTCGACGCTATAATTTCCAGTATTATTGTCTGGAGTGGGTCTTTGAGTTAATTTCTGCTGCGGGATCACAACGGCGAAGCTCGAATTGGTAGAGGGGCCGAGAGAATGCTGCACGGAGCCCCCGAACTGTTGGTGTTTACTTTGGTCGGGCGGCTCGGGCGTTCGATCGGCCTGCTGGTTTGACGGAGTGACCGAGGCGGCGGAAGCCAGAGGTCTCCAGAGGGCCGATCCTCCTTTGCCTCGGGAGTGTGCGGGCACCGATGAAACGGAGGAAGCCGCCTGTGCACAACACAGTGGGGAAATGAGGGCGCATTTGCTCTCTGCTGACCGTGGATGCAGCCTGAAAATATATCATGGTTGCGGTCAGGAACAGGTAATATATGGAATGGATACTAACACTTAGTAACTACTTGTCCTTCTTTCTGTTAACTGAAACTCCCTTAGATGTCCTCTCGCATTAAAAACAAATCGGATAAAAAATGTACCCACGCTTAAATACTAAATTATAAACATAAACATTATCATTACCTGTCAGGACTGAGAGCCCTTCTCAGCAAAGGCGAAGCGGGCTCTCGAGGCCATGCCCTGGACGGAGCCGGACCCCGCGGATGATGATCACGTCCGCGGTGGCCCGACGACACTCCTCCGCCTGACACGCCTCCCCCGCCCCCCGAGTGATGGCACGTCACCACTGACAATGACAGTGGAGAAGGAGATCTGCAATATTTCAATATAATTATTTTACACTATATTAACACTTTCACTAAGCCTAATGCTTATAACAAGATAATTTTCAATATTTTGTGGCAGAAAATAAAGTATATTTTTATAATTTTTCTTGTGACAAATAATCACAATTAGCTGTAAAATCGTGAAATACATTATTTTTTTAATCACAAAAACTAACATTAAGCGAAAGATTTTCACAATCAAAGATAAGGAATTAAATAAGTAATAATATATTAGTCACCAGACAACATTTGAAAATCACTCAAAAATTAAAAAGATCTCAATTGTAAAGAATCAATCAATCAAAGCATGTAATAAAACTCTTTTTTATTCAGACAAGTCTATGCTCAAAGGGCCACAATAATGCAGGCAATTAATGTCAGAATGTACAAGTCACAAAAGAACAAAATCAAGTGAAAACGACACAATCTCTGTAGTTACACATCAGAGGTAAAAACAGATTTTCATTTTGGATGTTAGGAAATCTGTAACATCCAGGTCAAAACTTTATGCAAGAATAGGGAAGCAAATAAATCATTAATTTTTGTTATGGTTTTTGAAAAATGGTAGGTAAAACATAGAGAGGATGTGACTGGCCGAAATTCGGCAAAAACTCTGGCGGGGGACAAGCAATGCAGGAAAAAAACTGTCATACTTCTTCGGACAGAATTTACCTGATGATGAGAGAAGAAAGACTTTATAGTTTGGTAGTCGACATGGAAACAATAATACAATCAATACTGAGGGACCTATAAGCAAAAAAGGGAAAACATAAAGACATTGTAGTGATAAGTGATAACATTTATTAATTGGAAAAGGGGGAACTGAACGATATTTAAATAGCTATGATGGAATTACTTTAGAAATCCTATCACAGTTTTCCCTTGAATATTTCAATATGGTTTGAACAGATCACCAATGTGATACTAACCAAAGTAATATTAAATTTAAGATGTAAATAAGAGAAACATGAAGTTTAGTATCAAGACATAATAATATATATAGGTACTCTGAGATAAAGTAATTTTATTGTAGGTGTTCTGGGAATATTATAATTATGGTAAATTATTTTCTTTTCGATAGTTCGATTTACGTCACTTGGCAACGTATGGGAACATAAACATAGCGCAAATAAAAAAGCCAATTCAGAAGCCCTAGGATGGTTTTAGTATATTCTTCAAGTAATGGATATGTTAAGTATCACATACTTTTTAAAAGAAACATACAAATGTGTTTAATTCTTAATAAAGAAAAAGGACAATGATAAGATATATAATTCAATATTTACAAAACATATTAGGTATGTATCTGGTTTTTGTAAGATATAACATTGATGAAACGATTGAAGTCAAGCTAAAAATATTTAAAACACATTAAAAACGGGTCTAGGACGATTTGGCACCGGACAACTGGACGCCACGGAATTCGAAAATAAATAGACGTTAGGTACTTATAGGTACTTTAAAAAAAATATTCAATATAATTATTTATACTTCAATGATTATATTATGATTTAATAGTTGGTAAGAATGTAAATATGCAGACGTAAACAATGATTTAATCGTGCATATGTTTAAGTTCCAACGAAAAAAGAGTTTTTTATTTTATATGAAGCCTTAGGCATGGTAATTCTCAATCCGCGATAAAGAATACATTATGTTAAGAGTAAAATGAATTCAAACTAGTAAGTAGTAGATAGAAACTGATTAAAATACCTCGTCTACACGTATTTACGACAGTGCGGCGTCCAATTGTCCGGAGGCCAGTCGTCCCATTCCCTTAAAAACTGTGCTAGACGATGCGGTCCAGATTATTATTTTGTTAGATATGAAGATATGGGTAATCTAATCACTGTTCGGCTTTGCTTTAGCATTAAAAAAAGTCCTGTGGCATAACAAGGTAAAGTCCTCGTTAGAATGTTTGAACTGCGCCAAGAGTTGTTGGCATATTTTATGGATCATCGATTTCGGTTAACAAACATTTTATGGTTATCCAAAACTGCATTCCTTGCTAATTAATTCAAAAAATTAAATGAAGTATGTTTATCAAAGGAAATAAGTAAACGTTTTAAATTCGAGAAATATTTTATTTTATTAGTAAGTTGGAATTTTGGATATTAACTGTGGAGAAAAACAACTCTTTTCCAATATTCTCAACATCTTGATTTTCTTGAAGAATTCAAATTTGAATTTGGAGAAGAGATTTGCAACGAGAAAAATGTGTTTTTTTATGTGTAGAAACGCTGATCTAAGCGAACCGTCTAAATGTATGAGTAATATGATAAAATGTCATCTTGAGGGTTTTTTGATTTTGTTACTATACAGGATTTCGCCATGTGAATACTACAAAAATTTGCAGACACAAAATTGTCATTGGTGGTAACCTTACACTAAAACTGAATATGTATGTAGCGATGACAGGCAGTTATTGCCATATTCCAAACGACAAGTACGTTGCTGCACAATAACCAATAGGCAGCCTTACCTGGTCGGACTGGAGGCGACAGGTCCCGGGCTGGGCGTCCTGGCCAGAGGCGAGAGCGGGATGTGACCGGCAGACTTCCGCCTGGCACTCGCGCTCTTACCCGCTGCCCCCCCTCCCCCTCCACCGAGTTTGTGCTTCAAGCCGTGCAGCGTTGAGGGTCTGCAGGCATGGTCCACGTGTCATGAATGATGATGTATGATGCGCGATGGCAGTGGATGTCCAATGCGGGTTAGTTTGATAGAGAGAGAAGAAATGTTTTAATGTAGATTTGTCGGTATGTGAGAGAAATGCTTTAAGCGAAGATTAACGTTTTGTTAGAACAGTACAATGAAACTTCTTGACGTATTGATTTAAATAAAGATAGGTTGCCATAGACTTTTTGAATGATTCTTCTTTCTTTCGACCATGTCCGATCCTAATAGGATCATATGGGCCTTCACAGAGTAGAGGTTTATATTGACAGATTTTGTTTTTTTACGAGAAATGGATGTCAGCCACTTGCTCAACCTATTAGGTCCATACCCTGGCAGACACAAATTGAAAAACAATATGTGTACTTGCCAGACCCAGGATTCGAACCTGGGACCCACGGCGTTATAATCCAACGCTTAAGCCGCGCGGCCACCGTGGGCGTCATGGGCGAATGATTACTTACAAAAATCCAAATCCAATTGATTAAATGAATTTTATTTAAAAACTGTTAATACAACTTCTACTCTGCAGTGGCCTGTATATTATGATCCCTTTAGGATGGAACATGGTGATGTAATGTAAATGAAATTTTCAACTAAGACTTACTATCGGATTAATACCAAATTATCAGTAAGTTTGATTAAATGTGAATGGTAAAACATAAAAACAAAGTTACGTATTTTAATATAATAATGAACTTATGAATTTGAATATTGTTAATATCTTTATTGGTTTATATTATGTAGACTTTATAACGTGACTATATTTTACCAAAAAATAATCAATAATGTAATATTTATACAAGACTTTTCACATATTTATGTAAACATTTTCAAGAAGTTTCATCATACATAAAATGAAAGAATGAAATAACATTTATATTGTGAGTTTTTTATTGACATAAATATTAGTAAACATTTTGAAGTAATTAAATTAATACAACATAGGTACCTTAAAAATAATATTATTTTTCAAGCAACCCCCATAATTTATTAACATTTTTTTATTATCACATTTAAATGGACCTGAAACCTCAGAGTGAAGAATTGCATCAGGGACCACCACTGAATCAAAAGCAATTGAATTTATTGCCGTAGATTGTAGAACATTCAAAATATTATCAGTGCCAATTGACCCATAATTTTGGCACCATTAAAGTCACAATCAACAGGGGTTGTTAAACTTACAACTAATCAATCAGTCATTATTATTGTGCACCAAACTATTTCATTTCCAAAAAAAGTGGTGCAATTTTGTATTATGAAACCCATTATAAGCTCAATGTAAATTTTCATTCGAAAGCTGTCCAATTAGCATACATACCTCTGATAGTGGTGCGCGACCTTTTGCGAATTGCCAGCATCGCCCATCAGCGATGGAGCTCTTTCAGTTGCAGGGGATGCCGGAGAAGCCGGTCTCGCTGAAACTCCCCCTTCCCCGATCATAGTTCCAGAATTGGAGGGGTTTATTACGCCTCCGGTGAGGGCGGGTGCAAGGTTGGGCTGTTGACTGAGAGTGGTGGGAGTATTGCTATTGGGGCCGACCGTGAGAAGGGACTGCGGTGCGTTTAAGGCTAAGCGCTGTGGAGGACTGCCGAACCGGGGGCCCGATGATGAAGGCGCTCCGCCGACAGGAGATGCGAGGCCGGATGATACCATCTGGAAGAGGATGTAATAATTGCAGTATGAAATTTAATAATGAAGCATATAGTTTTAGTATAGTTAAGTCAGGTAAGAGCCAGATGCTTAGTCATAAATACATATGTTTTGTAAGTGGTCTTGTGCGCCACAAAACTAATGCAATGAAAATCAGCCGGATAGCAAGTGACTGTCCAATGTCCAGCATAGTGGTAAAATTTAAGAACATAAGTGACAGTTGTTAAAATAAATACTTTTCGTACAAGTAACGCATTTGGAATACTATGTGACGATGAGTTATAATTATTTAGTTTAAAATAACGTCGACATCATTGTATCTCACACATAATTAAGTCTATGTAATAAATAAATATGTTAACCTGCTGCATTTCAGCAGAGGCTCTCTTGCTTGAAATTCTTCTGAAGAGAGAAGCTCTTCTTCTTCTTTCAGGTTCTGTTCTCCTTTCTCCGGGAGCCGCCCCACGCCTCGGTCCGGTAGCGACATTGCCGCCCCCGCCGCCTCCTCGACCGACGGCACGGCCCGCCCAAGCGCCTCGCTTGCGACCACCAGACTGTAACAAACCATTTCATTATATCTAAAACTTATGAACAAAGGTGCACTAAATAATTATGCGGAGTATAGATAATGTATATAAAAGGATTTCATAAAGAGGAAGAGGAAATTGTAATAAGTGGTATCTATTGTCACCAAATATATCCTCCCCCTCAAAGTATGCCTCAAATCACGCATCAGAACTCCATATCAAACCACAAATTTAAAAACATCATTAGAATAACCCTGACGAAAGTTTACCAGCCCTGCACTACAAACGAAATGTTTCAAACATTTTTGTTACAAAAGCGTTTTTACAAGACGTTCCTTTCATATGCACACTGCAGATACCTGCATCCGATCTTGAAGGCACGACGGACGGGTGAATTTCACAGTTAGTTGGCCGAATAGCTTCCCCTCATCTCGCACCCCGGTGTGGTGCATCTCCCGCTCTCTTACCAACATGCTCTTTGAAAAAATTCAGTTGGCAATTCATCTCTAAAAAAACCGGACGCAGAGGAATAGGTTTCTCAATTGTCAAATTAATCGGACAATATGTTAGCCTACCTTAACAACAGTGAATACCTACCGTGAGGTCAACCCCTAAAATAACATCAGTGTCGTGCCTAAACTAAGATCCCTTTAATTAAATGAAACCAATGTAATATTACCAATGTTTGTCTATGCTTTAGTGTAAATAAATCGTAATTCTGCGCGGAATTATAAATTAAATTTCTGTGTTATAACTAATTGTGTCTGCCATGATGTCCTCACTTTCCAAACCTGAAATAATGCTTAATGAATCCCCCTACACTCACGTCAGTCCTTTGAGGTATTAGTATCTAGTAATGGAATTGGGAAATATGCAATTGAATAATATTGAATTGTTTTGAAACAAACTATTTGTTAATTCCACAATTTTTGAGTTAACGTTGTTGCCAGCTGTTCAGTACTATCCATGGACGTGTTGGGAGGGAATGTGTTCAGAAATAGATTTGTTTCGTCTTTTGCGCATGACAATGGCATAGTGAGTGCCATGAGTTTTTTTTTAGTATGGTGTATGGAATAAAAAAATATATTAGTAAACTAAAAAGGAAACGAAAACTCACTTTTGGACAATGGTATTAATCAATTAATACACTTTTAAAGTTATTTTACAGGAATTACATTATATTGCATGTCTAATAATTATTCCAACACTAGATTAATCAAATACACATCATGGTCCATCTTCATAAATCAGAATGCATTAATTATTTCATAACGTGGATACCTTGGCTAATTATGTCATCTACTGTGTTTTACTCAGCTAATTAATTTGAATGTTACAATGGTTTAATGGCCAACAGCCAGCATGCAGAAAAGGATATGGATGCATATTTTGATGATACAAATGCACTACAGAGCTATAAGAACCATTGATCAATTTTCACCGTAGCACAATATTGTTTTTTCTTCACTTCAAAGAGATTTGTTTGACAACTAATCTGAGTTTACTGGAATGATCACGAGTAGATAAATTATACGAAATCGTAATATGAGGGAAAACATATACATATAAGTAACAACCCCTTGTCATTTATCATTTATATTATATTGATTTCATACATAAAATCTCTAAACACATGATAATATAAATATGTCACGCAGTGAGTGAATACATACCTGAATAGTGGTTTGATCGAGTGGCAACGCTCTGACAGAGGCCTGCCTCGGGCTGGCCAGCAACAGTCGCAGTACTTGGGTGTGAAGAAGACCGGCGACACAGGAGCCGTTCAGCCAGACCAAGAGGTCACCTGCCCGCAGACCAGCCTGCCACGCAGAACCTCCTTCGCTCACAGCCTGCCAACAGAAAGATTATTAATTTATATTTTACAACTCAACTACAATAAAATGATTCTGTAAACGCTAACAAATGTTCTAATACATTGTTCAAAAATCTCCCTCCTTTGTATGATAGAATGATATTCATTTAGCCGTTGAATCCCAATTTTTGGATGAAAGGTTCTCAAAATTTTGCATACTTTGATCCATTCTGTATTATGTAGTTCTTCAAATTTTTTTTGATACATTTATAGTTCCTTCGGGGCAGTCTTTTAATTTAATGATGTCTCTGAGATATGATAGGATAACTAGATTTGACAATAATTATAGGACACCTGTATGACACTGGGAAATAGCCAACTTGTTTAAATTATATATTATGACAATAATCTCACCGAAACCAAATGGTGCATGGTGTAGTAATCGGATTCACCATAATAAACTCTTATAGTGTGGATTGTGAAGCCAAATCCTTTGGGACCTCTTCTTATCACCATCGGAGGCTTAGACATTTGAAGTAACCTAAAACACGAATAGTACAGATATTAGACACCATAATAAAATACAAACACCTGGTTTTTTGTTGTTGTATCGAATGACATATTAACATGTTTTTTTTTAGCCTGAATCAACAATGATGGAGTGGTAAGAAAAAAAATTTACCCGTAATGCTGTATTGACAGTGGAGTGAATCCTTCACGACAGGGCGACGAGTCTCGGCTGGAATTGGTACTTGAAGTGTTTCCAGCAGGAGGAGAGGGTGCTCCGCCCACAGAGCAATACGAATCATCTGTCAAAAGGTCTTTGAAATAATATATACAACATTAATTTTTTTTTTTTCGACCATGTCCAATCCTAATAGAATCATATGGGCCTACACAGAGTGGAGGTTTGTATTGACAGATATTGTTTTTACGAGAAATGTCAACCACTTGCTCGACCTATTAGGTCCATACTCTGACTCATACACAAATTGAAAAACAATATGTGTACTTGTCAGACCCAGGATTCGAACCTGAGACCCACGACGCAATACGCCAACGCTGAAGCCGCGCGGCTATCGTGGGTGTGACATTAAATTTACTTGGATTAATATTTCTCTTATTTTTTTGAAGATATCAAGGATGACGCTTGTTCAAATGTATCGGTTTGATTCTATCAGCACTATATATTCAAAATAAAGTTATCTACTGTCATCCTCGGCATATATCTACAATGATGGATTAGGATAATAATAGGTTACTGAGACATGGTGTTATCATGTACTGATCTAGCATTCAACAAATACCACAATATTTGTTAGAATATAATAATTTCTGTTGTAAATTGTGGATTTCATACACATAATATTTATTGAGGAGGTATAAATGAAAATTATCAATACAATTCAAGTTATTGTATTTCATGATTATGAATGTCAGTTTACATTACGAGATGAAATTCTAGTGACCCGAAAGTAAGCAGCTGTCTTCATTGATAACAGATATACTTCACGCCTTACATTCCCAAAGCATGTAAAATAAATTCATGTACGGTAGAACCTCGATATAACGGACTTCATATGTAAGGTGCAAAATGTCCGGTCAAATGTGAAAATTATTAAAAAAACATCCTGTTAATGTTAACCCTGTTAAAGTGTCACGGCTCGTAAACAATGTTCTGCGCATGATAATCACGTCATACCTCTCGCACTCGAATTCGAGTCATAATGCCATCCTGCTTGTAGACTGAACGTAACACTAACGTTTGCAAAACTGGCCGTTAATTCACACAGATGCACAGCAGTTTAATTTATTTACTCAAAGTGAATGGATGCAGGAAAACCTACTGTTGGCTTTAATGGACACCCCTTCATGCGCATTAGTCCGTTATATCGAGGTTCTACTATACCCTAAAAATTTTAATGCCATGTTTCTGAGAGGAAAATCTGTTATAAACTTTTATCATTAATTGCATTGTATTAGTGCCACTGCAATGTAAATATCCAATATCCAAAAAATCATTGTTTCAATACTACTCTGGCTGTTTCCCATAATCGGTCACAATCTTTGTACAAACACACATATAATTAATGTGGAATGCTTGGCGTCAACGAGTTCAGCCAACAGCATTCTTACAAAATGACCACAGGAGAAGAAGCACAAAAATTTCATTTCAATGAAATACGCAAAATATTTTCTCACCTGAATGAATAATCAACGATAGTCCTGATGCGGACGCACTTTTCTTGACGTATTTATGGGCAGGACTCGCAGTGGTGACAACTTGAGGCATTGTAAACCCGCTTCCCGCACTTACAATCATCGGATTGGCGACGCCGGCATTCGAATCACTAGTAGCCAAGTTACTCGACAAGGTGACCGGTATTACGCTCGTGACGGACATCGAGTTTCCTTGAGAAGTTGTAGTGGAATGTGTTGAAGATGATATCGACGAAGACGGAGTGATGGTGTAGCTGGTTGTCGATGAGGCCGTGATGTTGAGGGGTTTTGAGGAGTTCGATGCGATTGTAATCGGAAGAGATGCGTGGCCTGCTTCGCTGGATGAGTTGTTTGTTTCGGCACTAAAAAAAACAAAATAATTGTTATAAGCATAAACCTCTATTTACATTTCTGATAGGTGCCATAAAATCATAAAAAAATGTATTTTGTATTAGGTATATAAACCAATTAAAATTACTGCATATTACTTACTTTAATTATTAATATGACATTCTGCTGTGACAGCTTTAACAGTATGATATAGATACATGAACGCAGATTTGGAATAATGACATTATTGACAATTATTATTGCAATATAGGTAGAAGTAATTTTTCTATAACTTATATCTGCATTTATCTGTTTTCAAATTAACTGTTAACGAACTCGGGCTGATTAAGTTGTATTTCTAGACTAGTTTAAGAGGGAACTTTCCTTTTCATATAGTCCATCCAGTTTATTAATATTAATAAACATAATATAGAAGTGGTAAATAGATATTTTATGAAGCATAACAAATCAAAGAGTTTAAAGTAATATGCTTACCTAGACGTATCATCCTCCATGGATATTGAGAACGACGGAGTGATGATGGTATGAGAGGCTCCCTGTCCCACTAGAGGAGAGAACCCGGTGACGTCTCGCTGATTTCGAACACCTCCCAAGTACTTGGGGATAGATCCTGGTACTCCTAAGCTAGATGAACCTGTAAAAATTGCAAGTATAAAATTAACAATTAAGCAAAAGCATCAACAGCCATAGATAAGTAGGTATGCATAGCAGTTAGTAGGCTTGGTCATCAAACTGTCTTTATTGTTTGATAATGATTTTTAGAGTTATCAACAACTAGTTGATGTACCTGAAATGAGTGGTGTGCAACCTCCAGCAGTGGCAAATGTGTTCGTTCGTCGTTTTCTCGCAAGATGCGGTGACACGTCATCAGAATCAGTCTGTGACGATTCGGGAGTCGAATGCGGTGGAGCACGGCCTCCGCCTATATGGAACTGAAACATTAATTCAAAAGATGAATAATGACATTCATTATACTTTCCAAATAATTGTTAACAGGCTGATAAATGAAATGATTCTGATACAACAAACACTTACGGGGCACTTGTGGTGATGCGTGGACGGTGGAGTTCCAGGTGTTCCGGGGGCTGCGATACTTCCCACCGGGTGTTCGCTCTGACTGTCCGGAGTACCAGGGCAACTCTCCATGCTGCCGCCCATCACCTGAGGATAAAACAATCCTTATACAATACCAACAGATGCATTCGATGTAAACAAAATATTATACCTAGTGATATTTTTATCATCTGAATCAAAACACTTTGAAATTTTGAAGATGTTATGTAATGCAATATGTATTATTCAGATTAAAAGATAATATTAAATGAATGTTGTTATTATAACTTCATTGGTTAACATTTACATTTACATTTATAAACTAATAATAATTATATTACTACTAAGTACATATCTGGGGTAGGTACATAAAAACAATGGGAGCATATATTGATACCTTTCCATCGCCGAAACTGAGATCAGTGGTAGAATTGGATTGGAACTTTCTATATTGCGGAGACATAGAGCTGAAGGTTCCAAATAATACTGGACTGTCGTCACCAGTGTCACAGTCCGTGTCTGCTTCACTATGATTGTATCTGTCGCAACGACCTGGAAAAAAATATAACCGATTTTACCTTAGTCTTACCTACCATTATTCTTGTTGCACATACATAATTCAGAAACACCTCAGAACCTTTACCTAAAAAATAGTTCCAGTCATTTCCTGGGTAAAAATGATGAAAGTTAGTGGATGACAGAAAGTCTTCCCAAAAAAGACATACAAAGTGCAGGTCTCAGCAATATGTTTAGTGGTTTAATTTTCTCTATGCTGACTGAAGGGAGATTTTGTATATAATATGTTGCATCCGGGATGCAATTGAGACCCACTATATATTTATGGAGGAGTTGGGGGCTTGAAAACTCAACCGATGTAACTTACAGTTCTTCTAAAGCAGTTTCTATTCTTTCATCCAGAAAGACTTTCGTGATTTTAAACGGTATACTGGCGGACAGACTACATTAGGTATGTCCAACACGCCGATTGCAGGGTTGATTCCGGTCAATTGCACCCGTCAACGTAAATAAGCATGTATGTACATGCATCACTCACGGCCTGCACAGGAGTGAGAGAAAGAGGTGTGAATCCCCGCGCTTTAAACTGAGGTGTAGTTTCTCCTTACTGTCACGCAATAGGCTCTTTGCACAGTAGGAGAATAGTTTGACCATACCATCTTCATGACAAATGGGAAGTTGAATAATTCTCTTTGTATTCATTGGTATTGCTAAATATAATATGTTTGATTAATGTTGAAGAATGACAATACGAGCTAGTAGATCACTGTTAGTCTTGATACTGGATATTAGATCACAGCCTATTTGAAGTTGGATATACCTGGACCACATCAGCTTGAATTAGTTTCGGTTATTTAGCTGATTTCAAATCTGCCTGTTTATACAGAAATCAATTGATTTGAATGATACGTACAAGAATATTATATTTGAATAATTATAACATTGAGCCTGCTTGACATTCAGATATTTCTCCAGCATATTAAATGAAGTAAATTGATGGTAAAAATATTCATCTTACTGTCGAAATAGCTGGTATCTTCATCATTGTCCAATTGTGGTACGAACTCTGCCTTTTGTCTCAACAGCGATGTCCAGTCAACTCCACAGAAAAATATGTGTTCCTAAAACAATCGTAGTTACGAAGAAAACATGAATAAACTATTCATCATTGGTCACCTCAGATTCAGTTACACCAAGTAGGGTATCGTGAAATGAAGCATAGTTGGAAGTGACGCATCACTTATCATTAGGTCAGCAAATAAAACTCCATACCTAAATATCTAGCAGTAAAACTCATATCAAGAATGCAGTCATTTCAGATTCGTCTCATAATTTATTGGTTTTACTTGAAAATTGAGACTTATCACTTAAAGTTGACTCTGCCACACCAGCAGGGCTATTTTAAATAGTTAACAGGTTTCCGGTATTTTTATTGTTCCACAATAACACGGATATCACTCGGAGGAATTCCATAAACAAGGCGGTTATCTACATTTGTTAACACAGTTAACACGTCCTACTTGATACCAAATGCATCCCATTAGAATCTCAAATTTGATATAAAAAAAGTCCAATTAGAGATTATAATGAGATGCATTTGGAATCAAGTAAGATGTGGTAACTTTACTCAACGACATTTGACAGCTTGTGGTTAACGCGGTGCGGTCATGGGCGGCAGTGTTAAAAAATATCACAGGATAATTAACTGCCTGAATATGACATCATATTTATCACTTTTTTATTGGTTTTGGACTTAAGTGATAATATATTAGAATAGCCCTGCCCTACAGATCTCTAAATGATTCTGGTCGATGCTGTATTTGAGAAAATCAAACTGTGTTGTTTTCTTGAAACTCTTCTTTTCACAAAGTATGAAATCATTAAAGCAAGCGTTCACGTACAACATAAGTTTTGGTAGACTTTATTGGTTTGTTGTAAGTCTGATTATTGTACACATTATGTACATTCCATATAAACAGGATAAAGTAATTATGGCACAGTTAAAAGTAAAACGATGCTCAAAACACCTGTCGACAAAAAGCAAACCGGAAGATGTGATATAAATGTTACCTTGACTTGCTGCGTGCCCGCAGTACCCAGCCTGTCTCTAGGAGCCCTCGACAGAAGCGTGGTGATTATCGCACGGGCCTCCACGGCTATAGGAAAGTCCTCTTCATCTGGCCATTCTATATCATCTAAGAAGGCAAATAAATACAGTAAGCGATCACATTTTTCTATTGTTAATATTATATAATTCAACTTAGACTCATCGCACACTACATTATGTGTACATATCAGGGATGATTCGGAGATGAGAATATTGCGCAGAGGTATACGGACGTGTCCCAACTCCATTATTCCATGACATTCAGTCACAGATCACGCTGAGGATTGATGGTTGTGTGACACCTCTGCATCCCTCTCATGTCTGAACCTTCCCTGAAATGTACACTTAGACTGTGACTACCTGCGATTTTGTGGCAAAGTCTAGCTGTCGTAATGTGCGTTACATCGTGATAGTCTTCGTATTAATTATAATTAGGAATATTATGTGATAAACATTAAGTTGTATTTACACTTACTAATCGGATATGTATACAGTGCTATTTACCATTGACAGTATGCGCAAATAGTTCTTCAGGAGTGTCTCCGAAGAAAGGCACACAGCCAATCAGAAATTCATAAAGGATGACACCCATAGACCACCAATCGACCGGTTTTCCGTAACCCTGAAAATAGATAACGATTTTACAAAGAAATCTTTTGAAGAGTATACAATTATAATCCCACAAATTTATCTGTAGAACAGATAAAAATGGAACTACAACGACACCATATTGAATACGCCATTCTGCAGTCAGATTCTATTAAGGCCGTGCATTAGTTGAGGCACGGTCTAAAAAGATCATTGCTAGGCGATGCGCGGATTGCGGGTGCAAATGACGCCTGTCAAACGAAATATTATTTGTCATATAAATCCAACATACGTCCATTTTATGTTCTGTTTATTGTTCTATTAGTAACAATAATAATATATTCATTGACATGTTTTCTTTTTAAAGTAAATGGGTAACGTTTTTAGTCATCTTTACACAATTTTAGAATTAATTGGCCTGTCGCCATCACGCAGCAAAGTGACGTGTTTCTGGCTCGACATTCTCTCACTGAATGGCGAGCGAGTCCAAAATTTTGTCGCGCCTACAGTTAAAAATTATTTGGCGTTTCACTGATGCGTCACCTTAAGTTGCGAGCTTTGTCATCTAGTCATACTTGCCTTTTTAGGGGTTTAATAAAACATTGTGTTACCGACTAATTAGTATTTATGAATATTAGAATAAAATAAGAAGCATACCCGTCGAAGAATAACTTCTGGCGCAATGTATTCTGGTGTCCCACAGACCTGCTTGTCGGAAAACTGCTGTGTATCTCTGTCGACATATTCCTCGTAAAGGTTAGTAGCCACTGCAATTAATACAAGCATTAATTATTAATGATGATGGACAAACTAAATGTGATGTCAGAAATAATATTTTAATATAATGCGGAGGTAGAAAGTCTAACGATTCACACAAAATGTGTGGGCATTCTTTGGTATTTTAGGCTTTCTATTTTAACACAATTTCGTTACATAAAGAATTAACTTACATGACATCAGTCCCATCTTTGATAGTCCAAAATCTGTTAACTTAATATGTCCCAGTGCAGTAATGAGGAGACTGAAAAAGAGGTAGAACTTAATTATTTTTGAAACTTGAGATATAGGTACTTTACAGAATAACAGTTGAACTTATTGATTATTTCGATATTAAAGCAACTGACAAAATGCCTAACTCGAAACTGAATAAATAGTAGGTACAAGTGTATTTCTAACCAGTGTGGTTTATAAAACCTTTTGTTCAATTAACAAAACATATTTTTCACACGATTTTTGATTTCGATGATATATCGTTGTTCATAATACCAACCAGAGAGGCTAGTAACGATCGTTGTTGATTTCACAATGATTAACATTAAGTAACAAACTTTCATGAAAAAAACAGTCAATTTAATCCAGCCGCAGGATTCGAACCTGCGACCTACAAACTATTTGAATTGACGGTAGCCAATTTAAAAATATTCATCAATCTGACTGCTGAAAAAGATGAGTGGAATAATTATCAGCATATAATATTATAGCTTACTTGTCGGGCTTCAGATCCCTGTGCACGATTCCATAGGAATGAAGATACTCCACGGCCAACACGGCTTCGGCAAAATAAAATCTCGCCATGTCGGGCGGGAGCGGTCCGCCTATGGCCCGCAGCAGCGCCGCACAGTCCCCTCCCTCCACCAGCTCCAGGACTAAACACAGGTGACGAGGGGTTTCGAACGAGCAGTACATTGACACCTTGACAGAAAGGGCAACGGTGAAATGAAAAAAGTAATCTGGTTATACACCATAACGTGATGCAATGATATTGAATAGTTAAATCAACAGAAAGATAAGGTTGATCAACACAATTATTTTGCTTGAGACTTCCACAGTTACATAACATAATATGTTATCTTTGATTTGTTGAGAATTGCCTCTGCGACGAGCTTGAAACGTTAGAAAGGAAAGAGACAAAATATCACATGGTGACTAGGTGACCACTAAAATACTAATGAAGATAAATAACACTTTATTTTACAGGTGTCTTAAGGCTATATTTCAGCTGAGGCATGGTCTAAAAAGATCGTGACTAGGCGATGCGCGGATTGTGCAAATGACGCGAGCCGAACGAAATATAATTTGTCATAAAAATTCAACTTGTGTCCTTTTAATGTTATGTTTATTATTATATTCGTAATAATAATAGTATATTCATTGATATGTTTTCTTTTTCAAGTACATGCGGAACGTTTTTTAGTCATCTTTACACGATTTAAGAATATATTCCTCCGACACCATCACAAAACAAATTGACGTGCGAACGGGTCGACTATCGCTCTCCGGCTGGCGACGACTGCCAAGCTTCGTTCCACATACTGTTGAAAATTATTTGCCGTTTCACTTATGTACGCTCTTAAATAAAATAACTAAAACAAGAAATCATTACACACTTCTTTTAAAATAATATAACTATACAAAATAACAATTATTATAGTTCCATAGTTTTATTTATATTCTCATACATCAATTTATAAGATTGAATATTTTTTCCACCGCACAGAAGGCATTTTCTATGCATGTGTTGTATATTATCGTAATAATTTGATGTGGAGTTATGACAGCGTTCAACATAGACACATCCTTTGTCTGTGGCTCCTAGTACACGAGTGAGAATGAACATCTTTAACTAAAAATACTAGGTGTGCAATTAGCTTATCTTCCTGTTATGATTTCTGAGTAGATTAAAAAAAACTTAATAAGCTGCAATGTATTCCCCAATGTATAAGATCTGTAGGTACAACTTTCGTTTCTTATTTCCATATCAAAAAATACATAAAAAATATATTTACTTTATCATAGCCTTTATTCATGAGAGTGTTTGCAACATTAAAAGGATTATAATAATTTTTCTTCAGCATACAATCGATTGCAGTATGAAAAGACATTGCAGTATGATTTCTATATTTTGGCTGATACATCATAGAGCTGTATGCAATCTAATAAGGCAGTGGGATCAGAGGTCTAGAAATATACGTTATAGGACATGGTGAATTTTTAGTTGCTCAGATGACCGCTACGATAATAATATTATGTAAGCCAAAATATAGAGTTTGACTTGTAGCAAATTGTTTGCCAAAGAGATGATTATTTGACTCTTGTTTGTGCCCATGGTGAGCATCAGCATGATGAAAGAAAATTATTTTGCAACATCGACAGTATATTAGTTATTATTACAGACAATATAATATATTATCAACTTACCACAAACGGATTGTCAGCAAAACTAAGAATGTCCCTCTCAGCAAAAACTTGCTCTACTTGATTCCTCAGCATTAAATTATTTTTGTTAATTTTTTTCATAGCAAACCTAAAAAACACAAGTCACCATTCTAAGAACATGTAAAACAACACATATCCACTTTTCAGGTTGTCTTTTATTGAAAAGATCATGTTGAAATAAGTTAATAAGTATTTTTGTATTGAATTGACATATAATTTTTTTTCCAATGCCATGTACATACACAACATCATGGGAAACTTGGAGATAATAAAAAAACCGGATACTAACTTTATATAAAATAATTTAAAGTATATATTCATTAAGGGCATCCTACTGACACTCCTTCAATAGCACATTTCCGCATACAAATTACGGCAAGTGATATGTATGCAGTAAAATGCAAGCAATGTTATAATATTATATTCATACACATCAATAAAAGAAACTGTTTTTAGGCAAATAAACAAAATATAGGGTAATTGCTTTCATTTATTAGAAACAGGGTAGCAAATATAGATAATTTTTGTTGGTTCGCTAGACCTGTTGTAAAACCTAGTTGAAAAAACACAACGGATGATATTGGTAATGGGTCAACCTTTTAAATATTTTGGAATATTTTTATTCAGTACCTACACACCTACTTTACAGAAGATGAGCTTAAAGTCGTTTTAATAAAGGGTTATCCAAGCTCTGGTACGAATTAATTTTTTACACACAATAAAACCAGTGTTTCACGAGCTGTATAGCATGTGGCCCTATCCTGTTGGAACCACATGTTTTCCAAATCGAAATCTTCCAAGTCTGGCAACAAAAAATCAGTCATCATTTGCCTATAGCAGACGGGCAGGTGGTGGGCAGGTCATATTGCTCCAACTATAGATATATTTATATAATATTCTATATATATACGAACCTTTGTCTTGTCTGCTTATGCTTGACTAAATAGACGGCACCGTAGGCTCCGTTTGAGATCAATTTTATCACCTGGTAATCGTCTTCCGTTGGAGACGTTCCTCCACTCCGAGACTTGTTTCTGAAATACAAGCAGAACCATGAATTTCTAGATATTCTTTACCTACTCATACATTGTTTGGTTGGTTGCTGATAATTCTTCTTTGGTGAATATCGCATCAATCTATATCATATTTTGGCAGTGGGTAATATGAATAAAGTATCGCTGTCAATTTTACAATTTATATATCTAGTAGGTATGACAAATATTATCACTCTTTTAGATACAAGAATAATCAGAGGTTAAAGTGAAACATAAGACAAATGGATTTTCAAGAACCTGTAATTATTTTCATATATTATACATACATATAATGGAAAATGAAATTCTGAGAAGGTACCACATATATTTTCTATTTAAATCTGATAAATCTAATCAAGGAGCAATCTAATCTTTAAGATTTGAGACATAAATTACAACATTTTGATTTCTCATCAATATTGCTTCCAATCAGCATTTCGAACAAGTCATAATTTTTTACAATCAATTGAAAATTATAGTCTTATCAATGCAAATGTAATACGAATGTTTACTAAACTCCCAGACATACCTATGATTATTTTATCTTCAAAGGCTGATATTCTAATTATTGTATAACCAAATGATAACATTTAAATAATAATATATGTACAATAATAAATTTTAATTTTCAAATTTATTAAAAGCTTCATAGCACTGATAGGAATGTATTGTGTAAAAAAAACTATTTAATAAAAATTCTGGTCCTGCTTCCTATCAATATAATATTTTTAATATGTATGTTTCTGAGGTATGTATAAGAGTGTCTTACTTAGGAGAAGAATGTGTAAGTGCAGAAATGGTGGGGGGAGGTAGCGGTGGCGGCGGAGGGGGTTCCTCTTGAAGAGGGTCTCGACTTAAGCCAAGCTTGTGAATAATATACTGTGGTAAGTCTGACATCACACCCTGCAACAATAATTAATTACATGAAATTAAGATACAGAGAACTCTTAAGGCCGTACATCAGTTGAGGCACGGTCTAAAAAGATCGTTGCTAGGCGATGCGCGGATTGCGGGTCGCGGGTGCAAATGACGCCTGTCAAACGAAATATTATTTGTCATACAAATCCAACATACGTCCATTTTATGTTCTGTTTATTGTTCTATTAGTAACAATAATAATATATTCATTGACATGTTTTCTTTTTAAAGTAAATGGGTAACGTTTTTAGTCATCTTTACACGATTTAAGAATTAATTGGCCCGTCGCCATCACGAAGCAAAGTGACGTGTTTCTAGCTCGACGTTCTCTCACTGAATGCGAGCGAGTCCAAAATTTCGTCGCGCCTACAGTTGAAAATTATTTGCCGTTTCACTGATGCGTCACCTTAATGATCTAATTTTTTTTTTACAAACTTCAATATTATTTGCAATAAGTTTTTGATTTCTAATTATTTTCTAACTGGAGTGATCAAGAAAATGTGGTATTAAATAATATGACCAAGTTCTAAGGCATACTAGTACATATTTTCATCTTCCTTGCTCAACCTATTAGGCGACTCGCACATTTAATCTCGTCTCGTCTGCAACACGTTGAATACGTCGATGTGACGTAATTGTTATTCACGAAACACACGTTATATTATGGACCTACGCACACTGCTGGAATAAAGCATTTTAATTGGATAAAAAACATCTGGCGGTGCAAGCAAGTCTGTGCAACGTTCCTACAAATTTTGATTTATGGCTGTGTGGCAGACGAGGTGAGTTTAGATGTGCGAGCCGGCTTAGGTTAGGCTCTAGTGGTAACATTGAAAAACAACAAATGAATTTGCCAGGCCACGGCATTATAAGACAACTCGGTAAACGCTCAGCCATCGTGGTGCTATATAGAAATTTTTTATTGTCTTCAGAAAAAATGGTTGTTTTGGATTTACGACGAGGTTTACAGGATAAATCAATGATATGAGATTATTTGACACAGTATTCCTCAGTACCCATAGATTTATACATACAGAATTTGTATCATTGTAATAATTATTGTGCCAGTATGATAAAATGAGACATCAAATCAACCTAACACTGACAATAATAATTAAGAGTTCAAAATACATGATAATAACGAGATGCCAATCATAAAAATTATACATATTATCTAGATTCTGACAATATTAAAAAATGATATTGTATAGTATTGTCACCTGTGTTTCTCTGGCTTTCCCCTCTGCCTGCTCCAGCAGCCGGTAAAACTGCTGCGGGTCGAATTCTAAACATTCAAGTAGCCTCGCCGGTCGGCTCACAGCCAGCATGAGTCTCGTTACTAGAGCTGACACTCGCCCAACTGCACCCGAATCATCAGATTTGTCTCTCGTCTAGGATAATCAAATTTTATAGATGCCTGTTAATAACTAATCTGTGAATTGTGATAATGCACAAGCAAGTTTCAGGAAGGACAAAAAGAAGAATGACTTATTAGATACCTACTTACTATATTAGATTGAAACTTTTGAACTGTTTCTTCTCACCATTTTCATCTCCACACACCATATAGACAACGATATAGTAAGTGATTGAGACAATTTGATGGCGATTGGAATAAACTGGATATATGGAAGTAAAGTGAGAACATTCAAATGTTGATTGAAACCCAGACCACCGCCAATCTAATAGGGCATAATGCTGCCAAATAGCCCATAGAGATGAATCCTACGACACAATCTGACTGTTGTTAGATGCACATTAAAATCAATTACCTCTTGTAATAGCCTCTCCAGATTTTCAGTCATGTCGTAAAAATATCTGCTTGTAATTTGTTTTGTTTCCGACTTGTGTAAACAATCCCGAGCCATTTCCAAAACCTGGAATAAAACAACAACAATATAAACAATAATGTATAGGATAAATGTAAATAAAAGAGGGTAGAATGTCATTAATCATTATATTCTATGACAACATATTATATTAGAAAAAAAAATTAAGTGAATTATATCACAGTAAACTCTCTAAAGCCTGGTTTCGCCAGATGTGGGATTAAAAAATTCAACCCACGGCTTCAGAGACGAAAGTTTGTAAAACTTGTAAATTAAATAATAAAAAATTAAAAAGTCAAAAAATAAATATAGATAGGTATATTTTTCTTTAAGATTGTAATGAATAAATATCTTAGTTTCTTGAAAACGTTGCTTAATCTATAAAATAATGCATAAGGCACCCAGTTTACAAAACGATTGAGCCAACTTGCCTGGTGGTGGACAAATCTAACAATGGGTGGAGCGCTTCTCGGGGGCGGTTCGGCAGCGAGTCTCCGCAGGCGAGCTTCCATGTGGCGTTGCGCCCTCGGAAACCGACTGGCAAATAGAGCCGACATGGCTGCCACCTGGTCGTCGCCAGATACCGGAGACCGGGCAGGGGAACTGTAAAGTGGAAAGAATTAATTTGACAATATCTATAATGATAAAATCATGAAAGCATGTTCAATTATTAAAAATAATGAGAAGGAATTAAAATTGTACCTGAGACTTCTACTTCGCGGTCTTCTGAAAGGACTCTGAGGAGAATCAGTGCCGGCACCGCCGCTTCCTGAACCCCCAGAATCCGATAACGACTGCCACTGGTTTATACCGGATCCTTGTGATCCACTGGAACATAATTAAATTTTGTAGTTTTAACATATTAAATGCGACTATATCTTCTTCTAATATATAAAAATTAATATTTGTGTGTTTGTGTGTTTGTTTGTTCGTATTTAATGCGCAGCCATACCGTTCATCCGATTGCGATAAAACTTTGTAAACTTATTGCTTGCACTTGCGGGAAGAGTATAGGCTATACTAATATATAAAAATGAATGTCTGTCTGTCTGTATGTCTGTCTGTCTGTGTGTCTGTCCCTTATGCGTTCCTATACCATTCATCCGATTGCAATGAAATTTTGGTAAGTGGTTGTATGCACACCCATGAAGGTTTCTGAATTAGAAAAATCATCACCTTCTTCTTCTTCTTCATTATATTTTTTTTTATTCGTATGGTTCCTATACCATTCATCCGATTGCAATGAAATTTTGGTAAGTGGTTGTATGCACACCCATGAAGGTTTCTGAATTAGAAAAATCATCATCTTCTTCTTCTTCTTCATTCTATCTTCTTTTATTCGTATGGTCCCTATACCATTCATCCGATTGCAATGAAACCTTCGTCAGTTGTTGTGGTAACACCCGCAATGGTTTTTGAATTAATACAACCATCTTCTTCTTCTTCTTCTATTCTATATTCTTCTATTCGTATGCGTTCCTATTCCATTCATCCGATTGCAATAAAATTTTCGTCAGTAATTGTGCCAACACCTGCGAAGGTTTCTGAATTAGCACAACCATCTTCTTCTTCTTCTTCTTCATTTTATCTTCTTTTATTCGTATGGTCCCTATACCATTCATCCGATTGCGATGAAACCTTTGTCAGTTGTTGTGGTAACACCCGCAATGGTTTTTGAATTAGTACAACTATCTTCTTCTTCTTCTATTCGTATTCGTTTCTATTCTATTCATCCGATTGCAATAAAATTTTCATCAGTAATTGTGCTAACACCCGCGAAGGTTTCTGAATTAGTACAACCATCTTCTTCTTCTATTCTATCTTCTATTCGTATGCGTTCCTATACCATTCATCCGATTGCAATGAAATTTTGATCAAGTGTTGTGCTCACGCCGCAAAGGTTTCTGAATTGTTACAACTATTTTCTTTTTCTTCTATTCTATCTTCTTCTATTTGTATGCGTTCTTATACCATTCATCCGATTGCGATGAAATTTTGACCAGTTGTTGTGAGCACGCCCGCAAAGAGTTCTGAATTAGTACAACCATCTTCTTCTTCTTCTATTCGTATGCGTTCCTATACCATTCATCCGATTGCAATGAAAATATGATTAAGTGTTGTGTTCACGCCCGCAAAGGTTTCTGAATTGATACAACCATTTTCTTCTTCTTTTTCTTCTATTCTATCTTCTTCTATTTGTATGAGTTCTTATACCATTCATCCAATTGCGATGAAATTTTGACCAGTTGTTGTGCGCAAGCCCGCGAAGGTTTCTAAATTAGTAGAAACATCTTCTTCTTCTATTCATATGCGTTCCTATACCATTCATCCGATTGCAATGAAACTTTGGTGAGTTGTTGTGCGCACGCCTGCGAAGGTTTCTGAATTAGTACAACCATCATCTTATTCTTCTATTCGAATGCGTTCTTATGCCATTCATCCGATTGCGATGAAATTTTGACCAGTTGTTGTGCGCACGCCCGCAAAGGTTTCTGAATTAGTACAACCATCTTTTTCTTCTTCTATATGTATGCGTTCTTATGCCATTCATCCGATTGTGATGAAATTTTGACCAGTTGTTGTGCGCACGCCCGCAAAGGTTTTTGAATTAGTACAACCATCTTCTTCTTCTTCTATTCGTATGCGTTCCTATACCATTAATCCGATTGCAATGAAACTTTGGTGAGTTGTCATGCGCATGCCCACGAAGATTTCAGAATTAGAAAATCATCTTATTCTACTATTCGTATGCGTTCCTATACCATTCATCCGATTGCAATGAAACTTTTGTCAGTTGTGTGCGCACACCTGCGAAGGTTTTTAAATTATTATTATATAACATACAAAGTTTGTTGTTTGTTTGTTCCATCCAATTTTGATTTTTTTTTTTACTACATATTAATAACATTAATAACGTTTTCATATTTTGGATTCGATTTTAATTTAGTGTTCCTATGTTTGACCTTTACTCCTTTTAGAATTATTTTCATATTGCCATATTGTATTACACAGATATTTTAATATTAAAAAAATAATTTCCTCTTATTATTTTTCAAATATCTAAGATAAATATAACCACGAAGCGACCCTGTGCGAAGCCGGGTACTTCAGCTAGTATATTATAAAAATAATTAAATAAAAAATATTTTTTGTGCAACCTACTAACCTGATGTTATTGGAGTGCGCCGCAGAACAGTGAGCGCACCGTGCTGGGGCTGGTGCCGTGGAAGGGGCAGGACTGCATCTTCTCACTCCTCTCACTCCACCTTCGCTCTCGCCCATCGTCAGGGCCTGGTGGAGACGCTCTTGAGATGAACATTGCGACTGCACAAACAATAGACAAATTAAGTGGACATGTTCATCAGGTCACATAACTACGCAAAAACAGCCGGTACAATTAGCTTACCGATAAGCTGGAGCTTCCAGGAGTTGTGCCATAACCTGATGATGGTAGAGAGGCCACAGACCATCTTCTTCCATCACATCTTGAATTTAAAAAATACAAGGACAATAATTATTAATTTTTATTTATCAATATTCATTTATATGCCTATCATTAATTTTGGTGGTGCTAAAAATGAAAACCAAAAATGGTATCCAAGTCTATCGAATCTTCTACTAATGCATGCAAAAAAAGCTAGGGATAATCCAAAGTTTTTTTGTATGGATTTTAACCGATTTGTCCTTGAGTTCTCAGAACAAACTGTCTACATCATTGTATGAAATGACCCATGCTTCGAATGACATAGCCTACCTATATTCGTGCATGCTATGTAATGCGTGTTATTTTACACACAATGATCTCAGTTCCCAGCAGCCTACTGGATAAGAAGGCCGACTAATAGTCATAATTTTTTTTTTTTGTAAAATATCTGTATTAGTACAAAGTGAGACATAATATTTTATGTTTTGTAAATTGTATTAGTAAAATACTGAAGATGAAACAAAATTCAAATTCAAGTCCTGTAAATATGACTGTCCTAGAGTCAATTACCCAACAAAGTCTACCTTCATTCAACAGGTACACTTCGTCATTGGGTTTTCCCAATGCCTGGGTAAATTCTTTACTTAGGAATAATGTGTTATCATGATCTTTCTATGTTTTAATTTTGTATATATATGGTAAGTAACTATATTCTATCAGTTCAAAACGATTCGAATGGAAAAGTGCAAAACATAATTCAAATTCCATCAAATATCCTCAGTTGATAGTATTCATTTGAAAAGTTTAGTGTTTACTCACAATAAGTCTTTGGCTCTCCGAGTAGCTGCAGCAAGTGGGGGCTGATGAAGAGGATGTAAAGGGTGAGGTGCTCCGGTGGAGGGAGGAGCCCGAGGTGATTCAAGGGGGCTGCCAAACCGGAGTGGGGAAGTCCCCCCAACCTAGAAGAGAGATGATGCTTAATTTACAGACAGTATGTATTTAATTGAGTATTTAATAATTATAAGAATGATAATACGAGGAAATTAGGTGAATTGCACTGGGCTATAAGTGTCATGGAGGATTAAGAGCTAGACTTCTCTCATACATACTATTCCAATCAACTAAACCCAATGTATGTCATGACTACCTCCAGGAAACGTTTCTACTCCTATCTGTCTGCTTCATCCAAGCTTCATTCACTATCTTAACCTCAGGAATGTTGTCTCTTTTTACAAAGTCCACCTACCTCTTCCCTTCTGGTCTATTGAAGAGGAGTCATTTAGTGGGTTGGGTGACTTTCTTCCTTGAGACATGACCTGCTCACCGAATTCGCCCGTTTTTAATGTGTGAGACGACGGGGGGATCATTGTACAACACATATAGTTTGCTGTTGTACCTTCCTTGGTGCATGCTATTTTCCTTGAACGCAGCTTCGAAAACCCTTCTTAATGTTCTCCTTTTAAAGTATTTCAGCTTATGGTCATTTTTTCCCCAAGTGTTGACTACTACCAACTTATATTTTAATATCAATATATTATATTTTGACAGCTGCAGCGTTTTTCCATTCTACCACTAAATGTCACGGCGCTAGTTGCTAAATGGCCGATTGCAGCCGCCTACCTAACGTTAGGAGGCACTGGCATACAGTTTTATACATAACTAAGCATTGTTCTCTTAGTTAATTTAACTTAATGGATGACATCTCTGCATCAGACCCTAAGCAGTTCAGTTCACTTAGTTTGTGTTTTAGTGAGTACCTCCTACCAATCATATAATGGAAATATATTGTTTTCAGTATATGTAGTAAGGAAATGATTAAAATAATGATATTTACCACAAGTGACAGTCGGTGGTGAGCGGCATGAGAGTGGACTTTGGATGGACGGCGGGAGGCACATGTCTCTTTCTGCAATTGAATTAAACGAAAATTAAAATAATTACAAGATAAAAAGAACTTTTTATATACCACCTTTTAAAATTCTGTTGAATAATATAAACTTGACAATTAATTGTATATATTAATAAATACTGATTGATGAATTATAAGAAATTTTCAAACATTTATTAATTGAATAACATATATGACATTTTTAAAACTTGTACTTGATATGAAGTAAAAAAAAAACAAACAAAAAACAAGAAAGCGAGTTAATTCTATTTTCAAAATCGTCGAACGCCGTTTCGCAAAAGTGCAAGCATTGAATTCGATTGAAGCGCCACCTTGCGGATTTTTTCCGAACTAACTTTCCATACAAAACAGAATTAATTGAAAATGAATTCAATTCTGCTTAAAGATGACCAAAAGTATTAAAAGAATGCATTATCATCGTGTTCTGATATATTCAAAAAGTTTCAAATGTCTAGCTAGTCGGAAAGTTAATGAATATAAATAAATAAAGAAAGTTAAAAATCAATTGCAAGATTTGTACTGGACAAACAAGAAAACGAGCTAATAAAAACGTGGGAAAAAATGAGCTTTTACGTCGAAGGTGTCATAAGAAATAATAGTATTCCGCATAAAATACTAATTAGTCATCTCATCTCTTTTGTCAGGATCTCAGGACTGAAGATCGTGACCCAGATGATGCTTCTTCAATGTTCGGCTCCAGTGGCGCACCCAGGATTTAATATTGGGGGGGGGGGGGCAAGGAGGAGAATGTAAATTAGTCCCATAGGCTCTTTTTCTTCTTCACAGCCTAATTTCTCGTTTATCGGTCTTTTGTCTATTGCACTCGGTGTACCTATACCATGGTCCCCACATGGGCCCCCTACCTACCGCTAAAATTAAAGGCAGTGTGAAACACTACATTAACGTTTTTCAAATTGTGTTTTAGTTCAAATTAAGGGTACTTATACAGTGAATTATTGGCGATTTTTAATACATCTACTTTAACAATGGAGCTGTCGAGTATCGACACATTACAATCAAAAAATATATTGCACAATTATATAGGTAAGTGAAAATATTCATGGCCATAAATTGTAATAGCGCCGCAGGCCACTTTATTACTATTAAAGCTAATTTATGATGTGTGTTTATCTCAATTATCTGGTCAACCCGACATGCCGGGCCCCCCACAGACGGTCCCCCGGGCTAGAGCCCTGTCAGCCCTCCCCAGCCATGACCTACACCACTCCGGAATTCGGGTGGACACCGAGAATCTTTTGACAGTTCCATTAGGGATTGGGTTTCTAAAAAAACCTGACATTAGTGTTTCGAAATTTTTGTGTTAGAAATTAAAATCTAATAAATTTTTCTAAAAAGGGTGCTGGAGAATTATTACAAATCATATTTTTGCCGTGTTTTTATTTGTCTAAGCTCAAAGGTATAGGTAGTTTATTGGCTTTCAATTACAATGTTTAAAATCATTCTGATAATTTTCATGTTTGGGGGGTGCCAGGGCCCCTTGCCCCCCCCCTGGGTGCGCCATTGTTCGCTCTACCTCCACCAGGACAAACAAAATAATAGACCCACTTCGTATTTAGTAAATAATAACAGACTTATGTTAAAACAATACTTTGTGGAATAAAATAATGTTATTTCAATAAAACTAATAGCGAGATGCAGCACACACGTCATCTGAGCATCCGCAGCTCCGACAAATACACCGTTATAATATATTATAATCATATTATATTATTACAATCATTGTAGTCTCCTGATTTTAATTAAATTGTACTAATAAAAATTTTAAAAACGTTACAATATGTGTGTCACAGTTTAGTAACGTGGAGTACCTTTTGGTTTGCCAAAACCAAGGTTTTGCCAAACAGCAATGAAAAGATGAGCAAATCGAGATAATTATTTTTTTAGGTCTATATCAAACCTGACTTACCATGTGATTCGAAAGTGAAGGGGCTGACTTCCCAAGGGCCGAGGCGCGCATACGGACCAGGTTCGACTGCTTGGAGACATCTGGAAATAGAGAAAATACAATAAACAATGGGTACGATTTACTATAGGCGATTTTATTTCACACATTACATCACGTAGACTAGGGTTGGCGAACCTTTTTACGTACGCGTGCCAAAATTTCCCAAATATAATTTTTTTACTGTCTGACGTGCCGAGCAGTTTTTCAATTACGCCGTATATTTCGGTTGACCAATTTTGAAATTGTCTGCTAGAATTACTACTACAAGCCGCACCAAGTTTTTGGTTCTTAGTTAGTAAGTAAGTAGGTACAGCCATTTTTTTGGGTAAAAATGAATATTTTTGTTACAATATTACTTAGTTTGGTTCTTTACGCACAAATTGACACCAGAATTGCTCCGATTAGATGAGGCGTTCTCTTGTTACAGTGGTCTCAAGCATTGTAAATCGGTCAAAATCAGAGGGTTGCGGCGCGGCTTCCCCCGTCGCCTGATGAGGTTAGTGCGATAATATTATATGTGACGTATAAAGTCTAAGGAATGACATATGTAATTACATATATATTTATAATGCTTATTCTTGAAGAGTATTTGGCATTTTTTTATACAATACAATCTGTCATTTTTATTAATATTATATGTAGGTACTTATATATTTTCTCTTCAAAATAAAACATTCGCGTGCCATCCAAAATCATCTTGTATGCTATAGGTTCGCCATCTCTGATGAGTCTACATTGAGAGAGCAGCAAAATCTTCTAAAATTCAATGTTTCTGTACGATCTCCTAATATCGTTTACGAATTTTAATACCTAAGAAATAAAATATTTTTATTTGAATTGACAATGCTTGACTTTTATATTGTGGCTGACACTTCATAGTTGCCATTCAGAATCGACCCTTCTCCCGATCTTTCACGTACATATCAGTACATCTCTATAACCCCCACTTTAAATCCTGCAAGTTTACGTACCTACACCTACATCTCAATGCCACCGCCACCGATTCCGTTTTACCAACTGCATTATTTTTATTTTAACTATATTTGTAGGTATTCTAAAAACTCAATGTATTATTTATGTACACATTAACGTTTTTATAAGGTATATGGGAGTTACCTAGGTGCCTACACAATATTTTTATTTAACAAATTTCACCCAGCTGGGGATTGAGCGGAACCTCCTGCACGCTCTTAAAAATCTAGTTATCCGCAAGGGTCATTTATATTAAAATGCAGTAGGTTTTTTTATATTATTTTACATGTATACAGTAAACGAATATCAGTTTTTCCAAACAAAGTACTTTCGACACATACATCGTGTGCTCACCAAGCTGGAAAATTGGAAAATGTTAAACCGCACACATTTTTCAAACAGTTTTCAGTGGGGGTAGAACGACGCTGTGAAGTGCGTATTAATTATACTCATATTGTACCAGTTATACCTAAGTAAGACCATGTCTGCAGTCTTTCATCAGCTGAAAGAATACATTATAGTAAAACGAGATTCGACCACCGGTTCTTTTTGAAAAAGCAGAAAATTACAATAAAGACAAGTCGCGCCAGTCTTGAATTTCAAGCAACACACTCATTTTATAGGTGTGTTCACGAAAAGTTAGCGATTTATGCTGGAAAAAATACAAACTTCTATTTCGAAGAAAGAAAATTTTTATGACATAGCTTAGCAAATACCCATTATTTATTCCCCTCCGACAAGAAAAAAATCTGTAATAGTTAACACTACTTTTAACACGATCAAACCGCAGTTAGATTTTCACCGTGTTGTGATTACTATTGTAACCAGAGAACACAAAAAACAATCTGACGTGAGTTGCCTTCTGGGTGAGGCTGTAACAAGGTTTAAGTCTTTTGAGTGTGGAAAAATATGGGATACACTTAGACATATTGTGTTAAAGAACATTATTTTCAATATAACTGATTAAAGTTTTTCACGTAAACGAAACGCGCAATGTTGGTAATACATATTTGAGGCCACTTGCTGCGCTTTGTGCTTCTTGCGTTTTATGGTCTGACCATTATAAAGTAATAAACAGAATTCGGCTCAAAGCCTTGGTCCATGGCGACTGACTTTCACATGTATTATATCTTATTAGTCTGTTCTGTGGTTGAAATGGCAGCTGGACTCAGTTGGTCCGATCGGCTATTGTGAACCATATTTCCACGAGGAATAACTTACCTATATCGTTTATTATGGCGAGAGAATGTGTCCTATAATCCAGTGTTATTCAACCGTTTAATAACGTAAATATTTCGCGGACAGTATCAATCAGTCAGAAATAAAAACCTATAGATAGAATTTTATTTATTAAATCTTATGTTGTAGAATTACAATTTTTGGTTAGTGTGACATCTGCTGCTGCTTCTTTGTAAGCAAATTTGACATATTACGTGGTTACCATCGTTGTTTCTGAGGGACAAAGCACTGCATTAACATCCTTTCGATTTCCCTGTTAGGGTTTTATTGACAGGTGAAAAAGTCTTTTCACACAAATAGGAAGTCGAAAAAACGTCCAATAATCTGATAGCTTTATAACTCATAATATTCTTTATCGAGAGATATCCAAAATTGAGTCAATGATTGCGTTTTATGTCTGGACACCAGGACCAGAGTGACATCAGAAGATAGCTCGATCAGCTTTTCTTTCTCACGAAGATCAAGTGCACATGATTTAATATATTCCAAAAAGGGATTATTAATGCAAAGGTTACCTTTACGTGGATTTCATTTTCAGGGTAATACTAACGCTAATAAATAAGCTAACGTTTTTAAATGTTTGGCCTATGATGTTGAATATCACTTTCTGGTGAATTCAGTAGCTTCTCCCAAAGTGTCTATATCTTCCTAATGTATGCGACTGTCCCAAAGAGCCAGCTTCTTTTTGAACGCTTCCATTTTGTTTCTTAGCGTAAAAATAGTCGTACAAGACCCCTGAAGAGAAATATTAAGTTCGTAGAGAAGGTTGAATAGTGTGTCCGCCATATACGCAAGTTTAGCCATCCATTCCTCATTCAACAAAGGCTCTACTAGGTCAGATTTTCGCTCTTGCAGAAACTGTTTTACTTCTTCAGGCCAACCATCTCACTTCTGCATGGAATAGGAGATGTTGGTGATGTGAGTCCACATTACTCTTATACAGTGTCATGAACAACCTCGAGCTTTCCGACCGCTGGTTTAGTAACACTGCTCCAATTTAAGCTCGACCGAAGTAACATTAGGAATATTCAATGTAGAAATCACGGATACTCTCCTGAAAATCTTTATATTAATCACGACTGAACTGCATAAGTTCTAAGAATGTAGCAGAAATCAAAGGAATGCATTTGACTTAGCTTAGCAGCTGTAGTTAGAGCAGTCACCCGACAAGCCAAATCCGTCTATTCGAAGCACACTCAATCAAAGATTTTTTATAATTCGTATGTTTCTGAGATTTTTCCAGGTTATGTAGTTTTTTAGCTGTAGAAAATAACTTTTCTCCAAACAATATTTAGTAAGATACTTATACACTGCAGTGAAGAGTTTAAAGAAACTAAATAACACAGAACCTCAAACAACTAATCATCGCTTCAGTGATATTCTGCTACCACAAACACTGACTATTCTTGTTCTGAAGACGTCTTGCAAAGTGGAGTGTGACTGGAGTACATACTTATTTAATTAAACACAATAGTATGTCTAGTCTCGGGAGGGAATGTATCGTTGATCTCGCATAAAGTTAGCCCCACTGATAAAAGGTTATACATCACCGATTTATTGTGATCCAATAAACTTAGCCAGGAAATTATTTAAATGAAATCATAATGCCATACGTCACCGCTTACGATCGGTACTACAACAGACGGTGTCAAATACAAAGTCCACCGTCAATTCTTCGCGAATTAAATAGATTTAAAGGTTACAATAAAATGTATTGTGTCGTATGGGGCAGCAGCGATGCGTGTCGGGATGTTTGTTTTTTTTTTATTCACACGAGGTTTGTATGTGGGTCGAAAGAACTACCAGTTACCGGTTAGATCGGATCTCAGCCGGCAATCGCGGTCGAATGGACGGGTCGGCGAGACACGAGGCTGGAGCCACATAGATGCGCACCATGTAATACATACTGTCTGCTAGTCCTTTTGAACTAGATTCGAAGCACCCCGCAACGTAATTCAATAAATAAGGCATGCGTAGTAGGGATTTAAATCCCGGGATTAGTATTATTAGTCCCGACCCCGGGATTGGTTTGAATGGGGAAAGGATTTTATAGAGCGGTTATATATTAAGTAAGAAAACTTGCCAATTCCGTAACCGTATCAATACCTAATAGTCTTTATTTGAAAAATTCTTCCACCGACAATCCTTATTATTCTTGTTGTTTAATTTAATGAAACGCATTTTTTTGTAGTAGATACTTATTCCACTTTTAATCAATAAATTAGGACCGGTTTCGTCCGCCTCAGAGGGACATTTTCAACTGAATACATATTATTCTGATGAAAAGTAATCTACTCAATTGTATACATACAGAAAAAAGCAATACTTCGCCGAACTTTGAAAAGTAGCACTATACTATATTATACAAGTACCAACTATTTACCCAAGGTAACAGCAAATGTTACATGTAAATTGTACGTATGTATTCATCGTGGGACACTTATTCGTGCGCCGCAGTACGTGTAACATGAGTTCGTATTACATTTTTATCAAATGACGAGTTCTTCGTTGAACATTTCACCGTGGAATACATTTGTACGTATCTTACAAAATGCGGTGATAGTTTGCAAATAGTACTGTTCCAATTAGAATTCCCTAACCTAGCCTAACCTAGTAAAGACATCTCCATTCTCCACGTCTGGAAGAATGCAGATTTCTCACGGTGACGATAGCTGTTTACCGGACCGTGTAAATATTTAAAGGCAGATAACAAAGGGCTAGATCTACGATCTGTTAGTTTTCTTTTCAGGCTGGATAGGAACTCGTCGCCCAATTCGGTGTGCTGATTCTCCAATTTTGTAAAAAAAAAATCGTTTTTTCTTTTAATATTTGATAATTAAGAAATCCCGAATCCCGAGAAAAGATTCTCGAGATACGGGATTTCCCGAAATGTTAAAAATTTCAATTCTCGAGATTCGGGATGGAAAATCTCGAAAATTTTATGAGAATTGCCGTCGGGAAATTCCCGAAATCCGACTCCCAAGTCATAACCCTTAGCGATAGATAGGATCGGGGGGCCATGCTGATATTACTCGGGCTTTCGCTGATTTGAAAGCTGTATACGTCGATAAATCGATGTAGGTGTAAACGACGAGGAATCAGCATATTGATGCGACACATGCAGGAAATTGGTTTGAAGAAGTGGACGCAGCGGGTAAAGGTGCCTACAGCATGTGAGTCCGACAATTAGTTCACTTATACATACGTCACAGTGAGTATTATTAAAAGAGCAATGTTCCGATGAAAAGCAATTACTAAAAATAAATCCAATAACTAATTATTAGACCTTCCTAAGATAAGCAAATAGTTTTAATTAGTATAACTACTCTAGTTCTAATTAATGTGACATAAATAGAAGACTAATGCACACGCCTAGCACAAATATATCAAATTATTTAATTATATACCTATCCGTTAATAAGCTTAACATTCCAGTAAATTCCATGAATACTAATTGAACAATTTTAATGTGGGAAAATAATTGAAAATTTAAGTAGGCATAATATACACTAAGCTCAAGCTAATTTTAATTAGTGAACGATGTTATTAAAGTTGATGTAGGTAGGTACGAGACCTTTTCAAATTAAAGAAGTTTTACGTTATCGGAAAAAAATATAATTGCTTCAGACTTGAGTTGCATGTAGGGATTGCAATACCGAATGAAAATATCACTACCGGTTTTTCGGTATTTCTTATTGAATACCGGTATTAGTTAAAACATAAGTGCCTACTTATCGGTAAATATAGCTATTACAATCTCATTAAAACATTATTTTATAGAAAAAAAACAACCTATCTACATTTATTATGGTGACATTTAAAAATATGTATTAGTCACAATACTGTAGAATTAGTGATTTTTATAAATAATTTGAATATATTGATAATTTCAACGTACGCCCTCAAAAAGGCTAGTTCACTAAGTGTAAATAAGCGCGGCTGCAGGAAAAGCTTTTTCAATTCAAAACTTGTACAATCATCAATAATGTTATTATAGAATAATTCAGAATAAATAAACATTCGTCACGGATGTTTTTTATTTCGAAATTGTAATATCAGTAGGTTAATTTATCGAGACAATTTTATAAATGTGTATATTTAATGAATTGTTTTATTGTTATTTCACCTATGTTGGATTCAGTCAATATTTTGAATTTTATCAGCATATAACTTATACACTCAATTGAATAGGAAATACAGTATAAACTAATGAAGAAATAACATTAAATTCATCGTCAAAAACGTAAACAAGTGTGGTTTTTTAATACCGAAGATTTAGATATTTTGGATTTTTAAAACCGGTATTTCGGTATTGATAAATACTGGAAAACTGGTTTTGAAATACCGGTATTGTAATCCCTAGTTGCACGTGACTATTTAGAAATAAGACCAATACTTTTCAACATTTCGTAATTAAAGAATGAATCGATATCAAATGTATCATCATCATTGACAGTATTGGCACGCATCAATCCACTGCTGGATGAAAGACTCGTCTAGCTCATTCCATTCTTCTCGGCTCCTAGTTCTTTATTTACGACGAACTGGATGGGTTTGTCTATCCAGCGAATTTTTGGGCGACCTAGTTGTTTGCGTGTCCGGAAACTTATACGTATGCAGTTCGCCGTATCACACTTCACCGTGAAATGTTTTATCGGAAATATATGGCCGTATATTAAAGACCGTCCAACCTCTTTGGGTCGTATAGTACTGGCATAAAATTCATGTTAAAATAAAACAGGGTTTTTGTCGGTTTTCACGTTACATGAAGTCAGCAGCAAACATATTTTGAAAATAGCCGATATACTGGAGATTATTTGTTAGGCTAGGTTAGTTTATGTTTTCATTCTTGAATTCATGGATTTTGCCAAAATCAGTTATGAAAATTGAATTAATGTTCATATTGAATCTAATAAAATTGGAGACCATAGGATAGTATACGGTCATCTCTTTCCGATAAGAAAGCTCACGGTAAACCGTGCCACGGTGAAATGTTTTACGTATCTACAATTTACATGTAACCAGTTGTTTGTCGATCGGTTATCCAATGGCTGAATAACATTTCCGAGTCGTTGCAATTTCAACTGCTCGGCGACTTCTATTACATCTCGTAATTTTGTCTGCCCCCCTATCCATCGATATATTTAACGGTATTCCGTATAATGCCCAGCGTGCACTTTATCATGTCACGTTAAGCTACTTTTAATTCCTGGAAGTCTCTTACAGGGTCATGTGTCAGTCAGTAGCGAAGGGTGGAGGTGATCCGCAACCTAATAAACCTAATAGTACACATTAAAATTTGTCAGTCATACGTGGGTATTTCTTTTTATTGAACTAATACTACAATTTACAGATGGTGTTGGTTAGTTTTAAAAAAGTCAATTAAACCCTGCCGAAACCAAACCACACGAGTTTTTTGTATATTTTTCGGGGATACGACAAAATTGTGCACACTTTTCATTCATACTTAATTGTCTTCGTTGGATTAAGAATACACATTATACAAATATTGTTGTTTAATTTTTTTTTCAATTCATTAAGCACTGCCTAACCAAACCATAATAGATAAAAAAATATTATTATATCTATCAAACATCCAAAGTTATGTATGATTTAATTGCATACTTTTAGATTCTTTTTATAAATAAACGAGTATTTTTTTTACTATTATCTATTATGGCGTGGTTTTCGCAGGGCTTAATTGAGTTTAAAAAATTAACCAACACCACCTGTAAATTGTTGTCTAATTTCAATGAAAACAAATACGTATGACTGACAAAGTTTAATGTGCACTATTTATGGCGGATCTTAACAGCCTACCTCTACTCTTCGCCACTGTGTATCACATTCATATCGATCAGGTAGGTTCTACCGAAACTGAAATATATATAAGGATATGTAAAATTTAATTTTATCTAATGGAAGTTTATCATAGCTTTGTTTTTAATTCAAAAAAAGGTTCTTGTATAGAATAAAATACGCCCCCGAGTGAAATAATCAACTAGAAAAAATTAAATGTATGTATAACATATATCCAGGGTTCAACATTCTCGTATTATTGCCCTCGAGGGAATTGACCATTAAGCCACCCCCTACGCATTTCATAAAAAACGAACAAGGAAAAAACATTGCTAATGATATGAATTTATCGAGGAGTTGCGGCGCCCTTGAGAGTGACGGCTTCGTCCTTGAATAGCGGGGTGGTCGAACGAACGAGACGCATTTTTTCGACACTTGGACCGATTCCAAAACAACAAACATATTAGCGATTTGTTTCTACCCGCGATGAATTACATTCGAGCGTTTTCATTGCGGAAGTGTACGACTGTATGGAGGAACCAGAAAATGATGCGCAGTCAGTAGGTACAATCGCACTGAATATCATCAAATGCATCTGATCATTACGACGCATGTCATATATAATAAAAACGACACGTGCACATACGATAAAACCTCATACTAATCCAAATGACCAACTATGCAGAGAATCGGTGTTGCCATCTTTTTGTCACCGAATTACGCCTCGTCATCTACTAAACATGTATAGGATTTTTGTTTTTCACCAAAAAATAAATAACGGAAAATTTGAGAAATTCTGAGGCAGGTACGTACTTCTTCGGACGAAAAATGCTTTCCGGCAAATTCATTAAATTTCATTTTAAATAAAAGTCAAAAGACTTTTTTAACCTCTTTTTTCCTTCGTCCGCCAAATTTTCATCTATTGCAAACTTGATTGCAAAATTATAATAATTTGCACCAATTTATAGCACGGAAAAATATCAAAATTTTAGTACCTACTTTGCGTAGTTTTTTCGATAATCAAAATTATAGTATTTTGGGCAAACTATACCTTTTTAATATCGGACATAGTACGCGGATCAAAATTATAGTTGGCAACACTTACACAGAATAAACATTGGGAGACTGAAAACGTACTTCTTTCGACCATGTCCGATCCTAATAGGATCATATGGGCCTCCACAGAGTAGAGGTTTGTATGAACAGATTTTGTTTTTTTTTTACGAGAAACGGATGTCAGCCACTTGCTCAACATATAAGGTCCATACCCAGACTTACACACAAATTGAAAAACAATATGTGTACTTGCCAGACCCAGGATTCGAACCTGGGACCCCAAGGCGTTATAGTCCAACGCTTAAGCCGCGCGGCCACCGTGGGTGTTAAAAATGTACAGCAGATAATATTAAAAACAGAAAAAAAAGTGTATACAATTGTGTATATATATATACCTACCTACATACAATGACCGAGACTGGACCCCAGAATACATTGTTTTCAAACGTGACCTCACACTGTGCCTAAATAGTAGAGCGTTTGATGAACGTGTGCTACCAGTGATCATGCATTCACGCCAAAAATAAACCGTTAATATAAGTGAGATCTAAACATTAAGAGTAACGAAGATTCACGAAGATGCATGTCGGGCATAAAGCGGAAAGACGACAGAATAATACAATGGACATGACACAACGGTAGGGGTAGGTACGCGATGTGATGGATATCGCTTAATTGTTAATATGGCAATGGACTGACATATCACTCGGAAATGGATAATCGCTGGACAAATGCAGTCATACACTGGTACTCAGGGGGCTCAAAACAGACACAGGTCGTTCATAAACGAATTATTTATCTTCAGTAAAAACACGAGGTAACAGGTCGTTATCTGTTCGGTATAATCAGGTAATTCTTTATAAATAATTATGTTTAAATTGTAATCAAATCATACAGTTGAACGTTGCCGATAGGAAATCGGATCAAAGCTAACAAAGGGCAATGACTAAATATTAAAGTGCATGCGCAATAAAGACATGGATAGTAGATGAAGATGAAATTCTCGGTGCACATTCGACGGACGTGCGCGGAATATTTACATTTAAATGAGATTAAGCAAGAGAGCCGTGAGATTTTCGTAAGCCTCAGATAACTAATATTAAGTAGTATACACAGTGAAATGACGTCAAGCGAAAGTTTTCAATTTCAAAGTGAGTTCAGTTTCTAGGTAAGCACTTGGTGGATAATTGGTGGTGTTTATTTCTAATGCAATAGCATCATTATTTAATTTTGTCCTCGATGGTATTTCTATACACCTCATCTGAAGAATTGGTGACCTCGTTTAAGATAGAAATAATTGAATGTTTCACTGCAGTGTGTAATTGAAAGCTTAGTAGTCAGTCCCTACTCATTTTTAAAAATAATTATGAATAACTACCTCGACATTTATTGTAACTTCAGAAAACACACAAACAACAAGGAGAAGCGTGCTGAAGACTTCTCCGAAATTGACACAGCATACTGAGCAACTAAGATGTACGAGGGTGGTCCCAGAAGTACCCGACCTAACAAAGAAAACACAAAAAAATTGAGAATTTTCTTTTTTATTTCTCTACGTAGTCTCCTTTTAGGTTGATACACTTTTTCCAGCGATGTTCAATAGCTTTGATACCCTGTATATAGTGAGAATCGTCGAGCTCCTCAAAATAGCCATCAACCGCCGACTCCACCTCTTCATTGTTGGCAAATCTTTTACCACCGAGCCATTTTTTCAAGTTTGGAAACAGAAAATAATCCGAGGGAGCTAAATCTGGCGAATAGGGTGCGTGAGGAAGCAATTCGAACTCATTGATTTTGGCCATCGCGATAACGGATGTGTGAACTGATGAATTGTCCTGATGAAACAAAACTATCTTTTTCGCCAAATGCGGTTGATTTTTCTTGATTTCATCACTCAAACGCTGCAATAAGTTTGCATACTATACGCCGTTGATTGATTTTCCCTTCTGAAGATAATCAATGAAAATTACCCCAAGCGCATCCCAAAAAACTGATGCCATGACCTTGCCTGCAGATGGAACTGTCTTCGCCTTCTATTGAGCCGATTCTCCCCTTTCAGTCGATTGTTTTGACTGTTCTTTCATCTCAAGTGTGAAGTTTTAAAAAACCGTTTAAAAAAAAAGATTTTTTTTCGGTTAGGTACATGTTCAAACACGCGCGTTAACATAATTTTACTCCTTACTTTAATTATAGTTTGTCAATTTATGGCTACGGCCGTATGTTGTAGCTTAACCACTAGGGAATGACAAAAGAAATGGCGTATTTCAAAAAAACACTACCTTATTCTTATGTCAATAATTATTATAAAGCAATCATTATTCGTAGGATGTTTATCACACTTGAATGGTCAAAGACCTAGCATATAATTAATATCTTTAGAATTATCTTCAAATGTGTTAATCTTGCACATTTTTTGAATAATAAAATGCCTAATTCTTGCCAAATTTGGGATCACAGAGATTATCAACATAATTTTTTATCGTAAATATTTCACTATAATAATGTCGACATAAATTATACTGATGGTTTTATAAATGCGTTTAAAAATTAATAAATGTAAAAAATGTTAACACCACTGCACATTTATGTACTGAAATATGACTATATTCTAAAACATTAGAGCGAGAGGTTTAAAAGAATAGATACTATTTTATGTAATAAAAATACTTTATGCAGTCATCAAATGTTTAAAATAAAAAAGGATAATAAGGCTTCAAAATTATATAAATAGATTATCTATAACGTTTAAGGAATGTCCAGGATCATGCTTTGAAAATAGAATAAAAGCTCCATTTTGACCCACGCTGAGCACGTCCGCCCTTAATCAGATATAAGACCTAAGTATGTAGCGCTTTGCCTTGTACAGTAGCTATGTTTTTCCTTGACTTATTGGGTAATCTTAAAACCTCCCCATTGGTAATATGATCAGTCCAGGATTTTATCACTATACGCCGACATAACCAGATCTTAAAAGCCTCTTGATCCATTGGCCTAGGGATTGCATTGCCGGGATTTCAAAACCGGTATTCCAGTATTTATTTATCGACACCGAAAGACCGGTTTTAAATATAAGTACAAAATACCGGTGAGTATTATCGTTATTAAGGAAGCTGTCTCATTTACTTTTTCGAAAACGAATTTAATGTTATGCAATGTATTTGTAAAAATCAGTAAGTTCTATCATTTACCATCTATACATATTTTCGAAGGTAAACAGAATACTATGTTGACAGATACTTTTCCTTTATATCTAATATCAATGTTTTAAAGAGATTTTTATTACTTTCGTTTTTTTTCTACGTCTTATAACAAATACCGGTATTATTGTCATTCGGTACTGTCATCGCTAATTGGTACTTTCCTTTAATCTCCAGAATTACGGGCACATTGTAGCATCTGCCATTATTGGCATTTGAATTCAAATCTTGATTCCATGGTATCAATTCCAATATTCCTATAGACGTATAAAACTTCTGTTTACTAACAAGCACCGATGTGGTTTTTTTGCAAAGTAATATTTCTTATTATAATATTAAGTCGTAGGTAAGTACTTATTTACTTTGTCCACTTTATTGTATTCATTCATAATTTATATTTTTTATTTCGAATTAATTTTTCTTCTTACGCTCCATATGTAATTAATTATGTATGAAGTACGTGAAGCGTCGTTTTTCAAAGTTTACAACCTTTTCTTGGACAATATAAATAAATAAGTAGATAACCAATATGCCGAGCCCATTTTTTAGCTTTTTGATATGAATCAGTGGAGCTATAAAGTTACATATTATATTATTATACACGTACACATATGACCCTTTTTGTTGTTGAAAACTCCGACGGCAAAACAGATTGAATTCTGATAGTTTTCGTAAACGAAAAAGTTCCAAAAGATGAAAAAATGCAATAACAAGAGTTATACGTTCCATTTCTGAAATATATAACGAAAATATTATACCTTGTACCTATTGCTATCCATCTCGGAATTTTCATGAATAGGATGGAATAAAAAACATGACTCGCGGCTGCGGACAATCGCGATGTTTTCCAGCATACCGAAACCGAATTCGGAGAAAACTACGAATGAATCACCCAACTTTTAGCCGCAACGTTTAGTAATCCAGTGGGTGTTCGCTTCGATTGGATTTTGTCGTGAGTCAAGGTATTTCGTTGAAGAATTTCAGTAGAAATGGGAGGAGGAGAAATACTTTCATGAAAGGTTATAGTATCGTAGTGACCCAGTTGTAATTTATAATATGTATAAGAGTATTTACTATTTACGTATACTTATTCTTATTATTTATTACAAACGAATCACTCATAAATAATTATATGGTAGAAATTCTAATACCTACGTACATATTATATTACATGCTAGGAATTTAATTCTATAATATACAATATATTGTTTATCGTTTCGTCTAAATATTAAATATCACATAAAACTCGCAATCACATTTCATATTAATTATTATTAGTGCATATACAATTGCATAATATACACCTTATGTGTTTTCGAGAGAGGCACAATTAGGTACTTTAGATCTTCCCTTCTGGATTTCAGATGTTTTCTTCAGTGAATTCCATATTATTCATTCGAGGCATCCCAATAATGCTCGGAATTTTTTGGTCATATAAGTTGACAACTGGAAAAAGTGTCAGGTTAGGTCAGGGAGGCGAGGAAAAATTTCATCCAGACGGACGGTTACTCTTGCATTCTGCGCCAAGCCAATGCTCGGTGTGACATGGGAATTTTCAAGTATGCCGCTTTAGTATACATGTAAATGCGCCGTATGTAAGCAAATTAATTAATTTAATATTATATTCAACTGTTTATGATTGTTATATTTACCGTAGAAGAATTCAGTTTGCGAAGATGACTGAATCAAAAACGCAAGTAAAATTAACGAAGAATTCTGCACGATTCAAGAGTAACTTAGTGCTCCATGGATTTATTGATCCCGGAATGTTCTAAGTGACATTACCATCATCGTCTAAGTGACATATCACCCGCAAATTACAAATACGAGTTACGTGCCATCGGATGACAAATTAGTACAACTGTTTCAGTAGGTACACTACCTACTAGCAGAAGATATACGATAATTAATTATAATGCATAGCATGATATAAATTCGTTATTGAGAATTTTCGCAAAGAGATTCTTGGGCAAACGTCCAAACACCAATAAAAACATTATTTTGAAAGAATTTACAATTCTTCGGAAATAAATATAGCTAGTCGGTGGATGTCGGAATCTACACAGTAATAAAAAATAAATTGAGACCGCGACACATTTGCAGGCAGCAGTGCCTTTCATTTCTGCTGTAGCAAATAAGATTCAGGAAAAAATCTGTATGAATCATTTCGTTCCGAACAGCCGCACTTAAGTTACATAGGTAAGTAAATACGGAGAGTGGATTATTTTATTCGTACGAGGGTTACTAAAATAATTCTCGATTGCTCTGAGACCACGAATAGAGTGAAGAAAGCGTTACTTCATCAAATTTATTAGATGTTATTAAGTGTAGTTCAAATTGTCAAACCATCGCATACAAAATTTTAACACAATAATTCCACTGTTTTGAAAAAAAAAATCTTTCGCACACAAAAATGCATGCACAACGCTATTTTTAGAAAAAAAATTCACACAAATAAAAAACAGTTTTAGAAGTTTATGAAAGTGTCGTAAATGTGATAGAAGTGTACGATTTAATAATTATGTTTGCTATTTCGTTCAATCCACGTGTTAAATATCTTCAATAATTCGAATGTTGAAAAAATACATGATTTCCCATAATGAGAATAAATATCAATCTTCAGATGATATTTTAATCAGTAAAAACTTTATTTATTAATTTAAGAAAACAAAACATTATGGACATAACAAATCAACATAACATTCAGGACGTTCACAACATGAGATTTACATTATATCAGATATTACTCTCACAAGAGAGAATAATAATAATAATAATAATAAAAACATTAACATATTTATACAATAAAATAAAGTTTCAAAAACAAAATACATCACTGAAAATGTCTATGTCTTTAGGGAGCGCATTTAATAAACTTGCACCCCTCGCTAATGGTGCCTGATAAGCTTGACTCGAGAAAATAGTTCTGAACCAGAATAGGACATGGCTGCGACCACGTAGGCAATTAACAGGCGCATATAAATTTAATTTCTTTAGGACGCCAGGATTAGAAACAATCCCTCGTGATAGCAGGCTAAAATGTTTCAAGAGCGGAAGTGACCTACGAGAATCAAGAGAGTGAAAAGTGAGCATGCCTTGTAAAAAGGCAGTCGGAAAGTAATCGTTTGACGAATTATTAAAATGAAAATAGTTATATGTATATTGTCTTAAAATAAAGACATCGAAAAAAATTCTGTTGGACGCGCTCTAAAATAAGCTTGTAGGGAACTTCATAAAGGATTCCATAAAAAAAGACCCATATTCAATAATACTACGCACTAGCGAGACGTAGAGTGTACGAATGACATTCGGATTCTTGAATGGTTTGGCTTGTCGCATGATAAATCCTAGAAGCTTACTTGCACGTAAATACATATATAATAATATTATGTATCGTAGGTAAGAAATAACGAATCAAAGTTATGCGATCGTCAATAAAGTTTTGTAATCGCATATTTATTTTTTCAGCAAAAGTTATCATCGATAACAATTTTTACAATAATATCGCGATATTCCCTAATATTCATCAAGTAGTGACAAGGTTAACATTCATTTTCTAAATAATAAAATTAAAATAGATGGATAGATTGATCGCTCCTCGGTACCAGTGCTGAGTCATCGAGCTTTTCATTATTTCCAACGTAAACGGAACTAAATCGTGTTCGCAGAGAACCGAGTCCGAAAACAGACGTAAAGCTAACGTCCCATGATTTATAACTTCATGACATGGCAAGTACTAACAATACTAATTAAAGAGAATCTATAATAAAAGTATTGTAAGTAGGTAGGTACTATAAAATTTAGTATACGTAGTCAAATTTTGCCGCACTGAAGATAACACGATAGGTCGATCCCGCGGCTGGGTTCATTTCGGAAGCGGAAGGAAATACAAGCATTGTGATATAGCTTATATAATAATAGAAAAAGCTAAATTATGTGTAAAAAATGTCACAAATCATACTCATACACGTGACAAGCTGGCTTTAGAGTTTTATTGTTTTTCTTCGATTGCATGACCAAGATGATTGCTAGTTTGATAGAGATCTAACTATCGTTTCAACTATCGGTGATAGTTTTAGTTTTCTTATAAACATGTCAGATGCATTATATTAAAACTTTGGTTCAGTCCAGAGTCCTAATGCGCCGGTGTTTTTTGACACTCCGTCCCATTGATTTGGAATTAACTGGGTTTACACACATTTCATTGCAGTTTTCAAAGAATAATATGCCAAAAAATCTAGATCAGTGGCAACAACCACAAATTCAACTAAAAGTGGCATATCGCTATTAAGCGCCGGATAGACGGCAGCGACTTGCTTGCGCGGTATAGTTTGTGCAAAAAATATGGAACACTTTTCGGTCTGCGCGAGCTTCAGTTTTCCCGTCCATACACACGGGATTCCCGATACAAACCGGTTTGCGTCGGTAAGCTTGTGGTAAAGCATGAGCGTCTAGCGTACGCACTTGGATATTAAATTTATTAACAAGTTAGTACATGGCGTGTAGGTACAGTGACCCACCAATCGTCTCACAAGTAAAAGTGAGGCGCCTCCGTTTGGGATCCGAGTGGATCCCTTTTGATATGTAGGTACATACGAAGAGTTGAACGTGGGTTGGTTGAGGTGTTGACAAAGAGACACATGTATCCTAAGGCAAAGGTACTGGAGGGAGTTTACTGTGTTTATTAAGTAGAGACAGTAGTGGTGATGATTAGGGCCCGGATTTGTATGCAATAAAAAACATGGTTATATGCATGCACGCATGCACTTAAAATCAATAAAATATGCACTAAAACCGAAGAAATATGCAGTTAAAAATTGACATTTTTTGTGGGAAAAAATTGTAAATAGCCACTTTACCCAATATTACTGACAAAAAATCGAATAAATAGTTAATAATTTTTCAACATAATACGATATCAGAACAAAAAACACAAACAAAGAATATAAAGTTAATCAATTGCAATTTTAAAAATAGTTTTTTCACAAGTACCTACAAATAATTGAATAATAAATGCAATGTAAACCAAACATAACTTAAAAAACAAAAAAGACACACTTAACTATTCCTAAATACTATTTTCTGTTTTTTGCCCGAAAAAAAAATACATTATTTTTTACAATATTATGCTCTGGCATTAAATTTTTCCGCATAGGTATCTGTCAGTATTTTGTTTATATGCGGAAAACTACCTCTCAACGTCTACTTGGACAAACTTTAAATAATAGTGCCCGAGTTGACTTCACTTTTTCCACTTATACATCCACAGCTCGGAAATGTGTGAGTGCATCTAAACTTTCTTCCTTCCTAACTTAGTTATATTTCGATAAAATAATTTAAAAAAACTGAAATTATACATTCAAAAGCTCTAAAATATGCATTTATTTATGAAATATGCACTAATGTCTCAAATATGCTCTAACGTCTCAAATATGCATTTATATGCACAATAAAATTTTATTTTTGGATTCTGTGTCTTTCAAAACATATTCCTGTGCAACTCTCATAGCTGTGCATACACCCTAACAAAACATGCACTAGCATATAAATCCGGGCCCTAGTGATGATAATAGCACCGTGTATTTATCTCACGAAGGCGCGTCCCTACTCCGACTACGTGTAACACACGGAACCGTCTTTGGATTTTTATCGAAAAATAAAATATTGGGATTGCGCTAGCAACAAAGCGTAAACCAAAGAAACATTAATATTGGAATAAAAAAGTATCATTCTATTAAATTTAAAAACCTCCGTGTACCGAAGTTTAGACTTACTGGCAAGTAAATACCCTACGACGCTACGGACTTCCTGATAATAACCAAATTGACCTATCGGCCAACGAAAACATAACGTCTGCGGTGCTAATTATACGTTATACGGGGGTCAATTATGTATTATTCTATTTGGCCTACAGTTCTGGAACAATAATTTATACATTTATGAACAAAAAATCCAAAATAATCGACTTTGATTACCATAACACGCTCATAACAATAAATTAATCACAATGACCGTGGCAGTACTTACATAATACCTAGCAAAAAATAAACAAACCATATTACTACACAGCGGAGGTTACAATGACAAAAAACAACAATTTTCCATTCTTGCGCATACGGAAGTAGCAATGAAAACGGTGTCAAATTTTGCCGTGAATCACAGGCTTAGCAAAAAGAACCAGGCTTGATTTTTGTTCATTGGGAAACAAATTCCATTATCAAACAAACCGTTCGGCCGGAGATAGAAAATAAAATTTAAATTTCTCTTGCGTGTTTAACAAATCGATAGAGCATGCGTAGCGCGATCTTTAAAAATCAAAGAGATAATATTATTCTTTGGAAATTTCCATTCAACAGCTGTTACGAGGACTTCCAATTAATCGGGGAGAAAATATTAACTTATTAGGTAACGTTTTTTATGAATAATCGGTTAAAGGTTATTAAAGCTATCAGAAATATTTTTTGCATCGTCAAATGATTTTGATACAACGGTTTATAATGGTTAAATATACACTAATATATCCGTGAAAATCCGTAGGTATAATAATATGTATGTAGTATGTGTTTATCTCACATTATAATAAATAATGTTTGTAGGTACCTACCTACCTACATGGTCGAGTGAAAAACAATACATCTTAATGTAATCAAGCTCATTATAAATACATAATACTTAAATACGTAATTTAATTTTATTAAGTTCCATTTTTATTTTTATACCTACCTATTATTAAAAAACAAATTTAAAAAAATTCTAATGCATCCGCTCTGTCATATTTTCAGGAATTACGAATACAATATTATATCACTACCATAATGATATGGGTAAGCATTTAAAAAGAATGAAAATTGATAATATTGAAAACTGGCGAAACACGCATACCCATATCATTCCGAATTCCTTTTATAAAATTCCAAACAAAAAGCAAACCAATGATGAACGCAAACGTACTAAAATAAGAACCAAACAATTGCATATACCTACAGAAGACTCCCGATTGTCCAAGATTGTGGTGGGGAGAGGCGGTACGGATATAGGAAAAACACGGTTAATCCGAATTATGGTTTTTCTTTTTAAAATACTACATATACATTTCTAAAGCAGACAATTATTTTAACAAGTTTAGTACCTACTCATTATTTATTAAGAAAATCTGTGATTTTTTCGATTTTTCAAAAAATGGGCACGATTAACACATTTGAAGATAATTCTAAAGATACTGATTAATTTATGGCTACGGCCGTATGTTGTAGCTTAACCACTGGGAAATGCCAATAGAAATGGCGTATTTCAAAAAAATACTACCTTATTCTTAGGTCAATAATTATTATAAAACAATCATTATTCGTAGTAACTTTATCACATTCGAATGGTCAAAGACATTGCTTATAAACAATATCTTTAGAATTATCTTCAAATGTGTTAATCGTGCCCATTTTTTGAATAATAAAATGCCTAAATCTTGTCAAATTTGGGATCAGAGATTATAAAAAATAATTTCTTATCGTAAATATTTCACTATATAATGTTAACGTTAATTTTACTAATGGTTTTATAATGCGTTTAAAAATTAATAAATGTAAAAAATCTTAACACTACTGCACATTTATGTACTGAAATATGACTATATTCTAAAACATTAGAGCGAGAGGTTTAAAAGAATACTATTTTATGTAATAAAAATACTTTATGCAGTCATGTTTAAAATAAATATAAAGGATAATAAGGCTTCAAAATTATATAAATAGATTATCTACAACGTTTAAGGAATGTCCAGGGTTATGCTCCGAAAATACCATAAAAAAATCTCCATTTTGACCTACGTTGGGCATGTGGGCCCTTAAATATAAAAATGTATTTCTATTCGCCACGTTCATTTGTCAAAGAATTTTTGAAAACAATATACTCGTAGGTACGCAATTGCCTGGATATTATTAGGTACATTTTATAAGGCGAAGCTTAATTCTGAATTCCGGGAAACGTACTGAAAATTGGGAGTGACGCGTTTCCAATTCAATTTCCACTGTCGGATTTCGCGTAAACCCTTCCGAGTTCGGGGAAAAAAAAATTAAATTAAATGAAAAAGAATCAACATTGACCAAATAAACAATCTACAGACTACGAATCCATCATCACAATATGTACCTTACCTACTGAATATAAGTAAATAAAATGAACTACAATTAGTTATAGTCATATTTATAATACTAGGGACATAATCTACATACATATTATAATATCAGAGCTTCGTCATATTTAATTTCTTGATTTCTACCTACTAATTAATGTAAAAGACAAAAAAATGTCCGATCCTAATAAGATCATATGGGCCTTCACAGCGTGGAGGTTTGTATTAACAGATTTTGTTTTTACGAGAAATGGATGTCAGCCACTTGCTCAACCTATTAGGTCAATACTCTGACTCATACACACATTGAAAAAAACAATGTGTACTTGCCAGACCCAGGATTCGAACCAGGCACTCACGACGCTGAGCACACGACAAGACACGAAAGACAAAAAGCGAAGTGTAATTCGTTTCAAATTATTCAATAACAGGTAACAAAGTTAATGCATTTAAAATGGCTCTCCTTAAAAGTTGCAGTTATTGACATTATACGCTTCGCTTCTTATATAGTTCGGCGCAAAAAGAAATGTAAACATCGGTACCCGATGCGACGGTTTTCGTTATGTTATTGTTATTACTATTTTTACGATTTTAACTGGGAGTTTAAAATAATGATCTTTCCCATTAGGCGCATAATTGAGTTCTCTAAATTAAGCGTCTTAAAACTAAATAACCAATTTGGTAGCCGCAATCAAATCACAAATTTTTCATTAAAACTTTTATTTTTAAGGTATTTATTTATTGCAGTGATTTTATATTATAATAATAACACTAGTAAATAAAATAAAAATAAAAGTAAATAAAAAAGTATTCGTTGATAAAATATATTAGACAAAACTTGCAGAATGTTTTTTTTTAAATCTATATATTTGGGCGCGCACACGCGCACACCTTACAGGGAACATTTCTGATGAGTAAATAAGTCACGGTAGCATTTCTTTACATAATTAATGCCATATGATAGCCACTTTTGAGTAGAATAGGTCGCTGGGCACGGGGAATAAATACGGAAAAGTACGGTGACCAGCGGTGAAAATGCCAAAGAGTGGTTATGTAAAAAATTGGGGTAAAAGCGACGAATCGAAAAACGTTTCACAATGAATACACACGATTTAGTTTAGATTTTACCCTTTTAAAGAGCTTCCACAAATTTATGATTTTTTTGGCAAGCGAGGTTTACTAAACTGTTTTATACAAATCGTGCCACAGAATGGATTAAAACCAGCCATATCTCAGAGCAAAAAACCTTGATGACAAATTAATATTAGACATCCTTCTGTGATTTTTTTAGAAATCAAAATATATTTTTTTTCTGGACACATTAATTATGCGAGCGCCCTTCACCAGTTTCGCAATCTTTTTTAATATCCGATCAAGAGTGTAACGCGGCAACATGCAACACATAGTTGACAACAACAACAACAGTGATAAGAATATACGGTTTTGTATCGCTGCAGAGTGGCGATCCAATTCGACGGAAAATTTCTGATCACCAAGTAAAGTTTGACTGAGTTTAGGCGAACTGCCAACAGGTGTACCTAATTTCACATTGAGATTGGTCAGGCATATAAATAAAACCGAATAACATATTAAATGAAAATCATTATGAAACTAAGATAAAATACATTGTCAAAGGTTATGTAAATGTTATGTTTCAGTAAGTTATAATACTATTCATAGTGCGGCATAAATTAATGTGTAGATATTGAGGTTTATAAATAACTAATAACAACGAATGTAATAACAATACCAGATAGTGCATTTATTAAATATGACAGATTAATTAAACATATAAATTCAGAAAATGCAATCAATGAATTAGTAAATCGATTTGATTGTGATAACTGTCAATTCTTCATGAATTAAGTTAATTAAAAAACAAAACATTAACCAGACCGATCGTTGTGATAAATTATCGATTTCTTGTGGTATACGTAGGTACTATAGAAATCACTTGACAATCTCCCCATAGTAGACGAAACCGGTCGTAATTGTTTTTAAATTTTTGAAACGTATCTCTTCCTATAAAACAATACTTATTATGACACAATGGTCGGTTGGTAAAACTTTTTATTAACTAGTGATATTTCATAATAATATTTTGATAAGTTTGGTACATTCAAACGTCGAAAAATCACTACAAAGTACCTGCATTCGCAGCCATCGTGACTCTCATAGGAAGAGGTGTTCTCACGTGAAATTTAACTGTGGCCGCACCAAATTTCAATTTGTTCGGATTGAAAAAATTAAAGCTAAATTATATTTATTAAAAAAATGTATCAATATATTATTAAAAGACATTTGAACATTTTCTTCTTCTTCGACCATGTCCGATCCTAATAGGATCATATGGGCCTCCACAGAGTAGAGGTTTGTATTAACATATTTTGTTTTTACGAGAAATGGATGTCAGCCACTTGCTCAACCTATTAGGTCCATACCCTGACCCACACACATATTGAAAAACAATATGTGTACTTGCCAGACCCAGGATTCGAACCTGGGACCCACGGCATGATAGTCCAACGCTTATGCCGCGCGGCCACCGTACATGTCTATTTATTTAAAAATAATGCAAATGGCAATTCCTAAATACTCTTTTTTCCAAAGCGAGCCGCATGGCTGCTTCTAAGTTTATATCTGTCAACCGGCTTCGATATTTGTTTTATGAAGTACATTACACTGAATGATCTTTCACAGTATACAGTAGTAGGAAAAATCGACAATATTAATAAAAAAAATTGTTGCCAATTCTTTGAATTGGCTTGATTCTTGGTCAACGTATACCTTCGACCAAAATTTTTTAACCGTGGTATTATTAAAATGACCATGCTGAGACTTTTTACACACGGGAGACAGGTACATACACTGTAGTTTGAGGAATCTGTCGTAAATACAAAAGGTGTGAAGAAGCTTTCTAGAAATCCGCGGATTCGCACGGCACGGGGTTGCTGAGGATGAAAGGTGTACCTAGAACATGTTGTACATAAAGTTTGTCGGTTCTATAAGCGGGTAGGCCAGGACTACAGTTGAAATATGAGGCATACACAAGTTTATATGGTTACCAGAGAGATATAATTATGTGAGGTTGTGCGCTTGTACATATATACATATATAAATGGAACACGGGAATTTTATTACGATTTGCCAAGTGGAGTTTTCGACCACGAGAAGTCGCACCAAAGTTAGATATTGGTGCATACAAGTTTGATACGGTCGACAGTTTCATATATCTTGGATCTCTTGTAACTCGACATAATGATATTACAGAAGGAATCAACAAGAGAATCATGTCTGCGAATAAATGCTACTTTGGCCTGTTAAGACATTTTAAGTCCCGCTTACTATCTCGTCGAACTAAAAGCACTCTTTACAAGACACTTGTAAATCCAGTGCTCACCTACGCATCGGAAACCTGGACATTAACTTTGCGAAATGAACGAGCCCTGAACATCTTTGAAAGAAAAATTCTCCGCCGTATATATGGACCGATCAGGGATGGCACCAATTGGAGGAGAAGATATAATGCTGAGCTCTACGGACTGTACGAAGATTGCAGCGCAGTTCAATCAATTAAGATTGGGAGACTGCGATGGCTAGGTCATGTGCACCGTATGAATGACAATGAACCGGCAAAGAGAGTGATGTCCAGCAATCCAATAGGACGTAGAAGAGGGAGGCCAAAGATTCGCTGGTTAGATGGAGCTGCCAATGACTGCCGTATTCTGGGGGTACCAAATTGGAAAGCGGCCACACTGGATAGGGACAGGTGGAGGGAGCTGTTGGAGGAGGCCAGGACCCACACCGGGTTGTCGCGCCCCTGATGATGAAGAAGTGGAGTTTTCGAGAATCAACTCATTATTATCAGTTTGGATTAATCCAATATCTTCTCGGTCTAATTTTCTAAAATTATCTACCCCTACTAGCGGATGACTAGATTTGTCCAGCGACTGTCTCTTCTTCGAGCTGTGTCCAGCCTACATCCATTGAACGTTTTAGTAAATACTATAGTGTCCATACCACTGTTCGTTCCCTTATACAATTATTTTGTTTTATGTCCTAAGCATTGTATCAAAAATTCACAATCACTCCATACCACACGCTTTAATTACGCGGTAGCAAACTTAATTATAATTCAGGTAGAAATACGCGTGTGTCAAATTAGACGAGAGATTAGAATAGACGATTAAGTCAAAGCAATGACTATTAGAAGTAAAATACAGAAAACTGGGATGCTAAAGAAGCAAGTGTCAACATACATATCCTGCATAATGGGACGATTGTGGGTTTTCTCTAGAAACGCATGATATGATTGGCAAATATTCAAATTTATATATTATATCAGACCGCAAAAGTGTGAAATTGAATAAAGTAAATAAAAATTACCTCACTGCGATGGGGAGATAATGACGTTAATAATATTTTGATGGGAAAGCTTTCAGCGAGCTTTGCCTGAGGTTAAAAGTCGTTAACGATTCCGCGGGTCGATTATGTTATCCGACTAGGCTTGGCAGTCAGTCAGTCGGCTAGCGGTGTGTGGATTCGGCGACGAGGGGATAATTAACCTAGGGATTTTGAGCGTATGCCGGAACTGCAGTACCTAATAGTGGAGCAAGGGGTTTTTGGCCGAAGCCGAAGAACAGAGAATGTTTGACTACTCAACATAAAAGAGGAGGACAACATATTATTCATATTAAATACGAACCAGGTAAAATTAATATAGTAAGGCAGCCTGTCAACGATACAAGAAGCAGAACCCCTGTGTAAGTCTCATATTGACACTTCGGTTATTAAATCATTGATCGTGTTAGAGCTTTACAGCCTTCACTACCGAAACCGGGAGATTTTAATAAACTTGTTTCATTTATACCATTATTTCATTTTTTGAGTTCACTGAATAATCATTTGCTTGCATTCTGACGGTGTTGCTTTACGGAGAATTAAGAATAGGAGTAACCATATGCTGAGCTTCGAGAACAGATAAAAATACGTATCTACTTGAAGCGAATACTGGGTGTACGGGTGGTATGACTTTGCCAGCAACAAGAGGACAGTATAGTGGAAAATGCAGCCCATCGTCATATCATTCACAGTCGCACTTGATTCGGTGACGTGATACAGAAGCTGCAGCATGCAGTAGCATGATTAGCACGTCCTGGAAGGCTGCTTCGTAACGTTCACAGATGTAGGTATACGGTGGAGCCACAAGATGCGGACATGCTCCAGAGATACGCAATAAAACTGATGTGTTGTGACATAGATTCTTGGAAGTGTCGCGTGACATCCGACGTTGCTCCGCCTAAGGAACGGCTATGAACTATGAAGAAGATAGGTAAATATTTTGATTACAAGAAAAAGAATAACTGACTAGTAAGACAATAGTTGTATGATTCTTGTTAATAAATGAAAATAAACCCAATTAGCTCTACAACAAATACCTACAGCAGTGTCTTCTATTAATTCGTTCATTCGGAAGTCATGATTTCCAAAAGTGGCCTCAATTACTGTCGAAGCGTAAAATCAATGTACGTTTTAAACATTTTAGCATTATCTTCGAGCACTTAATTATTTACGTATCGTAGCACGAACCATCACGGTACACTTTTAGAAACATGTTCAGTGATTTTCCAACACAGTAGGTAGGTATACTACCTACTATACCTACTATGCAAATAAAATGCTAAATTGAATGGAAATTAACGAAATTGCGTATTGACAAAACTGATGGATTCATTAAATTGATGCATTGATCGAGAAAGCGTGCGTTTACGTATCTAATAATGGAATGCCGCAACAAACGACAAACAAAGTGTACAAAAACTTGCAATTGGCAATGCCAATTGGGAGGGCAATGTCTATGCTCAACAGAGCGGTTTTGGATACTAACCACAATGGATTATGTATCTATATATAAATATGTATGCTAGAAAAATATACAAGGTGGTCCGATATATAGAACATGCACATAGAGCACAAAGAACTTAGCACTATGTGTGGTTTTAGAGGGGATATCAATCTTACAAATTGCAATTTCTCCATAACATCCAAGTTTTGGCAGAAGCCCCACGATTATTTCACTTATGTGAGAGTTTAGATAGAGGGAATTTTTTAAATTCTTAAGAAGAGGTGTCTACCTCACTCACTATACATCCTTGTATTTTGTATATTTGCAACATAATAATACTCTTGTCATGTAATATAATACAGGTAGGTAGGTACTGTGACATGGGCTCCTCTCTGGCCATGCTGCATTCGGCAGAGAGCTATAAGTCAAGATTTTCCTTATAGGTTTGATTAATTCAATAACATCATAAAAATATTATTAATTAAAATATACAGAAATTTTACCCTTAATGCAAAACATTAAAAGTACAATATTACACAGTTAAATATAGAAGGGGGCTAAGTGAGCAAGTCGTTTTCTTGGTCTCCGAAAACAGAGGAGGAATGAATTTACAAATATAATGTAATGTTCCCTACATAGGTACAATGACTTTTAATGTGACATACCGAGAAACAGTAAAATAGAAGACAACGACCAGTTTTATATACAAATAATACCTGGCAACACTACCAGGCAGTGGCGAAGGGTGCCTATGAAACGGTAGTTATGCTGTAATGGCAATATATACGCATTAGTGGAATTGCTACGTGCCGTTTGGTTGACCAAGTCGACAATCAATTTATAATACATATGTACCTGTACCTATATACAGATGAATTATATTTGTTTGTAGAACATAAAAAAGGAAGTAATCATTTAAATACATTAATAGGAATATATAATGAAAAAATATTTTTATTAACAAGGTAGGCTTCAGATAATCGGCTAGTATGGAGTTTTCGTCAGTGCTATCAGCCTGAGTCATGGCCTGTCATGTTTATGACTTAAGTATCATACATATATACCTACATATTGGGTTATATAGCTGGATATATCGGTCAGCGAGTGGACAACTGCTGGATAAATGTCGTCATACGTCGATGTAAATGTGGCAGCGAAGAACTAAGGATCGAAAACAGTGGAGAGAGCTAGAGGAGGCCTTCATCCAGCAGTGGATCGACCCCGGCTGATGATCATACACTATATATAATAATATATATAATTTTCATGTAAAAAACAAAAAATATTTATCATAGATTTCATGTTTGACGTAGGAAGTGGATTTGCTTGTGATTGTACTGTAATAAATTGTATCACGTATCCGTGCTCGCAAAATTCGTATCAGTTGACAAAAGTTTCCCGCTTCTGCAGCTAGGGCGTGGGCGGCTCTTGGCTAGGCCGCCCCTCGCTGAGTCACCGCGGGACCGCAAAGCCGCCCATACGACGTCGCCGCCGCTCAACTCACGGTGTCAAACAAAACACAATAAAACCGTGTACGACTTATCCACCATTCTATTCGCGTGTCGGCACGATTCACGCAAAAATTATTACACCCGCTTATTTATTCGCGGTCGAAAATAATGCGAAGAGTGTTATTTTCTTCCGGAATAACATATTGTAGGAGTGCTCGAGTTTAATTAAATTTTCCGTGAAATCGAGCGAAACAGTAGAATTATAATTTGACGTTATTTTGAGTCACCTTTGAGCAAACGCTAAGGCTAAGGCCACATAGGCAGGTGCTTCGCTAGTCCTGAGTAGGGAATCCAATCCCGAGCCAAAATTCTGATCCCGGGATTTCGGGATTACAATTTGACAATCCCGGGATCCCGGGACTGGTCCCGGGATTGGCATTTTTTTCGATTGTTAATATAAAATTTTTATATTCACAAATAACATTGACAAAATCGGTCAAAAATAAATCTAGTATAATTTATACTATTTAAGACATTTATTGTTAATATTGTATACGTTCAATCTTGGAAATACATAAGTTTAATGGAGTAAATAATATTCTAATATAAATAATAATGTGAATTTAATATGAGATTGCTGTTTCTGATAATAAAGACTAATCGAATGGATTAGCGAGATTTAAAATAGTAAAGCAAATAATCATGGCGTACTTATGGCCTTTCCGCTTCATAAATCTAATTAGTCAGCCAAATATGAAACTGCCGTAAAACGTATGAGATCATGGTGGAATTACTTTGTTAAAAGTGTGAAGCATTGTTTTTTTCAATCTTTCTCATTTTTAATAATTTATGTGAAAAAATAAAATAAATCGGCAACTTACCTACACATGGGTATAAATCAAACTTCACTCAAACTCAGTTTATTTCTAATGTAGTTATTTTTTATTATAAGTATTTTTTCTGTTATATTTTTGCTTTTATTTTATGTTCCATAAAAATTGATAAAAAATCAATCCCGAAATCCCGGGATTATGTTTATCAATCCCGGGATTCATAGGTATCGAAAATAGCCCGGGATTGGAATCCCTAGTCCTGAGATAGATGCTATACTTGTCTACTAAAAACACTAGGTACTGCCACATTGCACGCTACGTGCTTAGGTCCAAATTCATTTGACATTTGCGAGCGCTCGAGTCAACAACGATATGTCACTCTCAAAACTAACCAGAAAGCTACTTCTCACAGATAATTTAAGTTTAAAATTTCGAAAGTCGCAAATTCGAACTTGTTGCGTGCGTACATACTGTCAATTATTCATAACCTCAAAATATACGGTGTTTGACGTTTGTCATACTGAAGAAACATCCGCCATCTCGCAAAATCCATAGACAATGGCAAAATCACTAGGTGACACAATAAAAATAACTAACACGTTTGTTCGCCGGGAGACTCACGAGCAGTGGCGGCCGGTGATTTTTTGGATTGTAATTTTTGAGGTGAGCTGGAAACTTACCTTATTGAAAAATGAAATCAATTCGGCGTTGTTTTTGATTTGACAAACCGTTATTGACATTTGGGAAATTACATGTTTAATTGATATTTTTAATAAAACATGATGCAAGCTACTTAAATCTTTATTGGTTACTTTTAAGAAACGATTGTATCTCTTATAGTAGATAAATACCTCTTACTTTTAACGGAAGTCATCTTATTCTATATAAGTACATTAGGTATCTTTAGAAATTTGTACACTGTATGAATAATGATTATTATGAAACTGCACTTTGTGAAATAGTATTAAGATTTATTAGCTTATCACTAGAATTCATGAATTAATAATTTTCTATATTATAAATAACCGACATCATTTCGCGTTTAGTCAACACACCTGTGTATAATAATGAAATATTAATTTTCCAGAAATGCGGTAGGTAGCAAAATTATTTTTATCTTCACTGATTTAAATTGGAGTACCTACACATAACTCAAAATATCTTACCGACATTGTATTTCTTACCGATTTTAAATTTAGAAAATAATGAATTCTATTGTTTTTAGTTTTACAGGCATTTTACATACGAGATTGCTAAATAGGATACTCAGCATAATTTGACCGTGCACAAAAAGCTGCAGCATCTATAATAACAAACCATAATTCAAATCTATAATTGGTCTCTACCCAGACCAATATGATATCATTTTACCCGGTCAGCGCACGATATTCTGGAACTTACGCATGGCGAAAACGATTAGCATGGTTTAAGTTATTTTATAATGGCTTTGGTTCATACTAAGCTTTGGGTTCATTTTAAGTAAACTAAATATATTGCCGGGGCGCAAATGATTTCAGTGAAAATGACGTATACGGTGCACGGTGCCTGTATTATCGCCTATTGGCAATATGAGCACATCGGTTTATGGTTTGCATTACAACAAGTGAGCAATAATATTAAAAACCTATAAAGAAAAAATATGATTTACGATGTTGAACGATGTTTCATAGCAATGCAGTGCACTTGTATGATATTAGACCAGCCGCCGCTGCTCACGAGGTGACTCATAATCACGTAGCGTGCAGTGTGGCCATTGCGATATAATAGTGTGCGTTCGTTCACTAGGATATGTCACCTAATGCCGTGTCCACACTGGCAATAAGTTGCTGGCAACCTCGTTAGATTTTACGATAATTATCGTAAAATTTCTTAATCAATTATGATAATTATCGTAAAATTTAATGAGGTTGCCAGCAACTTGTTGCCAGTGTAGACACGGCATAACACTTAGCCACCAAGCAAGGCACCTGCCTATGTGGCCGAAGCCTTAAGGTTGTAAAATTTCTAAGTTCAGGTATGCACACAGTTGCAGTTACAGGTAAATCACTATAGAGTGGTACCATAGCTCGTAAGTACCTACGACAAAAGCGATTTGCAGTTGTATTGGTAATGATTGCTATTATTGAAACATGTATTGTAGCAAGCAATTCTAATACATGCGCGAATCGTTCATGGTGCACTGCATAATGATTAACTCTGGGGATGTCCTAAAATGTGCAAAGAAAAAGAAGAGCTGCTTAATCGGTTCAACCAGATCTTAGGCCCATCGGACCGTCCGACCTGTTCGACACAAAGTCAAAGTTTGTTGCATTTATAAAACAACCCTCAGCGTGAAAATCTTTGTACTTGTGTAGCGAGTGTTGTTGATACCTGTGTCCTTGACAACTAACTACCTAGAATCTAGATGAAGAATCGGGAACATCAGTTGTTTCTCCCAAACTGTTGACCGAATCTGTCATTTGTGATGAATGATGGCAACTGAGAGAGCATTAATATGTTCACCTAAATTGCATCGAATATTACAAGATTCCTCTGATGTGAGAATGAGTTCAAATGATTGTAAAATAGAGTCTCTGTTGGGCTCAGTCGATATATTTATTCGTATTTTACTGTATATTTTTATTGTTATGGTCTTAAATGTGATAAATTAATATTTTGTAATGTTAATAAATAAACAAACGAATTAAACAATTTAAAAATGAATATATTATGTACATTTTTTACGGAAAAAAATAGTGATACAGTAGTTTATTGTCCTGTTCTTTTCTTCACAACTTTGTTTATTCATCGGACGTTCGCGATCACGCTGTCTAACCCAACTCTGGTTAATCCGCTGTATTAGTGGATTACGCCATTTCCATGTGACTCCATCTATCAAATCTAATAAAGGCAGTGTCATCATGACCGAACAACGATCTTAAACCTTTTAACGATACAAACCACCAGTTTATGAGATATTTTTTGTTAGCAGTGGCGTATCTTATAATTATATGCCTGAGAGAAAATTCCAGTAGAACCTCGATATAACGGACTAATACCGGTGAGAGGGTGTCCGTTGAAGCCGAAAAACCGTTATATAAAAACACAAACAAAATCCTGGTTATATCTACGTCTTCGGATGATATCCAGACAAACCTGTAGTGGAGTGACGTTAATGTTCAATGTCGACACGCTTGGTTTGAAAAAAGAATCAAGTTTTGTTTGCACTTTTGAAGTATGCTGTTTTTTTTTATAATTAACTCTCTAAAATTACGAAAATGCGTGTATTATAGTTGAATATAGTTATCTGACGAATAGTCAATAAACATTATTACACACAACTTTTAACAATTTTCATATTTGACCGGATATTTTGTCCGTTATATCGAGGTTCTACTGTATATAAGTACATCATGGCCCCCACAAGGGGGGGGGGGGGGGGGGCTGACAGGGCTTTAGCCTGGGGGCCCGGGCTCAGGAAGGGCCCTGCGTGGCAAGTCGACCAAATAAGTGAGATAAACACACATCATAAATTTGCTCTAATAGTAAAAAAAGTCGCTTGCTGTGCTATTTACCTTCATTAATGTTAATATTTAAAATTATTTGGTTGGACAATTCAATTTTTAATTGCGTATCGATACCCGACAACTCCATAATTCAAATGGATGTAGGTAATGAAATATACAAAAGAAACACTAAATATATTAATTTTAACCGCTCCTGTAGCGCGTCACACTGCCTTTATCCTTGGCGACAGGTAGGGGGTCCGCCAAAGATCCTGGCCTGGGGGCCCGCTTCAGGATGTGGGGCCCATGAAGTACATACAAAGTATATTTCAGTACAACTTTTAATTATTATACCGCTGCTGCTGGCTATACAATGCTAAAGACAGTAAACAATACATCATACAGAAAGGTAAGAAAATGGTAGGCCGTGGTATAAAAACAAAGGCAACACAAATTCTAGTATTTACTAAAAATTATCAAGAATCATCCCAGGGCCGAGAAAACCTCACGGGTCTTTTGTTGCGCCAAAAACAGAGTTTTAATGTAACTACGCCTACAACTCTACAAGGAAAACAATCAGACAATGAGGAAAACTAATGTTATTGTCTGGCTGGCCTGAAAGGGAAGATGTCTGACTCACACCATCGAATAAAGCAATACTTAATAAAATAATACAAACAATTGTTGTTCCGAGCCCATACGCTTCTTACACAAGAATAATATTATTTTAGGTTTCTGGAAGTTTATTCTGTTCATTGTATAGAACAGAAATATATTTTATTTGTCCTGTTTGATACTAATATTTTTCATCTGTGATATCAGAAGGTATGCTGTGGTAGAATAGTTAGCAATACACTCGCCACCCGATGATCGCTAGACGCAACCACGGATCCCAAATAGGTGACCGTGTCTGGGACGGTTCGGACATGAACATATTTCACAGGGGAATGTAGAGGTGTCACACGCCTATCAATACGCAGTGTGACCAAAAGACCTGTGACTGAATAGCTGGTTAATTGTCCACAGCCGCGCCATCTTTTTGATCGTGCTGCGGATGGGCGTACGACACTTTCGAACTCTCCTATGTATTATCGTAGGGGCGGCAGGTTATATGAAAGTATGGTGAAGCAGGCAAGTATGGTGAGGCAGGCTGGTAATCAATTTGCGGCAAAATTTCCAAGTAAACGTTATATTATAATATATATGGGTTTTTTTTTATCGCGTCGCTATTTCTCGGAAGTTGTCGGCTATTGTTGGCCTGCTTCGTTCAGTTGTATGAGAAAGCCGATTCCTAGGCCCTATTTTTATTTAATATCTCTATGGTATTATCCCTCTGTCTGAACCGTCTCTGTAATGTTTACCTAGACTTATACATTTTCCGATTTATGGTTGAGTCTAGCCATCGAAATGGGCGACGGGCCTTAGCAGGATTTTGCCTGATTTAATTATTAAACTAACCATTGTACATTTTCTAATAGGTACATTAATAAGCTGTGTATTACCATTGATTCGTGCTAATATAAATAATTGTAATATGACAATACAATACTTGTATAAGTTTCAAGTAAATTTACAATCAATCAAAATTTCCACTGAAAATATAACTGTCAACTAGATAATTGTGTCTAATCGATCAAACAATATGTCAGAGATATTAATAATTATTTCCAGCCGACCGACAGACGTAGTTATTGCCGCGTCAAATCGATCTTCTTGGAGGGCAAGGGCGGGGTGTGGCGACGGAGGCGCGCCCGGAATACGAATTACCACCCTTGGATAATAATAAAACTGGTCGTAAAACTAGCAACAGAATCGAATATGTACCATGTAATTTCCACGTGCCGCACTGTCTGTTTTAGAGGGCATGAAAAAAAACGTGATTTTGTTTTTCCGGTGTCTTTTCGTTATTTTCCTGCCAATCTGTCACCACTCGATGTTTTTAAAGGTCGATTACGTTTCGTAACATTGCTGTAAGTATATTATTATTTTTAGTAATGTTATGTATATGTTACACCGAATGTGCGAAATTGACTATGACATGAAATGGGCAAAATTTTGGCTAATTCATGTAATAGTCAAGCCTGTTGCCTTATTCATGAATTAGGTAATTTTTCTGCTGAGTACATGAATTCGCCACGGTATGGAATTCTTGAACTGTCAACATGACAGAAGAAAAAGTAAATTTAATACGGATGGTTTTATTAGTTATAATTGGACATAATATAATATTATTATTATTAGGTTAGGTTTTGTAATTCTGAATTAAATTATTCAACTGAATGTCCATTTTGAGGTTAGCTATCAAGTGTCAACAAACTATCACAAACATTCAATCGACCATTGCACAATTGATACCCAGCACGAATCAAATCGCGAAAATACTTTTCAATAAAATTCTTCCGTTATCATATTATTATAGTTCTAGAATTTTTTTGCGCATAGTAAATGGATATGAACGTCATTCAAATCAATGACATTTGACACATTTGTTTAGTTGCAAAAAACACCACGGAGCGCGATCATCTATTTTGACCATAGATAATATAAATGTACATTTTGACCAATCCATGAGCATTTGATACATTTAGTTTAGTTACAAAAAATACCACCGTAGCGCTACTATCTAATTTGTCCAAGACATGAAGTAGGCAGAAAAATTACTGCCGATTTCACGCACTCTCCAGATATTTTGTCTAATTCATGAATAAGGCAACGGGCTTGCATTTTTCATGATTTAGGCAAAATTTTGCCCATTTCATATAATATTCAATTTCGCACATTCGGCGTAACATATATATCTACAGTTTTATTTACACAAGCATGAATCATGCTGTATTTCAACTAGACTTGTAAATTATAACACGGAAGTACCTACCAGGGGCGGTTTTAACCAGTTTCCAAGTCGATAAAATAGGGCTTAATTGAAGCACCAGTTGGCCAGATTAAAAATTATTTGAAAAAATAATAAACCTCATATTAAAATAATTACAAGATAAAAAGAACTTTTTATATACTTACCCCGTTTTCAAATTTTCTGTTGAATCATATAGACTTTTCAATTATATGTATTACTAATTTAGGACAAATAAGGCAATTGCCAAACAAACAAACAAATGTAGAATACTGAAATGTCATTTTGATTTCCATAGTAACGCACGTATATATTAATAATTTAGTTGCTAGGACCACCCCCTTAACAACCAATAATAGTGGATTGGATTACGGATTTCTTCCGAAATAACTTTTCATACAAAACAGAATTAACTGAAAATGAATTCAATTCTACTTATAGATGGCTAAAAGTATTAAAAGAATGCATTGGCATCGTGTTCTGGTATATTCTAAAAGTTTTAAATGTCTAGCTAGTCGGGAAGTTAGTTAAAATCGATTGCAAGATTTGCACTGTATAAACAACCACCGGACAAACAAGAATACGAGCTAAGAAAAACGTGGTAAAATGGTATATCACACGAAAATAGCGTGTCATATTTATTATTTTTTTAAATGTACACATCGTTGATTATATGAAAGTATTGCCGAGACGAAGCAATAAAGAAGTATAATCATAGATAGGTATAAGTCATCTTTATGATTATACGTTTACAAAAAAATAGCCTGAAATGTGCACGGCTGTGATGCTATAATTCGCATTACACAACGTAAACTAGTTATTAATTATTAAATTATACATAATGTGTGCATAATTATTATACGAGTATATTGTGGTGGTTCCTGAAAATATTGGGGAACATTTTGCAAAGTATGAAAAAGATTTATTGGAAGGTTTTAGAGACGTTCTGGCTATTTGGATGACTTCATTAATAACTAATTGTGGAAATAACACGTTTATGAATTATAACCATGGAAAACATTTTCCTTGGTAAGTAGTGGTAAAAAATATTGATGGTATTAGGTATCAACTTAATAGGTGGTCTTTAGGCAATCATTTTTCTGTTATTTTACATGAGGTATCTACCAAAATTATATATGTCAGCATAAAGTTCCGAATAATTAGTAAGGATTTAGATATTTTCTCAATTAATAAGCTAGCAATGTGAAAGTCAACAATTGCCTTGGATCAAGATTAAAAAGCTGGGTTATCTTTATTATTTTATTACCCAACCCAAAGAACACAAAGCGCACTGAACGTCTTTAAATATCGAATGCGCGTTTCGTTTACGTGACAAGCTTTAACTTAAATATAATACAGGAGTGGGTACTGTTGATTCTCAAATTTATCCCATATTTATCCACACTCGAAATCCGTAGCCTGTTATACCACACCCGGTAGGGTAAGCCAGTTCCCATAATGTTGTGTTTCCTGGGTTTTCACCTAGTGTTTATTATTTTGCTTCATGATATAACTGTAATGATCTAATAACTTTAAATAAAAGGTTATAAAGCAATTTTAAAGGGGTCAATTGTTTATTGGTCGTAAGTAGGTATATGCCTATGGAGGTACCTATAGGCTTATAACCAATCACGCAGTAAAGCGTAAAATTAAACTATCTGACAATATTATTCAACTATCAGTTAAGAAAAAAAAATCCCATTGTCATAATAATTCATAATTGTAGTTAGTAGAAAAGTCAAACGGGTTAAAACTTTAAATTTAATCACATACGTTATATACCTACGACATACGGAGATGATTGGGTACCTATATATTATACATCATATAATATGTGTATCGTACTCAGACTGGGTGGATTAATATGTCGTAAATTGCCACATTTGTGAGACTTCTTAATGACTATCATGCCGGGTAGAGTAAGTACTGTGACCGCTTAAAAATTCGCGAAAAATCTGCAGACCAGGAAGCGCTTCCGCAACGTAATGCCAAAAATGTGCTCCACTCGCAATTTAAGAATTCTACACTCACACTGTTGAAAGAGTGCTATGATACCATACAATATGGAGTCAGTCTGGAGCATGCCGCAGGGTGAACTAGTTTACCACACAATACTTATCCCGTCGCCCCAGATTTGAGATGTCGGGCATCTTGGGAGAGTTAAATGAAGTTAGTTAGTGACGTACTTTCATGTAGTTAGTAGGTAGTTTGACCTATTCCTTTTAATAGTTTAGCTCGATACCTACGTAAAATGTATTGTTGTACGGCGCGACCGTGTCTCGAAGGGATCTGATGAGCGGCGTCAGAATTAATATAATCATCCAGTGAAACTCAATTAATTTCCGCCAAAATGGAAACAAACATGGTAATATCTCCGGTTTCGGCAGGATTAATAATAATAAATTACCTATTATAAAACCATGTGTATGGATAGCTTTCTTCAAAGAACAGCTGACCTATAGGCAACTCAAGGATCGGAAATCGACGGGTTCGAGATGTGGTATTGGTGGATGATATTGTGCGTTCTCAACAGAGGAAGAGTTTGCTGTCGAAGAGCGTATCTTATTATTAACGAGACACGTTCTTCAGTTCTTCGGCCACATTTCTATAGGAGATGCAAACAACTCGGTGAGGAGTATTGGAAAGAAATTATGTTAACATTAATTAAACCCTGATGAAAATACGCATTAGTGCGAGTGACAAAGCATTCGGCATGAGTTGAATCTAAGCAATATGCGTTAGAGTAAGATGGAATGCATCCTATATAGGTAGAGGGTAACGATGTCTCCTGCAGCAGTATTAAGAGATAAATATACCTTTCACCTGTTGTTTTGTATGGAAAGGCGAGAAAAAAAGTTGACAGCCCTCCCCGTGAATCTATATGGAAAATTCTGCTGGGCTATGGTGTCCCACGGAAATTGGTCGCCGTGATAAGTGATGGCTATACCAATACCGAGTGTCGCGTGAGAGTAGCTGGTACATTCTGTGACCCTCATTGAAATCACGTCAGGAGTCAAGCAAGGCTGTGTACTGTGGCTTTCTTTTTATAATCATGACGGTTCGCCCCGACAGTTGGATACGCTTACATCATTATGGCTCAACCGAACTATGCGAAGAAAGACTACGATTTGGAGTATGCAGATGACGCAGTCGTATTTGACTCGGCGATCGAACGGTTGGAGGTAACCGTGAAGAGGCTCACCGCGAACTCGAAACGTATGGTTCTTCATCTGAATGCGGCTAAGACCAAATCCATGTGCAGTGCTCCATGCATTGACGCCGACACTCATCTGCTGGTTGCCGGTCTGCCCGTCGAACTGGTGACCGAGCCGTAATATTGCTTTATAGGTTTGCTGACACGGTAGATCCTCGACTATGCATATCTCTAGTATCCTGGTTTACACGATTGTTACGATTATCAGCTTCAATTATGAAATTAATGACGACGAACAACACAAAATTTTAAAAAAGTTGAAAAAAATATATTTCTAGACTACTTTCATTCGGACAAAGGCCTTAAAACTGATTTTTTACGGTGCGTTCATAGTAATTTTATCGTATTTATACATATAGAAATCCCATCTCACTGGTATTCTTAATCTCAGGTGTACGCCATCGACGGCGAGAGTTTTTGTGCTATTTAATTATCTCCAAATTCATCGTGTCTCCGTCTAACAATGAATATCTTTTCTCTCTGTGTCAATACTTTCTTTGCATAAAACAGTAAAGTATTTCAGAGATATGCCAATTTAAACGCCAGTCTTTTTCAATTTCAAAAATAAATGTGTCTCCAACGAGGCGTTACTCGAAAGTACGCGAAAAGTAGCACTCAAATAGAATGGTGAAAAACTAATCAGATCTGGCAAATCGGAACATGCCGGTGTGATATTCTCACGTGGTGTTGTGTCACGATGTCAGAGAGGCAATTAGAAGGAGGAAGAGTCTCCGCGTTGGTTCTGAATGCCATGTCATCTGGCTGGCAAGTTTTGTCACCTCGCCGTCGCGCACATGTCGTCCGGCCGTCAGACAATTGGGAACATTACACAAAAAAAACACATTAAAAAAGTTAACCCGAAAATAAACTGAGTCCACTAATATGTATATTATATATTATAATAAAATAATATATAGATCCATGCTGATCTTTTGACTTGAATATTATCACATAGGTATGACTTGATACGTTATTAATTATTCTGTGCAAATGTGTTACTGTAGTAGTCTAGTAAATAAACTTATAAAATTTTTCAAAATCCTACAATCAAAATTAAAAACTTTAAATTTAGTTCAACTCTAGCTAGATTATTTGTGGGAAAGTAAGTACATTAATAATACATTATATTGTTGCAGAGTTTTTGGATTGGGAAGGCTGTGTCAAAAGTTTGACCATAGTTACGTCTCGATGACATTGAGCGAGTTTACAAACTGCTAGTCGGCGAGTTTAAAAGTGGGCGAGTCAGCTAGTGCGATCGTGATGATGACACACAAAACTTTCCACTCGCTCAGAAGCCAACAAGCTGGCGAGTTGAAACCATATGTTGTTTCTTTAATTTGCGGGGACGAAAATGTAAATAAAAATTCATTGGGATTTACGCCAGACCCCAATATTGAAAGGGTGCCCACATAGGATATACTTTATGTATCTTAAACGTCATTTTTGGTATTATTTGACAGGACGTATTGAAAACCGGTAACGTCAAAATGAGTAATTCGTTTTTTTACCGGCAGGTTCGCCACTATCGCTCTACTGCGCAGACCCAGATCGGCCAACACGCCAGCGAGTAGCGAGTAAAGTAGATTGCTAAAAATCCGCTTTAGATGATGACACTGGGCGAGTTTACTAGCAGATAGTAAATTAGCCGGCTTGTAGCTTGTAAACTCGCTCTATGTCATTGAGCCTTTAGCGCGACGCAGACTAAAAAAGATTTTCAGTATTTAAAGAAAGTATTTAAAATATATGCCATGGTATTCTTAGATATGCCGTGTGGTGTATATTATGCTCCAAAGGGGGAGAAAACGAATCACGATATTACATTAATATACAAAAAAATAGCAAATAAAGAAACCAATTGCGGCAGTTTTTTTCTTGATATTAAACAATGAATAATAAGGCGATACCTTAGTCCACTTTCGTTTAGGACACGACACAAAAATAAGATGAATTATTTCATCTGCTATAATAAACCAGCTATGATATAGATTTATAGATTATCACTATAATATACGATGTGAGACACAAAACAACCATATTATATTATGTACCAGACTATTGAGGTGCTTATAAACGACATCGTTTTGTGGTTCACCCGGCCAAATCGGCCAGCACTCAGTTCTGACCTATATTTTATCGCTAGACTGTTCGAAAAAAGAGGCTTCTATGAAAATCACAGTTCACCAGCAGCCGGCCGCGTTTTGGGGTAATAACGAAAGCGTTTTGCGGTGCCGTGTGTTGTGGATCTTACTTCTGATGAGATCGATTGAGTCGGTTATAGTAAGTATTTCGCTCCAATGTCCATAAACATTTTATTATCAATCCTTCACAAAATTGGGTATGCAATACTCCGCACCAAGTGTCGCGCCTTCCCATATTTCGTAATACCGTTGGGGCAATATTGTAAAAAATTTCATGCATAACAAATAATAACAAAATTATGGAATATCTGACATAGGGATCATATATAAAATCCAACTACATTAGCACCGACTAATTTTTGTCTGTGGGTCTGGCAATGCAAGATAGGCTAACATAATTATTTTTACTATTCCTTACCATTCCTTTACTACGCTGGCTCTGTATAATTCAATTAACATGACATCGCCAAACCTACTCGAAAGGGTGGGTTTGCATTGTCCCTCAAGATTTACGCGAAACCAAGCTTTGTACCTACCATGTTAGTCATAGTGATTCTAATTATGCACAAAACTCTTTTATGTGGCGCTCTTGTTTAAATAATTACAATATGTATTTCTCCACCGTTGATCCTTTCAATAATTCACCTGTTTCGTTTAAACGCGCTATCTCCAAAATTTTGTATAATGGACATTGATCGAATTTTTAAATGGTATGTTTTTTTGTTTTTCCTTTCTTATTATTCTATTTTTCAGTTCTATCTTAGATCACCCATATTAGGTATAATATAAATTTCAATAATTCTTAACACACATATTATATACTTATATATTTAAAAAAAAAATTTTTGTCTATAATTATTCATTATTCTTCCTCATTTTTCTTATGTAATTTCTTTATATTTATGCTCTTCTTACTTTCTATCTTGTTAGGCTTAACTATACATTTATTATAATTTATATATGGAAACTCTGCCGGTTGCAATAACTTTTCACTATTCTATTTTTAAACATATTTTTGTAATCAAAATGTAGCTGTTTGTTTCCTTAAAAAAAAACTATTCAACGAACCAAGTAGTCCTAAATTAATAGGCATGAAGCCATAGTAAACAAGATTATGCAAAATACCTGCAGGACAAATCAATCAAGTCTTGGGTCCAGTTTTTTGACTCTAGTGATAGAGTGCCTACTAACGAAACAAACATTCAAGACAGAATAATTAATCACAATGATACGTTGTGCGGATATTCTAATGATACGATCTAGCTCAGGACGTATGACGATCGGGTTCAATTGCCGAGAAGATTTTAAAACATCAAAAATACACCGCTATCTACTGGTATGTATTATTTAATGCCCGCAGTGAAGTAGATAGAGGACAAAACACGCAGTTTTAAATCTGTATGTTGTCACGTTGTGGATACGTACCTATACGTAATTTGAGAGTAGGTAAATTCTCACCGATAGAAGAAGAAGCAAGATCGATTCTCTTTCACACAAACCCCCACCCCGCGGCCGTTGCTGATACCTACTTGTACTTTGGCGGACAGGAGGGTTGCACCTTTATCGATCTCGTTCACTTTTACCCTGACTTCTCAACTGGATGGATCTTTCAACTTAACCTACTTTTTGTACATGGCCGGACGGACGCCGGCCACATACAAATCAGTTTTTCTTTCACTTTTATTGAACTTTTGTTAACATTAATTTCTAAAATTCAGTGTCTACAATTTGAAGGGATGCAGAGCAGATGAGTACCCTATTATTTTTATTTATAATGTTTTTTTGTAGAATAGCATGTCTTCGCATAAAAAAGATCACCGAGTCTCCTTAATTTCAATTGTCATACTTGTCAAAATAAATTTAATGTTTTTTTTGGCTATAATAAACAACTATTGTTATCTCTAAATCTAGTGTTTTCTTTATTTACATGGTATTTAATTATGTACACACTTAGACAGCACTTGGCGCCCTTTTTATCAATTCAATTTTATCACACACTTATAAGTCTCTTTTATACATAGTTTTCTCAGTCTATTTAAATTCCTTTTTTTACATATTTTATAGATGCTGGTTCTCTGTTAATCACATACAATTGTCAGCGCGATCTCATGGCCCTGAATAATTCAATTATCCGATTTTACTATTCACGCTTAAATCTAATCATGCTCTACCTTTAACTTGCAATTTCTCCAATTTATATTTTTATTCACACATTCTCTCCTCTATTTTATTCAATATTTATTATCAATTTTATATCGTATATTACAATTGGCGCTACAACCTAGGACCGATTGTTGAACTATTTTAACATCGATTGTCAATTGTGTGTGATTTCTCAGTGGAACTTGTATTTAATTTAATTGAGGCTTTGTCAATTGTTTTATTCTCTTAAATTATTTCTTTTATTCTCATAAAACGGATGATACGTGATCTTTGGCTTGCGGAGATAGATATTTTAATTACTATGTTAGGTTATTTTGTAATCTATATTTTTGTATATTTATTTCAGCAGTGCTAATTTTTTCGCTTAGATATTTTCTATGTTGTATTTTTTACTAATGCATTATGACATTTTATCATCATACTAGTTTTTAATCAGTGTATATATAATTTTGTTGGGAATATTGTAGTTTTGAAGGAGACTTATAATCTATATTGTTAGGTTTGTTAGTCAGAAAATTTTCATGTCCGACGGCATTTGACTCTAGTTATTAAATCTGTTATAGTATTTTTTCTTAGTGAATTGTTTGAATTATGAATTTATGAAAGTCCGTTGAAAAATGGAATGTTTGACCGCAAATCCTATCTAAGGGCTTGCGCAGACAGAGCGCGGTCAGGCGGTCTGCGTTCCGCGTTCGGAGTTCGGCGTTCTTTGTACTGTATGGACTTCATACTGTATGGGTACACAGCCGGTGGTCAGACCGCGCCGGTCAATTGGAACGCTGGAGTTCTGGAGTTCTATGCCCGGAATTACAAAGAACGCCGTACCTCCGCTGAGCAGTCACACAACATAGAGCGAAACCACACGGGGGAGTGAGTACGCAACAGCGGTGCTTTCTCACTTCCACTCGCAGTCGGAATATAGCGGTCAAGCATTATGCAGCGCTTGTGTCAGTACAACGTTTGTAAACAAATGGAACGCTTATTGTTGACCGCCACCTGTCTGCTGTCCCTGAACGTTAGCGGTCAACGGTCGGTTGAACGCAGAACTCCGACCGCTCTCTGTCTGCGCAAGCCCTAAACATAGTTTTTGGTGCTGTGTTTTCTCAAATTTTGGTTAGAAACTATTTTATAGATGCTATAAAATAGCTATTATATAATATATAGCTATATAAATAGCAATTATAGCTATTGTATGAATTCTATAAATAATGCTAGGTTTATATATTTTTTCTTAGCCAAAAATACTTAATTCATGTTATGTTAAAGTTAGTGGATTGTATTATCTTCGCTTGATTATTTATATTAATTACATTGTTCATTTATTTTCTAACATCCAATTAAATATTGATAGAGGATATCAATAATTTAGCGAAATTCATATAGTTTTGTTTGTTGAGGCCGTAGATGCTTCGAATGCAGATTTTTAGTTTCTCCACATGGCACTGCATTTTTACTGTATATTAGGTACGGGGCAGTTCGCATCTTTCATTTCAGTCTTACCTTTCGAAGTGTCAACATCTCAGAACTTAATTGTGTTATACTATCTATACCTACTCTTTAATATATTTTCTATACTAGCTTCCATTGTGTTTAGTGTCTACAAGTGGTTTGATTTTTGGTAAGTTTTTGAACTATTATTTTAATCTTATGTTTGAACTTATATTCTTTTCAGTAATTATCTTTCATAAAAAGTGTATGGTTTGTAGATAGCTTGCGGCATTGTTCATTGCAAAATCTGCTTGGTGGTTATTTTTCTGGTTATTAGTTATTATTTTAAATCAGTGATTGTTTTATATTATTGAGTGTCATATTAAATTAGATAAATCTTCTGTTTGAATAAGTTTAATATTTAAAAGTTTCAATTAAAGCTTAGTTATTAAAATTTTAATCAATTTTAGCGTCAGTGAGGGTATTGTTTAGTGATTTGCAGATAAGAATATCTACTAGACCTAGTCTTTTCTCAATTAAATATTAGATGAGGTTATAAACAGAATTAATTTCATCGTCTATCATCTTTTCTTGCTGATATTCTATTATAGGGCATAATCAGTAGGTATTAATATGGTTTTTTTCTAAATATCCAACTTGTTACAAATGTTTCTAATTTGTTTTAGTAAGTGTTCAATTTAGTCGTAGATTTGTCCACATTCAATATATTAAGAATTATTATCGCAAACTTTAATTAATACAATATTATTGTTAGTTAATTATTCTATTTTTCTGGCGGATTGTTAATTCATTTTGTGCTAGGTAAATTTGATTATTTTTGCTCTTATTTATTTCGACTGTAATTTTTTAGATAAACTACGTAGGTAGGTATATGAATTTATTTTCCCGCGCAAATTATTTCCGTAGATCTCATTCTATTTTTTCATAAAGTTTTTGTTGTTAAGGCAATGTTAAAATTTAATAACCGTCATTTTTGTCAAAATGTGTAGTTATGAAAACATTCATGTAGGTATATTCCTATTACTTCCAAAAACCCATTTCAGGTATAAAACCTTCTTAACATTTTGTTGCAAGTAGTTAGGCAGGGACAAGATAGAATTATAGAAATATAGTGAACAAGGTCGTTACCTACTTTATGCATTTCAGAGTAATTTGAAACCGTCATTATGTATTTTACCCTTGGTTTTTTTCCACACTTAACAATTGTTTAGTTTTTGTATCTCTCACTTAAATAATATTATTTATCTGCTTTCTAATTATATTTACGGCACTTCGGAGAAAAATTCTTTGAATTCACCGCATTTATTTGTTATTGTTTAAAATCTTTACCATTTCTAGGTAGTGGGTTTATTTTTATTAGCCTATTGTCACATTTAGCTCTAGACCCTCTTAATTGCACCCCAATTTAGTTTTGGGACTTTTACAACTTTATTGTTATTGCTTTCTCTAAAATATTTGAAACGCATGTGTTTTTATTTAAAATGCAGTTTATTTTGCACAGAAACACATTAACTCAAGGTTTAAAACCCTCGGTTTTATTACGGGTATTTCTTAGCATTCTGGTTTTGTATTGTTTTTATTGCAGTTGGAGAAATTTGCTGCATTTTTATTGTTTTGAACCACTTAGTTTTGGGTATCGATATTTTATTATATTGTTTACTTAGACCTTTTTTAATTACCCCTATTTAGGCATTCGGTTTTTTCTTTTGACCATATCCGATCCTAATGGATGTTATGGGCTTTTATAAAACCCAGTTCTTGTAAATGCTTTATTAATATTCTTTTAAACAAATGTCTTTACATTTAAAATACATTGATTTTACCTACCTAGTGAATACATAAACCTTTGTATTATTCCTAGTAGATTTTAAATTGTTTTTTGTAAACTTTAGTAACTTAAAATAAGCTAATGGTTATATTTACCTACTGTTCAATAGATACTGCTCAGTATAAAGTTTCAAGCATTCTCATTACTATTACAAAAATATAATCATACTATGCAGTGGTTATACCTACTTTTTTAAACTTCCACAATCTGCTTACAACGATTCTCATGAGAGTTATTTTATTTCTCTGCATTCTAATTAACTATCATTTAAAATACAAGCATTTTATTTAACTTTTTTAATTTGCTTATAGTTTATTTCTCAGATGGGAAGATATATATTGCTACAACATTATTACTCGAGCACATCTTTTAAATTTTAGTCAATTTAGAATGGAAATAACATGAATATTTTTTCAGATAATTATTATGCCGCGTGGGCATACATACCTACTGACTCGATTGCATCATATGGGATTCTGATGAATGCTTCAAAGAGGATTTAAAAAAAAATCAAGATTGTCTTCTTCAATCTTGGGAGGACAATGTCTGGTCTTCGACATACCTTCTTCAATATATCACAGAGGATATAATTGAAAAGCTAAGTAACTGGTTAAATCATCACTATTTCTTTTCAGATGTTATTAATTCGTTGCCAGTGATTAACTTTCACTATGTTAATCTTTAAAATAAAATAGTCGCAGTTTTAATCTTAAACCTGAGTTTCATCACTATTTCAAAGACTATTAAAATAAATACTTATTTTAATTTTATTACGTCTGCTTGATTTTTTGAATATTTTCATCTTTTGATTAAATTCTTTTACAAATTATTATTCGTCATCTTTCATACTTTTATTTTTTATTTTACTGCTCATAATTTTATCATAATTATTCTTTCAATTTCAAGTATCGGAGATTTTTTTTACACCTAAAGATTCGTAAATTTCTCGTTCATTTCAGACAATTTTACGTATTATTTCAATATTTTTTAATTTTTTATTGATTATCTCGATTTTTATTTTTCGACATTAATTATCATCGATTAGAACCTCGATATAATTTTTCAGTAATATTTCAATATTATTTTTTCCTATCTAGATTTTTAATACTTGAAAACGATTGTCAATTGTCTAGGAGCGAGCTCAGTATAATTTTTTTCAGATTTTTTTATTTTCGCACATTTTCTTATATCTCTACAAGCTTATCTTGTATATTATTTTGTTTTTACTCTTTAGCACTCTCTGTGCAATTTTAATATTTTCACGTAAAATATGGTAGAGCTCAAATCGTAAAATTTGAAATAACTACTTGTTATTTGTTTATAAAAAGTTAGATACTTATAAATTAATATGTATGTCCACTCGTCACAAAGAGACATCATATACAGAAAGGACCTTGTGCAATCATCGGCAGCTAATTATTTTTCTAGTAAATTGGCGCCGAGATTCGTGGAAAATATTGTTTTAAAGAAAATTTCGCCTCTAATCTACTTGCTTGGAGATAAAAATCTCAAACCAATAGGGAAATTTCATAATATTAAAGATATTGCCAAATCAGCATAATTTTTTTTTTAAATTACTATTAATCTTTCTATTAAATCTAAATATAACTTATTTTATTGCACATTACTCTTATATTTCACTTTTTGTTAAAATTGTACAATACAATTTAAATGATTTTGACAAACTACTTTACATTATTTTTTTTCTTTTCTTAAAAGCTGAGAATCTACTTAATTGTGCTTGTTAATATTGCTACCATTTTCTTTCTTTTTTTCAACATACTTTTACTTTTGAGTAAGCTAATCACTAAATTTGCATTTATTAATCTTGGAATTAACATTGTCACTCAAAGACAATAGAAAATTCTTTTTTTTTTTTCAAACTCATTTCGAAGGGGGTGATTCTACCCATTATCATGTCTAGAAACTAAGTTTATTCTTATCTATATCTATGTTAATGATTCTAATGTCATATATATTTTTTTTTTTGCAAATTTTCATGAATCATGATTAATTATGTTCTTATCATATATCGAAACTGATATTTATAATTTTTTTTTCTCAATGAACTTGTGTTTAAATTAGGTATGATGATTTTGTAATTTTGTATTGTAAATAATATACTTAAATGACGTATGAATTACTTAAAATATTGCATTTAAGATAATACATTTACTTTTTTTTCTCTTTTCCAATTAGTTTTATCTTTTAGTATTATACGTTACATCTGATATCGAGATTTCTTTTGTTCAAAATTAAGATTAAAACAAAATCTTACAAATTATATTATATGTTTTCAAATATTCTTTCAACATGTTGTGACAATTTTAATCTACATAATCGTTTTATCTCATTCAAGGTTCACAACTACAACACTGAAAAGCTTTTATTGGATGAAAAGCAATGTCGGCTTGCAGAGATTTGTGTCGCAGTATTCCAGTGGTCAACAGCCAAATGCAATCCTGTTTTTTTAATTGTGTCTATTACTTTATGGTTGAGGACGTTCAACATCTTCAATCTTAAGTTTTGCTAGGTTGTGGTCATGAGGGCTTTTACGCAAATGCTTGCAAGGACAATTCAGTTTTCACACTAAAACATGTTTTTTCTTTCTTTTTTATTTCTCTTTTTACAACTGTACTGTGTACAGAATTTTTCTTGTAATTTATTGTTACTTGACTATCTTATTTGTTAAATCAATCTGCAAAATGGTTTGGTTTCACTTTAGGGTTATATATTTTTTATTTTTAGTATTATTAATTAATTTTGTGAAATGAAAATTGAGCTTGTATTTGATAGGAAGTAAGTGTTAGTGACTTATAAGTTCGGAGGTCTAGTTTTTTTCAATCTTACTCTATTGTGGATGATTGCTATGCAAAACTTTAATTTTCATACATCTCCATACTCTCTTTAATTGCGAAGTCGCGGACATTTAGGATTGGTCCTTTACTTTGTAGTTTATCTGTGTCGCTCACAGATACTTTGATTTGGGTCGGGAACATTTAGTGAGGAGCTTTACCCAATCACTCTATTTAGTCATTAGTCTTATGGCATGAATTACATAAGCTATTGCACTACTATTCTTATTTAAGGTTGAGAAGAAGCAGATCCTGTGAATGAATTTGTCACGTAACGGGCTCTAAATTCAGAATGTTTTCCTTGCATGAAAGCATAGTGGTGGCTTGTTTAGCTTAATTCTCGAAACATGAGTAAATTCTTTGTTTTGTGATGGATTTTACTTGAATTAGTAATTATCCATGGATATCGTTGGTGGTATCTAACAGTAATTTCGCACTAGCTTTTGATGTAGTTTTTGATGTAGCTGTGTTGCAACTCTCGTTTATTATAGTTTCTCAATAGATTCGTTTATTTCGCAATTCTCTCACATTTGTGTTCATGAATGGTCTCACGTTAACTTAATTTTAGTTAGTAGGAAAGTGAGTCCACGAAAGTATATATCTGTCGTAATAGAGAAGTCTCTTTGTTTTCCTCGCGATGTTAATTGTCTGCTAAGGCTCTGTAGTAATTAAGTTAGAATTTAAAAGGGAACTGACCCTTGGTTGTTTCATGTAACTTTCTAAGGATTTTTTATATGGAACTTCTGATGGTTATACAACAAGCAATAACCCCCTGTTATGCAAATTGTATTAAAATTAGAGTACATGAAGTAAGAATTGTCGAGGCAGGATATTGATAGTGCTGGGAACATAAATAGCAGACATTAAAATTAGAGTTCTTTTAATTAGCTTTTTGTTTTTTGCCAACAGTAATCGTAATGTCCTTAATTATTAGTACGCTAATGAGCCTAATATCATTTGTTAGTAGATTCATGTAGAGAAATCGTGGTAGGCAGATTTGTGACTGGGTGTGTCTTAGTGCATCATTTTTCTAAATAACGTTTCGTAGAAGATTTCCACGCATCATCACGCTGGATTAGTATCCTCGTGGGATAAACAGAAAAGTCTGCATACTGATCTGAAATTTCAATTGTATTTAGTTTAAATTATAAATGTACGGACTGCTTACAAACAGTGAGATAGTATTATAACCGTTGAGTGAAAACCTTGAAGTGAACACCATTCCAGCAACTAAGAAATTCATGGGAAGTAGAAATTTTATTTGTGGCAGTGGCTTGTATTCTTTTTATGCATTTCATTGTACTGCTTCAATCTTTTATGTTATTATTTTTTCCACCTGTTATCCTTATGTGCTTATCGCAGGATCTACTGGTTATTAATAACTAATCTTTAACGCAATAATTGACTTGGTCGCTTTCTGTTTTCTTTTATACCAACACAATTTTTTGCACTAAATCAACTTCCCAAGAGTTATCTTTATCTAAACTTATCTATGCATTTCTCCTTGTAAAATATTACTTATATATTTTCAAAGAATTGTAACTTGATACTTTACATCTTTAAACTTTTATGTTGTATAAGTCATTATTATTATGATGTTGCTTGTGCAATACTAGATTTTGTATTATTTTAAATATCACATTGTCTACTTAATGTAATGTATTTACCTAAGCATTACCATTGAAAGGTAAGCTATTTTGTCAAATCAGTTTACTAAATTGTAAACATATTTTCCTTTTTTTTAAGCTATGTCAACTCGATTAAATGAGAATGTCATAAACGATGGCAAGCTTAAAGATAAATTAATTATTCTCGATATCACGTAACGGTATTAAACTGAAGACTGAATTAAAAATAGTATTTTTTTTTGCTGGTAGTTTTTTAATTTGGAAATGGACATACTGATAGATGTTATTTTGAATTGCTTATGTATCTTTTTCTTTCATTTATTTGATACCTTATTACTACGCTTTAATTTTATCTTTGCTTGTTCTTCATAAAGCTTTTTATTATTGACGAATCATTTATCATCTTTTGCAAATGCTTTCTATTTGAAAACTTAAAACCATTTTTTTTTTTGCTATGCTGGCAGACTAACAACATGTATAAATTGTATTGGTATTGTTTAGCATAAGTTTTGAATTTTTGTATATTTACTGTATAATTTTATTATTTTTTCTGAGACTTTTTGAGACTTCGTGATCAATTTTACTTTCTGGTATTTGCTATCATTATCATCAACATCAAGATTTTTTTTCAACGTGAAAATGACAATTTTACCTTTGAAGAAACATTCAGTGAAAGTGAAAACAAGGAACGTAATTTCCTTTAGTGAAAAAATAAGGAACAAAATTTCCTTAAGTAAAAAAAATCCAAAGTGAACAAAACGCCTGTGTTGCGAAGTGTTTTTCTCAAACGATGCTCAAAGATTTTCGAGGAAAGACAAGCCCTTGGAACAAACCACTCTGCAAGATGAGGAACTGCTCTCCACTACTGATCTTGGGTCAGTGTATCACACGATGGTCTACTACTTAGCTACTCTGGCAGAGGCAACTGAACTTCAATGGTCGAGATACTGACGAGCCGTGGGCAAATTCAACCACGATAAGTCACACCATGAACAGCTGACTGCCAATGGAAACCCTGAGAGGAGTTCAATCTTTTTTTCTTTGAGTGGAAAAGGGGTGTTGTCACGTTGTGGATACGTACCTATACGTAATTTGAGAGTAGGTAAATTCTCACCGATAGAAGAAGAAGCAAGATCGATTCTCTTTCACACAAACCCCCACCCTGCGGCCGTTGCTGATACCTACTTGTACTTTGGCGGACAGGAGGGTTGCACCTTTATCGATCTCGTTCACTTTTACCCTGACTTCTCAACTGGATGGATCTTTCAACTTAACCTACTTTTTGTACATGGCCGGACGGACGCCGGCCACATACAAATCAGTTTTTCTTTCACTTTTATTGAACTTTTGTTAACATTAATTTCTAAAATTCAGTGTCTACAATTTGAAGGGATGCAGAGCAGATGAGTACCCTATTATTTTTATTTATAATGTTTTTTTGTAGAATAGCATGTCTTCGCATAAAAAAGATCACCGAGTCTCCTTAATTTCAATTGTCATACTTGTCAAAATAAATTTAATGTTTTTTTTGGCTATAATAAACAACTATTGTTATCTCTAAATCTAGTGTTTTCTTTATTTACATGGTATTTAATTATGTACACACTTAGACAGCACTTGGCGCCCTTTTTATCAATTCAATTTTATCACACACTTATAAGTCTCTTTTATACATAGTTTTCTCAGTCTATTTAAATTCCTTTTTTTACATATTTTATAGATGCTGGTTCTCTGTTAACCACATACAATTGTCAGCGCGATCTCATGGCCCTGAATAATTCAATTATCCGATTTTACTATTCACGCTTAAATCTAATCATGCTCTACCTTTAACTTGCAATTTCTCCAATTTATATTTTTATTCACACATTCTCTCCTCTATTTTATTCACATATTTATGATCCAGTTTAAAGCCAATATTACAATGTTTGAATCTCGCGGTGTTTTCTTCGGAACATGGACCAAAAAGTATCGTTATCTCATCTTCATCTGCCATGTATGTGACCTATGGATAGTCTGGATTTGTGCACGGCCGTTCACAACGCTATAAACGTATTAATGGGTTGAGCGAATAATCGGCAACCATTCTTCGTAAGAAATCTTAAATTATCACAACACAGCGGAGACCCAATTGTCTATGTTGATAAATTACCTGATGGGTTGATTCTGACAGTAAGAAAGGCGACAATAACTGAAATTATTAGAGACAGGCCTACAAAATTTTCCTGAATCGAAGCATTCGTATTTTCAATTATAGCGGAATTTAGCCTGTAGGTACCTGCGTGAACACTGGTAACGAATTAGCCAATTCTTGAAATATGTCTATGTACGTCATACGAATATAGTTTGCATGCGTGTGCAAGGTATTTAACTATGACAATAAATGCGCCTACTAGAATAAAGTTTTCGTCGCCTAGCTTATAAACAAACACTTACTTACCTACATGTGTTATTTTAGGTGCAGAAGTTATCTCGAATCAGAAGCTCTAATCTCGAACAAATGGCATTGATTAACATTTCTTCTTATCGAAGAATTAACTTACCTGTAACAAGAGAAAAAAATAACATTAGTTCATATTATTAGTGCAGTTTACGTTATCGTAAGTGAAGCATAAAACTATTATCTAGAAAAGCCGGCACAAATGCATCATTTTGCCTTGAGACCAAAGGAATCGCTATTAGATGTGGATAAGAATATAAAATTTATGATTAAGTAGTAATGAATACAACAGTTTTAATTGGTAGGTGGATAATGAATAACGGGTAAACGACTTTTTGGTCATGGGAAATTATAGAGGAAGTAGGTACTCGCCACATATACCTAGGTAGGTAATTCTAATTATGGATTGAAATACCGGTATTTCTCGATACCAAAATACCGGTATTAAAAATCAGACAATATCGATATATTCAGTATTGAAAGTGCAAATAAAATGTATTAATAATAAACGTTTTTATATTGCCGTCCCACCCTTGGTGTCCAGCAATGTCAAGTGCAGATTTGCATTTAAAGGGTAGATACTTCCCCAATTTTAAATATATCCATATGTTTTCGCCAGTCACTCGCGAGTTTTGGAAGTTGTCGTGTGTATTTTGAGATGTAGGTATCTGAAATCGCGGTTAAATACTGTTTGCATAATCACTAAGTATAATCATTAGTAACCTCAGCCCTTGTGGCAAATATTTCATGAATGAATAATAATTATACACTATAATGGACCTGCCTGCGCCTAATTTTTTGATGTTTACTAAAGCGTAGCTTATACCATAATGGAGAAATATAATTTTGTTGAACAAACAATTGAGCAACATTGTGTTTGGTTTTATTTCTTACGGGAGAAAAGTATAGAAATTATTGCTAAGTGTAAAAAAAGCAATAAACTAATAAAACATTAGGAGGAATTACCAGTGGGGCCCATATACATAAAAACATGTATTGAATAATTATTCGTAGTTAGCGTCAATGGTTCAACTAGGTAAAATCAGCATTTCTCTTTACCATATCTTAGTTTCACCTATTTTTCAAAGTTTATATCAGTATGCATCTATGTAGATATTTTTGGTATATAATATTAATATTATATTGCCAGATACGAGATATAATATATAATACGAGTATTGGAATTTTAATTCGGTATTGTAATCCCTAATTCAAGCGGTATAAACATGATTTTTGTTTGGTTAACCTATGACGTCCGTGAGCGAAGTTAGGCCTTAAAAAAACTATACAAATAAATAGATATTATACTTAGGTACATACCCACTCGAAGTGGAGTAGAATAAACTCTGGGATTGCATGAAATGGGACATCAATAATAATTACAACTGGCTGCAACAGGTTTAACTGATTGGTAAAACTTGATCTAGCAACCGATTTGCGGGCATTTAAAAAAAACTTCGTGGCGATCAACGGAAGACATCAATCAGTAAACGCATTGACTATAAATTAATTTAATTGTTCCATGAGTCGCAAGTTCGAAAAACCAACCCGTGGTAAGTCAGTTAGCCATCACTGTGGAGTATGTTATGTCCAGTCTCGGAGATGATATGGTGATTTAAATTTTATCAAATTAAAAGTTACCCTACTTAATTCCTGTGTCGTGTCGTGAATCAAAGGCTACACGATACAGGGTGTCGCTCCAGACGTTTGCATGCATGACAATGTGTTCCATGATTGCATTTCGCCGTACTTCACATGGTGACCATCGTGGCCCACACATCATGAAGCGGGCCCCTCGACCAGGTTCTTTCCCCCCCCTACCTATAGCTGTGTTTAATGGCATGTATGACGCACAACAAAAACATTTTCAAAATTGTGTTAGAGGTAAAAAAAAAAGTAAGAGCCTTCAGTTTATTTTTAACGATTTTTTGTAGTTTTAATACGAGTACATCTACTTGATTGTTGTTTTTATTTAATAAAACGCAATTTTTTTTTTATAGTAGGTACTTATTCCACTTTAATTAATATATTAGGACCGGTTTCGTCCGCCTCAGTGGGACACTTTCAACTGAATACATTTTAAGTCCTATAAAAAAAATGCGTTTTATTAAATAAAAACAACAATACAATGCAGTTCCACCATGAATTGACAGTTAACAAAATAAAAGACATCTACTTGAATTATGGAGTTGTCGAGTATCAACACAAAACAATCAAAAATTGCATCTTACAAACTCATTTTTAAAATGTCAATAACCCCCTTCTGACTTTTTTACCATTAGAGCAAATTTGTGATGTCTGTTTATCTCACATATCTGATCGCACGTCACGCCGTGGTCTGTCCCATATTGTCACGAGTGCGCCCTATAATGGCTTACAGTCTATTCAGGAGTTTCCATTAATTTTAGGTACTTGAGACTGGGAGCTCTGCTGGCCTTGTCGATTCTTCGACAATGTCAGAATTAGTATTTCTCAACTGCATTTAACTGAAAGGACATTATACATAATATTGAGTAGTTTCTTTAGCACTTGTTTAGCTGAATGTACTGAAATACTAAAAAAAATCACATCACTAGGTAGGGATTGCAATACCGGTATTCCAGTATTTATCAATACCGAAATACCGATTTTAAAAATCCAAAATACCGGAATTTTCGGTATTGAGAAAGCACACTCGTTTGCGTTTTTGAAAATGAATTATAAGTTATGTGCTGCTAAAATTTAAATAGAATTGAGTGAATCCAACAGAGGTGAAAAAAATTCATCAAATATATTTATATAAGTAATAATTGTCGGGATGAATTATCATAATATTATTTCCAAATAGAAAACATCCGTGACAAAAATATTCAATTATTCGATAATTATTGATGACTGTACAAGCGTTGAATTTAAGAAGCTTTTCATGCAGCCGGACTTATTTGCTCTTGATAAACTTTTGAGGGCTTTAGTTAAAATTATCAATATATTCAAATTATTTGTAAAAAATCACTAGCTCTACAATTTTGATCAATACATATTTTTAAATGACAACATAATAATTGTAGGTATGTAGGTTTTTTTCTATAAAATAATATTTTAAAAAGATTTTAATAGCCATATTTATTGATAAGCACCTACTTTTGTTTTTTTAATGTTTAAGAAATACCGAAAAACCGGTATTGACATTTTCATTCGGTATTGCAATCCCTATCGCTAGGTAGGTTTTGTCCGTGTCCCGGTACAATGGCCTCATGAACAGGCGGGGGTAGTAGCAGGAAAATGAGGTTACATAAGGAAACAATATTGAATAACGATATACATAATATGAGTTTGAGTAGAGAATATTATACGTATTATTTTTATGCGTGCAATTACCTAATATTCTAGCAAAACATGCTAGCGATATCAGTTTCCTACGCGCTTATATCAAATACTACGTATTGCGTAGTAATGTCGATTATTATTATTAGTGTCATAATCTAGACCAGAGCTTCTCAATCAGTGTCCCGTAGCACAACAATGTGACTCCAGCGATAGGAAAGTTTGCTGCAAGATAATGTGACAACTCATTTACCAACACACATCTCTGTGTTGGTCACGAATTCAAAAAGGTTATTATTTAAATTTCTTGATAAGACATAGCGAGTAGCATTTTCAAGCATCGACCCAAACATAAAAAAGTATCTCAACGAAAGAATTGAGTTAATGGCGTTTTAATAAAAAGAAAAAGGTTTAAATATTGGTTTTCTTTACTCATAAAATAAACTAATACTAATTTTATACACCATATTAATTGTTACGGAACTTGCCTGCCGACTTGCAGTTATCGTACGTTTCTATAATTTTCATATATCTAATACTAATATTAACTATGCCAAAGTTCATCTGATCTAATGTATTATGGCGCATTGGCCAATCTCTGTAATGCCATAATACTCTTCTTTCTAAATACATAAAATAAATACACGATTGTCTTAAGTATGTCGCTTGAGTTCTGCAGTTATTTGCCCACATAAATATAAGGGAAAACAATAATTTGGAAAGGCTCATCGTTAGTGAAAACATCGAAAGTGGAAGCATAAGAGCGAGGTCGCCTACAGCTACACGATCTGGAAAAGTGAAGAGCGATACGGGCAAAAGAAATGATTGGTGTGCCGTGGCGTGAAAAACTTTCGGAAACACTGATCTAGACATCTCAATTAAAGCGGTCCAAAGTGATTTTTTTCGCTGTGTGACTATCGCGTTGTTTGATTAATATTCAATAGAGAGATACAAGTATTATGCAAGTATAATGACTATTACGAAATCTTGGTATTGCATACATTAAACTAGGCATTATTATGCAAACTTTTGGCACACAATTAATACTTATAATATTATAGACAGCACGATATGAAACACTGTGACTATCGTTCCCATTTTCAGGTACAAATTAGTATGTGTTGCGTGCCCAGATCGTCAAATGACACTTTATTACAAGTGACAGTCGCATTCGACAGTTTGGTGCCAATGGTAAGGGCCTATGAACGGGCCGACCTACGCGAATTGTGTTTATTATGTAAGAAGTTTTATAATAATGCCATAATAGTTGTTATGCAAAATCAATTCGATCAACCCACTGTCACGTTTAACTGAGAACAATCCCCAGCAGATTGTTATACAATGAAATAAGAAATAATTTTAATTGTGATTTTAATAATAATACTATGTTCCCATACATTTAAGCTGCAATGAAACATAGTAGGTACCGGGTAAAAGTAATTCTTGGTACTTAATTGATAAGTACCCAATAAACTATCAGACTAACCATTGAATAAATGTTCCAATGGCTAGACGTGAGAAATAACATTATATAACAAGATATTGAAAAAATCCAACTGTACTTACAACACATAAGAATTAGGGTACCGATAAAGAAAAGGAAGGTGAAGAATAATACAATTTATCTATGATAATGATACGGTAAAATACAGCTAGCCAGCATATTTTTACGAATTTCGAATAACACAAAATTAATTAAAGGTAAAAGTGTTTCATATCACACCTTTTTGGGTAGGTTCCTACGTAGTCAAAGCCTATAATACGCACGCAAAAACGAAAGTAAATTGGTTTAATTCAATAGTATTGAAGTAGGCCGGTATATAAGAACGAAAAAATAAGGGAAAAGATTTAATCATAGTATTTACCTAATAAGCAATCTTTGCAAACTAAAAACATAGCGTTTTATTAAGGCCACACTATATTTAATCGGTAAAATCAACGAAAAAGTTGCACATTAAAACAATATTCCGCAAAACACGTGAGAAACAAGGGGGTGAGCATATTAATTTAAAAAATAAATATATTGGGACGCGTTTTCGTTATAAAATAATACGTAGATACACAAGATTTTTTTTCCAACTTTAGAAAAAAAAAACTACAATATTACAAGTATAGTACCTAATTGGTAAAACGCTCATCTATGAAACTGTCTATGAATCGCGAGTCGTGCAATAAATCACTTATTCTTAGCATATTTTTCATCCAGAGCGAGGACCCAATGGGTTTACATACCTACTGCAGTCTGCAATGTAGAAGAGATCTTCATTTAGCTACGTATTTTGTTCGACTTATGCGAGGTACCTATAAATGAGAACTCTGCCATTCTGGGCAGTGTTGACCTGTGTGTCCCTGATAACTATATTATAAATAGAGAGCATGAGTTGTTTATTCTCCCAAGGTGCAGAATATTTTACAACGCTTTTTTATAAATTCTTAAAATGGTGTCTCCTTAGCAAACTCAGTGTACTTCTTTGAACTTCTATAGATGTATAATTATTGTATTTTCACTTCTTTTGTATGTTTATATATGTTCTCTTTTTATATTTTCATTTTTATCGCTTTGATTACTTTTCTTTCATTCTTCATATGTAGGTAATAATGTTTCATGTCACGTTGTGAACGTTTTAAACTTATAATTTGTAATGTCCACAATATGTAATAAATTGAACTGAATTACCCGTAAAAAGTCTCATAATATAACCTCCGCCCCGTGAATTCCCGTGTTTTTAAATTACAGTCATAATAAGTGTATAGCTTACCTAGTTTACTTTTTACTATCTACCAAATGAAATCGCAAAAAATGTTTTGCAAACTATTCTAAACATCGCATTGGTAAGGATGTCATATTGAAAATAAAAGAATCGACAAGTATAATATGATCGATACTCGCAAGTATCGGTATCAAATGATGCTTGTCTTTATCTTTGTCCACGGCGAATTTATTTCTAAAAAAAAAAAAAAATATCGAATTATCGGCCCCACCCATGAGTGCTAGGAGTGCTACACTATGCAGCGACAGAATAGTCAATTAAGTATATTATTTAGTCTATGTTACACATATTCTGTGGTCCATATACCGACCTACCTATATAATTCCAAAGTAAAGTGAGATACGGGCGCTAAACAATATATTATTGTCATCATAACAACAATAGACTGCCGAGTCATCGACCGAAGTACGACGATCCGCAGATACTCGTAATGAAATGCATTTAAAATCATTTCGACGTTCGTTAGTACAGTGAATCAATCAATCGATTGCCGTTTCACATAGCCAGCTGTAACACGGCGCGCGACAGAATTGGCATTCGGGATCGCATTTTCATATGTGTTACCTACATATTACCAAAGTGCATCTTGAGAATAGAACGCATATAGGGATGCTTATTTTATTGACACGTATTGTGATGCTATTCTAAGCTCACGTGTCTCAGAATCTATACAGTGACGTCCTGATGGGGCAAGAAGGTCGTGCGTTGCATAGGTGCGGCAATTGAAGGGACGAGAATACAAATATTACAAGTTTTGATAACAACGGCGGTTTTCAATGAAGCAGAAGATGCGGTCACTTCATTAGCAAGCATCGACATTTGAATATAAAAAAAATCAAACCATAAAAAATCCTGAAAACATAACTGTTGTACTGTAATACACAATGTAACGTTTGGTGCTAAAGGATGCTTTCAAACCAGTCAGCGCCACAGACCTCCGCGTACCTAAACACAACTGATTGTAGAGGTATAACTCTTACAAACTGTCATGTTGTTGTATGTGGTCATTGATAGACCCCAGATAAAAAAAGCAACGATAATCATACAGTTGTCTTCCGGCCTAGCTATAATGTGGTCGATGCGCGCCCCGCTCGTCCGCGTATCCTTTTTAAATTCAAAATCCATTCTATTTAAATCAACCAATATAAATGTGACAGTCATTTACTCTGTGCCGTGTTTATACTAAATTTATTACCACAATATAAAACCAGGAAAATACCATATCTGTGCGTTAGTTATCACGTCCCGAAGCACCCCATGTCACGTACACATCCGCAACATTCAGAACAGTTAAACATAACCTCGGGGGTAAGAACAGCACACTACGTTCATCCCCCCGATAAGTGGTGACCCCGGCGTGATGAATAACACACAGATATGGTATTTTCATGGTTTTATATTGTGGCAAGTATCCGATTATTAGTAGATGGTGTGCGTGTCAATTTAAAGTTTTTTTGTGTATTTGTCTGTTGACGATAGTCGAAAATTAATATTAAAATAGGTAAGTAGGTAACTAACGAATTATCAGACAATTTGAAACTAAAATGAAATGGGACGGCATTCTTAAGTCTGTTTAAGGGTAACACTCTTCCTCGGGACGTCACTGAATCTACGTAATATTTGGATGTAATGCAAATGTAGTACCTGAGGCAAAAATGCTGCTACAGAGTATAAGACCTGTCATAATTAAGACATAGTGGGGAATATGATAAAAGTTTCATAAGATTATTTTGTTTGTTCAGGAAATTATTTATCCCGCTGGTTTAAATTTTATCACATTTGCACCGACTCACGGACCAATAATTGTGAAAGCCAAACTGTTTTGCTATTATGCACGACAAACACATTTTATGTAGGTACAAATTAAAACTCAATGCAAAACTAACTACAATATTCTCTCTTTATGTACTTTCAAGTGCTAAAAGTAACACACTCGGAGATTTTAATATATTATATATTATGTCATCAAATGAATGAATCCTAGGCTGAAGTGCTTTTGGCCGCCTGAATAAAGTCTTCATAAGTGACCTTCCACTGTGCCTAAAGCGCAAAGTGTTCAACCAGTGTGTGCTTCCCGTAATCACATATGCGTGTGAAACATGGACCCTAATTAAAAGAGAGATCCAGACTTAGAGTAGCACAACGTGGTATGGAGAGGTGCATGCTGGGCATAACACGAAAGGACAAAAAGAGGAATGAGTGGATAAGGAAGCAGATAAGGGTTTGCGATGTGATAGAGTTCATCAAAACCCTCATATAGAGATGGGCTTGACACAGCTCGAAGAAGATACAATCGTTGGACAAATTTAGTCATCCAGTGGTATCCAAGAGGTACAAAACGTCCGCAAGGTAGACCTAGAGGCAGCTAGATCGATGAAATGATAAAGTTCTGTGGAAGTACGTGGCAACGCAACGCACAGGACCGAGAGAAGTGGAAGCAGCCTGAAGAGTCCTTCATCCAGCAGTGGATAGACTCAGGCTGATGACTATGATGATGATGATGGATATGAATCCTAATAGGTATAGTTAAAGCGTAGGTATATCACAATTGCCGCAATAATACAATTGAGCAAACTGCATTATAATGTACGATTTTCGTACATACAAGCAATGCAAACTCTTTATTTAATTCGAACGTAATTCAATAATATTATGAAATATAATATTTATAGTACTTAGATTTATATACCATATATACCTATGTACTAAAAAAGTATGGATAGGTACGGAAACAGCTTTCAGTTTTAGACATAGAACGCAAAACATTATTTATTAATTGATTTTTTCAATTACGAGGATTCCGTTCGCTACACTCAATATTATTAATGTTTCTTATTCAAAAGAAAAATGATATTGTCATTCTCACAAATAAAACGAAAGACTAACAAAGGGATGAAAATGTTGCGTACTGAATTTAAAAATGTCTCGGAAAAATATAAACACAGGCAGGTGAATAGGTAGGTATATAGCTGGCGGATATGTTCTTATATATGTACATTGATATCACATAAAAGTGACCTTTTCCACAAATAGAAAATATTGTCTCTTTATATTATTTTTCATAGTCAATAAAACTTGACATTTTTTGATATTTTCCATCAAATTTTCATCAACTATTCATTCTTTTCGTATAAGTATCAATAGACAATTACAATAAATATCCATATATTATGCCAATAAAATAATAACACTATATAGGAATAATGAAGGTATGCAACTCGCCAGAGATAATGAATAAAAGTGTATACGCTTACGCTTGTATGCAGTAGGGTGTGCAACCCCTGGTTCCTGCTCGAGTTCTTGATCCCAGAATAATGTTTTTGTCAACTAAAAAAGTGTAATATGTACTATGAAAATATATTTTTTTATTGAATACTGAATATACACAAAATTTAAGAGTACCAATTTGATTTATATTCTTGAAAATACATGATAAGTTGAACTGAGTCGGATTCGAAGTCACATCTTTCACTGCATGTGTGAGTGCTGTTATCCGCTAAGCTACCGCCTATGATTCGAGTGAATTGAACCAAACTACGTGAACTGAGGGGTTTTAAATTCTACCAATGTGGAAGGTTAACCAGCTTTTAATTATATTACTAACATGATTAAAGCTGGCTGCGAAAATATTTTGTATATACCTACAAGATTATCAAATAATAAATTTGTGTATAATTGAATTAAATTTTCCCCATAAATTGTGGCGCTATCAACATCATTTTTGTACGAAATTTTATGGGCGGGTTGTCGTTTTTATGATGTTGACAATTTGTGTGTGTGTACCAAATATTAGCAAATATTTATTCGTGGCTCTTCAGCAAAAAAATATCCGAAACGTAATAGTAATATTTCTCTCCTCACATTCTACAATTTTGTAAAAATTGTCGTTTTCAGTGTCGAATCTACATAATCTAATTTGGCAAGGGTGTGTGCATACGCTTGAGCGGATATTTAATATTACATCATTCAAATGTGTCCCGCGAGGCCCAGAATCATGGCCGAACAAAAATGCCTGCGCGCCGAAAAGTTTTTTCGATATCGATTGACAAATTTCGGAATAAAATGATATCAAATTTTACCGACAGGTGAGTGGGTATAAGTAAGGTACTCAATATATAATATGCATATATACATTAATGAACGCAATAGGTATCATTATTTGGTAAGCTGACGCATGCGGGCTTGCACTCCTTTAGAGAAGTGGGTCAAGAACAACCACTTTACGATAGTATTATAAGTACGTGTAGGTAATGTTAAAATGTTGATTATCCGGGCTCTAATCGGACGGATGTCGGCTTAAAAATTATCAAGATTACGGAAGTTAACGTACAAAATGCCAAGAGCATGTAGTTATTTCGTACTTGTTGAGAATTATTATACGGTCATAATAGGCCTAATGTTAACCTACAAAATCGTAACATTAAACTTTACTTAGGTAAATTGGAATTTTACAATAGTATTAAGAAGCTGAGGAGGAGATAGATGCCTTGTCATTCCGCGATTCTGTCAGAACAATGTACTTAATATCTATTCAAGTGTTGTGTTTTGCTGACCGTTACTCCAAATTTATATAAGTTATTAAATCAAAAAAAGTATATGATACATTTAGTTTAGATAATGAGTAGATAGTGTAGTGATAAATAATTTACCTTCCATTTTTACATTACTTGGCAGGCTTTAAAGGAGGAGAAAAACTAACACCTTTTTAAATTTTGACGTCAATAAGAGATTCTAAGCCAACCCATCAGAAGGGCGGGATCAACTCCCATACGTTCGTACTCCGACATACTAGAGTCAACGAAGTTTGATGCGAGAGACTACCCGTTTTATAGCAAGTGTTGACTGAAGGGGTATTGAGAGATCCGTAGAGTCCTTCACTCGGTCTGATCATGTAGGGCCTACAGTGTTTCTCAATTATTGGTGGTCCGTGAATTTCAGGCATCCAAATGCCTATGTGAAAAATTCCAATAAAATCTTTAAAACCCGTGCCTGCAAGTGATTGTGTATCGTGTTTTTGTTCTTAAAATAGATTAATGGTTTTACATGACAAAATCAACCGCGATCAGACGTCATTATACGTTATTATATAAATAATGTTTTTTGTGGCCGTGTTAGCGGTCCACAAAACGTTTCTCCTATTTTCAGTGTTCCGTAGGTGTAAAAAGTTGAGAAACCGTAGGCGAACTGACCTTCCTCATCCGCATCGACTCTCTATGTGCCCGCTGATGAAAAGCTTTTCTATTTTTTCCATCCTGGCTACGAGGCCAATCTTTGTATGTATAATTCACTAATATTTTCTGTTCTTCACTGTTCTCTGGATTCTCACCGGAGCTGCTAGATCCCCCGATTCTATTGAAGGTTCTGTTCTGGTGGAAAAATCAAACGGGGTTCAGTCCCATCAAATAACAACTCGGAACCCTGGTTCCAGTGTTCGGTTTCGATTCATTAAAATTTATATTTACAAAAAACCGTTTCCGGTTCCAAAATAAGTACGCTGTTTTCATGGTTCCATTCCGGTTACATTTCGAGATCTGGCTCTCACTACTGATTGTGTTTTTACAGCACAGTCTCCCGTTTTAACTTGTCGTTTTTCATCTCGGTGATTGTGCGATTTTGAATCAATATTTTGTAATGTCCGCATTACGTCTAAAATAGAAAATAAACGTTTTTAGGAACTTTTATTGTTGTTCATGATGAATCTAACACCCCCTCTTTCAATACACATATATTAAAAAACATTCTTTTTTTTTCGTTTACAGGAAATACTTTAAACAGTTAGTTATAAGTTATAACACTTATGACTACTACCAGATTAAGCTTGATGGAACCATTGATATACTATTCCCAGTTCGTTCCTGATTATTTTAGAATGCTATAAACAGTGTTTTTCAGTCACCCTTAGAGTCACTATTCTTGCACAGAAATTTAGTTTTACAGCCCTTGCGATTAGGGATTGCAATACCGGTATTTGAAAACCGGTATTCAATTATTTATCGATACCGAAATACCGGTTTCAAAAATCCAATATACCGGTATTTTCGGTATTAAGAAAGCCTACACATTTAAGTTTTTCCAAATTGAAATTATTGTTATTTTGACATTACTTACTACTATATTGTATATTAAATTTAACGTATATTCAATTAGTGACGTCAATGCTGCAGTGAAGGTATTTTACCAATGTATATATAATGTATTTGACAAATCATTCTTTATAAAAAAATCATCGGGCTCTTCGCGCAGCTACCCAAAATGGTTCAATTTTGATTTAATTAAAAACATTCGACTAAAGCACTTGCATCACAAAAAATGGAAGAAATCGAAGTGTCTCAGCGATTATATTTCATTTTCTAATCTGCGTAGGAGTGTGCATCGTTCCATTGGTGCTGCGTATAAGTCATACATTGATGGTATCGGGGGGAAGTTAGCGTCAGATCCTAAATCATTTTGGAATTACGTTAGAAGTACGCGCGACTCTTCTGCTCAATTATCATCTATGTCTCTGGAAGGGAATGTTTTGAGTGGCTCCCAGTCCATTGCTAACGGTTTCGCTCAATATTTTATGTCTGTATATTCTAAAGCTCCTTCGATATTGCCCACACCTCACCCGGATAGTATTTCATCTTCCTGGCCGGTACTAGATATTGGTCTTCTGGATGAGACTGACATGGTGTATGCTTTCTCTCGACTATATCCAAAATCCTCAGTAGGTCCTGATGGTATCCCCCCTTGGATTTTAAAGGGCTGTCATAAGCTGTTAACTGACCCCCTACTATATTTATTTAATCTCAGCCTAAGTACTTCTGTCTTCCCAGATTGTTGGAGCCTAACCCGTATTCGTCCGGTGCACAAAAAAGGCTCGCGCTCTGAAATAATAAATTTTCGCCCGGTGGCTGTTCTATCTGCACCAGCTAAGTTATTTGAGTCTATTTTGCATAGGTATATTTATAAACATGTAGACGGTCAACTGACTGACGCTCAGCATGGATTTCGATCAGCTCGGTCAACAGTTACAAACCTTATGACGTATACTGAGTACATATCTCATTCGCTGAACGTAAATTGTCAAGTGGACGCAATTTATACAGATATGTCAAAGGCTTTTGATCGGGTAGATCATGATATTCTCATTAACAAATTAAGTGCAGTAGGTGGATCTATAAATTTTATCAACTTTTTCAAATCTTACTTTTCGCATCGCTGTCAATATGTGGAGTATGCAAGGTGTAGATCCGACGTCTTTCAAACTTATTCAGGTGTTCCCCAAGGATCAAATCTTGGTCCAATTATGTTTCTTATATTCATCAATGACATTGTCAATGTTATAAATGGAATCCAGTTTTTACTCTTTGCAGACGATTTAAAATTATATGCGTCAATTCACAGTGAATTAGATTGTCACATATTACAAAATAATCTCAACTCAATTGAAATTTGGGCGAAAAAAAATAAACTCGAATTTAATACTGATAAATGTGTGTGTATTAGCTTTTCGAAATCAAGATCTCCAATTATTTTCAACTACAATATGTCAAATAGATTACTGAACCGTCAATCAGAAATTAAAGACCTTGGCATATTGTTTGACTCACGTTTATCATTTCGCTCGCACATCACTTCTACGGCATTGCGTGCGAGCAAGCTTCTAGGATTCGTCATGAGACAAGCCAAGTCATTCAAGAATCCAACTGTTTTACGTACACTCTATGTGTCGTTAGTACGGAGTATTCTTGAGTATGGCTCCATCATCTGGAGTCCTTATGAAGTTTCCTATAAGCTTGTTTTAGAGCGTGTTCAGAAAAAATTTCTTCGTCATCTCTATTTTAAAGTTTATAATTATTTTCCTTTTGACACCTTCTCAAACGAGTATTTTCCGACTAACTTTCTTCAAGGCATGCTCGCCTTTCATTCTCTTGAAGCTCGTAGGTCACTTCTGCTCTTAAAGCATTTTTCCCTGCTCTCACGTGGTATCATTTTCAATCCCGATATTCTAGAAAATTTAAATTTTTACACACCCGTCAATTACATGCGTGGTCGCAGCCATGACCTATTTTGGGTGAAAGCTGTTTCCTCATGTCAGGCTCACCAGGCACCAATAGCGAGGGCTGTGCGGTTGGTCAATGCACTCCCTAGAGATGTAGATATTTTTGGCGATCCATTATATATTCTGTTTTTTAAATTCTATTTTATTGTTTAATTTGTATTTTTTGAATCATTGTTGTTTTCTTAAATTTTATTTCTTTTGTATAAAACTATTTTTGCTTTCTTTTTTTTCCTCCACTTTGTTTTTTCTGATTTTCCTAACTGATTACTTGTAATTTTTATTCTAAATGTCATGTTGTGAACGTCCTGAATTAATAATTTGTTATGTACTCAACGTGTCTTTTTCAAATAAATAAATAAATAAATAAATAAATAAATAAAAGCAAAAATATTGACTGAAACTAACAAAAGTTAAATAATATCAAAACAAAATCTTTCAAATATACTTACTCATAGACTAATAATTGTCGCGATGAATCAACATATTTCGAAAAAGATAACATTCGTGGCTTATATTTCCAATTATTTTATAACCATTGATCCAACGTTGATAGTACATTCGACAAACGTTGAATTTCAGAGAGATTTTTCTGTACCCGGACTTATTGTATATGTAAAAATTAGCAGTTTAGTTGTAGCAGTAGTTAGCAGCTACAAGGAAATATTATAAGACGATATTCGTAATAATTATCATATTTTGTTATACATTTTTAAAATGACACTTGTATGCTAACTAGGTACTCATCTAGTAGTAAATAAATGGATGGAACGCATATCACGCATGTAATATGTGGACGTCGATTTTCTTTAAATTCCTAGAAAACGTTCAACATTTGCGAATATAATATCATCGACTTGTTTCATTAATTACTAATGCATACAATAATTTAAAAGTAAGTACCTATAGCAATCATTCATGGCTGAACATGCATGCTATCTCATTGATAAAATGAACATAAAATGTTAGCTTGAGACAATTAATCGACTTCTGGTATAACGTCATCGATAATGAGATGAACAAAATAATCGGATTATTGAACCACTTCTAGGAAACCACTCGAGACTTGATTTATTACAAATAAACGGCATTTTAACTGCCGAACACAGATTGGCAGATGATTAGCTGTCTAGTGGTAGGATCACCATTCATTGTTTATTAATGGATCATTTCAATCTCGAAGACTATCTAAGATTGTTTTACGACTATTACTCTGTACTTAGGGACATTAGCTTTATGGTGTTAATAGTAGCTTATTAGCGGGGTCGATATCATATTTTGTTTCATTATTTTTGTGCGTCGCGTGTGCGTGTGCGTTTAACACCTTACAACTTACCAATGCATTGCCTAGAAATGTTGATGGTTTTGATGATGCAAAATATCTGTTTTTTTAATGTCGTTCTGTAAATTTTAATTTTATGTAATATTATGTACGAGCTATAATAGCTTTACATATTTTCCATTTCCAAACATGGACAAGATATAATGATGGAACTTTTTCCCATCAGGTTCGGATGTGAGACTTTTTAAACATTCATTAAAAAAATCAAGCGTATGTGTGTACTTAGGTACTTATGACTTTTCCTTCCAAATATACATAAGTAGGTACTTATATGTAGAAATAAATTATTTTCACGATTAATTCATTAAAACTATTAGCCAATATTTACACGTTGATTTCTCGTTTATAGATGTGAGAAAAATGTGGTAAAAAATATTACATAAGAGATTATAATATGACTGTGGGTACCAATTTATGGAAATAAGTTTGAAATATATATTCTATTAACATGTTGCAATAATAATTGACGCATGCTGTTAAAAGGCCTGAATATTTCGAAATATACGAACGTATAAACATTCGAATTTGAAATTCCATGGCTAATACTGTTATAATTTCCGAATAAACGCAACTGATCACAGCCTACCACAGGGTAATTATAAATCTGTGGATTTGCTGGTAATCCTAATCTCTAGGGATACTTGGTGTCAAAAGTGTGGTCACCGTACCGCCAGGATAACGGTATCAGATCACGCGTGCATCCAACAACATGGCGGGCCGAACCAAATAGGCACCGAGGCTCGATTGTTGACTGTCGTCATGACGTAATGTTCGGAGCATGTTCAGCCTAAAATGGCATTCAGCCGCTGGCCACCCGTTTCACTTGACCGAGTTCAAATGTCCACAATAACGTTCGACGCTAGACACTCCGGTCAGGAGATTTCAACTTCATATCAAAATATCACACCCGCCATCCTGTCAAAAAATGTCCATAAACGATTTGGTCATCACACTAATGAGAATCGAATTAAGACGTGGCTTTATAAAGCGTCATGTAGACGTAAAGGTTGCCTTAACAGTGGCTTCAGGCTTCGGCCACATAGGTATATATAGTAGGTGCTTGCTGAGCTAGGTCCTATGCTTGTCTACTAAAAACCCTACTGCCACATTGCACGCTACGTGCTTAGGTACAAATTCATTTGATATTTGGGAGCGCTCAAGTCAACAACGATGTCACTCTCAAAACTAACCAGAAAGCTACTTCTCACAGAGAATTTAGAAGTTTAAAATTTCTTAAGTCACAAATTCGAACTTGTTGGGTGCATAATGTCAATTTATCACATGCGTCATTATTCATAACCTCAAAATATATGGTGGACGTTTGTCATACTGAAGAAACATCCGCCATCTTACAAAATCACTTCTTATTATGCCATCCCCTAGCGGAGGTCGGCCACCATCAAGGCGATCTTATCTTTGTCGTCTGCTACCCGGAACAGTTCAGTGGAGCTGCACTCGTACCAATAACGGAGGTTCTTAAGCCACGAAATGCGGCGCAGTCATCTGCTACGCTTCCCATTGATCTTTCCTTGAATGACAAGTTGGGGATTGCTGTATTTTTGTCCTCTCATAATGTGGCCGAGGTACCGAGGCAAAATCATTAGGTGACACAATAAAAATAACCAACACGTTTGTTCGCCGGGAGACTCACTAGGTGACTAATAATCACGTAGCGAGGCGCGATACGTGGAGTGTGGCCATTGCGATTCGTGTGCGTCCGTTCGCTAGGATATGTCACCTAGCACGTAAGCACCATGCAAGGCACCTACCTATGTGGCCTTAGCCTAACAGACTGTTTCGTAGAGACAAATAATACCTAGCAAGTAATCGTCAGTATTACAACGCATCGGGCACTTCGCTGGAAAACACACATAATTATTTATTGTGTATTTTTGATTCATCCTCAGAATTCGAATCCAAATGTCTACCTACTACATGTCCCATATTATATGAATGATCGTTGAGCACTACTTATTGAAACCACTTCTACAGAGTACCTCCAAGTAGTGATAAAGTTATTATAACATAGATAATTAGGTATCGGTTTAATTGAACGTAGATAATAATACAATATTAGTTAAAAATTCTCCAACTAAGTAGTCATTTTTATTTGGTTTAATTTATCGATTGCTTCCGCAAGAAATAGACGTAGTTTTCTGATTAAAGAACTTTTTCATTATCAAGTTTGTTTGTGTTAGTGCCTACGTACTTCCAGAATTATTCACTCCCACAGATAACAGAAGAATGATTTATTATAACGGGCAATATTAAATTGCTAGTAGGAATTGGATTCCCATACAGAATTTTCAATTACTTACAGAATTAATATTTTTCGATCTCGACTACCCGGGATTATACCAAAACAAATAGATAATTATGTGACGAAATATGAAACCATAATATTATATAAAAAAAAACTTCTAGAAATCTAACATTTAGTAGCACTTTCTTTATTGATGATTTAATTTATACATCGTTTTTTTTAGAATTATGCATATTGCTTCTGATTACGTAATCACGTGAAAGTAGGGAGAAGAATGGTATTTTCCTGAGTTTTCAACATTTTTGAATTTGTTAATTATTATACTTAGTATTTTCTGAAAAAAAAAAAAAAGCTCTGCCTTAATGAAAAAAAAAGCATTCTCCACCACGGTACAATATCACAAATTTACTTCTTATCTCCTGTAGTATGTCTTCGTGTGTTCTTATGTGTCGTGATCTTTGTTTTATTGTCACAGGAACAGTGCGTTGGAGGTTTTTAAGTCACGAGATGCGGCGTCTTCCTCTGCTTTCTTTGAATAATGATTTTGGGAACGCTCTAAATTATTTGACCTCTCATAATGTGGCAGAGGTACTATAAGTTTTCCGGTTTTGATATTGCGCAGAAAGGTTCCTTCCCACAAAATTTACAAAGTGCGGATACATAATTGCTAAATAACTCAGTGAAGGTAAATCAGGCCGAACACCATGACCGATAAGGATATTGAAAGTGTAAGCGGTTAGAGTCGATCAGGTTATCTCCATGCGCCATTTAAGATTCGAAAAATGAGATTGGACAAGACATTTTAATAGTGTTTAAATTTTAAATGCAGATTAGCTTCAGTAATGTGATAAAAAAAATACTAATTTACATAATTTTGAAAATATTGTGAATATTCAGAAAGTACTTATTGAATATTTAAAAAAAATGTGATAGGTAGATATAGTGTTTACTTATCTACAAATATAAATAATTCAAAGTATATAATATGTATTACAACGTTAACGCATAACGTTACAGTTACGCAATATTTATTCGTGCCACAGGTTTAATACACCTGACAAATCTAGCTAGAGGCAAATGTGATATAAAAAAATCACTCTTACGTATTATTGCTATACATGCTCATTTAAATTGTATTATGATACAACTCTTGTGATATGATATAAAATAGACACAAAATAAGAACAATCACTTGGCTGCAAGCCAAAGGCAACATTTTTCGTATCCTTTCAAACAAACCTTGACTGTGCACCACTGCCACTAAGATTATGTAATAGTAATATATCAGTCACCTGTATTTTATAAAATATAAGTAGCAGTTATATTTTAACTTTTAACTAAGGAGTGTAACACGGCTATCTTTATATGAGCAGTGACAAACCTTTGATGCAAAAAAATAAATAAAGCAAGGTATAGGTACAATATAACGCTTTATCCATACACATACACACTCTTAAGTATCCATATAATATGTACATTAAGGGCGAGAGTAACGACTCTAACTTAAAAAACTCGACTTAATACATTTTACTGATTATTTTCATTAAAACATTAAACATAATAATAAAATAAAATGTGCAAGCTGTCACTTCTTTTGCGTGCCTACTCCCATCAGGCTCAAGCAAAGAAAAATTAACGACGACATGGTAAAAGAATAATGTTAATCAAGCCGTACAATAACATGGCCGGGCACTAAGATGGGTGAATAATGATGTAGGTAAATACATCTGCAAAAGCATTTAAGCAAGGCGACGTCGTAATCATGGCTCGATATGGATGATAATGCACCACGACACCGATCCTTTTTCGGCTCATCTAATCAGGGGCGGATTGAACCATTCAGGAACTCTACTCACCAATTAGAACCTCTAAAGAAAAATTTTTTTTTTTTATTTTATTTGGAGAGTCCCCTGCAAGCGTGGGGCTCCACTTCTGTTGCGCAATACGGTAAATTCGCTCCTGCATCTAAACAAGATTCGCCATATTATGAACAATGAACATGCCCATTATACTTACTAAGAAACAAACAAATGAATAGAGAACAAACACATTGGCATATTTATATAAATACGAGCGTCAATATAGAATGTATTGTATAACGAGAAATGCTAGTTTAATAATTTGAATGATATTTGATTACGCAATAATTGTTTATATATTATATTATAATACATCAATTTTAGGAATACCTACGAGGTACAAATTATTACAACATATTGGTATTGTTAATATTTAGAATGGAGATACACATGTATCACTAATCAGATTTCTGATAATGTCATCAGTAGGTAATCTGGACATCGTACTGATACGAGAGTAGCAGTAGTACGCAGTAATAGAATGATGGATCGTCGCGAAACATCGTGTGTATTTTTGATTAACACAGCGTGGCCAAAAAGTTCACAAATCATGTCGGACTATACATTATTTAATTCTATTATTTTTGGCATCCCACCAACCAACAATATCTCCCGATAGCACACATTGTTTGATTCTTTAAAAAATATATACCTGCGACGATTATTGTGTAAATTTCAAAAACTGGCTTTCAAATAATTATCAATTTAAAAAAAAATGCAAAACAAACAGACTAACCACGACAATAAGTATTAAAAATACAAAATACAACGAAACCAGCTTTGAATGGCTGCTTGCACCGAATTTCCCTGTTCTGTATGAATCCAAAAGTCTCCTGTTTCGAGAACATAAATGAGGCTTATTTATTCCACATAATGCTTTTTGAATCTTGATTGCTGTTGCCAAACCGGCAACTTGGGTGTGGCTATAATTTATATGGAAATCGCATAATACCAAATGCACCACGATCAGTAATGAACTGCAAAGTCCAGTATCAAGGAAATCCATTGTGAGGAAGCACGGCGTCAGATTAGATAACGATAATAGGGATGATGTGCAGATTTTCTGTACTTTCAACCTCAGTGCATCCGAGAATATGACTGTCTGGTGGATCAAAGTGTATATTGTTGATTTCTGTTTATTGTGTTGTTGTATTATCATTGAATAGAGCCATGAGTGATTTGGTGGTCGAATAGCAACGCTTGAAGCCGATGTGCGGCATGAAATAACAATTCCATTCCATGGGAATGGTTGTAAGTGGTGTTGGGAATCAGTCGAGACTAAAATTACGATTACGAATACGTTATGCTGCACGTCGCGTACTACCACGTGACGTCACAGTAAGCTACCGCTACGGGAAGAAAGTGTGTATGACATTTTTTTGGTGTTTAAAATGTTATCAGACTGATGCTTCCATCCCGAAGCACATTTTGAACCTTTACACGAACATTGTCAGTTAGCAAAATCTGCCGAAATCACCAGAACAACAATGAGGTCACCTCACGTTGTATCGCACTACATCGACACCTGTATTAATCAATGTACGTTTTTTATCATTTTCTACATGCCTACATTTTTGACTCATGTCAAAATAGCGTGTTTTTTTGTTTTTAGCGATTGGCACTATGTATTTTCTATAAGAATGTTGTCTATTACCTATGGTTTGCAGGTTGGGTTCTGTTCAAAATATTATTGAATTTACAGTCTCGTTACTAGGTTACTCTAACATTGAATTTACAGAGATCGTGTTCTTTCAAAATATTCTGCAAAATGATGAAACTATAGACTAAATTTGTGGCCGTGACAGCGTGACAGTACGCGACGTGCATCTCAATATAATCACAACTTAAGAAACAACAACTATTAAACTTTACATAAGCTTGGAATTCTTCAGTGGTAGGTACTATATTGTCATCATCACCACCGGAAAAGCGACCTGGGGTAGGCCTTGTCTTCCTTCAAACAACGATCACTATTTAGCGTGGTCTCTTACAACAATTCAGTATTATTTGCCATTTGCATTCGGTAATTCAAATTCGTGAAAAAATAGGCGTACCTAGTTACCGTCAAAATACCCATCTTAAGCCGCGTTGACACGGTCCAAGACGATCCAAGTAGACTTGGATAGGAATAATTAGTATGAAGATGTCTCATCGAAGTGACAGTTTCATACTATTTATTCCTATCCAAGTGACAGCTCCATACTATTTATTCCTATCCAAGTTAACTTGGATGAGTAGGACGTGGTCCAAGTAGCTTGGATAGGAATAATTAGTATGAAGATGTCACTTACGAGTGCACTTGGATAGGAATAAATAGTATGAAGATGTCACATACGAGTGCACTTGGATGGCACTCGGTCCAAGTGTACTTGGATCGAGTGTCATCCAAGTTAACTTGGATAGGAATAAATAGTATGAAGCTGTCACTTGGATGAGACATCTTCATACTAATTATTCCTATCCAAGTCTACTTGGATCGTACTTGGACCGTGTCAACGCGGCTTTACGTCATATTTTAGGAATAAGGGAACATTAAGTAAGTACTTAAGTAGGTACTTATATATTATTTAAATAAAATTAAAATATGTTTGTTCTCAAACATACTGTGCAAGCGTAGTATAGATAATGAAACTAAATAGGTTTCCTGGTGGTCGCTGAATAAAACGCGGCGCGATCAGAATCAAATGCGGTAACCAGAATACAGATCCGATACAAGGTTGTCGTAATTTGATTACACCAGCTTCGCGACTGCTTCAAATTGAATTACCAATGGTGGAAAACGACAAGGAGATGGGTGTTCGGCGGACAAAAACATCGGAAATAATGAAATTGCCATTCCTCATGGTCAGAGGTGGATTCAGACATTTACACTATCACATACAATATCATACATTTAACAACAAATGTAATAATCACCAAATATTGCAAAATACAACTCACGTTTCAACCGGATTCATCAATATTAATCTGTTTACAGAATATTGGTAGAAGCAGATTTGTATGGGGGGGGGGGGGGGTCGTTTACGAGTTTCCCTTCATTTATCTGTTCGCCAAATGGGACATACCTACTTTTTGTTCGTGAATATCAACTTTACGTCACAATAAGTGATAAGTTAAGTTAAAGAAGGTATCTACGACTATTACAGGAAGCACATTACAGATGATCATTATCCAACAATGTTTGTTTGTACAGAAAAAATGATTCTAAACAGCGATCAACATATTGATTTAGTCATTGGTTCATGTTGCTTTTATCCTTGATTCTTACATTGTTGTATATGTGTCGCTACATTTCAAAATCAGCCAAGTCCACCTTTAGGTATTTTTGACCTTTTTTGTGAATTGCTGAAGAACTACTGCTTTCTAACATTTCTGCATTATCAAAATGTGGAATTTATTAGTTTTAAATATTCTATACTCGAAATAATATAAAATTTCACCTTTGTGACTTGACTGTGTATTTGAAAAAACAAAAAGCTGTTTTTCTTCTATTTATTTATTATGGAGTTGGCTGATTTTGAAATCTAGCGACACATATGTCTATGCAACTTGGAGACTGCAAGGATTCTTCGGATAATAAATACCGATCTCCTGTAAGTAAAATATACGAATGGAGAAAAAATGGAGTTGCAAGCGAGGAGCAAAAAAGGCGCTAGTCTAAATATGGCTGAATAGTACGGCCCTGCTCTTTGTAGCATTCGTACGAATTATATCAATCAACGATCAAATCTCTTTTAGCAGAGCCAAACAACAATAACCGATAATGTACGAACATACAAGACCAATTTAAGAGCAATTAAATGTTGTAGACGTTGCGAAATTATTAGAAGAGAACTGCTTCGCAAACAATTAATTAGTTTTAATGTTACAATTCCGTGACAGTGGGGTGTATTATCATCATCCACAGCCGGGTGACACTCTTTGGCGTACTTCCGACACTTTTCCCATTCCTCTAACTCCTTACCCTTAACTATAGCTTTTTGCTGCCAAATATTTTCGTAGCTTCGTCGATACAGCGGGTTTTAGAACCGTTTAGCTCTTCTCGATTACCACTGCAAGACGACATTACATGCATCTACGTGGCGGAGCACACTGCAAGAAGCCGTGCAATGCGCGCACGCCGCAGGGAGCCTAAGCGACACTTGTTTTTTTACGCCACTCGCAGTGTGTTTTGGCCGGTTCCATGACAAAACAGAACAATGTTCAATTATAAACAATTTAAAACGATTTTTTATGCACGGTAAGATTTAATATTAATTAGGTATAGAAAGCTACATTGGAGGTCACCCTACAGGTCATAAGGTGACACATTAAGGCTATACCTCAGTTGAGGCATGGTCTAAAAAGATCGTTTCTAGGCGATGCGAATATATATATTTTTTTTTATTTTTTTATTTTATTTATTAAGGAAAACAAACAGTTACATATTGATTACAGAAATTTATAATATAATAATAAAAAGTTAATGCAACCAGCAAAGTTTCCATATAAACATTATAATATAGTTAAGCCTAACAAGATAGAGAGTAAAATAACATAAATATAAAGAAATTACATAAGAAGATTACATGAGAAAAATGAGAAAAATGAGGAAGAATAATGAATAATTAAATAATATACAAAAGATAAAAAAGAAAAATAAAAAAGTAACATAAAAAATAAAAGAATTAATATATATGTATAAGTAAATACATTATATATCTATTTATACAAAATTTTTGAGATAGCATGTTTAAATGAAACAGGTGAATTATTAAAAGGGTCAACGGTGGAGAAATACATATTATAATTTAAACAAGAGCGCCGAATAAAGGAGTTTTGTGCATAATTAGAACCGCTACGACTGATATGGTACAAAGTTTGACATGTTTTCTTTTTCAAGTAAATGGATAACATTTTAAGTCATCTTTACACGATTTAAGAATTAATACCCATCAGTATTCACACCTCAACGTTTGCTCTCCGAATGCCAGCGAGTGCAAAATTTCGTCGCGCCTATAGTTGAAAATTATTTCCCGTTTCACTCATGTATCGTCTTAATGGAATTTATCATTCTAACAGTATGTACATAAGCGCATTTGATTTAGATTGTTTGATTATATGTTCGAAGAATCTGCGGCGCCCCAGAAGCCTCGTCGCGCGACAGTTTGAAAACCATTGGCTTTCGCGCATATTATTATGGCAGTCGAAAATACAAAATAAATTTAAAGGCAAGTTCATCAATAACGGCAGTCCTAGTACATGCATACATACCGATAGTCTGTTTATATTTATTTTGCCAAATCAAAATTAACGTTAATCCGGATTAAGTAATATTGACCAAAACAAAGAGTTGACACATATTATTAATGTTCTTCTTGGTTATTTATAAATTATGATATAAATTTATATTATGCCACATAATATATGCCAACGAATATTTCAAATAGATAAAACTTTCTCGAGAACATGTTCCAGAAAATACTCATTAATGATGTCCAGCACGTGATCTGTTTCTGTTCGCTTTGTTTCGATGCCAAATTGAAGCCGTACTCGTTCCGAACGAGACCTTAACCACGGTCCAATGGCGCCATTGAAAATTGAAGTATGGACGAATGAGTAGTCGGCAATCGATATAATAAGTAAGTTAATTACAGTAAACACAATAAGCTCGTCAATCCTAAATAGGATGCCTTCAATGTATTGTGTTGTCTTCTTTAATCATCCTTACGGGTAGACTAAGTGAAGATAGAAGGTCAAGCGTGCATTTTTACTAGCGACGTATTCATGTCATTTACCTGACATGGGGGGTGGGCGATAAGATTGCGATTGGGATCATGTTTTTGATGTGAGACTATAAAAATATTTCAGTTATGATAGGCACCTACCTACCGAGTAAAATTATAGGTAGGGGAGAGTGAGGAGGTATGGGACAGTACCTATAACTTTGAATTTGGTGCCTTTTATAACTTCTTATGTTTGTCAAAAGATGTTGTTGTCCGCATGGTGTAAAATTCAGTTGTAGTTATACGATTTGTAAGTGTTGCCGAAATAAACATTACTCTCCGTTTTTGTCCATAAAAAGTAAAATTTAACATGAATAATTTTATCCTTCTGGGAAACTGCTGAGTAAAGGTAAATTTAAAATTCTTTTATAAATTTTATTGAAAACTATGATGATGGCTCATATATTTACAGATTGTGTTTATATGAAATATAAGCGGATTATTTAAACCTGTGACGTTTGTCATTCAATGTGTATACAGCATGTTTGGGACAATTCAATGCATGAGATTTGGGGCATGTCAAGAAAAAAAGGCAAAAAGAAAATTGTTCATTATGTAAGTCAGATTGAGGAAATATCTTGAAACATGGAATTTTTAACCGTGCACGTTCTGAGAAAGAGGGTTGGCTTCGATGTTTTTGTTTTTCCAATTCAGGAAGATTGTTCTTTTGTAGCACCGAGTAATGTTGTTTTTGTGTTGCCACCACCTCAAAAGCATGGTGGTACACAAAGAATGAGAGAAATATATGCGTTTAAAATAAGATTTGATCGTTTTGGTGAAGTTAATTAACTCTGTTTAAATATCATAGTATGTCCCATACCTTCTACATAGCTGTCCCATACCACCCCATTATGAGGAGGAATGGGACAATGTCGACATGCTACCAAAATGTCTTATGTCATTTAATATACATGATAACTTAAATAAAATTATTTAGTTAAATTGTGTTAGGTATTAGTGTGATAATCATGTAGTTATTTCGAATAAATTCCAGTCCTTCATTTTCTACTTTTAATAAAATTGTGCCATACCTCCCCACTATCCCCTACCTAGGTATTTGAATATATTTTCCTTGAGTGCATTTATCTCGTAAATATTTATAGGTATATGCAGAGTGGACATTAACAACAATCTTCTTCACGACTAATCTAGAACTGAAAGACTTGGAATCAGTTGTACTAATGTCTTCTGCAAGCCTTTGGGTATTACTAGAAGTTGGCACTCATAAATAATGTAAGTATTCTAAATAGTGCGACTTTTTTTCCACTAGAGGTGTGGCCAATCCGTAAAGAAGACTGAATGATGCCCGGGGGCCAAATCAACCGGTCATGAAAAAGAACTGTAGTTCAATTTATTCATGGATATTTTTCAAGTATATTTTTCAGGTTGGGTGGATAAAACTATTCTTTCGTGCCATATCATTCAAATGCATTTTATTTAAGTAATTCTAGAGTAAAGAGCTTCACGATATAAAATGGGAAGAAGATAATGAATTATAAGAAAAAGTTTCTATACATAACAATAAGTAACGCATTTCAAATAAACCAACGAATACGTCATAACCCCAGAATACGTGTCTGTAAATTTGTACGTATGCAGTACCACAGTATATGGTGAGATGTTGTATTGGTAATAGAAAGCCGTATAGTATCGAGATCAAATTCACGTCTAAATAAAACACTTAAGAAATGCGTAATAAAACCACCGGGATACAAGGAAAAGACAGAAGAATATAGGTAAGCAAGTAAATTAGAGATACCGTATATATCCGTATATACCGTATATATCAGATCGTATAATGTAGTAGGTAGGTACCCACCTATATAAAATTCTGGTAGGTGCTTATAAGTATCACGTCAGCATTATTTTCAGATATTTGATACTAATCAATATCAAATTAATGTACTTATTGAATCTAATAAAATTGTAACATCACTGTCTTCAATGCTCCGTGAACAATGAATATTTATCTCAATGCTATCTATATCTACGGCAATTTTTTCGGCTAATGAAAAAGCTCACGGTGAAATGTAATAGGTACCTACGTAAAATGTACACGACGTATATAACCCCCAGAAACTTTCGCACGATATTGTCTACCGTTTGTACAATATGTAGGTACAATAAGTACTTATAAATAATTTATAATACATTTAAAGTATTGTTAAAGTGTGTAGTAATTTCGTCAATTATACATAATCGTATACCTTCGTTCAAACAAACTGTATGCCTAGACATCCGACTTATCAATGGATAATAATTATATTATGTAGGTATACCTACTCGTAGTTGGATTTCGCCGATAGTAAATACAACCAGACGTGTACATATTATTGCAATGGAGGCATTTAGTAGTAAGTAGTAATAATTATTATCACGTACGAAGTTTAACCTGGATAAGTACTTATCTAAATAGTGCTTGTTTTATTTGTAATGCTTCTAAAGAATAATGATACTATTACATAAACATTAAATATAAGAACAATACCCACCATTCATTAGAAAGTGGTTCGTGATTGATTACCCGATTACTGTTCTTCTTTAGTACCACTTAGTAATAATATAATTATATAATAAACAAAGTGTTTAAAATGTATAATACCTATATTATGTAGTTATTTTAATGACAGAATAAGCTAATATTGTGGCTGCCAGACAGTGGTTAGTCACATAAACATTAGGTATTTTATTATATGGTTTTAGAACTTAGTAAGTACCTACCTACTTATTCACTTCAAAATAATAGACCTTTGATACATAATAAAATAACTCTATGCTGACTTTGATCCATCAAAATTTGAATGCGTGGCTATTATAATAGTAATAGTCCTACCAAAGTTTAACAATCTTATTAAATATTATATCGATCTATACGAGGTAAGTACCTATTTTTACCACGTTTTTATTAGCTCGTATTCTTGTTTGTCCGGTACAGATTTTTTCTTGTGTGTCCGGTACAGATTTTTTCTTGTGTGTCCAGTACAAATTTTTTCTTGTTTGTCGAAGATTTGTTTTGGACGATTGAAGATTTTTAACTAACTTCCCGACTAGGTAGACATTTGAAACTTTTAGAATGTATCAGAACACGACGACAGTGCATTTTTTTAATATCTTTGGCCATCTTTAAGCAGAATTGAATTCATTTTCAGTTAATTCTGTTTTGTATGTTTCGGAAAAAAATCGTTAAAAGTAATATTTACTACTCACTATTATTGGTTGCTAAGGGGGTCCTAGCAACTAAATTATTAATATATACGTGCGTTACTATGGAAATCAAAATGACATTTCAGTATTATATAATATTTAATCAGTATTTCTATCAGTACAAAAAAAAGTATTTATTAATTCATATAATTGTCAAGTTTATATGATTCAATAGAAAATTTAAAAACGTAGTATATAAAAAGTTCTTTTTGTCTTGTATCTAATTATTATAAGAATTAGTAGCTGGAGTGCCTATGGTGCCTAATGCCTATTGTCAGTATACTTTAGAAGTAAAAAATCGAACCAAGTTTTTCTATTGAAACACCAATAAAATAATTCAGGATGTGGGGGCCAAGGTTGATACGCAACTCTTTTATGCATGCACCAAAATTTGAAAGAACTAGGTAGGTAATCTAAATCTGCTTCGCGTCAAAACAAATTAAACGTAAAAAACATGTCGAATGGACGCATTTTTATCACACAATCGTGTCATATTTATATGATCAAAACATGAGGTTACTGAACAAGCTTCGTAAATTATGTTACAGAATACGTCTGCGATCTTAACTCAGGGTTGACCCTTGCCTTTTTAGGGTCGTATGCATGAGATTCCCAAAAACCTTATAGGCTATATATTGCACGTTTGTATGCATGAGTACAAACGTAATTAGCTGTTAAGTGACGTCACGAATGTGACATCTCATGTGTCAGGTGTTCGTATTATGGCAATCTTATAAAATTTCATTCCCCGATAAATAATTCAAAATTTTGAAATTGTAAATGTGTCTGAAAGTGTGCGAACGATACCATATAAATTTAATAATTATAAATGAATAATTATTATGAACTTTAAATAATTTATCAGTTATTTAATCACATTTATTTTATAATTCTACTGTACGAAAGGATACAATATTACCAGTAAACATTTCCATATGGCAATACATACAGTTTTTGCCGGTAAAGCTTAACGTGAAAGTGACAGATTGAAGCAGCCATTTTGAATTTCGCGTGACGTCAGATTGCTTACGTCACAAACAGTGTTATACGTTATATGATGGAACATCGGTTAAATAGCTTATAAAGAATTGGGGAATCTCATACATACGGCCCTTAGAAACCCGGACACACAATATTTTGATACCCGATAGGGATACTGGTGTGCCCGTTTCAACGAGCAGCCTAAAGTCCTACCAAACCATGCGGGTCCGGGTTAAAATGGACTTCCAGATTAGAATAGATAGGTGTATTTAGATGTATTTTGGAGTAAGTATTTTTTTAAATAAAGTCCTTCTAATCTAATATTTTGTCTTTATTTCGTCCAAGAAGATCAGTATTCTTTATTATCAATAATTAAATATCAATTCTGATCAAAATAAGCCAGAACTTTTCTAACAAATTTATACAGAATTAAATGCCTTTTAACATATTTGGTCGTCTGTATATTAAGTACAACAACGTGTTTCATTACTACGCAGGTGCAGATCATGTTCCCCACAAAGGGGGGGCTGACAGGGCTACAGCCTGGGGCATGGTCCCCACAAAGAGGGGGGGGGGGGGGAGGCTGACAGGGCTACAGCCTGAGGGCCTGGGCTCAGGAAGGGCCCGGCGTGGCGATTCGATCAGATAAGTGATTTACACACATCACAAATTTTCTCGAATTGTAAAAAAAGTCTCTATTTATCTTCAATATTATTATTTAAAATTATGTGGTTGTACGATACAATTTTTAATTGTGTATATATCGTTACTCGACAACTCCATAATACAAATAGGTAGATGAATTCAAATATACAAAAAACACTAAAACACATTAATTTTACCGCATACACCATTTTTTGGAAAACGCTACTGTAGTGTCAAACTGTCTTTATCTTTAGCGATAGGTAGGGGGGCCGCCAAAGATCCTAGCCTGAGGGCCCGCTTCAGGATGTGGGGGCCCGGGCTTAGGGGGGGCCCGGCGTGGCGGCTCGACCAGTTGTGAGATAAACACACTGCACATGGACGTACTGAAATAGGACAATATTCTAAAACATTAGAGCGAGAGGTTTAAAAGAATACTATTTTATGTAATACAAATACTTTATACAGTCATCAAAATTATATATATAGATTATTTACAACGTTTAAGGAATGTCCAGGGTTATGGTCTGAAAATACCATACATCTCCATTTTGACCTACGCCGAGCATGTGGGCCGTTAACGTACCTATAATATCGTCTGATCGCCGTTGATTTCTTCACGTAAAATCATCAATCTATTTTATAATATAAAAATATTATACTTTTGTCAATTTAAAAACGAAGCTGTGTCAAAATGCATGACTGAGAAAGAATGGTAATAGGTGCATTACGTTATTTTTGTTTACAATAAAATATCCGGGTGTCTGTAGAAAAAAAAAACAAATTAGTGGTCAGTTTATATTGTTTTTATTTTTACTTCCCAATACCTATTTATTTTAGCTGACATGCCCGAATTGAATGAATTCTTTTTGCATATTGGCACTTTTTCGATCAAATTAATATCTTTTTTTATATAGGATTTTATGATTTTTTGATAAATAGTGGGTATAATCGAAATAATTACGATGCAGCCGTGCATTTCGATAATAATTGTGTTTTTTATATCGACTCGCAGTTCAACAGGACGAATGACAATTTTTTTTTGCAATGTAACTGAACAAAAAATCAACGTAAGTACACAATTTCAAACCATCGACGACAAAAAATACATTGTGGTGATGAATAAATTGCCAGCATCATTTCCACTCATTCGTGAATCACATAGATTTTTACTTTTTGCAATATTGAAATTATATTATTTTATGAATACCTAGGTAATTTACAAAGAGCAATCATTTCATAAAAGTAACGATGGTATTATTCGGATATTTCATGATTCACAAAAAAAAAACTAAGCCTACTACGATAGTCAAATTATGGATAAAGTTCCCACTTGTAAAATATTTTAATAACATAATAATATGCTTCTTGTAACAGCTAAGGACATGTAATTAATTACCTGGTTTTTATTAGCTCGTATTCTTGTTTGTCCGGTACAATTTTTTTCTTGTTTGTCCAAGATTTGTATCGGACGATTGAAGATTTTTAACTAACTAACTTCCCGACTAGCTAGATATTTGAAACTTTTAGAATATATCAGAACACGGCGACAATGCATTCTTTTAATACTTTTGGCCATCTAAGGGGACGTTCTACAGAATTGGCCTTGAGAATTGAAAATATGATTTTTTAACGTGTGGTCCATAATATCTGGTCTACTAGTTAATATAAAAAGGTCGCGTCCAAGTTGTTTGTGTCATCAAACTTGCTCGACGACTCGATCGACTCATATTTCATATTTATTTCATCAGGGCTGTCTGTCATAATTTTAAATTTTAAATTTTTATTTATATTATATATTATTTAAGTTTTGTGCATCTAATGCCGGGTCCACACTGGCAACATGTTGCTGGCAACCTCGTTATGCCTGGTCCACACCGGCAACAAGTCGCGCGACAACTCGTTAAATTTTACGATAATTATCATGCTTATCGTAAAATTTAACGAGTTGTCGCGCGACTTGTTTTCGGTGTGGACCCGGCATTAGATTTTACGATAATTATGGTATAATTTCTTAAGCAATTATGGTAAGTATCGTAAAATTTAATGAGGTTGCCAGTGTGGAAATGGCTTAATGTCCACTGTGGTTCACGTAGTGGCATGGACCTGGGGTTAACTAATTCAGGAAGTCAACACACATGATAGAATTTTTTCCAGTTTTGGTTGCATTATATTCCAAAACTCTTCTGTAAAAATCGTTTCCGATTTTATAAATGGAAATTTCTCGGTGTACATAGTAAACAAACCTACGAATAAAAAAAGACAAGAAGGAACATACTGATTCATCGCAGTAAAATCTGGCAATCAAATTCGCCATTTTGAAAAGCGACGATTTTGCGTAAACAAATATCACGTGGTCTGTACGTGTGCGGCAAACTTCGAATGTGTTTGTAATTTTGTGTATTTTATGTTTGTGTATCACGCATTGTCGGCCATATTTGCCGGCCTTTCTGATTGCCGTGATTTGTACACATCTTCCTTCATGTCTTTTTGTATTCGTAGAAACAAGCAGTATTTTTTATTAGTTATATGAAGTTGGCCTTGAATCTGTAATAAAATAATACACAATTAAAAGATTTTGAAATAGAAAAAAACACATTTCCAAGCTTTCAGCCGTGCTCACTCATGAATGTCATTCATCATTTAGATAAGTATATACACATTTTGATGTTATCTTGCAAAGTGCGAATGTAATGTTTTCAAATAATTGATATGGATTAATTATACCATCGTCTTATTTTCTTGAAATCATACGCATACTTATAATAGTATTTGAGTATCAACCTATGTTCAATTTGAATTGGGTTATAATAATAATATACCCGTATACTTATATATCAATAGTATGTTTGCTACAAAATCCACCCAAGTTATCAGTACGTAGGTACTTGCACAGGTTTGATTAAAAACTATGATGAAATTAAGATTTGAAAAATATTATATTACATAATATTATTTTGACAGCCCTGTTTTCTGATCGGCGTATATCTGGCAGGTGTTTATAAAATAATAATAATGTTCAGCGGCAGACAATATCAAAAATAATAATAATGTTTCTTGAAATGAAATCTCCGATGATTAGTGATTTTTGCGAAAAGGTCGATTTAAATTAACGTACTTACGACGCCGAGGTCCTTTTTATACTAAATTATATTTGAATGTCGGGCTCTTCAGCGGCCCATTGCAGAATTGAATTCATTTTCAGTTAATACTGTTTTGTGTTTTTCGGAAAAAAATCATTAAATGTAACACTATTATTGGTTGCTAAGAGGGTCCTAGCAACTAAATTATTAATATATACGTGCATTACTATGGAAATCAATATGAAATGTCAAAATGACATTTCAGTATTCTATATTTATTCAGGATTTTTATCAAGTACAAAAAAAGTATTTATTAATACATAGAATTGTCAAGTTTATATGATTCAACAGAAAATTTAAAAACGTGGCATATAAAAAGTTCTTTTTATCTTGTAAGTAATTATTTTTACTTTCTTTTGCATTTGTATTTAATAATATAAATAATGCTTCCCTTATTTAAACAATAGGTCGCAGGGTCTCATTCTGACTGAATACAAAAATATACACTTTCAGTGAATTAAGAGCTTAATCTACTCAGTGTTTTTTCTTGATATGTTTATGTGTATCACGTTGTATTCTTCCGTTATCATTGATGATGTCACTCATCAGAAAGCGAGGTGGGTTGGACGATGACGCTGTTCATCGAGGCATTCGAAAGAGCCTAGGGATATCTTACGACAAGAAAAATCGATGACGTTTAACATTTGCATTGAAAGATGACTGAAAACGGTGCATTAGCAAGAGAGAGCACTTTTGGAGCATGCGCAATACAGACAAAACAATTCACAGGTTTATCATAAACGACCTGGTTACTCAATAGCTACTTACTAGATTAATAAACTAGGTAGGTGCATAATAATTAATAAAAAAAATAATATTATAAGATAGGTCTCCAATTCCAGGATTACATAAAACATTATATTGTTGAAAGGTAGAAGAGTGCAGCGAATTGCAGTGGAAAATTCAATCGCGCGGTTTTAGCGGTTTTTGAACTGTGTCGCCGTCGTGGGTTGATCACTTATGGTACGTTTACATCTGACACTTATACCGTTATACTTATTTTATGTGTCTGACATAAAATTTCACTTACTGTTTACACCTGCATGGATCTGACATAAAATTCTGGTATACTTCTCGTTGAAATAAAGTCTCGACACTTTATTCAATGGCAACATTGGAATAAATATATGCGGTGTTTACATATATGATATTGTAATTTATTCGGACACTTATTTTGTATACTTCTCAAAAACGTTATGTCAGTTGTCAATATGGGAATGTTAAAAAAGAAAGCAGCGAGTGTTATTATTTGAAGTCTTTTGGCAACAAAAAGGAGGAAAAAATGGTCTAGATGGGTGCGGGAATGGATTCAGCGACGAGAAGAACTAGGTGCCTTCCGTTTAATGTCAGAGTTTAAAATCGAAGATCCAACTCAATTTGTGAACTTTAGTTTACAAGATTGGACCTTTTGCCAAAAAACAAGACACACAATTTAGAAATGCCATAAGTGTAGAAGAACGATTAACAGTAACATTGCGATATCTAGCACTTGATCGTCATTGCATATTCAATATAATATTATCGTATTACGAGTGCAGGTGTGGGCCAAAATGAATTAGGTAATACCATTTGAAGCGCATTTTTTCTTCACAGAGTGCATCAGAATTAATCGTATGTGCCGAGAAAAAGCGATATTTTATTTTCGAACAAAATCCATAGAACACGGCACATCCGATTTATTTCACACTGTCTATGATTTTTGACAGATCGCTACAGTACATTTATTAACGTAAACGTTGGGCATACATTCATGGTGTACCTATGATAATTGATTGTCCGTTGTTTTAGAAATATACCTATGCAATTCACTAGGTACCTGTCAAACTACGAATAATGTGTCAGGTACTTGATATAAAAGTAGACGGGAGTCCAACTTCGGTGATATATCGCGGCAAGTTCGGAATTGTCGAATACGAGGTGTTTACATTTGCGTATATAAGTAGATTGAATAAGTGACAGGTGAGTGTCGACACACGCAAAATAAGTGGCTGGTACAAATATAATTACTGTTTACACTTGGTGAATATGGTGTCATACATAAATATGACAATATAAATGTCAAATGTAAACGTACCATTAGACGACTCATCGTTTCTTCTGGATAACCGATTCGTGTATTGTGATGCATAGGTGCATACCCCAGTGCAGAATTGGCGCTATCAATTAAATGATTAATTTGAAAATAGAATCGTAACCGCAATGACAAACTTCAACAATAGAATCATAATAAAAAACAAATTTGTCCCTTTTCAAATATTTTTTTGACATCAGTTTTTGGAATCTGTCAATCGAAACCGGATTTATCCAGTCGGTTAAAAGTAGTAACAATAACAATGTTTTCAATTTTAATTTAAATCTTCCCTGTCTGGGAATGATTCTAAACAAAGAGATTTACTTACTAACATGTACGTAGGATGATGGGTATATAATTAATTATAATAGGTGTGTTATCTACAGCAATTATGCACCTATACCTGTGAAATCAAGAAGCGATACTTGTCTATTGTAAATTCATTGATCATGATTGAAGTAGGTAGGTACCTACAAAAGTTGTTCAGCTTGTTCAGTAAGTAAATACTAACGAATTACTGATAAGCATATAATAGCAAATTTAATTTTAGTTCTACCCACTTACGGGCAGGCAAAAGCCAACACGTCTTATTTCTGGATCTGAGGGGTAATGTGACAGCGACAAACCTCACAGTTTCGGTCGGTCTAAACTGAATGATATTCTTATATTTTTTGTCAGCATTTATTTGGCGATAAATGATAACGTATAATCTTAAATGAAACCACGTGCGCGATAATTCGGTTTCGGTCTCTATCAATGTCGCTCATGACCCCCACATCCTGAACCGACCCCCCAGGCCAGGATATTTGGCGGCCCCTCCTACCTATCGCTAAGGTTAAAGGCAGTCTGACGCTCTACTGTGGCGTTTTCCAAATGGTGTTCGAGATCAAATAAAAAACAGTGTATTTTTAGCGACTTATGAACACATCGTATTATGGAGTTGTCGAGTATCACATAACAACCAAAAATGGCATCGCACCACCATATATTTTAAAATGATAAAAACCTAGAAGCAAAATAGCTAATACATTAAGATGTCTTGTATTGTGTTAACTGTTAATACATGGTGGAACTGCATTGTATTATTGATTATAGTTGAAAATGTCCCTTTGAAGCAGACGAAACCGGTCCAATTTTATTAAATGAAAAAGTGGAATAAGTACATTTTTTTGCGTTTTATTAAATTAATCTATAATATTAATATGTGTTTATCTCATTGATCTGGTCGACCCGCCACGCCGGGCCCCCTCTGAGTCCAGGCCCCTAGGCTAGAGTCCTGTCAGCGCACCCCCCCCCCCTTGTGGGGGCCATGAATTGTCACTTATCTCTCAGCTCCAGATTTTGAATCATTCAGACCATATTTACAGAGAAAGGTAGATATAATATATTATGTACTGTTACAGCCAAATTGGTTACCTATGAGTATTGATTTAAAAATGTTTTCCAGTGTTCACGTGTCCACGTAGGTGATGAAAATTCCTCAGCAACCGAAATTGAATAATTAATTGTGTTGACACGCTGAATAAATAAATATTGGCAATTTATGTTTGAAAAAGAACGCGGACATTGAAAAAGCTACGCTGGCAAAATGGCCAAATCGAATTTTCCCACTTCCTGTCAGTTTTGGAGAGGGGTGGGGGGGGCAGGTAAATAGACAATTTCCGCGACATTTTCATTTCGACCGAGGAAAATGAAAAATACGAAAATTCCACAACGCAAGAGCAGAAGCAGATAATTTATATTAACTTTCAGACGTTGAGGAAATTGAAACAACTAAGTGATGTTAATGGGCCGCTTCCCACGTCGTTTTTTCGCATCCATTTTTTCCATGTTATTAAGTAGGTGGGGACGCATTTTCTTTTTTTTTAACTGAAGTACTTAGTACTTTCGGGAGTGGATTCTAAAAAGACGCGAATACCTCTGACGGATCGCACAATAAAATTACTTAACGTCAGCATCATTATTTGTACTTACTACAAATGAAAATTACCGATATGTATAAGTAGTAAGTAGATAGGTATTATAGTATATTACTGCAAACAAATTATTTTATTCATACATCAGTGATGTTCAACCTTTTTTGTTTGGCGGAACCGTTGAGAATTGTGTGAACATTTAAGTACTTGGCAGAATTCTATTTTAGATAATTATAATATAAATTATATGCAATTATACAGAATGTTATTAAGTCGATAGGTTTTTCGGTTGTAAAACCATTATCAAGATGACAAAAATAAACGACTTGTCTAATCATTTCATTAAGCATAGACAAGTCGTTTATTTTTGTAGTCTTGATACCTAATGGTGTTGCAGCCGAAATAGCTATCGACTTAATAAAACATCACGTGGAATTGAATATAATAAATTTATATTATCATTTTGTAGGAAATTCTAGCTTCATATTGGAAGATAGCAGTAAAAAATGTCATGATTACTTTAGATCCCAACCGTTCAATTTGTTGAAGTCAACAATAATCCTAGTTCAAAAAATCGGATTAAAAGTAATAAATCTAGTATGCATTGACTGAAAAGCTTTTAAACTAGAAACTCCTTTTCGATCTTTACGTCGAATAGATATGACTGTTTTATTTGCAGCATCATTTTTATTGAAAGAATAAGATAAAATTCCGATAATTTTCTACCTCTTCATATTTGTCCCATTTAAAGATTCGCGTGTCCCATTCATGGTACCTAAGCTGTTTATGAATGGGACAGTAGACGACTTTTTTAATTGATAAAAATAAAAATGACCTACGACGAATAATTTTAAGATGTAGTACTTACCTACTTATTAAATATTTATTATATACGATCAGATAATATAAAGTAAAACAGTATTAATTTCTTCCAATTCATTTTATATTGCTAAGGACTTATCTAAAAATGTCCCATTCATGGAACATCTCCCCGACTAATAATTTTGTGATTTAACACCCTGGACCACAGTGTGTGTCAGTCAAGTAGGGGTTCTGCAAAATTAAAAAAAAATATTTTAAGGGTAAGGGTTCCGCTAAACAAAAAGAGGTTGGGAATCACTGAGTCCTAAAGATTATTTTATTTCATAAACTAGCTAAAAACCCAACAATGGTGAATTACAATATTCTTATTAAGTATTCCTTCCCAAATTTCATTCAGATACATCTCGGAAGCAACACGTTAAATTGGTATGTTAATTTATTCGGTGAAGTGACACTCCAATATGCCAAAAAAATAGGGGTGTGTAACAACGCGGATAAAGGAAATGGGATAGGTATACCTACTAGGGATAGCAATCACGAAGAGAATTTTCAATCCCGGGATTTCGAGATTAATATATTTTCAACCCTTCAATCTTCGATTAGGTACTAACATAATTGTGAAAAAATAACGTTTAGAGAATACTATTAAATATTGCCGAATATCAGTTGTTTGTTCTCCCAGGGTGCAGAAGCTAAACCGCCATTGGCCATGCCAATTGGGAGGGCAATAACTGTGTTCAACCAAGTCGCTTCAGTTATCGATACATTAACCTTGCGTGAGGGTGAGTTTAGGTGGACGTTGCTTTATAAATTCTTAAAATAGGGTCAACTTAACTCATTCGACATACTTCCATGTAGGTAGTTCATAGTTTTTGTATTTACTTACACTTACTCTTTTACCAATATTACCTAATTTTGTTTTTTTTAATAACGTTTTTTTTCGTTTATATCACGTTGTTAATGTCTTGAAATTGTAATTTGTAAAGTTCCTAAAAATAAATAAAAAAAAATTACTTTGAAAAATCTCGATCACTGTAAATGAATAATCATAGTTTTAATATGACAGAGCAAATCTAAGTCGTTTTTTGACATAGATACGAAAGTTTTTCCAAAATCGTAATCAAACTAAGTACTCACACAAAACCTAAATCGTTTAGATTAATGCCTACATACATTTTTTTTATAGGTTATTATTAGGTTGTTATTATTTTTATTAAGAAACTGGTCACATTAGTTACCTACTTATGTTATATTTGGATAGTTTGTGAATACTTTCGAGATAAATAAAGATGTACATCGAACGAGATTCCGGAATTGCAAACCATGTACACATGATTGATTGTTGACATGATAATTTTTACGTATACGCCAGGAAAGGCATAATATCATGTAAGTAGGTACATATTATCTACTTAATTTGGTACCTATATAGCAGTTAATTCGAAAATATTAATTTATGCAGGGTTATGGAAATGTAACCCTATTGGCCCTAGAATCTAGGGTTTCCCAACCTTATTTGTGCCATGCCTCACTTCAATGTTTCAAAAATTTCCATGTCCCCCTATCAAAATTTTATAGTTACCTAACAAATTCTGAAAATAAATGAATAGCATCAAATAAAAAATACACATAGGCAATACTATTTTCAATTTAATTTTCGTAAATAAATATGTACCTACTCAGAAGAAAATTAGTGCAATCCTTGTGCTTGATGTGAGCTGCAAAGAGTTTTTATGGGAGGTACTAATGTGGTCTACTATAACCTCAATATTTTGACGTTTACATTTGCGCTAGTATTGCCATCTTTCACTAAAATTAACAAGGAACAAATATAGCAGTGCTACCATATTTTTCTCAGAAAGTCAGGGTATGAATATCAAAAAAATATTTTCGAAAATGGCATTTTTAACATGAAAAATGTAACAAATATTAATAATTTGTCCATTGCCCCCCCCAAAACATTCAAATTGCCCCTGGTGGTTCGTACGCCCCACGTTGGGAAACACTGCCCTAGATGCATTTACGTGAACTGAAAGTATCAATGCACCATTTGAATAATAATGTTATCCTACTTAAAAATACAAAAAGAAAAATTAGCGCCGCAGTCAAAAATTGTGAAAACGAAATATATTTCTTGGAAAATTGTATTTTTATTGATACACGACGGATATAATATTTTAAATATTCCACTGAGACAACTATTGTTATAAGCACTGAATAGCCCGATGTCACCGTTGCACATTATGATAGGAGGTACCTACATACTTCTTAACCCAATGAATTATTTAGGTAGGTACATAATTAATTCGCACCGTACAGCCCTGATTCGATACCTAATTAATTAGTTACATACGATGCAGGGTGCTATCGACATTCTCGACACCTCGGTAGATATAGGTACCGATTCAAGGGAGACGTGTATGAACCAAATTTAATCATGGAACAGGGCATCATGCAGAGCCAGCCGTGCAGAGCAGGCCATTCAAATGCAAGTGCCAATCTCGATTGAAAAAGAATATAAATTAGCATATTATAATTGAAGAGACAGCAGCGAGCTCGATGCTTCGCGAGAGAGAATACAAGCAATGCTTATGCATCTGCCTCAGTTAAGCACATAAAACACACATACAAACGACATGAAGCAATAGCAAAAATACAGCTAATGACTGTCATGTACTGATTTCTTATTTACAGTACCTAACTACTTAAGTATGTAGTGTAGGTGTATCATGGCCCCCACAAGGGAGGGGGGGGGGGCTGAAGGGGCTTTAGCCTGGGGGCTCGGGCTCAGGAGGGGTCCGGCGAGGCGTGTCGACCAGATAAGTGAGATAAACACACATCACAAATTTAGTTTAATAGTAAAAAAAGTCGCCTGCCGGCGCTATTATCCTTCAACAATATTATTATTTTAAATTATGTGGTTCTACGATACTATTTTTAATTGTGCATCCAATACTCGACATAATTCAAATGGATGTATTAAAATACACAATAAAACACTAAATATAGGTATATACCTATGTAGGTACACATTAATTTTACCGCTACACCATTTGGAAAACGCTACTGTAGAGCCTTTTCCCTTAGCGATAGGTAGGGGGGCCCGCCAAAGATCCTAGCCTGGGGGTATCCTAGCCTAAGGTACATACTTATGCTTGGAAATATTACAAATTATAATATTTATAATAGTGATCTAGCTAAGTAATCTACACATACTGCCTTGATACCTACCGACCTATTTAGAATTTTAAATTTAGCACAATCAGCGATTAAATTATGTTCTTGGTTTTCACACCAAAATTTGATAGATAAGAATATTATTTATACAGTCATAATAGTTTTATTTTTATTCTTATCGGCTGTTCACACAAATAAGTAAACACAATAGCAACGGATAACATCAAGAAAGTATTGAGAACAATAATGTTATGTTGTAATTAATAACTAATATCAATAACAATATTATAGGTACTCATATTATAACATACGTAAGTATCTACCTATTATTTGAATTATTATACCTACTCAGGTATAAAGTCATTATCTAGAGTTGAAAACAAATTTTATTATCTAGCCAAAAATAAGAACAAAATCAATTTAATTAAAGTGACCCAAAACGATTCATAAACATCATTCGTTAGTATATGCACACGATTTTCACGGTCGTTTTGTCACGTATTAGGTTGTCTGGGTTGTCGAACGGGTCTGTCTTCCTCGTAGAACAGATTGATGAGATATAAAATACGAAAGCTAGTCACTATTGTTAATATAGTCAATATTGAATGCGCATTTACAAACTTCAATGTAGAATGTATACTTACGTGTATATTGAAAATAACATATTCTTGTATTAAGTGTATCCCATATTTATCCACACTCGCGAATCGTACTTTCTTACAGCTACTACCAGAAGGTTACCCACTTCCCTTATGTATGTGTTTCCTGGTCCCCCTTCATTTGTCAGTATTTGCATTTTTTAGTTCAATGCTGCTGAGGATGAAACTAATTACTAAATTGGAGCATAGAATAAATACTGATTTTGGGAAAATAATACGAGGGTGGGTCAATAATTCCTTAGAAAAAAGCATTAAAACAGGTTTTATTTTTGTATTTTTTTTTTATTTCTCAACATAATTTCCTTGGAGCTCAATACACTTGGTTAGACGTTTCTCAATTTTTTTTAAACCGTCAGAAAAATAAGTTTTCGGAAGGTCCTCAAAATAAGCATTTGTCTGATCGATGACTTCTTCATTTGAAAAAAAAACGTTGTCCACTTAGCCATTTTTTTAAGTTTGGGAAAAGGAAAAAGTCACTGGGGGCTAAATCTGGCGAATACGGTGGGTGGTCGACCAATTCGAACTTCAATTCTTCAATTTTAGCCATTGATCGTAAACATGTGTGAACACGGGCATTGTCCTGATGAAAGAGGATTTTTTTCCTGTTTAAATGAGGCCGTTTTTCTTCAATTTTGTTTTTTAGCTGGTCCAATAAAGATGCATAATAATCCCCTGTTATTGTTTTTCCTTTTTCCAAATAGTCAACGAAAATAATTTCACGTGCATCCCAAAATACAGTAGCCATAACCTTACCAGCTGATTTTACGGTTTTCGTCTTCTTTGGACATGGTTTGCCTTCGCAATCCACTGCTTTGACTGTTCTTTCGTCTCGGGAGTATAGTGGTGTATCCATGTTTCATCTACAGTCACAAAGCGACGAAAAAATTCATCCGGATTGCGTTGCATGAGCGACAACAGGGCTTTAGAGGCCACCACCCTACTGCGTTTATTGTCGACTGTGAGCAAACGCGGCACCCATCTTGCAGAAATATTTTTCATGCCCAATTTGTCATGTAAAATAGAAATGACGCTACCTTTTGAGATCCCTGTAACCTCAATTATCTCACTCAACTTTAATCTTCGGTCACTTAACACCATATCGTGGATTTTATTGATCATTTCTGGTGTAGTCACCTCTACAGGACGTCCTGAGCGTGGTTCATCCTTTGTTGATGTACGACCACGTTGAAATTCATTTAACCAGTTATAAATAGTTGCAAGTGAAGGAGCAGATATGCCGTGAACTAAATCCAACTCATTTTTTATTTCCTTTGCTGTTAACCCTTTTATATTAAAATGTTTAATAACAACTCTAAACTCAATTTTCTCCATTTTCCATTTTTCCATTTTCCACAAGCAATTTTTTTTTTAAATGTACGAAAAACACAACAACCCGACCAATCTGATTGAAACTTCGCAGCATACTGAATCGGTAGTGCCGCTGCATGAAAACAAACCGCTTGCAGTACTAGTCGCGCCACCTGTCGGCTTTTCTAAGGACTTATTGACCCACCCTCGTATGTACCTATTTACTTATAGGAATTAAGTACTTCTATCGTGCCATTCACAACGGAGACCGGCCACTATCGGGCCAATCTGTAGATACTATATTATCCAGGGCTCGAAATGGACCGGAGCGCCATTCCGGAAAATATTTTGACCGTCTGACCTAGATAGGGCACATTATAATGGAAAATCTAACACACTTATTTTAATACGTAAAATTTGATAACTATGTTAATATCTACAGAAAATTGTCGAGCGCTCCGATTCGTAATCTTTTCCATTTCGAGCGCTGAATCCGTTATCCAGAATAGTGGGGCGGCACTCGTTTATAGCTTTACAGCAGGGCTAGTTATAAGGCTACATTATGACTCCAAAATTGGTAAAAGCTTCTCAGGAGCTAATAAGGAGAAATAATATGTTCCTGAAGACTTCAATGTGTATCCCCCCCTTTACACGTAAATTCTGACGCTAGCCTACTCTAGGTAGGATAACCAGGTAAGGCAGGTGAGGTAAGCTAGCGTATTGAAGTTGTAATTCAATCGAGCAAAACAATACAACAATCGAATCGTTTTTTGAATGTTTGCCAAAACTGACAAAGCAACGATACGACTTCACACGGTACCTATAAAATAAAATATAGGATAGTACGATACAAACCAGGCTTTAATAAAAAAAAAATTTAATGGTAAAATTTTGACATCTCGAGTCGAGGAGCCCTTCGAAAATGTGAAGTCAAGGCAATAATTTTGTTTCGTTAACCACCGGTGGGGCAGAAATAACCTGGGTTATTTTAAGAACCTAACTTTCACGCCATCATCACATTCTCAAAGCACTTCAACAGGAATCCGAGAACCTTTTTAATATAATTTTAAATATAATTTAACCAGCTAATTCCAAAAAATGAGATCGCTGTAACAGGTGTCAAAAGTGAACTGTCAAGCTCCATTTTGGTTCCCTCACAATTATTTACTGCTTAGTTAATAAATCGAATAATACATAACATAGGCATATGCCACGATAACAAGAAAATCCGAAAGTGCAATTAAATAGGACACCGGTTTAATGAATACACCTGGCAGTTACAACAAATACGATACATGCACGATTAACGTATCGCGTGTGAACAACGAGTATTATATTGTTATTTTTATTACATTGCATAATTTTGTCAATGGTACAAAATAAATAAAGTAAAGGGGGACACAGCACTGACCTTCCTTGATGTCACCGCAGGTCGAAGCATTTTGTACGGGGCCATGAGTGGAGAGGCGCTCCTTTTCAGACCCCTCGAAGACCAGGGTCCGCGCCGAGTGAGGCGTACCTCGGGCCCTATTCTTGTTATTTTTATCCATATCCATGACCGCAACACTTGAAACTGTCACTTTGCTTCGTCAAACATTATATTTTTCACTTTTTAAAACGGTCTTCCTATCATTTTTACGTTACATTTCAAAGCACAACACTTCGACGAGCAGCAATTAACTGCTTGACAAACGACAAAATATACACAGAAGAACCTACGTTCCGAGACGGACTGCGATTGGCGATGGCGATAGTGGAACCAGTGTTGCCATCTTTTCAAAGTGGAATTATAGTACAGAGGCTCCAAAATTATAGTATTTGCGGAAAAAGTATAGTACGCGTTGTCATCTATTCTATTATGTTGAAAATATATAGGTTTTTTCTTTCTCAGGAAAAAATAACGGAGAATTTGTGAAACTCCGAGACCCCTTTTTTATTTAGGTACCTCTTCCAACCAAAAATGCTTACCGAAGAATTCAAGAAATTTCATTTTAAAACAAAGTCAAGGGATTTTTTTGTTTTTCGAGCAATTTTTTTCCAAGTTCTCCAAACTTCTTATATTTCGAAATTATAGTACGTTGCACCAATTTATCAGAGCGTTGGAGCGGAGCTCGGAGCAGGAGCACGAAGCACAGGAGCGGAGCCGGAGCACCGAAAATCTGTACCACTGCTCCGGATGTTTTTTTTTATTATTAAATTTTCGTCTTAAAATCCAATAATGATAGTACATTTTGACACTGCAACACCGGAATTATTTAAAATATGACAACACTGCTGAGTGATAAATAACCTGACTTTTTTGACAGAAGAGGCAAATAATGAGAGACGATTTGCTGCCGTGTTTAATAGAATTAATAATGAAAATGACGATTATGTTAAAACTACTTATTTTTTATTTTTTTAACGTTTGTATACATATTATAATACTTGTTAAAAAATTTTACCCGGAGCGGAGCCGGAGTAAGTATTAGGTCCCGGAGCGGAGCAACTCAAAAAAGGGTCCGCTCCAACGCTCTGCCATTTATCGAACGAAAATATCGAAATTTTAGTACTTTTACATATTTAAAATTATAGTATTTTGGATGTACTATACCTGTTTTATATCGTACATAGTACGCGGACCATAATTATAGTACAAGTACTATAATTATAGTACGGTTGGCTGCACTGAGTGGAACCGCAATACCTTCTTGACATGCTCAGACTTACGTTTACTATAAAATTGACGTTTCAAAATAATAAACGACGGGTGACTGTCCACAGTATGCGAAAATGTGTGTGACTGAAACAAACACAGTAAAAGTGCGATGGCGATATTTCTTTCTAATTTTGCCGCTAGATGTAAATACTAGCTCACATATTTTAAATGACAACTTGAAAAGATTGGAAACTCTATAAATATATACAGTTTCATTTAGGTACATAAAACTGCCGCTACTTAACAGCGCCACTCTGATTATATTTTACTAAATATTTTGATAAATTAAGATCTTATTTTATTGTCAATAGGTAGACAATATTTTTATTAAAGGTAAAAAAATTAAATTACAATTTTAAATTGCCCAGTTATTGATAAATTAATATATTTAGTATTACACCTGGCGTCATATTGGTGAAACTAACGTTATTTACGAAGTAATACACGAAAGAAGCCGAACGAGAGACGCATCGGTTTGATATCAGCTGAATTATTCGGCTGGAGTGCCCTGTCTGGGCCATACGTAGTTTTTGGGTCAGCCATTACGCCTGAACATTACACGTTTGTCTTATTTAGTTGAATATTTTGGTATATAAATGAGTAACACCGCTAATGATTTAACAAAACGCCTTCTTAAAGCTCTGGACAGTAATTACAATGTAAGTTTACGGCTTTTTAAAGCTCTTTATGAGAAAAATGCGTTTTATCCAAAACAGCCCATCACTTCGTCGAACCTATCTACATACATAGCTGGTATATTTGTATTTTTGTTCGCACTGTTGCGATACGCAGAGGGGAGATGACTCCACAAGAAATGAGGATATTTTGAGTGTCTTTCGGAACGATTCTGACATGTAATAAGCGCACTTCCGAGGAGATGTAATGCCCTTACGCCACAATCGCCGCTGCAAACTGACGTTAGGGGGGGCCTTGTCAACGCAATAGACGTTGGCCCTAGAGGCCCATGCGGAAGGGAAAACCACACTATCATATCTCTATATTTATAATGAATCTGTCAGCTAATCATCGCGCTCGAGGTTTGATAAACATTTATTACTTGTGTGAAAGTTTCTTTTATATCAAATGACCTTACGTTACTTCTGAAGACTTTTTGCCAACTGCCTGCGGAGTGGATACGTCAAATTGTATATTGCTCGTTTTATTCGTGATCATCTTTATATTCAGTTCGAATCATAATCAAGTGTACGGCCGACAACTTCGTGTGACATTTGAGATGGATTATCTAAATCCATTGCATGTTTCCAACAACCCCTAAGAATTTCCTATGTGACTGTTATAGAACAAATGAGTGGCTATTTGTACATCGGTTTTATATAAGTGACCCCTCTGGCATTGCTCCAAATTTTAAAATGTCCCAAAATGTAGATTCTCAGGCATGGGTTAAAAGTTTGTTTCCTATGCACATTTCATGTGGTGAAGAACTCAATATATATGGTGCAATACATTACACGAGCGATCACACATGCTTCAAAAGACACTTTGAATTACCCTCCTGGTCAGGGGTGTGGTCTGTTTGTGATTTTTGATTGCCACATATTCTTATCTTAGCACAAAGAGATTGATATTTAATTTGTTAAATGAGAATGGAGTTGCTTGGTAAATGTGCCGCAGATGCCGTCATGAGATTTTATAACTTTCTTTTTAGACCAAACCAAACCTAACCTAATATTACCTAATATAGTCTTAGTTTGTGATAATGATGCATCAAAATGTATGAAAATTTCAAATTTTATATTAAAATTATTGAATCGAAAAGCCAATGCGCCGCAGAAAAAGGTATTTATTATAATTTCCTTCGCAGGCATATTATAGTAACTCGGTTACCGATAGTTAACAATAATCAAATTAAGATTATAAATTGACTTATTTAAGTAGTTCAAATGTATCGATAACTTACTTCATGATGTGTTTCAATCGCATTTTAGGTCAGAAAATTTGTTTCTTCTCCACGATATGCATAATCTATAACAGACATAAATTGTAGTAGAATACTACGTAAGTAATTCAATTTTACGATGCCACATGTTATATCACGGAAAACTATTTTCAGGTTCAATGTGATTTCATAAACAATGAAACAGATCTGTATTAAATACAATATGAATAATATTATATCTCTTTACATGTTTTATTTTTCATCTGTTTTGCAATGAGGTATAAGTATCTGCAACTGTAAAGTAAAGTGTCCGGTAACACTAAATCGGCATTTTTGCATCATTGAATGACAAGTGGCCATGTTTAATTTATTTTTTAATTCAATAGTAAAATGACTCCAAACCTGTAATTATAGAGAAAATGGTTTCACATTCTCTCATAGCCATGAAAATAAATAAACACACAAAACTGCTTTCAAGAAAGAAATCACTCATGAAACCGAGATACCGAGTTGTACAGAGCAGCATGATGTTACATTATAAGAATGAATCAAGCGTTTAGATTCCACATGGTCAATGATAGTTGTATTGGTTTGACTTGAGCATTACAACGTGTATTCAATGATCCGCTAGTCATTTATATCTATAGTCTTAAATAGTGTAAAACCTTGACTTGTAAAACTTAATTTCATTACGATTTGTTATACATAATATAATTGACATAATTAGTGCTAATCGATTTATTCTTTCATCTATGATAATTAAGAATACAGTGAGAGAAACTGCAGACATCTATAATCCATATGAAATTATTGATCCAATGATGATAAGAAACATTCGTATGCAATCTGCTAGCAAAACGCTTTGGAGAAATACGAAATATTCAAAAATTTCTGTACAAATATAGTATTTCAAATAGAAATAATTTCCATTCTTCTATTTGCGTTTTATATAAAATTGTAAGCCTGCTGCGATTCTTTGCGTTCGAGATATTTCATTCATGACTTCGGAACATATTTTGAAAATCGTTTTTTTTTTAACCAAAGTCTTGATTCCAAAAGCATATTCCAACGTGTGGGCTTTGGGGATAATTTCTACTTTGGTATTTTATTAGCAGTAAACAATCTCCAAAGTCCTTTTTCAATAACCAAGGCTTGCCCTACACGTGCCACGTACTGAGGTGTAATTAACGATAAAATGCTGACGTAACTGGTTCCGATAGGTTCCTGCAGCTCAGCAAACGCTTGTAACCATACTCAGAAATAGTTGTACGGTAACCACTGTATGCAGAGATGCGACTGCAACTGCCGTGTTCAATTGAGCCACAAATAATTGCATGTTTCTTTTAGTTAATTAACATTTGTTTTTTTTTTATTTCCAGGTTGTCGATATGCGTGCCATTAGTGAGGTCATATCAGTATTGGAAAATATTCATATCACAAAAGAATTGTTGGAGGTGAGATAAACAAATAATTGTTGTAAATATTATTGTTTTTATACCTATCTGTATTAGTAGCAAAGCAATCCTTTGCAGATATAGATATGTTGGTTTTTATTATAATTTATCTTTATGTACATAGGAATGTATACTTTCCTACTTACCATAGAGAATCATTGTGTTCTGTGAAATAGAATCCAATTCATTCATGTAGACCAGATGTGTGCCGTTGTTCGGTTACTGCAATTCATTGAATGGCCCAAAAACATATTGACAAAAAGACTAGGTATTTAGAAAATTTACCGAATAATATTGTCAGCTGATACAGCTACGATGAACTGAGAGTGAAGAGGGCAAAGGCATGTGTACAGTCTGACTATATATTGGGTTGACGAGGATTTTTGGTTCCTTAGCTATCTATGGTGATTTGTTGGCCAGAATATAGAAATCGTGCTTTGATTGGAGTTGGTGTATCTGAAGCATGGCCCCCACATCCTGAAGCGGGCCCCCAGGCCATGATGTTTGGCGGGCCCCCAAACCTATCACTAAGGTTAAGAGCATTGTAATCTTCTACAGTAGTGTTTCTCAAATGGTATTCCGCGGAACTCCGCCGATATTAAATAAAGGATATTCTGTGTATTATAGCGATTTTTGGTAATCTTAAATAAATCTGCTTGAATTGTTGGCACTGATCGTGACCCCCTTTTGTGATAGCCAAGTAACATGCGACTCTTTGCCATATTGGATAAATAGTCATTAGTCAGGAAATACACTAAATGTAATTGTAGAATGAAATTCGCGACGCAGTTAACTTTTTTTATTATTAGAGCAAATTTGTGGTGTGTTTATCTCACTTAACTGGTCCACCTGCCACGTCGCCCCCCCCATAAGCCCTGGCCCCAAGGCTAGAGCCCTGTCAGCCCCCCCCGTTGTGGGGTCATGATGTGAAGCCTACATATTACAATGACAATAAACGAAAGATTTGATGAAGTAATCAAAATTTTCAACAGTTATTTGATAGCATCAGCTGTGATCAATAGAATACTGGTTGAAGCCCTTCCCTGGTTTCTTTCAGTCCTTAATTTTTTTCTGCAAAGTATTTCCGACTTCATTAATTCATTGAACTAGCATGTATAAGGGTTGTCTCGTGATCTGTACCCCTTGAGTACCACTGTATAATCGCATTTATCCAGTAGTTATGGTGTGGACTTTTTATGGCTGATATTAACTTTTATTATTTACATTTGACCACTGATTCATCAGTCGCACATCACTCATGGGTTTCTTTTGTGAAGTCATCCGTATTGTGCACAATGTGTACCTTAACATGCCACCTGTGCTACTCTTACTTTTTGGATCTCTTACATTAAGGGTCCATGTTTTTCATGGATATGTGATCACAGCATTTAAATATTGATTTATTTCTCAGGACGTTTTGCATTATACGACTGTCTAATTCAGTTATGTTAGAATGTCATGATAAAACCTTGATTTATTTAATTGTGTTAACTGTTAATTCATCGTGGAAATGCATTGTATTGTTAATTTTATTCTTCCACCTCAGAGTTTGTGAAACATGGATCCTTCATATAAGAGAAATCATAAAACTGAAAGTAGCGCAGCGTGGCATGGAAAGGGGCATGTTGGGCATAATGCAATAAGACCACAAAAGAAACCAAACGATAAGGAAGCAGGCAAGAGTATGCAATGTAATAGATAATGCCAAATTGATATAATGGCAATGTGACGGACATGTTGCTCACTGAGTGGACAGCAGTGAGAGTCATAGAGCGGTAGGTACCCTAGGGACACTAAGCAATTACAGGACCGCCCTAAAACTCGCTGGATCGATGAACTTATGTAGCAGTGAAGGATTAGAAACCGAGAATAGTGTAAGGAGCTAAGGAAAGTTATCCAGTGGCGTATAGACCCTGGCTGACGATTATCTTAATTATGTGTCTGGTAAATGTGTAGTACATTATTTTTGGGTTATCACTGTGTATTCTTCCTCCTTCTTTCCTCAACGTTTTGGGGTCATTGCAGAGGCTATTCTCAAGAGATTGTATTGAAGTATATTTTTTCCACAGTTCATCAAATCCCAATATCTGATATGATATCTCTGGTTGTCGCAAATGAGACCGTACACGATCACCCTTTATTACTCTATACTTCAATACATTATCTGCAACAAGCCCGAAACCCAAAGATCTATTACAATAACAAACAATCATGAAAGTCTCAAACAGTATATTATAGTCAAGGCCTGAACAAAAACGATGTATGAGTGCGAGTGAGAAAGTATTCGGCACCCTTACAATCTCTGCGACACGCGCTAGAGTAAGATAAAAGGTCTACATATCTGTGAGCTAGTTTCCAAAACTATCGCCATCAAATCGGGGCGAAACGCTTCACATAGCGTCGATAACTTGCGAGCTCTGCTAAAATTGATATTTTTTGTGTTAAACATAAAGTCAATGGTAAATATTTTTAGTTAATTAAGTAGAAAAGATGGTTCTGTGTGTTGTCTTAAAATGTGGTAGCCGTACTGATAAGCAAGAAGATGGTATTACGTTTCATAGGTAAGTTGATACATGTTCGTGATAATTTATTTGTATTTTATTATATATTTTAATATCAGTGACCTAGTGTTTCTTTAAAATAACTTAAATTATGGATATCTTTACCTAATGGTTGCATTGTGACCGCTTAAAAATACTATATAACGTAAAAAAATAGAAAATTATATTTTAATTCTGAGCGTCTAGTGCGAGCATTTTGGGCGAGCACTAGCGAAATGGTCTATGGTCTCGAACATTTATAGGCGATTGCGTTCGCTCGCCCACAAACCAAACGCAAGGCACGCGGCTTCATTTAGCAATGCAACGGGTGGCGTCTAGATGTATCTATAGTCTAAGATTATAGTATATTTTAATAGTGTATGCAAAGTGATTTTGCCTGGGTAAGGCTTTGTCCTATACCCTTTCCACCCACCACAGTCATAGCGAGTGTACTTTGTAGTGTTATTTTGGGGGTTGATTCCAATTTCATTTATTGGTCATCGTCGGCTCTGCAACCCAATGTGGGTCTCCACTCCCCTCTGTCTGTGGCAAGCTTCTTCCACCACTTGACCTCAGTAATCCTGTCTCTCTTTCTACACAGTCTGGGTCTTAGGACCCTCTTTTTCCCTTCTGGTCTCTTGAAGAGGGGCCTTTTTGGTGGTTGGGTTTCTTCCATCCTTGAGGCATGACCTGCTCAATGGAGTATTTTCACTTTCTGAGTGAGATGACAGGGGGATTATCATGCAACGCGTGTCTTCTGGTGCCTAACAATATTTTTGATTCCCTTTTGGGTAAAATCACGAGTAGGAATGTGATTCTATATTTGCTTTGAATTGCAGACCACCCGATTGGGCAAGCATGTGAACGAGCTGAGAAGGAAGACCGGAGACGTGGCGCTCGCCCGCCGTGCCAAACTCTTGGTCAAGAGATGGCGGGACCTAATTATACCAGACAGGGCAGGTTCGTTAACCATACATGTCACCGTAATATATTTAAATAGTATTTTTATTATAATACATTTTAATTTTACGAGCGTTTATCTATCTCGCAAACATGTAATAAGTATCGGTATGGCTAGAAATCTAAAATAACAGATGTTTATTTTAACCACAGGTGGAAAGGTAGATTCCGCTTCAAGACAGTCACCTCTCGCTCAGCCAGGAATCAGTCCGGCGGTCACTCCTGCTGTAAGTTTAAAATCTTTATATTCTTTCTATAATATCTGTAACTATCTAACGCAGGGTCAACAAACAGCGATAAATTACCCCATTGAGGTGATTGAGAAACTTTGGGAGTAATGAATGCTTAAAAAATCACAAATAAAGGTTTTATTATACATATTTTAAATTAAAAAAATAAAATCATAATGTTTTTAAATTATGGATATGGAAACGACTGCTGCTACATTTTGAAACAACCTACCTTTATGAACAAGGATTTTCTACACTTATGAAGCTGGAGGAAAACTTGGTACACACATCACTTGGATCCCAGCAATCAGCTCGTTTTTGTTTAATTTGAAGTCTGAGGGGAGAATGGTAATATCGTAATATACAAACATAATACAAATAAATTTTGGGTAATACCCAAATTCATATTATTCCCCAACCCATGATGTGACATCTGCGTATTATGACAAAGCTGAGATATGATTTCAAACTTAAAAGAAAATCCAAAATATGATCATTATAATAAAATTATTAGTTATGTGGTAGAAACTTAAGGGGGGACATGCTCAGCGTAGGTCAAAACGAAGCTTTTGTTCTATTTTCAAAGCATGATCCTGGACATACCTTAAACGTTGTAGATAATCTATTTATATAATTTTGAAGCTTTATTATCCTTTATATTTATTTTAAACATTTAATGACTGAAAGAATGAAAGAATAAAACTTCACTATGTATTTATTTGTCCAGGTCACTCCGAGGCTGTGCAGTCCCCAAGTGCCTGTCCAGGGAATCGGTTTCTCACAGAAACAGGGTAATGAATGATATACAAATTCTTTCTTTCGACCACGTCCGATCCCAATTGGATAATTTTTGAGAAATGGATCATAGTGACATGCTCAACCTATTAGATCCACATTCTGACTCCAAACACAAATTGAAAAAACAATATGTGTATTTGCCAGACCCAGGATTCGAAACTGGGAGCCATGACATTATAAGCCGCTCGACCATCGTGGGCTTCAATAAGGAGTAACAAATAATAAAATTTAATTAAATGCAGGTTATATTAGGTTATCGAATAGAAGAAAGCTAACCCTCGATGAAATAATTTCTCCCCTCAGGATCGCTCACTCCCTCTACTGGGCCTATGAAGCCGCTTCAGCCGCAGCATCAGCATCAGCAGCAACATCAGCAGCAGCATCAGCGGAGGCAACCTCTCACCTCTCCGGCTCTTCAAAACATATCCCCTGCCCTGCGAAACCTGTCCCCCGGTCTGCGGCACTTATCCCAGAGTCCAAGAAATATTTCCCCTAATCTAAAAAATATCTCTCCCAACCTCAAAATATCTCCCGCCTCGAAGAGTTCCTCTCCGGCAGCCAAAAGCCTTCCGCAAACCGCAGCCGCTGCCTTGAGGAATCTCTCGCCGGCCCTTCGGATTCCGCCCGATATTATGGCGACTAATCAAGTCGTGACCATGGTCAAGGATGCTTACGATTCGGATTCGCAAGACGTCATCTTTGTGGACGACAGTGCCGATGATACAAGGGTCGATCCCCCGAGACTGGAAGCGGACAGAATCGCCGGTCTCAACCCTGCTGCCTGTTCAGGGAAAGGTTTGTAAATTCATTAAACTATCGTTGGAACAATATGTAATCGAAAAAATCTCCAGTTTAAATTCATTTTACATAAATTATGATTGTTTTATTTTGATCCATTAGGTGGATACTGTCTGAGCGAGGCAGCTTCGCCATAGATAATATACGTAAAAGCCTCGTGAGGCAAAATGCTCAGTCAGTCAGTAAGTGACTTGCCCGAGGCAAACGCACGCACCGCCTCGCCCGAGCATTGCCGTGACCCGATCCAATCGTTCTCGGCTTATTGATGCTCAAAGGTGCTGTGCGCGGCTGCCTCGCGTGATGTTAATTTTGTTATTGCGCAGTGATTTTCGCGAAGCAAACGCCCGAGGTTGCTCGCTCAGTCAGTACGCGCCTATTTACAAGTTTTAGTTAGCTTCTTGTATTTTTATTTATTTGTATGACGACTGTTTGTTACTGACAAAAGACACAGAAACACTGACATGCAAAATCAAATCAGACAAGCTTGATGTGACCGTTTTTTTGTTATATTGACACTTCTAGTATAAGTATCGTAAATGAAGAATGTAATATTTTCTGTCACGGCAATAAATGAATTGCTTCCTCTCAATATTTTCGTTTGCCATTCATGTATTTGGCAATGAATATTTGTACATGGGTTTGCTAAGTTATGAATATCAACTAGTGGCGGATGTGTTTTACATAAATAGTTTCGTTATACGACATCACTGAAAAGTTGCATTTTACAATTTTTTATATTTTTTTTTTATATCTTACTGCGTTCTTCCGTCTTCCCCAATGCCAGGGCATGTTTGAGACCCTCGACTTTCTCAAGGTCATTTGTAAGTCGCAGCTCCACTTTCTGATTAAATTTAGGGCATTTAATTAACGGACTCATTCCAGTCTAAGCATTTAGGGGTTCATTAATATGGCATGCCTGATTGGTCAGGTTTTTTTGTTGAGAGCATCCGCTTTTCCATTTCCCTTAGTTACCATACGTGTTAGATAGTCATGCTTGAAAAAAGTTGTGAGAATTCATTGTTCTTTTAATTACTCACATTAAAAAAAAAGTACTGACTAACTCACCAATTATTATTAGTTGGATCCTAAAAAAAAGTTTTTCTTGAAAAAAATGAATTTAGGATAGATTTGGAGAGATGTCAGTATGTGTCCTATCTTAAAATTATTTAATTAGAATATTTAGGTACTAACGAGATATGCGAGACATCTCGTTTGGCGTGGCAGCCATACATTATTAAATGAGATATCTCGTCTCTGGCAGTGATCTGGTAAATCAACGATGATGCCTGACCGTGTCTGGCTGTAACAATTCTTACTTTTAGTATTATCATATAATATGTAGATCAATATTATACAGGAGGACCTCGACTTTCGCACATAATTGGTTCCTGAAAGTGTGTGCGAATGTTAAATGTTCGAAAGTAGAGGGAAGTAAAAAAAAAATTAATTGTGTGTATTTTAAAATATTTATTTATCAAGTAAATATAAGATGTTTAAGAGGTGTTTAAGAGACATGTTTAAGTGGGGTTTGCGGGTGTTTCACTTAAAAAGTTATCAAGAGTTAACTGTTTGTCACTCTTCTTTTTCTTATTTTAAATGGTAAATTATTAACTTTACAATATTGCTTAACTACTGGCTTGAAATGTAAAGTGAACCAATCTTTAAATATTAATTAACGCAGTAACCCAGGCTTTTTTTATTTGATTACCAAATGACTGGAAGCAATTCTTTATCTTTCCCTTTCAATGCTCTGGGATTTTCTGGTTGATAGATTAACATTGGCATCAATTTTAAATCACAAGCTTAGTTTCCACCAAGAAGCAATGTCAATCGGTTTTTAGAAGGTTTATGCCCAGGGGCAACTGATTCTTCCTTAGATAAGAATGTACGACTAGGCATTTTTTTCCAAAATAAACCTGTCTCATTTACATTAAATATTTGGCTGGAGGAATATTCTCCATCTTCAATAATTTTGGATAATGAGGAAATTAATTCTTTTGCAGCATCTTTATCCGCATCAGCCGATTCTCCAGTGAATTTAATATTATGAAAAGAAAACCTCATTTTAAAATTGTTAAACCAACCGTTACTTGCTTGAAAAATCGTGTTAGAATCTTCTTTTAATCTAGCCTTCCAATCTTTGTGCAAACTACGAGCCTTCGACTGTATAATTGAAATACTCAGAGGGACATCTTTTTGATGTTGGTCATCGATCCATGATGACAAAGATTTTTCCATTTCATCCATAACTATGCCGTGTCTTTTGGAAACAATCTTTAAAGATATATTTCCACAATTATCACAACATATCGTAGACCTGTTTGTATCATACGAACGTCCAATTGATGCATAAGATTCAGCGCTTTCAGAACGTCTAATAATTACCATCTTTGCCTCGATCGTGTGAAGTTCATGAGTCCTTGATTTTTTTTTGTTCGTATCAACACTGCAGTTTTTCCGTTTCTCACTCACTAAACCTATCCTACCTAACTCACAAGCAAAGTTACGGGTGTGAGCAGAACGCAATTGATGCAAGAAATGCACTTGCTTGTGAGCGAGCGAGAGGGGGATATTTTTACCCCACAGCGCCACGTTTTAAAAAAACGATTTTTTTTAAATGTGCGAAATAGCGAATTGTGCGAAAGTCAAACGTTCGAAAGTCGAGGTCCGCCTGTATTATGTGTAGAAGGGTATTGACTCTTTGGCGGTTCATCTCATATTAGCGCTTGTCTGCTTCACCGAGCAAATTGTTATACATATTATTAAGTGATAACCTGGCTTAGATATATCAAACATCGTCATAGGATTTAAGAATAAAAAAAAAACCGCGTGGGATGGTTCACCCTTTGAAGTCAACGATGTGAAGGAGTAAAATGTTTCAATAATATTTTTTTAGCATCGAAAAGGCCTCGATCTCCTTTGAACGGAAGCCTCGAGACTGTTCTTCCTGTGGAAAATGAAGTGTCGAGAAAAGGAACCAAAAGACCTCGTCGGGAACCCGGTGGAAGGAAGGCCAAGAAAAGAAGGTTTGAATCAAATTAAGAAATATATTAGTTGTTTCATTATTACCGGTGAATGCCAATAAACATAAACATTTTAAAGTCAATTTAAGGTCCTTGTGAGAATTTTGAAACACGACTTGTGAAATATCATTGTTAAGTTATGTTAAAAAATAATCATACCTATTCATAAATAATGTGAACTTTTCGCATTTTTATAGAAAGAGGCTACTTTATATAAAATAATTGTCCCCAGAGTATATCTAGCTCATCTTAATTCTTTGTAACTGGACTAATAAATTTCCTTTTCTCATCTATCGCTGCAATAGAAATCATACTAAATCGGAGAACCGGACCGTGGACCACAGCTTGGATCCGCCGGCGGCATCATCGGTGGGATCGCCATTTCTGCCCATCAGCTCAGCGTCCACGTCACCCGCTTTGTCCGCTGCTGGAAGCCTACGGAACGGAATCGCTCTGAAGGTCTCTTCGCCTGCCCCGCCTGTCTCGGCATTTGCTGTTGACGGGAGAAGTCGATCGCCCAAGCCGGAGCCGCAGAAGCCGAGGACGTCCAGGAAGAACGGCTGCAAAAAACCCAGCAACGACAGCATGATGGACGATTACTCGGCTTTTATCAAAAACAAAATTCCCACCAGCGGTAAAAAGGTGAAAACCACCAAGGAGCTGTTGGAAGAAATCCAAGCAAGAAAATCGGGAATGCCCGTCGCCGCAGAGAAGGAACCGAAAGTGCCCAGAGAAGACTTCCTCACGGCCTATGACAGCAAGAAGCTGGGTAAGAAGGACGCTCAGATAGTGAGTGCTATCATCGAATTGAACGATTCCAACTCCAGCTCGAAGACTGTGGATGCGCCCGCGGATAACAAAGAGGGGATCATCAAAACCGAAACCGCTGTGGAAGAATCCGATGAGCCCGTTAAGTTTGAACCGCTAGAAGTCATCCTGGCTAAGCTACCGCCGGTAGACAGAACCGCCGCTTTTGGAACAGATGACTTCGCTCCTGTGTGCACCTGCAGCGTCATATATAACACTCCCGTCGCAGAGGATAAGTTACCGGCCCCGCCTAAAAAGTCGATCTTCGAGATGGACTATGATGACGTGGCTAAAGATTCCGTTGTGGCAGCTGATGAAGATTCGAACATTGTAGTTCCCATCGTGCCTACCTACGAAGAGAAAATTGATCCATATTGTAAAGCGGCGCAGGCCTATCACCGGAGACCCTCAGATGTGACTGATTCGCAAATTTTAGTGGTGCATAATAGTTTCGTTCCTGGGGTGAACGGGACCCTCAACCAGAAGGAACCAGATGCCAACAAATGGCCTCCCTTGGCGTGCCAAACGGATGAGTGGGGACTTAGGCCGTACTACGACTGCTCCCGTGACTTGTTCCATAGTGTGGTTCCTAAGTATAGGTTTCTGGACTACAGTCTGGACGGATGCTTGAAAAACCTGGCGAGGAGCAATCTGGACAAATACGAGCCGGCGGAGGCGGCGGCCGACTCGCAGAGCTGGTTTTTGGATTTGGAGGACGCCCGCTTGAAGACTGACCACTATCAAACTATCGCCGACTCGCCCTTCAGTGAAAATCTCGACAGGCCTGGCTCCAGTTTAAGTGCTATGAACGTTGAAATTAATGTTAGTGATATTAAAGACAATAATTCTCAGGAAGCTAACGTCGTGACGATCAGTTTTGACGAGACTGCAAACGATGCCGCGACCAACAACAACGATCCCTCATTCAGCAAACCGGGAGAAGAGGACGAAGACTGCGACGATTCGATCGACGATGTCGTCTCTCGCTCCTCTCACGACCCATTCAAGACGGACATCCTTAAGGATGTCGAAGAGAGTAGGGAATCGTTAGTCGACGGTGACCTCTATCCAATGCCTGAACTCGTCGAAAGCGTAGCGCCGAAAACCTTCAAGAGGCCGAGGCAGTTCACGTACAGCGACAGTGTGACGCTTCTGCCCTTGAGTCTCGCCGCACTCAATGCATCCGTCGGGTATTTCGACAGTGAAGCCAGTGATACGAACAGAGGCGACCTGTCATGTGTGTTTAGGACTAAAGACCGTACGAATAGACAATCTGATAGTTTAAGTGATAATGTTAACAATAGCCTAACGTATCAGAGTATATCCGATGCGACCGTGACAGACTTAAAAGACCTGAGCGAGTCGTCGCTGGACGTCTTGAAACGAAAACGCAGGGACCGGCTGTCGTTTCTGGCAGAGCACGTCGATGACGACGCGAATTGTGATAGCTCAGATGCGGGCGGCGTGAGAGCCGCGGTCGGCGGTGCCTTTGACGCGAGTCAGGATAGAAAATGTTTAGGAGGCGGCTGCCCTCGCTGGATTTCGAAGAGCGACGCCTTCCGGGAGTGGCAGCAGCCCGTCGTTAGGACTTCTTATAACGGGGATCCCCTGACCGTGTTGCCCTACGTCGTGATAGACTGAATTTAATAAAGTACTAATCGGAAATGAATGGATATAACAAATGTTTGGAATGTTATTCTGTTATTCTCTACCAAAATATACCCTTTGCCAAAATACGTTACATTCATACATTATAATTTTAATGTTCTGATCATAATAATGCCTGCTGCACAATTTTTTGACTTTCAAATAAGTACTATTATTATATGAGTATACTTGTTACTTATTCATAAATTTATCATTTTTGTACTGATATAACGATACGATTGAATAACCCTTTCTGAGATTAATCATTATTTCAATTCTATACCGGAATATCTGTGTCGATTCCTAATTGAACTATAAAATATCATTGATCATTCCTAAATACATAATTCTATTAGGCAAAATCAAATAATCACATTTCCTCTCAAAATCAAGGTTTTTAAATTTAAATGAAAACTTAATGCTAATGCCATCATCTTAATTTTTGAATTATTTCCGTATTGAACTTAAGGTATCGATAAATGGTACCATTACTCACATTACTGAATGGTTATGTTCCTCTTAGTGCAAACTGGAAATATAACGGTTTTGCTTGTGTTCATTTTTGTTCTGTTTTATATTTTTAGGACAGTATTTACAACACATCATAAATTCTTAAACACAGCTCAACATAATAATTTTTCATTTTATTTGAGTATTACATAATACTATTAGGTTTTCTTATTATTATTTTCTTTGTAAAAACCTGTTAATTTAAAAACAGTAACTCAATATAATATGATCATCATATTATCTTTAGGCATTGCTCTTTCAGTATTATTTTTGCTTTCTTTGCTTGTTAACAAAATACATAATATATTTAGATTAATAATAATAAACAACAATAATAGAAATTAAAATGAATGGCATCAGTTATTTTGGCAATATGTTTTCTTTTAATACTTGAATCTGATTCCGTTATTTTGTTATATCAATTTTCATTGACAACTACCGTATTTAAAATATTACAAAAAAATGAATTATTAGGTATTCAACTCAATATTGACCTCTATTGTTGAATATTTGCCTTGTACTATAGTGTCATATATACATATATATATATATTAACTTATATATATTTACATTTTTTGATTGTTTCTTACATTCTTCTGTTGTTTGCGATGTGCGGAACCTGGTGTTTTGGCAATTTTTACAATTTTGACAATTTCTATTATCTTTGCAGTTTCAATCGTAGATTTTTTTTATAATGCGGCAACTACCATTGGCAATCGTAAATACAGTCGAACTTGGTTATTACGATCATGGAAATAGTGAGATCTCAGATGTAATGAGGAAACATTAGTTGACATTTTAGTTTATGATTTTCTTCATACATTTAATCACTTATATAACGAGCTACTTCTCGGGTATACCAAGCAAAACTGTTAATGTGTCGATTATTTAAAAACAACAATTTCGACCCTAAGTAATAAAACCCAACCGGGCAGTTAACTCGACCGATGCTGCCGGGATCGGATTACGTTTATGACACTAGTTAAGTATCTAAGTACCTAAATGTTGTTTTCGCTGACAACATTAAAAAAGTGTCCACGCATATGGTTGAAATTGCATGTAAAACATCCAAGCTTTGTGAAGTCAGTAGGTACCTACCAGCGCCGGCGGCTCATACCTCATTACAATAAACAACTTCTTTTGTAGTTTATGAATGCCATGCTTGTTTTGGGGATGTTTACGATGGTTTCAAATTTTTTATGTTCTATGTTTAAATAGAACGTGGCGCGAAAAATGTTATATATCGATAAAACGAGTAATGCTTATAACGAGCAAATTCAGTCGGTCCAATCTTCCTCGTAATAACCAAGTTCGGCTGTATGTAATTCGGTTTCTAGATAAATTTGTATTAAATGTTTATGGGATCATATTTGTTTAGTATATGTAAATTAAATAATGTATTTGGGGCCTCACATCATTCACATATTATTTTTCATAATTCCGGAATATATTTTCTACGGAGAGTTGAACGTAATGTTATTTAATATGTACCAACTAATTTGTCGTTCACAGTGTTTTTTCTTTAAAGACTTCCCCGCTAGCAAAATATTTTGAATGTCCGTATTTGTATTTCCGATTTTTTAAACTTGAACATAAATGAACACGATAGCACATGATTTTGCCCATATTGTGTGCATTTAAATTATTGATTACATATTTAAATGCGGTAATTAGAGTTCACGGGTGGACAGCGCATTATGTAATAATATGCAGAAGATACTCATTTCCTAAAGTAATGAGTGTTGTATGCATCAATGCCATTAGTCTGCTCTTATAAACAGATTCTATTAAATACATATTGTTACAATTTTTTTTAAATCAATTCATTTGTTTTCAGCAATTATTTGTTGAAATATAATTTAACTCAAGTATAAGTATTCCTCGAATTATAAACATCAAAAATTAATTAAACGAATAATCCGTTAAAAAGAAAGGGCAACCAATAGTATAGTATACTATGTACACATTAGGGTTGATTTGAAAAACAATAAGCCAATTACATATTATGTGGGTACTCTGATTATTTAAAATTACAAACCCCTTTTTTTTACAATATTCTCAATTCTCATGAAAATTATTATTTATGGTGACATCAAATTACTATGTTTATCTTCTTCCAACAAAACCAAAGAGAAACAATCACATGTATAATGGTTGCGAGAGATAAAAGCGGCATGATTGCAATGCCTAATCTTACTCCGATGGCGCATTTTATTTTAGAGGTGAAAAATCATCTGTCTCCAATCTTAAGAAATGAACTTTGATGGAAACACTGTGAATTTGCAGCGACTGTATCATTTAAGAAGGTGGCTTGCATTCAAAAGTGAGAGAAAAAATATTCAGGGATAAAATTAATGTTATCAATATGATATGATATTCCATTTTTAATTTTGTACCCTCCTCTGTATCTGTTAATTTCTGCAATTCAATCGTTTTCCATCAATAGTAATTTCAAAATATAATAAATAATTATTCTTTTGTTAGGTTACCTATTTATAATTCTTTTCTTATTGCTCCTGTCTTTAAGTGATAACTTCCATAAGTATAATAATTATTTCGTGTTAATACTATTGCTTTTGTGCACTATGTTTTTTTTTGTTTCACGCACTATGTTGTATGCATACACAATCATAAATCATAGTATAGATTTAATTTATTTAGAAGTTATTTGTATTTGTTTAGTCATTTTGTAAATATTATTAACACATAGTGAGTTTGAATCTGCTAGCGGAATCTGATTATGAGTTTATCAGGCATAGGTAGTACCTATAATTTTATTGTAACGCAATTAAATGTCTCACATTTGAATTATTAAAACGAATATTACATACTATAATTTGTACTGAGTTTCCTACGTATTAAATTTGCTAAACTCAATTCAGTCTAAACAATAAACTTACAATAAATTATTTTTTGCAAGAAAAAGTTATATGAAAATTGTTTTGTAACATGAGTTTTGTTCCCACTGTGAACTTTATCGAGATCAATATCAAGTTTATCAAGTCTACTTGAAAATGCTTATTGACGTGTGCGAAGTACGTGTCATAAATAAAATTTTATATACAGTGCAACAATACCAAGTAATTAACATATTTTATAAATTATCTTGAAATATTATCAAGTAAACACTGAATTTCTTGAATACATTAAAGTTCGATTGGGATAGAATTTTCCGATTGGAATTGTAGTGTGTGTAATAGTGATAAATTGATATTCCTATTTGATTTTGTTTCTTGTCAAGTAAAGAATATTCATTAAAATTATGATGATAATAATATTCATTCTTTTATTTTTTTCAAATCTTGGATTGCTAGATTAATCAAATTTCTATGGAATCTAAATAGGATCATTATTTACATAATTACCGTTAAGTTTCCCAACCTGTGAAAAATTACTAAAAAACAAACTCTAATGTGCGTACACCCACGGTGGCCGCGCGGCTTAAGCTTTGGACTATCACGCCGTGGGTCCCAGGTTCGAATCCTGGGTCTGGTCATATTGTTTTTCAATTTGTGTGTGTCAGGGTATGGACCTAAAAGTGGGGCCACACCGAAAACAAGTCGCGCGACAACTCGTTAAATTTTACGATAAGTATGATAATTATCGTAAAATTTCTTAAGCAATTATGATAATTATCGTAAAATTGAACGAGTAGTCGCGCGACTTGTTGCCGGTGTGGCCCCACTTTAACAGGTTGAGCAAGTGGCTGACATCCATTTCTCGTAAAAAACAAAATCTGTTAATACAAACCTCTACACAGCGGAGGCCCATAATATGATCCTATTAGGATCGGACATGGTCAGAAAAAAAAATGTGCGTAAAAAATAAGTATTTATTTGAAATATGTATTTTCTTTTAATAATACTCGGATGTGAGACTTTTGCATTGACGAATGAGTAATCTCCATACAAACGCTGTTATATTTGTCAATTACAAAAATGTACAGATTAGAAAGTTACCATTGGATAAAACGTGATTGATAAAACCTATTTTTATTAAAATTTATATTGAAAGTAGAATTAAATTGTATAATTTCAGGCCAATAGCATTCCTTCGTGTCGATAAATTAATAATATGTATTATCCACATTACAGAAGTTTTGTGCAAATCAAACAGCATTTGTATTTTGGTAACTTGTTTTTGATTATTACAACAGAAATGTATAAATTATAAATCACCATAAAAAGGGGACGTCCATAAACATAAAATTCCACTTTCATCTCTATTCCATAATTAATTAAAACTGCGATACAAATTTCCATGGAAGGCTACAAATTACAGGTCCTCGAAAATTCCAACCCCCAACACTACATTTTACACTTGCGATTGAAAAAATAATGCTTTTACGACTAAATACATTTATTTTCTTTGATTGATTTTTGCATAATATGAAATTCATCAAAAAGTGAAGGACTTAGTTTGTGATATAATATTTTGTATGAAACATGATGTGCTACCAAGTCAGCATCTATCTGTGTAGTACCTCTGCGGTGGAGGATGAGATATTAAAGGTTTATGGTGGATTGATAAAATATAATAATGCTGTCGAAATTTGTATCACGGTCTGGTTCCTTGAATTTTAGAATCTTATAGACTACAGAGACTTGTTTTTTTGTATGATTGTCTACCGCGGGACAAAACATGTTGGAAAATATTCCTTTTTTGTTAATTTTTGGCTTATTAATGTTACTTTTTCGCCGTTAAACGGTATTGTGTCTTGAAGCGTTTTGGTTTTTCTGGCAGCACTGGTGTTCACATAGATTTATTGTAATTTTGTTGTGAGCAACATTCAAGTGATAACTGATGATATCAACATGTACTGGTTATCTCTTGACCTATGATTTTTTTATAACCTTGACCTTTTTTGGCACTTCCCTTTTTAAGAAGTATGTTTTTAAACAACATCTACACAATAATTATTAAACCAGATGAAATTTTTTTGTATACATAGCTATAGCTGTGCATAACATATAGTATTGTCTACTAATCATTGTCAATTGAATTTAAAATTGCAGTATGGTACAATATAAACAAGACTCATACTAATTTCTATTCTAAATTTAACTTTAAGCTTTTCTGTAATCGCATATCTGAATACTTTGGTATCTGTCAAAAGATATAAATCTACAAATTAAAACTGACAAAATATTAATACAGAATTTTTTTATCTAATTATCATGTTCATGTATATTGTGTACTACAGTAGAACCTCATTAATAAGAACACGGATAATTCGAAATTCGCCGTAAAAAAAAGTCCCTTGAACATTATTTTCATAATACAGAATTTTTTTATCTAATTATCATGTTCATGTATATTGTGTACTACAGTAGAACCTCATTAATAAGAACACGGATAATTCGAAATTCGCCGTAAAAAAAAGTCCCTTGAACATTATTTTCATATAAAACCATACCCTTAATTCAAATTTCGTAATTTGAAATTATTTCAGAGTCCTGGCATATAAAAATATTCAATAAATCCTAATAAAGTACACTATTTCATGAGCCAGTCATTGAAAACTGTGACAGACTTTTCGTAAAAAAATCTAAATTATTACATCATAAATTACTTATTTTAAGAAGGTAATAAAAATAATCCTGACATTTTATGACCCATTAACACACACGCACCGGAAATTTGATTGGCACATCTATGATCGTAAACGATATTGATGAATTTTTTTTTTTAAATTTTAATATTTTCCCCCCATACATTTCATAATTTGTAATTCGATTTTTTTTTCGATTTTCAACCCCGTGGAATTTGTATTAACGAGGTTTTACTGTATATATTATAAGAGTTGTCTATTTTCAAAAACCGATGTCCACAATTAAATATTTGTGATATGATTGGGTTCAGGCGTTAATGGTCGGTTTCAACATTAGTTTCCCACTCGTATGGCGGTAGGGTGTAGGCGATGGCATAGAGATATTCAAGTAAAAGTACACCCAGCGCGTTTTCACCAGTTTGCTGGATGGGAAAGTCGCCAGTGAAGGCAAGGCATACACAATCTATTTTCCATTCAAGTATTTACCCATTTTTATTAGCCGGCAAATCCTTTATTGTAATAAATGTAACCAACATAAAATTAGACATATCTGCATTTATCATTTTAATTAATCAGTTTCTCTAAATCGTTAAGTTTTTAAACATTTTTTATGAATGCTTTTGTCAGGTTTTGAAAGTTTTGAAACACATTGAATATTTACATATTTTTTTGTTTAATTTGACCATATTATTATGTGGACTTACTGGTTTTTTGGAAATAGATACTTCATAATATGTACCTACTATTTAAAATACAAACTTAAATGCATTCGGTAGATGTTGAGAGCAGAAAACATAAAAAAGTTTAAAAAAACGGTCAGTGTGTACCTTCGCATATTCAAGTGCTCATGCATTTGATTATGGACATAATAATGTAACAAGGAACACATTCTCAATTGGTTATTTATTTCTTTTTTATTAATTATATACAGGCTCAATGTTACCTCTCGGTAGCAATGTACATGGTGCAGATGCATATTACGTTTGACCGTTTTACTTGATATTTGTATTAATTTATACGCATGGTGTTTTCTCATATTCATTGCACTGAGTGAGTGCAGCACGTCTAAATACAATAATGCCATTCGCAAACTTTTAATCTCTCCATATGTCAGTATTAAAACAGTAGAAACATTGTAAGCAGTATTGTTGGTGCCAAAATGAATACGTAATAAATTATTGTGTCCAATCTCTTGTAATGTCTTCGAAATATCTATAAATTAACAGCATATATTCTTTAATTAAAAAATATTTTGAACTTCATATTTTTCCGGTGTAAACCTCAGATTAACCAATTTAAAATTTAATTTACTATATTATGCTTATGTCGATGAATATGAAAACTCATGCATATCTTATTTATGTTTGATTTGTTAAATGACATCACTATTCAGACAATGGTATATAATATATTGAAAGATCAAATAGATAACAGGCGTTATTTATAATAGAAATCCTAGATACCCAAAACAAACTATTGTATGTCTTACTTACTTACTTGTTTTTTTTATTTCATAAACACTTTCAGTTTACAACACAGTATGTTCGAAAACTAAGGTTAATAATAATTCTTATTTATTTAAATTATTGTTAGTCAGTCAGAATGTCATGGCAACACAAAATGAGACCTTTTATTGATTTATTGTTATCTATACAGAAATTTTTCATTAAATTTACATAAATGCTATTATGTTTAAATCATAACATCTTTTTATAATGACATCTATGCTTAAATGCTTTAATTAATAGCTCTTTAGTTTTGGTTACTGTTTATTTAACACAATTCAGAGAGAATTTAAACTTTGAAGGGTCGCGTTTTATGGTAAGGGGCAATATATGTATTCTTGAAAGTGGATCTGTATACATAATTTATGTTTGTGTTAATCTAATGTGTTCTGTATTAATTATTTTTTGTATTATCTCATCTTTTCACTCATGAATGACCGTCACTCGTGTAATCATTTTTGTATTCTATTTCTTTACGTTTTCTCTACCAATAAGGTGTTCTAACTTGTGAAATCATAATAATTATTATTAAAATAACGAGATATATATATTTGATTGTACTTATAATAATAATGCTATCATTATTACTTGAAAGTGGAACGTTTGGATGCTGTCAGATTCTCGGAAAGATCACACCAATGCCGGACACACCTATGAAGAAGAAGAAGATTTATAAGATTGTGTTAATATGCCCTCAGTAATAAATTAGCCGTTCTTATATTTTTACTCTGTCGATTTTGTAATCAGCCGGGTGAGAAGTATGAGGACGGTTTAGGGGTCGTATATCCAAAGATGGCCTTCAAAGCCGAAAAACAATATAAATTGTGTTTATCACTGTTGGAAATAAAATGCCATATTATTTTTCCAAAGTTGTTTATTTTCATTTCATGATGTATCCCAAATAATACAGTGTGCAAAGACGTTAAACGAAACCTCTATTGAACCAAACCAGAACCAAAATGAGGTGATATGGATGAAACGAGTACAAGTGACATATTTATAGAGTAGTTTTCATTTCAACACATGCCTGTTTGCAGTGACGAACCAAAATGAGGTGACATGGATGAAACGAGTACAAGTGACAAAAATTTATAGAGTAGTTTTCATTTCAACATATGCTTGTTTGCAGTGACGTCCTGAGACAAAATGCCGCCCCATGGCAGCGAAAAAAGGCCGCCCCATTTTTATATAGTATTTTTCATTATCCTTTCATGACAAAAATTTCTAAGAGATGTGTTGTATAGATACATTACTGACAAAATATATAATACATATATACTAAATTTAATTGCTATCTCTGCTTCAATAGAAATATTGTGAGTCCATGGTTTCAGATACATTTAAAAATACACCTGGCAACTTCCAAATTTGCAAGTGACTGGCAAAAATATTTGGATGAATTTTAAATTAGGCAAGTATGTAAGTAACTACCTATAATTAAAAAATGTGCACATGTCATTGCTGGTCATCAAGAACGTGATCTCCAACGACAACGGAAGTAAACTAGACATCGCGAACCCGACAAAAAATACACTCCTGTTAAACCTTGTAGGCATGTTAATTAATACATTTTGTTTCAAACCAGTGAGATGATTTTTCAATGGAAAGATATATCTGTTATTACTAAGTTTAGGTAGCTATTTCTATATGTGCCTAATGATTCTCCTCAATTTGCCGCCCTTCGAGTAACTGCCGCCCCCAAGCGACGCTCAATCTGCCTACCTCCACGGGACGTCACTGCCTGTTTGGGATTCAAACATATTATAATGTGTTTAGTACGAAAACTTATAATCATTTTATTCTAACATTCGATTATATCTCATAGACATGGTGTACTAAATGTATATAATACTAAATGTATGTATATAATATATATAATAGTATATAATTTTATTATTTTGGCCTGACCTTACCTTCGAACAATGAAGACGATAATATACAAACATATTAATTTATTTTTTTGGATAGTAATGGATCATTTGGGAACAAGACCTTATTTATAAAATGTTGGAAACAGTTTGTAGAATTACAATACAAAGCTGATTTACTAAACTTGTTCACCGGTGTACTTGTATTTCTTCAATCCTCAGCACCTCATATGAAAGTCAAGCTGCAAAAAAGGAGTAAGGACAATTACAAATTATTATTTTTTCTGGGGTTCAATCAGCTGTTCAATTCAGCCACACTACAAACATTAATGTCATCAAGTGCTGTAATACCAAGATCATAAGACTACCTCCGGGTATAGTTCAAGCTTTTCGAGAGTACGCATTGCAGGAACTGTTATGGAGCATGGATTCGCTATGTAGGTACCTACTTACCATACCAGCTGAAGAATTAATTTTTTCACTTGAAGGCACTTTTAATGTATAAAGATTTCTAAGGCACCCTAAAAAATACCAGCTTATGGGTTAAGTAAATATCGAGTGCTTAAAGTCAGACAACGTTATCTACAAAAAAGTGTTTTTTTGAGATAACGTTATTTTACATTTACGGCTACATGATAGTCAAACAACGTTATGTCAATCTTTTCTAATTTCTTATTAAATCGTCAGTAAAGTTTAACGCTAACTACATAAGTTACCCTTGTTTTCATATTTTTTTTAAACTATCCCTATAAATTTTAACATCATCATAAGCAAGATAAATGTACAATACACAATACATTATAAAATAATAACATTAGGTTTTAAATAAACATTTCCCTTGTTGAGTAACAAGAATCTAAAATAACGATTTTTGGCTCTCCTGTAAAGTTGCACTTTTGTAGATAGTGTTGTTTGACACTAAGCCCTCGATATGTTGTTCACCTCACAGTTTCTCAAATCTTGGAATCGAACTAGACAGCTAGTCAGGGACATTGCTAGGAAAATTGGCATCCTCAATCATACATACTCAAAATAATGTTGACCCTTACTATTTTTAGTGTCAATGGCGTGCGGTCCATAGATGCTGTAAATAAGAAGCATGCCCAAAAATGTTCCATGAAGTACAGGTATAAAATTCTACAATAATAATTGTATAACACATAAATTTATTCTCTCACTATCTTAAACAGATATATGTAAATTTATAAAAAAACTGTTACGCAAGCACACACAGGTGTTTTCAGTCATGAAACTACTATCATATTATTCAGTTTAAGGCAACGCATGACCTGTTTTCTCAGTGGTATTATTTTTTTTGTAAACTAGTTTGTTAAGCTGGCATAAGTGCTGTTCAAAAACATTTGCATATCGTGATACAAGTTGATTATCCATGTTAAGCTACATCAGTGCTCGAAATGGAAAAATTCACGAACAGGAACGCTGTATAATTTTCCGAAACTAAGTACTTATGCTAATCCTTTCTTTACGTACGTACGTACTTTTGATATAAAAATGCAACAATAAACTTTAAACTTCTTACGTGGATCTATATTGGGCAGGTTGGTAAGGATTGTCAGCGCCGCAGGCGAAATAATCTTGTTTTAACAAAGTATACCGTCAAAAATTGTATTATTCTTTATTTTTACTTTATCTACCACTATAACCAGTGCATGATACCTCTACCACCACTCGTCACTGATTATAACTTACTGTCTCATTTGGGATAGATAAGTTTGTAATTAATTAGTCATAACAAACAACATATCCACATAAGTACCTTATAGATTCAAATTAAAAAAATATTTACGTAGTTATAGAAAATTTTACAAATTCCATTTAAATACGAGCACAGAATATCAAACATCAAGAAATAGTATTAAAATAGTGTTTAAAAAATAAAGAAATAGTATTAGAAAAAACAGTAAGTGCCTACCTATACCAAGAATTTATAAAATAGCGTTCACATAAACTCGTTCTCACGCAGGTGGAATATACGATTATCCGAAGCGATTTGGTTGAACATAGTTATTTCCTGCCCAATTATCATTAGCAATTATTGCACCTTGGCAGAACAAACAACTAAGATTATCAAGAAAGTTATAAAATAATATATAATAAAATCAATACTAAGTACCAATAATGGCAGAGTTCTCATTTGTACTGGGTAGATATAAGTTGGAAAAAGTACGTAGCCTAAATACCTAGCTCTCTTTTTAACTTTCAGAATACAGTATGTAAGCATACGTCTTGAGAAATCAATCGGATAAAACCATGGATAGTATCCACTATCCACACATTTTGAACCTTCTCCACTATAAGAAGGCCGTACCTACATCTAATAAAAGTTTCAAGTCATCCAAACAACGTAAACATAGCATTATTTGTAATTAAATTACCAATGGTGTGTCATTTTCATTTATATAAGATAAAACATGACGGAAGGTGAAACTCAGGTTGCTAAGCGCGATTCTTATAGAATAATATAAAATTGTCATTAATTAGTACCTACTATATTCAACATTATAAGGACTAATATTGTATTGTATGCATGTTATGTTACAATGGTGATGCTTTGGTTACAATTATTGTAATATACATCTACCACCGTATTTATTTAATAATCTATGACTAACACCACCTAAGATAATTAGATGTCCGCACTGGACACATAGGTACCTAATTTGTTAGTACCTACTTATTCTAAACGATTCAATCTATATTGTTTGTCCTTCCCTACTCACGTTATTATTGCCATGGAAATGATAATAGGTACCTACATACAATACAGATATTATGATAGTCGTACATTTTTATTAAAGGATAATATTCCTATATTTTTTTTAAACAAATTTACAAACAAAAATTAAGTAAAAGTTCTCTCCACACTACCTATGTATTATTTCTATTATTTTTAAAGTCACAAGCTACAATGCATGTAATAATAATTGTAATACAATAGGAACGTCCCAAATAAATAAACTCTGCAGAAGGCTATTCAATATTTTCTGCCCAAACCATCAATGGCCCAAACACATTTTTGTAGAAAAAATCATTCATTATTCATTGTGAAAATTGGGGTTTACGACTTATCATAAATATTTTTTTAACACAAGTCAAGTTGTTGAGATGATAATAATTATTGAATCACAGAACAGATGTTGCCACTGTATTGTCCACCGGAAAGAATTCCTAATGTTTTAGCAGATTTACACGAAGTACCTACTACGTAATTAAGCCTTCATTATTTTTATAAATATCCACAAAATTATCAAATTGTGCGTGTGGCCAGAATTATCTTAAATCAGTTTGGATACCAGCGACAATAGTATATAGGTATATATGTAATAATATAATTAAGTATGTAAAAATGGCGAATTTGTATCCCACAGGAAAGTATTAAAAACGATAATTGTAAGGGTGATTATCCACTTAGTGTTACGAACAAAAAGCGAATTTAACATAATAGACTTTTTAAAATATTATATTATAAAGCCTATTATAAGGAAAGTATTCATCCACAGGTACTCATCATGACCTATGGCAAATAAATGAATGAATGTAGTAGTTATATCACAAGATTTATTGTACTATAGTCGCAATTCAACAATAATGTAAATTACAAAACAAATGTAAACATCGTAAAAAGAGGGGTTTACGACACGTCATAAGCTTTTTTTAACAAAAGTTAATTGTTGAGATGAATACCATCTGTTGCCACTTAAATGGTTATTGGAGTGAATTCCTAATGTAATGTAATGTGGTTTTAGCAGATTTACACGAATTACCTACTACTTTATTATACCTTCATTATTTTTATAAATAACCACTCAATATCATTTTTTAAATGATCAAATTGTGTAGGTATGTGGCCAGCGTTACGTTACCTGCGACAAAATATTTTTCAATAGTTTCGGTTAACACGTTTCGCCTGATGACATTTTTGACCAACTTTTAGAACAATTTTTTATTAAAAAATCAAGTTAAACACACAGTTAAAATTAAAACACAAAACTTACTAGAATGTAGCAAAAAAACACCAAACTAATAATATAAACAATTTTGTTTAGAAACGTATTTATATCTTAAATAATACAAAATATTTTAAAAGGCAACTAATAGGAATATTATACCGGATTGCACGAGTCAAATTATCAAACTTTTTTGTACTAATTTAACCATCGAAAACACAATTCATTCACCCGAAAATAAATGGCGAAGTAATAATTTTTGTCACTCCGAATAAAATAATATAATAAATTAGTAGGTAAGTAAATTAACAATGCGTAAGTCAAAGGCAAGATTGTATTGAGATTTGAAATGTTTCATCCTTTAGAAATTATTAAACAATGTATACTTTATTTTTTAAGAGTTTTCAAATAGTGTCAGCAAGGCACATTTTTTTGGGTAATAAAGTAATTTACGCTTGCAGCTGGTTGTTTCTTGTTATTTAGACAATGCATTTAGGCATGGACATATCGACACAAAATAAGAAGGTTGAAAGAAATTTAGGGATGTCATAATTTTTATTTTTAACCCTTGCACGCCCGGCATAACATAACTTCGTTAATTTTTAATTTTGAGAAAAACTTTAAAAGATACATTCATTTATAATTATCTCAATCTAACGAACCGCAACGCAATTTTAAATGAATCCACGAGCCGGAACGGTATATTTTGGAATTCCACGAACCACAACGGCGCTCCGGTGCGTTCCTGTCCATTCCGAGCGCTGAGCTACATGATATAGCCAAAGTACGCCAACTTTCTAGTTATAACTATCGTTGTAGCTACGCTTACCATAATTATGAAACTCTAAACCGGGACAGGATCGGGGTATAGGGCAAAGAAACAAACTTAACCACCAAAAATTGTTTTAATACCTATTAGAAGTATGTACAAAAGAAGAATGCAGAAGGTCTGCTGCAGCAGAAATTTAAATTATTTTATTTATTGTACCAGTCGTACTTCTCACTGGAATGAACCTTTATTCGCATCCTCATCATTATATACGCTACTACGGCCAATCATGAAGATTTATTATTGACAATCATTCATACGCGGAACAACTGCTGGGACAAAATGCCAAACCGGCCGGTACGCCGGGACCAATATGTGAAACCGGGACGTATGGTAAGCCTAATTATAGCTCTCATATGAGTACAATGTGCAACATACAGAAAAGCCTATGGTACTCGTAGCAGGCGGTTCTGCTGGTATTATTTGTTATAATTTATATTTATGCTCTAAAATTTGCGAATTAAAAATGGCGAACACAGATGTACTAATAACAGGCTACAGATATGGAAGTGTACTGCAGTGATTCCCAACCCGGTATCACGGAACCTTGGGGTTCCACGACAACTCTTTAAGGGGGTACATGCTCAGCGTAGGTCAAAATGGAACTTTTATTGCATTTTCAAACCATGATCCTGGATGCTTACTGGAACGCCGTTGGTTGATTTCTATACACTTTAACTTATATTACTAACTGACGTTTCATCGTTTGTTTACGTAAGGAATTGCAAATGGCCGACAATAATAAATTCGCTGCCTAGGCAACGGAGCAATTCTAAACTATAATATTATACTGTATAATTGTCACGATGCAGTATCATACTGTTGCGTAAAGGTAGTGCGTTCGGCTGATAACCGAACAATCGGTGGTTCGAATCCAATCGAGTGCGTTTTTTGTGTGAAAAAATAAATTATGTGTTACATGTCACACGCCAAAAATACACTCAGATTTGATTTCCCAAACGCGCCAAAAGAAGCATAACTTCAAAAAATATCTAACCTAAAATTTCAAAATAATGTGAGTAGGTAGTGTTTTAAAGTTGGTCACGTAAAAAAAACCTTATGTCTGTTTACCCTATTACCAAAATAGTTTGAGTTTGTACTTTTTTTCGCAAGCTTTAAGGGCGGACGTGCTCAGCGTAGGTCAAAATAGAGCTTTTATTGCATTTTCAAACCATGATCCTGGACATTCCTTAAACGTTGTAGATAATCTATTTATATAATTTTGAAGCCTTGTTATCCTTTATATTTATTTTAAACATTTGATGACTGCAAAAAGTATTTTTATTACATAAAATAGTGTTCTTTTAAGCCTCTCGCTCTAATGTTTTAGAATTTAGTCATATTTCAGTACAAGAATGTGCAGCGGTGTTAAGATTTTTTACATCTATTAATTTTTAAATGCATTTTTAAAACCATTAGTATAATTTATGACGAGATTATTTTTGTAAAATATTTACGATAATAAATTATATTGATAATCTCTGTAATCCCAAATTTGACAAGAATTAGGCATTTTATTATTCAAAAAATGGGCAAGATTAACACATTTGAAGATAATCATAAACATACTAATTATAAGCTATGTTTTTGACCATTCAAGTGTATATTAATAAAAGTAAAAACGCCACAGTATGATACTGCATCGTGACGATTATACAGTATGATATTATAGTTTAGAATTGCTCCGTTGCCTAGGCAGCGAATTTATTATTGTCGGCCATTTGCAATTCCTTACGTAAACAAACGATGAAACGTCAGTTAGTAATATAAGTTAAAGTGTATAGAAATCAACCAACGGCGTTCCAGTAAGCGGTCCTTTTTTTTGTGTAATTTAACAAGATAATTAAGAGCTAGTCAAAGAATCTAGTTTATCACAAGTTTTGTTTTTGTTTTGTTACGCCAAAGAAGTATAACTTCTAAGGCTGCTACATAAGTACACACACCGATTTTTTATTATTGAAGTAGCGAGAGTTTTACTTCAGAGAAACATTTTAGTAACAACAAGGAATGAAGGAATAAAATATGAGGTACCTATATCAGTTGTTGTTATTGAACATCATCGCCTACTACGCACTGCTCATTTTGTTTCTGTCAAAGCTTTGGTGTTGCTACCTACTTATTGCATTTTTTTAATAATCCCATTAGTTTTGGATAATATAGAAGTATGTTAAAATTTAGCTCATGTATCCGAAGTATAGGCATAGTATGAGTAGATAGTTTTTTTTTAATTATTTATAACCATGTCCTTGATTTTTCGTACAAGGTGAGTTAATAATTTTGAACAGAAAATCACATAAATATATTGTGTCCTCACTGGATCAAATTCAGAGCTCTCGGATAGAAGGCCAGTGCATTCACGAGAGCCGCCTAGTGCAGGGGTCGGCATAAGCGGCTCATTGCATAGACGTTTGCAGCTCTTCAAACATAAACTTCAATTTCACCTCAGCTCAAGCAGCATTATAAGGTATTAAGAAAAATGAAGAACAGTTTTGGTGAAAGTTTTCACCAGTTCAGAGCAAATAAGACTACACTACCTTTTATCGTACATGCTCTCAAAATAAATGTCAATGAACTTTGACACCGTTTGACACAGATGCTGGTTCACTCCAGATCCAGTTAATAGATTTTAAAAGCAAGGAACTGTGGAGCAACAAATTCACAGATCTGACCAGCCGCTTGAAAGAACTCAAATGAGAAAAATCCAATTTGATTCATCAGCACAAGTGGACAGCTATAAAACAACTGCCTTAAATAGAAACAATAATATTTGATACATGGAATAGTTTACCTGAAACATGTGACATGTAAAAAAACTAGCTTTTGGTATTCTCACAATCTTTGGCTCTACATACTGTTATGTTTAAAATAATCATCACCTAAAATATTAATTAATTCAACTGGTCACACCGACTTGTCTTGGGACGACCTATCTTCGCGAGTCGTGTGGACAAATTTGGCGCTGTTTGAATTTCCGGAGACAATGTCAGGTCGCGTGGTGCGACAGTAGAAACAAGGCTTTTTGATTTTGGCTGCCGCCCAGAACAGTCGTGCTCCGGTTGGGTATACCCAATATCAATCATGGACGTCACCTAACGGAGCACGATGCAGCCGTCGTGTCAATAGTCTCTGATCGTTCCAATTTGGGTATTTTAAAACTATTTATTTGATTCACCATTCTTCCTTTATTTCTTTTCAAACTTAGCCGCTTGTATTTAAAGTTAGTATTTCAAATTTCAGTATCGAGCTGCTTAATATCCATTTAATGTATTTTTTAATTCTTGTCTTTGTGATAATATAGTTTCTGTCAAGTATAAATCGCTCTTTTATTTTATTTGTTCCCATATTCCACACTATTAAATAATTATTATCTTTCACGGTCGTAAGATCGTGTGGCGCCCAGAAGTTTATTATGTACATCCTAAACCCTGGATTGCACGAGCCTTCAGACGTGTAATCCTTTTTTATAATTCAAATTCCAGTTATCAGTTGCGAGATTTCTAAAGGAATAGCGGAGTTCGGCTTGGAAAAGATCAGGTGACGTCACGAACCGGTTTCATGTCTCATGCTCATACTATTAACTATTTTACTTTATCTTACTTTATTAGAGACCCTTTTATTTTGTAATTGTGACGTCAAAAATCACAATTACAAAATTTTATATAACAATACCTATATATGCGAACAAACATTCTCATCTATGAACCAAATAAAAAATAAACTTAGAAGCAGAATGACGGATGAAAATTTACAATCACGTATTCAATTAAAAATAAGTAGCTATTTGCAGATATAGTAAAGCTATCAAAAGCGATGCATGGACGCCGGTCTAATTAATTTTTTAAATAAAATTTTTTTAACTTTACCCCGCCCCCTATAATCCATATCCATATACATATGTATATTATATAGGCGGCTCTCTGGTACCTTTGTTATCCTGTTTCCTTTGACAATTTGGCTCTTGTCACTTGACAAACTGCCGACCCCTGGCCTAGTGTATAGATATAGTTATTTGTCCGTCATGGCATTATTTAGTAAATAAAATGAAACAAAATCGTTTCTAATTGGAAATAGAGTATATTTATAAATAAACAAATGTAATAGGAATATTTTACAACAATTATTCATTTATAATATATATTTCTTGGCTGCTTAGCAGCATATCTTCTTCAATAATAGTACCTCTATACTATTTATAACTAGTAGGCATCTCTAAACCCCTACTCACAAAATGAATACATTGGTGTGAGACCAGCAGATTTTTTCCCATTCTGACAAAAACTTGAAGTTTCAATATTATTCATCGTTGCGACCAAAACTTTATAACCTTTCCTTTTGAGACTACTTACTGTTTCATGGTACACTACATCGAAAGCTCTTACCAGAAAAAACATCTAGAATAAACAACTAACTGCTTTTGAGTGGATGTTTCTATCAGAACAGGAATACATTTAATTTTTTTTTTAACATAATTCGATACACAATCCCGACTTCACTTCAATATTTTGGAAACCATTTCAAATAATGTTATAATTTAGTTGTTTAGATTCAGAAGTACAACTTTGCATAGAGTAAAATATGGGAAAAAAAATCCTTCGATTTCCATTAAAGTTTCATCAAAAATGGTATAGTAACCTACTCGATATAATTTAGTCATTCAGAATCGGTTTATAAAATTTGCCAAGTTCTACTTTTAAATCTATACAACTGATATCTTCACAACAATAAATTAATATGAAATAGTAGTATCTGAAATTTTTTATGAAAATTCATAAAATTTTGATTTCCAATAATTTGACAATAATTATTGAAGTTGGTTTCTAATATTTTACATAACACAGCCTTATAAAATTTAACATATTATTTTTTTATTTCATATGATCGAATCGATAGACAGGTATTATGGCATCTACCTTGATAATCATTTTAATAATTTCATGTAAAACGAATTAAAAACAATCAATTTATGCGGATTAATAAAAACTCTTCCCGAATCAATAAATAGTTTTACTTACTTAGACATTTAAATTACTGTCAAAAACCAACTGTCAATAATCAAATCTATCAAAAAGAAAAAAGTAGGTATGTCCATCGAGTCCTTCAGATAATATTATTCAATAATATTGTTTTTATAAAATAAATTATATTCGTTCTTCCCTAAAGTGATAAATATTTTTACAACAAAGGTAGGTGAGAAATATTGCTCATCATTTCAAGTGGATTTTTTATAGAGACGAATTTTGAATGAAGTGTTTGGTTTTCTATTCGAAATGCCGATGTTTGATAACAATAATAATTGCAATTTTCATTCAAAATTTACTATTTACAAAATATGTACAATATTACATTTGCGTCAAAATAATACAAATTAGCGCACTTTCAAATAACGTGTTTTAATTTAAATTTATCTAAGATTTACGACAGTAAAATAAGTAATATGTACCAAAAGTTTCATTGACTGTCAAAAACAGCAACATTCACAGATTTGTAAATAATTTAATTTTTATGTTTAGAGATGGTGTCATCCGCTTTGCTGAATATTGGCCAATCAATCAATCATCATTGGTGCCTGAAGATGCCGAAAGGCGAAATCCGGGTCGCCAAAAACGACTCAAATGGAATAGTACAAAACTTAAATCCATTAGAATTTAAATTCCATCAAGTACCATCGGTCGATAGTATTAATATAATTAATTAATTATTAAATTATGTGGATAAAATATTATGAACAATGAAATAAATTAAATCATTTTATTTTATTTGCATGAATGCGTTCCACCAAGAATTGAAATCATAGAGCCTTTTCACACGGACGATTTACAGGTTTTTCGGAGATCGCTGGTGATCCTCTGTTTGCAGTTGCCGGGAGTCGGTATGCACAACGGCGGCATGCCTTTGTTGGTAACTTAATCACGAGCTACCGCCAGCAATCAAAGTCGACTACAAATCGTCTGTATGAAAAGGCTCTTAAGGTGATGACTTCTACCGTTTAAATATTATTTAGAAATGCACAAAAATTAACTGCCATTTTTAAAAATCAATGAATCTTTACCGTTAGGTACCTAATAATAAAATAAAATAAAAAGATCATTCCGAAATTTTATTTCATATTCACCTTATTTCTAAGATAAGCTTTGGCCATGGCCATATGTGCGTTCTTATCAAAAGTTTATCATCATCCCTTTCTTACATACCCACTAATAAACACAAAAAGATTGTAATATTTATACTTAGTAAAGAATTTATGCAAGAATGATTCTTTATATTCGCTCAATTACAAAAGAATGACAGATGTGTAGAATTACCCATAAACTTTGAATCGATACTTCAATTTTACATGTCTATACATAACAGCGTTGTTATAATTTTTATTATTTTCAATCTTTGAAATGGATTTCATAGATGTCAATGACTATTTACTTAAAAATAGCAGTACTCGTTTAATAAATAAAAAAAAAATTCACATCCGGGTATTATATTAACTACCAATTATCATATTTCACAATATTCTCCCCGTCCAAATTATTATATTGAAAAGTTTTATACAAGTGAAAAAGAGGTTTTAAAATTTAATTAATAAGTCCATAATATTTTAAATTGAGATATCCTAACATGTTGTCATTGGTTTATTACGTAAACCCTAAGAAGTAACATTATTATAATAAAGAAGAAAATAACTTTATAGTTTTATGTATAAAAAATCAGTATATTTCATTCGGTTGTCGAAATAGTCCAGTCATAGTTAATGAAAATAACATATTATCTGGAAATAATTCACCTAGAGGGGAGGCTATATATGAGTTGCTTAGAATCATAACTCACATATTGCAATTTTGTCGTTTTTTAGTTAAATATGCCAAGTGATTCTAAATGAATTAATCTATATACCGAAAAATTGTTGAGTATTAAAAATCAATTTAAACCATGTGAAAATCGTTGACAAAGTTCATTGTTGGTGTAATATGTCGAATATTTGAAAGAATAGAGTTTTGTCACCAACGCCTTCCTAACCAATCGGGGAGCTCTATTTCTCATAGTATGCTGTATGTCTGCAACGTTAGGAGTATTAGGTATATATATTTTTAAAAAAAAAAGTTATTCGACTCTCTCACTCATTAATATTCTAGGGAGTTCAATACTCTTCTTCTAAATACAAAAAATAGTGCTCTGTTGGTTTTTAGCGATTATCTCAAAACTTGATTTTTGAAATATGTGAGTTATGATTCTAAGCGACTCATATATGGATAATGGTAATTACCAATGGCGGTCCGGTTTATAGATGCTGTGGTGCGGCGCACGACTTAAATATTCCAAAATATTCATAATTATGATAGTATCCGCAAAATCAATAAATAAATTCAGTGACATACTAAATGCTCGGTACTGCCCCCTATGAGAGGAAATATGTTGTACTGTGGGATTTGCTGTTTGGTAGTTTTTATGCGTTATTATTATTATTATTTATTTTAGCGTTTTTAATGTATAATTATTTCATTACGAACTAATCACAGCACCAATATATTCATTTGGTTTGTCATCGGATATTTAGTGGAAAAATGTATTTCAAAATTTTTAAAATAAGTGAGCATAAGCTTTTGAAGAGCATGCTCAATCTTAAATGAAACCGTACGCCACCGGTAATTACATACCAAAAATAAACACTATGCTCAACATTCTATGCTTTTTGAAGATGTGGTTTAATGTAAAGTATTCAGATTTACTTTCAATCGAATGATCTTTATTAAAATTAATGCCTGATGCTGATTTTTACAATAAATATTGTACCCACAAATAAATCTTTTAAACATATATAATTTTGAAAACATTTTGAGAAAATAATATTATAACCAATAGAAAAAATCTTTTTGAAAAAAGTAAGACCCCCGCAGGAATCGAACCTGCATCTCTCGGGTATCGCGCCCACGCACATAAACCACTATTCTAAAGGAGCCTATATTCTTAAATCTTGTGAATTATTTGTTGAATATAAAAATAGTTAAAGAGGCTTTGCATAATATGTATATCACTTTGCACTAGCACTATGCGTATTGCGCAAATCCTCCTCTTTAGGGGAATTATTTCCAGGTATTAGGGTTTTAACCCTAATATGACTTATGTTTTATAATATTTCATTTATATTTCAATATTATGTTTTATGTGGTAAACAACAGCGATATCTATTAAATTATTTTCATTTACAATAAAAAGAACAATACAGCATACTGTTACTTACATTAAAATAAAATGCGTCCTTTATGTATTTTTTAAATTGTATTATAAGCATAAATTTAGATAAATATATTGTTTATAATGCATCTACAAAATATTGGTGAAAGTAATTGAATGTTGCAATAATTTTACGCTAGTCATATTGTGTTCTGGTTAGTATGTCATCAATAAAGTATAATTTGTAGATTTGGTTTCTTTCATAACCACACCACAGTGACCACCGAATGAAGTATACCAAAATGTGACCACAGTTATGTATACTTTACAAACGAAATGATACTTACACAAATATTTAATAATGAAAATAAAATGGAAAAAATCACAATAAGCTTAAAACTACACACAACGGTATTCCCAAAATGTTTGAAAGCGTACAGTGTATTTTCAATTTAGAATAAGGTTCAACCATTAATGCTTTTACACAATGATATTGTTTTTTAGAATTTCTTCATGTCATAATATTGTATTTCTATGTTTGCATGCAAGTACGCAATGGAAGTGGTAAAGAATAAAGCAATTTTAATAATATTCATCATATAAAATTACTGAGTTCTTATAACACCATCTATGTATTCATTTAAATTTATTCTGTCTCACATGGGTAGGATAAAAACTGATATTAAAATAAATATAATAGTATAAAACTATCTAATAAATTTTTAATTGTGTACATACATTGTATGTCAAGCTATTAAAAAAAATGCACTTAAAAATTAGCATTACTTGATATTATATAAATACATCTAGTGACGTAATTACGAAACATGCAATTTACTAATATGTAGGTATGCAAAAACATTAAAAAAAAAAATTGTCACAATACATACTCGTAGTTTGTATATTTAGATATTAATAAGACAATAACGCCATTTAAGTTTTTTAAAATGAATGTTTTTTTAAATTACATAATTCAAAAATGTCTCCTAGATCTTTGAGAGAGTTTATTAAATTTCATCTCTACCCGTCAGAGGCACCCAGCGGAAAAATATTTAGCTTGCAATTTGAGATTTTTCGGTTTGATCACAATATTATAAATATAACAGATTTTAAGTAGCACTCATTTTTTTAAATAAAAATCCATGTTTTTAAAAGAAATATAAAAAACCTTAAAACTATGAATGTATCAAAAATCTTTTCCTACTACAGAGATTTTAATAATAAACATGACCACAAAATAATAAAGAATTCACATTTTGTAATGTTTTTTTGCAAGTTTATCATTGACTTTAAATAAAAAATATTTTTATTTTTAATGTTTTCAGATATGTACATATTAATTAAAATACTTTCAAACTTATATTGTCAAAAAAAGATCTCAAATTGCAAGCTTCGTATTTTCTCGCTAGATGTCCCCGGTAAATGATAAAATTTGTTAAAATAAATATGATAAATACATTTTTATATACCTATTATATATTTTTAGTTTCACTTTGGATTAAAAATTGATACATACATATTGATTAAATAAAACACTTTTAAATGAATATTTTCAATTAATTGCATTTTTCGTAGCTTCGTCACTAGTCTTTCCTTGGTATGAACCACTACAGCAGCACCCCACTTCGGCTTAATCAAACTAGGAGAAATTTAAAGGTTTATCTTGCCTTCGTCTTAGATAAATAGAATGAACAATCAATCATGGAATATGTTGAGAATTAATTTATAATTATATTTTCTTTATTGTAATAAAAAATGTATTTTTTCATACGTGTATTATCCCTCTATGACTATAATATTATATGTAAGTCACTATTTCGCTATTGCTTTCAACGCATGGAATATACATATTATCTACAGGTGAAACACAGTCGCATTTAAGGCGTACGTTCATTCGATTCAGAGATTCAAATAAAATAAAATCAATAAAAAAATCGATTCTTAAAATGTCATTCTTAAAATATTACATCATCTTTTTCATATAGAATCAGCTCATTTCATTTCAACACAAAAGATCTTAATAACTTCGAGTTGGTTCTGATTAAGATTTTTTTGTTATAGGACTAGACTGATAGGTATGGAGAAATAGGAATAAATTAATTAATTATCACCAACATCAGTCGGTGTCGACACACTCTCCCAGTGGCGTAACTACAAAAAATATTGCGCACATATACAGAAATCATGAGGCATTTCTAAATCAAAGTCGAGAGCCTCATTTATCTCTTCTTCCAATGCTTTTTCCCCCTAACATTCAATCGTCCGCAAAGTCAATATCGAGAGCTTTTTTAACTCTTCTTTTCAAAAGTTTTTTTCAGATTTTTATGCGATTTATTTTTAATTTATATATTTTTTTTGTGAACAATCTAAAATTATAAAGTAGAGAGTTCATTAACAACTCTCGAACTGACATTTAGGGCCCTTTGGCCAAGTGGGCCCCAAAACGTTGCATACTTTTACGATGCCAGTGACCCTCGCCAAGCTCATTTCATTCTTATTGCTCTTTCGCTATATCGTACATCAGCCGAATTTGGTGAGTTCGTCGATCCAGCAGGCTTTAGGGTACTTCTATGGTCGTTTAACGCCATTTGGTTACCACTGTATGACCTCGGTTACCATTTTGTCCAGAAGCTGTCCACTCACTAAACAATATATCCAGCCTATTACTATTTCATCAGCTCGGCGAGCTCTATCACATCGCATACTTTTGTCTGTCTCTAGTTCATCACTGCTAAATACTTGATAAGTTCGTCGATACAGCAAGATTAGGGCAGTCCTATAATTCTTTAGTGTCTTTTCGGTACCACTGTATGACTGCATCAGTCCGGTGACCTTTATAACATTGCATAATATGCTTGCCTGCCTCTTTATCGATTGGTTTATTTAGTTATCTTTCGCGTTTTGCCCAGCATGCTACGTTGCGCGGCTTGAAGTTTTAGGATTTTTCCTACAGTTCATATTTCATATGCATGCGTGAGCTTACATTTACATTTTGTTGAACACTTCGGGCAAATTAAGAGATCACTTTTGGAGATTCATACGTAGATAATAAAACATATTATTTATTTATTAGAGTGCCCGAGAAAAACACGACATTGACCCATTTTAAAAGATTTTCTTTAAAAAAACGATCACTTTAATTCAATTTTTATTATATTTCTAAAAAATCGATTACGATTATAAATACTTACCGTGTCATTTGACATGCCAACGATAAAAATACAATTTTCACATCGTAGTCACAAGTAGCGATTAGTTACCAATTGAGGCATAGATTATGACCTTTGGTCGTGGGTCTAAAGGGCGTGGGACAGTTTTTGCTTAATAATACTGTTTTTTTCACGTGTGAAGGTACATCGCATGTATTGCACACAATAGCGAAATCGGGGGTTCATACACATTGTGTGAAAATAAATAATTGTATTTATAAAATTATGTACCTACTTTTAATTTAACAGAAGTGTTTTTTTGTTAAGGTCCGTTTCAGACGGGACACCGGTGTCGCGCTCGTATATAATATAGGAGGCCTTTGTATTATGTTTATGAACGCCCCAGAGCTAATAAGTCATCGCATAATTTTGCGTTATAAATTAGAACATAAAACTGGCTGCGGTAATAAAAACAAGTGTATCGGCGGCTTGAGAATGTAGCGGCCGACGGAAAAGTGTACCGGGCACGCGTTGACTCATTAGCTCTGGGGCGTTCATAAACATAATACAAATGTCCCTTATTCGAATACAAAGGCCTCCTATATTATATCGAGTGCGACACTGGTGTCCCGTCTGAAACGCGCCTAAGTCGACTGGCAGTACCTACCTACACGTATGGGTCATTATAGAGTTCGATAAAATTAATTTCTAGTTACAAACGATATCCCGGAATGAAATACGAGCACCTATATTCAAAACCAGGCCTCGTCGGACTTCAATGTTCATAGAAACCGTTACGAATCGTTATCTTATCCAAATCATAAGAGGCATATTCATATTAATAAATCAATTAATTCATTATTTAAAAGTAAACCTGACTTTTTACCCTCTATTAGAGTTATTTGAAAGTTTAACTAGATAACCGCCTATTTTATTCGTACATAATTTAAATACTAAGCAAACTCTCAATGCTATTGAATAATAATACGATAATAATTCCAAAACACTATCTAGTCATTTCATACGTATTTAATTTAATAGGTTTGTAACCATCATAATTCTCTTCCTACGAGTAATAATTATTTAAATTTATTATTAACGACATCAAAACACATGAAGCTTATACAAAACAAATCGATATTTTTATTATTTCTTTCCCTAAAATAGATTCTCTTTTAAAATATCTGCTTTTATTATTATTTATTTCTCATAAGAAGCAACGTATTTTAGATTTAAGTAATAAGAAAAATTCATATATTATTTAATACGAAATTCAATAATAAAAAAAAATATCACCTAATAAATTTAGATTCAGAAGAATAAAATTCAGTAGGTACCTAACCTAACAGAAAAATAATATTAAATAATGTAATTATTCAGACCATTATAAATTTCATCCAGCAATATCACTGTGAGAGAATCAATGTTTCGATTAACATTTGTCTAGATCAGGAGTAGTCAACCTGGTCCCTACCGCTCACTAGGGATTTTAAAAAGATTTTCATTATGATTATTTTTTTTATAAATCACCATTACTGTGGAACCGGTGGGCGGTTAGAAAATTTTACTACTAACAGAGATACAAAAGTGGGTGGTATGTATAAAAAGGTTGATAACCCCTGATCTAGATTTTTCTTAAAATATTATAAAAAGAAATCGATTCAATTAGTTAAACAGTTTTATATAGTTACATTCTATCAAATATTTTTCACATAGGTATGTACTATTATAATGCTGGTCATTAGGGGTCAAATTTTTATTTTTAATTTTGAAAATTTTGAATTGTTTTTTATTATTAATTTACTATTGAATACATTGTACTACAGTAAGTAATATGACGTTTTATATAAATTGTAATAGTGTTTACGTTTCTAAAATATATATATCTGCAATTTAATAATAAAAAAAAAAGAATTATACAGGTTATCCCATTCTTGGTAGCTTCCACCGCATTAATGACTAAATAAAAATATATTTGAAAAATTTGTTTTTGGTGATTATTAAATGGTTCGTTATGTAATAAATTGAACCAAAATCAAATAAGGAGTGCAAAATTCATTTATATTTGGAAGTATCTATTTATTTTATACTGGTACCTATAATGTATTATGAAAAACCTTTTTTATTTATCACTAGGAAGTGATACACAATTCATAGTTACCAAGATTACGTTAGATGGACACAAAAAGGTTATAAATTATTATCAATATTTATCTGGACTACTATTATTCAATAACTTGTATTTCATTTACTTTTAATATGTGTGATTTGTTTTTGATAACTTCTAAAATAAAATCTTTTGTAATTCGGACTCACGCTTCTTAATTGACGATGAATATAAAAAAAATGAACACATTATTTTGTATGACAAAGATATTTATCTCAATTTAATGGTTTACACTTAAATATTGCCGGTTTGATTTAAGTGTAAATACATAAAACATTTCTCAGGTTTTATACTAATAAAATAGTAAATGAGGCTTTACAAGTGATAGGTATTCTACCTAACATCTTTGGCTAAACAGATTTTTTTTTTCTAAACTGAAAATAAATAATTTATGATTCGGTTTAAGTTAAAAAAAACATTATGAAATCAATTATCTCAATTGATTTGTATTTATTTCCTTGTAATAATAAGTTTTATTTGATCTATTTGGGATAACAGCTACGCTGTAAAACAAAATACTAATGTACATAGGTTTTACAATATTAATAATTATGTGAAATTTATAATAGTTCGGTTCATTTAAATCACTCATATGATATTAATATAAAATCCAGTCGTAATGAATCGAAATACTTTGGTAACGTAAGTAATTCATCTTCCATAAGATTGGTATTCATTTTATTTAACCATTCGCTACATGTATTCTGGAAACAAATTCCATATTATTGAATATTATCGAGTTAATACTATTACATTAATATAAATAAAATAAATACGACTGAAGTTTATATTAAACAGTAAGGAATATGTTTTTTTAAAGATAACTAAACACGTCTAATTATTTTTAATTGGAGATTGTTTTTTTTATCGTAATATAGTATCTATAATCTATTGATTATGGCTGAATGTGATTTAATGACGGAAATATGTTTATTTAAAAAAAAGACATTGGGTAAAATTTTATTTAACAACACTTTAATAAATTAGTTAATAGTAATTGAAATCCATGCTTCAGTTTCGTACGCACGATAGTTTGGGCTGAAAATTCTAACATTGATATGAATTATTTAGCCCTATTTAAAAGCTCTAGAAATTTACAATACAATAAGTATTAATTATAACATAAAAAAATCTTATCACAATAATTAAACATGCGTACAATCTAATAACGTAAAACGACAATAATTTTGTGAAAAAGAAATAAAATCTTTAATTTTAATGGAATAAGACTTAAGGGTGACTAAATTTATTAACTTTATTCATTATCTAACATCGAAAAATAATCAGTTTTCTTTGTTTTAATAACTTATGTGTATATTACATTAAACGTTCCAGTACGGAACCTTCTGTAGTCTGGTTGGTTCGTTATTAATTTTTACTTACAATTACAGCAATAGATTGTCCAATCTCACTTAACACGACACCATCTGTAGTATTTTTTCCCTAACAACGATAGCTTAACTTCTACAAGAAAAATGGTCTGCTCGTATTACATAGCAAGTACATTATTTTTATAATAATATGGTCACGAAAATATTTTATTGTACAACGTTTCACATTTTAATATCTGCATCAGTAGAGTAAGTACTCACTAAACCCCCCAAAACACACACTTGTTTGTAAAATATAAGGACGTTTAATTAATATACAATTTATTGAAGTTATACTTATTTTGGCGCGTATGGAAAACCAGATCAGAGTGTATTTTTTGGCGTGTGACATGTAACACATAATTAATTTTTTCACACGAAAAAAAACGCACTCGATTGGATTCGAACCACCGATTGTTCGGTTATCAGCCGAACGCACTACCTTTACGCCACAGTATGATACTGCGATCGTGACAATTATACAGTATAATATTATAGTTTAGAATTGTTCCGTTGCCTAGGCAGCGAATTTATTATTGTCGGCCATTTGCAATTCTATACGTAAACAAACTATTAAACGTCATAGTGGCAGTTGTTACTTTAAAAATAAAAACAACGATAAATAATTATATAATTTAGTAATGTAAGTTAAAGTGTATATAAATAAACCAACGGCGTTCCAATAATCGCTCCCTTTTCTTGAGTGTGTAATTTAACAAGATAATTAAGAGCTAGTCGAAGAATCTAGTTTATCAAAAGTTTTGTTTTTGTTTTGTTACGCCAAAGAAGTATAACTTCTAACGCGCGTACATAAGTACACACACCGTTTATTTTACAGAAATTCAATTAGTAATAGGTCTCAATCAATAAAAAATTAATATGATTTTCTTTTAATTATAATATACGTGCTGCATAGATCGGACACGTTGAATGCAATATTAAATAGGTAGTGTGGTCTTCAATGATATCCAAATATTTAAATATCGTTTATTTAATTTGTGTAATATAAGATTGTATTTTTCAGTCATAAATAAATTCAATAATGTAACTGCATCCAACAATTAATAGTTTATAATGCGGGGTGAAAAGTGAGTACGTACTTTTATATAAAAAAGCAAATATCTAAACATAACTAACTAATGTTATTTTAAATGAAAAGATTCTATCCGGTATAATGCTTTTGTGAAATTCATGAAATATTCCCTAACACAAACACAATATAGTCAACCCTATATGCCACAATATGGACAAGATTTATTTCAGTTAATAATAATATTTGGACTTCACCTACGAATGTTTTTTAAAACGATTTTAACCGTCTTATAGGTGCTAATTACCTCGTTATCTATGCTATAATTTGTTAAATAGGATTGCATTAGGTGAGTGCCACTATTGCATGATTTATTTCCTTGAACTTATACTTTGAATAAAATAAAATTTCTACATTTTAATGTAAAAATGTTGGATAGTGACATCTTTTCATAAGAAAAAAACATTAATCAGTTTGACAACTTCTAAAACCAGTAACCATTTTCTGTATAAAAAGTATTTGTCTTCTAAGTGTATGTAATATTTTTGGCCAAAATTCAACATGGTTGTTCCAAATTATTGGTATAATCGATTAACCAATTTCCCCGTATTTTTGACCATGAGAAATAAATCGCATATTTCGAATAAATTCGACCGGTACTGGATATCCGGATACTAAAAGGTACAGCGGATTAGATTTTTTTTTTAATTTTCATTGTATAACCGTGATTTTCTTCCAGAGCAGACGGTATTCAAGCTGCATCCGGCTCGGGAGGCCGTCGTTCTGCAGTATACCGGATGATCACGCCAAGTGTCCACTGGAAATCGACGACCACAAACAGTGTGGCCTGCCGAGTGGGCTTATTGATTTTTTTTCTGTCTCTGGTCGTGAGCCTAGAACGAAGCTTCAACAAGATACGTGCCGTCCATCCCGACTCCTGTCTGGTTGCTTTGGACTGCTGATGTCGCAGGAATATATTTCCCGCAAGCCTGCTGCAAAACAAAAAGCACAAATTAGTGACACTCCATATACAATATACAACAGATCACAAACATCTGCAAGAGCACTTATAAAATGGACAAGATTAAATCGTCTTACATAATAATATATAGAAATAGCTAAATAATTTATGTTATGATCAAATCATGCCTAATAAATTCATGTACGTTGTGCGTATAACTATTAATAATTATAATTATTAACTCTGTATAGGTATTTAATAACATTTCTATCATCAAATATTGAATATTATTTTTAGTCAATCTTATAATATTATATTGTAGTGGCCTATATTCATTAATTTGTATAGTCAACTGCTAAAATAAATATATTATACGAATATCGGTTATTGAAAGCAGATTATAATACACAGCTAATACATAAATGTATTTAAAGCACAGGCAGAAATAATAAGTTTCCAATTGTTTTTATTTTATACAAACCATTTATCATAATAGGTAATATTGTCGATTAAACAATCGATAAACTATTGGAGTTTATGTTGAAGATACTATCAATAAAATGGAATATATTTTTGCTAAGGTATTTCTGCTAAGACGACAAACAACGTTAGTTATATTTAATTTCAATACACACGAGGAATAGAAGTGAAGAGTATGTTCCAATTTATAGCAAAATCTTCACAATATTTTCAAGTACGAAACATAGGCCACTCACTAAAAGCTATCATAACTTGTTTATTTTATTATACCTACTTATGATACTTACGCCGAAAATAAATCCAGGCAAACTTTCATAATATATTATTGTAAAGGCACATAAACGTTACAACTTTTCCAATGCATAAATTACACCACTAACCGCATACGAAGACGCGTTTATATGGGAAAGTGATATATTTACCGACTATTTCATTACGCTTATTATAATATATATGATAAGTGATATATTTTACCATTAGCGGTCTCGCACACGCAAACTCAACGCAATTCGCAACTCGTCAATTTATGTTATCGATGTAATATAGTTGACATTCGTAAAATACGATATATCCCTTAATACATTGAGATATATAAAATCATCACAGTAAATGGGAGATAAGTCTAAAATCACTAATTTTTAAGACAGCCAAAAGAAGATTGAGTTATGATAAATTTTGAAGGTAAATTTATTTATTTCTGGGTGAATTCGTGTTTAACTCGTATATTATCTTGTTTATTATCTACATAGCTACTATTTTATACGGTTATTTGAGTTTTTTTAGACTAACCTCTCTTTTGCTTTCGAATTCAATTTTTTTCTTTTTTTGGAAAAATAAACTTATTTTTACTGTCACTAACATTGACTGCAGCGCGAAATATTTGAGACAGATGTTAAAATGATCGCTATTTCCTAGGGTAGCATTTTCCAACAATTTTTTTTTTTTTAAATTTAATATTTAATTTATTTTTTCACAGAGCCTTTTTTGTATTATGTGCAACATAACGGATCCCTTAAATATTTATATGCAGCCGTCCAAATAACGTTAAATTGAAAGATTTTTAGCGGTAGGGTTTACTCGTTTTGTTTTTTATGCTACATACATATTGCATTTATAATTCGGCAAGTGCTAACGAAATGACAATATTTTATAGCAAAGTATGCATTTTGGTTCTTGTGCTCCAAGACAATGTTCAGTTACGGCGGTTTTGAAACCAAATGAGCATTGACTATCATCATTCTTAGTTTTTCATAATCATAGTTAAACATGACTTTAACTTGGCATCGAATTCGGTAACATATTCTACTAGAGCACAATCGTTCAATTTTAGTTCGTTTTACTCATTTGGAAACTGCTGGGCTAGAGTTGTAAGGTCGTTATTCATGCATCTATATGGTAAATGCGAATTTATATACATTATAATTTTTTCGTTTATGATATTTTTCTAACGTTGAAAAATGTATTTCCTATTATTAACCGTGTACGAGATAGATAGCCATTAAATGTTAAAAATTTTACCTATTCAATAATAATTATTGACTTAATGTTGCGTTGATTTTGTATGTGCGAACCGCCTTAACTTACACTTAGACGATATTTATTACGTGAACGTGATAATTATATTAAATTCACTAACTATTACTGTGTTCTATGTACTAAATGTTTCTGTATAACTGCTCATTAAATTAATTACAATACAGTTTATGCTACAACAAGGTACGTAATTGCTAACACATTCTAAATATCAATAATAGGAAATCAGTTATGGAATTCAGTATTCGTTAATATTCTCTTAAATTTTTAATCAAGTAAAACTGAATACTGGTAAATTCGATGTGTAAAAGTAAAATTAAATGAACATTAGTATTTTTTCAAAGTTATATCTTGTACTCAATACGTACTTTTTAACACAAAATAACTAATACTTGTTATTTATCTACAACAAATAAATATATATATTTTTAACTAATTTTGTTATTATGACTACCTACCCTACCCTATGATACTTTGTCAACACTAGAAAATAAAATAAATTATATTTTTTACAAGATGGTAGTATTTTTTGATAATAAGCTCTGTACGAGTATGTAGCTCAGTCATATTTATTTTAAATTTGGAATGGTGTTATATTGAATGAAACTCATTCCTTTTTGTATAAAAATAGTGTAAAGTATGTAAGTATGTTAGAATATAAATTGTAGGCATATATATATATATGAATTTGTTTTATTATATCTAATTGTATTATTAACTTTTTTTTAAATTCTAGAAAATTAAGTCTGATTTTGATAATACATTATTATATTTAGGCTAAATAATAAGACTCAAATTGAATATTCATAGTTTTCAAATAGAGACAAATAAATTATCAATACATTTTAATCACAATATCTTTTAGCACAGTTTTACTAAATCTCTTCTATTGACTTAAATTATTGCACTATCGTAATGTCTGATAGTGTCATGTTATTATATTTTTTTGCCTATTAGATATAAGAAAAATGCATGTTTCAAACACTTACACATTAAGAAGAATTTCACACTCAAGAAAAATAGCAAATATTATGCACACATAATAAAATAACTAAATACACATCGAAAGCATAACATAAAATACATTTACATTTTGAAATAAATGCTTTAACTACAGCTACAAAATACAACTAACTACGATATATTATACTTATATAGTACACTACATTAATTATTATTCAAACCCCACTATTGTAGTTATATTTATTTAAATACTTACATAACCACGAGAGGAAAACTAAATTGCTTTATTCATAAAGAAAACGTTACTTTGTTATTATTAACTATTCACAACATATACTGAATTGTACAAAAGAATATTTTTCTTTCATTTCTCTTTGAATTGTTATTGTCTTTCTTCTTCTGTATTGTATTATAATAATAATTATAATATATATATTTTAAAGTCTGTTCATATTGTTTTGCACGTGGATTTTTTCTATCACATTAAATACTTCTCCAGTCAGGTCGTGGCATATTGAATGAAAGTGCAAGTAATAGTGACCGGATATGTACACTTGCGTAATTATTTTTTTGTACAAACATATGTACATTACATTTATCACATCTTAGGGACGGTCCAGTTTTATCTATTTTATGATTTTATGAATGTCGCATGATATCAAGGGGACTAAAAATTTAAGGTAATAATTAGCGGATTGATAGTATTAATCTGTAAAAACACTGTAACGTTAAATAAAAAATACATTTAGGGATATGTCAGACCAGTATTTTTTGCCGAATCAATAAAAGTTTATTAAATAGTTGATATAATATAAATACAAAATCGAGTTATTATTATATTTTTGAAGTTATACTTCTTTTGGGGCATTTGGTAGATAGTGAAATTGAGAGCTGCGCGCGCACACCGTTACGAAAGTGCGCGACAGTAGAAAGTCAGCTGCGAATCAGTCAACTGTATACAAACGCAAGTTTGATAGTATAGTTGTTATTTATTATTGTCGGCCATTTGCAATTCCTTACGTAAACAAACGATTAAACGCAAGAGTGACAGTTGTTACTTTAAAAATAAAAAAACAACGAGCCATAATTATATAATTTAGTAATATGAGTTAAAGTGTATTGAAATAAGCCAACGGCGCTCCAATAAGCGGTCCTTTTTCTTGAGTGTGTAATTTAGTGGAAGAATCCAGGTTATCACAAGTTTTGTTTTTGTTTTGTTACCCCAAAGAAGTTTAACTTCTAACGCGCGTACATAAGTACACACACTGATTTTTTTATTATAATAGTACTCGTAATCATCAAGTTTCACACCATTATGCAGTACGATATTATATTATTATTTAATTGTGGAGATGGTGAGGTTTGTATTTTTTTTTTAAATATTATATTTTTCCAAGCCACGATTCAACCATTTTTTAATATTTTTGGCATTGGGTCTTTTATTTAATTAAATAAGTATTAAATATTTATTAATTTAATCCAGAGCAAGAGACACTTTAGAGCTACCGACATAAATATACATACGCCTTCTTCCTTGCTTAAATTATTAATTATAAAAACTTTTTTAGCTTTTAGGTTACCTTCCGCTTACTTTGCTCGAATTTACATTTCAGCTCACGTTTTGTGTACATTTTTAATTAGGCGGCAAACAGCGAGAGGCCGAAATACTTAACAAGATAATTTTCTTTGCACATCATTTCACTAAAACTCTTCAACGAATTGAGCTCAAATTTATTGTAGAAAGAAAAAAACAGAACCTTTGTAATGAAAAAAACATTTATTTTATACGACAGGAAGTTTCATTTGTTTATTTAAATCTTGAAAAAGAAAAACTTTCTACTCGTTGTGATTTAAGTACATCCTAAAATACTTGGATTGAAACAGATAAATTGTTCAAATGTACAAATTGAGCAATATCAGTAAGCTTTAACAGAATGTTTATATTATTTGAATAAAATTGTTTCTTTCATTTAACCCTTTCTTAAAAACGTTTCATTAACTGTACATGAATAAAACCAAGTTCACTGTTTATTAATCAGTATTATTAATTCGTCAATAACCAAGAAAAAACAGATGTCTTCTTCTTAGAGTGTCTTCTCACCATTTAGGGATTTTTTGTTGCGTAACGCAAGTTTTCACATTTGCACCATTATTACAAGGCTATAACCTTCCTGTACTAAACTAATTTAGGTTTAGCCAACCAGTGGGTCTATTCTATGCTTATCGACCGCTAAAGTGATAAAGTGAAAAATATTATCAAACTTAGGGTAGGTTTGTATCAAAATATTAGCACTTATTGTAACAATTACACGAAGCCGGTTTTTATTGTTGCAATAAGTGCTATATTTTAACAGCACCTATCTTGCTGCTGTTAAAATATAGCACTTATTGCAACAATAAAAACCGGCTTCGTGTAATTGTTACAATACGTGCTAATATTTTGATACAAACCTACCCTAAGTTTGATACTATTTATCAATTTAGTGTTCGATAAGTATAGAATAGACCCACAGGTATTAGTAGGAACTGCTGTAATTTCCCAATATCAAAGGAATATCGAATATCAAGTGGTCATTGACATCATTCATATTATACACTATTAAAAAAATAGACAATCTCTGATATATTTTTATTAAACTAAACTTTACTTGGATACTATACCACGTCATTAAATTTCCAAAAGTTATTTCTCCTACTTTGCATTTATTCAGTAACTTTGTGAGTTTTTATTTACACTCTTAATACCGACAATGGATATAAAATAAAATTTAGCATTTAAATAAAATTCAAAACATAATATTATGCAAAGTTAATAAGTTGATACAATAACCAATGTGCAAAGAAACAATCCTCATCTACGCGATAGCACAATTGCGGTATGTTTTTCATTTGTTTTAATAGTTTTGAAACAGAGTTTTTTTGTCATTTCTACTTTATCTGAGTTGTACTGCTGTTTTGGGCTATAACCCCATCTTCTAAACTAAACCAATGGTGATCGAACAGACACCACCTCACTCAACATGCTGATTAGCAGTTTTATTCATATAATCGGTAATTCATAATATTTAAGTGTAATTGTATTGTAAATATGTACCTATTATTATATTTAAAGTTTAACAAGAAACATTATGTGAATTTAATTTATAACAATTAAAAATAACTAATTGTCATTACAAATAAGTATACATACTCTTTATTTGATCTTGTATTTTTAATAGTATCAACAAAAACTAGATAACTGTGTAAAATACCTTTCGTTTCCTATCTCCTTTTCTTATTTATCAAATACAAGAACATTATTATTTTTTATAGAATATGAAAGTAAATTAAGCAGAATTGAAAAACAATTTAAAAATTGCAGTTATCTGTCGTTTAATAAATAGATCTTTGATACTAAATTTCGATTAATAAAGCATACCGATATATTTTATATTACTTATTTTTACACAGTGTTTCAATGTGTCATTTAATAACTCTGGCTACCTACTGTATACTTATGTTGTCATTTTTTAAAGTGTCGTTTTGTTTATAAAGATAGTTTTCCTACAACAATGAAAAAACATCACGTCTTCCAGAATGAATAGCACTCACTGCGGTACAGTTTCGTTTGTGTGAAAACATTTTCCTTCTGTTAAATTGGCAGTACCTAGATATGTCAGGTCAAAGAGCAAAAGAAAAGCCCCGATTGTTGTGCTAATGATATGTGCTTTCTTTGTTCAAGAAATTATTCCTGTTGCACTTAAATTTGAAACTCGGATTCAAAATATTTGTCATTGAAACAAAGAAAGGATCTTAAATAGATTTACATAATTTGTTAAATATGTAGGTACTGAATATCTCAAATAATAATATTAAGTATACAGTTTCATACAGCATGGAAATGACAACAATGAAAATATCGTGAATAACTGGAAATACAATTAATAACTTAACTTATCATGAATAATTACAAAGTAAGCATTACATTTTTTAAAATGACTATATATAAACTGTTTTATTCAAATATCATTGAATACCTATAGCTCAGTGAATACAATTTATTAGAGATTTCAGATTATACTTCTGATTATTTGGCTTCCAAAACAGTAAACCGAAAAAAGTCTTAATGGATAGATTTTTTGACTATATAATTAAATTAACTCCCTTAAAGGGCAAACCTAAGAAAGAATATAGAAAATCAATATGTATTATTTATTGAATTTCAGTTGCGCGGTCCTAATAAACTTCACCCGATTAGATAACTAAAGCTGAGTTTATCCGAATAATCAAATAAAATAGAGTTACTTATAATATTTGCTCATAAGCGACGCATCTGGGCTTCTAAAGGGTAGAGGTTATATGAATATTTTACGAGGAATGGTTATTGGCCATTCGCTTCACGACTTACGCCTTTCGAAATGGGCACACTACAAACTATTCTTACTTACAAAGTAGATGAGATTTTAATAATCTAATATAATACATAGTCAGTTATTTTATTTAAATTAAAGTAATAACATATTATATTATTGAAATTTTTAAATAAATATTTTGGTCAGCAGTATTTTCATATGATGTTTTTCTGAAAAGTAAATGTGTGATTTTCCTAATATTTTCTATCTCAATACTATTTTGAAATTAATATTTTCAGTATCCGTGACTATTCGCTTTATATAATATGTAACTGCCATTAATTTGCATTCATCCCTTTCTAAATCAACGCAATCCCTTCCGTTTCTGTGGTTTCATTTTACTGCTCTCATAATAGCCGAGAAAAATAAAAATCCTTCCCACATTGAGCTCGCCTTCTCAGGCTTTTTAGGGGATGTTGTTTTATCGATTTCTATATTTGGGTTCGCGACGCGAGACGATGTGGCGCTTCAAAAAATGATTGACTAGAAATTATTTCTGACAAATGAATATATATATTTAATCGAAAAATCTAAAAATCACGCAAAGGTAACGATATTTTAAAATAATCGATTCCTTCAAATAGGCCAAAATTCGATTTTTTCCCTGTGAAATCGTACAAAAATTTGTGATTTTTTCCCACACGATATTTATTATAACTATAACTACCAAAATAAATAATGTTTTGACATTAATACTTTTTGATTTCTTGACATATCAACAAGACAATTAAAAAACGCACACTATCACTAAAAGAAACCTATCAGTTTTTTTTAGTAAGATTCCTCCAAGTCTAGGTACCTACCTAATTCGATATTCTGTTCGTAATATCGATGGTCTAACATTGACACCTCGTATCTGAAATTCAATATTTTTGATAGGGGATACTTAAAATGTTATACAAAAACTATTAAATGATATTAAATAAAAACAAAAATACCATTATATTAAAAATGAACTAAATTATTTTTGCACTAAGCGTATTTTTGTTTTTATTTAATACCATTTAATAGTTTTTGTATAACATTTATTTAGTCGGTGGTTGCGCGGCTTAAGCGTTGAACTATCACGCCGTGGGTCCCAGGTTCGAATCCTGGGTCTGACAAGTACACATATTGTTTTTCAATTTGTATGTGAGTCAGGGTATGGACCTAATAGGTTGAGCAAGTGGCTGACATCCATTTCTTGTAAAAAACAAAATCTGTTAATACAAACCTCTACTCTGTGGAGGCCCATATGATCCTAACAGAATCAGACATGGTCGAAAAAAAAAGTATAACATTTTAACTACCCTCTATCATTTTGAATTTTAGATACGAGGTGTCAATGTTAGACCATCGATATTGTGCTTTAATAAAATTTAATTATTAAATAAAACTATCTAATTATTAAGTAGACTCTATCTAAAACTTTAAAAGCAAAACAATATATTTGAAAAATAATAATAAAAAGTGCGTTTTGATAATTTCCATTATTAGAAACTAAAAATACATAAATTTAATACTTGTTTTAAATTAACTTCAACACAGTAAAAACATTACACGTGGTAAACGAAATAAACCTTGATTTAAATTCGCACTCCTTCATAAATATCAATAAAAATATCATTCGAAGTTGAATAAAATATTGTGCTTTAATAATAAACGGATAAAGTCGATATTGGCATGTGAATGTTTTTTTTTAAGTGAACCCGTTAAATCGAATTCTTGAAAAACACGCCATGCTCAACAACCCTTGGTCACGTCATGCGTGTTTGAATTAAGAACACTGATAGGTATATAACATAAACAAATATAATATTATAAAGCTATAAAGAGGATAAATATAATGCACTTCAATAGGTATATCAGACTATGTACCACATACTTGGACATGAATGATGTGATGAATGAAAATAACTCGTGTCTTTCAGACATTTTAATAAATGACACTGTAAATAACGTAAAAAATAATATCTGTAGGTAACCCAAATGTATTTTATGATATTTCGTGTATATTATTTACCGTTTCATTGAATATATAAGTACTGTTAGTTGCGATAAATCTACGAAATAGTTTTAATATATTTAACATTTTATTGTAGTTTCGTAGTCAATTTGATAAATAAACAATTAATATTACTAAGCAATAATGGAGTTTTCATCCCACTTGACAATAGCCAATTGCGAGCTTTTGCATTCAACCGAGCACGAAAAAAGAAATAACTTATTTTAAGAATTTATTCGTCCATTCTTTTACAGCCCTTTCAGTAGAATAACTAATGTCATATCATTAATAACGATATTACAAATGCTGGTTTTATTTCTGTGACTTGCACAGAGTAATAGAAAATACCTCTGTAAAAAAATATGACAAATTATTCAATTTATAAGTGTATTAGGCATATTTGTTTTTATACTTTTAGACAGGCAGACAAAGGGTTATAAATTCTTATTTTTAAATTAAGAATGATTATTGAATATTTAAAAATTACAGCTAATAACCAAATATTTATAATACAGAATATTGAGGTCAAGTTTGACGTTTTATTTTCATCTCGAAATGGCCGATCGAGAGATGTTTGTTCGTCGAAAGTTTTTTCTTTTTCCGTCTGGGATAAAGCGATTTGTAAACAATGTATTGAGCCGTCAGAGAATAAATAGCTGGAAAAATCGACCACGCAATATTAACGGCGATTGTGTTTTTGTTAAATATGATAATGATAATTTTTTAATGTCATCTTAGCTGTAACTACACAGTATAATAGTGACATCTGCAAGACTTATAATATACAAGATCTAACGAAATACTTGAAAGAATAGTATAACATAGCACATACTATCTAAAATACAGAAACAATGATCTTTTGAAGTTATACTTCTTTATGCGCGTTTGGAAAATCAGATCAGAGTGTATGTTTGGCGTGTGACATGTAACACATAATTAATTTTTTCACAAAAAAAAAACGCACTCGATCGGATTCGAACCACCGATTGTTCGGTTATCAGCCGAATGCACTACCTTTACGCCACAGTATGATACTGGTGACAATTATACAGTATAATATTATAGTTTATAATTGTTCCGTTGGCTAGGCAGCGAATTTATTATTGTCGGCCATTTGCAATTCCTTATGTAAACAAACTATTAAACGTCAGAGTGACATTTGGTACTTTAAAAATAAAAACAACAAGAAACCATCATATAATTTAGTAATATAAGTTAAAATGTACAGAAATAAACCAACGGCGCTTCAATAGGCGGCCCGTTTTCTTACGTGTGTAATTTAACAAGATTTAGTCGAAGAATCTAGTTTATCACAAGTTTTGTTTTTGTTTTGTTACGCCAAAGAAGTATAACTTCTAACGCGCGTACAAAAGTACACACACCGATTTTTTAAAATATTTAAACGAGTCAGAAGGCTATAATATAATAGTCAATAATAATTATATCGTAACTTTCAGTATAACACCGCATGTCTTATTTTTGACAAATATTAATATTATTTTTCACATGATTATTTAGGAATTTTACAAATGCACAATACAATAAAATTAACTGTGATAAGATTGTATGCTATTTGCTACAGCTAAAATGACATAATATTATAAATCACAAACTCAGTAATAGAATAAGTTTAGAGGTGTATAGTATTCTTAACAGCTCACAAGGAAGTGCTTGGGGAGAGAAATATATATAGGTACATATTATAAGTCATGCAAAACAGAAAACTAAAATGGTACGACAAAATGTGAAATTTTTGTATGAAATGTGAAAATATAATGTCACGATCTACTACTCCTGTGGTTTAATAATATGTACGTTGATTGAAATTACAATACTAATATGAATATTTTGACAATTAAAATTTCGATATTATCTATTTCTTCATGGAGTTGATATACTTGGTTCTAGGTACTTTGCACGAAATATATAGTGAAGGTGTAATTAAAATAAATGCGTTATTTACCTCGTTGCTCTAGTTATGGGTTAATTTTATTTAAAGAAAAAAATGATACCGTGTTTATATGATTGGATGTGTAAAATAATTATTTGACATCGTGTATATTGTGAGTATATAATAAAAATAATCTAAATATAATAAACAATCTATCTACCAAATGATTGAAATTATTTCAATATAATATTACGTGAAACTGATAGAAAAATACTAAGCACGAGTATTAATTACCTAAGATAATTATTTTGTCAAATTATGAAGTGGGTATTTCAAAAACGAAACTTACAATACTGACAAAATATTGTATATTTTACTAATCTATGTATTAACCCGGGGAATAATAAAAAAATGCCTCATTTTTAAGATGCCAATTCATCGAGAAGTGATTCTGAACAAAAAATGTTACAGAAAAGGAATGTTAATGTTTGTCATCTCGTAATTAGCATCTTAAACGGCACACCCGATATGATAATATGAACGCACTGGCGTATAACATAGACGCACAAATAATAATTCTTGATATTTTAAACATTTTTATATTTAAAAAGCATACACAAACACATTTATTAAAATTCATTGCACATCCTCGTGAACTGTCGCTCAAGTATCATTTTATTTTTAGTTTAATTTTCCAGCCATTTTGCTAACGTAGAAAAGCGCTTAAGCGGTGGAATAGCAAACCAAGTTATGAGCTGTTGTTTTTTTAATATAAATTTAATTATATATATACTTTACGTGAGTATGTAGTAAAATATTTTCTCATCAATTATTGGCTTGTTCACCTACCTTATTAATATGGAGTTCTGCAGTATTATTTTTAATCATTTATTCATTCATTTAAACTATCAATATCGACTGTAGAAAGGAAAAACGGCGTAATCCACATAAATCAAATTTTACAGGAGGCTCAAAAACATTTTTGTTATGGTTTTCGGTCAAAGTTAAAATACAAAATAGATATAACCGTGAAGTGCATGATAATTAATAATTTGTTTTTTTTATATCCCTAATCTGATATTAATTAATGAGTTAATTAAAGAAAAACCAACAAATATGATAGTTAAGTCGTTTTTCACATTTCCAGCTAAATTTAGATAATAAATCGGCGTTTACAGCTTACATCCTTTATATTTAGTCATGTATAACGTTAATATCCAATAAAACCCATTTAAAAAAATGAGGGTTACGCCCTTTTTCCTTTGTTGCGTCGATATAATAAAAAATCCTCAAAAAGCCGTTGTTAACTAATGTTGGTATTGTTGCAATACGTATGAAGAAAATATAGATAGTCTACGTTGCAATTTATTTTGAACCACTGGAATCTTTTATTTAACAATATTCACAAAAACACTATTAAAATAAGTTATCCACGTGTTTTTTGACATATATAATAAATTTCTTTACATTTTGAATAGATATTTTTATTATACTACTCACAACAACGCGAATTGTCTTCTTTTCATCATTTTTAATTCCAGATAATTAACACATACTCAGCCAAATATATAAGGAAATATTTTACTAGAAATTGCAAAACTGATAACTTGGTTTGAATCTCTCCAAATAATTTTGTATTTGTTGCTGATTTTTTTTTGTGGGATGCGCTTACAGGGGACTCGGGAGGTCCCGTAGCTTCTCTCCGGCGATCGGCGTCCGCCCTTTTGCTTTTCCTAGAGTCTAGCAGCAGCACCTGAATCATTTTCCATTCATTCATTCATTTGTCTTCATTTGCAATGGTTGATTTGACAGCTTGGTATTCTGATCGGTCAGTCACTAAACGAAAAACGTCGTGTCTTTTTGCAAGCTAATATACTATGCGAGTATTGTAAGATACGCCATATTATATTATATGTATATACCAGTAGCGAAGGGTGGAGGTAGGCTGTTAAGATCTGGCATAAATAGTGCACAATAAACTTTGTTAGTCATACGTATTTGTTTTTATTGAACTAAGATTACAATTTAGAGATGGTGTTGGTTAGTTTTTAAAAATCAATTAAACCCTGCTTAGATCAAAACATAATAGTTTAAGTATACTTTGGGTAATACGACAAAATTATGCATACTTTTCATTCATACTTATTTGTTTTTGTTGGATTAAGAATACATATTACACATATTGCCCTGCCGAAACCAAACTATAATTGATAAAAATATTATTCTATCTTTCAAATATTCAAAGTTATGTATGATTTAATTGCATACTTTTGGATATTTTATAGATAGACGAGTATTTTTTGACTATTATCTATTACGGCATGGGTATCGCAGGGTAAAATTTAATTTCAAAAACTAACCAACATCATCTGTAAATTGTAGTATTATTTCAATGAAAACAAATACGTATAATTGACAAAGTTTAGTGTGCACTATTTATGGTTGATCTTAATAGCCTACCTCTATCCTTCGCCACTGGTATATAAATACGGGTAATAATATAATTGATATGCATATTCATGTCACTAAGCATTTTTTTTCAATATTTTCTGTAATAAGAGTTTGAATTATTTAATTCCTTTATTGTAACCTAATCTAATACAAATTTTAAGATGGATTTAAGATAGTAAAAAGAAGGAATAATTTTATAATAGAATAATTTCAATTGAATTTGCTTGGATATTTGATAAAACAGATATCTATTATTTTGACTATCTTTAGTTCTTTTTAATATTGATTGTTTACTTTCAATAATTAAGTAGAATGGTGACACATTCTTGTGGCAGTGCAAGCGACTCATTTAGGTGTTGGTATCGTTGTTTGCAAATGACACTAACACCGTTCCAAAGTAATTTTGTCGAGGCCGCAATGTCAGAAGAATCTGTCTTTTCTCTACCCTATTTCAATATATAAAGTTATTTATCATTGCAAAAAGACACGTTTTTCATGACAATATTATCTTTTACTTTAAATGCTTACAGTAGATACGTTTGATTAAAGTTATAAATTTATATATTTCTGACAAAGAAGAATAAATTTTTTTTTTTCGTTTATTGTAACAGTCATTCATCTCAAATTATACATACATACACATAATATTTTAACAGTATAACAATCTACTCTGATTCATGATGTATGATATAAATAGGTACCGTGATTTAAAAATTCGTTGACTATTTTTAAGTGGTATTGTACGTAAGTACTGAAATTTAAACCAATAATCTTTTCTTTCTGATTAATAGATTTGTAAAATATTTATAAATATTGATGTTTTTTTCGATATTTTTGATGACTAAAAATAGGTTTCTAAATGCCACGTTATGATCGATTCGCTGATAATAATATTTTATATGACCGTTTCAGAAATATATAACTATTATTTCAGTAGGTTTTTTTGTCTTGATATTACTTTATTTTACACCGATAATTCAATACAATAATTATTATTGTATCTCTTTTACAATCTTTTCATAAATAACGTTTTTCCGGCTATATTTTAAAATATGCCAATCATAATGGTTATTGTTCATGTGCTTGCACTTGGTACCTATAGGTTAGTGATTTTGATCTATTAAATGTTATATTATTATGATTCTTCAAAAATAGTCAACAAATTTTTAAAAATATTTTTTGCTTGCAACTCTTAACCAATTATTGATGAAAATAAAGATTAATTAATTTATTAATTTATTTTTTATTTTTCATCTGACATTGTTGATAAATTTATTTATTGCAATGAAAAAATATTATTAAGTATTATAGTGTTTCTACTGGCGTGCTATTGTGAGTGGTGGTATTCTATTCAAAAGGCTTATAAATAATTTTGTGCCGTTTGCACATTTTATATTGTATTTTCTTCTTTTTGTCAATATATATATATAAAAGTACCATATAACTTTGATCGGTATAGGTAAATAATGTATCATTTAGCATAACAGATCATTTTATAGGTTGAAAATCGCCGTGCTTGTCGATTATTATTCGCATTAGTCAGCAGCCATAAAATGGATAAAAAATAATGTCTCAAAAAGGCGGAACTTACAGCCATAGATAATATGTGCTACGGAAATAAAAAGTTAAAATTCCAAATTCAAACCACAAAAAACGACATGCAAGTTTACTTCTTTTAAATTAGTCAAGGCTAATCCGCGCGTTCTTCTTATGGTCAGTTACATTATTAATTCTCTTTCCCGGTGGTAAAAAGTAAAAAAAAAAATTTGAGTAAATAAATTAAACTAGTCTTTGCTTTATAAATTCATTTTACGGAGCGTAATATACAATATCGATCATTAAATAGATGTGTAAGTACATAGTATAATATTATACTTAGCTATTCATCTTATTATGCTAAACGTTCAAATAATCTTGTTTAATAAAATATTACTATTGATAATTATGAAAAAAACAATTGTAAAAATATTGCATAGGTAAATTAGGTAATTTATAATGCACGTCATTGCAATAATAGAAAATAGTACGCTATATAGATATTATGTTTTTAGATAACCCATATTATAAAAAATCATTAAATTAAATTTTATGGTTGGCTGAGCGTTTACACAATGAAGTCGGCAATGCGTTTAAAATTCTAAAATAGACATTGGGCGTCCAAAGATTTATTTTAAAGCTCTCCTTTCAAATAGCAGGCAGTAAACTTGATTTATAGATTTTCAGGAAAAATTTTATCTGCGGAGATTAAAATGACGTAAAGTTTATTTTATTTTATCCAGGCTGTTTAATTCGAATTAAAATCTTTGACACTAACTATGCAGGTATTATACAACTAAGAAAAATCAGACTTTTATTTGTTTCTAAGCGATGTCTAATAAGAAAGAATTCGATCGATGTATTGATTTCAATATTTAATTCGATCGCTTATTTTTCGGTTGCAAATCTCTGAGCACACTAAACAATATCGCAATTCTTGTTTTATTTATCTCGGCGAAAATTCTAAAACTGAAATAAAATTGAATAATAGTTTCCCTTTTTTGTTTGTCTGTGGTTTTTATTCATTTACCGAGGTCAACCATTATTGCGTGTGCCTGGGATTGATTGTTAAACTGTCAAATGAATTTATTGAAAGGTTAAATTTTCACTATTCCTAAAAAAATCTTAGACTTAGTTAAATAAAAAAAATCTTTTGATTTTCATTTCTGATAGTAGATATAATTCTGCTATGTATTAATTTAAGGAAAACCACTATATTTAATTGATTATATTCCAAGCTTTTAATTAGTTTCTTTTCATATAAAACATACAAAGAAAAATAACTAAAAGAATTTCTTTATTAAAAAAATCGAGCTTTTAAAAACTAGCAAAATCTATTTAAATAACTATACATTCAAATGAAAGACCATATATTTGAATGTTTGAATATACAGTATGAAACCATAATTCATTTTATAGCTATATTATCCGTAGGTATATAATATGTAGATGTACAAATACACCCAAATAAATATAATATTAGGTGTATTTTTGTGTTTGCTTTTACAGAATTTAATAATATTTTGTCTATTTCTTTCATCGTAAATATATATACCTTCAATATTTTTCAAAATATTGAACATAAATTTTAGTTTTTAATTAAGTATTTCAATTTCAAGTCATAGTTATATTCTTCAATGAATGATTTCCAGTGATTTATACCGAAGAACATTTTGTCTCAAGAATCTTAGAGAGTGTTTTGAGCTCAGTATTAAAACGTTTATGTCAACGTCAGATAACGGATATAATACAAAAATAAGAACATCTATTTTTTTCCATTATAAGTGATTAAGAATGAGAGTTATAGTAAAACTAAGACAAATATTTTATATGTACAAATAGTATGAAGAAAATCCATATTTCAATAAATTATTTCTTTACAAAAAATCTCATAAACGCAACACACGTTTCAGAATAAAATTATAATCGAAAAGCTGAACAAAGGTTTTATAAGCTCTGCATAGTTCGTGGCGCCGGATTAGAGAAAAACATTTAAAATAAATGACTTGTTCCGTTCAAAGCTCACGGAAAGTAATCGTCTGTGTGCGCGGTGGTTAAAATCGATTATTAAACTAAAACTTAACCAGATTGACCATTCAAATATTACTTTACCAAAACGTACGTTGAAAGGCGAAAAATTAGGCACAGTAAAGTTAGTCTTATGTTGGCTCAACTACGTAAAACGACATTTATGATAATTAAAATCAATTGGTTATGTACAGATATATATTGAAATTTGTGAACAAATACTATGTTACAAAATTACTAAAAATGCATTTCAAATTAAGTGGTTAACATAATATTTCAACTGATAGCATATTTATATAATTGTTTTAAATAGTTCATTTTACTTACATACTATACTTATATAATATAGTGTTTTTTTTTAATAAATTTTTGATATTTTACTGTATACAATACAATATTTTTAAATATTAAAAATATACTAATAAACTATATTACATACTCATAAAATCTATTAGGGTGCTATGAGTGAAGTTCGTATTCTTTAATTGATACTATACGTGTCGATTATACATAATATATACGAGTATATTCTGGTTATCACTATAGTAATGGTATGATATTATTAAGTTAAAACGAAAGTATTTTGTGCAAAGGGTGTTATACAAAGTAGGAAAGCATTTAGCGTGGACAATACGATCAAATCAAATTATATATTTAAAATTACAAAACTATATTTTTTATTGTTGACTACTTTTATTTTGCTTAAAAGAATTTAGAGTATATTTTAATGTACCTAACAAGATAATGATTTTATATTTTATGTTCAAAAATAAGTAAAAGTGCTCATTAACGTTTACTTTAAGAAATGTGTATACAGTTTTGATCGGAATATTAGACGGTATTTAAAATATAAGACGGTTTAATTTTCAAGAATAATACAATCTATAGATTATACTAAGATTGTAAATATATGTATCTATATATTTATAAATATTTTAGTAGTACCCTACAAATAAAATTTAATACATTAGGTATAATGATATACCCTACTTTTTCCTGTACATGACCCAAAGAGTATCTACACCTAATAGAAAAATAAAATATAGTACCATTATGCTTAATGTATTGCATTTTATTTGCAGATTACTACAAACAATATGTCTTGAAGTAAGTGTAATAATTATAATCAACTTTCTAATATCTAATGTTTTAAGTATACCGGTGCTATTAGGAGTCAATTAAATATGTTACAAGTAAAATTAAGTAGTATAAACTCACTAAAAAGGAAATAATGTTATGTATTTAAATTGATTTTTATAAAACTAAAGTAGATAATATACAATAATGGCTAAAACGAGATCTGACTACAAAAAGGTCAAGAAAAACTATGTACACATTTTCTGTTAGCAATAAATATATTATATTAAAATATTTTACAGTATTTTTATGCTTCCTACTTGTTACGTAAAAGCTATTGCCATTTACTGTGAAAATTATCAGTTTCTCATTACCCCATGTTGTTGTTATCTTGAATACTATTTTGAAGTTTTCCCCCTTAGACTTCGGTGTGTATGGTTTGGGGTGGTGACGAAGATTCGGGGGGTGGATCTATAGCAGGGGCTTTCCCAAAAAGCGGGTAGGCCATAGAAAATAGCTGCGCGCTGTCCGATATCTTTAAATGAAACACCCAAAATATATAATATTTTATGTTGTACTGAATTTATCGTATATTTATATCATACGGTAATATTTTCTTTTTTTACACCACAGTTAACTACCACAGTAATTAAATGACTGTAATATAATTCAATAAACACTTCTCTGATATAAACGACAGTTTTATCGTAAATAATTATAATTACCATGCAAGATTTACGAGAACTATCATAATAAGTAGCTTTATTAATTATTTTATTAATGATATCACGACGTATAAACAAATTCTACCCTGTGTTACACCACAGTTTACCTTTATGTAGGTATTTTACACAGTAAAACATAAATGCACTCTGATTATATGCAGGGTAAATTTCCAATTATAATATTCGCTATTAATACGACTGTTTAGATTATTTAAAAAAAGGTTAGGCATTTAAATTACAATAACTTTACTATTAATACAAAAGAAAGTATTTTTGTTACAAATCGATTTTTGATCATTTTTAATAAATTGTTAGGGGAATATGTTTTTTTGTTGTTGGATAATTTATAAAATCAAACAGAATATTAGTGGCACTCTTGATTTATTTCGGAGTATGAGATTGAAAAAGAACTGCACTGAGTAGAGGAAGATAGTTACTAACTTGACCTCTTTATTAATAGAAGACCAACTTAATGTGTATTTATCTAGGTGACATCCTACCCGGAACAAACAGACTATGGGATCTGGAACCATTGGGTGATTTTTTTCCATTGTATCGATCAATTGTGAAAAATGTGGATGTGAAAGAGAAAATTGAAAGTGCATACAGATTGTCAAAAATTCGATGAGTTGTCTTAAGTTAGTGGAAGCATTGAGGTATTACAATAATCAGGAAAAATATTTTTTCCATATTTTGCATTGATGTTATCTATATTTTTGTACTGTATTGAGTCGTAGAGGTGAGATAATGAATGCAAGGTAATTGTTGCCCATGAAACGTGATAACGTTGAATACTTGAAATTCTTTAAAAAAAACCAATAAATCATTTAGATTTAAAATCAAAGAAGGACTGTGGACAACATGACATTGTCTATAACCCATTTTTCAATTTCAAGCTTTGAATAATACTGATCATGGTGCAATGATTCTATAGAGATTGGCGGAAAAACCGAGTAGTGGAGCTCACCTTCACTATACTCAGAGAGAAGTAGATGAGAAAATAACCTAAAAAAGATAGGGTAATGCAGTAACTAGATTTTAATAAATTTAGAATTTTATACGGTTTATACATATAAAAAAATATATACTAGACAATTATTACTACTTAAAAAAAATCAAGTTGTTACCTCGTTCTGTTACACGGCTCGCATTACATGGCCACCAAAGCAATCAGAATATATTATTACCGTATGGTAGGAAGGAAAACGGATAACGGAAATGAACGCCATTAACGTTGACCATGGGAACCATACTACAATTCCCCAAAGATGTAACCAGCCATATACACAAACTAGTATCTACAGCCTACAACTTATTTGATGTTTTCCGTTAGTCGTTACATTAAAAGGTTTATATTTTTTAAATATTCCATGGCATTAGTTGCAAAGTCAGTTACTTCCCTCTATTTTGTCGCTTGTTAATTATTACATGGATTATTTAGAGATATCATTTACTCGGTAGAATAACATAACATAAAATTTACGAATATATTTGTTTCGTAGTTGGTCTTAATAATGGTGTGACAAGCGAAATATCTAATGACGACTACAATAGTATTGATATTATACAATTGTTAATATTATAATATCGAATAATTTTGTTATTTACTTAAGCATTCAAATTTAATTTTCCCAAGTAAATATTCAAAATGTAATTGTATTGTATGATTAAATATTATCAAAGTAAGCTGCTTTTGCTATTTAGTTGGTCAAATACTGAAAGTTAGTTTCAAATTAGGTATATATCATCCGATAAGGGAATGATATTATTTGACCAATACCAACATAATATTTTTTAATAGTTTTATAATGATTAGTTAATGTTAAAAGTCGTTTTATTTTATCGTTTGAATTTCTAATTGTTTTATAAAATGTTTGTATGTACCTAAAACATATATATATTTGAAATATGGAAGGCGGTTTTTTTTAGTAAAATCTTGCAAAAATTTTGTTTAAATAACTGACTTTTCATTAATTATTATTAATAAATATATAAGTATCAGTCATTATTATAATTTATTACAGAAAAGAAACTACCCTAGATATTCAAAATGTTCAACAATTCTTACAAATTTACTTATAAATTGAGAGCTATTTTATTTTTTATACCGTTATCTAGCCTATAAAATGTTATTTTATCGGTATTTTTCTCGCAAAACGAGATTATATTTCTAATTGTATACGTTCAAATTAATATTTATAAAAATGAAAGATTACTTTAATTCGCCAGCCTAGCTTAAATTATTTAAATTGTCATGTCCATGCACTGAGGCATTTCATAATATATTAATTAAGCTGAAGTCATTCAATAGATTATAATTTACAATAAGAATCTAGTTAGTCACCGTTCAATTTAAATAGGTCAAAATATATTATATTATCTGTCATTGCTAAGGCGCATATACTGTGTTAATATTAAAAATTAGTATTTTATAAATTATGAATGAAAAATAGAAGAATCATTTTTTTAGTATTAACCTTTTCAAAATACTCACGAAGTACAAATAAATAATAGGTATATAGTAATAATGGTTTAGTCGACATTCGAATAACTACATACTATAGTAGGTACTGAAACAATGATTAATTACTATAACGTTGGAGACTAAACATTATTTTATATGCTGTCTTATTTGAACAAAATAAGTGTATAAAAGAATTCGTTTGGTTTCGCCTTTTTAAAACTGTAGAAATACCAACCACTCGAAAAAATCCTCTCTGAAATATTTTAACCAGTAGATGAAACAAGCGCACATAACTAGGTATCCATTTCTTTTCTATTCCCTATATTATAATATTTCATAATAATTCTAGACGATCTATGCATGCAGAGTGCATGCATTCGTTTAATAAAGAAACATTGGAATGTTTATAGCAAAATACACATTAAAAATGTAATATTGTATGTGAGAAGCTGATTAGAGTAGACTTGATATTATGAATGTTATGTTTTTTTGTAACTAGACTATTCTAGGATCTAATAGAACGTGCTAGGATCTAGAATCTAGAAGAAAATTAGTTACGTTAATAATTGATGAAAATCTAATTATGTTTTTTTAGAATAAAATAGTATATCCAACAGAGCCGTGTATAAATTAATAATGTAAGTATCTACTGAAATATTATCTTCAGTTTAAAATATTCTTTTGATCCTTGAAAATACCAAATATATTTTTTTAAGTTATTCAGTTTAGTTAGTTTTTAATTTGAAGTTCTACGAGATTGTTAATTGTTAACACCTTATTGGCAATTTGTACGAAATAAAATCAATCGAAACCATTGTGTCGAAACGGCAAAAAAGCATTCAAACAGCATGTAATTTAACTACTAAACCAATTTCTGATCAGAAAATTTGTGCGAAAATATCCTTATTTTAGCATTTAGAGTGAATAAAAAATAATTGATTAATTTATGAAATGCTACTTCTGGTTAATGACAAATTTTCCAATTTATTTTAAATCAAACATATATTTTTTTTAAATACACTTAGTATTTAGTAATAGTATTTTTGAAATTCGAATAAAATACGACGAAGGAAACAGGAGAGTAAACAATATTTCCCGTTGTGAAAATTTTTCTGCTTTTTGCGAATCGGCTTGATAGTTTCGGCAAATTTTAACTTTTATAGTCTAAATGTAACTAAATAATACTCTCTCATGTGAAATGTTAACCTAGCTTTAGGGTGCTTTGATCGTAATAAGTAATAATATTAATTATCGCACGGCTCTGTTAGTTAAATGCACAGACGTATATGGCAATTAATAAACAATAAATCAGACCATTTTTGTTATTAATACGTCTGTGCATCTTAGTTATTATTTGCCGAAATAATAGTAGAGGCAAGTATTATATAATTTTATGAAATATTATTTGTATTTTTTGTATGCGTCTAAAATGCATCGATGTATTTTTATTGTGTATTAAACAAATTGGTAGATTTACGATCGTGAAATATAAGACGCCTTTTGTCTCTTTCCGTCAAACATTTTTTCCTATAACTAAAGCTATATTTCAATTCTACGACGAGAAAAAATGTTTTCAGAAAATATATTTGCCAATCAGTTTTTTAAAAATACTATCGCCAATTGTAGGTATTTTATGTCAGGTATCATATTTTGTTTATGTTGCTTTGTTTTAGTAAATCATAAAAATAAATTAATTTGTAAATATTAAAATAATACGTAATTTGTTGCAAGAGTTGTATGAGTACCAGATTTTTTTTATAGAAAGAAAAGATATCTAATAAGTTATCGAATAGAAAATTGTTTTCATAGATTTCAAAAGAGATACTTTTAAATAAATATTTACAGATTTGATAATACATATTTTTGCGTGTAAAATAATTATATACTTATTATTATTGTATGTATTTATTTTTATTAGGAAAGATTATTTCAAACAATTTTCTATTATTCAATAACTAAATAACTATAAAACAAAATGCATAAAATTAATTCCATTTACCATAAACCTTGTTTATAACCTTTAAATTCATTGTAAAATTTTGATAAAAAATTTTGTTTCACAATTTCGCGGTCGAAAATCTCAAAAATAAATTTACAAACTTGCGATATCTTTAAAACCAAAACCATTTATAATATTAAAATATTGTTCAAACGTTTTTCTTTGAATTGATTGCTTACTTTATTCAAGAGTTTGTTCATCAGTACACTGTAAATCAATAGCAAAAATACCCTATCAGAAGTTAAATAATTGTGTTTATTTTAACAAATTTTAAAAAAATACGTACGCTATAATGTAAAATAAAATAAAAGTGATTGAAAATGTATATATATCTTTTTTATTGTAAATATTATTGTCATTTAAAACTTTGAAAACTTTCTCATCCATTTGAAATAAGTACTTAGGTACTATTTTTCTAAAATGTAATGTTGCATATTAATTTTGTTTCTCTAAAAAGCGCGTATCCCTATAAATTTTGCGTAGTTGTTCATGTTAAATGAAAATCTGGCCAGAAACTGTTTACGAATTACCTGATATCTCTGTGGACAGCATCTTCCGCAGCATGCTTGAAGCAAGCCACCTCTACTGTGGCTGGAATGAGCAGGACTTGCCATTGGAGAAGGACTACCAGGTCTTTTTGGAGCTCCATTATAAGGGTTATCCAACTCAATAAACTCTCGGTCCTAGAATCGCAGCAAAAATTTACATGGTTTTATTTTAATTCGAATTATTTACTAGATCGAATGACTCTTATTTTAATTTTACACATTAAAAAATGATTTTTTCATCTGGTCACGGAGGTATTTAAAATGTTTGAAATTGATGATGGTGGGAATATTAGTGCAAGTTTTCATATGTTTGTGATTTTTATATGATTAAATTACTTAAATCGTTTTACGTGAATGATTTTTAAGTGAGATATATCTATTATGTAGAAAATTCAAAAAAAAAGCTTAGCGGATATAATTTAATCGATTAATGTGAATATAATGTAATAATTTAAAAAAAATCTGTCAATCATTAAAAAAAACCATTTAATGAGAAAACTTTGAGCCAATTGTATATATTTAAAATTTACACAACACATAACATAAAACATCCATTGTCTTTCAAAAAATATCAGTTTCCCGAAAAAAAATATCTTCGATGTTCAAAATTTAAAAAAAATCGCGAAAGTTTTTTTACATACACGATATATCTATAAACTATTTTTTAAACTATATTTCAAATGTATTTATGAATAACAGAATACACTTTTCATGATAACTGTCACATCGCATCGTACGGAAGTTTCAATATATTGCCAAATAATGCGGTTCGGCATACATATTTAAATATTAATCGTTAATTTATGTATTTTATTTGTTTAATTTAAGTTTTATTTATCACATTTCATAACGTATTAAGAATTAAGACAGATATAACAAAATAATACAAGATCAAATAATAAAACATAGAGATGATTAAATAACTGATTTGAAAAGCAAACAAAAAACAACAACTCCAATGCAAATTCAGTCAAATGGTTAGTATTTTAATGATTAACTAAACATCTCATTACACAATCAACATCAAACATTTATATGCACAGACACACACTTACACACTATAGAAGATACGATATTAATTAGGTTATTGTCGTTTGACACCCAATGCTGAAATTCTGGGGTAGTATGTGAAATTTAGGTTAAGACAAACTAGTCACAAATATTGATTAGAAAAACACGACGCCTCATAAACATACGGATGTATTTTTCTATACGGTATCAACCGCTCTTTCTGGCTCGTGTGTATTGGCCCTTATTAGTATATAATATCCTAAGTAGTAAAATATTACTTACCTACTGGTATTAAATTAGTTAATTCGTTTAGAATAGTTAAATCTATAAACACATTTTTATACAATAAAATAGTATATAAGTATATTAATAATTAATTAGACAAGGCGTCTCACTAATTTTCTATTATATATATATATATATTTATTTCAATAAAGAATTTTAACTGAGCATTCTTTGAATGCTTTCATGTAATGTGATTTTTTTTATTAATAATTGTGAATACATGTCTAATTCTTTATTTTGATCCCATGTGCATTTTAGTATTATGCATATCATAAAATATTCAGTTATACCTACACTTAAGTCATAGTTTTTATTATAAACCCGAACAAAAAAGTGGATATTCACTATCTAATTCTTAGAATGAATATTCTTCCCGATTTAAATTTAATATTTTCAAAGTAATTTTAAAAGTAATATTAGATTTTATTTATTTTCACGAAAATGTGTAAATAAGGAAATTTTAGCATTGTCATTTTTTGAACATATTCACATACATTGAAATAAAAAGACCATCAAGAGTTTTTCGTAATATTAATACAGTAACATGCAATATTTATAGACATATATTTATATTTATAACTTTCTGTTTCATAAGTAACATTTAATCATGGAAGAACATTTAAATAGCTTTTTAAATTGACAACTTTTTATAAATATATTCACAAAAGAACCGATAAAACATCGAGACAGACATATAAACTTTTTGGAAAAGTATTTCGAAGCTCGATTTTGACAATAATAATTATGTTAATTAATTGAAACTTGTAAGTATAATATTTATTCGAGTTCACTAAAATAAATTTTACATAAATTGGGCCTTGGTAATAGAATTCCTTAAATCTTTTCAATTTATTTACCCTAAGTTAAGCGTATTTTTTTATATTTTCAGTGATTAATAAATACTCAAATCATAAAACTAGATTTTTTTGTGATAGTCAATTATTTATTTGGGTTTATGATTTTTTTAAATAAAATAAATTTATTTTTGTCGTTGTAATTTCAAATAAAAATCAACAAAATTAAAGACCGACATAATAATAATACGATCTGTTAGTAAATTAGTATTTTTTTTATCTTAATCATATAATTTTCATCTCGATAAAATGAAAATAAAACAATAAAAAGTATATGGATTATGTAGACCCTAATTGTCAATATCGAGCTACAACACATTTCCAAATAAATTATTTTCATCTTTAATATTATAATTATTACATAAATTAATATCCAAATGATTTTAATAGTATATTAAATCAAAGTTCAAAATACATTTTTTGTGATCAAAAGTCCATTTTTAAAATTAAAACAAAAATATGTAGCTACTAATGTTTTGTATTTTAAATTTTTTGTTATTTTCTGTATATTGTGTAAAAAATGAAATTGATTGACGTGATAATTGAAAAAGAATTAATATTTTTATATTAGTTTAAAAAAATTCTGCTTCTCCAAATCTGAGTGCTTTACAAGATTGATTGCCACTCTTACATAAATTATGTTTACTTAAAAAAAAATGATTTAAAACACACTCGTCATGTGAAATAAACTTTTGTAAATAAAATTTTGTAATACTTTCAAATTATAATATACATATCGAATGTATTTATTTTTGAAGGTTTTTTTTATTTGTTTTTCTTATTCCATAAAACCTTCTGAATTAAGAATTCTTTAGTTATCTTTTTTTAAATAAATGCAATTTGATTTTATCATCAAAACACTATCAACATTTATTTGTTACTAATGTTAGGCAAGTAAATTTACATAGTATTAATCATTTTCTTTGTCACGTCCACGTGAAAGCGAAATAAATTAAATTTTGTCAGAGATATTTATTACCGCGTTTGTTATATTAGGCGTATCAATTAGTTAAAACAGGATTTTAAAGTTTTCACTTAGTACTTGTCGCATTAACAGTTTATTAGATTATATTTTATTTATATTTTGTCGGAGAGTACTTACCTATAAATAATATATTATCAAAATACATTCAATTAGATAATTTAATACTTCCACTGTTATTTATGTAATTATTGGTAAAATACATTATAATGATAATATAAAATTAAAATAAACTGAGTTATAATTGATTTACGGTTCCGGTTATATATTATAAAAGTTAAATAAACCAAAAAGTGGATATGTTTTTATCCAAACCGTGACATGATTTGTCTATTTATACAGATGTATCCAAATGAAGCAGACGAAATCGGTTATGATCATTCTTAAAAATATGTAGGTGAAATACTTATTGTTTCAGTTATTAAACATTATTAATGATTTTTTTACTTCGCATTTACAGTAAACAATAGCAACGTATTTGTTTGGGAAAAACCAATGAAAAACGTTAACAATTTGTAAAATATTTCCATTGAATCTGTCAATAGAATAGAAAAATGAAAGATGGGTGAAGGTTATCTTATTTATAGTTCGTATATGAGGAAAATACCATGCCAGATATTATGCTATAGTATGATTGCATATATTAATGAAAGCAATCAAGTAAATACAGCTATATTTTATTTAAAGCGTGATATTTTTGATGTTCTGTTATCGAAATGAAACGTCGCTTTTGAAGTGTCAAAATCGAGCAATGAAATACTTTTTTTCCAAATAGTTGTGATATTATTTGGTTCATAGTCTCACCCCTAGTAGTGGAATGTCCTGGAAGTAGAAATCTCGTCACAAACGGAAGTCGTCACAGTATTTGGCCTCAGAAACAATTACAAAAAACAAACACTGAGGAATATTTCTATAAAACCTATTAAAACACTTTAATCACTTCTACTGTTCAGTCAATTACCTAATCCTTTTTCAGTGTTCTTTGAGCTTTCGTGGTGTGTGTGTGTCCAATAGTTGACAAAACGACTGCACACACCGTGAAAATTCATAAAACGACATAACATTTGAGCATACTGACATAAAATATGATTCAACTATTATTTTCATTAAACTATTTAATACTTATGTATACACAAGTGCTTTAAAATAACGTAATAAACCTAATAAAACCAGTGCCATTTTTTACGCATGTAGTGATCAATGAGTTGCATATTTTTTATAACATTATCTTCGGTAAATGTTATAACTTGTATCTTATTTAAAACATAACATCGATCGATTATGTATTGTAGAATTAAGAAATGTACCTATATTTTGGCGATTCAATACTCTTTGAATATTAATTTCATTCATTCAAATATACTTAATAGTTGATATCTGCTTTTTCTTTTTAATTTATTTGAAGTCGACAATTTTCTGTCTTTGTCGATCGATCGTATTGTGTATTTTTAGTATTTTCATAAAGTATCAAGGTTCAGATATCAAAATAAACCTTGTTTAAGTTATATATAGTTTTATTACATCATTTATAGGTTTTCTAGATTACGGGGTAAGCTTTTATCTCAGCATTAATCTATTTTTAGCGTAGCTTTACTTTCAATAATATTTTTATATTACTTTGTAATATTAAAGATGATAAACAATCTACTAACATTGATACAAATTTATTATGTTGAACCAAACTGACGAATTTATTAATGATGTATTTTTAAAATATTTAAAATCACTCCTAGCTTAATTTTTAATATTTTTTGTGTTTAACAAAAAAATCAAAATTTGTTTTTTTTAAGTATTTTTTAAAAATATTTATTTTTTATTATAATATATATTTTTTAATATTCTGAATGAAAACTAAATATGTATTTACTTACATATTTAATAGTTTTGAGTTTCTACTTGATTATGTATGTTATACTAAAATAAATATTTTAAACTTACAGAATCTTTTTTATAAAAAAATGCGAAACATTTACATCCATAATACATTTATTTCATTTGATACTAAAATTTAATGCCGTATTAACAAACAAAATAAATACAGAAAAGACTTTCTTTATCTAAATAAATGATTTTAATTTCCGGTTAGGCATCTCTTGTTTCCGAACGCTCATTTCATCTTGAATTAAAAAAAATAATATTTTTTTTAGTAAAATGTCTATTGTCATGGATTAAAAAATTACGTTGAGCAAATATATTGACTGTGTATATGAAGCCTACATAATATGAAAATGTAGTTGATTATAAGGATACTAAGGCTAATGAATATCTATATCAACTGCGATACATTTCAATTTTTTTTCTCGTTATTTGTAGCATGGTTCACATTTGTGTTCTGAGATTTAATCGACAGGGCCGCAGTGAGAGTTTATGCCTCATAGTGTTACAAGTTAAAAATTGGTGTTAACACAAAATATATATATTTACTGATTCCACCATACTTATAACAATTCGATGAATCTCGATAAAATAGTTTAATTCACTCTCTTTTTATTAGACCAAAAGTTTTGAGTTGAAAAGATTTTTTTAAAGTTGGGTATTTTTTTTTCTTCATTAAAGGCATAGGCAACGTAGTAACCAGAGTTAGTATATTTTAGCTATGAGGAAATCATTAATGAAATATGTAACTTTATATCGGCAGTTTGGTTCATCACTAATCAGTGTGTTTTTTTAATATTAGCTTATTAGTTATTATGAGACGTACGGTAACAAAAATAATACACATACACGCACACGCACAAACACACTCGCGGGAAAAGTCACCCTTACCTTAAAGGGTTCTGGCCTCTGATAATCCTGCATAGACCAAAAGATAAGAATGTGATTTGTTTAGAATGAAATGGTTTAAAACATGCTGTACATATTAAACTACTTCGTATGCTCTGAAAGCAAAAGTGACGTAAACCTATTTTAGAATTAATTATTCAACGAATAATTTGTTGCTTTCATTAACTTCTAAATTAATAATTAATATACAGCAATTAATGAATAAGTATTACTTAATATATATTATGAAAATTATTTTTTTTAACTTTATTTTATTATATTTTGTATCTAAATATGTTTAAAATAATTTCATCTACAATTAATTCAAGTAGTGCATGTTGAAAGAAATTTTAAATTAATTTTAAATCGACAATAATATAAACTATTTTTACTATTTCTGTTTTATGAAATTTAATTGTGTAATTCCATGCTTAAATTTAATTTGAGATCTTTTCGAGAATAAAAACATAATTGTCTACCTAGACTACATATTTGTTTAGAATAATAACAAATAAATATTACCACAGCTAAAATGGGGTATCATTTTTTTTGAAGACAGTTCTGTGCAATATCGACTATAAAAAAATGAAATTTAATAAATCTGATTAGAATAATTAATTTATCGAATTAAACAATAAAGATATAATATTATTAATTGTCACTTTTACTTTCAAAGCTTGTTTAATTAATTATTAAAGTTGCTATGATGAATGATGATGTGCAGTACGATGAACTTCATAGTGAAATAATAAAAAAAAAGAAAAAGAAAAACAAAAAAGAAAAGAAATTATAAAACAAACAATAATAATTAGAAATTAGAAAGAAGAATAAGATAATACAGCAAATGTGTATTGATTTTTATTTATTCTAGTTGTTAATAATAATAATAATAATAATAATATATTGTACGAAATAATTTAAAACCATATAATCAATCAACGAATAATGTTGACGAAACGTAAAAAAAGATTTAACATGTGCACTTATAAATTGAGGACGAATAATAACTTTTTGTTTTATTGCAAAAACATATTTGTCTAAACTTATATTAAATGTTTAATAAACGTATGGAATTTTTGTTTTACCGCCAACTTAATATTTATATAATGTAACATATTATATATAACTAACTTATGTTATTCTTTCAGAAACTATTTTTGTTTATGTGCAAACATTGTTATAAAACAATTGATTTTCATCATTTTGTTAGTGGTAATTTATCATTTTAACAAATAAATTAAAAAAAAACCAAATTGATATCTGTGTAAAACTAAGCTTAAGTAGGTAGGTATATATTATATACGTAAACCTTTTTTCATTTTCTTTGTTTACATTCAATCAAAAATAATAAAAAAATATTTTAGGTAATAATTTACATATTTAACGAATTATTAAGAATAATAAAATTACACAACCGATAATATATAATTTTTAATTGAAATCGGTGATTATCGTAAACAAGATATCATGGTAATATTATATTACTAAATAAGATTATTTATTGTCTTTTTTTTAATGTGCCATTATATTACTGACTTAGTTTAATATTATTTTTATCTAGTAATAAATTTTATTATGTATGTAAATTTTATTAGTAGTATTTAGATTTAATACTATACTAATAATAAAAGGTAAATGTTATAATACAGGTATATATTAGAAACCAAAAAAAAAGAAAGATAAGATATGATTACAATAAGCGGCAATCAATTAGCTATAACAGTTAATATTACAATGTTATTTGTTTCATACATCAGAAAGTAATACACTCACGTCAATTAAAAACCAGTGACGTGCGAACACCCGATCAAGGGTAAATTAGACCGTCCTACGCAGAACAAAAAATGATACGCCTTTTAAACCGTGGATTCTGAGAAAATGTGCGCCGTGTTGGCTGACGTAGTTTGTATGTCTGTACTCCTCGCCCCATCGTGTAAGATAGAGATGGTGCAATAAGGGATATCCATGGAGAGGGACGTATCTCGTGATGATGAGTTGGAGAGAACTTCATCCTGCAGTGCACAGATTGTTTTTGATTCTCAAATAAAGTTACGTCAAAAATTATTATTGATTTCTAAGTATACGTATTTACCTATCAACATGTTGTATCACAAATCACTTACGAGCAATTAAATAAACATTAGGTCAAATCCTATTCTATCAGTCGTGTTTACTGTTATATCATGATTTAATATCTACATAATATGCACTGGTGAGTTCTATACCTAAAAATATTTGTTGATTTTTTAATAAAATAAATAAATTATACCTTTTTACAACACGATCTTTTTTAATACCAATACATAACTGCAGTATTTCATAAAATACCTATTCATTTTTATTTCATATAATTTCTCAGTAATTAAAAATAAATTATATACTCATAACATACTGCTAATGTATATTATATATGATGAAAGTTTCTCTATTTTACTGTTATATTTTCTAAAATAATGGATATCTTTTAGCATACAAATGACCTACCTTTACTGTTATTGTCGAATAATTAACATATATTTATATTACATGTCTGTTACAAAAATAAGCAAAAAGTACAGGTATAAAAACTACCCCAGCTATCATGATGCACAGATTTGCTCAAAACCCCTTGAATCAATTAGTTTTTGGTTGTTATTTAAAATAAACAAAATAAATTATGTTTACACAATCTCAAATATATTATATTGATATACCGAAATAGTAGTTCAGACTATCTTGGCGTTTGTAAAATAAAATCTTGGTCAAATTGCTAATCAAGCTCACTATACTGAATCAAAAAATGAATACAGTTAGGTTTGAAATAAAACATGTCGCCTATACTACTTAAAATGATTTTATTTATAATTAAATTTAAGCTATGGTATAAAATGGTTGAAAAATATTGAAATCTTACAGTAGTTTTCTCCAAACATCTAAGCAAATGGTGATGCTGCAACTCGAAAATGTCTTCTTCTCTGCTCCCCTCGTCCAGCTCGATTCCTGACTCCTGTGCAGCGAGTCTTGCTTCGGCGGCCTTCTTCTTCGAGACGAAGGCTGCGCCCGATGATGCCTTGGCGATTCTGATCCTGGCCAGACGAGCTTTCTGCAATTGAAAAATTAACAATGCGTTAAGAACAATAAATACCATTTGAAGTTTTTTTCCGAGAAAATTAGCATCGTAGCAAACACAATAAAAATCGATTTTTTTCATGTACCATTGATAGACAATAATTATATTCGGATAATCGTGTTTATAATAATTTCCTGAAGGGCATAATATATGTGAATTCTCACATTATGATGATATTTCAGAGACTTTTTGAGCGGCCGTTCGCTGTAGTGACCTCTATTATAACAACCCTCAGTGTCCATCAGAAACTTAAGTCAGTAGGTCCACGGTGACAAAGTAAACTAAATTAATTAACCTTTAAATAGTAGTATTCCGGGTTTTACTAACCGATTTTTTTTTAAACGGTACATGTTCAAACACGCGCGTTAACATCATTTTACTTCCTACTTCAATTATAGTTTGTCAATTTATGGCTACGGCCGTATGTTGTAGCTTAACCACTGGGGAATGCCAAAAGAATAGGCGTATTTCAAAAAAACACTACCTTATTCTTAGGTCAATAATTATTATAAAGCAATCATTATTCGTAGGATGTTTATCACAATTAAATGATCAAAAACATAGCTTATAATGAGTATCTTTAGAATTATCTTAAAATGTGTTAATTTTGCCCATTTTTTGAATAATAAAATTCCCAATTCTTGACAAATTTGGGATCACAGAGATTATCAATATAATTTTTTATCGTTAATATTTCACTATAATAATGTCGATATAAATTATACGGATGGTTTTATAAATGCATTTAAAATTAATAAATGTAAAAAATCTTAACACCACTGCACATTTATGTAATGAAATATGACTACATTCTAAAACATTAGAGCGAGAGGTTTAAAAGAATACTATTTTATGTAATAAAAATACTTTATGCAGTCATCAAATGTTTAAAATAAATATAAAGAATAATAAGGCTTTAAAATGGTATAAATAGATTATCTACAACGTTTAAGGTATGTCCAGGATCATGCTTTGAAAGTAGAACAAAAGTTCTATTTTGACCTACGCTGAGCATGTCCCCCCTTAAGTGATTTACGTATATGAGAGGTTGTCCCAGAAGTGAGTTGCTCCCACCAATCATAAGTAAGTATATTATATTAATACAACGGGTACTTTAATGAGTTACCGATCTGTTTAGAATACTATATAATATTATATATCGTACCATATTGGCAGCTATATCGGACGACGAGTCCTAAACGTATCTCTAATAACCAAAATTAAGGTTTTTTTTTATTTCTTTAATATCAAATGAATATTATTAACCGCATAGCACTTTCTGCTGTTTACTGATCTACGCTCACCAAACTAAAGAAAAAATATTTTTCAATATTATCTATACTATAATTATTTGAAGAATATATTTGGATGTGACTATGTACCGACGCGTCGGTTTTTCTTTATACACGCGCAGTCGGATTTCGACAAAATTTGTGGTCTCGAATTTCAGACTTAGCCCATTGCATTCCGGGGACAGTTTTACGGTTTTTGCGGAAAACGCGCAAGTTAATGTTACAACACCCATTTTTATTGAAAATCTGTACATTTAAAAAATATTAGTGGTTATTTCAGCTTGATCGGAGGTCGAATGGCAAAGTTAGATGCAAATAATTGTGTTATTAGAATTGCTAATCAGCAGGTTGGCGCGGGCGACGCAGTGCTGGCGCATTAGATTGGAATGCTTCACTCACGGATAATTGTATGTAGCGGCATCAAGAGTGGAGAGTAGTAAAAATTTATAAATTTTGGCACCAAATGGAAAAGTCACAAATATTGTATATCGAAAAGCCTTGGAATGATGGATTGGATATTTATATTATATAGAAAAGCCTTAAAATAATAAATTGAATATGTACAACTTTTTAAGATATTTAAATGCACTACATGTACAAAAATATACAATCCAAGCTGAAATTTCCGGCTTCGCCCAAGGTCGCGTCGTGGATACATTTATCTTAGATATTTAAAAAATAATAATAAGTAATTATCTTTTTAATATTAAAATATCTGTGTAATACAATACGGCAATATGAAAGTAATTCTAATAGGAGTAAAGGCCAAACAAAAGAATACTAAATTAAAATCGAATCCAAAATATGCAAACGTTATTAATAGTATTAATATGTAGTAAAAAATTCAAAATTGGACGTAACAAGCAAACAAAAAACTTTGTATTTTATATAATACTAATTTAGAAACCTTCGCAGGTGCGCACAACACTTGATCGAAATTTCATTGCAATATGATGAATGGTATAGGAACGCATTCGGCACAGACAGACATTCATTTTTATATATAAGATATAACCTATAACCTTCGCGCAAGTGCAAACAATACGTTGACAAAGTTTTATCGCAATCGGATGAATGGTATGGCAGCGCATAAAATATGAACAAACAAACAAACAAATATTGATTTTTATATATTAGATAGATTATGTTAAAAATAAAAATTTCTAATATTATATTTTTTTACTTTTTTAAATTAAATCCTTTGCACTCTACGTATTATATTTAGAATTTTTATTTCAAATATTCCCATTCCACTCCTGGGCAGCGCTGGGTGATACTGCTAGTAATAATATTATAATCGTCAACGTTTCCGAACATGCAAAATAATATTTTTGTTTACACTAGAGAGCTAGGCACCCGAGATGTTTTTATGTCCAAAAACAATTATTCATCGAAGATAATTCATGTTGTGTTAGGACTTTCGCGCGCATACTATGCTGTGCGGCTTATACAGTATGTGGCACACCAATTCTTGATCGTGTGCCAAATATTTCATTGTTTTGGCACAAAAAACGGAAGATTAGATCTAACTACTGACAGGCGCCAATTATTACACCCGGAATAATTATTATAATCCGAAAAATATAATATTATACGTTTAATTGAGCTCGAATTAAACGAATTCTAGACATCTCTGGGTGGGCTAAATAACTATTTTAGTACGCCATTGTCATTAGATATTTTCACGACTAATACATACGTGACATTTTATATTTATTATATTTTTTGACTACTCCTGTGGGTCTATTCTATAATTATCGACCGCTAAAGTGATAAATCTTATCAAACTTAGGATAGGTTTGTATCAAAGTATTAGCACTTATTATAACAATTACAATAAGTTAGTTGTAATTGTTGTAATAAGTGCTATATTTTAACAGCACCTCTCTTAGCTGTGATAAAATTTAGAGCGAGATAGACAGTTTTGACTGTTTAGACGCCTAACTTATTGTAATAATTATAATACCTCAATACAACTATGTAATAAATACTATTACTTTAGCGGTCGATAGTCACATTCTGTATAGAATAATTAATAGACCTGCTGGTTTTCTTTAAAAGATGATTTCAATTTTTTAAAACATGTTTTAGGTATTATATTATTATATGGAAATATAATACTATTATTGCATAGAGATATGAAAATTGATTTGATACAACAGTTAATCTTATGTTAGGTTAAGTGGATAATATTTTAATTAAGGTTTTCTTTGATACATTAAATTTATGGTTGAAGGTTTATTATATAGTCTTTCTTTCTACAGTAGGATAGAGTATGTACTTATAGTTGAAAATGAATACTACCAACAGAAGTTGCTTGGTGTAATTTGCATTTAAATTCTAATCGATTTAAGTTTTGTTATTTTTCATTTAAATAATTGTTTTGCGACCCGGGTTTTGTCTTTCAGAATTTTCAGTCACCATTCATACTAACCAATGGAAAATGTAAAACTGACACAAAATATAACTGTTTAGCGTTTATATACAAAATTAATATACGAAAAGATCACGATATATTAACGAAACTAATATATGTTAAATCTTCGTAAGTAAAGGTGAATTTTCGTTTAATCGAATCGTTTAGCATTCATCGTTAGTAAATTCCAACTAACTGTTCCGAGGAGCAGAGGTAACAGCAAAGATCCGATAGGGGATGGTACAACATTAATAAAAGTAACCAATGTTCACTACTAATCAAGTGATACTGCGCTCGAAATGGAAAATTTTACTAACCGGAACGCTCGATAATTTTACGAAAATATCAACATAGTTAAGCATCTAATTGTATGTGTACTTATTTTATAAAAATAAGTTTGTTAGATTTTTATGGCCTATCGTCGAAGACTAGTCTAGCTAGACGGTCGAATTATGTTTTCCACGAGACGGAGCGAAAACTTTGAGGATTTTTTGAACCGGACCGGCGGGTGCGCTCAGTCATGTTAACTTAATGACAATAATTTATCAAATCATAACCGTATTAATAAGTATTATGAATTCATTTCTGACTATCGCTAATTTATGATATGAGAACATATTTAGAAAAAATAACAGATATTTTTAAAAGATGCTTCATAAAAAATCATTGAGTAAATATTTAACTAGGTCTATATAATATCTGTAATATTGCAGATAATATTGTTATATTCTCACAAGACCCAAAGGACCTCCAAGGTAGAATGCAAGAACTCGCAGATGTCAGTCAAACGGTCGGCCTAAAGATAAATGTCTCAAAGACAAAAGTGATGAGGAACTGCTTTTCGGACCCTGCGATTATCTATATTAATAGCACCCAACTCGAGCAAGTCAGCAGCTACGTCTATCTCGGACAGCAGGTGCTCATAGACGGAAGCATGCACGATAAAATTGCTCGCAGAACAAAGCTGGGATGGAGTGGTTTCGGACGTCTGAATAGTATCTTCAAGAATGACCTACCATTATATCTTAAGCGTAGGGTGTTCAACCAATGTGTGCCGTCAACAGGAGAGATGTCCAAAGGCTAAGAGTCGCACAGCGAGGCATGGAGAGGTATATATTGGGCATCGCGCGAAAGGACCGTAAGAGAAACGAATGGGTTAGGAAGCAGACAGGAGTATGCGATGTAATAGACGTTGCCAAACAGCTGAAATGGAGATGGGCGGGGCACATTGCTCGCTGAAAGAACGGCCGCTGGACAAATGCCGTCATCGAATGCTACCCAAGGGACACGAAACGGCCACAGGGTCACCCTAAGAGCCGCTAGATTGACGAACTGTTCGGCGGAAATACGTGGTAGCGAACGACACAGGACCAAGAGAGTTGGAAGAAGCTTGGGGAGGCCTTCATCTAGCAGTGAATTGGTCCCGGCTGATGATGATATAATATGGCTAAAGATTGAGGATAAATAATTTGTTGTTTTTATTCCATGTCTAAAATATATCAATGCAGTATCATTAAATATTATCAAACTTAAAACTATTTTCAATTTATTATTATTAAAAAAATCATGAATGTTGTTTTTGCAATGCTTGCATGCTACATGTGCTCTTGTGTGGCTGTGAAACATAGCATCTTACGAAGATTCAAAGGTCTTGACTTTTGAGCTTTGAGAATCGAAGTCTCCGCCGAATCTTAGGGGTACATCGATACGACCGCGTTACAAACATTCGAGTTCGTGAGTGAACACGGCAGATTGAACTAATCACGATATGGTTATAGTTCACGTGGAATGGACATGTGACCCGGATGCCATCAAAGAGTGCGACACTTCGCACCCTTATGGCATAACCTCAAAGTTTCCATTGCCATGGTCAACCCTCCCTCACCCTACAGCGGTGCTACAAACGAGATATAAGTGCTGTAGATCTCACATGGCGGGAGGCATAACACGTGGAGATGGACCAAAGAATGTGGAGCGACCTAGAGCTTGCTCTATGCCCGAACACTGGAGCATACACGCAAACTCTAGAGCAAAAATTAAAACCGCATGCTGCGAGTAAACTATTTCATTATTAATTCTAGCTTATATAATAAATTAATACAATAAAGTAGGTAAAAACTCCATTATCTACCTATCAAGTCAGAGGTCACAAAAAATACAACAAACGAAAATCATATATAAGCTAGAGTTAAAGAGTTTATAATTAATAGTTAATAGTTTTTGCTACAAAAAGGTTGACTATATTATGAGTACCTATGTCTTATTCGTATATTGAATTTGAATTCTAATTAGATACTACAATTAATTAATTATAACAGTTCAAAAAACATGAACCTGAGTTTGAATTGCAGGTAGAGTTTATTTTTCAACCGCGTTCATCTGTATTTATTTGTTTACTGAACCTTCTGAAAATGTTTAACTTTCTGAAAAGAAATGGATGTTAACCACTTGCACAATATTTACACAATATTTATAAAATAAACACTTATACTACTTCACCCTGTCATGCCTCAGCGTTGGGACATAGGGCAAACACAAGTTCGCGCCACTTCCCTCGGTCAAATGCCAACTCACGAGCCTCCCACCTGTTAGATGGGAGGGAGGGTTAGATGTTAGACCTGTAGCGGGTAGCTCGATTTTGTAGCACCGCTGCAGAGTGAGGGAGGGACGGCCTAGCTAGAGATTTTTTTAGACCTGGGAATAGAACACGAGACCCATGAGTTAATACGCGGATACGTTACCACTCGTCCGTCGCGGGCAATCTCTTAGATACTACACTAAGCAATATATAATAATAAAACGTATACAAGAGATTATAATTCAGTTTTTTTTCAACTAAAATAATGAAACACTGGCATCTCATACTATTTCAAAGAATTTCATTCATCACGAAACCGGCTTAAGCAAGCCGTTTAGCATGTAAGTAAATAACCATGTGATGTTTTACGGGACCAATAATGCGAGAGTAATAAAATTCGTATAGTTATTTGACCGTGCACTAATAAAATTCGCTTTTAGATGGTGCACGTGAAAAATGTTAACCGCATCATCTGCTGAGTATCCTCATAGTAAATGATATCAGTGATGGTGAAACTCAACTTAAGCGCGAACCAAATTGAGGTGCATATCGCGGACTATCACGTGACGTCACAGTAAGCTACCGCTACGAGCAAAAAGTGTGTAATGTCGTTGTTATTGGTAATTAAAATGTTATAGACTGATGCTCCCATCCCGTAGCACATTTTGAACCTTTAAACGAACATTGTCAGTTGGCAAAATCTGACAAAATCACTAAAACAATAATGAGGTTACCTCACGTTGAATTGCACTGCATCGTTACCTGCATGATGTTTAGAATTTTTTTATCATATTCCACATGCCTACACTTTTCGAATCTCATGTCAAAATCACGTTTTTTTGTTTTTAGCGGTTAGCACTATGTATTTTCGATAAGAATGTTGTCTATTATCTATGGTCTGCATGTTGTGTTCTGTTCAAAATATTGTCTATGGATTTCATGCTGCTAGTATTTCAACGTGCGCACACGTAAAAACTGTTAAAATTAATTGAAATTAACATGGCACTCTTCATCAGTGTCATTCTTCAGTGAATTTACAGAGATTGTGATGGTTCAAAATGTTCTGCAAAATGACGAAACCATAGACTAAATTTGTCACCGCAACAGCGTGACAGTAGGCGACATGCACCATGATATGCACCTCAATTTGGTTCCCGCTTTATGCACTTTCAAAACGTGCGTTTTTGGATTTTTGGACAAGAGAATTTATTAAATGGCATTATATCTTCTTATTTAACCCCAATTATATTGAGCGTCTTGAGGGAGCGAAGATTCACATGGGCACGTTGTTAGATGCGATTAATCAAGAGCTCTCCATAAAGTTTGTAAAGGAACCCTTGTTGGCAATTCGTTCCTTGATCGCCCCCATAAGAGATGTGTGGCCGACTGGAGAGAGAGAGAGAGAGCTTGTAGTAGAAATTCCTGGAGGATAAATTGTGCAGTCGGCAATGGACCCGAATGGTCTGTAACTAATCAACTAACTAACTATATATTATGTGTACCTACAACTCATTATGTTACTTATATAATAAATATAATATTACAGGTAATAACTACTTAATATAAAATTGTAAAAAAAATAGTTAAATTTATCGTGTTGTATAATGTTACCGCAGATTTACACGGACTATCAGACTATCTAGCGACAAAATATGAAAGTTGGAATTTATACTTTAAATTGTATTAATTAATAATTAATGAACATGTACATATCTAAAAACATTTATCAGAAAAAATAGATATTTCTTTAAATTCAAAGATATACTTAAATTAAAAATAACTTATAACATGTACGTTCATTGAATCCGTTTATCTTATTATTACATTTTTTATAATTATACCTTTCATTAAAAATTCGTTTGAAAAGTTGTCTCGTAAAGTCTATAAATTAATATTTTTTTATAGGAAATAAATTCCTGTTTATTTGATTTTTTAGAGCTTTGCTAATGTAACAATGCCGAAGCTTTTCGAGAGAACTTATTGTAGTAAGTTTCAATAATAATAAAACTGTATGTAATAAATACTTAGATGTATTCACTGAACGCACATTTCATAACTTTTTTAAAACTGTAAGCATATATTTTTAATTAAAAATAATATTTTATTAATTAAAACTATTTAGTAATGCTTTTAGTGTTATTAGATACTGATATATTGAGAATTTAAAAAAAATGTAAATTCACAGTAAATTGTAATGCAATTCTTAAAAGTTGTGTTTCGCTGAAAAATGTCAGCGGAAAAGCTAGATCAAAGATTCTTATAACTATTAAGACTTGGTGAAAAGCTTTTTTGTATTACATTTTCATTTTTATTTCATAAACAAACGAATTAATGACTTTTGAAATACTTTGTTTATCAACCTGGGCCAACATTATCCCAACCACAAACGGGCATTTTCAGACGATCACGTTTCCACCAAATTTACCTCCTACTAGATATTATTAATTGATCCTATATAACGAGAAAATACAATATATGAATACGTGTATTAATTAAGGCTCTAAGTACCAAAAAGTAGTATTGCCTGTAGATACAAAATACCGAGTCATTGCAGTAAAATTTCATGAAGCAGACCTTTTGAAAAATGTGGTTTTACAGTGTGAAGCAATCACGGCAGCTTCTATAATTTTAGGTATTAGGAAGTCGCAAGTGTCAACACATCATCGTCAGCCATTTTATATTGAATGAAGTTGACCACTGTAGTGCTATTTACACAATTATAAATAAAACAGGCCAACTGACTTACAACGTCAACAGGTTTAAATATTTTGCTGTATTTTTTTGACTTGCTTGAGGCACTTAGACCATAGCTGAAGTTATTGGCGTTAGTATGTAGAATACTTTTCTATAAAAATGTCAGTTTTTTTGTTTTTGGTACTTAGAGCCTTAATTAATACACGTATTCATATTATATTACATAATCCACATAATTTATTATCTGACAGGACCAGCTTTGTCCTTTAGTATATCCTCTATAATTTATTATAAAAAGATTTGTTTTTCATGGCTGTTTTTTGTATCAATGTTTACATGAATATATTTATATTATAATTTGGTAGATACCTAATTAATCAAACATTAAAATTGTTATTTTTTTTATTCAAGACTGAATTTACACAAGATTTTTAGATTGTAAAGCATTTTCATTGAAATACATTATCTAAATAAATCCAATAAGAAAAATCTTAGAAAATACTGTTATCCGAGTGCCATTCGAATACACATCAACCGCTTGCCGGGCTAGTGCTCAAACTATCATATTATCGATCCATTATTATCTGGCTTGAGAATATTTATATAGGATAGCATTTTTTTTTTTTGAGGTTTTTCTATGTTATGGATCTTTAATATTACCGTTTCTTTACAGTATAAAGAAACCGCGCGGTTTAAGAGTCGGCCTATAGCGTCGTGTGTCCTAAGTTTGAATCCTGGGTCTGGCAAGTTCACATATTGTTTTTCAATTTGTGTATGAGTCAGAGTATGCACCTAATAGATTGAGCAAGTGGCTGAAATCCATTTCTCGTAAAAACTAAATCTGTTAATACAAACCTCCACTCTGTGGAGGCCCATATGATCTTATTCGATCAGACATGATCAAAGAAGAAGTTTATTTATTATCGGTTTATACTATATAGTAATATATTATCATATTAGTTAAAATTATTTGATTTTGATTGATTAACTCAAATTTACAAACAAGAAGGAAACGTATCAAATATATAACGTCGAACCTAGAATCACGCTTTCTTTATTAATTGATAACATATTATGTTAATTTTGTAACGTAGCTAACGTAAAATAAGACAATAAACTTATTGTATATCGTACATATAAAATAAAGACAATCATTAAAGATGTTATGGAAAAAATCAGGATTATATTAATTGGACCATTCAGAGAATGGGATTGTAAGCTGAAACAACTGTCAAATGTTACCATTATAATAGAGTTTTATCACTTCAACGTTGATTCATTATATACATTTCTAAGATAGGAAAGTTTAGAAGTTAATTTGAATAACTGTAAAAATTAATATATTTACAATTATAAAGTTATCACGTAAATATATGTAAAGAATAGTTAGAAATATACATATATTTAATTAAATGAATAAGATAATTAACTTTCACATCTTCATTTTTAAGAAGTAGGCAATTAAATAAGGGCACATTTATATTATAATATTAAGTCGATAGACCTACAGGGGTCGTTACGTGTCTAAGAAATTCACGAAACTCAAGAGTCAAAATTTAAAAAAAAAATGTCGACTTAGATAGATGTTTCCTGCTAACGCAAGCAGATTGTTAAAATTTTGTATTAAAAACATGCTTCGTAGGTAAAATTTCCTTTATCCTTAGATTTCATTGTACACTTGAATTTATTAAGTAAGACGTCCTACTTACGTTACGGTCTATAAATTTTTCTTCAGTCCAAGAAAATAGATTTCGTAGTATTAAGATATTTTTTAAATTACTCTACCTACATTAACTTAAAATATCTACGTATAAATAAATATCTGCATACATATATTAATAAAAGATTTCGTAGTATAATATAATGAAAAAAATCGGTGTGTGTACTTATGTATGCGCGTTAGAAGTTATACTTCTTTAGCGTAATAAAACAAAAAAAAAATTGTGATAAACTAGATTCTTTGACTAGCTCTTAATTATCGTGTTAAATTACATACTCAAGAAAAAGGACCGCTTATTGGAACGCCGTTGGTTTATTTCTATACACTTTAACCTATATTACTAAATTATATAATGGTTTCTCGTTGCTTTTATTTTTAAAGTACCAACAGTCACTGATGTTTAATCGTTTGTTTACGTAAGGAATTCCAAATGGCCGACAATAATAAATTCACTGCCTAGGCAACGGAACAATTCTAAACTATAATATTATACTATATAATCATCACGATTGCAGTATCATACTGTGGCGTAAAGGTAGTGCGTTCGGCTGATAACCGAACAATCGGTGGTTCAAATCCAATCGAGCGCGCTTTTTTCGTGTGAAAAAATAAATTATGTATATAACACGCAAAAAATACATTCTGATCTGATTTCCCAACCGCGCCAAAAGAAGTATAACTTAAGAAGTATAACTCTCAATTATCGTTAGAAAGCCATTTTATTTTTAATGTACTATGCAGTGTGTTTTGTTTTAATTAAAATAGATATTATATTAATAATATTTTAGATTTACTTGCTGGTAATTCATAATGATTTATTGAATGTGTTTATCATTTGGTATTTATTCACCTTAATAATTATTTTAGAATATATTTTTCGCTCACATCATTAATATATTATCATATTATCATTTAAAATAAATTCTTCCTTCAACTCAATCGTAAATTGAAAATTATATCAGCTGTTTATTTATCACATTAAAAAGTTAAGTTTTTACAGCCACCACGCAGATTTGACTTTGATTATAATATTACATGAACTCAAACTTAACAATTTTACACATATGCAATAAAGCATACTTTGAACAAAGGGAAAACGTCTTGTTTTATGGAAAACCATTAATGATGGATAATACTTTTTATACGATGATGATCTTGTTTCTTATTATATTTATTTTTACAAGAGATGGTTGATCGACATTCGCTTAACACAATTAATTCATAGTTTGAAATCAAATACGCATTAAAAGAACATATTTAATCCAATTGTGTAATTTGAACAGGCAAATTACGGATTTATTCTGTACACTATCCCACCGTGAGCGACAGCACCTAAATAGTAGTTACAGTTTTTAAATGGCTTTACAAAATAAATTTATATTTGTGACCAAAATATTTATTCTATGTAACCGAATACGGGTCAAATTATGTTTTAAATCAGTTTATCTTCAAATTTAAATCAAAATTCCTTATACGGCGTATTTCTTTAAAACATTTTGTTTCTAAAAATAATCAAAGAAAGCTTACAACTACGTCACTAAAAGACTTTTAATCATATTTCTTTATTGCGAACAGAAATAAACTATTGATTTATTTTTTTCCATTCTTAACTTCGTACGTTTAGTTCTTAAAATAGCTGCCAGAAATATTACTGTCGGAAACAAAAAATATTAAATCTCTGAATTGTACCTATACAATCTTCTAAATAAGTAACTACATAGTTATATGATTTTTATTAAAAATAAATCACTATATAAGAATCACTGTTATAAAAGCACGGCGTACACAAAATGTGTCTTCACGGATTATTTAATCTGTTATTTAGGCTGTATTTACAGCGCGATGTGGCATGCTATGACTTAGCTAGAAACGGAGCTATTAGAAAATGCATACACCCTCTTGTCATAACTAGGGTGAAGATCTGACGTCTGACTGCTATGGATACCTCAAAAGGGTCTGATCATGACGTCTTTCCTTCAAGCCAACATAATTACTATTGTTATAGAAGTCTACTAATAACCACTCATAAGGTACAGTTAATACGGTAGAGCTACGGGAAGCTGGCATATCTTGGAAAGATGTCAGAAAATTGGCGAACAAAAGAAATTTTTGGAGGTACCTATTGCGTGACATTTATAAATTATGGACAAAGAACATGTCATGCGGAAGGTGTAAGTATGCTGGATATAACACGGAAAGACAACAACACACTCCAAATGGACTAGTAAGCAGAATAATATATTATATAATGTGGTAGCGAAGGGTGGAGGTAGGCTGTTAAGATCCGTAATAAACAGTGCTCATTAAACTTTATTAGTCATACGTAATTATTTTTATTGAACTAAGAATGCGATTTACAGATGGAGTTGGTTAGTTTTTAAAAATCAATTGAACCCTGCCTAAACCAAACCATAATAGTTTTCGTATATTTTGGGCGATACGACAAAATTGTGCACACTTTTTCATTCATTCTTTTTGGTTTCGTGGGATTAAGAATACATATTACATATCAACATACATAATACACACCAACCATTTGGTTCATTTTTTTATTTCATTAGCCCTGCCTAAACCAAACTATAATAGATAAAAAAATATTATTCCATCTAAAAATATTCCTAGTAATGTATAATTTAATTGCATAATTTTAGATGTTGTATAGATAGACGAGTATTTTTTTGACTATTCATCTAGTATAGCTTAGTTTTCGCAGGGTTTAATTGAATTTTAAAAACTAACCAACAAAATCTGTAAATAATTGTAGTCTTATTTCAATGAAAGCAAATACGTATGACTGACAAAGATAAATTGCACTATTTGTGGCAGAATTTAACAGCCCACCTCCACCCATCGCCACTTATATAATGTGATATATTATGTTGCATAGATTGCTGAAATGGCTATAGGGTGATCATTATGGAAAAATGACGTTCTACAGTGTCACTAAACAGTTACAAATAAACCACTAAAATCAGATGGACCGACATAGTGAAATTCAGTTCGATGAAACTGCCTTCACGGCGATAGCGAAAATAAAATTGAGTCAGATGAGTGTAACAATTTAATATGATATGATAAGTCTTCATTTAGTAGTAGAACAAGCCCCGGTTGAACATGATAATGACAAAATTAAAAATGAGACTTTTGCTTTATTATCTTTCTTGAATGATTGATTTTTGAGCTGGCTATTTGTTGGTAGGTTTATTATATTTTATGGTTGCCCTACGTAATAATTGACATATACCACATATTACTTCACGCAAGAAAAAGTATATATTATTATAATGCAACAGAGTGACAAACCATAAAAGTTTTTAGTGGCAGTACAATGGCTCCATCTTGTTTACATTGCGCTTTTTTTAGGATTCCCAAAGCTTTAATAAAGATAAACTATTTCGATACTGTGGTTCCAAAAATTTTCTGAAATACTGTTCTTCCATACTACCTTCGTACTAGGCTGACTAAATTTTTAACTTTTATTTCTCATCATAATAATTAAAATAAAAGACAGTAGGTATATAATATTTACTTATTTCATATATTTTATTAAGCATCTGGGCTGGTTACAAATATTTTAATGGATACAATGTATCTTCATAAAGTATTGATAGATTGTTAACACCATTAAAATTATTCATATCTTAAGGGCGGACAGCTCAGCGTTGGTCATTTTTTTTAAACGGTACATGTTCAAACACGCGCGTTAACATGATCTTACTCCCTACTTCAGTTTTAATTTGTCAATTTATGTGCTACGGCCGTATGATGTAGCTTAACCATTGGGGAGTGCCAAAAGAAATGGCGTATTTCAAAAAAACACTACCTTATTCTAAGGTTAATAATAATTATAAAGCAATCATTATTCGTAGAATGTTTATCACACTTCAATGGTCAAAGACATAGCTTGTAATTAGTATCTTTAGAATTATCTTCACATGTGTTAATCTTGCCCATTTTTTGAATAATAATATGCCTAATTCTTGTCAAATTTGGGATCACAGAGATTATAAATATAATTTTTTGTCGTAAATATTTCACTATAATAATGACGACATAAATTATACTAATGGTTTTATAAATGCGTTTAAAATTAATAAATGTAAAAAATCTTAACACCACTGCACATGCATGTACTGAAATATGACTTTATTCTAAAACATTAGAGCGAGAGGTTTAAAAGAATACTATTTTATGTAATACAAAAACTTTATACAGTCATCAAATATTTAAAATAAATATAAAGGATAATAAGGCTTCAAAATTATATAAATAGATTATCTACAACGTTTAAGAAATGTCCAGGCTCATGCTTTGAAAATGCAATAAAAGCTCCATTTTGACTACGCTGAGCATGTCCCACCTTAAGTTGATTACTTATTTTTAAAATAATCAATTTGATTGGCAGAAGTCTTAGTCATTCATTCAATTACATATTCGATACATAATTTAAATGACAATTTGTTATACACAATTATGTCACAATCATATTAATTGTTTCGTAAAATTATTTGGAAAAAGTTGAAAAATGATGCGAAATTCTAAGGTTTTCACATTGTTCCTGAAATTACCACCTGTACACACACAGCGCGTTGTTCTGATAGTATATCATCGCTGAGCTGGAAAACCTCCACCGTGAAAAAAATGAGATTATACAAGAGAGACAAAAACTGCACGAAAATAAAAGGACACTCATTTTCCGTCCCAGTCTCATAAATAATAAAAAATAAGTTAAATCAAAGATTTGTCAATATCATTTTTTTAATTTTTGTGGTCATTAGAATATTGAGGGTTTCACTAAACTAATATAAATGAACAGAATATATAAAAAAAAATTTCAACAATTCAATGATGATAATATGTATATATTATATTATTTTGTTTATTTTCTTCCTATCCTCGCCCATTTTCCTACCCCATGATTAAGGAATATGCAATGTTTGACAACATGTGTTAAAAGCTATGTATGTTTATATACTATTATATTATTGAAGACGGAAAGAGATAGTATATTTTAATACTTACTGTATAATTATAGGAACAATGCGACACCTCCTATGTAGAAGGTAGGAACTGCGATTTTGACTTAATTGGCTTTATTAAATAATTGTAATGATAATAAATCGATGATATCGAAAAAAAAACAAAAATTAAATCAATATTTTGTAAGCATAAATAAAAAATAAATAAATACATTAGAATTAAAAAAAATACGATTCCAGCATTTAGATTAACATTGTGGTGTCATTAAAATTGATTGAAATCGTACTACCTACTGAAAAGTTGCAATTTTGCAGTTCCTCCTTTATACGTTAAAAAACGTACCAAATTATATAAAGCAAATACAGGTGAATTGAAATTACCGTGATAGTGATACACCGAATATAATCCAACCAAGTGTGTGTGAGATTGACCCGGGATTTACCAGAGCGCTCCAAGAGCCAGCAGTCTGGACCACATCATAAAGGTCAGTGCCTATATTAAATCCCTGCGTCAACTATCCTCCACCAACATCCTACAGTCCTCTAAAAAATATCACCATTATGTATATTTTGAATAACTAATAATTTGAATTTTCATATTGATTCTTCTTTAATACCGTCGTTATTATCCACATTGGTAGCATTCATTGTTTGTATAATATAAATATAATTAATTATAATTTATGTGACTAATGTAGGTAGGAGACTAATGTAGGTAAGTATCTAATTGGTTTTACAAGTAAGTTTTTGATAATATGGTTAATCTCCAATTGCTATTTGGAAATGTCAAAAACTGAAATAAAGAATAAATTCTATTGATTTTACCGAAATTATTATTTACAGTAACAACGTATCTATTTTAGTTTCGGTAATACGTGTGACATGTAGGAGTCATAAGTTGTGGAATTAACCACTGAGCTCTTATAAGCCGATTATACCGATAAACCGTAACAAGTGGGAGTTGAAAATAGGTTGTGATTTATTTTAAAGAATAAATTGATCTTTGGCATTCTAGCATTCACAACAAAAAATTCTTTATACTAATAGGTATTACTATGAAAAAGAAAATCTGTATAACAATAATTAATAACAGAAAAAGGTTATAGTGACGCAGATGACCGCGTGATCATTATTTGTCATTTTTTTTGGCGGACACAGTTTATTTTACGTAGAAAATTATATTAAAAACCTTTTTCTGTCGGCGCAGATGCTTTTCGATCCAATAATTGTTAATTTAAAGTTTGATATTTTGATACATTTCGATGAATCATTATTACAAAGTAAGATTATGTTGGACTAGATTAGATTGTGTTAGGTTAGGTGACGTTAGGTTAGGTTGGGTTTGGTCTAAAAATAAAGTTATATTAAAGCTTATTTAATATGCTATTCATGTTTCTACTTGTATCATAGGTTCAATACCATCATTATCCACCTTTGTCCCTTGATGCAATTGGTTTAATCAGAATGACCATATATTAATAGAATGACTATGCGACAACCGTTTAATCATCCGCAAGCTGAGGTTTTTCTTCATTAAACTAGCAATTCTATTGGATGCTCAGTTGGTATTAATTGTGCTCGATTAGTTTCGTATTTTTCTGCCTATTTTCTCATATAGTTCAAGACTTCCTCATCGTTGGTAATATCCATCTATCCGTCAGATTTATAATATTCAATAAGTATTAGTAGAATTCCATTTTACACATATTATTTATAATATAAAAAAAATATTTTAGTATTATTAACAACTGAATAAAAGGGAATAATATAGGTCTCAAAAACAACAAAAATCTTTATATAATAATATTATGAAAGCACACTTTCAGGATCATAGCTTTACTCGTTTTAGATTAAATCGATCACGAAATAGCAAATCCGACAACCTTTTTCGGTTTTCAATATGGGTTTAGTATCACTAAAAAATATATGGCGATAGAAAGCTCTGCTGCAGTACTCTTATAATATAACGTAGGTACACTGGCAAACCCGATATATGCTACGTACCTAGACAAAATATATTATTTACATGTAAGAATATATTTTTATTGACTTATTTAAGATTAAGATTCTATAAATATACATGACGTATACATTACATTATAACATGTATATTACTTAACTATTAAAAAGTCACACATTAAATAAATATTTTTAGTATCAATGTGAGATTAATATATTATATTTTTGATAGTAACTATAAGGACCCCCCACCAGGTGAAATGGTTCATTATAACATAAAGAAGTTAGCATTCAAACAGATAACTGTATAATATTGGTAATTTTTCAAATCTATGTCAATTTCCATATATAATTATCATGTTATTCTGCTAACCCATCTACAGCTAATCTTTAAATGTCAGGCGTACCTCTTAGTCGAGTGCGTAAGGCGCTGGTATTTCATCCGGGGCTATATAATGTATTTATTTAATGTTTTGATTTTCTCAAAGTTTGTGTCTTGGTGATTGTTTCTCTTCTTTATTACTAAACACACTACTGTTTCGCTACAATATTCTCATTGAGCCTCACGGCCTATTGTAGTGTTGAAAAAATATTATATATATACCTACTTAAATAAATAAATATTTTTTTTTGTACATAAAACATCCATTATTGTATTGTGTCCATATTTATAAATACAGTGTGGTCTTGATTGAAAATATCTTCACGGACTTCCAAAAGCACAGGTGCTGTATCTCTCTTATCCAATTGCCTCAGCTTTGGTTTCCCAACCCTCATTTTCTCTTTCAAAAACGATCATCTTGCGTACTTGACATTATTGGGATATGGTTTGAGCAGGCTCCGCCAACAGTTGACTCATATCCTAAGTAAAATAATTCCAGTACAACCAAATTTTAGCGATTTTAGTTTTTAACACTGCCAACCAAATTCTGGAGACATTTTCATACATAAAAAACTGCTGACGCAATTCGCCAGCTATTTATTACACGTTGAGCTATGTTCGATTAAAATCGGGTATGCTTGGGATATCGAACTGGAAAATGACCAATATATAATGGATACTGGATATGTATAGAAAGCTGTTGGTGTTGGAGGCAAGGACGCACCCTAGGTTATCGCTCATTAGTGTTTGAATATATTTTTAGAAAATAAAATAACAAAGCTTTTATAAAAAAAAACGTTGTAAGTATTAAAACAAGAAAACTTTGTCTGGATTCAAAATAATATTAATGTACGTTGAATGACACAGCAATTATATTATAGTGAATCGATACTTTTACAACACTGTTTATTTGAAGGATGTATGTTTTATTATTATAGTATAATTAGTGCTTGATTTTAGTACAATATGTCACCATTTAAATATTTTGTATTTATCAAAGACTTGTTATCGCTCAATAAATGATTAATGATAGTCTACTGGTATTCACAATTATCAGATTTCATTTTAATGTCAACAGAAATCGTTGGCTGCTTATTGTACTGACAATACTCAAACGTATATATCGATTCGAGCACAAACAAATAATGTGATAGTATACGCATTGTCATCAATACATGTATATTGTATGTAAAGCAGGGTATTCGTAAATCTTTACAAACTGTGTCGTTGTGTATATAATTTAGGCACGAGAGACTTAAATGCCGGCCTATAGAGTCGAGGGTCCCAGGTTCGAATCCTGGGTCTGGCTAGTACACATATTGTTTTTCCATTTGTGTATGAGTCAGAGTATGGACCTAATAGGTTGAGCAAGTGGCTGACATCCATTTCTCGTAAAAACAAAAATCTGTCAATACAAACCTCCACTCTGTGGAGGCCCATATGATCCTATTAGGATCGGACATGGTCTAAAGAAGAAACAAGAAAAAGGCAAAAAATCGAATAAGCATAAGGAAAACATACATTTAGTGAGATCTCAATGCTTCAAAATATTCTCAGATGCATTTTATTATAATTATTAATATGATGAACCTTGTATCAAAGTGGGCCAAAGGCACTTTACAGCGTTTTTTTAAACATTTTAATGACAAAAAATTCTTTATATCAATATCTACCACTTTTATAATTTTGGTGCATTAAAAACGAAACGAAAAAGAACTTATGCTAAATCGACTTTTAAAATGTGCATGAATATCAAAAACGGCCAAAGGATTGGGCGAGCCAATCATAAGCCTAAACATAATATAAAAAATCTAATATGGCCGCTATAACACATCTTTCATCTGCAAGACCTAAAACGGTCAACTGAGTAGTCGGTATCAAAAGTGGCCAAGAGCATATTTTAGATTGCAAATTGAGCTTTAATAATAAAGTGACACTTAAATTTACTATTTAAAAGTATTCATTAAAGGTTATAGTATATTAAGAAAAATATATTACTTAAATATACATTGTCAAAAGTAAAACTACAGTTGTTCGCCCTTCCTGTAAAAACATCAAGGTACCTTTGGCCTACTTTGATACTGGGCGCCTCCATATCTTATTCTTTTTCTGTTTCCACTCATAATGTGGAATAAATGGACACCAAGTAGTGCCTTCAAGTAGGTCACCAGCCTTCTGGCATTTTCCCTTATTTGGCGGCATGGGTTCAACAGGCCATTTGAGGCATCCATAGCACAGCCAGGTTCACCAGCGCATCTTTATGTGATGAATGTCCCACCACCGTACATCCAGTTACTGTGGAAAGCTTTTGTACTCAAAGCTCAGTATAATATTGACCGACTAACTTTCTTTAAGGCATGCTCGCCTTTCATTTTCTTAAAGCTCGTAGGTCAAAAAGCATTTTTGTCTGCTCTCACGTAGTATAGTTTCCAATCCCGATATTCTGGCCAATTTGAATTTGTATGCACTCGTCAATTAGATCCGTGGTCTCAGCCATGACCTATTGTCGGTGAAAGCTGTTTCCTCATGTTAGGCTCACCAGGCACCAATAGCGAGGGCTGTGCGGCTGGTCAATGCACTCTCTGTAGATATAGACATTTTTAGCGATGCATTAAGTATTCTGTTTTTAAAATTATATTTTTTTTGTTTAATTTGTATTTTTTTTTTTAAATTATTGTTGTTTTTATATTTTATTTCTTTTCTATAAAAATATTTATTGCTTTTTTTCTCTCTACCTTGTTATTTCTCGTTGATTTACTTGTACTTTTATTCTAAATGTCATGTTGTGAACGTCTTGAATTAATAATTTCTTATGCGATCAACGTGTCTTTTTCAAAATAAATATTATGATTCTTCATAACGTACTATAACGAACGCATCACTGCAAACGACATTGATTATTTACCTTTAGCCGAGTACACAACTGTGAGTCCTGAGTATCTTGAATTGAGTTGAATTTTGCTTCAAAAAATCCCATTCAGATGGCGACTCATTTATTTATGAAAAAAAAAAACATTAAAAAGGTCTCCGCCTGGTTCTTGATATTTTTTAGAGGACGAATACTTTCCCCAATGATTTTTATTGGCACTATTTATTTTAATTGGCATTTATTTTAAAGATACATCATCAAGTCGTCGATTTTTAATATCAAAGTAAACTAAAGTGTATGTCAATGCAGGGCTTAAATGTCCCGAATCGCTCGAATCATTAAGTTTTTTGTGATAAATGAATTAAGAGTTTCGTTTAAATTTTAGTTTTCTACTTCGGACGACGTATTCGGTCAGAACTCGACTGGTCGTGTATAAAGTCATTTTTATTAATCCAAAAAAGAAAAAAATATTCAAACGTCATAATTCACAATACCTACTAGGACAAATCACATCAAAACTTTTCATTCCAGATAATCCCAACTAATATTACCTGGTTGAACTATATTTATAACAAACAGTGGCATCGCCCATTCCTTTTCTTAATAAAATAGAATATATGCATGACGTTTCGTCGTAAACGTAATAAAATTGGCGCCAAAAACAAGACAGCCATCTTAAGCTCAATCGAATAAGCATAGACAAATACTGGCTGTAACGAAGATTGGTCGCTCATCCCTTTGCGAGCGAAACGAAACGGCTATAGAGGTTTTTTTTCCAAATAATGTCGTCGTATTTTTTCCCCGCCGGACGGACAGAAATAACGCAATAAAGTACAGTGGTTTTATTCTCACTAGCATAGTACCTATTTGTCCTAGCTTCGTGGCTAAGCTTGGCTGATTATTGATTTTCATTTTAGTGGCGGGGAAAAAATGATGCGAAAAGCTTTAAGTGTTATTTCCCTCAAATTTGATAAAAACAGCACGCGATATAACTTTTAAGTTGTTATACAGAATTATGAATAGTTATACCTACCATTATTTTGCAAGATTTTTTTAAATATTGTTTTAAGTGATATTTTAAAAATCTATTAAATCAATAAAACGAAACACTTAGACATTGAACAAAACCTTTTCTACTATATTATGAAGTGTAAATATAAATGAAAATTCAGTTGAAAAAAATATAGGTACCCGGTCAAGTATTAGCTACAATTCTTTTCATATTGCGGCTTAATTTTTGGCAAAAATCACTATTTTCGTCAGCATATTTTATCGAAAATCTCAAGCGCTAAAATCAAATTTCGACACAACTTAAGATTTACTCAAACAGTCAAGAATTAACTAAATAACATAGTATAACGATACCCGGTGATGGTGAGTGAAAAAACAAAAGAGGTTATATTGTCAACAATTAATTAATAGGGTAAAAGAATAATGGTTTATCAACATAGAGTTATATCACAATTATTCATGTATTCTATATTAGGCAGCTCATGATGTCAACAAAACATTTTCAGACATTAAGAGAATATTTGAATGTAAAATCAAATATATGACGCCAAGCAAGTTTATTATTAGTAGATTTCGAGAAGTAAAATAACGATTTTAGATATAAAAAGTCGCTATAGGTACTTAAATATAAATCCGCAAACATACACAATATTATTAACTTTACTCTGGCTATAAAATCGACTACACTAAAAACTTTCCAGCAAAGTTATCGAGTATTTTAATAATAAAAGTTTATAAGATATAAATAGCAAAATAGAAAATATTACGAAAATGTCAATAAAGAAAATTGGAAAATATGTGACACTCGTATGAAAATTGATACTATATATAAGCATCATGGCAATCCATCAAATATCACCGAGGATTGATAGAATATATTATAACCTCTCCCAAAAACTCATATATAAAATAATGATACTCTATATTATCTACAGAACACTAAACTTATTAAGCTCCTCACTGTAAGTGGTATCAAGGATTCTCACGGCCCCATTTTGAAGGACCAATAACATTTGTTACAACACGGTATACGTCCACATAACGAATGTAATGACATGGCGTATGAAAACAAAGCGAGTATGCATGAAGACGCCGCTAATATATATATATATATATTTTAAATAAATAATAATATAATAAAAAGGCTATCATATAGACACTTTTAGAGAATTTCAATTTTAGAGACATTTAATAATATACAGTACTTTAAGAAAAACAAAAAAAAATGTTGCATTTTGTATTCTAATATATTTAATAACAAAAAGCATACAAAAATTGTTATATTTAAATATATTTAGTTTCGTAAGAGTGCCTCTCTGTAAGAAAATCAATGCTTTTTAAATTCTTCGTATAACATTAAAATTTATGAACAACAAAGGCTCCCCCGTGGCACTATTTGTTTGGTGAAAAATGTGTGAAGCCTGATTTTGTCCTTTGATTAATCTCGAAGGTTGCCTCCAACGAAAACAAATGCGTGGAATGGAAACGTTAAGCACGTTGCGTGATTTTAAAAAGTTTTATAGTCATAGATGACCTTATATAAACGTGTTGGTATTTTAAAATCAAGGACCGCTTCTTATTCTCAAAAGATTAGGACGTGTGAAAGATTTATAATTTAAACATGTATTATTGTTTTGTTTTATTTTATAAAAATAGCTTCCAAACCATCTAATTGTTATAAAATATTTGAAACTTTTATTATGTTATATATTTTATTAACTGCTGACGTTCTTTTTAAGTAAATATATCCAAGGTATATGCTATACATTTATAATAAATACATTGAATTTAACAATGTACCTAGCAGTTAATATATTTTGTAACTAGTAAGTATGTATCAATATTAGAATAGATGAGATTGTATTCGGCATACAATTTTGCATTTACGTCGTTTTACATTTGAATTGTTTTGCTTTTCACATCCTTTTCCTCATTATCGTGATAATTGAAAATACATATGTTGCCAACAATCTCCTTATATTTCGACAAATTTTGTTGTGATAGCCATTGCTAATTCAATCGCTCCATCTAGTATCTAGAACAGGGATTGCGAACCTTTTTACGTACGCGTGTCAAAATTTCCCAAATATTATTTTTCACCTGTCTGACGTGCCGAGCAGTTTTTCATGGAAAAAAATGACAAAATAGTTTTTAAGAATTATTCTATTAAAAAAAGTTTAAAAATTACAATTGAGTTCTTGATTCTATTTTTCACTGTATTTTTAGCCGAAGGCATATCTTTTATTTTTTGAATATTTATTTAGATAGTGTTTTATGGTTTGTCTCATAATACTGTTTTACTGATGAGGTTCTTCATACAATTGCCCCAGAATACAAAATACATACTGCTTTATTGCTGTCGTTAATACTCCTCAGTAATTTTGAAAGTCTCTCCTGTTCTTTTTTATTATAAGTTTTTTTAAAAATAAATTTACTTAGGTATATTATATACTTACCTAATATTTGAAAAACTTTTTTGTAAAAAAAATATTATTTAAATTATTAGTAGGTACCTTGCAAATTTTCTCTCTTTTCAAAACAAAACTTTCGCGTGCTATAGGTTTGCCATCACCGATCAAGAAGATACGCGCTATATCTCTACCAGTACCATATCTCTACCACATTTAATCTCTTTCTATCAGGTTTTCTGGAATTCCATATAGAAATATAGGAAGATTGACGGATCCTTATGATAGTATTACACTTACCATAAATTTAACTTTTGGGCTATATGTAAGTAAATTAGATCGTCGGATATTTTTTTTTAATTTTTATAATTTAACAAAATTTGCTGTAGTATGTCGTAATATTTCATTTACGTAGAATTTTATATTAATTATATATACAAATATTATTCAATATCTTCATTTAGCCTAGTAGTTGAGATGTTGAGCGAAATACTAATATAGTGACGTACTAATATATATATTAAATATATATAATACTTTCACGTGTTCTTTGAACACCCACGGTGCCAACTAAATTCAAGAAAATACTATTTGTATCGAATACAGAAATATTTAATTATTTATTTAGTGCTCTACCATTTTGATCAGATTTGAAACCATTATATAATATTATACTTACATGATTTATTATTATAACCCATTTCGATAATCGGTTATGTTGTCCTTAGCGAAACGGTGATTTTGAAATATGTGTATTTAAATTCAGCAATACCTACTTATCTAATATATAAAAATCAATATTTGTTTGTTTGTTTGTTCGTATTTTATGCGCTGCCATACCGTTCATCCGATTGCGATAAAACTTTGTCAACTTATTGCTTGCACTTGCGCGAAGAGTATAGTCTATATCTTTTATATAAAATTGAATGTCTGTCTGTCTGTTTGTCTGTCTGTCTATCTGTCTGTCTGTCCCGTATGCGTTCCTATACAATTCATCCGATTGCGATGAAATTTTGGTAAATGGTTGTATGCACACCAGCAAAGGTTTCTAAATTAGAAAAACCATCTTCTTCTTCATCTTCTTCATTCGATGCGATGAAACCTTCGTCAGTTGTTATGGTAACACCCGCAAATGTTTCTGAATTAGTATACCCATCTTCTTCTTCTTCTATTATTCTATTCTTCTATTCTATCTTCTTTTATTCTATATTCTTCTATTCGTATGCGTTCCTATACCATTCATCCGATTGCGATGAAACTTTTTTCAGTTGTTGTGCGCACACCTGCAAAGGTTTCTGAATTAGTATTATATAAAATAAAAAGTTTGTTGTTTGTTTATTCCATCCAATTTTGATTTTTTTTTACTACATATTAATACCATTAATAACGTTTTCATATTTTGGATTCGAATTAATTTAGTGTTCTTTTGTTTGACCTTTACTCCTATTTGAATTATTTTCATATTGCCATATTGTATTATACAGATATTTTAATATTAAAAAAATAATTACCTCTTATTATTTTTTAAATATCTAAGATAAGTATAACTACGAAGCGACCCTATGCGAAGCCGGCTACTTCAGCTAGTAGTTTATAATAATTAATCAATAATTAATTTTTACATGATATAAAGTTCATGGATCCTGGATCCAGTAAATGCGGGCTTGAGACCCACTGGGCGTCATATATTCTTATTCTTTTTCTTCCACCCTGTCACGTCCCAACATTGGCGCATAGGGCAAGCACAAGTTGGCGCCACTTCCCTCGGTCCATCGCCAACTCCTGCGCCTCCCACCATGTCAGACCTGAAGCACGTAGGTCGCTTTTGTAGCACCACTGGAGGGTGAGGGAGGGCCGGCCATGGCGACGGAACCCTTGAGACTGCGCCACAAGGGTACGAAGTGCCGCACTTTTTGGCGGCATCCGGAATACGTGTCCCAGCCACGTAAATCGTCTTTTCGTGATAACTTCAATCACCGAAGGCTGTTGTGTTTTCTCACGAACTCGGGTGTTTGTAACGCGGTCGTACCAATGTACCCCTAACATTCGGCGGAGACATCGATTCGCAAAACTCAAAAGCCGAGACTCTTGAAGCTTAGTAAAATGCCATGTATCACAGCCATACAGGATCACAGGTAGCACGCACGCGTTAAACAAACGATATTTGGTCCTCACAGAATACAGCCTTGACCTCAATGCGACTCCAAGTTGGTTGAACGCAGAGCCCGCCACACCCATGCGGATTCCATGCTCACTAGAAATACTACCATCATCGGCAACCGTGGCACCCAAGTATTTGAATCTAGATATCAGCTCGACGGGCAGACCGGAAACCCGCAGAGGAGTGTCGGCGTCGATGCATGCAGCACTGTACATGGATTTGCTCTTAGCCACATTCAGATGAAGACCCACACGTTTCGAGTTCGCGGCAAGCCTGTTCACGGTTACCTCCAACCTTTCAATCGTCGAGTAAAACACGACTGCGTCGTACATATATATTTTTGAAAGTTAATTTATAGTACAGGGGTGGCGAACCTATGGCACGCGTTAGAAGAGACAAAATACGTATAATAATAATAAATGACAGATCGCATTGTATAAAAAATAGCAGGCAAAATCTAGAATAAACATTATGTTTAACCTTAAAATAATTGCATAGGTCGGTCTTTAGGCCTTACGCGTCAAATATGATATTATCGCACTAACCTCATCAGGCGGTGGAGGCTGCCGCACCGCGATCCTCTAATTTTGATTGATTTACAATGCTTGAGACCATTGTAGCGAGAGATTGCAATATCTGATCAGAGCAATTCTGACGCCAATTTGCGTGTAAAGAACCAAAATAATTAATACATGAACATACAATTTCATGTCTACCCACAAAAAATTGCTGCACCAAATAAGAAACAAAAACTTGGCGGATCTTGTAGTGGTAATTCTGGAAGACAGTTTCAAAATTGGTGGACTGAAATGTATGATGTAATTGAAAAAAGTAACAAGTTATATGTGTGCTATGGTGGTGAGTGGGTGGTATCTAGAAAATCATCTTAAAAAAAAAACTATTTTTCCCCCTTGAAAAACTGCTCGTCACGTCAGACAGTCGAAAAATAATATTTGGGAAATTTTGGCACGCTTACTTAAAAAGGTTCGCCAACCCTGATTCTAGTAAGTACTTTGAGGTGTTTTTAAATTATGTATGTTCATTAAAACAATGTGACATTCTCATAGCTTGTGAATTATTTTAATTATTGTATAAAAAATAATGTATTTTACTTAAAATTTACTTTTTAAAATCCATCATATTACTTTATTTAGATTTTCATGATGACCGCTTTCTATAAGTTGCGTAATTCCAAAGAACCGTATGAATTTTATATAAAGATATTTAACCTCTTAGGTATAAAATAAACAATAATAATAATATACAATAATATGTATAAAAAGATTAGATAGGGCTATTAGTGTTACGCACAGGCGCCGAAGGACGCGAAAAACGCGTAACCCCGAGCCAAGTTTGTCCATTGTTCCGATAACTAACCAACCACTGCGTTTTCAGTCTATTTCAGTACATACTGTACCCAAGCTACGAAGAATAACTACGCCATGTTTATTTTTTTATAATATCGCCACACAACGTTATGATTTTGTGCTGAATTAATTCCGATGTAGCATTCTTTTCTACAATTATGTATATTTATACTATAAGGTCATTATAAGATGCAGTCGAAAAGCTTTTCGTTTTTTTTAAATTAATAATAAACCAATCTCCTGCATGTTGTTTTACTTCGATGTATGTTTTAAAAAACATTATATTACAAAGTTTAGTATTGTAACAAAAATACGACCATATTATGGTAATATCGATGGGAAAAGATATGAGGAAGGGGAGTCCACCAATCACCTAATTACTTGAATCCAAATTTACATATTAATAAAACATAACATGTAAAATAGCACACCAATATTAAACATTATTAACCACCCGTGTATAAATTTAATATACCACACTAAAAACTAATGTTTTACAATCAGTAGGTATCTACTATAATAGTACTTATAGATATATCGCAATACTAAGACACATACGGAGCTTAAATAATAATCTGCGTTCGTAGGTTCATATGAAATCTTATTTAGTTATGGTTCCAATATTTATGCTCGACAAATAAAAAGGATTTCAAGTTATACACACTTATATTTTTATAAAAATCGATATAAAAAAAATATTAAAACTATGAATTAGTCAAAAATCTTTACGAGGAAAAATTGAAAACTTAATAAACTAAATTTTAATAATAAATATGACCATAAAATATAATGCAATAATAACGTAACTGTGTACGTAAATATGTAACAAATTAACATTTTATAACATTTTTTTACAATTGTAAGTTTATCGTTCACTTAAAATAAAACATATTTTTTCTTTTTAATGTTTTCAGATACATATAACTCATTTAGTGCTAACACCGCGACTGGCGCGTTTGCTTATGTTGGCCATTAGATATAATCAACATGATATTTAAATGTGGTAATTAAATATTAATTAACAGGTCAGCAGTGATTGTGTTAATACAGGTGAAATAATTGTAAGTTATCAAAAAAAAATGTCTCAAATTGCAAGCTTCGTATTTTTCCGCAAGGTGCCTCTGGTAGGTAGAAGCATCACCCTTGACGGAGTGGTTACTAACTGAAAAAAATATCGTACGTTTTTTCCCTAATATAATTTAATACGGTGTCATATCATAATATATAAAAAAACATTTCACTTATTTTTTGTTAAATTCCTAGATTTAAAAAGAAACACTAATCATAATACATAATATTATAACCCCGAGATTCTGGAATATCAATCCCTGGTAAGTATCACTAAACCAGGCATATATTTTTATTTTTGTCAATCTATTTTCTTCTCTCCCATTAGGTTTTATTGCAGAGATGATATTATATTTTAACATTAAATCCTTTAATTATCAATTATAAACCTTTTGTTGTATGTTTATGTATTGAACCATTACCAAGCGGGCTATAAATAACGACGACCATAAACCACAAGTTTATTACTAATTGGAGAGAAAAGGAAGCAATGAACGCATGCGCTGTGATACGTCACACAATGTCAGTGATTTTGAACTTTGATATCATCACTAACTTAAAAGCTCTGCGATACATATTAACAAAGTAACATGTCATCGTTTTTCTCAATTTCCCATTAAGCAGATAGTTTTATAACCTTTTTCCAACTCAGTGGCATACCGTGGGGGTAGGCAGATTGAGCGTCGCTTGGGGGCGGCAATTACTCGATGGGCGGCAAATCGAGGAGAATCATTAGATATATATAGGAATAGGTACCTAAACTTAGTAATAACGGAAATATCTTTCCATTAAAAAAATCACCTCACTGATTGGAAACAAAATGTAATAATTAACATAAAAGGATTAACAGGACAGTATTTTTTTTGTCGGGTTCGCGATGTCTATTTTACTTCCGTCATCCTTGGACATCACGTCCTTGATGACCAGAATGACACGTGCAGATTTGCGAATTATATTTGAATTATGGTTGGTACATACTTACCTAATTAATTTTCCCAAATATATTTACCAAATATATTGGCGAGTTTTGAAAGTTGTCAAGTGTATTTTTAAATGTATCTGCAACCGTGGACTCGCAATATTGTCTATTGAAGCAGAGATGGCATTTAAATTGGATTTTGTGGTATATATTTTGTTAGTAATGTATCCGTACAACATATTTACTAGATACTGGAGTCATGAATGGATGATAAAAAATACTGTTTAAAAAAAATGGGGCGGAAATTTGGCCCTGACTAGGGGCGGCATTTTGTTTAGGGACGTCACTGATCCAACGCCAGCTATAATATAAATATATCAGTGGCGTTCAACCCATATATGCGGTAGTTGCTCCGCATCACCAGAAATGATCGATACAGTACTGTAATAAAATAATATTATGCAGGTATATATTTTGCAATCGTATCGTAAAATGTACTTAATTTACTTCTATAGGTTCTATAATATTAATATTATGTAATTAATTATTTAATAAAACATATTATATCGGACCTACCAAACTGCAACATCGCACAATTAGTTAGTTGCCCGTCAAGATTCAATTAGTTACAAAACCCTCAATAGACAATATGTAGCAAAAAAGGTATATGGGTATTGTTCTACAGCATCCCTACAGGCAAAAGTCACCACACGCCACTGATATATTATGATATATATGTCATTTTATCTTTTTTATAGACATGAATTAATAAAATATTATCTGGCATTTAAGATAATATAATAAACACAACTCTTTTAGCAAATAAATTGTAGTATGTGTTGAAGCATTTTTTCATTTAAATCACTTTTCTAGATGAATAATAAAATTTAATTCTGTACCTATTTTCAAAATAATCATTTCCCTCATGGTCAGAGTTTTGACCATTTAGAATTTAAATGATACATAAGTACTAAATAGATATTTGTTTTTTTTTTAAATTTCATTTCTCATCTCTTTGTTTATTCCATTTCAAAACAAAAAAATAACCCAGCAATATTGAGAAAACTTGACTACATTATTTAGAGTTGAGAGATCTCAACAAGCCACGAAATTAAAATATAGCCCATGCGAATGATCATCATGAGTAGGGAAAGTGGTTAGATAGCAGCGGTGGAGTGGTGAGATGGGGTGCGGATAGAAAGGCGAGCACTTAAATCCGATTGTTGTGTATCTCAATGATTTAAAAAAAATCAAATTGAACAGTCAACTTATTCATTCTATCTATTTTCTATATTATTATTTCACGCGGATGGCATAATGGACTACCTATCAATATCCATATAAATACAAAAATAATATTAATTAATAATTAAAATAATAAATAGTAAATAATTCTGTCAATGAAAAAAATGTAATACTACCTACTTACTCTATTTTACAGTATAATATTGTGTAACGAATTCATTCATAACTTGAAAGGATTGAATTTCGTACTTATACAAAAGTAGTAGGTAGGTACCATGCTATACAAAAATATTAAATATTTCATGATCTCACAGAATCTAAACTTGATATTATATTTTTAATCTCATTATCCTGGATCAGAAGTCTAGTTAGTGTTCCACTTATATAGAAAATGTTATTAAACAAATAAATGTGTAGATATTATTATTTAACAATAAAGTACTAAATTAAGTATGACGATTTTCCCTCCAAAGTGGAGCATATTCTTCTCTAAAGCCTCAATTACATTGAGCTTCTTTACGAGCTGTGTGTTGGCGAATTTATAATCTGCCTGTAAAGTCGCCCAGTGTCATCATCGAACAAGCTAACATGTTCGATGATTTCACTGGGCGACTTTACAGGCAGATTATAAATTCGCCAACAAACAGCTCGTAAAGAAGCTCAATGTAATTGAGGCTTAAATGTAAGTTATTATATGTCTATTCAGTATTTGTAAATTTCTTCCCCACGGTAGAATAGTGACAGAGTATACTTTCTGAAGCGGTGGTAACGTGTTCAAATCTCGGGTAATAAAAAATCACAAGTATTTTTTTCTAATATATTGGGGAATGGCAAACAATTAGTTCTCACCAAGCGATCGATGCATATGACGTATAGTATTTTCTTATTAGTGAGGGCTCTTATTATGCTTTATTTATAATTGATTACATTATAATAATTTACGATTTTTATTTGTATCTTCAATTGATATATTATGCTGCACATATCTGATTGACTCTTTTAATATTTAAAATAATTACATGCATTGATTGATCAAGCTCAACATTGAATTTTAGGCAATAAACAAAATTTTAAGCTAGATGAACCGATCGTTAGTAGGTACAGAACGTCAACCAATATTTTATAATATACGGTATAGGTATTAAATTCTCGTGAGGCATAATTACAAATAATAAAATAATGATTTTTGTTGAATTTGCAAGCCTCCGTTGAACGGCTATCTACAGTATTGCCGTTTATATTATATGTAGGTAGGGAGGTAATAAGGTTTAGCTAGACTTTTGCTAGACAACAAAACGTTTCAACCGCAAACTTATTACAGCGTTTAATTATCTAAAAATACTTTCACGACATTTTTATAATACCAGTATAATAATAAAGCACACTATCTTTGCGGAGAAATTCCGCGTAAGCTTAATTCTTAATTGCTTCCTTTACTTAACGCACCTTAAGTACGGCGGAAGCGCTAATAACTGAAAAGCTTCCCTCAAAAAAGTTACATTACTTAGCTTCGTCTTTCAGGTTGCCATCATGGAGGAAGTGCGACGCCAAAGCCTCTTAAGAAAATAAAGTTGTCATTTAAATAACGAAATAAGCGTTTATGTGAGATGTAGTTTTTGAATATTTAAAAACGGTTTTTTTCTCTGCAAATTCACTGCAACAACGATTCTTGATCCTGCACATCTATTCTATACACAAGACTGCTATCGGACGCTATCGACAGCTATCGAGGATAATTTTTCATATTTTTGTATCGAAGTATTAGCACTTATTGTAACAATTACAATAAGTTAGTTGTAATTGTTAAAATAAGTTCTATGTTTTAACATCACCTCACTTGGGTGTGCTAAATTTTAGAGCGAGATAGACAGTTTTGACTGTTTAGATGGCTAATAACATTGTAACAACCATACAAACATATAAAAAAACTATCCTCGATAGCTGCCGATAGCAGTCTTGTGTATGGAATAGATGCGTAGGAGAGAATTTACCAGTACTAAAATTAATATATCATTTAAAAAAAAAATCGATTGATATAATATGAATATCGGACTGCAAAAGAATTTACCAACTTTTTATTTTTTAACTGATTAAATTAAAAATAGATATTACATAACACTTACTAGTATATCAAATGTACGCTATTTTTTAAATGTATTTCTTGTCATTTGCCGCTTTTTAGATATTTAAAACATAATTTAACAATTATTCTTCTATATAGGACTCGGGGATTGATGCGACAAGTATTTAAATCTTCCATATGATTATACTTACTCAATATATAAAAACGTTTACGCTATTTTTTTGAAATTAAATAACTATAAATTGAGTTATGCGTCAATTACATTGAGCTACTTTACGAGCTGTTTGTTGGCGAATTTAAAAGCGGGCGATTCAGCTACTGCGATTGTGATGATGACACACAACACTTTCCATTCGCTGAGAAGCCACAAGCCAGCGACTATTTTGACAGTTTTTCTACCGGGAGGTTGCTACTGCGCTCTACTGCGCAGACGCAGTAGGCCCACACGCCGGTGTGTAGCGTGTAAAGTTGACCGGATTTCAACTTTTCTCGGTAGATTGTTTACAATCTGCTTGTTAGCTTGTTCGATGATGACACTGGGTAACTTTACAGGCATATTGCAAATTCGCCAGCAAGCAGCTCGTAGAGTAGCTCAATGTAATTGACGCATTATTGATTCATTTTATAGCGATAATAAAATCTACAAAGTTACATTATAGTCTTAAAGTATTACGCCTTTCACAGATATTATTGACTTGATTATGGTACAAAATCAACATAGGCAAACGAGTGAAAGAACAAATGTATAACTCTTATTATAGTCACGCAATTGATTTATTTAAACGGTTTCATGACATTTGGACTTTGAAAACCCTATGCTTTGAGGGCTTAGTTAGAAATTGGTCGTTGTTTAGCTGACAGATCATGTAAATGCCGTTCAAATGAGTAACTCTGAAGGTGATAACGAATAATTACACTTACTTGTGCATACTTAGGGCATGCTTTAGTTATTTATTAACATAATAATATATTGTACTCATCAGGGGGTTTCTCTTTAATCTTTAAATATTTAGTACTGTTTAAAATTGTATACGTTTCATATATTATTAATTCAGTATAAAACGCATTACTGAAATGAATAATCTTTTAATTATGAACTATTTTAGAAGCTCATCATTAAATATTTAAAAAAAAATGCAAAAACTCTTGTGGAATGGTAGACGAAAGCTTAATGTAAATTAAATTACTATTTACAGTACTAATTGGAGCTGCATTCCAAAGAGAAATGCTAAAAGTAGGTAAAGTTAAACCGATTATATTTTTTAACTCAGTGTACAATCGGAAAAATAAGTAGATATAAGTACTTATTTATGAGCCACGAAAGCCTGTAAGTATTAGACAATAAATAAAAATCCAGGTTCAATAAGCTGGTAGGTATGTTAAAATATAGTTCATAATAATGCTTGGCTTATATCCGTTGACCCATTGATAAATCATATTATTAAATTAATTTATTCCAAGCCACCAAAATTTAATTTGTTAAATTGTCTCTGGAAACTTTTTTCTACATTTTGTTAAAAATATTATATTTTATTACCTACTGAGAATAACAACTGTGTGCTATTATTTGAAAATATATTTAGTACTAGGTACTCCAAAGGTATCGATTTTAGCTACCTAATGTTTCCTTTGATGGGCATACGTAGGCTCTAGTATATGTATATATGGAGTATAAAATAATCAATAATTTATTAATATGATTGTATTTTTTTAGAATTCGAAAGGAATTGTCCTAGTAATCAAAGTAGCAAAGCGATTGCAAGATGAATTGGTTTTATGAATATTTGATTTTTTTAGTTATTTAAGATAGTTTTAAATGTTAGAGATTCAGATAATTGTCATGTTATTACGAAAGATGAATCGATCTCTACGAAATTGTACAAATGTCGTATCAATTAATTTTCATGAAAATTTCTGTTAATAGTATTATTTTTTTTAATCTATGAAAGATATTTATTTCTAAGTCATCTAGCTCGATTTGAAAGGAAAATTGTTTCTATGGCAAAAAATATAATTCGTAGAACCTATTAGGTCCATGTCCTGGATTACTCACGATGCAAAGTCAGTAAATGATTTGAAACAGAAACTCAGGCACACTTTGTCGCTACCTATTTCACTTACAGTGGGCTTGAAAAGATAACTGCATACTATAATATTATAATACACATGACGTATATTATTATGAATTAGTAGATTAGATTAATAATGATTCCATGAAACATAGTGACTAGTGAGAAATTGAATATTCATTAATTCTATATTTTAAAATACGTTCAATTAATTACCATTGTAAATTTTATATAAGGAAATTTTGTAGGGCTTCGTGGATACTTTAAACTTAATTATTTTGTATATATTGTTTAATTCAACTCAATAATATACTTACTTTTATTATATTGAGACTATTTTCAAGTAAGTTAAAAATAAGACCACGTTGCATGGTTCTTTAAATCAGCATATTATTTAATGTGACAAACCTAGGAAGAAGAGGATAATTGATAATATTTCTATATCAATTATATAAAAAAATGAAAACGATTTCAATACACGTTAACGTAAAAATATGTTTAATTGCATACTTATATAATTATTCGAATTTATACCAAGTCAGTAATATTCATATATGAATTTAATATAATTTAACACGTTAAAATATATATGATAGTTTGGGACACAGGTTAGGTACTGTGCATAGAGGTATTAAATACATAGATGAGCAAAGAATCGGCTTTCTTATACAACTGAATGAAGCAGGCCAACAATAACCGACGACTTACGAGAAATAGCGACTAGATATAAAAATGCAGGGCATCACGGAGGATTTACTTTGGCTATTATAACGTACCCATATAATTAACAATGTTAACGTTAATTTTGCCGCAAATTGATTACCAGACTGCCTCACCATACTTTTTTTTATATAACCTGCCTGCTTCACCATACTTTCATATAACCTGCTGCCCCAAGGCACTGTGTATAAAAAAAACAGTATCGCGACTAAAAGAGCGTTGTTTATTCAATAATTGACTTACCCTCTGCGCTTTCCTCTTGTCTGCTCTTTGATTCTGATGATAGATCCTACTGAAGTTACTGACGATGACAGGCACAGGAAGGGCGATCACAAGCACTCCGCTAAGCGAGCACACGCCTCCCACTATCTTCCCCGCGATGGTCCCCGGCACCATGTCTCCGTATCTGTAACAAACGATTTACAAAACATTAAGCAATTGTAATTTTCAATTATGGTTATATAAATCCTCATTACTATTGTTGGTACTACAATTTTACTATTACCTACTGTTTCCAATGTGGACGATTCAATGTTGACGTATTCTAGTTACTTTGGCCTAGATTATATACCAAGATAGACGCCGATGTCACTGTTCTATTTGACAGCTCAATCGAAGGCATTCAATATACCATTGTGGTGGTAAAGTGTGGTACGCGTACCCTCAGGGGTACTGGAAAAGTTTGGTGGGGGTACGCGTTGGTTTGGCTGTGTCTGGTGCAACAAACATTAATACGACATCAATACAACACCCATCCTAAAGGTTTATCGCATGCGGAAGAAGAGCAATTGTTGGAATTAGTTTCAGACGGCTTCTTGAAAAATAAATATAAGGAGTGTACTTTAACATCATACTGGTTGCAAATGCAACATGTGTATCCAGTTTTAACAGAGAAAGTCCTGAAATGCCTTTTCCAACTTCATACCTACGTGAAATTGCTTTTTCAGTATTTGTAGACATTAAGTAAAAAAAAAAGGAACGGGCGTTTGGATGTGCAAATTAACAACCAGGGAACCAAATTATGATGATCTGTCTCAACCATAAATGATTCATCCTTCTCATTGAATATAATGAATGTTATTTATAATATAACTTCTATTTGTTTTATTTATATATTACTAGGTGAAGTACCCGGCTTCGCACAGGGTCGTTTCGTGGTTATATTTATCTTAGATATTTAAAAAATAATAAGAGGTAATTATTTTTTTAATATTAAAATATCTGTGTCATACAATATGGCAATATGAAAATAATTCTAATAGGAGTAAAGGTCAAACAAAAGAAAACTAAATTAAAATCGATTCCAAAATATGCAAACGTTATTAATTTTACTAATATGTAGTAAAAAAAATCAAAATTGGATGGAACAAACAAACAACAAACTTTTTATTTTATATAATACTAATTTTGAAACCTTTGCAGGTATGCGCACAGAAACTGACAAAAGTTTCATCGCAATCGGATGAATGGTATAGGAACGCATACGAATAGAAGAAGAAGATAATTTTCTAATTCAGAAATCTTTGTGGGCATGCGCACGACAAATCACTAAAGTTTCATTGCAATCGGATGAATGGTATAGGAACGCATACGAATAGAATATGAAGAAGATGGTTATACTAATTCAGAAATCTTTGCGGGCGTGCGCACAACAACTGGTCAAATTTTCATCGCAATCGAGTGAATCGTATAAGAACGCATACGAATAGAAGAAGAAAAAAATGGTTGTTCTAATTCAGAAACCTTTGCGGGCGTGCGCATAACAACTGGTCAAAATTTCATCGCAATCGGATGAATGGTATAAGAACGCATACGAATAGAAGAAAAAGAAGAAGAAAATAGTTGTATCAATTCAGAAACCTTTGCGGGCGTGAGCACAACACTTGATCAACATTTAATTGCAATCGGATGAATGGTATAGGAACGCATACGAATAGAAGAAGAAGATGTTTATATTAATTCAGAAACCTTTGCGGATGTTGGCATAACCACTGACGAAAGTTTCATCGCAATCGGATGAATAGTATAGGGACCAACAACTGACGAAGGTTTCATCGCAATCGGATGAATGGTGTAGGAACCATACGAATAAAAGAAGATATATTGATGATGAAGAAGGAGAAGATAGTTTTTCTAATTTTCAAAACCTTTGTTGGTGTGCGTACAACAACTGACGAAAGTTTTGTGGCAATCGGAAGAATGGTATAGGAACCATACGAATAAAAAAAAAATAGAATGAAGAAGAAGAAGAAAATGACGATTTTTCTAATTCGGAAACCTTTGCAGGTGTGCATACAGCCACTTACCAAAATTTCATCGCAATCGGATAAATGGCATAAGAACGCATACGGGACAGGCAGACAGACAGATATAATTTATATAAAAATGAATGTCTGCCTGTCTGTCTATATTATAAGATATAGCCTATACTCTTCGCGAAAGTGCAAGCAATAAGTTGACAAAGTTTTATCGCAATCGGATGAACGGTATGGCAGCGCATAAAATACGAACAAACAAACAAACAAACAAATATTGATTTTTATATATTAGATTATGAATGAATTTTATTTTTCGTTCATTATTATTTTGTTAATGTATTAAAAAAGGAAAAAATAAATATATTTTGATTGTTATTAAAGGATATATGCATTTTTTTGACGAAAAAATGTTACGAAAATTACAGAAGGGGTACATAGATTTCGACAGTTTGGGATACACTGCACACATCAACAGGATGCATAAAAATTTGTTTTGCGTCGGTTTAAAAACCAAAGTTTGCAATAGAACCTGTTTTGATCCGAATTGAAGAAAGTACCTTTTGCTTGTACCGTTTCTGCGTATGGCACGTTGAATCAATTGTTCTGAACCCCAGGTGGTATATTTAGATAGTTCGATTGATTTGTTCAGGCCAAAGCGCTAAATCGTAACATCCGTGTACTGAAAATCTTTTTCTGTTTCTCTTGTACAAATAAATATTTGATTCCCAACCTTTTGTGAGGTTTCGGGTCACTTAACCGGCGGGTAAATCAGCACTGGGCGCCGTAAAAATCAAATATTTAAAAGGTTAACCCGCAAAGGCTACGGGATTTTATTGGTGCTAAGATTACGTGATTACTGCTGATTGCGGCCATTCTAAAAGAATTCATTGTATCATTCATCGGAGTGTTGCAGTATTATTTTCGATTGCTTTATTTTTAATAAAAAATATTTGGTTTTAAATCTTTTATATTTTCTATAGCTTTAGAAGCTCTGGGTATTATTGCATGTGAAGTTAAATTTTAGAAATATTTGATAAAAATATTGCCACATAATGCCAATATATTTAGAACTGTATGACATATTTGATTTTTCTGCTTTTTCAGCAAACCTGAACAATTAGATATACTAATTTTTCATCAACGAACATTTTCGCTACTTATTATTATTTATGTGTGAATATACCACACGTTTTGTAACATTTTTAAATGTTCACCCAATTTTTGTTTCCATTGGTAACATATGTGAAAAAACATTTATTAATACAAGAGAGGTGAAAAAACGCCCAAAATCAGAAAAATTAGGTGACAATAGGCTGGACATATCGCTCTAATTCAATAATACGCTACAACCCAAGAGATACAAAATGGCCAGAAATACTTTAATGCAATACTGACAATACAAATACCGAGGGACATTTTAGTAATATGGATTTCAGTGTCTCCTATTATCATGGCCCCCACATCCTGAAGCGGGCCCCCAGGCTAGGATCTTAGACGCCCCCCTACATATCGCTAAAGATAAAGGCAGTGTGACGCTCTACATTAGCGTTTTCCAAATGGTGTACGCGGTAAAATTAATGTGTACCCATATGTAGTGTTTTTTGTATATTTAAATTCATGTATTTGAATTATGGAGTTGTCGAGTATCGATGCATAAACAAAAATCGTATCGTACAACCACATAATTTTAAATAATACTAATATTGTAAATGAATAAATAACTTTTTTTTACTATTCGAGCGAATTTGTGATGTGGTCGATTCGCCACGCCGGGACCTTTCTGAGCCCGGGCCCCCAGGCTAGAGCCCTGTCAGCCCCCCCTTTGTGGGGGCCATGCCTATTATATATATCTAGATATATTTGAATAAGTAAAAAAATTACACCTGGTCTACTAATTAAATTAGATATAAGTAAATTTCGCAATTTTCCCGATAGCGCTGCCATTACACATAAAAATGATAAAAATGAAAATGAATGAGAAGTAGTGTAAGTTTGAATAAAGTGTTTTTATGACAATTTTTTACTAGCAAACTTTACTTTAGTTGGTCGATGCGTTCATTAACTATTTTTCTCAGTTATTTTGCGTGCAAAATAATTCACAATAGAAAAATGAAATTGTGAAATCCTACCTTCTTTAATTTGGGTAGGTATAGTAATTAACGATGCATTTCATAGAGAAGAAATAATATATTTTTATGATAGAATATTCGTTTAAAACAATATAGGTAGGTATATCAATACAAATTAATAATTATATGCTGTTATTAGCTGAATTTAGTTATTTTATAATATAACCATATAATTTATAATGAAGTTTTCATTTTTTTTATACCTTATAAGATAAATTAAAAAAAAAGAAAATAATTTATAACTGGTATCTCAGAAATAACAAACATAATAATTATAATGTGTACATAATAGGTATAAGTATAGGAATTTGAAAAAAATAGTGTTTTTTACATATATATTGGTTATATATCAGGTTTTATCTTTTGGCATCATTGAATTTACTTACTTACTTTGAATATGTAGAAACGCAATACGTATGTCGTCACAAATAATCTATATAAATTAGAAAAAAATACTTTGTTATTAGTAAGTAAACTACTAATTGTTGGATACGCTAATTGATTGTTCTTTTTACCCGGTAAACAATAAAGTAAACGAAATACCCTAGAAGTAGAATATCATATTGTCTGCAGTCAATTGTCCGTGAACTATTATGGATATTATAGTGATTTTACTATAATAATATGATAATAAATTACCAACCAGTAAACGCCAAAAATGTTGAAAAGGAACAAGAAAAGAGACACTAAAATAAACCTGTCGATAAATCTTTTCTTAGTTTATTCCCTCTTAATTAATTTACCAGTTTATTTGTAGGCAACACCGATGTCGATTATCATACATCACAACTGTGACAGGCAGCGCCACATTATTTCTATGTTTATAATCATAATCAATGTGGCAGTGACAAGCGTTGCTATAAAGATATCACTGTGATTAATAATAGCTGCTATATTGTAGCAGTCGAGGTGTTTTCCCGCTGTGTTCTTGCCCACAGAGCTGTCAAATCAAATGTCTTTTGGCTATTAATAACACTGCGTGAGGCATCATTTCGAACCCTTCACACACCTATAAATATAACGCTTTTCATAAAGTCGACATTGAAACGACACAAATACTTTTGATAGAAAGATATTTTTAAATAACATATGTTCCAATAAAGTGTCTGTATTTACATACTAGGACGATTTCCTGAGATGATATCGAGTTCTTCAAGCCAAAAGGGCGTAAGTAACATTTTGGTTATTTTAACTTGAGTTAAATATGAGGTTAGGTTTACAATAAAAATATCTGGCAAAAGGGCGTTCTTCGTAGATGATTGCAAAGCAGTTACAATTTTCCAATTTGGGCGTAAGTGATAACCCTACAGAAAGCCAATAAGAATTAACGTACCTACCACTAATGTAACGTACCAAAATTAAAATGATTATAATAAAAACAAAAAAATCGGTGTGTGTACTTATGTACGCGCGTTAGAAGTTATACTTCTTTGGCGTAACAAAATAAAAACAAAACTTGTGATAAATTAGATTCTTTGAATAGCTCTTAATTATCTTGTTAAATTACACACTCAAGAAAAAGGACCGCTTATTGGAACGCCGTTGGTTTATTTATATACACTTTAACTTATATTACTAAATTATATAATGGTTTCTTGTAGTTTTTATTTTTAAAGTACTAACTGTCTGACGTTTAATCGTTTGTTTACGTAAGGAATTGCAAATGGCCGACAATAATAAATTAGCTGCCTAGGCAACTTAACAATTCTAAACTACAATATTATACTGTATAATCGTCACGATTGCAGTTTAATACTGTGGCGTAAAGGTAGTGCGTTCGGCTGATAACTGAACAATCGGTGGTTCGAATCCAATCGAGTGCGTTTTTATTCGTGTGAAAAAATAAATGATGTGTTACATGTCACACGCCAAAAATTCATTCTGATTTGATTTCCCAAACGCGCCAAAAGAAGTATAACTTCAAAAACATGAAATGAAACATAAAATAATGAAAAAAAGCAATTCGGCGTTTTCTTTATGAACTTTGTATTTTTTCTTGGAAAGTCAAAAGAAATTAAGTGATTTGAAAATTCTAATTGCAAATAAATAAATAAATAAATAAATAAATAAATTAACACTACATACTCCAAAACAATATTATTCTACATTAAAAGAAAGAAAAGAAAAATCCAATACTAATAAAGAAATTTGTAAAGAAACGAAACAAGTCATTAACATGATTTTTTTCACTCTTGTGCTCTCCTGAATAGTAGCAATTTGTCACTAACGCCCTTTTAACTTGGAAAAGTCGATATTGAGGTGAGCCAATAAGCGAGAACTTATTAAAACTAAAATTATAGAAAGGCCAATTACTTCAACAATATTTTCCGCAATAAAAATATGCTTTACTCCAGCTAATAATGCAAGGAAACGTAGGAGCACTAGAGATGTAGGAAGAAGTAGATTATCCTAACTACGAAACCTCTATACTTCTAAGTGAGTAAGTAAGACTGAAATATGACAAAGAGATTTATTACCATTTGGTTGCTAGCCTTTTATAAAAGACGACACAAAAAGAAGAATAATAAGGCGCAAAATATTCAAAAAAATATGGTATTTCTCTTTCTGTCTCATATCTGATATCGGACGTCGGCCATGATTTTGCTCATCATTTTCATATACTTTGTATAAAATCAAAATCTTGACATCGATTTCAAATATTTTAGTTTGGTATAATTAGTAAGAATATAATCAATAATGTTCTCTATGTTGGCAACATTGAATCTATTATTGTACCTATGTAAAAAAAATGGAGATAATATATTTTGTCTTGATTATAGTCAGGACGCGGTATGAAATTCCGAATTTCGATCATAAATAGTTATTGCTGATTTGCAATTGTAATAAAAAAATAAATTTTATTGTACAAATTCCACTTTTTCATTATATAATTGGACCGGTTTCGTCCACCTTAGAGGGACATTTTCAACTTTGCTTATGCCAAAAATGGAAACAATTCATCTTCTTTTAGCAACCATTTATATTTAAATAATTATTCATTTAAAATCTTTCAAAAAATTAAAATCATACATTTTCTATAAAGTCGGATAAACAAGAAATCCTAAATATTAATAGGTAGTTTGCATTTTACTAAAATTAATAATACAATGCATTCCCACCATGAATTATTGACAGTTAACACAATTAAAGAGTTAATGCTTATCGGAAATTTTGTATCTCATTCGTATCTCATTAGCTGCTAACTAGATAATGATTTTTTAATTACCACCTGTAAAATGCACGTTAATTACATCGATCGGCCGCCTGGTCATTACGCGCTGGGTGCGTCTTCAGCGTCCAAAGTATTAACCTAAGTACCTAATGATAGCATTCATGTTAGCCTTTTTTATTAATTGCATTTTTTTTAAATTCTCCCCTACGTGCTAATCTCTCCTATGAGTACCTTACTAGTACTCTTAACTTAAAGTTTTGTGAAATTATACAAAGCATGTTATGAGTGTATGGCGACGTCTTGGGTAACTGTACCTGTGACATTTCCAATCTTAAAATAATGATGCTTCATATCCAAATAAGTCCTGTGATACACCCGATTAAGACCGGATGTGGTGCGAGGTGGTTGTGGTTTGGTAGGACCATTAACAGTAATGTAAAATTTCAAAATATATGCTTTTCTTAAAGGAGTTTTAGACACACACTGGGCTAAACTGTAGACTTTTGAGCGGATTGATGCCTTACTGGGTTCACTGTGACTGGTTGTGATTTTATTATTGAACCAAATGTTTTTTACTATATATATATTTATATGTATTATATTATACTGTATAATTTTTTTCACACATGTAACACTAATGCTTGTCAGTTTTAATTCAGTGTTGTAAATGAATTACAGGGCCCAAGTGTGTAGTATGCTACAAATTAATCTGAAAAGACATATAATTTAATCATAAGCCGTAGGATCCTTTCTTAAGCTTGACTTTAATATACTTAGACTCAATCATCACAATAAAACGTTTTATTCTTCATTTTCGTACGTATACATAATTTTGCTTCGACTGCTCATGGTGTATATAATATACCCTGTCGTATATATACTGCGTCGTGAACAACGACAGCCGCCTACCAAAGTTGTGCTATGAACGTCGCAGTAAAATATTATTAAGACCCATTTTTGGTTGGTTTATAGTGGAGCATGTAGGATAATAAGTATGCAAAACTGAATACAAAGAATTCCATTGGAGTGAAGACTACATAATTATTAAAGATGTTGGTCGATATGATGGTTGATCTTCAACATGGACGACAGCGGCCCAGGATCTAGAGGAATTAGGCTTTTGTTCTGCATGAAAAAATTAGGAATAATATTTATACTAACGTCAGTTTTCTAAATACCACTGTTGACGAGTGGAAATGTTTAATTACGTACATAATATATATATATATATATATATATGAATATAATTATTATAGCAAGTAACTAAAAGAAACTAACGAGCATTGGATAAATCTTCATGAGATTTATTATTTAACCTATGCACATAGGTAACTGATTTTTGTCAATCGAGTTCAATGTTAAAATAAATATGCAATTGAAAATTTTACATTCTGAAAATAAATTATTATTGTTCTAAAATGATCCATAATTACTATTCCCAGAAGAAATATTGGTATATCTTACGTTTTCTTATTCTTTTTTTGTTAAATTCGGCATATATCGGGAAAAAATAGTAAAATTGGAAACGTTGCTATGAAAATAACTAGGTACTGTTCGGTTATGAGGAATACTGCGGAAAACACATTTTGAAAATACGCAATATACTGGATTATTTGTTAGTTTGGGTTAGTTTAGGTTAGGTTAGGTTGGGTTAGGTTAACCTAACAAATAATCCAGTATATCGGCTATTTTAAAAATGTGTTGCTGTATTCCTCATAACCGAAAAGTACCAATAACTATATGATGATATGAGTTTATGAAGTATAATCTAATGTTAGAAATAAAATATTTATAACTTTGTGTATAAAGCAAGTGTGAATATTTTTTCCATGCATAAATAAGTAGGTAAATAGCTGGTCCTAACTCATGTTTTATTTATTAGTCATTCACCTGTATTCCTTTAATGCCTTCAATTATTGTTAATAAATCTTAATAATAATATCATTTCAAATTATTATCTTTAATACATTTGCATGAAATAAAAAGTAAAGAAATACTTAAAAGGCTATAAATAGAATAATAAATAAATTGATGTTTTTCATTATTATAAACTAAGTTTATGGTTATAAAAAAAACTGCTTTTTTAATATTTTAAGTTTTAAATTATTTCGTCTAATATTTATAAATAATCACTTTACTGTTTCTTAAATATACCAGCTTATGTTTAGATTATATTAAATAATAGTTAAGGTAATTCCTTTTACCCAATTATTCCTAAAACTAAGTAAGAAATATTATGAATGTCGACCTATCCAAAAAATTAATGGGGTTATTCCCGGGAAGTAATCAATTACCGGTGAAGGGTTAAAAGGGACTTTCCGCGGCCGCCGAAAAACCGGCAGCACCTAGAGAAGGAAGGGTTTGCGCAAAGAAGCCGCCATGACAGTTTGATTAATTATGGCGGGAAATTAATCGAACCGCCCGCCAAAAGCTCCCCCGCCGTCGACATTTTAAACTAAGCCGCATCTAATTAAAAATAAAAGTTTGACTCCCGGTTATCCAGCCTCTTTTGTTATTTATGGGTCGATCCAAAACTAGGATGATTTTTTCCAATGGATTAATTTAAAAGCAAAGGTTTCCCGCATATTTACCTTTAATTTACAAGCAGTACAGCAATCTAATGTGTCTATAGCTAATAACGTGATGCCGACTATAAATAGGTCGAAAGACATTTAATAACTATCCTAAATAAAATGAAACTAAGACATTATGACGAAACTCTCAATTAAAATTATTTCCACATCAATACTATTTTCATCAGCTTCTACTATTCGAGAAATGTTTTGTGTCTCTGAAGTTTGTGTTGACTCTGTGAAGCTGTAGTATTGTGTTTTTTCTATTCTAAAATGTTACATATATAAATATATATTAGGTATATTCTAATTAACACTACTATAAATAGGCCACGGGGCCCAATGAGAGTAGTATAGTGATATAGTTGTGTATTTAGTAATAGAAGAGAAACAATCACAAACACCTAGGCTTTGAGAAATCAAACAAATATATATTGACCTCACAAAGTCGAACTCGGGGTCCCCGGGTGAAAGGCCAACACCTTAAGCACTGGACTAAGAGGGCCGCTATAATTTACGAGTAGTTATAATTATTCACAGTTGTGTTACCTAACCAATTTATAGTCGTATTTGGAAATTCGGCGGTTGAAATTAATCGCAAATTGCGTTGGTCAAAATTCACAGCAAGAAAAAAATATTCAAATATTTAGAAAAAAAAGATGAATGAAATACCAAAAAAAAAATGTAATTATCACATTTTTTTTAAATATACTTAAGATAACTTGATTTTGACAACTACTACTAGACTTTTTTTTTCTTTCTTTCGACCATGTCCACATGGATCACATGGGCCTCTACAGAGTAGAGCATTGATACTCAACCCTTTTTTTCTTCGGGCCGAATACATATATTTGTAAAGTAACCCGGGCCGCATCACTAATGGTGTGACGAAAAAAATCATGAAACCCCCCCTTTTTTATAAAACATTTTTGAGATTTTAAAAATTATAAACAAAAGTAATGTGTATCCAAGCGTTTATTTCAAAATTAAAAATCATGTTCCGGATAATAAATGTGTTTCGGGCCGCACATAAAAGCTTAAAGGGCCGCATGTGGCCCGCGGGCCTCAGGTTGGGTATCGCTGGAGTAGAGGTTTTTATTAGCAGATTTTGTTTTTCATTCACATTCACAAAAAGGACAAAATTCACTAAGTGAAAAATTATTTCACCCAGCAAAATAGTACGTGGCAATCTGCGACAACGTTACGCCTTTGCGCGAAACGTCAAAATATTTCAGATCTGTCAAATATAGTATTACATTACTGTAGAAGGAATTTTAATATTCCCATATCAATTACATCGAATATAAGATAATACGAATTAATGATTATTGTATCTTATTTTCCCATTTAACATTATTTGTATATTATGTAAAAATAACATCACAAGAAACTATGAATACTCACATCATAAAAAAACTAACTTCAACTTAGAAATTGCCTTGTTCAGCTTTTTTTTATTGATGTTTTTTTTTAAATATTGCGTAATTCTCATATTATATTTTGTTGTAATAACAAAGTATACATTGTTAGCAAACATGTAGTTTTCCAAAGAATATAATTACTTTCAATATTATTACAATACAATATAATATGCTCATATTAAAATAATCTTATAATTAATTTAACAGTTAAGAAGAGAACAATGTATTTTGCATCGATACCTCCCAATTTGTTAGTATTTTAGTTACAATAATCAATTACCAAGTGAGGACTATTTAACATACATAATTCTGAAAACACTTGTTGAAACTAAAGTTGAAATTTTAATTTTCTTATTTATGTATTTATGCAATATTTAAAAAAATATATGTGGTGATAAGGTGAAGGGGGGGTGGGGCTAACTTTTGGTAGGTTTATGGAGGACTTTTAAATAGTTCAACATATCCAGGTGTCAATCTTAGTTATATTTTGATGGTTGGAAATGGACTTTGTCACCTCACGAAAAAGTTTCTTATTTTTTTTTAATGAGAATGGATATTAGCCACATGCTCAACCTATTGAGTCCATGGCTTGTGTCCAAATGCATAGTTAATGACAACACGTAAATTTTTCAAACCCGGGGTTCAAACTTGAATTGATTCGATGTGTGTAGTAGTAATAATGAAACACTCATGTTTGAGAATATTACAAATACTTATTTTGACCTCACCGAGAATCGAACCAATACCCCCTAGTATGAGAAGCCAGTATCTTATATAGTGTACTATAAGGTCTGTTAATATCTTTCAAATATAAAACTATACGACTTTAAATAAAATTATCATTGGGTAATAAGTTTATTAAAATAATATTGAAAAGATAAAAAAATGGAGGTACTGAATCATTTTAATTTGAATATTAAACACATTGGTTAAATATATTTATTTTGGGTAAATATATTTATTTTGGCATAGGCTAATGAAGGAACGTTGAATTTCACCTTAATCTTGATGAAAAGTTTTTGTTTGTTGTGATTGTTTTGTGATTTATCCTGAAAATATTCTAAATGAAAACAAGCCTTTGGAACTCTGCCATATTCCAGGCATTGCCTCTATTCTCTATACGCGCTTACTATATAAATCCATACTTATGACTCGCGATCGCATAAACAACTTGATTTGCTCAGATAAACATAATATAAATCGTCGTGTACTTGAATCTAGTGGATTGTTTAAAAACTTATCAGGCGTTATCAATTTTCTTCTGATACAAAAATTTATAAACCGAATAAACAAGTTAAGTGAGAAAGGTTTAATTTAATTTTAGCACATCTAAACCGACGAATTGATGTATTAATCTCAGGTTATGCTTGAGGTAAGAGAAAGAACGGTAATTTAACTTTGAAACTATCGATTTGATTTTTGTATTTACATTAATTAAAAATATTATCACACGTAAATTGTAAATACCTCAGAAACATTCGCGCTTTACAAATTTTACAAGTTTTGGGAACGTAACACAAAAGAATATGACATTCCAAAATCTTGTGAAATATTCGTTTAATAAAAAAAAATATTTTAGAAAATATTAACATTATGAAGTCATGTCTTTTGTGATATATTTATGTATGTTTTTATAAAGACAAAATATAACATACCCTATAGAGATTGTAAACAAATTATTGTACTTCAATGATTTATTATTACTATTTATATAGTATTTGTAAATTTATGATTTTGATTACACAATAAATAGCACAGTTCTATCCATGATTAATTATTACAAATCTTAACTATTTACCTCCACTAAAAATAATTTAACTATAAATATAGTAGATCGATCGTGTTGACTGTAGTGGTGTTACCAAAAAGGTCAAGCAAAGAATATTCTGTGATAGAGTAAATGGATCATGTTATTACATAATATTACTATATTATTATAATAAGTGATGTTGGTGGGAGGTATGGAAATTTATACTTGAATAAAAAGATTTTCAATCAACCCTCGAACGTGAGATACAATAAAAATTTTGAACAGAAAAGATAATCAATTATTATATTGACAAGAAAAACGTGAAAAATATTTATTGTTTTAATTATCACAAAAGAAGAATTCTTACGTTCTTAAATAGTATATAAAAAAATCGGTGTGTGTACTTATGTACGCGCGTTATAAGTTATACTTCTTTGGCTAACAAAACAAAAACAAAACTTGTGATAAACTAGATTCTTTGACTAGCTCTTAATTATCTTGTTAAATTACACACTCAAGAAAAAAGACCGCTTATTGCAACGCCGTTGGTTTATTTCTATACACTTTAACTTATATTACTAAATTATAGAATGGTTTCTCGTTGTTTTTATTTTTAAAGTACCAACTGTCACTCTGACGTTTAATCGTTTGTTTACGTAAGGAATTGCAAATGGCAGACAATAATAAATTCGCTGCCTAGGCAACGGAACAATTCTAAACTATAATATTATACTGTATAATCGTCACGATTGCAGTTTCATACTGTGGCGTAAAGGTAGTGCGTTCGGCTGATAACCGAACAATCGGTACTTCGTTACATGTTACATGTCACACGCCAAAAATACACTCTGATCTGATTTTCAAAACGCGCCTAAAGAAGTATGACTTCAAAAAAAAACAAAGAAATTTAAAGAAAAGACATGTGAGTAATCCGAATATTACTAGTATCTATGACATTACCAGAATATAGTGTTCAAAAATATTTAAACAAATGATACGTATATAGTAAACTATGTAACACTCGGACATTCTCGAATGATTTTGTTACCTTCAACATAAAACCAAGCAAGAATAATATAATATAATTATTTCCAACTTCCAATACTCGAAGAATTAATACCGAACAAAACTTATAGGCACGAAGTTCTCCAGAGAAGCGAGCAATTTTAATTAGTAAATTGAAATTGACCGTTTCTCTTGCAAACAAACAGAATAAACGTTCTAATCAATAATTCATTTGTAAAACTAGGTACTATTCAAATTAGTTCATTCGTATACATATATATTTATATATATTATCATCATCAGCCAGTGTTAATCTGTTTCTATACGAAGACCTTCCCTAACTTCCTCTAATCTTCTCGGTAAAAGTTCATCGCTACCACGTGCATCCAACAAACTTTATGAGTTCGTCTATCCAGATGGTTTTAGGGCATCCCAGTGGTCGTTAAGTGCTCCTTGGATACCACTGTATGATGGCATTTGTTTATCTATTTTCCATTTCATCTACTTAGCGACCTCTATCAGATCGGGTACTGGTGTCTGCTTCCTTATATATTGGTCTCTTTTGTGGCCTTTCCGTCATATTCCCAGAGCAATATCGTCTTACATACACTTATAATGTCAATTATTGAAATTTCTTATCCAAGAAAGACGTAGTTGTTTTGAGTGCAATTCATGAAGATCGTTTTTGGTTCTGAAAGCGGTTTATCATTACATTTGTCTTCGAGACATTTATCTTTAAACTTATTTTGTAGCTTTCATTTGCTAGTTCTAATATTCGATTCTAATGGTCTTCTGGGTTGTTCGCAAAGATAACAATATCGTCTGTACAGTGCAAGTGACTGAGGTATTCACCAGTACCTAATGGTGTTTCCACTGTTCTCCCAGTTGAGTCACCTGAACAGATCTTTAAGAGTAGAGGTCATAACTTGGGTGAAATCGTATCATCTTGTCGGATAACCTTAAGGCTATACTTCAGCTGGGGCACGGTCTAAAACGACCGTGACTACGCGACGCGAAAATTGTGCAAACGACGCGTGCAGAACAAAACATAATTTCTCATAAAAATTCAACATGCGTCCATTTAATGTTATGTTTATTGTTCTATTAGTATCTAATAATAATATATTCATTGCATTGTTTTATTTTTCAAGTAAATGGGTAACGTTTTTTAGTCATCTTTACACGATTTAAAAATTGATTCCTCCGACGCCATCATAAAACAAATTTACGTGTTCACAGCTCGAAATTTCGTCGTCTCTATAGTTGAAAATTATTTTCCGTTTCACTGAAGTATACTCTTAAGAATAGGGTACTGCAAGATTACTTACAAAGTCTTACACTGGCTATTACATCATGATATTAATGATGTTTTTATAGCGTCTAGAGATTTCTTCATTTTAAAAGACGTCTATAATTTGGTATTTTTTGATAAAATGAAAAGCCTTTTCATAATCAATGAAACCGAGGTAGAGTGGTGGTCTATATTTTCGATATTTTTATATAATTACTTCTCTGACTACCTGGCAGGGAATTTACGATGTATATTATTGTAATCATATGGTAGATATAAATTATATAATTATACAAAATGAACGGTTATAAACTTTGTTGCTAATCTTATGAATAGTCAAAGGCCAAAGATTTCTCGGTTAGATAAACCCATATGTGGCTACCATATGCCTAGTTTCATCTATTTCTTTAAGTTCTATGGTGCATTCTAGGTGTGATTCGTCGGTTCCTTACAGTTACGTCACGAGTTACGGACGCGAGGTAGGTACTCAAGTATGTTCTTTCGCTTATAGAGCACTTGTGACTTTACGTATATTATCTAAGCTTGTGACCTCGCGGACAATTGCGCGCGTGGATATATTCATAATATGCGTATTTAAAAAATCTTTTAATACACTTTAATACAATTTATGTTATCATTTTGTAAAATGGAATTCTGCCAAGAAAATGCTAATTCAATTAATTTGTTTATAAATAAACTAATAACTGCTCTACAATATTGTAGAAAATTAGTAATCGCTGTGATATTAACAATACTATTGTGAAAATACATTATAACCAATAGAAAAAATCTTTTTGAAAAAAGTAAGACACCCCGAATCGAACCTGCATCTCTCGGGGTTCGCGTCCACGCACATAAACCACTATGCTAAAGGTATGCTATACTTAATTATGAAAATTTTTAACTAATGACCCTTATAATACTCTTGAAACGCTTTCTAAATTGAGCTAATATTGGTATAATAATTTTTAAAAATGGTGTATGTTCAATAATTGGAATGCTACATTATCAAATCTTGTGAATTATGCGTTGAATAAAAAAGTAATTAATTAAAAATATTAATGTGTTTTACAACTAATAACTTTGCTTTAACTATGGATTGGAGTATCTCCTTAAAGTCAAATATAAATTACGTCACCGGAATTTTCTTTTTATCAATTCCTGAATACTACTTTTTCCGACCATGTCCGATTCTAATAAGATCATATGGGCCTCCACGGAGTGGAGGTTTGTATTATCAGATTTTGTTTTTACGAAAAATCTATACCGGCATACAAAATTTGTATTAGTATTTAATAATTAGTTCTTAAAATATTAAAATATAAGATATTATTTTTGATGTGTCATTTACGGTCAGTAGTCTGTGGCCCTCAATTTTACCTGAGCCGGGAGTTGGGATGAGGGTAACCTTATTTTTTTTCAAAATGATAATATATCTTGTATCCACAAAATGTTTCATTAAACGATAGTTATTTCGGTTGTAACTATTATCAATACTACAAAAATAAACAATTTGTTTCTGTTTACGTTCTCGACTTACAAAAAGAGACGAGATCCTATCGCTCACTCACCCCAGCAGCACTTTTCAACATTAATACCCCACCACTTGGATATAGTAATAATATAATTAACTTTACCTTTAAATAGGTTCATACATTTTTGTTTTATAATCAGTGCAGCCAATTTAAGAGCCTCTACTCATCCAAACAGATGGAGAGGAACTAATAGGGAAAGTAAAATCACTCTCCCGATGATGATTATAATCATGTATAATGCAGTAATACAGTATCCATAATTTAATGCTTCAATCCAAGTTGGTTGAGTAGTCATTCCACATTAGCATTCTGAGCTTGCACTCGCATACAATCTCATTGCAATATCAAAGGCTTACCAATAACGACGTGAAGTGAGCTGCACAATTTTGCTCCTATTGTACGGAACCTACATTTAAACGGCCTCCACTTAATTGAAATGCCAAAGTGAACACGTGCCCCACTTTGAGAGGCTTCATTTTGACGATTCCGAATAGCATAACGGAAGCAATTATTACGGATACACCTGATATGTAGACGACTCTAATTTAGGTAGTACCGATAGAGGTCACGTTGACAATTACTTGTAATTAATTTCACCTCTAATTTGCAGTAGGCATTTGTGTAATTTAAATCGCCATTTCTACTTAAAAATGGCGTATAATGTGAACATCCACAGTATAAAAAATATATACACCACCGTTTCACTACTAACATACTAGGGGCACCTAGGTACTATAATTGGGATCCGTGGTTTGTCACCACAACAGTAAAGATGAAGAAGAAAAAAAGATGTTTATTGATGATAACTAATTTGGTGTATACTCTGAATCCAAATTTAAAAAAAAAATGAATTCGATTTACATGCTGGATTCTAAATCCACGTTAATACTGTGGACGCAAGAAAATTCAAATTGGTATTTTGGGTTGTCACCGTGCATTCTTCCTCCTTCTTCCCTTGACTTTTCGGACTCGTTGAAGAGGCTAAATAGACGGCTTATTAACATAGTTAGACCGGAATATACCAAAATCATATTCGATATAAATAAAAAGGATGTCAAGTCATTTGCAATTATTTTTAGGAAAGCCGATGTTTTAAGTACTTACCTACATAAGAAAAAACTTAATTAAACAAATTTTAATGATAAACATATGTAACTATAAAATAATATCTAATAAATAATAAGATAAGAACATTTAACAACGTCACGTTTTATAAAGTTTTTTAAACTGTTGTTCATCTTTCATTTATTTATTTCTAGTTTTATTAATGAAAACACTTTAAAATGTAGAATATCAATAATTTATCTCAAATTGCAAAATAACTATTTTTTCGTTTGGTGGTTATGGTAAGGCGGAGCATTCATATTCAGAATGGACCCTGCAACGAGTCCAAAAGGTCAAGGGAGTAATGACAAAAATACACGGTGACAATGCAAAAACCTAATAGGTTCAACCACGAAAACCTTCGTTATATTAATTTATATACGAAATCAACTATTTTATTTAACATATCTTTTAAGATAGCATTTATTAAGAAGTTTCATTTTATAACGCCATAATATTAAAATAAAATTACAATTTTAAGTGGGTCATATTAGCATCCATGGCGTGGTGATTATATTAAAAGGTTTTACGAAGAATGGTTGTTATTCGAAACGATTTTAAAATAAAACAAGTTTACGTTCTCTATAATCTTATACTGGCCAGGAATTGTGCGGCTCGTTTAAGTTAAAACTTCGTTCAACATCATCCATTATTGTCATTATTAAAATATATTGTTAATAATATGCAATGTGCAACCCTAGGGGCGGCAGGTTGGGTCTAGGACGATTTGGCACCGCGAACTGGCCTCCGCCGATTGGCCTCCGGTAATTGGCCGCCGGTACAATCGGACGCCGGCCCAATTGGACGCCGACCCAATTCGACGCCGACCCAACTGGCCTCCGGGAGATTGGACGCCGCACAGTTGAATTAAATGCGCAAAGGAATAGACGTACGTTACGATTTGTTGGAGTAAATAAGCAAGTCAGTTTAATATGCTTCTATCTTCTCAGTAGTCGTACCTTATACATTTCGAGCTTGACACATTTTTAATATAGATTGAGAAAAATTATTATGCCTTATGATGTTTATTAAAAGAAAATAATTCTTCCCTCGCTAAAACTTAAAGATGTGCATAATCAATTAATTTATTGTCTATACATGGGTACTTATTTATATTTACAACAAATATTAAAAATAATGTTAGATGTTAGAATGAAAATTACATTATATTTCAGCGTTTTATCGACTTAATATTATAATAAAGCTTAAACATATATATTATTATGCATACATCCGTATTTTAAGATAGTATGAAATTACAAACAAAATATTAAGTAAGTTATCTGCTAAGTATAAATGTTTTAGTAGTTTGATTGATAAACTACTTAGGTACTGGGTGCCGGACGAAATCTCGATGGCCGAAATCCCGAAAGCCTAAATCCCGAAAGCCGAAATCTCGAATATCGAAATCTTGAACGCTGAAATCCCGAATGGCCGGAATCCCGAAGGCCGAAATCCCGAAAAATAAAAAAAATACAAACATCAATAATTGCGCAATTTTTGCAAGAGACACAAAAACCCATTTTTTGTGGAAATATAAAAAAAATGTAAAATACAAACATCAACAATTGCGTAATCGTGGATTGCGCAATTTTTATAAGATGCACAAAATCCATTCGTTCTACAAAATGGTCTCTCCTGAAAAAAAATTGCGCAATCAGAAAAACCCATTTTCCGAAAAAATGGGATTTGTCTCTCTTACAAAAATTGCGCAATTATTGATGTTTGTATTTTACATTTTTTATATTTCCACAAAAAATTGGTTTTTGTCTCTCTTGCAAAAATTGCGCAATTATTGATGTTTGTATTTTTTCATTTTTCGGGATTTCGGCCATTCGGGATTTCAGCATTCGGGATTTCGGCCTTCGGGATTTCGTCCGGCACCCAGTACCTAAGTAGTTTATCAATCAAACTACTGAAACATTTATACTTAGCAGATAACTTACTTAATATTTTGTTTGTAATTTCATACTATCTTAAAATACGCATTTATGCATAATAATATACATATTTAAGCTTTATTATAATATTAAGTCGATAAAACGCTGAAATATAATGTAATTTTCATTCTAACATCTAACATTATTTTTAATATTTGTTGTAAATATAAATAAGTACCCATGTATAGACAATAAATTAATTGATTATGCATATCTTTAAGTTTTAGCGAGGGAAGAATTATTTTCTTTTAATAAACATCATCAGGCATAATAATTATTCTCAATCTATATTAAAAATGTGTCAAGCGCGAAATGTATAAGGTACACCTACTGAGAAGATAGAAGCATATTAAACTGACTTGCTTATTTACTCCAACAAATCGTAACGTACGTCTATTCCTTTGCGCATTTAATTCAACTGTGCGGCGTCCAATCTCCCGGAGGCCAGTTGGGTCGGCGTCGAATTGGGTCGGCGTCCAATTGGGCCGGCGTCCGATTGTACCGGCGGCCAATTACCGGAGGCCAATCGGCGGAGGCCAGTTCGCGGTGTCAAATCGTCCCATTCCCCGGCAGGTTATATGAAAGTATGGTGAAGCAGGCTCTAGTATGATGAGGCGGGCTGGTAATCAAGTTGCGGCAAAATTTCAACGTTAACATTATATTATACGTTTACCTACGTTATAATGACCAAAGTAAATCCTCTGTGTTGCCCTGATTTTTTTTATTGCGTCGCTATTTCTAGTAAGTTGTCAGTTATTATTGGCCTGTTTCATTCAGTTGTATGAGAAAGCCGATTTCTTGCCCTCTTTTTATTTAATACCTCTATGGCACAACCATTAAATTAAGATTGGGACCTTTAATAAAATAAATCTAAATATTATAAAAATTATAGCGGTCATTAGAAAATAGTATACCTGCCTTCGCATATTTGAAATAAAATCGCAAAAAAGAGTATTACATTAGATACGTACTGATTTCCATAATAATATGAAGGCATTATAAAATACTAAAAACAGCTTTTGGAAATGAAAGTTTCCCGCCTTTTCTTGTTCTTTTTTTGTAAGAAAATTACGCCATTAATTATTTTTGAAAAGATTACCACTCCTGAAAAATGTAACGTGAATTTTGCGCTCAGATTTTATTTTTCGAACACTCGGCGAGAAAACAAATGAAACGCGAGCTTTTGGCGGGAAACACTACGCTTTTTCTTTTCTTTTTGTGCTGTTAAAATATTATGAATGTGAACGGCTGGCGCTTGAAAATTTATCTTGCATTTTTCATACGTATTTTTGTCTCTGGTTTAATTTCAGTTTAAATATTTTTTACATCTACAATTATTTAATATTAGACGTATTAGCTTACAGTTTGACTAAGCAATCTCATCTAAACTTTCTTTATTTTGTGCATAAATGTTTTTTTATAAAAGGATTTTTTTTACCATGTCCGACCCCAATAATATTATATGGGCCGCCACAGAGTGGAGGTTTGTATTAACGGATTTTGTTTTTACGAGAAATGGATGTCAGCCACTTGCTCAACCTTTTAGGTCCACACCCTGACTCATACACAAATTGAAAAACAATATGTGTACTTGCCAGACCCAGGATTTGAACCTGGGACCCACGACGCTATAAGTCGATGCTTAAGCCGCGCGGCCATCGTGGATACTTAATATACATTATATATTATATTGTACCTACATGTTACTTTGTTCGTTAATAGGTATTTCGGTTGTCATACCATTAATGTTGACAATCTCGTGACAATTAAGATAACTATCGATTATCGAGTGTAGTTTAATATAATCCGTATTAAATGGAATACATACTATACAAAATAAATACTAACTGAATGAGTACATAAGTTTTTTTCTTAACTCGATTTAATTATGCAACTTCATTATGAAGCAAAATATTATTAGAATCAGCCTGGATGCAGCAGTCGATTGTGCTGCATAAAAGCCTCTTCAAGCTGATTCCACCCCTCTCGGTCCTACGCATTGCGTTGCCATATAACTAATACAGAATTAAACTATTTTACAGATTAAGTAACATCTAGGACTGCCGTTCAGGCAATTGGGTATTCAGGCTTGCTTAACGAGTGTTATTTCTTCGATATAATATGCCTCGTGGATATTTACATTTAAACTTTAAAAGTTTGGTGAAAACCTTCTTGTATAGAAAAGAGTCACATGACAATGATCATTAATTTTCATACAAACTCTCAAACCAGGACTTACTTCTAAATTTTAGTGCATACATAAATGACATATATATGTCAAACTGAATCTTACTTCAGTATTTTTTTTAAAGAAAAAACCACAAAGTTCCAACTAATAATAACACTAAAGTATCTAATAATACTTATATTATTGATTTTACCTACTCGGCTTTCGTAGTCCAGTGCGTTAGGCGCTGGCTTTTTATCCGAAGCTCCGGATTCGATCCCGGTGAGGTCACAGTATTATTATGTGATTTTCTCAAAGCCTGGGTGTTTGTGATTGTTTGTTTATTATTATCCTCATTGTTATATTACTATCCTCACTACTGTTTTACTATACTACTGTCATTGGACCTCATGGCCTTTTATAAATATATCTATTTATTATATCGTCTCTGTTCTGGCAGAACACACTAACTGGAGAATACTAGTTTTGAGTAATTTGACTTTGAAGTTGTTAAAATGTTTGAAATGGTCTATCATGTGAGTTTATTAAGTAATCGTAAAAAGGATGACTTTAAAATAAAGACTGTTTATTTATTAAGAAGGTTTTTAGACGGTAAAGTTTGAAAGAAGGAACATTTTGGTATAACTAACTCAATATGTATTTTTTTCGAATTAGTGTCTTCTGCCAGAATAGTGACGATATTATATTACATATATATTATTTAAATTAAATATTCAACTTTCATAATAAATTATTTAAGTCTACATGGAACGAAATAGCACAAAAGAGTACCTTGTTATTTTTTTAGAGATTTCTTTATGAAAAAATAGCCGTCATCAGATAATTATTATAGGAAATGATACATTTTTATTGGGGTGATTTCCTATCGTTTTACATAAAAGCAACTTCACATGCAAACGTACCGTTTTCTGACATAGGTGTGTATATGCCTACGAATATCTGGTATGTAACCACTAACCAATCCAATGCATTCATAATATACCATAACCAAATACTGCTAAAAGATTCTATCGTACCGCGAATAGAACCATACTATATAATTAAATTGTGATTCAAATCGTCTTAGTTGTTCAGCTAAACTGTACTTACCTTAGAGTCGAAATTCCAACTATTCTAAACTTGTAATACGTAACTGGCTCGTCAACATATTTTTCTTAATCATTGGAACCTTATGACTGAGTTGTCGGATCTGACGGTTAAACCTTCGACCAGCCTTCTCACAGAGGGAGCTCTTCCACGTTTTCACACAATTAACATACTAATAGTTCTAGGTACTAAAATATTATATTACTGTAAAACCCCGAAATAAAGTTCATGTAATTCACGTTTTCTTGCTAATTACGTAGTTTCTACAGACCCGTTAAATTTTAGTATATTTATTTTCCGGTTTAATGTTTTAGTTTCCCTTAATCTGAATCTGAAATATTCAAAATTAAATTTAAATTACATATTACAATTAAAAACCTAATTTATGTGAATACATTGAATACAATGTATGGCAATCATTCCAGATGAATACGTGCGTTTCTATTCATATGTATGTCTGCAGTGCACAAGACCAAGGTTATGCAACGAGATTGTATAAGTTTTTTGTTTCTCGTTTACACCTGTTAAAATAATATCACCGCAAAGAAAATCATTGCCACTACAAGATAAAAAGAATATTCTCGAAGGGATGAAAGAACAAATGTTGACATAATTTCAAACCATTTTGTATAGTTTTTTTATTAAAAGATAAATATTATGTTTTCATTAAATTTTCTTTATTAAGTTTTTCCACTACCTTCAAAAACGTTAAATCGGGGTTTCAATATATGAATATGCATACGTGATAATGGTAAAAAAATAGTTATCGTATAATATATATAATTTTATCATTTCTTATCTAAGAATATTGAACTTTGTCAAAGCGCCACGATTTTTTATTTTTAACCACAAAATCGTGCCATTTAAAATATTTTTAAACAGAAGTGACACCGGGAGGTGTATTAATAAACAAAAACATGAAATATTATTCTTAAAAGAACGTTGCACCAAGAACACTCGTCTGACATGCCATCCTGTCATACTACTTGCCAAAAATGAGATCGAAATAAACAACTCCGTTGATGTTTTCCAAAGTTTCAGCTATTTAAAAAAAATGTTATAAATATATTTTAATACAGTAAACAAAATTTTCGCTCAATCGGTGGACTGGTAAAAATAACTACATAACTTATTATTTTTTATTTCTCTCATATCACTGAAAATATTATTCATTTAAAAAAAATGAAAATAAAAGAATCTTAATAAGACATTTTGATGAGCTTTTGATAAAATTACTACACATTATAATATTACTCGACTCTTTTACTCGACAAATATTGAAATAGAAAAAGTCATTCTAGAACTTATGTAAGTAAACCTTTCCATATGTTTTTTACAATCAAGTCAAGTTAGCTGTTTATTAATAATTATACGTGGATAATTATAAAATAATATTAATTATATTGTATGAAACGACTATTATTTTCAGTGAGATTTAAATAATGAATAATAATATGCATTTCATAAACACAGTAAGTGGATTTATGTTAAGATTGTTTTACCAATGTTTTCTTATGTGAAATTTGAAAATTCAACTTGGCGACGAAGGAAAAAGACAATACAAATATTATATTGAATCATTTATGCATAGCTGGACCAAAAGCGACTGTCATCAATGTAATTAAAATCGAGCGGGTCAACAACTACGTCTATCTTAAACAAAAAAATATCTCTTTTGACAGAGGTATGTATGATTGATAAGATTGGTCGTAAAACCAAACTGGAATTAAGCGAATTTAGGTGACTAAATAGTATTTTAAAAAGAGAAAGTGTTCAACTGATGTGTATTACTAGTGGCCATGTTTGTATGTAAAACATGGATCTGTAATGAAAGAAATATTCAAAAACTACGAAAAGCTCAAGAAACAAATGGATAATGACCTGAGCAATAAGGTAGAAGTCATCGAGTTAATGGGTTGGACATATCGCTCGGCAAGTGGACAAGTGCAAGATAATTGTTGTTAATCAAGATGCATTAAACGACCACACGATAGTCCTAACACCTGCTGGATCGACGAACTCACCAAGTTCAGCGGATGTATATGGCACCGAAGAACTAGGTAGAAAGATGAACATAGCTAAGGGAGGCCTTCATACAGCAGTAGATTAGCGCATGCTGATGATGACGTATAACGAACATTTTAAAGAATAACAATTAAGTATATCGGCTCTCGACAATGTGTCTGAGACGAATTCTGCAGTTATTTGGACATATATTGGACATATATATTGGAGACTGGTGGTTTTGGGTGCCCTCTAGAGAAGGCGACGCAGAGGAAGAGCGTCTGCGCGCTGGAGCGACCAAGTGAAAGACCTGACTGGGGAGAAGCGGGAGATCGAGAAGGATGGAAAGTCTTGGTCGCTCAAAGGATGGCAAAATTAAAAAAGTGGTCACGATCCTCAGCCATGAGTGTACGACCAATAAGAAGTATATCCGTATTATATTATGAAACCATTGTGTTTCGAAAGAATTTTTATTGAGATAGAATAAAAATATTGTACCGGCCAATTTTTCTGTAGATATTGTTTAGTCACAATGTTTTACGTATGTAACTAACTCATTATAATGTTTTTTGAATTGCCAACATTTTTATTCACTCCACTAAAAACTTATCTCCGAAAGATTTGTTCGGTATATTATCGTAATAACTTATTTAAAAAATAAATTACGTGACTGGATTACATTGAGAACCATTGATCTCAGTGGGTCTGAAGAAATAAATAAATATTTATTTATAAACTTTCGGTTGCGCAAAATGAAACACGTAAATGTGTGTTTCGGGGGTAAGATCGCGCATGCGTACTGGCCGCATCCGAAATGTCAAACTGGGAAACGTCAAAATAATAAAACCAACAAAAGAAAAACGGACGACTTTTAAAGCGGCCGTGCTCTCAGAATAAGGTCGTTTGAACTAACGATACATTGTCAAAATATAAAAGAAACAATGTAGTCAAGTAGCTTTAACCACGTTAATATCATAAACTGTCAATTTTTGATGAAAAGAGAATACGTCCAATAAATAGATAATTCAATAAATCTCTGATCAAATTGAGGTGTATGTCGCCTACATATCGCCTACTGTCACGCTATCGCAGCGACAAATTTAGTCTATAGTTTCGTCATTTTACAGAATATTTTGAACGATCACCATCTCTGTAAATTCACTGAAGAATGACACTGATGAAGAGTGCCAACTATAATGTATTACTAATTTGAATTATTATTAATTATTCATGCTAAGTTCAATTAATTTTAACAGTTTCTTCGTGTGCATACGTTCAAATTACATGCGATATAGCATCCATAGATAATATTTTGAACAGAATCCAACCTGCAGACCATGTATAATAGACAAAATTCTTATAGAAAATACATAGTAGTAAAAAAACGTCATTCTAACACGATAGTCGAAATGTGTAGGCACGTAGAAGATGATAAAAACTTTCATTGAGTCATGCAGGTGTCGATGCAGTGCAGATCAACGTGAGGTGACTTCATTGTTGTTCTGGTGATTTCGGCAGATTTTGCCAACTGACAATATTAGTTTAAAGATTCAAAATGTGCTACGGGATGGGAGCACATATAAATTGATAACATTTTAAACACCAAAAAAAACGACATTACACATTTTTTCCCGCAGAGGCAGCTTACTGTGACGTCACGTCATTGTACGAGACATGCACCATAATATAATTCGCACTTTATAGTTACGACTAATTTGTCTATAGGTACCTACTCACTCTATTTATTATCAGCCGGGGTCGATCCACTTGCTGTATTCATACAACTTCCAATAGTTAAATCATATTTAATCGGTTCCTAGTCCTACGCTGCCATTATATTGATAAAATGTGCAATGGTTCTTAGCAAGTAGTAAGCATTTAGCTTGCTTATATTATCTCCGCTCTACGCGTTAGAATAAGATAGAATTTATATGGCTGAATCAAATATTTTTTGTAAACGTAGCCGGTAAATATGGATTTGACTGATTAAATTAATTTAAAAACTGCGAGCACGTGTTGCTGAAATTAATTGTTTTTGTATTAAATATTAAGTTAGTGATAATTATTTTAGTAGAACATAATATGGTTAACTATATTGTGTTTAAATTTGGTAGCCGTACTGAGAAGCAACACGATGGTATAACGTTTCATAATTAAGTTGATAATAATAAAATCGAGGTTCTACTGTACGTTATACGCAATAAACACGACTTCATTTTGCCGAAAAATAGGCGCTCTTTATATATCATTACTCAGAGGTTCTTAGTCTAATTTATTTCCAGACATTTTTAGTCTTGTTAGAAGGTTAATAATGTATGACGAGATTTCTCGCAGAACCAAACGCATGGATTGCTTTTGGGCGTCTGAATAGTATTTTCAAAAGTGACTTCCTATTGTATCTTAAGCGTGAAGTATTCAAAGAATATGTGCTATTAGTCCTCACATCCTACAAAGATGCATGTTGGATATAACGCTGACAGACAACAAAAGAAATTACTCGTAATAGATAAGAAGCCTAATAAGAGTACACGATGTGATAGATATTGCTATATAGTTTAAATGGCAATGAGCTGGATATGATCACTCATTAAGTGGACAACCTCTGGAAAAATGTCGTCATACAGTGGTACCCAAGGGGCACTAAACGATCAAAGTGATGCCCTGAAACCCGCTAGATAGATGAACTTTTTCACAGGCTGCAACATCGACTATTGATATAAGAAAAATCTAAAAACGACTAGTGCGTTATATAATGGAAAAGTGTATGTTGGGCATACCGCGGGAAGGCCATAAAATAAACCAATGGATAACGATCCATAAAAAGTACGAATTGATGATAAAGGTCGCCAAACCAATAAAAATGATGACCACGGTATAAATGCAGTCATTTTGTGATGATAACCATGAGTACCACAAAATGACAATACGGTTTCTTAAAACCTGATTAGACAACGAACTCATCAAATTTAGAAGTACCTACGTGGCAATGACGAAATTGGGACTGAGAATAGTGGATTGATATAGGGGAGGCTACAGTGAATGGATTCAGTCTGATAAGAATCATTATTTGTACTGTTTTGTCAATATAAAGAATGTTTTGTTTGTATTCAGTACACTGATTGTAGTTTATTTTTTATACTATTAAGCACAATCATTTAAATTATGGTTTCTCAAAGAGATGATACCACGCCATGTAAACAAACTCTGATAAGATCTAGGGGAGGTAGTGAAGGTTATTGATAAACCAGTTGGTAATAAGAAGACGCTAAAATATGGCCGCATTGACAAATTTAATATACATTTTTATAATATAGAAAAATTGGTATTACAAAACCAGGTTCATCGCTCTCATTTGTCAGTATTTTTAACTTTAGTAGTTTGATTATAGATAAACTATCATAAAGTCTCCGGTATTTGAATTTAGAACTAAACTCATCACAATATAAAAGTATTAGATCGACATGTCAAATGTTAGCATATTGTGGCGCCCTCACTAAACGAACAACTTGTGGTTATATACTATTAATAATGTACATTCTATTATATTCTTTTCAATTTATTGTTTAATACAATATTTTATATTCAGTTGTTTTATTTAAAAAATAAGATTTATGAAATTCAATAATACAATTTTATTATCTGTTATAATTTTCCCATGAGGGTGGAAAAAATCTTTGGAGCGGTGAACCAAAAAAGTTTGAGAAGAGAGTTTGATTCTAAATATTTGTATTAAGTATTAAAAACGAAAACAACGAAACAGTTTAAGATTTTATGGCTAAGATTTATCTTTATCTTTAAGTCAAGTAAATTAATGAAAGCTTATTTTAAGAGTATCTACTAATAAGGGATTATAAGTTGTATAAGTATACAATATATATGAATATCAAAAGATAGACGTTAAATATTACAGCATCCAAAAAGATGATCTCTTAGATCCATACAGCTAAAAAATTGGCCAAGGAAGAAAATAGCGTCTGGAAAATTTCTCAAAGAAAACAAAACTTCGCTCTAGAAAGAACTGTTTTAGGAGAAGAATGTATCATGTCTCGAGTGGGCATTGTACAAACAGATGCTGCGAAAAACATGTCATATTTCTTGTTTAATCATAAACACTTCATAATTGGTTTAACAAAGTATGAATTTGGCACATGTTATTCTGAAATACGATGTGTATAATTAATATTCTAGTAGTGAACAGAATATTTAAGATGAGAAAATAAACATTTCGTGAGAAATTTACTGCGTGAGAACGTTATTAACTTTAAACTGTCGTTTATTTTTTTAAGAAAAAATACATGAACTTTAAATTCAGACTGAATTATAAAATTGTTTATTAACGTGACATTATACAAGCTAAATAATCATGGTATGCGCTGTAATAAAAAAAAATCTGTTATAAAGATGGAGCCTTATAAGGACATGGTCTATTAATTAAGTCAGTTATATATTAGAAGTTAATTTTCAGAAAATTACACATTTTTACTATGACATTCCAATATAATTATAGATTTACTCAATTAGATAAATAAATACATGATTATATGTGACGATATTGCCAGAATAAGCTTGAATACTTAAATGTACAGGATTAGAAAGTATATAATAATTGAATTCCACTTTAAATTGAGATGTTATGTATTCCAAATTATTGCCATTTCAATGCAGATATTTAAATATAAAAATTAGCTGGTAGAAAGATATTTCCTCGTTAATTTTATGCAGGCAGCCAAAAGCAATAAATTGATCATCATTTTAAAAATGAATAATTAAGTAAAAGACTAGAGATTCGAACATAAAAAATATTTCAAACCAGGACGCAAGCCGCCATTTTGTTTGTTTTTGGGGCTGCATATAGAAGACTGAAATGATGGACTTATTAACAATGTAACCACGCTCAAATTAGTTCGATTCAAAATTCGAACAACATTCAAAATTTCTAATACGGAATGCATTTAAGGCTACTTCTATAAAGGGTTAATATTTTTAGTTGTAATAGAGTTTAAGCAGAGATAATATTTGAATAAAATAATATCACCCGGTGGTAAAGAAGTAAAGTATGTACGTTCAAAATGTAGATTTAGAGGCCATCCATAGACTGAAACCGTATGCCATAGTAAACTTATGATTTCTGTTCATGAAAATGTATTCTCTATGGATGGCATCTTAATTTTTTATATAGAGAGCTCTGCATCAGTGAGATTTGAAGAAATACGTGACAACGGAACGTAACGTACATTTGTATATCAGTGGATTTATCTAGATTGATGATGATACGGAGTATTATATTTATTGTCTACAATAAGTACCAAAATATAAAAAAGCACCCATTTGGAAATGGATAGTTTAAAATGCATTCATAATAATTGCATATACAGTCGAACTCGGTTATTACGATCACGGATATAGCGAGATATCGGATGTAATTACTAAACATTCGTTGACATTTTATTATATGATTTTCTCCATTTATTCACTGTTATAATGAGCAACTTATCGAATATACCGAGCTAAAATATCGTCAAAAATTTTCTTAAAACTGTTAATGTGTCGATCGTTTAAAAACATTTCGACCCTAAGCAATAAAATCCGACCGGACAGGATGCCGTCGGGATCGCATTACGTTTATGACACTAGTTAAATGTCTAAGTACCTACCTAATTAATGTTTTCGTCGACAATATTGAAAAAGTATCCACGCATATGGTTTTTTTTTTTTTAATAATAACCATACCCTTACTTTTTCGTACAAGGTGGTTGGGTGGGTTAGTTGTATTGATGTGGGGCTATTTATATCTTTATTTTTCTTTATGGCCAGGATTAAATATTTTGTGTAGTGTTCTTGTGTTGTTCTATTGCTTAGTGCTTCGTGAGGCTTTTGGAGGTCAATTTCGTGATTATGTTGTCTACATCGAGTCCTGAGAGTCCATCGCTCCCTTTCTAGTATAGGGCAGTCGTTGATGACATGCCACACAGTTTGAGATGTGCTGCCATCACATGGACAACAGTCGTCATCCCTCAATTTAAATCTTTTTAGATAAGCTCGCACCGCTCCGTGGCCTGTTAGTATCTGTGTGAGTTCGTGTGATATTTTTAAGTTCCTGGCAAAAGTGATGGCACAGTTTATGTTTGGAATAAATTTTTGCGTTATATGCATATGGTTGAAATTGCATATAAAAAATCCAAGGTTTGTGAAGTCAGTAAGTGCCTACCAGCGTTCATTACAATAAACAACTTTTGTAGTTTATGAATGCCATGCTTGTTTCGGGGATTTTTACGATGGTTCTTAGATTTTATATTTTCGACTTTTTTGTGTTATGTGAGCGCTCATTTAAAAATACCTATTCTCTGATATTACGAGTAACGCTTATAACGAGCAAATTCAGTTGGTCCAATCTTCCTTGTAATAACCAAGTTCGACTGTATATATAATTTATATAATAAGTATTAATAGCTGTCACGCTTTATTGAATGTTAGAATATTGGTTATAATATTATTATGTTAACGTTGCAGTGAAAGTTTAAATATTAATCATGACTTGAGAAGGAAGAAAAAAAGTTTTCCGTTGCTTGAAAAGTTCAAGTTAGCATGGGAAAGACTCGAAAAGTCTGGCAAACTTATTATCATGGCAGGGCGATTTATTATAGAAAGTGATAGTAATGCGTTATCAATATAACATTTTTGATTTGATAGATTTATTATTTTATCAATATAATTATGACACATTTCCCTCGCATCATTCAAGTATCTGTTAGTCAGATTTTCAATTTGTAAATTATTACTTTTAAATTTTAGAATTGTTTTCTAATTCATACCGATATATATATTTAAATCTAATGGAAAAGTTTTCCATATTTTACCACGTATTTCTTAGCTCGTATTCTTGTTTGTCAGGTGGTTGTTTATCCAGTACAAATCTTGCAATCGATTTTTAACTAACTTCTCGACTAGCTAGACATCTGAAACTTTTAGAATATATCAGATCATGATGCCAATGCATTCTTTTAATACTTTTAGACATCTTTAAGTAGAATTGAATTCATTTTCAGTTAATTCTGTTTTGTATGAAAAGTTACTTCAGAAGAAATCCGTAATCCAATCCACTATTATTGGTTGCTAAGGGGGTGGTCCTAGTAACAAAATTATTAATATATACGTGCGTTACTATGGAAATCTAAATGACATTTCAGTATTCTATATTTGTTTGTTTGTTGCAAAATAGCAAAAAAATAATTTGTTGACAATTGCTTTATTTGTCCTAAATTATTAATACATAGATTGTCAAATTTATATGATTCAACAGACAATTTAAAAACGTGGTATATAAAAAGTTCTTTTTATCTTGTAATTATTTATAATAAACCGTGTGATAAACAGTAAAAAATATTAACATAAATCTCATTTTTTTGGTGCTGTCTTTCATCAAAGATTGACGATTTAAAATTGTAGTAAGTACATCTCTGTACCCTGGCCAACTCGATCACCAATGCGTAGGACATTGAGCCCTGCGTTATGTATAAGCTGTAATAAATTATACTTCTTGTTGCGAAAAATATGGATGACATCTGAAGTGTTTTTATGTTTGATAGTTATATAGCGCCTGTACAGTGCATGGATTTACTTGCATAAATTATGTGTATTTTAAACTATTTCGATAATAGCTGTTTACACGTAAAAGTGCTGACTGTCTCTCCATTTTCATTCTTCAAGAGTAAGCGAGACATGACGTTATCATTATTTGGTACTATTTGACAGGTCGTGAAAATTGTTTAACCGCAAAATGAGTCTCTGCGCGGTGTATGTCGTTTTTTACCCGCTGGTGGTCCAATTGTCACGTGAAAATTCAAAAATTTCTGACCTTTTTTATTCATCCATACAATCTTGCAATTTGTACGTGTTTACACGTGCATTTTTTGTTATGGCCGCGATAATACGTACAATCAGCAGTAAATCCATGCACATGTAAATTGAGTATCAAGTTTATTTGACTTATTAATTATTCTTAGAACCTTCTCATTGGTATCGTGATCAGTGATCACTGTTTAGCCCAGGAGATTATTATGGAACCTACGTCGATATAGGAACACATCGAAAGCCTCCAGTATTCTAATGAACCATTATTATAACCTACAGACTTAAAGCAATACGGGTATTATTTTTGTATTAAAAGTAAATGTATATACTTAAGGCTGGGGCACGGTCTAAAACGATCGTGACTACGCAACGCAAAGATTGTGCAAACGTCGCGTGCAGAAGAAAACATTGTCTTAAAAATTCAACATGCGTCCATTTAATTTCATGTTTATTGTTCTATTGGTAATAATAATAATATATTCATTGACATGTTTTCTTTTTAAAGTAAATGGGTAACGTTTTTTATTCATCTTTACATGATTTAAGAATTAATTCCCCCGACGCCATCACAAAACAAATAGACGTGTTCACAGATCGACTTTCGCTCACCGATTGGCAGCCAGTCCAAAATTTCGTCGCACCTATACTTGAAAATTATTTGCCGTTATACTTAAGTATGCTCTTAATATAATATACATATTATTAAACTCTGTAAGAATACAAATTTAAATGATAGTTTTAAAACGTTGCTCCGTACGGTCCAAGCTTCATGTAAATACAATTATTTTATTATTTAGTTATTACCTTATAACTTAACTTGACAGATTAATTTTATGAGTTATGACAAGTTTCTAAGTTTATTATAATCATAATTATATTTTCTTTATTATAATTGCGTAATAATGATGAAAATGAGTCCCAGTAGTATACTAATTATATTATACGACCATGTAACCGTACATAACATCGCAATAAAAACTTAAGTACCTACTAACCTAAAATAAAATTACCCTTTAAAAAAAATTAAAAATATAAATAATAAGTTTCATTCATATATATATATATATATATGTTTTGTTTATGTAGATGTCTAATTTCTTAATTATATTAATTGAACTAATTTATATTCGTTTCATATTATAATATTATGACTGTTAAAAATGTTAGCACTCAATAAAGTGTCATATTAATGACACTGCCAACAGGTGACGAAAAAGTCGACCATTGACAGAAAAACATATTTGTGACATTTATAAAAAAAAGCTATGATAAAAAATAAACAGATAATAATAAGTCTTTCATATTTTGACACAAATCAATCTGTCAGTTTTTTTAAACTCTCAACCTGATATTTTTTCAAACAACATCTCTGAGGCATGTCAAATGCCGCGATGAATGAACTTACGGAGTATATTTTATGGATAGATGATTTTTATGTTTTAAAATTGAAAATGTACGGATGGAAATATTTTGAAAATTATTGTAACCCACCATAATACGCAAATTACATCTTTTTTTAAAAAATAAATCCCTCACCGCAAACATTTATTATTATAGGCATATTTAGTTTTTCATTGTACGTAATCCACATTCCAGTCCATACACGCATTCTATTTATTTATTTATTATAATATACAGCTATTAAGCATAATAAATCTACCTACTCAAAAATATTTTGTATTTAAATTAAATTAGGTATCCATGCCAATACAAGAATTCTTCCTAATTTTACATTACCTTCAATTTGGGTAAGTGGGTGGCTTTTTTATTTAATTCCCAAGTTATCAAAAAATCTATTACCTACATAATAAATTCAATCAACACAGGTTTCAATTATCAAATAAACCATCCTTCTGACGATGGTGTGATTACTAGTGTTTGCAACCCAGCGTCGATTTGTTTTTCCGAAATCTCTGGATAAGTTTTCTATATATTTTATAATATATTATAGCAACGGTATTAAAAATAATTAATTCTCCAATGTTTAGTTATATTTTATTTATCGTAATTATTCTATAATTATTATAATGGAGACAATGCCGGTTTAATCCTAACGATTATTTTGAATTTGATACTCCGGTAAGTAAGTATTCATAATTTCCATGCCTTTCCACAAATCAATAGCTACGGTTACCATCCAATTTTTATTTAATAGGACAATTCTATATTTTAACGCAATGGCATTTTTTATTATTTTTTTTTCGACCATGTCCGGTCCTAATAAGAACATATGGCCCTTTACAGAGTGGCAGTCAGTATTAACAGATTTTGTTTTTGCAAGAAATGGGTGTCAGCCACTTGCTCAACCTATTAGGTCCATACTATGACAAATACACAAATTGAAAAACAATTTGTGTACTTGTCAGACCCAGGATTCGAACCTGGAACCCACGACGCTATTGGCCGACGCTTAAGCCGTGCGGCCATCGTGTTATTAATTACCTTAAATACTCACACTCATCACCGATAGTCAATAATAACACAATTTGATAAGCATTTCATGTATGACCTACTAGTTTAAATTGTTGAAATTAGATAGGAGGCTCGTAGCATAATTGGTTAATACACAGATTGGCACGACATTAATGGTTATACGGGTTCAGATTCCGACGAGTTTCTTATTTTTTTCATACATGATTTTTGCTAGTGAGTCTGAGGTGTTTTCAAGTTATGTATGATCAATATATGGAATGTTACATTCTCAAAATTTTGTGAATTATTCATTTGAATAAAAAAAATGGTTTAGTAAAATTTATTGTTTGTAGTAATGTACGAGTATATTAATATATAAGTATTCATATTTAGTGTATTTTTCTGTTAGTATAAATTCATAATATGAAGTAGGTATCAGATAGTAAGATATTTTTTTAATAAAACTGATATCAGATTTTTCCTATCCTGCGATTAAACAGTATTCTTCTCGGGATTATAATATCTGGTATTCACTATGTATTAACAATTTGGTTACATTTGAAATGCACCCTACCAAACTGATTACGAGTGTTATTAAATTATATAGATTTAGTGCCTACTTACTGCATATAAATTTTATTTAATTTAATTTAATATGATAATTTTACATACTCGTACCATTATAGCTAACAAATCAAAATATGGCACTTGTTATTTGGTTGCTCGATCCATGTGAGGGCTGTAGGTTAAATTGAATAAATAATATTAACAAGAAAAAACCGTGGATTCAAAGATACAATAATATAACATCTCGAAAACTCATATATACAATATAAGTATACCTATAACTTATTAGTTGGGATGCCGATCACGTTCCAGGGGATTGTTCCAATATGTTACCCGCTATGTTTGAGATCTTCAACGAAGTCAGACACAGGCACGAGCGTGTTTGCTCTGCTCTGCCAACCTAGTTTCCAAATGAAAAAAATCAAATAGTTTCAAGCCTTACTTCGAAAATTGTCATACCTGTTCGGAATATAATATTATCAACAAATTATTATCTCAGTTTTTAAAAATAACTGTTCTGGTGACAATATTGATTGATTCAAAAAATAAATGAAAAGTTTCAGTTTCATTATATAAAGTAGGTACCTACATACTGTTGTAGTACCGTAATATTTATGACGATCAGAAAAAATAGAAAACGAGTTTTTGGTAGCTTTAAATTCGTATTCTATACCTGCGCATCCATTTTATACACAAGACTGCTTTCGGCCTCTACAACACCTATAAAGGGTACGAAAGTATTGAAATATTAGCACTTATTGGAACAATTACAAAAAGTTAGTCGTCTGAACTGTCAAAACTGTCTATCTCACTCTAAAATTTATCACAGCCAAGAGAGGCGCTGTTAAAATATAACACTTTTTGTAACAATAATTACAGACCTAGATAGCGGCCGAAAGCATTCTTGTGTATAGAATAGATGCGCTGAGCCAAATCATGTAAATAAATTGCACTCGCACTTGCATAGGCACTCAATTTCAATTTTATTTTTCAAAATTATTGTTTTATATTTTTATAGTAAACATAATAATAACAAAAATTCATTTAATTTAAACTGTACATGCTTAAAGCGAATTTGCTGTGGATAAGACGGTATACTAGGCCCACCATTTAATAATCATTGCCAAATTAAAAATTGCCGAGTTATTTTTATTCGTCAGATGTAATGCATTTATAAAAAAAAATATATAAACTATTTAATTACTTGAGTTTTCTAATTAATTCTGCGTGAAATGAAGATATTTACCGTAATATTTTGACGTACTTTTATGCTGGCGGCCATTTTGTCACAATAATTGTTCCACAAAATTGCTCCTAGCCGATCACTTGACAAACAACAAATAATAGCTTTTCGTAAAGGACTGCGATCATTACAAATGACGAATAATGTCTAGTATTAATAAATGGTGTCCGAAAACAAACGGTCAGTAATATTTTACTAGGTCATACAATGACAAAAATATTTTATCGTTAAGACCAGAGATACCGGCTCGAATATTGGATTTTGCTGATAGTGCCCGGAAGCCATGACGTTTTTAACCGTAATCCATCATCCCTATTAATATTTTCAGGTTTTCTATGCATTTCAATGGCTTCCTTAACCAATCGTGCGAAATATCCTTTATTCCGAATTAAAACATATAAAATATTAAATTTGAAACGTCGAGTAAAGAAGGAAGAAGGACACACCGTGGAAACCCAAAAATCTACTACGATGAATTGATGAAGTTGGCCGAAATCCGATGAATACGAGTTTGTGTCCTATTTAACGTTGGATTACTGTTTTGACCATTTATATGATACCAATATTATATACAACATATAGTTTTATTTATATATTGTTTTTATTCTCTTATAATTAGACAGAATCATATTGACGAAACTTACTCCGTTTAATATATTATTATTTACCCCTTTTTAAGAAATGACTTACGATGTTCAATTTTAAGTGGAAAATATGAGTCTCCTCAGTGTGAAGGTTGTATTAACATAATTTTTGCGTGGAGAAGAGGTTAACCACTCGCCTAACCTATTGGGTACTTGCAGTGGATAAAATATACATATGCAGCCCTTGTAGTTCAGTGCGTAAGGTGCTTGCCATTCATCTAGGTAGATTTGCTGTGAGGTCACAATATATTTATGTGATTTGCTCAAAGCCTGGATTTTTGCGACTATTTTACTTCTAATTATACTACTGTATTGAAGTGTTAAAAAAGCTTGCAAAAATCAACATGTTTTTTTGATAAGCCGCTAGATTGAACACATGCCACATGGCTTTGTATTTATATAACTGATATATCGTATTATAATGAGCTGTATCATCGTGGGTAAAACTCTACCAAATTAATAAAGTTTAATATCTCAAAAACTTTCAGAGTTAGTTATAAGATAAAAAAATCTTGAAAATACTTAATAATTATTCACCACGAGAAGGTAAAGTGGTTTAATAGCAGCGGTGGAATAGTGAGATGAGGTGCGGATAAAATTAGTGCATACATCAGACTATTGTGCGTGTGTACGAGCTCACTCACGTTCTCAATTGAGCGTGATATGACGTATCTATGTACATGTCTGAAAGCATTTATTGGAAATTGATAGAAATGAAACGGCTGGGTGGCGGGGGTTCCACCTAGATCCAACCGTTGTATATTTCATTGATTTGGAAAAAAAATAAATCGCATTAGTTTATTTCGTCATTCCGAATATCTACATTTACATATTTCTTGCGGACAATGTCTCAGGCTATCATTTTTACTAGTACATAAGTCAAAAGGACTATCTGCGTATATGCATGTTTTTACTTAAAATCTTTGGTAGATACTTTAAAACAACAACAAAATTACATTCATTTCGAGAAATTCTAATAAAAGTTGTAAAATGCTGCTGTAAAAACAAATTACCATGCAAAATTTACACACCATATATGCAAAACATAGCCGCATAAGTACTTCTTGTGTAAGTATAACTTTTTAATAGCGGTATAATTCAGAGACATGCGAATTATATAGCTGTCTTAACTGGCTATAAAATGGTTTTATTGAGCACAGCGCATCTTCAGACATAAAGATGGTACAATCATTGCTTTACAGGAAATTTTCGTGATCGATATTGTGTTTTTTTTATTTTATATATAATTTCGTACAAATGGCTTCATTCCAAGCATTTGTCTTTTACGGCACTTTTATCGTAATATTGCGTTCTTTACTGTACCCAATACTGTTATTGTGCAATTCATGCGACATGGGTACTACAATGTTTTAATTAGACATTCTATAAATATTGTTTAAGAATCGCTGTAAATGTATATATTGCTGTATATCATAGGTAAAAAGTCGGGTTTTCATTTTTTTATATAAGAACGAATTATGAACGTAGTCTATTTTAATGTTTGTATCTACATATTAGTAGGTAATTAGACTAAATAATACCAGATAAAACATGAACGATTTTAAAACAAAATCGATTCAAATTAAACAATTTTAAAATTAAATTAAATTTTACATACGGTAAACAGTGCAAATTATAAATTTAAGACATTCAAAACATGATATTTAAAAATAAAGAAATATTATTATAAAAAATAAATATTTCAATTTTTTTTTAACATATTGTGGACATTACAAATTATAAGTTTAAGACGTTCACAACATGATATTTAGAAACAAAGATATATGAAACAGTATTACATAAAAAAGAGATAGATCAGTAGATAAATTAGATAGGTACAAGGAAGTACCTACACCAGATGAGTTAAGCAGACCCTATTTTAAGAATTAATAAAACAACGTCCACCTAAACTCATTCTCACGTAGGTGGAATATATCAACACCCGAAGCAATTTCGTTGAACATAGTTATCGCCCTCCCAATTGGCATTACCAGTGTCAGGTTGGTTCTGCACCTTGGGAGAATAAACAACTGATGGTCTCTATTTCTAAGATAGTTATCAAGGACACACAGGTCAACACTGCTCAGAATGGCAGAGTTCTCATTTATACCTCGTATAAGTCGAAAAAAATACGTAGCTAAATAAAGATTTCTTCTAGATTGCAGACTGTAGTATGTAAGCATGTCTAAGAGAAAGTCAGTTGGATGAAGCCACGGATAGTATCCATACAATCTCAAGTAAAGGAGTATCAAGAATTTCTTCTGTACCCTCTCTACCATAAGGCCATACTTCAACTAATGCGGTGCCCAAACAATAGACCCACTCTCAAGTCTGCTTCGAACTAAAGAATTAAATAAAAGTTTTAATACCGTAAGATCTGAAAAGACCCGGGAAGTACGCATGACGAAGCCCAACATTTTAAGCGCCTTGTTACAAATGGTAACTATATGGCTAATATATGCAGTAGTTATCACAAAAACAGTATGAAAAGTAAATTAAAAGGTAAACATAAAAATTACAAAGCATGGAAGTACACCGATTGAGCTAAGTGTACCCTATTTTAAGAATTTATAAAACAACGCCCACCTATACTCATCTCACGTAGGTGGAATATATCAACATCTGAAGCAATTTGGTTGAACAACAAAGTTATTGCCCTCCCAACTGGCATCATCAATGACAGGTTAGTTCTGCTCCTTGGGAGAACAACTAACAGCTGATCCTCCCGATTTCAGGGACACACAAGTCAATACCACCAATAATGGCAGAGTTCTCATTTACACCACGTATATGTCGAATCTACAATAAGGGACAATAAGTATATAGTACAACCAACAAGTATTGCCTTTATATTTGAGTTATAAAAGCCATCTATCATCTGGACATTTTTTAGATAAAAAAAAAACTAGGGGAGAAGAAGTTATAGAGATTGCTAAAAACCTGAAAGACAAATACTGAACAAATAAAATCATTCAGTAGTACTGAAGAGGTACTAAACGTTGGATATGTAGACGTAGAGACTGTTCAATCATTAATATCTGAGGAAATACGCGGCAAAGCAATGAATATGACCGAAATAAATGGAATCAGCTTGCAGAAGCTATCATATTCTAACAGTGGTTTCGAAAATTGATTTTATTTATTTTACAATTTTAAAAATAAATAAACACACTGCTTAAAAGTATTAGAAAATCAGATGATTTTATTTAATAAACATCACTGGCTAATTTTTAGCCCGTTCGGAACTTAAATTAGTTATATAATATTTTATATAGAGGTTTAAGCATTTAAATTTGAAGGTATCATAATTTTAACAAAAACACGCAATAGAAGTAATATATATTTTGTGTAGAAGAAAATGAAGAACATAAATTAAATATTATAACAACATTCTTTTCAAGTAGGTACTAAATTTTTCATAAACGATTTTGCCCTCTACGGAAAGGTTACAGCGTTCACGACGTAGCTACAGCAGTCTACGATACCTACGAAACCGACACTGCTATAACTAGTAGAACAAACTATTCCATATTATATTATTGTCCATGGAATAGTTCTATTTTTGATTCCAAATGACTCATGCTATGATTCAGTTCTGACTTCAAAATGTAGGTACTATTGTATCGTAAACTAATTAACAGAGTTTCAAAGAAGCCGTCCCATTAGTTTTCTTTTGATGTTTACTGGTTTATAGCTGTTTTATGAAACTTAGTAAGTAGGCGACAATGGTTTTAAAGATAATCGAATCGACTGAAAGCCGTTCGTTACATCTTTAGTTTCATCCAAGGTGTAAATTTGCAAATTAACTGTAATTGCAGTGTTTATAACAATTTACAAAGAGTATAAAAGATAAGCATGAGTTATAAATAACCTTGTGAGCAAAAGCTTAAGTTTTCTTTCTAATAAATAAAAAAAACAAGACTTTTGAAACTGAGACATAGCTGCTTCCCGAAGAGATATATTTGTAGATTTTATAATTAGATTATTTTCTTAGGTAGAAGAAAGGGTTTTTATCGATTTGATCAACCAATTAAGTAGGGACATTTTTTGGATCCAAATACTCTTGAAAGACAACATGTGAATTCCCCAGATGCAAGATTCAATTTCAAATTATTGTCGAATAATATTGATTATCGTTTAGTTTAATAACGATTAGATTCAGTTTTATCCGATGGATAGACACTATCGAAAATATACTACAGTTTTTTAACCAAATATTTTAATTTTACAATTTTTTATGAACTAATTAAATAATTTCTACTTATAAATCATTTTTTGATCCACTAAGAATGTTTTCAAGTCACGATTACAGTATTTTATCACGTTTTTATTAGCTCGTGTTCTTGTTTGTCCGGTACGGTAAGATTTGTATTGGACGATTGAAGATTTTTAACTAGCTTTCCGACTAGATAGACATTTGAAACTTTTAAAATATATCAGAACACGACGACAATGCATTCTTTTAATACTTTTAGCCATTTTTAAGCAGAATTGAATTCATTTTCAGTTAATTCTGTTTCGTGTGGAAAGTTATTATTATCGGTTGCTGAGGGGGTCTTAGCTACTAAATTATAAATATATACGTTCGTTACTATGGAAATCAATATGAAATGTCAAAATAGCATTTCAATATTCCATAATATTTATTGAGTATTTCTATCAGTACAATAAAAAGTTTTTATTAATAAATAGAATTGTCAAGTTTATATGATTCAACAGAAAATTTAAAAACATGGTATGTAAAAAGTTCTTTTTATCTTGTAATTATTATTTGATTACTTTCAAAATATTGGTAAACAATTGTATAATCATTGTATACCTTCATGCACGTACACATACGAAAAAATTATTTTTTGAAGAGTTGATAATGTTTCCTTAAGCCAGTGGCTCCAACTTCCACTCTCACTACTATACAATGTCTGATCAACGTTTTCTCTCCCCTGTAAATCAAATTTTCCACCCAAAAAATATTCTGTCCAGAATCAAAGTCGACAGTTTTTAAGTTATTCTTTCCACAAATTTTATATACACTAAATGACAATTTTACCTAGAATTCAAATTGCGAACTTTTTTCTAGAAATTTTCTTCAACAATTTTTTCATTCATTATTGCTACCCCCGAACTAGCATTTTCCACCTACTGGAATTTCTAGTTACTCCACAATATGTTGGGATGACATATTTTAAGTTAACGAAACACATTGAGACAATGGTCGTTTGTAAATTTGTACATTCATTATAATATTCTCTTATATTATAATTAATATAATTTACATATTATGGCAGTAATTAAAAATTAAAAATTAAAACTATCAAAATAAATTTATTCAATAAAAACTTCCGACTTCAATGCGTCGAATTTGTAAATTGGTATTATGGAAAACAATGCAGAAATGCAGTAATGCAGTGATACAATGAATCGTATGGCTTCTGTCTTAACGTTGTTTGCATATTATTTATTCCTAAGTGAAGACATGAAAATGAAAATGAAAAACTTTATAAGAATAGAAGCCAGATATATTTTACAAAATAATAAAACCTGGATATTTACATTACATACCTCACTTATTTTCCTTGGAAATTCTTTTTAAAATGTGAAATATCACTCAAGTTTCAAGATTGATTATAAGGAGTTTCACAGTGTAGAGGTTATTTCTTTTCTCTCCCTTTTCGATAATTCCATTATGGTTGAGAATTATGACTATTCTGAAATGCAGCTATCTTTTATGCGTCAAAGGTTTTCTACCACTCGTGGTAACCTGCTTCTTGCATAACTCTCCTAGTAAACTCGATAAATGAGCGCATTGACGCCTTTTCTCTGGAGACTTCCCAAAACCACTAACACATATTTGTTTCTTTTACAATATTATCTCTTTTTTATCTCATGGATCGTGATTATTCTAGCATTGGTTACTACGGAATTTTGAATCAACTTTCTCCAACATTCTGTATTTTTTGTACGGATTGCAGCGGATGCTATAAGTTTCTAACACTAGTCAATTATAATTATAACGATAATATAAAAGAGCGAATCGAAAGCGAAAGCGAAGAGGTGAAGTTGGACCTGGTGCTGCGGATGCCAGAAGAGAACATAGACCTGGCTTGCTTGTTCTTACAGTAGAGCTACGGGATGGCCTAGATTCTAGAATGACGCAAAAAGACTGGCGAGCAATAGAAATTCTTGGATGTGTGTGGTGTCTATATGCTCCACCTAAAAGGTGGACATGGTTGAAGAAAAAAGTATCATTGTGGTGGTGACATTTGGTTTTAACCGAGTAAAATGGCGAGGCCCAGACACTCGAGCCATTCCCATTCGGACAGCGTGCTCTGTCTGCAAAATGCCATATGCAGTGATGTGTACCTACCCCTATGTATTTGAAGCTATTGACGTTCTCGATGTTTTGCCCGTCGCTAATCAGAGGGAAATCCGGATCAAAACCAAAGTGCTATTGCACAAAACGTTGGTTTTCTTCTCGTTGATTTTAAAACCAAGGCGAGATGAGTTCTCATGCAACCTGTCGGTTGTCTCTTGAATGCTCTCGATTGAGTTGTCGAATAAGACGTATTCCAGGTCCCATAGCTTCACCGTAGGAGTAACAGAAATGCCTTGGTCAGGTAGTATTGACTTCCGTAGTATGAAGTCCAAGAAGATGATGAAGAGAAACGGAGCAAGGACAGAATTCAGTCTGACTCCGGTCGTGACTCCGAACCACTTCGTGACAATATTCCGGTAGAATTTAATGTAATTAATATTACGACCAATAAAACACAGTTTGAACGATTGTATCTTCCAAACCTTCCAAATATACATTTGGAAGGTTTCGCAGTATCTTAAAATTGAGTATACATTTTATAAACAATATCTATTTAAAACTAGACATACTATGTAAATTCAAAATAAAAATTACGATATATTATATAATAAACTAATTGATTAATTCCATATAGATTACAGATTCGTATGCATTTACACAATTAATAGATACTATGTTATTAAATATTCTTGTCTACTTATAAGTCAATTATATCATGCTAAATGGCAGACGATATAGTATAAACGCATTGTTTTAAATCCAATGTTATAAACTTTCCATAACTTCCATATTCATTATAATTTTATGTACCAATCTCATTCAAAAACGTTCTGTCAGGGAAAATTGAGTAGATTTCTCGGTAGGTAGATATTATCGCAATGGGATGTCAACCAATCAATATTCATTCACCTATATGTCAGTAATCTCATTGAAGTTTTGCGAAGGTTTGCAATTTTCCCCCTTTTTCTCTTGTACAGTTTTTTAACCAGATGTAACCAAGTTGTCCATAAATTGATCATAATTTTAAGCACCTGATGCACAGAGAAATATAGAAGCAAATAATAATTGTTTTTTTTTGGACTATAGCCATGTGTTCTTACATCTTTTTACCATGATGTTTGCTCATTGCAGGGGCTATTATCAAGAAATAATGTCATTGTTATGTAGTCTCATGGATATCTGAACACTCACCATCAACTCTCTCAGTTTTGGAACTTGGAACAAATCATACTATTTGGTACATGGGACAAGAAAATCCGAAAAATATCTGCAAATGAACAGAATAATTCAAGAGTTAAAATACAATAATAATATTGAACTGGAATGTGTATTTTGATATAGTACCATGCGTACTACATATATACCATATTTTAACAAATATGGTGAACCAAAACAATACCAAAATTTACTTTTTTTGCCTCTGCGGAAAAAGTTGCATTTTTTTATTTAGACGTATTCTAAAAACAAGTAACCAAAATACCTTCTTTACAAACTAGATTTTTTTATATCAAAAAAACGTATACCTACAAAATATCATAATTAACCATAAATCATCCACTTTCACATTTTTTTTCGATTTTGATTGAATTTTACTTCCGTCTGCCTCAAAAACTGTCTAAAACATGTAATTTTTGTAAAAAAAAAGGCATGTCATTGTAACGATACTAAATAACGACTCAGATGCAACTGATAATCAAAACAATCGAAATTATTTTCATAAAGATTATGTATTATGTTAATATATCTATTCGATTACGAGAGGTGGTATAAATAAGGGATGGGACTATACATCTTTCTCTAGCTCTCTAGCTCTACCGGGCATGGCGAATTCGTCGATTCACCAGGTTTGAGGGCGAAGCTGTAATCGCTTAGTGCCCCTTGGGTACTATAAATTGTGTGACTGCGTTTGTTCAACAGTTGACTAGTCGCCGAGTGACATGTTCGGTTAATTGTCATCTTATCAGCCTTTTTATCCATTGTTTTATTGTATTGTTTTCATGTTATACCCAACATGCACAATTTCATGACAGATTACGCTACTTGTTGAGTACGGGTACCACACACTAGTTGAAAACTGTATGCGTAAGATACAAAGTTAATGTACAATACATTATAGACTTATGTCACTTTTCTTTAGAAGGTGCGTACGTCAAATTACCTTTTGGGAACACAATTTATCACATCTGACTTTCCGGCATAGGTATATACCTAACCGATTAAGTAGGTATTGGAGTCACGAATACCGTTCGAAGTTTCTTCAAAATGTCCTATCTACAATCTACTAAGAGATTTTACAGTTAAGATTCTGCCGGAGCCTGTGTGTCAAACTTTTGGCCCGCATGAACCCTTATCTGTGATTGAATTGGACCCTTGAGACTTTAGCGGAATCGTTGTTAAATGTCAATTGATTCTAATTCCATCCTTAGCATTAGTTTTCACATGATTAATGGTTTCTGATATAATAATTCGTCTTATAATTTGTCAAACTTACACAAATTCAACTTATGTGTTGAGGTGGGTATTTTATTCATTTCATTGTTTTAAAAAAGGACCCAATATAAGATTAGAAACTTTAATTAATCATTAAGCTCACTGAAGCTCATTTATCAGTCAAGTTGGTAGCTATATTGATGTGATTAAAGAATTCACAACTTACTATTTTTCTTCATATCTTCCACTCTTCTTCTTGGTCGTGCACTCATGGCTGAGGATCGTGACCACAATTAAATTTCGCCATTCTTTGGGCGACCAAGACTTTCCATTCTTGGTGCCCGATCAACAACCATTAACTTGGTCTTATTCCTATTAATCCACTTAAAATTAGTGGAGAGAAAATTTTCTTCTCATAATTTATTGTTGTCGATCATTAAGTCTGTTTCTTATTCAGATTTTTAGATTTTTGCGAAATTGAGTCCCAGCTATCATCTCTTTGAAGATCTACCGGAAGACAACGGTCAATGGGTCTTGCGTGCAACACGAAGGGCACCCCGACAAAACCACCCATACATTGCCGCCCAGACATTGCCGCCAAGCCAAATGCGCCCATACCAGTGCTTGTCAATACCGCCCGGATAAATCCGCCAAGACAAAACCGCACGCAAAAAAATTAAAAAAATATAAAAGTGCTTTCTTGGTTTCTTGAATTATATGTCGATAGAAATTTACATACTTATGATAATCAGTGTAATTTGAGATTTAATCTGTTGTAGTTGTTAGTGGAGTAATAACTTAAAATCATCAGCTTTTAACACGTTTAACACGCCGATAATACGTGTTTAAGCCGATGCAGCTATATAGCTTATACCTTATATCTTTATTTGTGTGTTTTTTTTATTTGTGTATCTTAAATATAATATTATGTAAAAATAAAAATTGTCTCATTTCTAAATTGTTTTGTTGACAATATCTGGGTGGTTTGTCGGAATCCCAACACTAAGTGTTGAATCATAATTCATCCATTATTTTCATCTATTCATTAAACAATTGTATTAATTTTCTTACTAATCTGACAAATATTCTCGATTTGATAATTAAAATTGAAAATTAAAACTCATAATATAAATAATCATTTTATTTCACATTTTTTTACTGTATTGACTATTGAAAAATGTACAGTACGAGTGTGGATTATAAATTTAAATAGTCAAAGTAAACGTAAAAGAAAACATGTATAAAGTCTTTAAAAATAATGTTGCGGACATGGAATAATTCGGTTTAATAATACTTTTAAATATTATTGTGAAAGTAGTCCACATATTAAATGCTAATGCCCCCTGGAAAACTAAATTCGTATCATCTGCCCAAGTAGAGATCTTGATACCGCAGTGGAATTTCGCCATAATGAAAGATACGAAGTGAATGTGGGTACTCAGTGTATCTTTTCTGCTTGAGAATCAATATCCGTTACTGCTTACCAACTTGACGACTTAAGTAGATATATGGGGGAAAATTGAATGATTACTAGGTATACACTAGATTATTGTGTCGTTAATTACGTTTACATACAAGCAAATGCTCAATTTTATCTAATTATTATAAACTGATATAAACTCGATGGCCGAGTAGTAATATGTGCGATTATGAAGACGAAGGTTTGTTGTTTTTCATTGTGTATTTGGACCCAGATCGCGGATCAAATAAGTTGGGCAAGATACTATCATCCGTTACTCATAAAAATAATGCCAATCAACGTCGTTATGAAGTGATCACGACCCATATCAGATTATAATTTCAATGAAACTTAGTCCCGTTTCAGACGGGACACCGGTGTCGCGCTCGATATAATATAGAAGGCCTTTGTATTCGAATAAAGGGCCCTTTGTGATATATTTATAAACGCCCCAGAGCTAATGAGTCAACGCGTGTCCGGTACACTTTTCCGTCGGCCGCTACATTCTCAAGCCGCCGATACACTTGTTTTTATTACCGCAGCCAGTTTTATGTTATAATTTATAACACAAAATATGCGTTGACTCATTAGCTCTGGGCCGTTCATAAACATAATACAAAGGCCCCTTTATTCGAATACAAAGGCCTCCTATATTATATCGAGCGCGATACCGGCGTCCCGTCTAAAACGGGCCTTAGAGTCGTACATGTGATATAGCGCGTAAGGAGAAAAATGAAATGAAATGAAAAATGAATGAAATTAGATAATATAATAAAGAAGACTAAAATGCCATTTAATTTTCTTCTTATCGTTGTGCGTCTCCTATTAAAGGTTGGCTACTAATCTCCAGTACATTTTCTTATATTGGGATATTCTTATAAAATCACCAGAGCCTTTTAATATAAATCACCTTTGGATGTTGCATAACCAAAAGAATATTCTTCTGCCTTTATAATTCTACTACAACTATCTATCCTTACATTATGAGATAGAGTAGATCAAACGTCTTGTTGCGGAAAATAGGGCCAAAATCTGCAGACCTTCTGCACTCGATAAGAGAGGCTGTTTTCACGTTCTCTCATTAAAGTTAATTTCCCGTTTCTCCAGATTTTTTCCCAGAAATTTAGAGATTCTCTTTCTTGAGAAATAAAATCATCAATTAAAATTTACATAATTCAAGAAATCGTTACTAGAAATATATAAAATAATATGAGAGGTGGAAGTCCTGATTGAAAGAAATCGTTACTAGAAATATATAAAATAATATGATAAGTGGAAATCCTGATTGAAAGAAATACTATTTAAAAGAGTTCAAAAGTTTTTAAAAAAAATTATTGACCACTCCGATTGTAAATGGAATTTTGTTAATTAGTGAAAAAAAATTTTTTGGCGATATGAGTTAAAAAAATTGTTGGAAAAAATCTTGACACAGAAGAGTTTAAAAAAGGCTCTCGAGTCGAATTTTTGAAATCTCATGAAATCAATAATCTTTTGAAAATAAAATATTCTTGACTTCCAGGATAATTCTCTGAAGTTCTCGAGAATTAAAAAAAGTCAAGAAATCACAAGCTCTAGTTGACAGTAACCATAAGTTATATGAGCTTAGTGGCTCGATTTTGCTAAATATCGTACATTAGCATCATATAAGTGGTATATAAGAAGTAGAAAACGTCCAAAAGGTAGACCTTAAGGTCCTTAAATCGGCAAAATAATAAAGTTCTGTGGTGTAAAGTACCTGATAATGCAATGCACATGACGAAGAAGGGTAGATACTTTTTTTTTTTTTTTTTTTTTTAATATTTAAGTGAATTAATCGACTGTATAATAATGACGCAAATAATGTAAAATAATCTATTCAAATGCTCAACTTAAAAAGATAAAGGACACAATATATTTACACGATGTTACATTATTATGCACATCGTGTATTTATTGGATGTTTAGATACATTTTAGCGAACACTGATTCATGACATTTCTGTATTATCGAATTATGGTGTCCGCATTGTGATATTGCAGTTATGAAAGTTAACAGTAATCCACTCCACCTGTGTTTGCGCATTGCCGATGTATAAACTAACCTTAGAGCCGGTTGGTAAACGAACTAAGAACCCACTCCACCATCACCAGTTTATGTTAGTAATCATGTACGTACGGGTACATGAAATAGGTAGATAATTCTAACTATGTACTTTATGGGTGTGAACTAATGGTATTCGAGCGGCTTGGTACTTAACAATAGAGTAGTTTATATAATGACTATCCTAGGCTCAATCGTTGAGAATCAGCACCTCACAGGAGGTACTTCGGGCCCATATTCTATAAATCAGTTGTGTATTGAATATAAACATGTTAATGCTTTAAACATTTACATATTTCATCTTTTTTTTCATGCAATGTAAATGATGTATAATATTTTTTTTTGCAAATTTTACTAAAAACACACTTATAATATGCATCGGACTTTTTGAACATCAATTTATTGTTTTGATAGAAAACTTTTTATCTCTGATAATGATGTAATAATGTCAAGTGTGCATGTTTGCTATATGGATACCATCCGTGGCTTTATCCAGCTAACTTTATCTTGGGTATGCTTACATATTATAAGTCTAAAATACTCTAAATGCTAGAAGTTATCTATATTTGGCCACGTATATATTCGGTCTATATAAAAATGAGAACTCTGCCATTATTTCTAGTATTGATTTGTGTGTCCCTGATAATTATTTTAGAAATCCAGATCATCATTTGTTTATTCTCAAAAGCTACAGAACTAGCCTGTCTTTCGTTATGCCAATTGAGAAGGTAATAACAGTGTTCATTGAAATCACTTTTGATATTGATAAATTACACCTACATGAGATGAATTAAAGTGGACGTCATTATTAATATATATATTTTTTCAAAATACGGTCAACTCAGCTCAATTGGTGTACTCCCATGTACTTTTTTATGATGTTTTTGTATACATTTAATACTGTCACATGTCGATGTTATGTTTTGAACGTTTTGAATTTGTAATTTGTAAAGTTGATTACCAACATGTTAAAATGAATGATAATGTGAAATATTGACCCTTAATGTATTAAAGAGAACTCTAAAAATGCGCAAAAATAATAGCGCAATATGATATTGAAAGGTAAAGGCCACAAGTAAAAAAGACAATATGTATACTAGATACTACGAAAACTAAGAGTACAAGCCAACAATAGTAAATTTGTGATATTATAGTAGTTAGCAAGCTAATGAAATTACACATCATTCAGCTAGATGATAATCGGTAAACCAATGGTAGGTACCCAAGGGGTAATAAACGATCATAAGTCCGCTCTAAAACATGCTGGATAGACGAAATCTTCGTTTTTTGTGTATAAAGTGGAATGTGCCAAATGAGATCTTAATCCAGTAATTTCTCCCTAGTTGATGATATCAATGAGAATTAATTGATTCAAAATAATAATATTTTAACTTTTTCTCAACAAAGATTTATTTTAGCTTTGCAACTCATGACGTCTCGTTTCTAAGTCGCAATATAAGATAGGTATATATTTTAGAAAATTTGTTTCCTGTGACATCGAGGTAAATCTACGTGCATAAAAATAGGAGAAGAATTGATTTTATTTTCAGCCTATTCTGTGAAATCACTTTTGTCCCTTGCTACGTCTGAAATGTATTTTTCCTTGAAAAATAGGGCGTCTATAAGAAAATTCAAAGGCTCCAGAAAACATGTCCTTACAGTAACATATGATGCGTATCAGCTGGGAGTATAGAATAACAAAGGAATACGCATATCAAAGATAAAATAAACAAAATCATTGCTGCAATAAAAATATATAGGACTCTAGGGTATTTTGTATACCACACCACGACAACAAAAAAACCAAAGAAAATTTGATCGAAATATAACAATTCGCGATGTCATATCAAAATAAAAAGTATTAATATTTGGTATCAATCATATTGATATCATCATTTTTTAGATTGGATTTGTTTACGGTTTGATTGAATATTTCCGATTATTTATACATTGACTTAACATTGTAATTCTGTAGTTATTGATTATTTTTACAGCTGTTAATAGCGGAGAATAATATGTTTACTTAGATATCTTTAGAAAAAACTTTTAAATCGTTATCTTGTTACTGAGGATTGTAGACATGGTCAAATAACTAAAGACTTTGCCGCAGAGCAATGATTGAGAGTATAATTTTAATCCTTAGCTCTATGATGAACTTGTCGGTACGTCTAGTATTCTAGGAAATCACGAGTAATACAGCTTCAAGACCATACCATAAAATCCGCATTGACCTAACAATATCCATAATATAATATGTATGCTACTAAAACTTTTTCGTTTCTCTAATCAATAAAAAATACATGTAGATGAAGAGCTGCATCTATTACATACCTACCTATGTTTTTCTATTAATGATTAATTAATAAAAAATGTCCTTAGTTGTACAACTCGGTGTAGATTTTGGCAGCCTGCTGTGGAATTTTTTTAATACATTAATTGATGTAAGGTGGAATAGTTATTATCCATTTTGTCAACCTAGTGAGAACCAATTTGAAGCACACATTGATTATGAAAATCTCTAAAGTGACTTTATATTAGAAAATTTAAATTTTATATTAGAGAAAAAAGCACAAACATGAGACTTTTTTTTATAAATCTCCGAATAACATGATTTAATGCAATCTACGTATTTTGAAAAAGGTACTATTTACACTTTCAACCGAACCCGGTACTTAGTTCACTGTTTTTTTTAATTTTTATGGAAGAGTGGAGGGTGAAATCCAATATGATCGTCAATTGTCTCAATGAATACGATTACCTACAAACAGAATTAATCTGTACAGTCTTTTCAACGATTTGAACGCCAACTGGACGATAAATAAAAACATCCATTAAAATTTCGCCTCGACAACCGGAAACGATTAGGTAGATTTATGCACAAAGTAAACCAGGTTAGCTTTCGCTGTGGAGAAAATATCCATGTAAGGTAGGTTAGGTAATTGATTGAAATTTAATCAACACTGTTATCACGTTGATATAGAAATTTACTCATCAAATCATGACCTTGGAGTAGATTGCCAACACTTTAATTATTAATCGAAGGTTCTTTGTTTCATGCTGTATAATTTCTATAAAAATTTTACCCTATACTACACAATCATTTTTATCAAATTTCAGAGATTGTACGCGTATTATTAATTAAAAATTATTTTTGAGACAGAAAATACCAATGAAAAGCTAAGTAAATCGATAAATTATCACTGGACTAAGCTGCATAAGAAAATTTAATTTTTCATTAAAAAAGCCCTTCAACTTCTGATTTTTAACGGAATTTTCGATAAATAAACAAAAACAATTAGAATATATTACCTAACCGAAAAAAAATATTTTTTAAAAAACGGTACATGTTCAAACACGCGCATTACCATGATCTTACTCCCTACTTCATTTATCGTTTGTCAATTTATGGCTACGGCCGTATGTTGTAGCTTAGGTACTGGGAAATGCCAATAGAAATGGCGTATTTCAAAAAAATACTACCTTATTATTAGGTCAATAATTATTATAAAGCAAACATTATTCGTAGAATGTTTATCACATTTAAATGTTCAAAGACATAGCTTATAATCAGTATCTTTAGAATTATCTTCAAATGTGTAAATCTTGCTCATTTTTTGTATAATAAAATGCCTAATTCTTGTCAAATTTGGGATCACAGAGATTATCAATATAATTTTTTATCGAAAACATTTCACTATAATAATATCTACAAGTAAAAAAAAAAAATTGTGTACATAATTTTTACTAATGGTTTTATAAATGCTTTGAAAAATTAATAAACATAAAAAATCTTAACACCATTGCACATGGATGTACTGAAATATGACTATATTCTAAAACATTTCACAACATCGAGAGGTTTAAAAGAATACTATTTTATTTAATAAAAATACTTTATGTTGTCATCAAATGTTTAAAATAAATATAAAGAATAATTAGGCTTCAAAATTATTTAAATAGATTATCTACAACGTTTAAGGAATGTCCAGGATTATGCTTTGAAAATAGCATAAAACCTCCATTTTGACCTACGCGGCGCACGTCCCCCCTTAAGCACATTAATATAATTCAATTAGATATTGATATTCACGTATAATTAATGTGAGTTTGCGATGATTAGAAAATTTTTAATATTTCTTTATAGCCCTCATCCCACACAATCACTGTTTTAATTACCTCATTTAAATAGCATGTTAATTATATCGAATGGCCAGGTAACGCAAAAGCGCCAGTCGCGGTGTCAGCACTAATGAGTTAATGAATCTAAAATATTTACCATGCTATTATTTATATATTCGTCGAAAAATCGTAATATTATTATTTAGTATCTTATCAATCTGTGGTAACTAGTAAAACTACATAACTTGATTTATGTTGAAAATGAGCTTTAAAAACAATTTGACGACATTTTCCGCCTAAGGATTGGATAAAACTAAGTAGGTACCTAAGTCAGTAGATAGTTTTATGCTGTCAATTTAAAATATATCATAAGTTAAATATACGTGGTTTCACATTGATAGTCAAATTATGTAATTTCTATTATATCGACTTTAGAAAGGAAAAGGGGCGTAACTCTCAGTTTTTTCAATATCGGTTTTATTTGATAATAATATTGTACACGAGTAAATGCACGTTGTAGTCAAATGATATAAGCTGCAAACACTGATTTATTATCTAAATTTAGCTGTCAATTAAAAAAAACTGAGGAAGTGAAAAGGGAAAAACGACTTAACGATAATTTTTGTTGATTTTCTTTAATTAACTCAATAATTAATATCAGATTGGGGATATAAAAACTTAATTATTAATTATCATGCACATCAAGGTTATGTCTTATTTGTACTTAACTTTGAACAAACACATTTTTGTGCCTCCTGTAAAATTTGATTTGTGTAGATTACGCCTTTTTCCTTTCTACAGTCGATATTATATACTATATATTAATTATTATGATGAATACCAAGTGACAACCATTTTATAGCATGTTATTTTACCATAAGATATACTAATTTGCTAAATAGTATGTTGGAAAAAGTGGTGTAATTAATTCGGTTTAATTTATATTTAATTCAATGTAATAGAAAATTTTAAAAGTCGTGTAGTTGACACCACAAAAATAAAATCATATATGTATATAACTAAAACCAATTCCTATCGTAATACGAGAAAAATATCTCATCAATTATAATTCATTATATGTCCAACAACCTCTTACTGGAAGATTAAGGATTAATTGCCAAGAATTTTTGAACCACCAAGTTTATCCATAATGCGTATATATCATTTTAAGTGGCGCGTCATCAGCGCTAATCGCTCCACCAAATTAATTGATGAAGCTCTGCTGGACTAAAATCTGAAATAAGGGCATAAGACACAAAACAAAAACTAAATTCCGCCTGCGGTACCTAATGACTCACCGGTATTTACACCGATTATTATTTAATGTTATGCTAAAAGGGATGCCTTGTTTGAAGTATTTAGGTCAAAGCGTTTACTGGCAGTACATGGACCCTTAGCACGTCACACTATACCGCGTATGTGACATTCTGACATTCCTCAAAAGTCGATAAAATTTATTCATAATGGATAAGCTACGTCAAAATGGTTACATTATAGTCATAAGTAGCTTTTTAATAATATTTCGTAACGCTTCCTTTTATTTGTGTAGCAAGCAGCGTTGCCAACATAACAATTTTCTTGCCAGATCAAGCATTTTTGGAGAAGCATATTTAGCTTGTGACATTTACATTAAATTTGGCACATAGAGTAAAATTTTGTGTTTTTTGACATCGCAAATGGTTTTAAACTTATACAGAAAAGCCACCAGAAATATTATGACGTACAATATTTTAGTTACGACTAAATTTTGTACATTAAAAGTTTTTTAGCTGTATGATTGTTTATGAAACAATAAATTTTTTTGTTCAAATAAAAAAAACTATGTAAATAATTATGACTTAGTAAGTTGAAAGGCTAGTTTCCAGTCATTTCTTTTAAATTTTTAGAAAATCGTGCATTTTTTCTACCATCTACCTTATTTTATTACCCTATTTGGCATATATTTGTAAAACTGGCTACACTGATGGTAGGGTATTGAAAAGTTTTATAAAAAGTATTTAAATAAACATACCATATTACATGGTTGAATTGATATCTTCCTCATATAATTCCTATTGGAGATCGGCTACCATCAGAGCATTTTCTTAGCTTAATTTATCGTCTGCTACGCGGAATAGTTCGGTGAAGTTACACTCATACCAATCGCGGACATTTTAAAACCAAAAAAGTGGCATCTTTCTTTACTGTATTTTATCGTTATCTTTTCATTGACTGGAAAGATTAAGGTAAGCCACTGGTAAATAAAAATAATGTAAAATATAAAATAGTGTTTTTTGATTGTGACAATAAAAAACTTATATTTTCCAACAAATTTCTGTTTTAGCGATCCCAGTGTTACATGAATATTTGCTCTATACGAAGACCTATATATATATATATATATATATATATATATATATATATATAATGTGTATGTAAATCGTGAATATAATACTAACTTGAGATGCTGCAAAGACAAAATAAGAATGTTTTTTTTTATAAATTCAATTTCCATTACAGTAAATTTTAAGTATTTTATTAGGTGATATTCTTGAATTTCCGATTATGACAGTTATCCAGGGCTATACCTACACCTATCTTGAGAAAGACCATTAATTTAGTTTGTGACACAATATGATAAATATTATTTATTACAAGTAAATAATATTTCGGTAAATATGCCGCAGATGCCCGCATGAATTTTATATTTTTTTTTACAAAAACAGTTATTATTTTAAATACCCTTTTCTGTTGGCGCAGATGCTTTTCAATCTAATAATTGTTATTTTAAATTTGAATTTTCATACATTTCGATGCATCATTATCACACACTAAGATTATATTATGTTATATTAGGTTGGGTAGGTTAAGTTATGTTAGGTTTAACCTAGCTAACTAAGATTAGGTTAGGCTGGGTTTGGTCTACAAAGAAAGTTATAAAAGCTCATGCGGGCATCTGCGGCACTATTACCAATATTTCTAGCTAAAATCATGTATAAAGTTTTTGACTTCAAGATTTTAAATAAAAATATGAAAATTATCCAAAATTGGTGTTGAAACAGATGTTAGAGAACAAATTCAACTTGTCCCAGAAGACGATTACTAGATCGTTTGTAATGAAGATTATTTGCAAAGCGAAACTAAAGTCACAGTTTTAAAATAACTTTCCTAAAATAAACATAATATTCTCATTGTGTTCACTTGAAACATTGAAAACACCTCTAATTATGTTTTTGTTAATATGATTTTCCTGATAAACTTCCTAGACTTGTTATTCGAAGAAATTCATTTTTCGTATAATAAATGTTCGCAGTATTTATTATTCGCTTTTTAAGCGAAAGTCGAATAAGCCTTTAAAAAACGGTAAAAATTTAATATGAAAAGTGCACCTGAGAGTATCAATTGATAGAGTGAATTAAGACTGTTTATCTTCACGGGTAATAACTGGTGTTTGAGCGTATTTCTCAATCTTTTTATTTAATCTAAAATAATTCTCACGCCTTACAGTTCAAATAAAATCTACAATCATTATACATGCAACGTCAGATTATTTGGTTTAGTTTTTCTGACTTTCCGTGATATTTTCCTCGCATAAAATTAAAATAAAGTAATATATCTAACAACGTAAATCTTCCAAATAAAACTCCATATTTTTTTCGAGAATACAAGTTCCTAAGTATTGAATTTATGTATGGGTACATTTAAAATCCATGTCTTACAATTATATTTAAATATTGTGCCGGCGACACGCGTCGGTTGTTGCGGATATCCTGGACGGAGTACATGCTAATGTCAAACATGAGCATCAGTAGGAGGTTATTCTGTATGCATATATCATGTTAGTATGAGATTCATCGGACACACTATTCAAAAGGTTAATTGTTTTGGGCTGTGCGCTAGGTAAAAGGGCAAAGGGCGAACGCCGATGAAGTGGAATGACCATGTAAAGAAATTCACTGGAAAATCTATAATATCAGCTGCTATAAAGTTTATAGAGGATAGGTAAAGTTAGAGAAAGCTGATCCCGAATTCCACAGTACCTATTTCAAAACCACATTGCTGCTCAGTTATGAGGGCGATGACGAAAAAGATTTAAATTAATATACTTAATAATAATGTGTTTTCAAATTATTAAATTATTTTGGAAACTATTAAAACTGTTAATAAGCAGAAAGACGTGATTCTACGGTTTACGTTAAACAAAAATTCGACAAAATTAAAGTGGAGGCCTACTTTAAATATCCATATTCATAAATATTATTTCATTGTCTTTTCTCATTGCACCAGTGTCGAGTGAGCTTGATCATTCCGTTTATATTCAATTTGGAATATCAAACCGATACCATCAGTAAAAAAGTTTTGAAATAATCTTGGAAAGGCAGATTATAATAAAAATACATTTCTGCCACATTCGCATATGTGTCCAGAGTTTTATGAAAAGACTATTGGCGGTAAATTACGTGCATTACAAGAAAAGTAAAGTAAAAAGTAAAAGAATACAATGATAATATGAAGTTAGCAAACAATTTAAATTACCTGCATTATGTCTTATGCAAAAAAATACAATCAATACGAAATTAATACAATCGACAGAGGTAATGTGAATTTAAATAATAAGGGATTCACATTTATACGCCTTTTCAATTTTAATCGGTTTTTACGATTCGGGTTTTGTCTTTTGGCATCTATAGGTATTATGCACATTCACCAATGGTAAATGTATATTTGACACTAAATATTTACTTACTTACTATTTCTTTAGGTATTAAAAATGCTTGTTTAAATATCGGGAAAGACAATAATTAGTATGGATAGTAGAAAAATTGAATCAATCAGAATTTGAATTTGAAGTTAAGTATTTTTGATCAAAATTAAAATTCTTAAATACTTAGACTCTGACAGATGATGAAATGAAGTCCATGAAAAGTGTCATTAGTAGGGGGGTAACTAAAATATTAAAAGAATGGTATTGAATGAAGATATAGTATATAGAAGGCATACATTCAGTAGCAGTAGAAATATCACAGGATACAATAATAAACACCTGTAGTGAATATTTGGGAATATTTTAGTGTTTATGGATTAAGGAAACTGTACATCGGCACGTTCTTTGGGGAATGTGTAATATCTTGTTTAGTAGACTAATCACGATTTTCAAAAACTGTTTATAGTATCAAGTCAATTATTTTCTACATGTTTGTGCAAAGCAAACACTTTTGAGAGAAACCAGAGACTTGTCTCAGTACTCTCTGATTAAACACTTTGAATATTATACAGTCGTTTATCATATTATTCGAAACTTCTCGATTAAAGATCAATTTGTTTCAATTTTTATACACAGTGTTTTATTAACGAATTGCCTGATTATCGTGAAAAAGATTTAATAATTAATAATGATTAAATTATAGCATAAATAAATGTTAAAATAATTCTCAATCATTTCATGAGATCTGTTTATATTTATCACGTTTTTGAATTCCGATGTCAAAATTAATCTGACTAAGATTGAAAATATAAATTAATTTTAATGGGTAAATAAGTATCTACTGCGTATTCCTAACGCATTCTTTGTTTTAAAATGCTGCCTCCGCATTTTTTTCTCACCAAGCGAAAATTTCATTTTACAAACTAAATTTAATATAATACAGAAACATTCTTTGATGGGCACGTGTAATGATATAATGCACTGGTAAGTACTATATGAATGAAATATAATAAAATATAATCTAAACGATATTTCTCACAAGGATTTATTAAAAGGATAAGAAATATGACTTTTTAAATAATAATAGTTACACTAAGTATTTAGCCTCACAAAGGTATTGCCAACATATTTTAATAATATATAGCAATATATTATCGGTATTTAATCAAAAGTTATTATACAAAATATAGAAAATTTCCTTTAAAGTATAAACACACAATACGAAATATAAAGAGGTGCATATAGATAAAACTGTTTCTAAAAAGAAGTAAATTGTGTATTCGGATATTTATTGAATATATGACACGTGCACATATAATAAAATATATTATGTACACTTTTAATTGCTGTCTAGTTATAAAATTTAAACGCGAATTTTAGTCTAAGTGTGAACCATTAAATATACTATTTCCCATACGAAATACTCAGAACATTTTAACAGTACTTAGCTATTATTATAGGACGTCCACAAATTCGCTTGTGTTTAAACTTTGACGATTCCAAAACAAAAGTCATTTGCAAAGTTTCCACGAATGTAATTCCGAGTGGTGACTTTGCTTTATGTCTTCCAGCTACTCAGGCCCGTATTCAGGTTCTATCACGCCTATTGACCTATTTTATTATGACTGCTCTTTACTACCATGGAACCATTAAACTTGTACCTTCTTTCTGTGCTTAGACAGAGCATACTATATTATATTTATTACTTGATACCAAAAGCGTTAGAACTTTACCAACGTTGACTAAGAGTCATACCATAGTCTTGTGAGATTTATGCGTTAAATGATATGATATACGTAGAGATTAGGGAATCCAATCCAGAGCCAAATTTCTGATCCCGGGATTTCGGGATTACAATTTGACAATCCCGGGATTGGCATTTTTTTTTCCATTGTTAATATAAAAAAAATATATTTACAAATAACATTGATAAAATCGGTCAAAATAAATCTAGTATAATTTATACTATTTAAGACATTTATTGTTAATATTGTATACGTTTAATCTTGGAAATACATAAGTTTAATGGAGTAAATAATATTATAATATAAATAATAATGTGAATTTAATATGAGATTGCTGTTTTTGATAGTAAAGACTTAATGAATGGGTTAGCGAGATTTAAAATAGTAAAGCAAATCATGGTGTAGTTATGGCCTTTCCGCTTCATAAATCTAATTAGTCAGCCAAATATGAAACTGCTATAAAACGTATGAAATCATGGTGGAATTACTTTGTTAATAGTGCAAAGCATTGTTTTTCTTCCAATCTTTCTCATTTTATCAATTTATGTGAAAAAATAAAATGAATCGGCAGCTTACATATGAGTATAAATCAAACTTCATTCAAACTCAGTTTATTTCTAATGTAGTTATATGTTATTAAAAGTATTTTTCTGTTATATTTTCGTTTTTATTTTATTTTCCATAAAAATTGATAAAAAAATCAATCCCGAAAGTTTCGGGATTATGTTTATCAATCCCGGGATTCATAGGTATCGAAAATAGCTCGGGATCCCGGCATCCCGGGATTGGAATCCCTAGTAGAGATTGCTTTCTTAATTTAATAATATGCAAGTATATAAATTGTATAAAAGACGTGACATCAAAAATATACACGAGGTGTTTCACTAAGAGTACGATAAAACATTGTTGTTTTTTTTACTAATCACAGTTAATTGTTATTTCTAATGTATGTTAATTATATGATTGCTGACAATGTTAGTATTTGCGTGAATCTATGATCGTGATATCTACTCTAGGTACTCGCATTGTAATAGTCCGAAGTGGATATAGTTCAGATACCAGTGGCGAAGGGTGGAGGTAGGCTGTAAAGATCCGCCATAAATAGTGCACCCTAAACTTTGTCAGTCATACAAATTTGTTTTCATTGAAATAAAACTACAATTCACAGACAGTGTTGGTTAGTTTTTAAAATTCAATTAAACCTTGCGAAAACGTAAACTCGTTTATCTATAAAATATCTAAAATGATGCAATTAAATCATACATAGATTTGGTTATTTTATAGATATAATAATATTTTTTTAAATCTATTATGGCTTGGTTAAGTAGGGCTTGATGAATTTAATTAAATAAACCAACAATATAATAATATGTAATATGTATTCTTAACCCAACGGAAACAAATAAGTATGAATGAAGAAGTGTGTACAATTTTGTCGTGTCACCCAAAGTATAACAAAAATATTATGGTTTGGTTTATGCAGGGTTTAATTGATTTTTAAAAACTAACCAACACAATCTGTAAATTGTATTCTTAGTTCAATTAAAAGTATTTAGTGCGCACTTTTTGTGTCGAATCTTAACAGCCTACCTCCACCCCTCGCCACTGTCAGATACACATTTCACAATAAGACTTATTTTCAACAATAAATCATTGTGTATATTTTGGTTGTTGGAGCCTTAATTCGCTACTGTATATTAGATCCGTTTATTTGCATTAGTTTCAATCTAAATTCTCAGAATCAACTTATTTGTGTGATCCGGTATTCAAATAGAAAAGTTTCAACATATTTAACTCAAAAATATCCAATCCTATTTTTGGTACATTGACTAACGAACAAAGAAGTTAAACCAAAACAGACAAATACTATAGTTGATACCAATACGGTTGATGATAATGAAGATACTTGTATCACTTTGATATCAATTAAATAATGAAACAAAAAATCTGGTTAAATTATTTATTTTAAATCAAAATCAGTTATGTACATTTAGATTTTGATTATTCGAGTGAACATTATTTGTATATGGCTGGTATAAAGATGGCAATGACTTACTCAAAGTGAATGGGAGACGATCACTAGTTAATGTCACAATATGTTGCTCTCTAGTTGTCATTATAACTAAGAGTTGTATTGAAACTACTCAGGTTATACAAATGGAGAACAATATGGCAACGTTCTCAATTTTAAACAGTTATTTAATACCCAAGATACTTTTCTTCAAAAAATAATAGTTTTAATTAGGTAGACATATTATACATAGCATGACTGCAGACTCTTAAGTTGTGATTATATTGAAATAAGTGTCGCGTACAATCACATGACGTCACAGTAAGCTACCTCTACGGGAAACAAGTGTGTGTTTGAAATGTTATCAGATTAATGCTCCCATCCCTTAGCACATTTTGAACGTTTAAACGAACATTATCACTTAGCAAAATCTGCCTAAATCACTATAACAACAATTAGAAACAACAACGTCACGCGTACCGCACTGCATCGATACCTGCATGACTCAATTAACGTTTTTTTTTATCATTTTATACATGTCTACACATTTTCAAATCATGTCAACATCTCGTGTTTTTTGATTTTAGCGGTTGACACTTTCTATTTTCTATAATAATATTGTCTATTATTTATGGTCTACGTTTTGGGTACTGTTCAAAATATTATTGAATTTACAGAGACTCGTTACTAGGTTACTCGATCATTGAATTTACAAAGATCATGTTCGTTCAAAATATTCTGAAAAATGACGAAACCATAGACTAAATTTGTCGCCGTGACAGTACGCGACATGCATCTCAATATAATCACAACTTTAGTAACTACGAATCCTCCATTCTTTTAGGTGATTATCTATAGTCCAATCTCCGCTTCAGTCTTGTACACAATATTATATATTACTATGGAATCGTTGTTCATGATACATCGGTTGTAGAATATCTATTTATATTGTTCAAATAATATATATAAGTATAAGAAAAATCTTCCGCGAATGACCAAAATCGGAATAGTGGTTGGCTTGTTACCGATCCATGTCGTAGACTTACGTCTAATATTGGTATTTTATATTCTGTATCGTATTGTCTTCTTAGAAGATGTCCTAATATCGATTTATAAACGAAATAAATGATATATTTTATTTCAATTTTTAACATTAGAAGTTTTACAGCAGGTATGCATTATAGAAGTATTATAATAATACTGACCCGCTCGATCACGGGTTACCTAAAATAGCAGGTGATAATCTGCTTTGACCGTCCAGTAAGTTGATTCAATTTCGGATGGACAATTTTGGCTTGCGGCTTTTGCTACGTAGATTAGGGCAGGTTTGGCTGATGCATAATTCTGCCGGCTATTTCAGGTCCATTAGAGCGGCGCTTCTCAAAACACTTTGCTGGCAACACTTTAATTAAACATGTCCGTGCTTACATCGGATTAATTTAACTTCGTAAACAAATTGTATATTTCATTAAGGTATTATAAATCCATAAATATTTTATACGAAACGTCTATTTTGTATTAGTTTCTGGTATAACTATATTAAGCAATTTTTAACACCTCAATATTACAAGGGTTGCTAAGTACTGTAAACTAATGATATTAGGTAAACTTTTTGCAGTATATTTTATGATCGAACGAGATTTCTTGAAGATGGTGGGTTTGATGTATTTAAACACTGCATTTAGCACGTGGAGATACTTTTATTTTTCAATGCAGCCAATAATATTACATACCTACGGCTATAAATTATGTCACTATTGAATAGGCGACGAGGATATCGCCCCTCAATTTTAAATATTGTTCGATTACACGTTGTTTGAACATGAGTTTACGTTATGGGTTGGTAATAAAAATGACTTACCTTTCTCAACTGCGGTTTTTAGGCCCCGTCCAGCGTAGGCGCGTTCGGCGGAGCGTTAAGCGGTGCGCGCAACTCAAACGTATAACCGTATAAACGTATAACCAAAAAAATACATTTACGAACTTTTTCACACACGGTTATACATTTGAGTCGCGCGCGCCGCTCAACGCTCCGCCGAACGCGCGTACGCTGGACGAGCGCTTAAAGTCACTACTGCATGTACTTTGTACTAGCAATCTAGTGACTGGACGGCTAACGCCTCTATTGGTATATTTTGAAATTATATGCTGAAAGCGCGGGAATTTGAATTAACTTGGTCTGTTTAGGTCAATCAATTATTCAGTTATGCCATAATATATGAGATATATAAAATAATATATGTCTTCCTGAAGTTAGGTGTTGAAGCGCTGCGACCAAGACAGATGACGGCGACACGACAGACTACAGACATACATACTACTACAGTGGCGATATACTTTCGTATTCGAGAAATGTGTCGCGCGAGACACGCGACACTACTGCTTTTGAACTAGTAGTCAAAATTCTACAACTAGGCATCTGCAATTACCTACTGGCAATGGCACTAGAATTTTGGAATATGTAGTTGTTATTTACTTTTTGATATTCAAAAGATAACTGAATGTTACCTTGATGGAGTGAAAATAAATCTAATTCAATTAAATTACTTGAGAAAAACTTAGTTCAGTCAATACAATTTCAAAATCAAAGTTCCATATCTTTTTCTATTCTAGCTCGTGCTTCGATACATACAAAATTGATAGATAATGCACCGAATTCCGTCATTTTAAAATGCATTTAAATTAACACCAGCCCATCAAGCGTGCTCTCATCCATTATTGCATCAAAAACCAATGACTTCGGCGATCTTTGTCAAAAAATCTTATCTTTCAATACTTAATTATTAATTATTAACTATCTAAAATATAGAATCTTTTTCATATATAGAAATTTTAATATAATATACACTTTTACATTAACTGAAGGAATGGTAGATTTCTGGTTCAAATCTAATCATTGGATATGTTTTTCAGTTGACATGACGACGTGTGCTTGGTACATTAAACTGGAAACGGCTATTTTTTGCACTATGAGTCAGAAACTATCCGCCAAATCAATATCGATAGAAAATATTGTCAAATAGTTTTATAGATTTATCATTAAATCCATCGGTATATTTAAATCCGACTTGGGGTGAATTTTATTATATACCTGGTCACATACAAAGCGTCCGATTCAGCCTCTGTACATACATTATTAGATATATATATATATACCTATGGATAGTAAGGTTTGGTCACGAATTTAATAGAAAAATCGATAGTTTATACTAAACTGCACAATACATACAGAAAATTCAAAAAAATATGTGCCGTCGTGCTAGTCAGAAAATAGAATACTAGCTATATGGTATTTATATTTGGCAATATTTTTTTTCTATTTTATTTTAAAGTCCAATGTATAAATTTGTAAGTAAAAAAATAGATTAAAGAGAAGATGGCACAATCAGTACATTTTTCATATGTTAATTAATTAGTAAAGCATAACAAGATTGCGATTACATAAAATAGAAAGAAATTAGAGAAGAAAAATAGATAAATAATACAGGAAAGGTAACATTTTTATTTTACAGAATACCTATATACTTACATATTACTTATATAATTATGTGTGTGTCAAATATTATTAAAATATGACGTGATGTAAATGAATGATAAGTAAAGAGAATTTCGATTAGTGTCGATTATACGACATTTTGGATATAACGCGTTTAAATAAAGTATGTGATAATATAGCCTTAGTGAGTCGAACTATATTTATTTTAAATATTTTAACCAAACTGTATATATTAACCAACGAAGAACGCAATAAAATCCCTCAAATAAACAACTTCCAGGCGCTACTAGTATATTGAACCCGCTCTATACATCTTGTAGCTGTAAACATGAGGGCTTGAAAGCCTCTTTAAGACATTAACGCACATTATTTGACACCCTGGCTTTTCTTACTTATTTCTTAGGCGCGCGTACACGAACGTTGCGCCCTAATTGAAAAGCACAAAGAAAATTTCCATACGAGTGTATACGTTATGTAGTTAAGTGTACACGGTCCCAGTGGCGAAGACTGCTTTCATAGAGGTCAATTATTACAAGTAACCGAAAAGACTAGTACCTACATACTTGGACCGTTATAGTAACTAGAATAAAATAAGTATTAAAAATTATGATAATGCTATTAAATTCAAGTGATTTAAAGAAATGTATTATTTCTTTTTCTTTTCTTTCGACCATTTCCAATCCTAATTGGATCATATGGGCCTCCATAGAGTAGAAGTTTATATTAACAGATTTTGTTTTAACGAGCTTTTCAGCCACTTGCTTAGCCTATTAGGTCCATACTCTGACTCATACACAAATTGAAAAACAATATGTGTACTTGCCAGACCCAGGATTCGAACTTGGGACCCACTATGCTATAGGCCGACGCTTAAGCCACGCGGCCATCGTGGTTGAATTATATATTATGGACGTGACATATTTTCGCTTGATTTTATGTCGTCGATGGCTTTTAAAAAAGATTAATAATTTATTAAATGTATGAGTACTGACATTTTTATTTGAGTTTATGTTATAACTATTGTCATCATTACTGTGTGGTGGAGTAGAAAATGAGTCGTGAAATATGGGGAAAGGATAGGTGGTAGAAGTTTAAGATATTATTATGTAGAGGGTGGGGTTTTTGTTATGGAAAGTTAATGATGAGTACGGAGATATTTTGGTTAATATAAATTGATAATTGATAATTATAGTATTCCTGCTCTTAATATTTGTACTAGTTCTAAAAATTTTAAAGGACCAATTCCAGAAATTCTGAAAGGATAATAATTCATAAATTCAAAATTGATTATAAATGCCACAAGTATTTATCATATTACACTTTAATTATTTTTCGTTTAAAATGTAAGTACATTACTTTTTGTAAAACTTTTTTTTTACATATTGTAGTTGTTTTATTAGCTTTACGATACTGAAAATAATATATTATTATCAGGCGTTATTATATTATAATTACAGAATGTAATTTGTTCTATGAATATTTATAATTAAAGTATTTTAATGATTTTAAGGCATATCTACATTAAATAACCGTCCATTATAGTATCTTCGCCACTGGTGTATATGACATGTATGTAAATGAGTGTACAGCATATAATGTGGGAAAGTTTGGAATACTGCGCGCCAGACCTCCGTCGTTAGCCTGAACGGTAAGGTTGTCAGAATTATTTATCGCACGGTGCCTGGATGTGGATAATGTAATAATATTATTATCGTGAGAAAATCATATACGTCAAACATCACTCACATAAAGGTTGATTTTTTATATTAGCTCATCGCTGCTTTTTATATCGTAAGCATACAGGGACTCTAAAATTTTTTTTAAATTATAATTATAATTATTTTTATGAGGTAAACTAAATGCCCGTTCAATGCACGGGGAAGAAGACACCCGTAGGAAGATAGTGACTTTGCTGAGGAGAATACATGGGGATGAGTGATTAAAAAAGAAGACATGAGGGTACAAGTCGATTATGGGGAAGGCAGGCGGGAACCGCGCTAATGGTCATTGCCGATTTTGGCAAAATTCATGAATTTCAAGAATGAAAACCTAACCTAAACTGACCCAACCTAACAAATAATCCACTATATCGGCTATTTTCAAAATGTGTTTGCCGCTGGCTCCCCTATAACCGATTTGTACTGACATGAGCTATCCATTACAAATTATAAGTTTAATACATTGATAACATAACATAAAAAGAAATAATTATTATTTAAAAATTTTCGCGAAAAAAATAGTTAATTATCAGAGGCAATGGGACGTTTTTCTGTAGAGATGGCAGGGTTTTGATATATACTGTGCATTATTTGTATTAAGGGGGGACATGCTCAGCGTACGTCAAAATGGAGCTTTTATGCTATTTTCAAAGCATGATCCTGGACATTCCTTAAACGTTGTAGATAATCTATTTACATTATTTTGAAGCCTTATTATCCTTTATATTTATTTTAAACATTTGATGACTGCATAAAGTATTTTTATTACATAAAATAGTATTCTTTTAAACCTCTCGTTCTAATGTTTTAGAATATAGTCATATTTCTGTACGTCCATGTGAAGTGGTGTTAAGATTTTTTATATTTATTAATTTTTAAAAGCATTTACAAAACTATTAGTAAAATTTATGTCGACATTATTATAGTTAAATATTTACAATAAAAAATTATATTGATAATCTCTGTGATCCCAAATTTGACAAGAATTAGGCATTTTATTATTCAAAAAATGGTCAAGATTTACCTCTTTTTTATCGAGCCCCCTCTTTGAATATTCATAATATGAATCAATGCGTCATTTGAAGCCTGCCTTATTTTCTTTGTTGTATTAATAGGTTATTTATTTTATCACAAAAATTTAATTACATTTTAAAAAGACGTTAAAGACGTAGGGAAATAAAAGTGAATTTTACTTTTAAACTGCAGTTTGTATTATTATGACATTAATATTTTAAACATTTATTATTAAATATAAAATTTAGTATTGAAATATGTATTCCATTTAAGTGAAAAAGTTGCAGAAATATAATAGGCAATTCAAGGAAATGTTTCGTTTTTATCACAATACCTGAATGATTATTATTCTTGCTATATTTTTTACAAGATATAACTGACTTAAAAACAGCTATAAACACAAAACTGCACAATATTGTTAGTAGGTGATTGAAGCATTTACAAACAGTTTCATTTGTTTAAGTTTATACTCGAAAATATCAATCAGTCTTGACCAAAGGAAAACAGTTCAATGTTAATCATTCCCATCAATCAGTAAGCAATCAGAAATCTCTTCGTTTAATTCTTGAAGAAAATTCGTAACCTAATTTCCGGGGCAGAAAGATAAGAGCTTTCATAGTTCACACCCCGTGAAACTTTACCATTGTTTTGAAGTATGCAGAATGTTTAAAACCATAAATCTAGATAACATAATCATTTTTGGTCTAAATCATAGTAGAGTTTGATCGTGTATGTATATTAATCTAAAAAAGGGTTCCAAGACTTTGCATACTGTACTACCATAAATTTATATTCTGTATTGGTATAAAATACCCATCCTGGTAGTATGCTCTACTCATAAATATTATGTTGAGTTAATTTTGTAAGTTGTTTTATCAACAATATAGGTATATTTATATTACACGCCCATGACGGTGAGTATGGAAATAATATGTTGAGCAAGTCATTAATATACATTTCTCATAAAAAAGAAAACAAATCTGTTAATACAACCTCCACTTTGCGAAGACCCACATGATCTTTTTAGGATCGAATATGGTAAAATATTTATATGAATCAAAGACTCAATCGAACGAGGAAATAATTTATTCGTAAAAAAACTATTAATAAAACCTCCACTCTCTGAAGACCCATATGTTCGACTTTCGAGCGAAAATTGTATGTTACATTTTTTATAAGGTATTTTATTGCCTGTCGGGGCTACATTGGCAAACCATATATTTAGGAAAGAAATCATGGAATTAATTCCTTCCGAACCGAAATTTCGCAAGTACATGGATTTATGATTACAGTGTATGTATACTAATGTTATTTATTGATGTTGGTAATTTCGTCTCCTGTCTTTAACGTCTTTGGAAAAAGGTAAAATGGTTTGTGAGAATGACTCACTATCGATATAGTATCGGCTGGGTTATCCAGTGGTGTCCAATAAAAATAAAATGGTGAAATATAAACTATTAAATCATCCATGAATTGAGGCGTGTATAAAATATCTAGTATATAGGTCAGTAAATAACTAAAAATAATAATTGAAAATACTATATTTTGTTGAATTAAAGACAGAACTCATTAAATGTCATAGTTTATTATTTCACTGACTATAAGGGAATATTTTCTCCAGCAGTGGATTGAATCAATTGATTTAGTATATAAGCTAGAGCAAAGAGAGTTCGTTGTCAGTGTGTGTTTACCTTTGGTGAGTGTACACGGTGCCTGAAGATGCCGAAAGGTGAAACTCGGGTCGCAAAAAACGACTTAAATGGAATAGTACAGAGCTTGAATCCATTAGAATTTGATTCAATTTGATGATAATAATGATACATAAGGGCTGATGTTTTACATACAATGTAATCAGCGATTTAGGTACATTTGAAGATTAAAATGAAACTGTTGTATTACAACACAAATTCGTGGCGAATTCTGAATATTTTGGTATGGTTGAATTTAAGAAAAATGTATGTACCTGCTGCAAATATCTAACAGTCGTTATTTACTTACATACTGTTATTTACGATTCATCAAAATAATAATGGTTTATTATATTGAAATATTATATTGTAATATAAAATAAATAACACAGGATTTTATCTCAGTGCACACATTGAAAATAAATGTGTTAGAGCAAAAATGTGAAGTTTGATATAAACGAATCTGAAATTCGAAATTTGCATTTAATTCAGTCATTAATGGTAACATATTTAAAAATTTTTTATAATTATTATTATAATATAATATAGCGTCGTTTCTCCCAGGTTCGAATCCTGGGTCTAACAAGTACACATACTGTTTTTCAATTTGTGTATGAGTCAGAGTATGAACCTAATAATATGTTGAGCAAGTGGCTGATATCCATTTCTCGTAAAAACAAAATTCTGTTATTACAAACCTCCTCACACCCATATGATCTTGTTAGGATCGGATATGGTCGAAAAAAAAATATATATATAAGCTCTGTTTCATAGAAAAATGGATTTCTTCGACATAGTTTATAACCATTAAATATTTTCCACACATAATGTACCTATAATATTATATTATCATGTCGCCCTATAGCAGACTTCCAGTAGACAGGTCTCGAAGTCCCACGGTATGTATTAAATATTTAAATCGCGTCCTAGAAACCAGAAAGACTCGTAAATCTATGGTAAGTCGTGAACAGAATAATCTAAAAATGTGGATACTACTAAAATATCTGTCAAATAGAATAATATTAAATTTGTAGTTACGGCATGTATGCTTTAAGCTTGCAAACAAATACAAATGTAAACTTATGTGTAACATATCGATTGAAAATTATGTATTGTCTCACTAAATCAATAACTATTTATAATATTAATACTGTCGACTAAAGGTACTTGATGGAATTTGAATTTAAATTCTAATGGATTTAAGTTTTATACTTTTCCATTTGAGTAAATACTCGTATAAGTATTAATTAGTAGATTCGATTAGTATTAATACTCGAATCGATTAGTATTAATACTCAAATGGAATAGTACAAATCTTAAATTCATTAGAATTTCAATAACTATTTGTTTAGATCAGGGATATTTGACGCTAAAGACGTACCTAGCGCGTAACGATTAGATGGTCATTAGATATAATCAGCATGATATTTAAATGTGGTTTACACCCACGGTGGCCACGCGGCTTAAGCGTTGGACTATCACGCCGTGGGTCTCAGGTTCGAATCCTGGGTCTGGCAAGTACACATATTGTTTTTCAATTTGTGTGTGAGTCAGGGTATGGACCTAATAGATTGAGCAAGTGGCTGACATCCATTTCTCGTAAAAAACAAAATCTGTTAATGCAAACCTCTATCCTGTGGAGGCCCATATGATCCTATTAGGATCGGACATGGTCGAAAAAAAAAAAAACTTAATACAGTGATTCTTATTATTGCAACAATTCTTCACCTCAGAATTTTGAACAGAACTTGAGTATCTGGTTTCAAAAATATTTTAATGGAAATAATATAAAGGACTTCAAGAGGGTGAGTAATGTCCCGCATGGCGTATGCGTTGCTTGAGGTGGCAATCTAAGAAATTAATGCAAAGTTTTGAGAGTAGATTCTGTGAAATCAACAAAATTTTCGCCTACGAACTCTGTAATAACGAAATAATGTCGTTGACGAAGGGGGTGACTTTATATAAAATATTAGACTGAAAATAATATCGGGCGATATTTTGAGTTTAATTAGGAAAGTCGTTTTGCTTACGTACGTAACTTCAGTAGTTGTGTCTAGTCTAGATTTGAGAAGCTGTGTGTGGAACAGCGGTCTCATCCATACAACTAATTGATATTTAAAAAAAAATAGAACGAAAGCCGTCATTAAGACGAACCAGTTTGAAAACCACTGGTTTAAAATAAAATTAATTGAAACTCAATTAATGTGCTTCGTACCCGATAATGCATTTTGATTATTTGTACGCGACCATTTGAATTGTATCTGTTAAAAATCTAAACGATGTCGTACCTCTTTACAGTAGTTACAAAACGTTTGGTGTTTACAGGAGCGACTATAAATGCATCAATAACATAGTTAAAGATAAACACGAACAGCTGTAAAAAGGTGCTGTTAAGTCTTTACGACCCATAAAAGTACTAAAGAAGTCGGCACTTACCCCAATGTGGTCATGGTGACAATTGTGTACCAGAAGGCGGCTGGAATCGACGTGAAGTTCGTCTCAGTCTCATTCTTCTCAGCGTAGAACATCACCGTGGCGAAGATGATGATAGCCATCGCCAGCGAAAATACCAAGAATCCCAACTCCGACGCGCATGACTTGAGCGTGTACCCCAGGATCCGCAGACCCTGCGAATGCCGCGAAAACTTGAAGATCCTGAACACTCGGAATACCCTGAGGGTCACGAACGCGCCTGACACGTCGTCATTATCAGTTATACCCAAGCCGATGTAGTAAGGCAAAATAGCCACGACGTCGATGATCGACATGACGCTACCGACAAATTTACATCGATCCGGCGCGGCAAATAATCGGAGTAAGTATTCTGCCGTGAATATCATGACGCAGGCCGTGTCTAAGCAAAAGAACACTATTTTATATCGTTCACCGCAGGGCAGAGTCCCCGCTCTCCCCGGTCTATGTCCACACGGAACTGTTTCGACCACGTTGGCCATCACTGATACAGCGATGAAGAAGCCAGTCACGTAGTAAAACACTAGTGCCGCAGTCGAAGTGTGCGGATTTTCGAACGCTCGCCACATCTTCTCGCGAAGGTCCTTCAAAGGCGGCAGACTCTGATTGTCACTGTCACTCAACTTATCGTCCATCAATCGTTCCGCATTCTCCCTCTTCCGATCTCTGTAGTCTTCATAACAGCAATCGCCTATCACGTCAGGCAGAATACCGAAGAACGATAACTCCTCATCGTAGGAAGTTAGACATTCGTGTCTCGGGTAATGTAGTTTCCCTGTTCTATAATAGTTAAGGATGTGTCTGAATATATCAGGGTCCCTATCGAAGAAGTATTCCCCGCTGTCTTCGTCGTAGAAGAACTCTCTCTCGGTACTTCCCAAGAGAGTGTCGGGGTATTTTTCTAGGGTGTTCCTCCAGGTCTCAAATCTACGGCCGCTGACGTTAATCAGTAGCTTTTCGTCCTCCGACTTCCGCCTGTCTTTGGGAATGGGAGGTGGCGGAAGCGGATGCGTGGCGATTGGAACCCAGCCGATGGCCGCAGCGCGGGCAAACGGCAGCCACGCGGCCACGGACGCCATGGCTGGATTGCTTCTTCTTTAGCTAACTGATCGTGGCGGTACCCATTCGACACAATTCACTTATTATATTGTCATTTATCAAAAAATGTCTCACACGTCACGTGCCATTTAATTTAATTCTGTCTTTTTCTTGCGTCTAAATAAAAAACGCATATTTTCAGAATGATCGCGGAATAATCTATGATATATAAATTATTATTTATTTCGCTCTGCATTTTCCTGCTGAAATAAATGTTTTCTATTTTAAACGATGTGCTATAAAGGGCTCTCATTAATTTGATTTCCGTTGGATATTTATAGAGCTGGCATTTCGTCAGTCATCTAGTCGTACATCTGCTACAACTTAAATTTAGTCTATGCTACTAAAATACATTTGCAGTTCATAGAACATATATTAAAGCGCCCGACTAATTATCTAAATATATTTTCATTATAGTGCTACGACCTATGCTAACATTTTTAATCAACTCATATATTCAGAAGTACTGGTATATTTGGGATAAAAATATACCAGAGCATAATTTACAATTTTTTACACGAGTTTAGTATACCTATTCTGAAATACAGTTAAAATAAAAATGAAAAATAAATATTAAGTTCATATAAATGTGTGATGTATGAAAAATGGTAAGGTGAAATATTAAGTAGGTACATGTATGTGAACTATGTGTTTTTATTAGTTATTGGCAGTTAAAAGATTTTCAGTACCTAGGTATATATGTATTAATTATGGGTATGAAGGAAACAAAGTTCCAATTCACTCCGTCCAGCGCAACTGGTGCATTGCCCATCAGATGGCTATTATATATAATTAGCTTGTTATTTAAATGTGGTAATTTAATATTAATTAAAAGGTCCACAGTAAATGGGTTAATTGATCTACTTGGAATTATCTCAATGTGGTTTTTTTTAAATAAAATATCTATATTAATTTCTTGATATTTCGTTCTATTTATAAATAGAACTATACTTTTTAAACATTTTAATTAAACCATTTTATATCTAGTTTTTTTCTAGTGGTATTATACTCGTATGTAAATTTTCATGTCATGAATATTTTGTATTTTTGAAAATTGTCAATAACCTTTTCACCAAAAAATTACACAATACTCACACATTATGAAAAAAAGATAGGGATGCCGATATATATTATAGCATTCAATAGATATTGATAGTCCTAATATCTACAATGAGCTGTTAGTATTTGATTGTGATAGTGGTGGTATGTTCGGTAGACTGAATACATAACCCTTATTAAGTCTATGTTTCAATATCGACGATATTGGGATAGCCTAAAAAATTGTCGTATTATTACAAACAGACTAAATATGGAAACGATCAATTCTTTCAGGCGAGTCTATTTTGAAAAACTGAATACATCAAATAAATTCAAAATGATATCATTAAAAAAAACCCCCCGCTGGCATAACCATGCACGGAGTCCTACGTCTGAATCGGATAACCTATTTTACATAATATATGTCCCAATATTTTGCGTGACACATTTGTTTCAAATATACTATACTTTTTAATGTCACAGAGACTCAGAACTTTCTTAAAAATTTAACATAAGTATAAGGAAAATATGACAATGTATTATATTAAATATTCAAAAATTGGTTGAATTACAAATTCATCAACCATTTAACTGCTAATATTAATATGAAACGAATGGATTTAATAGCCGTATACTAATAATAATCATTATTAATTATAATAGCGTAACTCATAAAATTGTGAGTAAGTACAAATTGCATCAAAATAAGTGTCATAAGATAAACGTTATTAACTCTTTATTATTTGTTGTATTTATGTCAGATTTTTTAAAAATTTTATTTCACATTATATTATGTTAAACAATATTGCATATATAAATAAACCTTTTTACATAGGAAGTCCAAAAAGAGTTTGATCTGCCAGTCAATACAAAGCAACTACTTCCTGGTTATTGTTTATCTTTGTACATAGTGACGTTACATACTAAAAATATTATTTTCCATTTCACGAGAGAATATTTTAGACATGTATATATTTAAATTACTAATTTAAAATCATCTGAATTAGTTCATTGTTTATTTGCGAATTTATTAAAAACTTGTGGAAAATTCTGTCTATCGCAATTCCTCTGGGTTTGAACATGTGAAGCCGACATGTGACTTATAACTATTCTATTGATTGAGACTGCGCGACCTTAGCGAGCAAGTTAAGGGTAGATCATCATACTATGTATAATGGTTGTAGGTACATTTAGTTAAGTAAATGAAATCCATTCGCAGTAATATATGGAAACGTTGTCGATGGTTTATCGTATATATGTCATATAATTAATAATTTAATACTTCTGTATATATTAACTACATCTAATATATTAGTATACTAGTGAGTAGTGTAAGTGCACTACTATACTGCTGATTAAAGCAATTGAATTATTTAATAGTATTTAAATATGTATGTAAAATAATTTATATGGAATTTAAATTAACTCAAAATGTATAGTTTAGGCAAACATTTACGACGAACATTAAAAATGAATGAAATGACTAATATTTCAATCGAAATGAAAACTCGATAATCGAATGAAGCGCAAACAAATCTAATTAGCCATAATATTATGTTATAATGTAAACCGTTCAAGACTTGTATACTTTATTTAACTAATTTTAAATAAATACCGTTAATTAGAAGTTGGTGTGAAATCAACAATACTTAGTATACTAATGAAATAAGATAAATAAATACAATATATACTATTAACTCAACTGTGTAAATGAGGTATATAAACAAATTGTAAATATAATAAAAAAATTGGTTTGTTTGTGTATTTTAAATTGTATTCTTTAAAATAATGTATTATTTATTAATACACACTTTAAAAAATGTAATGAGGATGCTATAACATGTTATTTACCGTCATCGAGCAATAATAATATTTATTAGGACTTACGATTTCAGAATGAAAGCGCTTTGTAATGTTTACATGAAACATATCGGTATATTACGCTAAATAGTTTTAAGAATTTACTTAAAATATATGATCCGAGATGTAGCACTTAATGAAGAATACAATGAATTCCCAGGCACCAAAAAACATAAATCACTAAACCGAATAGTATTCTCTGTCGCCGGAAGAGATTTGGGACTATTCTAAATATTATCAATCGATTGACGAGAGCATTTGAATATTGCACTTTGCTAAAGCTCTGCATCATTCATTGGAATTGGTCGAAAGCCAAACCAGAGCATTATAAAACAGCTGCGAAGCTCGACTACATGAGCCGACCGAACGGCATACTGAACGAGAAAAATCAAAACATCAGACAGAACGTCGACGACAGACACGAATTTTAACGAGAATATAATCAGAAAACACCTGCCACAGTCTTCCATTCAAAACAGTGGGCACTTTACCAAAAAACGTGAAGAATTTGACACTCACTTTCAACACTTAACAGATTTTTTATTACATCTCTATTTGGAGGTATAACTAGCTTAATATCATGTCTGGAGTCTTTATCGTGATTTTGAAGTTTCAGACCCTGGATTTAATCGATTCTGTCCGGGGGTCCCCCGGTTTTCGTTGGAATCCGGTCGCGGCTTTTTTTGATAATTGGGTTCCGCGGTCCGGGCTTCCGCTATCGTTCGAGTGGCGGTACGGTGGACCGCCGTTTGCGCGGAGGCATGTCTTCCTCACGACGGTGTCCGTCCAACACTGGCGGCGCGCGCTATTTCGGTCTGGACCGCGGACGCCACTGCGCCTGCGCGGGCCGACGCTCACTGAGTTACCAAACGTTCGATCCAGCTTTCCAGGATTTTCACTTAAGTACGTTGAATGAAAACTGAACTGCACGCCAACAAATATCATAGTTTTCTGTAATTAATAAAATCTCTTTCGGTTAAAAAAATATAATTACTTTTCTACATATTCCAATATGGCGTAGGGCGGGCACTCCATTCTAAACGATTATGTAAAGTGTAATTTGACTAGATAAATAGATTCATAACGAAAATTATTAACCACAATATTCAATGAAACTAAGGCTACAGATGTTACAACTTTTTTTTCAGTTTAGGCTCAAATTTCAAATTAGGCTCAACCCGAACGTATTGCGATGTCTGATTTTAATGGTACATGACATAATAAGTCCTCTCTTCACTTTAACTCTCGCTTTAAAATGTATATAAAATGCCACCACCGTCTAGTGGTAGAATGTTATTCATAATAACATAATTTATAATTCCTTAGTAAGAGGCCGGCTTGAGAGTGGGTCGATTGTTTGGGCCCCGCATCAGTTGAATTATGACCTTATGGTAGAGCGAGTTCAAAATAAATTTGACTCCTTTATTTGAGGTTATATGGATACTATCCGTGGCTTTATCCAACTGACATTCTCATAGGTATGCTTACATACCGTAATTTAGGTGCTAGAAAATATCAATATTTGGCCACGTATTTTTTTCGATTTAAACGTGGTGTAAATGAGAACTCTGCCATTCTTGGTAGTATTGACTTGTGTGTCCCTGATAACTATCTTAGAAATCGGGAGCATTCGTTGTTTGTTCTCCCGAGGAGCAGAACTAACCTGCCATTGGTGATGCCAATTGGGAGGGCAATGACTCTGTTCAACCAAATCGCTTCAAATGTTGATATATTCCATCTACGTGAGGATGAGTATAGGTGGACGTTGTTTTATAAAATTTTAACTCATTCGATGCTGACTAGATAATGATTTTTTAATTACCACCTTTAAAATGCACGTTAATTACATCGATCGGCCGCCTGGTCATTACGCGCCAGGTGCATCTTCAGCGTCCAAAGTATTAAAATAGGGTCGGTATTGCGGATAATTTTTTCCGATAGTTATAGGATAGTGACTAAAATTTATAGCTTGTAATGCATATTATAATCGAAAATATAAAGTTAAAAAAAAATATTTTATATGTCATAGAGAAAAATGATTTTATCCACCTTGTATGTACCTGAATTTCCAATAGGTCGGTGTTGGTTGAGACACCTGGCCATGGCCCCCAGATTCTGAATAGTGGGCCCCCAGGCTACGATCTTTGGCGCCCTCCCCCCCCCCCACGCTGCGACGCTCTAAAGTAGCGTTTTCCAAATTGTGTACGCGGTAAAATTAATGTGTATATTTAGTGTTTTTTTTTTATCCATTTGAACTTTAAGCACCGAGGGACGAAATTATGAAGTTGTACAACCACATAATTTTAAATAATAATATTATCGAAGGAAAATTCCGATTTTTTAAACTATTAAAGCAAATTTGTAATGTGTGTTTACCTCACTTATCTGGTCGACTCGCCTCGCCAGGTCCCTCCTGAGTCCGGACCTCTAGGCTAAAGTCTTGTAACCCCTCGAGCTTCAATATTGGGACCATACTTGAAATAAGATTTAATGTACTAATAAGATGTGATCGTGCAACGAATTCACATTTTATTACACTTTTTTACAATTTGAAGTTTATCTTTGAATTAAAAAAAAATCTTTGTAATGTTTTCAGATACATATTTATTAACTAATACCTACAGTTTAAATTGTAAATTATCAAAAAAAAGTCTCAAATTGCAAGCTTCGTATTTTCCCGCTAGGTTCTCTGCTGGCATGCCTCTCCCCCTTAATTTTAACTTGCGGAACCATGGGGATCCATGGAATATAATTTAAGGAACACTACTGTAGATCATCATACTGTCCTTAACCTTAGCGATAGGTAGGGGAGCTCGTCAAAGATCCTGGCCTTGGGGCCCGCTTTAAGTTGTAAGGGCCATGATGTAGATAGTCATATGTGTAATATGGATGTCTTTATGGATTTATTTCAGCTGCTTTTTGATAATTTAGATAAATTAATTGAATGTAAATATCACAGCCTAATTATTAATAATAAGTCGAGGTGATACGATAAGCAAATAACGAAAGAAACAACCCTCATCTATAACTAAGACGTACATATATAATATATAACATGTCTTTATATTAAATATATGAAACCTATTAAGTTAATAAAATAATAACTTACGTTTTAATAACGTATTCTGACATTGTAATTCTTACTTATTTTTTATTCAATGAACAACAATTGTTGTGTTTCATTTCCAAGTGCGCATACAAGTAACATAGGACAAATTTAATTTTCTTATAAAGTATGTAATTTTTTTTATTGAATATCAATATCTTTAAATCTACTGCTAGTTTTCAAAGTTTTGTATTTTTTAACGTAAAACATGCATTATACTCTGCATAGAATCTGCGAAAATTGTTGCACTTTAGCGTCATACTCTGTAAAGACCCATTCTTTGAAAGAAACGCCTACTAAATAAGGATATTTAATTCGTACATTTATTTTAATATACTCATTATAACGATGAAAAATTACAGGCGGTTAGCTCTAGTAAAATAACGAATAATAAGCAGGTATATCGTGTTGAGAATACAAATGTAGTAACCTTCATATTTATATTAACTAAAAACACTATGTAGGTACTATGCAACTGCATTGTGGCTACGCTTCAAGTCATTTGTATGTGTAATTGTGGAATTGAAGCGCGACCTAGATTAACGTAAATTTATCACTAATCCTAACGTTGGTTCTTGTCAATGGCGATAAATTATTTCTGTAACAGTTTCCGTTGTATTCCCGGAGTGTGCCGAATTTCCCATTTCCCCATTGCTGGCAATTCCTTTGCCGGGAAACCATAATTTACGCATGCGTATTCCGTGACGTCACGCGCCGATAAATTGATTTTGTTTTTCCGTCTCGCTCCCCCATCTGCGAAAGGTCACATAGCCTCTCTTTTCTACAGTCGTAGGGACGTTCCAGTCAATTCCTTTATCTGGACGTCCTAGAGATGTCTCATGATGAAATTTGTGTCATTTTTCTAACACTTTCAACCCATGCGCCACACTAGTATTTATTATATTTTTATAATTAAATTTTAAAAAAAATACGTAAAATCCTCAATCGATAAGTAGGTAACTTTAACATATTATTTCTTCACAAACTTTAAAACTGTTCATATTCACATTTTAATCTAATATGTATGTTGTATTTCAAGTGTATTTTATAAATACATAGGTTATATAAGCATTTTTTTTTATAATATACTGGCAATGGGAGTTTTATAGTGAATTGTTCCAGTTTTTTTTTTTAAATTACTTTCGTTTAATTTTTGTTTTTATTAAATAGTCAATGCGTTCCCCAAAGGCGTAGATATTTTCGATGACGTGATATGTATTTTGTTTTCAAAATTTTATTTTTCTGTATAAAATTGTACTTAAGTATGTTTTGATTTTATTTTAATTTTTTGGTTATTATTATTATTTATGTTCTCTTCTTCTCTCTTGTGAGGGTAATATTTGTTATAATGTAAATCTCATGTAGTGTACGTCTTGAATTTAGGTTTGTTATGTCCACAATGTTTACTTTTTTAAAATAAATAAATAAAATATGCATAATATACAAAATCCATCAACAGATAAATTTTAAGTTTACTGTCTTACGCATAAAAACCTTTCTGATTTTTTTCTTATTCATTGATAGTATGTATTATTATTGGTTTGTCGTTTATAATATTATATAAACTACAATATTAATAGTATTTTGGAAAACCGAAACAACTATTTTTTTACAATTATCAATGCTGAAGTCAATATTAATGAGTTATCTAATAAATAGTGAATTTAATTCTAAGAATATTGTCAATTAATACTACACCAGTATCTTCATGTTTGAATACGATGTGTCTACGATAATGTTTGATATTAATATAATATATATTTGACAATGGCATGTTAGTAGGTGTATATTATTTTCATTTCAATATTTAAATTTAAATCCATTTAATTATTAAAATAAAAGATGTGTAAGTAGAGTCCTCCTTAAAAACAACAGTGTGATCTTTTTTTGTCAGTAAGGTGTTTTTTGTAACACCTGTATGATGGTGTAAATTTATTTGCGGCACCCATTGTAACGTCGACAGGGTCAGATCAACACCTTTTCAAATTATGTCAAATTTATTATTTTTATATCAATCTTTCGTGGAAAGATACATAGGTTCCAAGCCATGCTGTCATTTCAAAGGTAAACTTTTTTGCATCACCAGCATTTGAAAGTCATATTGCAACATGTTAGGTATAGGTAGATGCTTATTTTTTACATAATATAAAATATACCTCATTGTTGATCTACCGATATTATAGAATTTTTTGAAGGGTTACCCCTTTCCCGTAATTCTTTTTTTAATAATGTTATTTTGGTTGTTCTATTTTATTTTGTAAATAATATGTAAACAGAAAGAATACATCTATCTCGACATTGTTTTAATTAACATGCGTAAATACAAATATTTTATACGGTACATATTGCATTCATATAATAAATTTTAACTCAAGTATATGTACTTGCCACCATTTAATATGTTGAGTTGATAATTAAATTATACTACATACTGTATTATTGCCAACACATTGAGGGACTGGAGGAGATTATCAGTGATCAAAATGCATGGAAAGCATTTTTCATATCATTACTTATGACACGTAAGCTCCAGCATTCTACCTAGTCATATTTATTTATTTATACCTATATGTAGGTAAATTTCGAAATAATTGAACACATTTTTTAGTCTTGTCTTTTTATAATGCAGGTAAATAAAACACGCAGTTTAGTCAATTTAGTTTATTTCAAACATTTCAATCAATAATACAATGCCTTTTTAAAAGCATTCACCAACTTCAGCTTAACTAGTGATGACTAGACTGATGAGTTTGAAAACATTTTATTTCAAACAGTGTTTCTTTATTTCCACCATATTTTCTTTTATTTTTAATATTGGTCATATTAATACAATAATTTAAATAATTGAATACGTGTATTAAATAAGGCTCTAAGTACCAACAAGTAGTATTGCCTGTAGTTACAAAATACCGAGTCATTGCAGTAAAATTTCATGAAGCAGACCTTTTGAAAAATGTAGTTTTACAGTGTGAATCAATCACGGCAGCTTCTATAATTTTAGGTATTAAGAACTCGCAAGTGTCAACACACCATCGTCAGCTATTTTATATTGAATGCCGTTGACAACTGCAGTGCTACTTACACTATTATAAATAAAACACGCTAACGGACTTACAACGTCGACAGGTTTAATTAATTTGCTGTATTTTTTTGACTTGCTTGAGGCACTTAGACTATAGTTGAAGTTATTGGCATTGGTATGTAGAACATTTTTCTATAAAAATGTCAGTTTTTATGTTTTTGGTACTTAGCGCCTTAATAATACACGTATTCAATTAATATATTATGTACAACACCATATTAAGTATTGTAAAATAGTATATATTTTTAATATTAAAAAAATAACTGTTATATTTTACATAAAGCATTTTTATTAAATAATCAGTTGATTAGTGTTAACTGTATATCCTCGGTTGAAAGTCATAATTAAAATAAATAAAAATATGTAGGTAATTAATCCATATAATTTAATGAAAGTCAGCTTAAATTCTGTGCAGTCAGAGAGTCATTTACAAATGATACAAAAATACAATTTTCACAACTTATGAAGTTATTCTTAATTTGATAAGTTTTCATAATCTTATTTTCATCATTAAAATATATTTTTAGCATAAATATGCATTGTTGTATTAGTTAAAAATATCCATCTGACTAGATGAAACTGTTTCGGATTTTTATTAAATCATCTGGATTATATATTTACTATATCTATATAACTGTAATTGATTTAATAAAAGAAATAATATAGAAAATATTTTTGTGAAAAAATTTTATGGCTATAAATTGGAAATTCACATTTTAGTATTTTATTCAGTTTAGAATATAATATATTTTTAGATTTACCTGGAAATGCAGATAATGCTTCGTATTTTAGATATCAATTAGAGTGGCGTGTGTATTTAAATATTATAAAAACTAATATAACCACGCATTATAAAATAATTAGTCATTTATTTATATGACCATAAACTTTTGTCTTTTCTTTATTCACAACTCATCACTCTAGTCATTTGAATAAATTAAATTAACCTTTTAAATTACTTTGCAATAATAATTTAACTTTCAATTAGATATCTAGAAACTATTATTTTTTTACAATTCTTTCATACATCTTTATTTGTTTTGGGGTTTGAATTATAATACAGCAAATCAATAATGTTGCAAAAACCCAACAAAAAGTAAAAAGTAAAAAAGACAAAACACTAAAATAGTAATGCAGTTGTATTTTATAAATGAGATCAATTACTGTCACTGTAAAACTCTAAACTTGAATTGAAATGGTAATCAATAATTCTTATTTTGTCGTTTTTAATAAATGACAACATCGTAAACTGCTAATTAAAGAAGTGTTAACTGTTGGTTATATTGATGAAAATTTATTATTTTATACAAATAAAAAATAACCAACCACATTTAATGAATACATACATTTACATACTACGAAATTAACGTAATGAAACAACAATCAGGTTCAAATAAATTTGACAGCTATTAATAATAGAGGGAGCGATTTTTGTATTACAACACTCGATAGCATTTTTATTAGATTTGAATTGGTAAAAAAATAATATATGTCCAGTGAATTTATTATTTGCAAACAAAAAAGAAAATTATAAATTTTTGTCCAAATCTTGCTTTAGATACGTACTTACGTTCTGCTAATTGCTATATGTAGGTGATCTTTCATATTATAATTATGATTCTTTGTCGGAAAAGTATGTGCACGCTGATTTTATCTCATGGCGTTAATGGAAAAAAAAATGTCAGAGAAAAAGTATGAACTCTACAATAAATGAATAATCAATGCAAAATACCACAAGTACAGCTAAAACAATCATTAGCCTTAGTAATCCTTTTTCATATTTATTTTCATAAATTCAGGTTCAATCGCCATGGAAGAATAATTTATGAATTATATTATCTTTGATTACGACTAACCTCTTCTGTTTAAAAGGGGGTTTATAAAATTTAATAGATCAGTTGACAATATTAAACATTTAAACAAAAAAACCCAATTATGATCATTGTTAAATCATGTAAATTTAGTACTATATATATTATGATGTTTATTTAGATGTTTTTCAATAAAATAAATGATTTGTTTCCTTAATGATATTTGAAATTTTAAATGAGTCCATTGTGTTTTATAAATTTGTATTTTTTTTAAATAACGCTGTTACATGTTCATATAATAACATATCGTGTTCTATGAAATTGGGACATTTAAAAAAATCATTATTTTAGCATTGATTATACCAAAATGTTCATAGTGATAAATAAAATAAATACAAATTATAAATTAATAATAGGCTAGTTTGTAAAAATAGGACAGAAACCATATAATGTTTAGTTCTATAATACATTTCAGGAATGACTAGAAATGGAATGTAACTATTTATTAATAAATTACACTTTTAAAACGACTAGAGTTTTAGGATGTATTAAAAATAATACCGTAATTAAATCGAACACAATACAATATTTGGTACGAATTGGTAATTATTTACTATGTAATAAATGAACACAAAGTGACACAATAAAGAAAATATTAATAACTTATAAATTATAAATTAAATCATGTATACTTTTTGGTATATTTATTTCCATTAGTAAAAAGACTAGATAAAACAAAATAAATTATGAATTGCTTACAATTATTGACACAATCATAAAATATCGCTAATAAGCAATACGTAATAATACGTTATTTAAAAAATGTAAAATTTGAATTTTATATTTAATGTAAATATTTTTAAACAATAAACTACGACAATATATCATGGAATGTGGTAAAAAATGTTACGTTAGTGTATAAATATGTTTAATAAATTTTAATGAATAATTTTAAAATACATCAATGACTTAATTTTCATATAGCTAATATCTATAAAAGGTCATGATTTAATTGGTTTGATGAGGGCATTGCTTTTATTAAAACAGAAGTCAAAAGATTGAGTTTTAGACCATTATCGTATGTCAACTTAATGTTTCTTTGCGAACATTGCTAATTCGGCGTTGATTTTTTCGAATTTTTTATATCTACAGACAATATGAATTATGGTTTATTTGGTATAATAAATTCATTTTTAAGACGTATCACCCTCTTCCTTTTACACACAAAAATTGTCTACTAACCTCATGTAAATGATGTTCAAAGTGTTAATTATTATCTGTTGGTTCTTTCCTTTCTAGTGAACGTCGAAAAAAATATATCAGACCAATTGAAAAACACCGTGATAAAATAACAGAAATACCTTTGAATTGTATTTGAAAACATATATGAACATCAAGTCATTGTTGCATTATATCGAACATTCAAGCATTCAGATCATAATATATAATCAGTTATGATATGGTTTTGACAAATAAAGATGTGAATAACGGCTTATTTACAAAACGTTAGATTATAAGTAACTTCATTAAGTTGTTTTAGCAGGACTAGAGTTTAATCTCTCAGTGTTACCAACCAACAGATTTTTTCTTAGCGTATTATAATGGAGCATTTTTGAATATGTGTAATATAATTAATTTATTTTATAGGATTTTTTGATTTACAATGTTCGTTGATATTAATACATTTCATACTATAATTGGATGTTTTTTAGAAATGTTATTGGTAACACTGTTGAATACTAATAAATATTATGGCATAAGCAAAATTTAATTATTATTAGTTTTTTAAATAATTCTATTAAATATTTTGAACATTTACAGTTAAGCTTATAATAATAACCATATAAATAAATAAAGCTGGAATGTCTTTTTAATGCTGTCATCAAGTTGTGTGTTTTGTGTCATCTAAGATAATAATTATTATTTAAAATATATAAATATTTATCATCATTTATATTACGAACTATGATAAACCACCTGTACAATTTCATTTAAACCACTTACTCACTATTTTAATTTCATTTATGTATTAATTGTTATTATATTTCATGTCGATACGGTTTCTTTACGAAAAAAATATATGTATAGTTAATTGAAGCTATAAATAATTTTAAAAAGTAGATAGATTTGTAATAAAAACATTATTACTTGTACATAAAAAATGTCTTTGTATGTCTATTACCTTCAATAATTAAATCAAATTTTATAAAATAAATATCGTTGTAGTAATATTATGTACATGGATATATGATTAATTAAATGTATTTTACATATTGTGTGTTAAAGGATTTTTATATAATATGGTGAATACCGAGTATCACTATTGTTTTGTCAAAAAAAATGATTTATTATAATTAAAATAATTTACTCGAAAATGTTTTGTAAATTATAATGGTTATGTAATGGAAATTATATATGAAGTATATCCATAGTATTATATATCATTTCTTGGAAAGATATATTTTTTTGACACGAATGAAATTTAATAACAATTATCTGCAAACATTTTACGTACAGTATATTTACAACGTCATCATTTTAGAGATCGTTAAAGAAAGTAAAAAGAAAATCTAAGCAATTATATTACATTACTTAAAAATTTATTAAATATCTTGTGATTGTTATATGTGTATTGCATCTCTTCCATTTAAATTTTAATATTTCTCCACAATAACTCGAGATTTTATAGTCATTAAATATAATCACAAATATATTATTTTCTTAAGACTAAATACTTTAGGGTCCAGTTGCACTTTCACAGAATTGTTTTTGGTTTAGTCTTTGGTTTAAACTTACATACTTCATTTCTTCAATAATAAATTATTATAAATAAATCAAAGCATATCATTTTGTATAATAAATGGTCGAATAATATAATATTATATTTAATAAAATGACTAATCTTTTTTAAAAGTTTTTATTCCAAATAAAAACTTGACAAGAAGTTATAGCTGGCACAATAATACAATTAGTTTCACAAACATCCTGTTAATATATCATAAAATAAATATTTCACCATTTAGTTAGCTTGAAAATGAGATCATTTAAATATTTTTTTCAAATTAATTGTATTGACAATACGTATTTAAAAAAAATGACTAGCATTGTATCATGGACGTTAATCACTAATAAAATTATTTTATGACTGAATTACCTAACGAAAACTCTTTACAACGAAAATCTTGTAATAATAAGTAATATCTTTACGTTTCCATAAATGAATAAATACAATTTAATATTTTTCTTATCGCTGACATGATCTTTTTAAAAACAATTTCTCATTTTTGTCTTAAGATAATAATTCTTGTGATATTTAAAATACGTACAGTAATCTGAAAACAATCTTCAATTATAACATGTTTAAAGATGGAAAGTGAAATTTTTTTAAAATGTTTTCTATTTAAACACGGCCATAAAGTCAAAATAAAATATTTGTTTATATGAAAAATATTAGGTATATAACTCTTGTGTCATAATATATTGACTTCAATTCTAATGATTGGTTATTTTCCAAAAAGTAAATTGGGAAAGCGGAAGTCTTTATGAACATACAACTAACGGTGGTTCTGGCTTCAAAACTACTTAACATTTATGTTGACAACTTTTTGTATGGAATATATTAACGTCAGAGAAAATACGATTTTAGACAAGTAGATTTTAGTAAGTAGTGGATATATTTTTTGTATGAAGATGAAAAATTATATGAAATCCAATTATATATAGTGTCTTGCAATAGTTTTAATATTATTATTAGTTTATATTCAATTAAATCCTAACAGGGCTAACAAACGTTTTTGTTTAATGCGACTATAACATTTTGTTATTAATTATATTTGCTTTTTAAAAATTATATATTATTATATAATATAACCCATTCCACCGCTTTGATAGTAAATAATTATTTTATTAAAATTGTTACGGTGCTTTGGAATATAGAAATGGAAGAATTTAATTTAACCACACAAAAAGTTGTCTACAATTTTGGATGACAAAATTCTAATCAAAAGCACAAAATTGGATTTATAGCATTGGATTGTACCTAGATTACGGTAAAATGTCCTTAATATTTAACCCGCGAAAATCATATTAGGAAAAGCACTGGTTCTAGATTAATCATAAGCTATGTTGCTATCATAGCACGAGCAACTGCCTATCTCCAAGGGATAGGCCTTGCCCGCCCGCGCTTTGTCACAAAAGCTCTCCGCCGCTCTGGTCGTCCAGATCCTGATCGGGGTCTTCCAGGTCCAGATCATCGTCGTGCATCATGCCGTTGTTGCCGCCGTTGGGCGAGCCCTGCGAAGGCGCGTCGTCATCCTTCCATTTGTCCATGGAGCGGCGGCGGGCGTTCATGAAGAAGTTTCCAACGGTCGTCGGCTCCAGGCCGAGCTGGCGGGCTATCGTCACCTGCATCTCTTTGGAAGGGCGCTTGGTTTCCTGGAAATTTGAGTTAAAACGAGTTATTTAATTAAATATTTTAAACTGACCGAATGCTGCAGGGAATTCTAGTTTTATGGACTTTCATATTATTGTAATACCTACAAATATTATTTATATAAATCATATAGATGTTCCACCAACCCATCAGGGTCTTGTTTTGGAATAAACATACATTGAAAGGACTAGATGTAATTTTTTCTTGACGCGAATTTTGAACTCGCATAGACAACTTCAGGGACAGGTGTTCTGTCCACTATTGCGAACTGCCGGACAGGGCAAGAAAATAAGCTAGGTGGCAGAAAAAAAATGTTTGATTTTTACAAAATTATAATTACGCAGTTTTCTCATGGGATTATAAATTATTGAAGAATTAATTTCATAAAAAAAATCATCTATAAATGAAAGCAGGGATAAAATTTTGACATCACCTAAATATCGTATTTCACTTATTTTATTGTTAAGTTAGACCAGCATATTTCCATGAAAATACTGTGCAATATTATTTTTTGTGAGAAACTTTAAGCTGTTTGTGGTGATTGAAAAACTACAGATTTAACACTAATGCCAGGTGTCTATTTTGTAAGCTAAATGCTTATTCAAAAAATGCTAGATCTGGCAAGAAAAATACTACTACATTAGCAACGCTGGTTTCTGTGACTACTACACCTACTTACTTCTTACTTCATCCTGTTTAGGGTCTCATAATAGTGACATGTTATAAAAAAAGACATTGATTTGAAATAAAATGTTTTTTGAAATCATATTCTTTTGTGAGATTTGTCATTGTGTAATAGATGGGTACGTGTATCTTGATATTTACCTTAAAAATAGCCTGTAGAGTACGGCGCTGCAGGTCTGTGAAAACCAAACGAGGCTTCTTCGCCGAAGGCAGCAGGTCCTGATTGCTCGTATGGGAAACCACCACATCCTCCTTCCTCTTGCAGCCTTCGCCAACGGAAATTAGAAAGGCGGACAGGAAATTCAAGCATTTTGTGTAATAATAGTTATTGCCGACAGATAATTTTATATGGGTATCATGGCCCACGATGAAAGTGCGGCTTAAGCCGTGGTTTCCAGGTTCGAATCTTGGGTCTGGCAAGTACACATATTGTTTTTCAATTTGTGTATGAGTCAGAGTATGGACCTAGTAGGTTGGGCAAGTGGCTGACATCCATTTATCGTAAAAACAAAATCTGATAATACAAACCTCCACTCTGTGGAAGCCCGTATTATCTTATTAGGATCGGACATGGTCGGAAAAAAATATAAGATGGTTTGGGGTGACATGAATATATTTTTTATATTTTTCAAGCTCTCATAGTTCATTAGACCTTCTTTAGACGATTTAACATTAAATTTATAATATACACCATAGGACAGAAAAAAAATAATTATATATTCTTTAAGATAAATGAAGAAAAAATAGATATTACATTACTAATTCTTTAAAATATGGTGTTGTTTTATGAAAAATTGTTTAATAAAAGAAATTTTATGGTACACACAGGTTTTAAATAAAAGTTGGATTCATTTTTTTTGTGCTCCATTGGTCATCTGATGGAATGTCATCAATATTTTTTTCAGTCTTGCAGTATGAATAACATATAAGCAAGCTTTCAAAATATTAAGCATAATTTAATTCATACTATTCTTAATAAATAAGTGATAGACTCTTTATCTTTAATATTTTATTTAAGTAAGCACATAGATTTTTAACCAACTGTATATGAGTAAAAACATGTAATTGTTTTAGAGTTTATAAATTAAAATTTCTCTAAGCATAGCACATGAATTCCTTCATTCCTTGGTTGAAACAGCATTTATGATGTAGTGTAATTATATCAATAATATTTAATTCTTTCTGAAGTTGGATTGTAATACTACATTTGTGGAATTAGATATTATTGATAATATGCTATTTTTAAATTTACTTAAAATCAAATTTATCATAAATAAAATAGAATTAATATTCTAGTTGGCCTTTGTATGTTCATTTCCATTGTATTTATTCTTATGTTCCTTCTTTATTGTTATTCGATGGATGGTATTATTATTTTGATAGTATAGTAAACCCAGCCAAAGTTTGATGGCACCCAACTGATTATATTTTTTTCAAGTGCACTCACAACATGACGTGTTGCATGTGTAAGCAGAATGAGACGATATTATATACGTATACAAGATATGAGTGCCTAAATAATTTTATTAAAGGTGATGGGTACCACGGAACTTTCGCTGATACCTACTATATTATTAAGAGGAATAGATTTATTTTTGATTGGAGCTACGGAATAAAATCACCGAATTATTTTAAGGTGCGGTGCAGCTAGCGATAAAATACGAAACAAGCAATTTACTGATAATTTACGTTTTAATCAAAAATAATTGAAATTATTAGAAGCCCACTTACGTAGGTATCTGGTTTAGAAATCAAACTTTGATTCGATATAACTAAATAAGAATTCAACACACACCAAAATTGATGTTTTAAAATGAAATAAAAAATATATAGGTATGTACACGTAGTTATTAAAAAATATTTTTATGATCTTTGAATGTACATATTATTAAATTATATTTTAATAATAAAAATAACATTAAAAGACAATGTTGTAAATTAAAAAAAAAATGTTTTGATTGTAGGTACATCTCTTATTCTGTCGCTAGATTATGCTCCGGTTTACCTCATCAATTATATACGAAGAAAGTCTTTAAAATAACATCAAAATGAAAAGGTACAAAAAAGTTGTACTTTTACTTGATAAAGAATATATTTTTTAATTGGAAGAGTATTTTTATTCCGCATTTCCGTATTTTCAAAAACAGAAGAAATGTATTTCTTCTAAATATATTTAAAATATAAATTATAATAAAAAAAATAAAAAAATGTGTTATACTTTCAAAATACTCACTGCCACGTTGAGGTATCTGGGCAGCTGGAACAAAAAAGAGAAGAATATCAATGTTAAAGTCATTATTTGCGAATTATATGCCTGATAAAAACAAACATGCGTCTTTCTTACTCTTTGTGTTTGGACTCTTTGCTAATTAAGTCATAATATTATTTTAATTATAAAAGTAATAAAATAATTGTATTTATCATAATATATCAATAATTTTGTGCACTAATATTTACCGGCATCTGTTGCCAAAATTTTCATTCAATGTAGTATCCAAACACGCGAAACGTTGATTACAAATCATAGATGTCGTAAATAAATAACAATAATAATTTACAAAACAATATTCTTACTAATAATTAATATTATTCACTGGTAGTTTAAAAAAATGTTAAGTATATATTTTTAAAAATAATTTTATAAGAAGAATTCATCTATACATAATATGTACGTTAATATGAAGCTACAGCTAATCTCCATTTTAGAAAGAAAGGTTTATATTATAACTTAATATTATTATATTGGTAACATCTAATAATTAATATTGAACTATGTTGTATAATCAAAACCTATAAATAAACATTGCATGCAACATAATTAATTTACATAACATACACATGAACCAATCTTGCAACATTAAATGGATATTTCTAAAAGGGGAAGCCGATAGCTCAAACCATTGGAAACATTTAAATGATCAAAATAATAAAACACCAATAATTGAATAATCGATAAATCTCTTATTTGAAAATGTTTATTAAACATACAAACATTATTTATTTGATATCATCTCTTAAATTAGGTGGGATAATATATTTATAATAAATTATATTAAACATATAAATAAGTTAACAATAAACGTTGATTTGACATGATAATTGTGATTCAATGACTATGGAACCTACATAAAATCAATTCATATTTTACGATTGAAATGATTTTTTTCTTAACATCGCAATACGTAGTAAATTAAATTATTAGACACATTTTTATTGCAAAAAAGTAATTAGACACTATGGTTTCATACAATATTTCAATTTATCTACTAAATAGTAGGTATTTAGAATATATTGAAAGCGTTAATTCAAGTAGATAATAATTCAATTGAGTAAAAATGAGTATAATGAATGATTCAGTTACAAATATTTAAAAAAAAAATATTCTGAAACAATGTTTCAGACAATTACGAATATTATATTCACAAACTTGTCAAAGGTATAAAAGTCACACTGTGCTTAATTGTAATATAAAAATATTGTAGCATATTTTTTTATTAAAAGTTTTTATTAAAAAGCGTCATAAAATTATAATAATAAAAAAGTTACCTCTGCGGCAATGTAAACATGGACAACTATGGGCTGTCAGCGGGATGAAAAGGACCTGGCAACACTAAATATATAGCTGGCTGAAAACTATATAATTATTATGAAAGAGCGGGCAACATTGGCTAATCGGGTAGGGAAAAACATTCTGGGAACATCGCAACCAAAATTTAAGAAAAATAATAATGTACACCAAAACGAATGCGGTTCATAATGTTATAAAATACAAATGGAATTAAAACAGCTTGAAGACTATCATTTGGACGTTTGGAAAAGCGAGCGATGAAGAGTATATTTTCATGTGTTAAAATTCCATATGTAGGTATTATTAAAAATAAATGGTAGTCACACATAGTTGAAATTAATTTCAATGATATCATTACAATTAAATTCCTTTGTGATTCACAATCAAATAGAGTTTTCATAATATCCATGAAATTTATCCTTCATCACACTACGATAACACCCAAATAAATATCTATTCACACTGCTTTAGAATGATCGTGAAAGCCTAGGTTTTATATTTCGACAAATGGTACTAAAACCATCAACTATCGTGCTAAAAACAATGTCAGTTAACTATAAAGATAATCAAAACAACAACAATCGTCTATCATTGCCGATTTTTAATTACAATATTGATTGGAACGTTAAATTGACAACCGATTTATTTATGACACAAATCTAACGGCCATGATAATTAAGATGGCGGTCACTTAATAACTGGTGTCTCCGAAGAATATTGCATAATATATACTTTAATAATTTAATTAGATCAGGATTGATCATTCCATAATATTTAAAAATTTCGTTTTGATGTTAGTTTTTGACATTTAAAATAAAAAGCGAATTGTTTTGAATCGATGCAGCCTTCTAATAATTGACTATGTCAAAAAGTAGAATGCAGTGGTTGGATTTTAACGTTCCGGGATTGAAGAGGAGTCATGGGGAAATTTTAAAATGGACCACTGTAATGACAGTAAGGTAATAGATATAGATTTTTTTATTAGTCAGTCTACCGACTTTTGATTTGTCAAATAATATATCTAGTTACTTATCATTCTAATAAAATTAAAATTAATTTTGATTGTGCCTCGTAGATGTTTATATGAAATTAAATGGCAATGAGATATCTAAATTGTCAATGATAATAATGACAGAAATTATGATATCTTGATGTAATGTTTAATTAAATTATTATTCATTTAGTTTATGGGTAGCTAGTTTTTTTTGATTTTCATAAAAAATAGCCTTGAAATCTATCTAAATGAGATGAGGTATGCTTTACTATTCATATATATTCAACAATTAAATCGATATATTTTTATCCATCATTACATAATATCCTGACTTCTAAAGATTTAGGGTATTTAGGCATATGTAATTATGTACATAGTGTAGTTAATTTAATGCCCAACTTTCCGGGAGACTACTAAGATTAGTGTTTTTCCGACTCAAGATTTGGAGGCTGCAGAAATGAGTGTAGTGAAAGGTTAGGCTTCGGTTAAGGTTTCCAAATTAGTTTAGGGTGGCGATGGGAGTTAGGCGTGGTGGCTGTGAGGGGCTAGGTGGGGTGGCGTGGGGTTATGTGAGGTGGCTTGAAGGTTTTGTTGGGGCGATCGGGGGGTTGGGTGAGGCGACTCACGCGGGGAAGCACGCGGCGGGAGGCGGGGGGGCAGCACCGCGTCTCCCGGCGCCGTCCCCCATGACGCTTCGCCCGCATGGCCCGCCATAGTAGCCGTCAATGTTTACATTGCCAGCAGATTGGTCGCACCGGGACTGCGGCGCCTGTTGGGCTGATGACGGCGACGAGGACGATTGGTCTTGACTGTCTGCAACCACAAAGCAGATGGGACACACACACACACTGACGCGTACATGCTGGATACGTGTGAGCGTTATGAGGCTTTTTAAAGACGGCGTTTCATAAAAGAACAGTGTTTTTTCTTCATAAAAAAATATCAAAGTGGCGCTAATTTGTTAATCATAAGCCGATTTTACTTTCAAGCGGTGAATACCCAACATTAGGGGCGGCTTTAGCTTAAGGGTTGGTAGGGACTATCCCCACATCATTAACATGTCAAAAATACACGTCCGATATTCTTATCATTGTCATAATATACCTACTTAATTACATGATTAAATGAACTATTTGATTTATTTTATCCATCTAAACCCGTCGAAATTTTATAGAGATATTTATTATTATTATACAAATAAATAAAGCAATGATTGTAAATTATGTAATAACATAATGATGACTATCCGGCACTAAAATAATTAATTCAATTAAATACGCTCTATTCCACGGTGATGCCCACGTAGAAATTAAAAAAACCATGGGGTCTATTTTTCGCTGGCCGGGGTCACTCAGTTCCATCCCGTCGCCGCGGTACAAATCTCGTTCTACAAAAGATGTGAACGCTTTAGCGTTAGTACGCATACTGGGGAGCGAATCAAATAAGCCATTTATGAGTAAAACCGCTCGCTGTATGTCGTTGTACCAAACTGAAAATGGTAAGTCTATAATAATAATTATTATTAATTAAGTTAATATTTTTAAGCACGCTTTTTAGATGTGATTATGACGTAACGACTAAGGTAATCATATTATTAATTCTGAAACAATCATTTCATCATTAATAAAATTAATTATATTATTATAAGTAGCTTGGTACATAATGTATAATATCAGAAAGTAGGTAAGTATGTATATTTAATAATTAATGGCTAAACCCCACCACCTAGAAAGTCATGGAGCCGCCACTTCCCAACATATTTGGTATACATATCTAAGCATAGGTACTAAGATTTTTCATTTTCGTATTTGAGTTGTTTAGCAATTTAATGTGCTTACTGAATGTAGTAATGATAAAAAGTATACACAATTTGTTTTTAAATTTGAACCTTTACTTAGTAATAAGGTTTTTATATTCTTTATTGTATTAATTTATTGAATTGGCAATAATTAATAATATTCGTTGTCAGTGTGCATTTACCATTGGTAAGTGAACAAAACCCGAATCGCAAACGACACACATGGAATAGTACAAAACTGAAATCAATTATAATTGAAATGGTATGAAAGGTATGAAGACGTATTAAATGTATGGTTTTTAAATGTGAAGGAAAGTACTTACATTAGTATTATTTTTATTGTTATATTGTATTACAATAATTACAAATACAATTACAGCCTACAGCTCATAAATACATACACATGTTTTATATTGTTTCATTATATGCAATGAATAAATTGATACCCTGCGTTTGCGTAATATTCATACAAAGATTGCGTACCTACATAGTTATTTTGCTAAAGAAGAATATTGAACCACGATATTGTATTTTGTAACAGCTGATTTTAATTATAATAACTAAAAATATATTTTTAAATACAGGGCTTGATTTACTGTAAGGCTGGAGAGAAAAAAAACTGAAAGTTCAAAGACAACTTTGATGCAGAGTAACCAGCGGCATTTGCATGAATACATTTGATGGTATTGAGATAATTAGTAGTTTCAGTAAAATATTGCATTATCAAAATTAATAACATTGTTAAATAAAAACAAGTCACCGAAATAAATATTTACAATGCATAAATATATAAAATTTCTTTCAGCTAACGCTCTCGTAGCAACTAACCAAAGTTAAATGTCATTTTCCACATTGTTCATCATTATAAATAAAAAATTACTCACACAAAACGTTTGGACGAATTTAGTTAAGTAACTTAGGTACTCTAATTTGTGAAATACCTACATCCACAATAAAATTACGTTTTAACCAAATTGTATTTAGGGTGCCCTATTATGTATTAGTTCTTAAAACGTAAATTTGTATTTAAACGCTTGTCGGATGGATTTAACAAAATAAAAATTGCAATTCTTATATTTGTCATAGTGATAATCAAATGCGTTCACACATAAAGAAAATTTTTGATGCAATTTCATTTCCTTCGTATAGTATGGAGCGACACCACGGCCATATCGCGCACTACAGGTGGTCACGTGACATCCGAATTATCATCGTTCAGAAGCAAAACGTCGCACGGTATATTATACACTAGCGTTCGACGCGATTGGTCTTTTTATACCTACACGTACGAAATTACTATTTCATTGCCTATTTTTACGCTTACGTTTTATTTAATTATAGGTAGGTACCTAAATTCAAACCAATAACAAACTAAATTGCACGACGTAGTGTGAAGCCATTTTTTTGTTATTTATGAACGGGAAAACCTATATTTATATATATATTACTAGTAGCCATTTATTATGTTGCAATTCAACCATCATTTTCACGTCCCCTATTACATGATAGCAATTTACTACGACATGAAAATATCGTCAACAAACATCTTAAATACAATATTGTGTGAAGTAGAGGTTAGAACGCCTACCCGTGGCATGGTGCCATTCCATGGGTATTGGGATCCAAGCCAAACGCCATTACGTTGAGCAAATGATTAACATATTTTAATAGCTCGAGAAATATTATAAAATCCGGGTCGATGTAGTGTGGCATATTAGGTGCAAGCATTAATAATCTGATCATTCTGCATCATAGCTCGATCGGAGTGCTTAGGTGGGCAGAACACGTGCAGCTCATGGATGATGGTGGTGATTTTTTGCGAATGCCCCAAACGAGGAAAATTAATTGGGCCTCGAAGGTTTTGATTGACTGACGGTGTCAGCGCTGATTAAAGGTAGGTACATCGGTATCCTAGAGTGGTCGTTGGCAACCGCGGTGGACAGTCTAACTTTGACACTTTTTGCTGCTTGAGGAGGCTGATTGGTATTTGAAAAAACTTTCTTCTAATAGCCCTTAGGTAACTGGTACATACAACCTTTTATTAAAATTTTATTTGTCTTGAGATTGATGTCTCTAAGTATAATTTAGAACCAAAAATGTTAACCCATACTACTAATAATATTGTAAATTAATATGTTAATACTTTTGACTGCCATTATCTATTTGATTTACATGATTTAAAAATATTTTATTATCAAAACGAGATTCAAGAAATCGTTGAACACATCCGAAAAATAGCTAATTAGAGTTATTAATCTATAATACATAGGAGTTTTACGTATTGAATAATAATACAATATATTTTACTCAATAATTCATATTTATTAAAAGTATTAACTCAAAAATAAATAATATATACAATCAAAATTCAGACAACAAACATATTATTATTTTTTTCATTTTCAAAATATAGATAATCCCCCAACAACCAGTGTTCTTTTTTGAAATAAGCAAAACCACGTATGGTGAACTAATACAACTGACACATCACGTAGTATTGTCAAGGAGTCCATTACCAAATGAAAAGGAATTGCAAAAACGTAGTAAATGATACACCAAGATCATAGTTTGAACTTTGTGAGCGTTCTTTTAGCTCTCACCAGACGTTTTGACTACAAAACTTACAGCGATGTTTTATCAGATATAAAAAACCATGTTGTTCTATCATTTACCCTTTTTTGTACTTATACACAGTAGCTATAGTTATTTGAATCCAACACAAAAACAATTAATATCATTATTTTTCTATAAAATAAAACCATTCTTATTCGATATTATGCAATCGTAAACATTTATTTTTTTAGCCAAATATTAGGTACAGTAGCTAAATACTCATTTACATAATCGATCGAAATCAATCCACCGTTATATGAAGGCCTCTCAAAGCTAATTCCACTTCTTTAGAGTTACGTTGCCACTTACTTCCGATTAATAATTTTCTGTATCTTAGGTCCCGCTGGATTACTAATGTTTTCACTGATTGCCTTGAACTTTGTGTTTATAACTCTCACATAATACACCCCCATTTATTCTTTTATCTAATTATTTCATCTTTTTTCCCCATATTTGTTACTTAAAAATTCTGAACCTCTTTTAAGTGAGGTGTTTCCGTATTTTGGTTCGTGACACTCCTGAGGATTTGTATTTCAAGCATTTTATGACATGACGTCATTTAATCAAAAACCAGTCTCAACGTCTTAGTCTATGGCGACTTGCCTTATATTTTAACATGAAACATGTTTTACTCATGATCGACGCAAAATCGTTACGAAAAATAGACGTAGAATAACTAAAGACGCGCAGCCCGCCCGCGGCTCGCGCCCTGTCCCGATTATTTACGCGCGCCGATTGTTTTCATTTTACGTTCAGATCCCTACATTCTGTGCGACGTATTATTCGTCTGTTATTATTACTTCTTTAGTTTTATTATTGTAATTACATAATTTTCAGAAAAGTAAAAATGTTTGAATCCCTTGGATTCGGTTACTTTGACAAATAAATTTTCTTTCGAATTTGAACAACCAGCATTCAGAGAATCAGTAGGCAAAGCATGTTCCATGTTTAATAATTTTAGTCGTCAGGGTTTAAGTATGCATCATCTGAGGGGCACAGGGCGCAAAGCGCCGAGTTTTTTTATTAATATGTTTTGTGATAAGTATGAAACAATTGAATGAATTCTTTTAAATCAGTAAGTTAGTTATGAGTACAAATAATGTTAAATGTGCAATAATGATTTCATTCGCATGTTAAGAATGTTGTCGACAACTTTCCACCTTACCCACATATACAAACTATACAAACATCGTCCTAACCAACACACTAGCATACCGTAAGAGACGCCGTAGCACCGTAGAAGCGTAGAGACGTAGAGGGTTGAGGGGAGATTGTAGCCGACCTCACTTTATCGATTTTCTACCCCGTGCCTGGCTACGGGGTTGTACACAAATGAAACTGACTCATACATATTTGTGCAGGCTTGTGTATGTATATGTAGGTGCAGTGGTAGTGATGCGGTGTTATTACTATGGCAGTTGACGCAAACAAATGTGAATCTTTGACTGAAGATACGTCGCTTTCATTGTGTTAATGAATTATCCCTATATAAAAAGTTTATTAAAAAAAACAAATAATTTTGTGGTTATAATATGTAATACAGAAGTTTTTATTATAAAACTCTAAAGCTTTGTATAGACCATGATACATAGGAGCGTGAATAAAAACATTTTAATTGTTGTTACGAATTTCCATGTTACTTTACTTTTCTATTCCGCCGCTGATGAAAAAGATCAAATATTTGTATAATTTAAACTAGTTATTTTATGCAGATTATTCTCAACGTTTCAATACATTGTAAAAAAATCGTTATTTACATGACTGATAAAAAATAACATATTACTGCAGATTAAACAAATATATAATGTACTATTTTCGACTAGAAGCTTTTTTTTCATCATGTTAAGAGGGGAAAATATTTTTTACAACAAATATTACGTTAAAAAACATTAAAAACAATTATATGTGAAAATTATTCCAGCCCGTTTATTCTACAGGTACACAAGACTGCTTTTGGGCCTCTACGGCAGCTATCTGGGGTAGGTTTGTATCGAAATATTATAAATAACTAATTTATTATTGTGGTGCTATGTTTTAACAGCACCTCTCTTGGATGTGTTAACTTTAGAGCAATATATACAGTTTTGACTGTTTAGACGGCTAACTCATTGTAAGAATTATAATACCTCAATACATAATATTTATTACTAACGGTCGATATGCCCAAGATGGCCGCGTGGCTTAAGCGCCGACCTATAGTGTCGAAGGTCCCAGGTTCAAATCCTGGGTCTGGCAAGTACACATATTGTTTATCAATTTGTGTATGAGTCAGAGTTTGGACCTAATAGGTTGAGCAAGTGGCTGACATCCATTTCTCGTAAAAATAAAATCTGTTAATACAAACCTCCACTCTGTGGAGGCCCATATGATCAAATTAGAATCGGACATGGTCGAAAGAAGAAAAAGTATAGAATAGATCCACATAATGATTTCTGTATTTAAATTTAATATATTTATAACACGGATGAACTGATGATGTCTTTATAATTGTTTGTAATTCATCCCAAAAGCCCCACTTCAATCATAATCTATAATACTTTTAAGTGTACTGGAATACTTAATGAAAACAAAATTTGTATTTATAATTTTCACTGATTTTGCATCACTGATGTACAAAATACAGCCTCGAAGGTGTCTTATACGTTAGGGAAATGCGAATCGAAATAAGCAACGGGTCGAATATTTTCATTCACGACCTGGAGAATACAAAATTCTGGTGTTTCAAGCATTTAGATGTTTTTGAAGTTATACTTCTTTTGGCGCGTTTGGGAAATCAGATCAGAGTGTATTTTTGGCGTGTGACATGTAACACATAATTTATTTTTCACACGAAAAAAAACGCACTCGATTGGATTCGAACCACCGATTATTCGGTTATCAGCCGAACGCACTACCTTTACGCCACAGTATGATACTGCAATCGTGACGATTATACAGTATAATATTATAGTTTAGAATTATTGTTCCGTTGCCTAGGCAGCGAATTTATTATTGTCGGCCATTTGCAATTCCTTACGTAAACAAACGATTAAAAGTCAGTTCGTAATATAAGTTAAAGTGTATAGAAATAAACCAACGGCGTTCCAATAAGCGGTCCTTTTTCTTGAGTGTGTAATTTAACAAGATAATTTAGAGCTAGTCAAAGAATCTAGTTTATCACATGTTTTGTTACGCCAAAGAAGTATAACTTCTAACGCGCGTACATAAGTACACACACAGATTTTTTTTTTAAATATTATGTTTAATCAACCGTATGAAAAAAATTACTATGATGTATTACCATTTGATCGAAAATAACATACAAAACATATACATACTTAATGTAATGATTATTATTTATTTTAAATCGGTTATAATAATGTTCTAACCGAATGGAAATAAGGTTGGTGCTTATTCTCGATTAAGTATATTATTATAATTATAATATATTATTATTGAAATATACATTTTTAGGGATATATGAGTATAATATAGTTGAAATGTGCGGACAGTAGATAAGATTAATATATTTTGGATATTTGAACACACGGAATAAGATGATATAACATACACAATTTTATAGTAATTTATTTCTCTATTTATTTGTAGGCGGAAATTTCAATTAGTTACCTTTGTACCCTTTTATGTACATAGTAATAATCTAAAATGAAAATATTTTGTCGTAGAAAAACTGTCAGTAAATACGGGGGGAAACCTGTGGTAGTTATGTATGACATATATAATGTATTCTGAATGTGAGATGAATAATTGACCGATACTATATTTTTTTCAAAAAATATATTAAACAGTATTTTTAAAAAAAATCTTTGAATTCATAGTTATAATATGTCTAACTGTTATAACATTCAGTGTTTTTTTAAATTACCTAGAATAATGTACACGCGTGTTATATAATGTATTACAAAGGTCATTTAAATTACTTAAACATGACTTGTAGTGTTTTTTTTATATGTTTCATTTAGTAAAAGCTCATCAAATGGAAATAATATTTTGTTTACATAACTTCTACAATATAAAATTTTGATCATTTGACTGTCAGATATTATTGCTAATTTTTGGATCCTTAAGTTAGGTACCTACAATTAATATTTTAATTACGCTTATTCAAATTATATTTTTTCACTGGTACTAATACTTGATGACAATATAAAAAATATTGGAATCTTTTAGGTTATTTCTATTCATATTTTCACTTAATTTTGACGATTTCTAAAAGTGATTTGGGAATACTTCTAAAATAATAGGTAAGTACATATTTATTTTTGAATTTATAGAACACGTCATTATTTGTTCCAACTATAGCTATATAAAATAATAATATGCTTAACAAACAACAATTTTTGTAATAATATACGTTTATTATTATTTTACACACCGCTAAAACGAGCCATACTTTAAAATGAATAAAACAATTTAAATCTTAGATGTAATGGTATTTGAGTAAGCACAATTAATTTTTTTGAGACCTGAGACATTAAAATTACTTATATTTCAGTTTCGGAATAGTTGTAAACAATGAAAACTTCTCTACACTTCTAGGCTTGATTCTAAATAATACTTCAGTGCTTTATTGCTAAAATAAAGGTCTGTGTCTGCCTTGATCTAAGGCAGGGTTAAATTTGCGTGACCTAACCTTATTGCGGTCTTCGATTGGTGCGTTTTCAGTGCACAAGAGAGTGGTGCAAAAATCGAGCGCGCTCACTTTCCAGCTGTTTGTTGGGAAATCAATTATTCGAGTTGTTGCTCTCGGAAGAGTCGCTTCGAGCGCTAAAACGGAACACGCTTTCCCAGCGGTCGATAAACGCCACAGAGCACGGGAGGGAAGCGACCGGCCGCGTGGGGAAACGCACGCTTTTGAATGTCATGCGGATATACTTACAAGGAAAGAGTTTAACAATAAAGTTATACTTAAACAAACAGTTTTTAGTATAATTAATACGACTTGTTTATAAAAAAACTTTCGTATTTGATATACATTTGTATGGCAAAGACAATATTATAATAATCTTTACACGTACGTGAGTCTCAAAAATATTTTTTTGTAAAATTAGGTACCTTCTTGATTATCAATGTAAATTTAAATATGGAATATTTTAATATGATATAAACCAACTAAATTGATCTTTTTTAAATAAATTTGTCAATATTTTCAAGTAGAAAAATATACCAGCAGAAATCATTGGGGTAATTCAGTTTGTTCGGTTATAACTTATAACTCAAATATTACTGGACCAATATTGATAAAACTTGTAGAGTTTACAGATTACATTATTGCTACCAGTTTAGTAGGCTTAGAGTAGACTTTAATTTATTTAAATTTCAAAATAATATGAGTTTTTCTTCTTCATTATGTATATCTGTCGTATTTCAAGCAGACTAAGTCATGGAAAATTGTCAGTAAAATAATATTATAAAACTATGTAGGTACCTATCTACATATTATGTATCCATTCCATAATCCATAAAATGTTATAATGATCAGGACCACACAGAAATTATCGAAAATGTCCCAAAGTTCTCTTAGAAAATAATTAATGTACTAATACCACTTTTAAGTTTTTGACATCATCCTCACATTAATTTGTTAGTTAGTTAGGTGACAATGTCTATATTGAACGTGTTCCATTAAAATTTTCTAGTTTTTATTATGGATGATTCATTAATTATCGTTTTTTCCGTAGATTTTAACGGCAACCCCGGAAATAATTAAATGTCGTCACTATAACGTCATCGCGTTTTTCCTATAAGATTGCTGTAAGAAAAACATGACTTTATTTGAATTAAATCATTAAGGACACGCCAGCAGAGAAAACCGATCGTGTGAAATACTTTGGTTGCTCTCTACAAGAAGATTGGAACGCACGTTATGATAATATCACGATCAGAATTACTATGACAAAAAGCAAATCTGAAAAGTAAAACAGCTCTTATGCAATCGTGTCGTAAGTATGTGTACTCGGTGGAGGGTGATGTGCTACATTAGATTCATAGTGGATTACGGAGTAGTAGCCTGGACGTTAAACGAATTGCCAAGACTGGGCTGTATTTGGCATACAATGGCAATTTCCTGGATTAATCACATAACTAATGAGGAAGTTTTTAACGAGCCAATAAACCAAAAGCAATTGAACTTTTTTAATTGGTTTCATCAAATATTTTTCACTAAATATTCAGCCTCTTTATGACGAATTTTTGAGACGCTGAATTCGATATAGCAAATAACCCGATCCCTTAATAATAACAAATGCTTGCCAAAATATTTCTAATACGGCTTAAAAACCTCAATATATTCTTCCTTCCTTCAAAGCTCCTCAATTATTTTAACGGTTTTATATTATCTATATCCGTTTCATTAAATGTAGGTACCTATTTATAAATTGGTTTTAAATTAGAATTTATAGTATGTAATTATAATTTAGAATTTTAGTATATATTCGAATATAAGTTTAATTTATATATTCACAAGACATAAATAATAATTTAAGAAAAGTGAATAAATTGAGTACCTAACAAAAGTCGAAGATACGATTTAAGTACTACATACCGACTAATACAACTGCTAATTAGTTTAACGTATTGTTATAATTTGGGATATGAGTCATTTTGTTTTGAAAGTAAGTACTTACTTGCTTACTTGAGTACTCACTACTTATCGATTTACGAGCCATGTGCACGATAAGGGAAGTGCTATTATGTATTCAAAATCGATTTTGCAACTCATTTGTTTAACGTTGATTTCACGGCCATGTTATGACGTTGGAGCTCTGCAATACGTTAGTATTAAAAATTACAGTTAAACTCAATGGTGGAATCGACCTTAAATTACATTCAATGACTAATGATAATAATAAACTTCTTTACTTACCTTAATAAGAAATCATACTAATCAACTTTATATTTTAATGAATATAAAAGATATTTTTTCGCTCATAAGTAGCGGTAAGATCGTGATTTCTCGAGAAATTATGAAAAAAGATGATGCGAGAATTCTTGAGAAATAATTTGTTAAATTTTCCGGTAAAAAAATTAGGCCATGAGGGCTAAACAAAAAAATCTCGGGATCGATATGAAAAGGAATTTGTGAAATTTGTCAGGACACGTGTTTCGGTGCAGGAGAGGTTCTAGAAATTCTGTACGGGAAAAAAACCTGAAGAATCTAGATCTCGAGAAATCAATAAACCAATCTCGGATTCTTGTGAATCAAATATTCTTGAATTCGGGAATTCTCTAGAATTGAAAAAGTCGAGAAATCAGAAGCTCTACTCACGAGACATAACATTCACGCCCGGCACCGGCTTTAAAAATGCGTTTGTTTTTATCTGTCTTTAATAATTCGTAATTACCGTTTAAGTTTCACAGTCATACACAGTAAATTAGTAGTGGAAAAAAATATATACGTAATTTATTGATGTATTTCATGTAAATTTTCATCAAGTTTTGTTTAGCGATGTTCTTTATTTTTTAGTATTGTTTTGATTCAAGCGCGTAAATTGTTACGTTGTTCAAATTATACATAATATTATGTATTATTTGACGTGGATTTAATTTTGAAATAATTGTTTATTCAAGTGCATTTGTGTACGTTCTGTCATGTTGTGAACGTCTTAAACTTATAATTTGTAATGTCCAAAATATGTTTTAAAAAAATGAAATGAATTGAATTTCCTATAATAGTCGGGTTGGTAGAGTAGGTTGGTCAAATAAAAATGCATAAGTAATGTTTTTTGTCCTCAATGTGTGTCTCATCCCAATGTGTTGGGATTAATAATCATCCCTTGTAAAACTCTGTTAATATAGCCTTTACCTTGTGTAAGCAAAAATGCTCGGTTTAGAAGCGAAATATTTTTTTTTTGTAGAGGCAAAGGTTTGTATACAATTTTATAAATTTTTGGCGGAATGTGTATGTAGTTCTGTGGTAGACTTAATAATCTTTGTACAAGATAAATAAACATTGTATAAGAATATACTCAAAGACAACCATGCTGTCATCTCCATAGTATGGCGCCAAAATTTAAATCGATTTACAAGTAAATAAAGCGAGAGCACGTGGGGAAGTGGTAGACAGCATTCGCCAGTCTCGACCAATCAATATCTGGCGACCTCGCGCTCTCGCCTCAACTCGATAAAGAGGAGAGGAGGTGGAAGTGCGGCGCGGGGAAAGCAGCTTTTCATCCGGACTTTTGAATCGGGCTCCTTTTCATGTTTTTTTACCCAGTTATATTACGCTTTTCTTTAATTCGATCTATGCGCCTCCAACAAACATGGTAGAGTATCCGCTTTCACGGGTTTGAATCACGCATAGGTCAAAATTGTTTCGAAGTTATACTTATTTTGTCGCGTTTGGGAAATCAGATCAGAGTGTATTTTTGGCGTGTGACATGTAACACATAATTTATTTTTTCATACGAAAAAAAACGCACTCAATTGGATTCGAACCACCGATTGTTCGGTTATCAGCCGAACGCACTGCCTTTACGCCACGATATGTTACTGCAATCATAAAGATTATATGGTATAATGATCATTCATCGCGAAGACAGTAATTTACCAGGGAGGAAAGTGCCCAAGGACCACATCACAATAAAATTATGCAGTGCTCCAATGCAACCGGGACACACAAAATTAAGCTTTTGGTCATAGGGAAAGCCAGGAATCCTAAGCCATTCAAGAATATCTGCCTCACTGAACAACTGGTTGTGTCAAGTGATTTACTGTTTAATATTTAGTTAATAAACTTAGTTTATAAATATGTATAATTTAGTAAATACTTGATTTTGATTATAAATAAAACTGTAATTTGCTAGTACAAAAAAAAAACCATATTTACGAAATACCTTATTTTGTATGCATATACTATAATCCGCCGCTTTTATTAATTTGAAACTTGTCTGGTTTTTGGGGTGGTGGATTACGGAGAGAGAACTGTAAATGGATACATTATATACATATTATATATATGGGTATAAAGGTGGCTAAATATTACATAGAACCATAAACTACGCAATACAATTGCCAGTGGCGATGTCTGCCTATTAGAAGAAGGTAAATAAAAAAAATAATAATACACATAGACAGTGATCACTATGTTATACTATTTTGTATACAGTAATGCTTATCAATTTGTTCTTATTTGTCTTCCAGACAGAGTTCTGAACTTTCTATTTCCAATTGCGTGGTACTATTTTTTTCGTACAAGAATTGAATTAGGATTTAGGACCAATAATTTTATATTTATTGATGTCGCTGTTTCTCATGCTACAACATAATTTATAACGGATGGAATATGATTTCTCTTATGCCGCTATATGACATGTAAAACATGACAAACATCTAGGCAACCCTCTTAGTCAAATGCGTAAGGCACTGGCTTCTCACACCAGGAGTTTCGGGTTCAATTTCGGTGAGGTTACTATAGATTTTATGTGATTTTCTCCAAGACTTGCCGTTTCTGTAATTGTTTCATTGCTACTAATTTATCACCATTTTTCTATTAAATATGTAGGGTTATTGGACCTCGATGTCTGTTTTAGCGTTAGAAAAAAATACGATTTGATTAAAATAAATCGGTGTATGTACTTAGTACCCGCGTTAGAAGTTATACTTATTTGGCGTAACAAAACAAAATAAGCCGTTACCTGAGTCTATTAATATTACAGTGGATTAGTTTGATGAAAACGTACGCGATTCAACTGTGTCTCATGTAGCATATGATAATTGTAATTTAATTATTGTATTGGACCAAAACTCATATTTGCCATACAGCGGTTATAATCGATTCAGAAGTGCCCATGATGAATTAATAAAAAAACAAATTTTAATATATTTTTTGAATTATTTACCAACTCAACATTCACAAAATTTATTTATTGACTAATATATAATTTTACTCATAAATAATACTTACATAAATATAGCCTAAAATCTTGATACACAATCTTTACAATGAAAAATAAATATACACTCCAATATAAATAAAGTTTTATGAATATAAATTAACAGTGTAGAATGTTAGTCTCCAGAAATTTGTTTATAAACATATATATTATTTATTATAACATAATATTAGTAAAGTTATGTTTACAACACGTGCTGTTCACTTGGTTGTATTGAACGACTAACTAAATGGCGCATGCGCTTGTACTCCTGAGACCGAAATGAATATAATCATAATAATAAATTATTATGTGTTGCATCGACGCGCGCAACTTCTGTCACACGCCAAACGTGTTACATTGGCGCGCGCAACTTCGTCACACGCCAAAAATACACTCTGATCTGTTTTCAAAAACGCGCCAAAAGAAGATATAAATTTTATATGAAAATAATTAAAATGGTAGTATATGCATAGAACTGTTCAACATTTTGGCTACATCGCCCCATGCGTGTATAGATACAAAGCAAATGATCGAATTAGAAATAAGTTTTAAATTACCACTTTTAGTCAGAATAATGACTAACGTGTGTGATCCAATACTTAGATAATATAACATTGACGTATATTAATATGTTCAACTACTTATCTACGGTGTCAATATTATCATAATCATTTTTTTCACTTCCAACTGTACCTCCGCGCTAGGATAATGAGACACACTGTACGATTTCGCTTATTGGAAACACTGTACGATTTATAAATGCACTGCTTGGGGAAGGTAATATATTCAATAATATTCAGTAATATTTGTTGTTTATTATACCTATTTCATTTTATGTTTTTTTCTGAATAATGATATAGATATACATATACATTGTAGATTATTATTAAATTCTTATAAGTATCATATTATTTTGTATTTATTGTAAACACGAGCGTAATGTTTTGCTAATTAATATTATATTATTTTTATACTTTCTCGTTGTACGCTACGTTAATACTTCCACTGGGAATTAATAAATACTTAACTATAAATGCAGTGTCACTTGGAGAATGAATAACTACCACACAAATGCGGTCACCAATAGGCATATAATGACTACAGAACCGTCCGAAAAATTACTATGCAGATTGACTAATTATTTAGTTTTTTGGGGTGTAAGGAGCTGAGGGAGATCTTCATCAAAATAATTACTAACCAAAGCCAATGGTGATATATTAAAAAGTAGGTATATGCTTATTAGAACGTTTTTATTAGCTGGTATTCTTGTTTGTCCGGTACAAATCTTGCAATCAATTTTTAACTAACTTCCCGACTAGATAAACATTTTAAACTTTTATAATATATCAGAACACGATGCCAATGCATTTTTTTAAATACTTTTAGCCATCTTTAAGTAGAATTGAATTAATTTTCAGTTAATTCTGTTTTGTATGAATAGATATTTCGGAATAAATCCGTAATCCAATCCACTATTATTGATTGCTAAGGGGTCTGGGGTCCTTCCTAGCAACTAAATTATTAATATATACGTGCGTTACTATGGAAATCAAAATGACATTTCAGTATTATTTCTATCGAGTACAAATTTTTTTGATCGTTTATGCTAGCAAGTCAAGTTTATATAATTCAACAGAAAATTTAAAAACGTTGTACTTACTTATATAAAAAGTTCTTTTTATCTTGTAATTATTTTATATTTGTTTTTAAACATGTTAAGGAAACAGACAATCAGATGACTGAATGCTTTCGAAATGAGACTGTATCGGCGTATGATGAAAGTAGAGGCTTGATCACACCAATAATAAGTAGAGTTAAGGATTCGCTCATAAGTTAAGAGAACTTATTTATAACTACCGCAAAATGCAGAACAGAGTTAAACTATATTTTCTGCAACCAGAAACATGATTACAACTCATAATTCAGGGAAAGGTAGAGTAAAATGGAGATTCTCTTCGTTAGGTAATATCCGTAAGTACCTCTGTGTTCAAGGCGTTTAGTCGAGGTCAGGATAGAGCGATGTAGGTACTACAATTTGGTGTTCATCAATATTTGATAGAAGACAGCATGAAAAGAAGAATTTTTTAAAGAAATAAAAAAAATCGGTGTGTGTTATTATGTACGAGCGTTAGAAGTTATGCTTCTTTAGCGTAACAAAACAAAAACAAAACTTGTGATAAACTAGATTCTTTGATTAGCTGTTAATTATTTTGTTAAATTACACACTCAAGAAAAAGGTCCGCTTATTGGAACGCCGTTGGTTTATTTCTATACACTTTAACTTATATTACTAAATTATATAATGGTTTCTCGTTGTTTTTGTTTTTAAAATACCAACTATCACTGAAAAGTTTAATCGTTTGTTTACGTAAGGAATTGCAAATGGCCAACAATAATACATTCGCTGCCTAGGCAACGGAACAATTCTTAACTATAATATTATACTGTATAATCGTCACGATTGCAGTATCATACTGTAGCGTAAAGGTATTGCGTTCGGCTGATAACCGAACAATCGTCAGTTCGAATCCCATCGAGTGTTTTTTTTGTGTGAAAAAAAAATATGTGTTAGATGTCACACGCCAAAAATACACTCTGATCTGATTTTCCAAACGCGCCTAAAGAAGTAGAACTTCAAAAATATATGTATTCTTCTGAACATTGTTAAGAATAATAATATGTATATGGTTTTCTTTGTATCTTCAAGATTAGGTAAAAACGCAATATTATTTTTTTGTATTTTTCTTTATCAAAATGCGTGAGTAGGAAGGAGGTACAACCACTGGCCAAAATTTCGTATCGCGTGACAAAACCTCATAAAATACAACCTCCATGCCGTCTTCGTACATTTCCTCCGATATTGTAACTATGTTTATACCTCTAAAACCTACCCGGGCAATTAAAAACACATTCCATTAAATTAGAATAAAACTATCCGACCATGGTCTTAAACCATCTGCTTATGTTATGAATCAAATTTAGATTTAATCTTTGGCTTGTATCAGGGGTGTGGGGTAGCAAAGAACCGTGACTGATATCCCGTGCGAAATTTAATTTTTGCCGCTTTATGTTTTTAAATATCACCATAAAAGGTACGTTTTTGTAGTGCTTTAAGATATGTACCTATATGTGTTGCTACATTTCAAAATCAGCCAAGTCCACCTTTAGGTAATTTTTACTTTTTTGTGAATTGCTGAAGAACTACTGCTTTTTAACATTTCTGCATTATCAAAATGTGGAATTTATTAATTTTAAATATTCTATACTCGAAATAATATAAACTTTCACCCTTGTGACTGTGTATTTGAGAAAACAAAAGGCTGTTTTTCTCCTACTCATATATTATGGACTTGGCTGATTTTGAAATCTAGCGACACATATACATCAGTATAGGCATCTAAAATTACAATACGCATTTGGCATATTGCGCTAAATTTAGCGTTTTCTACACGGTAAATAACTTAAAAAATGTAAAATACTTGAGTGTGTATTAAACCGGATTTGTTTTAAATAAATATGGTGGTCTTTTGTATTTTATATCTTACCAATAAAATGATATGACATTTTAGTTAGGAACAAGTTTTTTCTACAACCTTTATTCCTATTAACAATCATCATAATGTGACATATTTTTTTGAAATGCTGGCTTCTAGACGTTTTTATGTTGAGAAAATCTAGCATTTTTTTCTGTCAACTAGTTTATTTTCTTACCTTATCTGACATATTTTTGTCAAAGGCAGTTGGTAACATTGACATAGTGTTGTGTGTGACGATATGATTAGAGTTACATATTAATAAGTTAAAATTCTTACACCGTAAACAAAATAATGCATGCATTTTATATTATTTAATACTTTTATTACTTGTTTAACATCACAATATGACGTGTTATACATCTAGTTATTTAAAATAGTTACAAAAAGTGATAACTTTGAACTATTTATTTCAATTCTTTAAATATATCTCGTTATCGTTATCTTTGCATATTATTTAAAATAGATACAAATGAAAAACAATAATATAATTGTTTTTTGTAAAATGATTCACCATTTTGGTGAAAGCCCTGTATGTATAAATTACAACAATACATAACAGGTGTCGTTACTAGTAGTTCCGCGGGACAGATGTTCGGCGCGTGCGCAATCGCACTTCGTATTTGCTCAAGTGTGAGACGGGTGTACGATTCAAAAACTGTGTACCATAATATTATATTCCGTTCATATTATAATAGTCTTTCTGACATATTATGCAGATACGGCCCACATTGTCCAGTTGATTTTTTGACTTCTACTACTACTGTAAGACTATTTCTCTACTCTATTGTCATTGGGCCACATTGCCTGTTGTAATATTACGAAGGATAATAATATTCAAAAACTCATTACGATTCATATTTTAAAAACCAAATGCTACCTGTTTAATGCTTTCATTCTGAAGGTGCTTTAAGGGCCATCCATGGACTGAACCCGTATGCGGTTTAGAACCGTGTGCCATACTAAACTTATGATTTCTGTTCATGAAAATATGTGTTTATTAAGTTTTTAAGTATAAGTGTATGGTATAAACGGATACGATCAGATTCTTATAATATTATACTTTATGAAAATATATTTACATGCACAGAAATCATAAGTTTAGTATGGCATACGGTTTCAGTCCATGGATGGCCTCTTAGTGTACGGCATCAAGTCATGGCACCGTACGAAAACTTAAAGCAACCGATAATAATGGAATGAACAAGAATACATACTGGGTATAGGATATGACTTTATACTTTTTAGTCCAATGGCGAAGAGTGAAGGTAGGCTGTGGAGATCTGATATAAATAATGCACACTAAACTTTATCAGTCATTTTTTTTCATTCAACTATGAATTCAAATTGCAGATGGCGTAGATTAGTTTTTAAAATTGAATTAAAACCTGCCCAACTGCAATCTGTATTATTAGTTCAATGAAAATTAATGTCTGGCAAAATTTAGTGTGCATTATTTATGTCATATCTTCGCAGCCTACCTCTACCATTCACCACTACTATACATTCATATACCATGTGAAAATATATTTCCATTAACAGAAGTCATACATTTTGTATGGCGTACTGTGTAAAACCATATGCGGTTTCAGTCTATGGATGACTTCGAAAAAGTGGACTACGTCACCTCTCGTCGTTTTGAACGTGAAAAAACGACGTTGAACCTGCTTCAACGATATGAAACGGATGCCTCAAGAGAGTTTTAACTATATATATATATATATATATATATATATATATAGTATATACGGTGGAGCTATGATATGCTGGTTTGACCTGGAACGAAGCAAGAAGACTGGCAAGCGACAAGGATTCTTGGAGGCGCCGTGTGGTGTCCATATGCTCCAATTAAGGGGCGGATATGGCCAAAGAAGAAAGAATAAGAATATACATTATATTATTTTCTAGCACCACAACAAGCCATGGGTCCCAATGAGAGTAGTGTAGTTAAACATTATAGTAGTCTTCATCATCAGCCGGAGTTGATCCACTACTGGATGAAGGCATCTCCTTGGTAATATAAGTGAAACAATCACAAACACCCATAATTTGATAAACTCCCATAAATTAATTTTTATATCAAAAATCGAACTCAAAACCCCCAGATGAAAGCCTAGAGCCTTACGTACTATTTATTTTATACATGAATAAAATTAACTAAGCAAATTATTGAATTATTCTTTTATATTACTAATCAAAACTCTCTCACTAGGAGCTAGTGGTTTCTAAATATAAAAGTTTCAATATTAATATTAATGTATATATAATAGTATACGGGATACGTTATCACTGAGATATTATTATTCACAAAAATGTCCTTATACAAAAATAGTTTTACATATGAACACCCCAAGTTACATAGGGTCGTTCCATGTCACCAATGGTACCTACGTTCGGCGGATAGGTACATACTCCGATATCAGTTTGTAAAATGGGGTTGTCAGGAAAAAATCGCGGACCCCATGTGTATCACGACCACGCACTGGGGTGAAGGAACTATTAAAATAGTAAAGAGTGAGTTATCTTTTTTTTCAATTAGGGTGAATCATGGCTAAATATAATTCCGTGAATTATGGTTTCAACAAACTTACTAAATAAAAAATAAAAACATTCATAATATATAATGTGCCTACTAACAACGTACTTAATAATTTCAATATAATTAGTGAGTATACCTAATATTTCAAGATCGTTCGCCTCAATATATTTTCCAATTAGAATAATATCCATTATTTGTTAAATTTAATTCATAGCTATAATGCTATTATCATAAAGTTCATTGATTTGTTTTCTTAGTTCTTAGGACTCTGGAGATCAGTTATTACTACTCATCCTTAGTAGTAGGCTAGTTGTAATGAGCAATTTTAATTTAAGGTAAATAATATAATTAATATCGAAAGGTCCGTTTACGGAATATTACCAGTTTTGTGTGTTTTGAGAAAGTCGAATTTGAATAACACAAATAGATTACTTAATAATTATACATAGATGTATATTATGAATTAAATATCGTTTCTCAAATACTCTTATTTAAACATACACTATTTTACAGCATAATATAGGTACCAACGAATCAGTCTAAAGTTTTATCTATGATATTATCTAAGTGAATTTCTAAGTGAAGAACCAAACATAAAATATCTGTTGCCTAACCCGTCGATATAATAATATAGCTTAGATATTATACACGTAACTATCATGATAGTATTATGTTTCATTAGCTTAGATGGGCACTGTTAACTGTATCTCTGTAGATGGATGGCCATGCTAATTATTAAATAGGAAATATTTTTGTATGAACCGATAACAAAATTTACGTACAATTTAAATGAGTAGATGAAAAGATGACGTCATAATCATATTTTTTCCAAATATATTTCTACATAATATAATCATAAGACATTAGATACATAATTATAGTTAATTTCGATCAATTCAATAGAATCTAATAATTATCCTCACTTATAGAATTGACTAGCCATTCAGAAATATATGGAAACGCTTTTAAAATTATGGTATTGTAAATCTGAGTGAGTTTACCAATATATAGCTATAATAATGTGTATGTTCATACATTATGGAGCCTAATTATAACAAATTGATTACAACCAACTTAGTTAAAAGGCTATTCTTAATAACCAGATGTATATATTTAGACACCAATATGAACGCTATTCGATAGTATGCATTAATCGTTTATTAAAACCTGCAGTAACTATTTGAATACATACGTGTTCACCAGTTATAAAAAATAATGAGTGAGTAATTCAATATTGTACTACTTCGCAGTACTTTTATATGGCCAAAAAGGAACTTGCATAACTTTTAGTGCTTCACGCATCCGGGTCATTTATAAAACTGAATAAACCTGGATCAAAATAAAGAATTAAATTTTAAAATATATGGTAAGAATGTCAATTAATTTAAATGCCACGTGTATTTTTTTTTTAATTATATGCGTTCTATATTAATCATTCATTAAGCTACGTTATACATAACATAGCTTTCGCGATTAAAAGTTTTCTTTGTATAGTTTTTTTGACTCACGAGCGAGCTTTTGAAATCCCTATTTGTATTTAAGTAATTAATAAATTATGTGTATTATTGTTTTAATAATCTGTTGTTTTTTTAATAAATCATTATTATTGCCGGATTTTTCTTACGATTAATTTGGTCATTTCTTAGAAAAACAGCGCCTGAGTTTGTTTGTTATAATTAAAATGAATCTAAATAAATATATTATTCGTTTAAATTAACGAAAATAATCGCGACACCGTCAAAGCCTTCATTTTATAAATTTCCAATGGTTTAAGTAACGACAGTTGTACAAAATAATTGAATAGATAATTATTCACATTAAATACCAATAATATTTTAGCGTAATTAGTATTCAAAACCACTTTTTCACTAACCTGCTAGCCTCAAGGCAGACATTCTTTGAAATTCAGGTTCTTGGAGCCACTTCCACATTCTCCTAAACGTTTCTCTCCCCGATTTGAGCTTAGACCACGGCTTGGGGTTCCTCAGAAGGTCCGACAGCGTACCTTGAGATCTGCAAAGGACCCTCTGTGCAAATATCGCCTGAGGTATACTATAACGTTTCAATTCTGCACTGATTCTTTGCGCTAAGTCTTTAGTGTTGATCTCTTCGCCATCCGTTATGGATGTGTTTGAAGTATTTAACAATTGCTTGCCGAGCATAGGCTGCGGACTCATAGGAGGCGGAGGTGAAGGGGAAGGTAATAAAGGAGGCTGTATTTGAGGACTAGTTGGGGGAGGAGAATGTAATGATCCTGATAAAGGACTTAAGGGTGATCGTCTTCCTCCAAGCTCTCGTTGATACGCTGAATCGTAAGAAGCCGGGGAGAGACTCTTGTGTGGACTCAAACCGCCTTGACTGTATCCTGGAGGACTCAGAGGACTTCTGGCCAGTCCCGGAGAGCCGTATCCTCCGGGAGATAGACCCATCGAAGGTAAATAGGGTGACCCGAGGTTGAGACACTGATTGTTTTGAATAACTGTAAACGACCCTCCTGGTCCGCCATGGTAAGCGAACTTGTCGCTGACGGTGGATATCGGAGGCAGCGGCAGGAGCGGGGTCAGGGTGGCGTAAGAAGAGGCCGCGTCGAACCCCGGCGGCGTGAGTCTCCCGTTGACGGCTGTGAGGGTCTGGTAGGCGGGCTCCAGGCGTAACGCGCCGCCCAGCAGCTCATCGGAGCCCGCCTCGGAGAGCTTGTCTTGGTCCGGGGCGACTATGACGGTGAGGCCCTCGCGCTCGGGTGCGACGATGACGTCGCGGCGGCGCGGCCCGACGTCGTCCGCGTCCATCTTGGTTTCACCTCGCCATGTTGTTTCGGTGTGTTGCTCGCACTTTGCACTCGCGTATGACTCGTGTTCGGCAGGATGGTTTCGGGGGATGTCGCGGAACTCGCGCGGCGCGACCTACCGCGGTGGCGGCTGAACGGCGTCTGAAGGATTCCACCCCTCCCCTCGCCCGCGAATCGTGCGCCACACTGAATATTATATTTCCTTTGGGGCGGCAGCACTGCGTATCCGAAAATTTTCGTATTCCTTTAACAAATAAATTTTATTATATAACTAGTATAACGGCAACACGAAGCAACAATTTCCTCCATTTAGATAACCCTTATTAAAGTAACCTTCATTTCTCACCAATCTAATACATTTAGAAAAGATGATTTTTTCATTAATTAAAAATATATTCAACCATACATGTTCACTACATCTATCTGGGACAACAAGTGTCTATAGATGGATTTATATATGATGAAATTGTTCGCAGAGTAAAGCTAGGCTGGAGTGCTGTGGCCTGAATAGTGTCTTCAAAAGTAACCTTCCACTGTGCCTAAAGCGCAAAGTGTTCAAACCAGTGTGTGCTTCTCGTTATCACATTTGCGTGTGAAACATGGACCCTAAGTAAAAGAGAGATCCAGAAACTTAGTATAGCACAACGTGGTATGGAGGGGTGCATACTGGGCATAACGCGAAAGGACAGAAAGAGGAATAAGTGGGTAAGGAAGCAGACAAAGGTTTGTGATGTGATAGAGTTCAGAGTTTTAGAGGCATTTAAAGGCTCAAATACAGATGGGCTGGACACATAGCTCGAAGAAGAGACAATCGTTGGACAAATTTAGTCATCCGGCGGTATCCAAAAAGAACAAAACGTCCGCAAGGTAGAACTAGAGGCCGCTGGATCAATGAAATGATAAAGTTCTGCGGAAGTACGTGGCAACGCAATGCACAGGACCGAGAGAAGTGAAAGAGGCCTTCATCCAGCAGTGGATAGATTCAGGCTACTGATGATGATGATGATGACATGTTAAAATGATTTCTAATACTTTTTCAGAAAATAACAATTTCCAAACATTCTACGGGTATGAATTATTTAATTTTTGGTTAGAATACTTTTAAAAAAGTAATAACAAGGTACAAACTATGCTGTATACCCAATACTGTATTGAATTCATGATTCACCATTAAAAAAAATATTTTTATAAATGCGTAGATTCTTTGTTTTGCATGTCCAGCCACGTCGTATCTACTTTCTATCAGAAAGCATTATATCCAGATTGGGTTTTTATACCAACCCTCAATGTAAAATACCATTTAAAGTAAATTCATGTATGGCACTTTCCACATAATACGTCGCTTTAAATGGTATTTTAAGTATATGTGTGCTGATGGATACTCGATCTGGTTGTAATCTAGCTGATGTGGAAATTTGAAATATGCATCGCCCATATTTAGACAATATTATGTTGTGAATTTTGGGTATACATAAAACTAGAGCTTTTGCCAATGGTTTGATTTTTTGAAAATTAGAATGTATAATTTCTAGATGAAAAGAGTATAATGTTAAACTGAAAAGGGCATTATTAATTCGACACAGGGGGGGGCATCGACATTTTAATTAAACAAATTTAATTAGAACAATTTAAATTCTACGAGCATGAAACGATTTTAAACCGAGTTTATGACCTCTTAGTCAGTGTTGTATCAGTGGGGACAGGTTTCAAACAAACGTATGTACAAACATCAAACATCAGCAAACAGTCCATAACAATACCAAAATACTATAGAAATAGTCTTTAAATAATTACAAGAAATGAAAATATAAATAATATTAAATTCTACAGAATTTAAAAAACAGGTTTTGTCGATAGCTATTTCGGTTGTAACACCATTATGAAGACTATTCAAATACGCCGTTTGCCTTTGCTTTTGTGTATTTCCACCAAAATTTACACAAATAACAATATTAAATGATTAATTACAACGTTTTTCTTAGGTCGTATTCTTATTTTTCCGGTGGTTGTTTGTCCGGTACAAATCTTGCAATCGATTATTAACTAACTTCCCGACTAACTAGACATTTGAAACATTTGAAACACGATGCCAATGCATTTTTTAATACTTTTACCCATCTTTAAGTATAATTGAATTCATTTTTAGTTAATTTTGTTTTGTATGAAAAGTTATTTCGATACCATTATTGGTTGCTAGGGAGTCCTAGCAACTAAATTATTAAATAATATATACGTTCGTTACTATGGAAATCAATATGAAATGACATTTCATTATTCAGTATTTCTATCAAGTACAAATTTTTTTGATCGTTTAAGCTAGTCAAGTCAAGTTTATATGATTTAACAGAAAATTTAAAAATGTTGTGTATAATTAGTTCTTTTTATATTGTAATTATTTTTGATTCATTTATACGGACATAATAATAATTATAAAATAATATGATATTAATGCATTTACTGCTGACCAGTTAATTACTGTTTAATTACCATATTTAAATGTCATGGTGTTTATATCTAACGGCCAACTACTGCAAACGCGCCAGTCGCGTTGTTAGCACTAATTAATCTTACTATGTACATCTAAGAAGATATTTAATGAATTTATATTGCATAATCACCATAATAATTAGGGGTAAATTGAGGTATTCCATACAAAATTCAAAAATGGTTTTATTTGGCTGACAGAAAAGTGAGATATCCTAATAATAACATTAATTTAAAAAAAAAATGCTAAAGATATGTCTATTCCACAACAATATAATATGTATTGATAGTACTAGTAGGATAGTAACACACATATCTCTACATTTTTCAGGTCTGGAATAGGTCTATTCACCATGCATGCGACGCTGTATTCTCATTCATTCGGTAAGTAAAAATGATACTTTATTTGGTAGCCTATTTCAGATGTAATATGTTGGTTTTTGAATCGAGATACTTTTGATAGCAATGTTACATTAGTAATCTTACAGGTTTATTACAATTGACATGTTTGATTAGTTTCTAGTTGGTAAGTAATGCTTAATAATGTAAAATATTTCATTTATTTGGACAAACCACGATTATTATTCACCCCTCTTTAGTATGGTAGTAAAATGGCCTCTTCCACATCCCGCGCTTAGTAATGTTGTCTGCGATCTGCGCATGCGTCGAATTTCGCTTCCATGTTTTGTCTCGCTCACTGGCGAATTTCCCAACGCCGGAAGAAGGGCCAGCCAAGCTGCCCGAATAATTTTCTTCGAATCCAAGTACTACATACCCAATATTAATAACCACCTATGATGTTTCGTGAGTATAGTAATATACATATTTGAAGGAATCTAAATAAAAGGAAACATACCTAAAATCTTAGATGAAAACATAGTGAACTTTAACCGGTTAAGCTACTGATAAAATTGATAGTCACGTGGTAACTACTTAATAACTACGCACTTGTTTTAAATTCTGTTCATTGTATAAGAAACAAAGTACTTTTCTACCATTCTCTCTCGCAGGTTGAACTATATGGGTCGCCACAGAGATGTGGTGAAGTGAACTCCTTTTTACGGATAATGGATATCAGCCGTTCAGCCAAATAATTGATTTTTTTATTTAAATTAAACACAGATTTAAAAAAAAATGTAATGTTTACCAGAAACGCAGTCAAACCCATGGCTTCAGCGACGTGTACTCTATCAACCACGCCACCGTAGAGTATACGCCGAATAAAAGTAATGCTTAGAAAATTCATTAACCTCAATTTACCCTTTTTTCAATGAGTGTATCACAAAAACCTTCCGCCATGGTTTTCACTTCTACCAATCCTGCGCTGCATGACGATGATTACCGATCTATAATAGGTATCACATTACTTCACGATTCACCCTTAGAGCACAGGACAAGTGCGAGTTTCTCACTTTTCACGGTTCTGTGGATATTTTCATGTGAACCTTGCAGCGCGTAGATTGTTGCAGGGTGACGGATGATAATATGCCATTAGAACGTAATCCGTAGGATTGTGCTATAAATGTGCGCAATATCGCAGTATCAACTAAACGTACAAGTTCAGAATTTATGTTCCAGCCTCCATATTCTTAGAGATTTATTAACAATATACATACTCACTAATTCGAGTGATCGTGACGCGGCCGTACCAGCGTACCCCTAAGATTTGGTGGAGACATCATTATCTCAATAGTTTAAACTATCTTTTTATCTCGTTTAATTGTATTGTTAGTAGGCAACCTAGAAGCCTTTTACGTAATATAATTGAAATCATCTCCATTATAAAAAAAACGTTGAGTTTATATATTGCTTGTCGTTTTTACGATATGTCCTACTTATATCCACTTAAATTAATCAATTTTTTCTAGTATCCATCTTCAGCTAATCATTAAGTTGGTTTTCTTTTCCTTTTAATTAACAATTTTTTGTATTCAATGAATAGGTAATTCACAAGATTTAAGAATGTAACATTCTAATTATTGAACATATATAATTTTGAAAACACTTCTGAGAAAATATAATTATTATAACCAATAGAAATTTGGAATGGAAAACGCTTCAGAGAGTATTAAAAGCCATTAGTTTAGTAAATTTGTTGCAATTAAGTATGACACCTTTATCACAGTGGTATATGTGCATGGGCGTGATGCCCGAGAGATACTCCATCTAACTTTTTTCAAAAAGATTTTTTCTATTGGTTATAATATATTTTCTCAGAAATGTTTTCAAAACTATGTTTATCCTATTAAGTCCAAGGAAACGCAACCATGGATAGTAATATGGCTCTAGTTGAAGTTTATAATATAGGACATAGTTTCGTTGATCAAGAAAGGAGGATCGATAGTTATTTTTTCAAGGTCAAAGGAATGCAACTATTAAATGAGTTTCATTTAGATTTTAGATGTTTCATGTGAAACCTATTCATTAAATATATTTTATTCTATATCCCATCTCTTTATTTTGTTTGTATCAATGATAATAATAATTTAGAAACCAAGATATATGTTCATGTTTAATTCTTCGTTTCGGAACATATATAATAATTAAGGATGGTATTTTAAACTAAGTACATTTACTTCATTTCCTACTGACCATAGAGCAAGCATACAGTCCTGTCATTTCCATCGGTCCAGTGACTCTCAACATGTCAACTCTGCGACACGTAGACCTAACTTGTATCAACGTTGTATTATGTGGGATGGCAGGCTATGATGACGGAAGCCATTAGGTTGAAAAAACGCTAGCAAAACAATTCGTTTCGTTTTATATAAAATTTTCATTTTAGTATTTAGGCTAGCATTTTTCTATGAATAACATACACATAATATTATGTGGTATATCCACCCTTAATTATATTGCTTTCATGATATACGCAAGGATATAGTTTATACAGTATACATGTCCTTTTCACAAGACCATCGTAGTTGAATGCGTAAGGCACTGGGCTCCATGTTTGATTCGGCTACAATACATATTTGAATTATTATCAAGCCTCATCGTTTCTGTATTTGTTTTACTGCTACTAATATACTAGCATAATTTGGTCTCGTTGACTTTTGTTAAAAATAAAAAAATACACTTCAATGATACAATAATAAATGCGTAGGCACTCGTTTTTTGCTTTTTTTTCACTTCATCATGATTGTATTTAATTTGTAATTGCCAAACACCCACTCTTTCGTTCAAAATAATCGTCAATTACATATTTCTATAAATATTAAAAAAACTCATTCATTTCCATAATCGACCGAGCCAGCTTTCATATCAGAAAAAACAAAAAAAAGATGTACCTATAACATAGTTTAATGTCGATCAAAAATAGTATTACCGTAATTGTATTTGCACCTCCATGATGTGAATGTCTAAAACTTATAATTCGTAATGTTCCTTCATGTAAAAATCTATAATATTTTTTCTTTGAACTGATAAAACTGGTCATAATTATTGCAAGTTATTTAATTATAAAGATTAAGGTAAGGTACCTATTCTATCTAGGATCTACTAACTTTGTGTAATGTTTTATTTTAATTAATAACACTGTCTTTATATTAATTATTATAATAATATGTACAATAGCATTTATATTTTACTACCAAAAATTATATTTGGTCATTATGACAATATTTACTTAGGTCCTATATCTAAATATTATAAGTTATTTAAAAATTTGTCATCGAACTGTCATTTCCTATTTGTGACTGTAGCGCATTTTCGTATTTATTAAATAGGGTCGTAATAAATTTATCGTGACCGAATATATTTAAATGTAAATATTATAAACTAAGGGTAGAAATAGGGTGGAGTAGAATAATATCATAGTGGAGATTGGAGAATTTAATTATATTTTATTTACATTTCTTGCACAAGGTAAATTAATACACAAAAAATATGTATTTAAAATGTTTTATATATAGGTATATCAATGAAGAGCTTAAAAATACAAAGTATACAAATCTCGCCATAGAAACGGTTATCTCACCCTCAATTGCATGGTGTTACCTTTCAGCAATAAACTGTATTATTCCATATATTATATTTTTGTGTGAATGCAATTTTATTTTAAAAATTTGCAGTTCTCTGTAGTGGATAAATTGTGCTGTCAAATTAGTCAACAGGTGCTACTGTAAATTTATAATAATATTAAATATTAAACGTCATCGATTAACAAAGTAATAGGGGTTGCCATCATGCATTAAAGGGTTATTGATATGTGAATATTTTTTATATTATTCTTTAATGTACATGTAGGTACCCAATATGTGAATGTATCTCATGGCGTAACGATCGTTAAAAGTGTGCGGCGAGTATATCAGAATAACTTTTTGATGCATGATTTGGCTTGTACTTGATTTAAATTAAGTAGTATACATTATATTTATTTTATTGTCGGTTGTACACTTAAATTGACTACGATATAACATAACGAACACCATTGACATATTCCACTTAATGTGAGGTGAGTTTAGTTGAACGTTGTTCTATGATTTTTTTAAAAGCTCACTCGGTAGACAGCAGGCTGTTTTCACTTTTTACTATACTTTGATAACTGTGATGCATAACTACTGATTTATCTCATGTTAACATTAATAAAAATGTATTTTGGAAAGATATACTGTATTGATAATATTATGAATAATAACAATAAAAATAATACAGCAATATAACAATCAGTACATACCTAATAGTGTAAAATTGATATAAAAAATATTTATAACATTCTAAATATTCTTGATGTCTCCAAGTAGGTATAAGAATATCTCTCGAGTCACCTGTATACCTCAAGAGTATCCAAAACTGCGACTGTATTATCTCTTTAGATTTCTATGATTATTCGATGTCTCAGGTACTCAGATGATCACCACTCACCTGTTCTGCCAGTCAAGCGAAGACCGATCTCAGTCACCGTTTTCAAATCAGAGGTCCCCAGGGTTAAAATATATTTTTATATATATTATATTAATAACCATGTCCTTGCTTTTTCGTACAAGGTGGTTGTTAGTAATTTTGAACAATCACAAATACCCACGTTTTGAGAAAATCATATAAGCACCTATATTGTGTGCTCACCGAGGATCGAACCCAGAGCTGCCGGATGGAAGGCCAGCGTTTTACGCACTGCACCACAAGAGCTGCCAAGGTTAAAATATTTTGAAACAATTTATGTTTAATATTCAATTAAATTGACAATATACCTACGATTTAAACAAAAAAAACAATCTTCTAATAATGCAGTAGTTTTCAAATCCCTCATCTGCTTTAATCAGATAACTAAATAGTTTTGCAAATAAAGGTTATCTCTTTTAATTCTACGTTACTGATTCTCTTTCATATATACACAAAGCTAAAGGACAGTAAGTTAATACACTGAGTTATCAGATGAATTTGTTTATAATATTGCGATAACTATTTAAAATAAATAATATGTTATGAAATGACGTTAGTAGTGTTACTGCTCCCCAGTTTTCATCTACGAATGATAATATGACGCGAATATCACAAGGGGAGAGAATTTAGCTGTGACGTACATCAGGGAGTTTTCGGGTGGCTTTTAGGGGTGTCAATTAACTTTTACGTGGCCATTACCTCTAATAATAATTCTTTCATAGTAATAAAAACTCATCATGTTAATATTTTTAAACAGACCAGATTCGTAATGTAGTTTTAACTATATAAGGCAAGATTATTATATTAAGTTTATGTCTATGTAATTAGGGACATTTTTTGTTAATAACTAACTATTTTTCGTCACTGTGTAGCCGTTAAACTAATAGTTAAATATGGGTATAAAACCTGGAACCAGACGGAGAATCAATAAAAGGTTACCCATGAATGTCAAAATAAACGTTCTCTGAAGAATAATGGAAAACTAAAAGTATCGTGTGTAATAATGCCAACTTTTTCTAAAAAATTTGTATCTTGTAGATATAAAAATAATCATATTGTTAGATGCAATACATTTAGTATTCTCTATAAGTTTCTACGACCCCTGAGTTTCCCACGGAGGAAGTTAGTGGACATTATCAAGAGGGATACGTAACAGAGAAACTTATTAATAACAACTGAAGAGAGAGAGTTCAAATGAAGATATCTGCGCATATTATATTCTATACACAAGGCAGCCATCGGTGGCTATCGAGGGTAGTTTATCATATTTAGATATTGAGACGGTTAATTGTTACAATAAGTTACCCATCTGAACTTTCAAAAAGTGCTATGTTTTGACAGCAACTTTCTTAGCTGTGTTAACTTTTAGACAGTTTTGACAGTTTAGACGGCTAACTTTTTGTAACAATTATAATACCTCAATACATAAATATGATAAACTGCCCTCGATAGCCGCCAATAGCAGCCTTGTGTATAGAATAGATGCGCTAGAGGATGGTTATGCAATCGGCCGTAGAACTGAATGGACTGTAATACCATATTATGTAAGTACCTACTTAAATTAATTGATCTGTCTCATTCATATTATTTTGAAAATCTTCACCATAATATCATTATAATATTCGACGAATCAAATATTTGAACATACAACTCTACGCTCGAGAGCTAATCTTTAATATAGCGTCATTAACCTGATTAACCTGATTTACACAATTTATTTTATTAAATATTAATACTTTTCTATGAGTACGCAGGAGATCAAATCTTTATACTCCTCCGTGATTGTTCAATTGAATAATTATTGTTTGATGTTTACTCAATTACTCAAGTTCGTTGGTTTTGGTATAAGTACATAATATTATAATAACAAATTGCAGATATCATGAATATTGTATATTATATTTCGCAACCCTATTTGAAATGTACGCAGGGTGCACGGCGCTGTGTGTACCGAGGCTCCCTTAAATAAAGGTCACAGGGGGTTGTGGGGTGGTCTTCGATCGCGCAGTGCGAATCGAAGTTTCGATTTACCAACGAGCATTATTTGTAAGGTTCAACTAGATGTCGAGTATACGAACTATATCTACGTATATTTTTAGAGATTATGCAATATTAGTTACCTATGACAGTTCAGTTATGATAGTATAAACATGTTACATGCACCTTACATCATAAAATTATAATATAACATATTATAACGGTATTATTAAATTATTACTCTTTTGTAACATTAATTTAAATAAACATAACTTTATTCTAAAACTTTCTAGACATAATAAAGACAATGTTTTTTTCCGAAACGAATAATAAGTCTTACTTGTTTCAGATAGTTTTGCTAACTAATAATAAACTACAGAATACAGGTGGCAGGTCCACCTGTCACCATTATTATCGATGCTCTCAGTTATACTATTTAGCTAACAGTAAGATCATAAGGAAAGCAATATATGGTAACAATATTCATAGCTAAAGAATGCGTTGATTTCAATACAAATATATATTGGTAGGTATCTATTTAGATAAAGCTGGTGTATTTTACATGAGTTTCCTGACTTTTATATCTTTCTTATCATAACTTCTACTTCTTTCATAGAATCTCAACCCACACTAAAAGTGTGTGGGGCGAAATACATATACTTGACTAACCGATTAAGTGTACCGCGCATGGGAGGGATGCAAAGTGGATTTTCTATTTATGCGATCATGCAACAAAGACGCGCAATCTATTGCATGCAAATTTACGTGCATCAGAGAAAGATAGTTAATGGCCTACATATTGATAGACAGACAAATACTTAATACATACATAATTCATTTTTTTAGCTTAATTGCTTCCAAATACATAGTTAATATTATCATTTTAGTCCTGACATATACATTTTTCAGCTCCCCTATTCCTTCCGGTATGGAGATGCTTTCATTCATGAGAACCACATATCTTTGATATGATCTACCCTTCTTACCATTAGACTACAGCGAGTGAATTCGTTTGTTCGTGATTTCCAATCCAGTTTATTATATCTGATCCGGCATCGTTGCTGTGTTCTGCCCGTGTCTGTTTCAACCAATAAATCCTCTTCAGAATTTCAGCATCTTTTATTTTGCCAAGAATCTACTATCTGGGTGTCTTATCCCTTAAAGTAATGCTGAGCATGGAGCACTCAGGGATCTCTAGAGTATTTGGACTTTATGGTAGGATTACTTAATAAAGTTGGTGTTTCCCACTGCGTACGTTTGGGTAGTAGACAGGGTGCACTGATTAATGACCTTTCCTTTAGGGAGTTGGGAATACGCCTTTTTTAAATTCTTGAAAGTAAGTCATCAAAGATTTATTCAGAATTTTATCTATATTTTGGTTATTTTTGCTGGTGGTTTATAGCATAGATAGTTATAGCTGTTGAATTATCCAACTTGTTGTTATAGTGCCGTACCAAAGCACTATAATTCTCCTCCATATCATATTATAAAATATAATATAACTTCCTCCAAATATTATTCTTTGTCCATTGAACTAATTTTCTATTTTTTTGTGCAAAGTTCTATTTTAGAAATCGCTAACTAATCAGTTTATAGAACTTTTCGGTTCGAATCCTGGGTCAAGCAAGAACACATATTGTTTTTCAATTTGTGTATGAGTCAGAGTATGGACCTAATAGGTTGAGCAAGTGGCTGACATCCATTTCTCGTAAAAACAAAATATGTTAATGCAAACCTCTACTCTGTGGAGGCCCATATGATCTTATTAGGATCGGACACGGACTTAAAAAAGGTACAAAAATAAGTTCGTCTAACTAGCGGGTTTTAGGGTGTATCTGTGGACGTTTAGTGTCCCTAATGTACTACTGTATGACGGTATATGTCCAGCGGTTATCCACTCGCCGAGAGACATTCCAGCCCATTGCCATTTCATTTGCTTGGCAACGCGTATTCTTCTCTGCTTCCTTATCCATTGGTGTTTTATGATCTTTCCGCGTTATGCTTAATATGAACTTTTCTTTTATATTTATATATATATTTTTTTGATTTTTGTCACTTTAAGAGTCCATGTTTTACACGCCCCTTTTAGTATTGGTAGCACGCTTTGGCTGAACACTTTACGCTTAACGCAATGCTTACGGGCCCTTTTAATTAATTTTGTAATTAACGTGTTAATTTGCATTTGAAAAGTAATTAGCAAAAACACAATTTTGTGCGGCCCGTAAGCTATGGGTTAAGACACGATGGAAGGTCATTTTTGAAGATACTATCCAGGCGTACGATTATATATTATTATCACTGATTATGGTGACACTTTAACAACAATATTAATTCATTCATTTGTATAATGACTATAGATATATTGAAAAGCATTATATGGAGGGGTTATCTCAAAATAGAATAGTTATAGCAAAAAATATAAATATATAATACTAAGTGCTTTAGCTTAACAGCACTATATTAATTAAGAGCTTTTTTAAAATGACTTGTCTTAATACATTGAAAGCTAATATGACATATTAGCTTTCATCCATTCATACATTATTAGCTATACATTGTATAAGTATAACGATGTTAAAGCAGTAGGTATTTACATCAACATTTACAAAAAATATTTAGCATAATATATATAACAAAAACTAAGTGTATATTACAATATATTAATTACTGAGTTAATTTTTTAAATCTCTCGCACTTTTAAATCGCAAAGGATTTAATTATTGTTCTTAATATGAAAAACATATTTTTTTTTGTTCGGCAAAAATCTTGTCACGGGTGTCAACGAACTATCGCAAGTGGCCAGGTGTCATGCATTTTTTTTTCATTAACGTGAGGGGGATACTGTGTCATACCCATTTAGTACAATGTTTGCCGGAGTGTTAGGTAGGTACCTACTACCCACAAACATATACTGGCCCCACCAGTGCAATAATTTTATTGTTCGTAATCGTAAAGCTAACAGTAAATAATACAATTTTGAATGACAACATCCCCAAGCGTATTGTTACTAGCCACTGATGAATTTCGGTTATTTTATCGAAAATGACACCAATCTTTGAAAAGTTATATTTTATTTGTTTCACAATGAAATTAATTATTTTCGATAAGATTAGGTCTGAGAAGATTTATTACAGCTTATTTGAGGTACCCGTATCATATTTCACCGTGAACTGTCATACCGGAAAGAGATGGCCTCATAGCATTACGATAATTAATTAATATAGATGTTCGTGTATAATTATTGCAAACAGTAAGTTTCCAATTTTACTAGACTCAATAAGAATATTAATTTGATGTTTACGAGCACTTACTACAACTCTGATACCTAACATATGTACATTTGAATCATTCAAAATTTTATATCAATATTTACGATATGTTTGCATTTTTCTATTGGATTTTATTACGTATTTTTAAGTGTTTTATTTACACTTGAATTAATCAATTCCGACGTTATATGGCCATCAGTTTTCGATACAACATCTCACGGTGAGCTGTAATACGTACAATTTTACGGACACGATTAAATATTAATAGGTTAATGGGTCAATAACGGGTAATATAACGGGTCTTAACGTACAAAAACGTCCATATGCACCATACCATCTTACCTTTGCCATTACCATTGAATTAATTTCAAGCCCGAATAAGGTATTAATTATCCTATTCAAATAGGTACATAAAATATCCATTTCGCTTTTGATTTTCAATTTGATTTGAGTTCCTCAATTTTGATTCACATAAAACATACAAAACTAGACATACAACATCTTTTCACTAACCCATCGATATTTTATTGTTTGTATCACGCACAGATCCTCAAACTGCATACAACGTAGACCTTCAACTCATCCAAAGCTTTTGTTTTTATACATATGTACATACAATATACATTCACATTTTTATATTGTGTCGTCAAAAACGAATCTATTGTCACCAAGTGTTGCCACTTGTCTTCCGGCTCTCCTGTTTCCTTCCTTTTATGTCTCTTGTGATTCTCCCTCTAGTTTTACACGGGAAAACAGCGTTTCCGTGCGTTTTAGCAGCCTATGGCTTATTGTTTATTTTTTGTATCAAACTTAATAATATCTACAAACCTAGAACAAATATATTATTTTATACAAATTTTTACTAAATACAATAAAATTAAACCCATCTACTTTGAAGGTTTATAATATAGCTCGTGATAGAGTATACATTTTTTTCGTAACATATAAGAAACATACATCTTAACAATCTTAACGCTGGTACAGACCTACAAACTTATCTGAAGAATGGGATGGGGGAGCCACTGTCGAAAACTATCCAATCAAGACTCGTAACTGGACAAAATCTGACATTCGAATGTAATTTTCATAATGGCGTCCTATGGTAGTTCGTAGTTCCATTTTTCACCATTCTACAGATAAGTTTGTAGGTACAGACCTACCTTTGTTCAAAATTCGAAAAAGAACTTCGCAAATATTAACAAAATTTTAAATAGCAGTTGCATATCGTTTGGATTTTTAAAATCACGACTAGTGAATAAATACATCGTAAATTGAACTGTATATTATTATATAGGTGCCCGAATTACGATGGTGGTGGACTAGGCGATGCGCGGAATATAATTTGTCATAAAAATTCAACATGCGTCCTTTTTATGTTATGTTTATTATTATATTCGTAATAATAATAGTATATTCATTGACATGTTTTCTTTTTCAAGTACATGCGGAACGTTTTTTATTCATCTTTACACGATTTAAGAATATATTCCTCCAACGCCATTACAAAACAAATTGACGTGCAAACAGGTAGACTATCGCTCTCCGAATGGCAACGCGGCCGAAATTTCGTTCCACATACAGTTGCAAATTATTTGCCGTTTCTTTTATGTACGCTCTTTATTAATGAATTGTCCACGTATTACACCGACAAATTTGTGGGTTCGATCTGTGTAAATTTGTCTAATATGTATGTATGTATCTGACGTATTAATAATGTTTTTAATATAATAAATAAATATACTACATTTTTAAATATTGCGTAGGTACTATGTATAAGTATAAATGAAACACAGTTCTGTATGCTCTTTAATTTTATTCATTCTGTAACACTTAAGATAAATTGGGTTCCATAGTACCTTGTGATAAAAGTTTGATAAACCCTGATAGATACATCTGATTTGCAAATAACGCAAGTGAAGATTCCTTTTTAATTTAAATATTTAGCGAATGGGTATTCCCATACCAACAATCAATACGAATAGTATCGATTTTACCTACATTATTATACCTGTACAATCAATAACGATAATGTCATATCATAGTATACTATGACGATACTAACGGCATACTTATTTACTATTATTTTATGATAGTTTTACTTTTACTACACTGACGTCTCTAGGCTATGTGCTGCCCATAAGCATACTTAAGATGCCACGCTCTTCCAATTTTAGCCTCAAGTGTAATGCAGACTCATCTATCTTCACCTATCTTCTTTTATGGTTTTTTTCGGTTACATATCTAAAATAGACAAAATCGATAATCTTAAAAAATATGGTATACATATTGTCAACCACAAAGTCTATGTACCCTTAAAAGTTGTTTTGTTCCTTCATATTTCGCCCTTAAGTAGTGCATAACCTGTCTGCTTTTACTGGACGTCTCGAAGAAGATGCTAGACAAATAAAATAATATAATCGTCGAGTGGTATCCAAAAGGTAGAAATTATTAACACTTGGTTGTGGCAGCCATACTTTAATAACTTAAAAGTAGAACAACGTGGTATGAAAAAGTGCTTGATGGTCGTAATGAGTAAAATTGTAGTGTGGTCATCATTAATAAAGCAGTAGATTTCCCTTGGCTGATAATAATTCATTTTACTATTATCATCCAGTGAAGGATGGAGGTAGGCTGTTAAATTCTGACATAAATAGTGCACACTAGACATTGTCAGTTATACCTGTTTGTTTTCATTGAAGTAAGGCTACAATTTGCAGATAGTGTTAAGTAGTTTTTAAAATTCCATAAAACCCTGCGAAAACCACACCGTAATAGATAATAGTCAAAAAATATAAGTCTATTTTATAGATAAAATAATTTTTAATCTATTATAGTTTGACTTAGACAGGGCTTAATGAATTTTAAAAAACAAACCAACACCATGCATAATTAATAGTAGTCTTAGTTCAACGAAAACAAATAAGTTTGAATGAAAAAGTGTTCAATATTTTGTCTGATCGCCCATAGCATACCAAAACTATTATGGTTTGGCTTAGGCAGGGTTTACTTGATTTTTTCTTAAATCCCTGATCGACGATATACATATTGTTTACCTTGTGACATCATACTTTCTCTGACCCCCCCTCCCCCTACGTTATCATCATATTACATAATATATAAGACCTCCTCCCCTCTATAAATAGCGTGACGTCATATATGGATGGACCCTTATCTTAAAACTTCTCAAAGTATTGCGTTTAAATTTTAAAGTAGCCTGTCACGTGTTCTATTCGTTTTGATTTAAAATCAGTAGATTCATTTAATATATTCATTTCAATTTTACATATTGTGGACATTACAAATTATAAGTTTAAGACGTTCACAACATGACATGGAACAATATTATAAAGAAGAAAGAAAAAGAAAAGTAATAAAAGGGATAACAATGAAAATATAAAAAGAGAACATGATATTATAAACATACAAACGCAATGAAAATACAATTATACATCTATAGTAGTTCAAAAAAGTACACCGAGTTTGCTAAGGAGACCCTATTTTAAGAATTTATAAAATAACGTCCACCTAAACTCACCCTCACGCAAGTGGAATATATCAACACCCGACGCAATTTGGTTGAACATAGTTATCGTCCTCCCAATTGGCATTACCGGTGGCAGGTTGGTTCTGCACCTTGGGAGAATAAACAACTGATGCTCCCTATTTCTAAGATAGTTATCAGGGACACACAGGTCAACACTGCCAATTTATGATAATTATGATGTTTTCACATATACTTCACCTAATTTGAATATGACGTGTCGCATTACATCAAAATATATCAATCAATCAATAACTAATTCCCTCGTTGATAATGCACACTGTACAGAGTTCTTTGCAATGGCAAGTACATTTTCATTGTATTTAAAAACTCGTGAACAAAATCGTTACTTCGATTTTACCATCGGCCACTCGATAATTCCCCCAATGTTGTTTCACCCCTTTCCGTTGCCATGGATACGGTCGATTCTTTATCCTTTTCGCTCTTCACACATTCTGCATGCGATAGAATGAAAGAAATGGTGCATTCGCGTAAAATCGATATTCCACATCGATGACGGTGTAGTTTTGGCTGTGTGAATAATCATTTGAGTGTGTGCGTGCGTTCACACAGCGATCCTAGCGGTGTAAACTCGATACTATCGGAAACAGATATTCATGATTAGCCACCCACTTTATCTGTCATATAATTAGGTAGATTTCGATTATTCTTTCAGTTATTTTAAGCATGGTATCTAAATAATCGAAATATTATGACAAGCATGTGCCCAATAAATTATTAGTTAATCGATTTTAAAGAACTTAAGTGACCTGAAGTAATCAATTATTACATAAATAACGTCACAAATAGAATGAAAAAGCAAGCAAAATATTGTAAGTACATATTATTCACTAAACTACCATTGAGCAATACCTACAATCTACGTCATATTAATGTAAAATAATGGCTTGTTGGATTCTTATAAGATTCTGGTTTGATAAAGTTGAATGCTATCTTTTACTATAATAATTAATACTATCCCTAACCACATAGTTATAAATGGGTGGTTCACAATAATTATAGATCAAGTCCATCAAAATGGAAGATATTTGGACATAAAGTTAAAACTCCTTTTGTAAAATTCAGGAATGTTTTCACTGTTTATACTTAAGTACTATATTTTGATAGTACATGGATCAATTTAAATAAATAGTCGAAGCATAAAGTATAGGGCTTTATTAACACAATCACTGCTGACCTTTTAATTACCTTTTAATAATTACCAAATTTAAATATCACGTTAATTATATCTAATGGCCAAGTACTCCAAACGCGCCAGTCGCGCGGCTAGCCGCATATCGTTTTGTGTATGCCGGCTAGCCGCAGCGGCCTGCCGCAAGTGCGTATGGGCGCTTAGCACTAAATAAGTTTATTGGGAAATTAATGTTAGCAAATACCTCTTTATACTGCTGGAGGAACTGTCAAAATGGACATGATTCACATTCAATTCGATGTATTATCAATACTAGTATTGCCATTTATGCGGAAAATTGTAGAGCTACGATTGTGATATCAACACACAATGTAGAAATCTGTTTTATCTAGCCACTCAAATAAAAAAAAATCGAATTTTATGAAAATTGGACTTGATCCATAATTATTGTGAACCACCCTAATATCAAAACGACATATTCGGCGCCATTTTATAATATGAAATTTTTCTATACTATTAGGTTTGAGGTATGACGTTGTGGTGTGGGATATCTATTATATTGTCAAAGCGTATAATATTTTATAAAAATCAATTTAAAAATCAATTCATTGTCATAATTTCTTATGTCACATGCCTACCTATTGTTATATTGTGCTGCATTGTCGAATCCATTGCCGCTGAAAAGCAATCGATAAGGGTCGCGAAAGAAAATTTCAAATTTGACTACATCGAACGATACTAATCTCTGCCTCTTTCACTCTCGTGTAGCTTTACATAATGCAAAAAAGAGAGTAACGTATTATCGAATCGATATCATATATCGATGACGCGAAAATGTAAAATGACTTATCTACTTTCTCCCGCAATCTTACGGCTTTTCCGGTTGATAGAAAGAGATAAATGTTATTAAATCGATACCGTACAGATATCGATAGTTGAAAACGTGATTTTTGAACACGTCTGATGGCAAGATTATGGAGTGAAATACATTTCCATACAATTTTATCAATACCACGGTAGGTACTATGAATAAATTATTGATTTATTAATAGATACCTACCTTAAGTACCTACAATAGATAAAAATCAATATAAACGTATTATCTTGTTAGTTTTAGTAGGTATCTAGGTACTTTCGTATTGCTGGTGAGAAAAAATTAGACAGAGAATACAATGTGATATTATCATTTATTTTTAAAGTTATGCGAACCAACAATATTGGAAAATACCTACCTAATACCATGATGCACAGGGTCATAACGATTTATATTTTGATTGTTTTGTATCAAATCATTAAAAACAGGAAACAGGTCGGATAGTTTGAACTCTACCACCTGACTTGGCTAAGCAGCCGCGTTATTAGACAATTTGCATAACTTTACTTATAGATGAATAAACAAATTACTTAATTAATTCTCTGTCAAATTAAAACTATATTTTTTTAGTTTTATATTATTGCTACTGTACAGCTAACCCGGAAGTAAAAAGTACAGAATGAAGAAATAAACTGAGTCGATTTGTATAGAGAATGGTTGGATCTAGGCACCCTCTTCCAGTGTCTTTAGGCGTATACTGCATTAGTATCACACCCAACTGATAGCTCCCGTGATCCCGCGCGATCGACAATGGTTGGATGTAGACGATCTCCACTACCCGCATCTCATTTCACCATTCCAGCGCTGCTATCTGATCATTGTATCTACTCCTGATGAATTTGCAAGTGTGTTATTTTCGAGTTGTATAGTATTATTATTATCTTTTAACTCTGGAACCTCTGACGATTTTACTAGTCTATAAGCTGACCGAGATTCATCAATATTGGTCCAGTAGTTTTTGAGGTAAAACAGAACAAACAGACAGTCAAAAATGAAAAAAAATATTAATAAAAAAAACTATATTTTGTTCTAGTTAACCCACTTTTAAATATGCAAATATTTCTAAACCACAGACACACTTCAATTTTATTATTAGGTAAATATATGGATGACGGTAGGTAAGTATGTACTTATATTTTAACATTTGCATTTTTTCGAAGTAACCACATAGGTATATATTTATTTTAGAAAGTAGAAGGTACTGTCTGGTTACAAGTTTAGCTGTTTATGTTTCTTGTAATCGAGTTTGGTGGATAGAATAAAAAATAAAACTACATCTTTCATCGTTTTGAATATTATTTATGGGCAAAATAATAAATACATTGTAATAAATAAATAATTTAACAATAACATAATAAGAATAATGATCGTTGTATTAGAGTCACTTTTGACAAAAATACACACAAATATAGTATTGTATTGCAAGGTTGCTTAAAAATGAAAATAGTACAATATTAAATAATTAATAATAACAGTTATATTACTTTAATATTACATCATAACATATAGATAACAAAACAAAATAACTATAATATTAATATTATAATTCTGCTAAGATGATTAAATTCATTTATAAAAGAAATAATACAATTTAAATAGTAAGTAGGTACTAATAATCCTCTTCACACGTTTTCGAATTTCATTGCTTTACGTAAGAGAAATACCTATTCATAAAGAATAATTATTGTAATTGTTTTTTTGTGTTGTTCATTGGCAATGAACGGTATTATCGTAAAAACTATTTTCGTCTTCCAACATTGAAACCAAAGCATTTTGTAAAGAAATACTGGGACAAATAATATTTTTATAAGGTTTTATTATCTTTGCAGGTACAATAAAATAAAGTTTAAATAAAAAATAATTATGACAGGTTGCATAAAATGACTGTGACGGGTACAACTAGTAGGAAGAATATAAAAAAATCATTATATCCTTCGATGAATAATTGCGAGAAAGAAATATAAACAATTTGAGAATAATAGGAAATTATTGTTTCGCTAGATAAATCAAATGCTATAATATTATGATAGGCACCCATTGCAATAAGTACAAAGAAAACGCTGAAGATTTTATTAAATTCAGAGCTAATAATTAAACATTTTTCCGTATTAAAAATCACATTTTATACATAATTGACTCTTGCTTGAACTATGTTTAATAGTGTTATAAAATAAAAACAATAAAGCACCATATTTCATTGAGATATTCTGCATTACTGACATCTAACATTTTAGAATATTGGCTTGCTTAAATAAAGCTATGGTTTTCTACCGATAGGTAATGGCTATTTGTTACGTAAATAACCTTCTCCAGTGAAAATAAATAAAATAAAACTTATTATTTGAAATTCACTGGATTTTTTTTTCAAAAATAACTATTTTGACTGTCAAACTGCCAAAATAAATTCAACAGTTATTTTTTATAAGCAAACTATTTTTTACAAAAATCTTTATTATAATTTAAAAAATAAAGGATACATGTATATAGGCATGAACACCTCTTAAATATTTCAAATTGAAAATTTTTTTTTAATGTTAGAGGAGAAAATTTTGAATGAAATAAATGTATAATTAATAATATTACATTATAATATAATATTTGAGCAAAATTCTTAATTTGACTGTACTAGTTACATACATCTCATTAAATACATCTTCAAAAAAGATTTATCGGTTAAACCCCAGAATCCTTTTTCCATCGCTATTATTTTATAGTTACAAAATATTCCAAATAAAAAAATAATAACATAAATACACATTAAAATAAGTCAACATTATAGCATTATTAATAATTATGTCCAAATAATAATAAATAGTCTTGATCTAATCAAGGTAAACATACAGTAAATATTTAAATTAATATAATATTAGAATTCAATTAGAATTAGAACATAAACATTGAAGAACACAATATAGTACAAAAAATAGTGCCATCTGTGTTTTACCAGTGGCAACAAACAAGTGAATTGTTTGAATATTGCATAAATTAAGTTATTTTTATTTTATTTCTATTTATTGACTGTATTCCATTAAATACAAAGTGGTGTTCTCAAAAGAGAATTAAAATAATATACTGCAATGATAACATAACATGTTTGACACCCGTCGACAAATGTAATACACAAAATTTAAGAAACTTTACAAGTAGTAATACAATTTTGTGAAACAAGAAAAAGAAATTATACAACTTCTTTTAAATTTATAATACAAAATAATATTTTCATAAACAACTTTAAAAATCTTGTTTTCATTTGCAAGAAAGAGGTTATTTCAACATCACAATAAACTGTTTATTATTTCTGAAATTCATAAAACAAATTAAAAATAAAGCGCAGTTTCTTAATTTATTAAAAAAAACTGAATGTTGTATTTATCAAGTCTGTCTAATTATTATTAGGGCAATACATTTTTAGTAATCAGTTACTCTCCGAGCCGAATTAAAAATATATATGTTTCTTTAGTCGCTTCCTAACGTATGAGCATTAAATATTATAACTACATAATATTATTATTTCCGTTCTTAAACAACAAAAGGATTCGAAAGTGGGGATAGGCACAAACAAGAAATATATTATTATTCCCACCAAAAAGTATATTTACAATTTATTCCGTCAATTGGATAGAAAATTCAAAAGATTGTTATAGTGACATCTATGTTCATCGTTAATGCTTATCTCCCACTTCGAAATTAAGGCTTAAATGTTAATTCCTTTCGTTATTTTAAAACTGTTAGTTAATACCTTTTTTATATTAGTCATGGGTCTTTCTATTACTTTACGTATTTTCATCACCTACTCAAACTTAACGAAAAAGACGGACCAATTTTGGTAAATCTATTAAGTATTAAAGATGTAAGGTTTTGTATAAATATTTAGTATTAATGGTATTCATAAACTGTTTACTAGGTTTAATATCTAGCATTTTCTATCTTGTTTAAACTACTTTAAATATTAGTTGTTTTATCTGCTGAAAATTAATCACAAACATTTTTAAAACTTACTATTTCATCAGCCACATATTTGACCTATGGGCTAGAATGCTGGGCCTCATCAAAAGAAGATAAATAGAGAGAATAGAAGAAAAATAAATAAATTGAAATTGAAAATTGCAATTAAATTGAAATTGAAGATGACAGAAAGCCATATATTAAGTTATGCGAAGAAGATGACAGATGGCGAAAAAGGTACAATTACAAAATATCCGCGCTTTATTATGATCCCTCATCGTATAACTAACTAGTGAATTTGCTCCTCTTCAATAGACCAGGAGGGATAAAGAGGGTTGGAGACTTAGACCACGGTGGTTGCACTATTTAGAAAAGGACACAGCGTCTCAGGGTTTAAGGCAGTTAAGATTTCTTGCAACAGAGGGAAATGGAAACGTTTCCTAGAGATGGCCAAGATCATTGGGTTGTATTATCAGTGATGATAATTTCATATCAAATTAATGAGTATTAATAAATGTATGTAATGCTAATATCAATATTATTTTGACTATTTCGTACATCTTAATTAATAAAATATGTAACTATTAAAAAAGTTTTTGTCCATCTCTAATTTTTTGTTAGCACCGTATTTGGCTAGTCTTAGTAATATTTTCTATTATGAAATGTTTGTTAAAACTACAGATTTATTAAAATGATATAAAGATACGTTTTTTAATACAATTGTGATTAATTTCCAGCAATTTTTTTGTGGAAAATAACTAGTTTTGAATATATTATATCAAATACTTCTGTGGCGTATTTAGATAGAAGATAATATTGGTGCATTCACAATGCACTTTCTACTACCTAGTTGGGTTAACATTCTGTTAGTCAACTGGTTAACGTTTATAGAAATGTAATTCTACAAAAGATTTGTGGCGATAAATAAGAAAATAATTATTATTGGCATATTATTATCGGTTATTTCTCTAGCTCAATTCTAAGTTTCAATTATTTTTCTAGCTTTGGAAGCAACTTGAATATGGAAAGCCTTAAATATTTTGTATCAGTTATTTTTCAAATTGACATTTTTGAAAATGGCACGAAATAAAACATATTACAGTTCATTGAAATTTATAAAATAGGTAATAATAAACTTGGCGCAGGTATTGAAGTTAGTGTATTCAAAGTATGCATTGGTATTGCAAAGTATTGAAGATAAATAATAGTTTTTGATATAATTAAATAATTGATTCTAATGGGAAGATCTAATAAACCAACGGATTACCAGACAAAGATGGTGAAAGGTCCTTTCATATCAAATGGTACATAACAACCTATTTTAAAACATTAATATATACATCTATGTAAGTTTGATGGCAAACTGGGTTCAACTCAAATACGAACCCGATGAATATTCATACAGATCACTCCAAATATAAAGTTGACGACTTTTAAATACCATCTTGTATATTAACAAAAGTGACCTAATCATATAAATAATAATAGGTACATTTGCATATAAATAGAAATGGTAACAATTTATTATCCGAGTGGTTCTTTTCATTTTGCCAAAATTTTGGTTATTGGATTTATACACCATTTGATATATTCCGATCTCAAAATGTTCAATTCACATCATTAATTTCACCAACCAGACAATATGTTCGGATGAATTGGTGGAACAATGTCGAAATCCCAATAATTAACAATGAAGTCTTCGGACGATTCGACAGAGTGTATTGGATACATAAAATCAATTAAATTTCATGACAATTTTCATGTAGGTATATTTTACACATTGTTTAATTTTCAAAATAATTTAAATTGTTCAGCCAATATTTAATGATTTCTTAAAATCAGTCTTGCAAATAATTCAAATTTGAATCTTGTCCCAAACGGTGAAAATTATCACAGTATTTTTTACAGTAAAAATACATGTCACAAATAATTTCGAATTTTGAAAACATCATAGGTATGTACTTACCTAAATTTTGAATAAAGTCAAATAATTGGTTCTGTAAAATAATACGGAAAATAAAAACACAAAAAAAAACATTTTACCAATGAAATGACTTTCTAGTCGTGACTATTAATTATATATTGTCCTTACGAATAAAATCCTTCCAAATTTTCAATTGATACAAAATATTGTGAACAATAGTATTTTTAAACAAAGGTTTATTAAGACAAATGATAGATGTCACTAACTAAACTCACATTATGATTTGTCACATTTATCAGATCTCGGGTGTTTATGTCCAGTTCTTTAATTAAAACGTTGATAATGAGCAAAATCATTGCATTGTTTGCTCTCTCCCTGATAGAGCAATTTACATGATGTATTTTGTGACATGCTATCAATTGTTTAATAAGACTTCACTTTCATGGTTATAGATACATTATTAGCAATTTCCCGCCATTGCGTAAATCTAAGTAAAAAAATTGGCAGAATACTACTTTCTCATCAGATGAACCTTAAAACTAATTAGTAATTGTATAATAAGGTTATATATTGTTAATTTCTAAGGCACATTATGTTAGGCTCTTTTTACAAATATTTCATGAATATACTTAAGTAATCACTAAGTTTTATAATGTTTTCATAGTTATTATAATAATGCCAGCTATTTAGTAAGTGCTCAGACGTCTAAAAATATAGGTATCATGTATGTAGTATTGCCCAAGACTTAAGAGTATTTATTTATTTGTTTTATATTTCAATGTAACACTATTTTAGTTCAGTTTTAATAATTTATCAGTGGCTCAAATTAAAAAATCACCACCCCATTTTATTAGCATGCCCAAATACATCTTATTCATCTCGCAGAACAAAACACATTCGTAAGTAACCTGACCAATCTAACTGAAGCCTTCAGAGTATGGCAAGACTGAAAAGCTACATGAAATAGAACAGAGTTGCCTTTAATTTCAAGCCACATTGTATAGCTTGGCGCCAAAATTTTGTAACCCAATCATGTAGCTGTAAATATCAGACTACACTGGAAAAAGAGAGGTTTCATTAACATCTTTGGACTACAAACACTCTATAGATAAATATTTGATCGATATTTCATTCTAGAGGATAATTTAGAAGACGTTCAATATTTATTGACCAAAGTGAACATCATAAGTAAGACTTATGAGCTTAATATGATTTTACAAAAACCGTCTTTATATCGAAAGTAAACGAATGATCAAAACGAGGGCAAGCCAATAAAAAAGAGTACACCACGTAAAATACTTCGGTTATTGTTTACAAGAAGACTGAATACTGGACCATGCGATTGAGATAGCAAGAACCACATTTAAAAAAAATGAAACATCGTAATCTAGACATAAGTTTGGGCACTTGATGAAGAGCGATCAGATACAACATTGTATTTGTATTGGTTTACGGAGTCAAAACCTGGATGCCAAAGAAACGGACCATTGGACAATTGAAGACTTTCGCGATATAGTTGTATCGGCATACGTTTAAGATTTTATGATGTGATCACATTACCAATTATTAGGAGGTTTTAAGATGAGTTAATAAGCCAAAAAACTTATAACGTTCAACAAGCGTAGAAAGACTGCATATTCAGACAATTTTCTGCAATGAAAAGTATGATTCCTTAAACTCATAATGCAGGGAAGGCAGCAGAGATGTAGACAGAACCAGATGTTCTTTGATAGGTACGCAACCTCCGGAAGTGGTTCAGTATCCAAGCTGTTGGTGATCTGATACGACAAGCCCGGAATACTACTGCAATTTAGTCGCCAACAAGAGACCGAGAGAAGAAGAATAAAAAAAATGATACTTAAACAAAAAATCTGTAGGTACATATTTTAAATTGACGATGGCCTAAGATATTTAGTCAGATTTTAATAAAGTATTAACTTCAAAATCAGAGGTTTGTTCGATTGCAGTAATCATTAAACCATCTTTCTTATTTAATTATATGAAGAATTTAGATATAGATAAGCAGAACGTTTCATTCAATATATTATATTGAATGAAATCTTTTGTTGGTTCGCAATAAAAGCATCATTATGATGGTTTCATGAAATCAATAAACAAGAATTTTGTTTATCGCAACTGAATTGAAAATAGTGCACTGTTTTTAATACTCCTTCTAAAAGTGAGTTCTTCCCCTTCTTTGGCGTTTTGTATCCCTAAAAATTCTATTAATTTTGGTTCAGAAATCATCAGCTATCAATATTATTATAAATGTTTTGAAAAAATCGCTTTTTTCTATGTTTTCTGAAGGCACGCAAATATACCTACCACTACATTTAGAAACTTTTACCAGGTAATTAATTATAAATTATTTGCCCAATCACTATAATAGCTAGTCGTCTACGAGTCGAATTATAGAAAAGTACTTTTCGCGTTCGTTGTATATTATATTCTTAAACGTCATTTATGTATATTATTCAAAGCGTACTGCATTGGCAATTAGCATAGTCTTTCGACATAATATTTCAGGCAATTTTAATATTTATTTTTTTGCACCGCATTGTACATTTACGAGAGTCAGACAATGAAGAATTCTGAATTAATGCCTATTGTAATACATGCATTATGTTTATTCTATAGATTCTAGGTACACAATACAATTCCAGATTTTTCTGTTTTATGGAAGTCAAAAAATCGTAATAATTATCAAGTTAGTAATAATATATATCTTCAAAGTTTATGTGATTATAACGAAATTAAAACATTTTCGTTAGGTACTTATACCAGGCATAGAATAGTCTTATTCAGTAAAACAAATAACTGCAAAAATTACTGAATTTACTGTTTGGAACAATATTTTTTTCTAGTTTGATCATACAAAACAAGTAGGTACCTAATATCATTTCTGTTAACACAATGCTTACGAGCCCTTTTAATTAATTTTGTAATTAACGTGTTAATTTGCATTTGAAAAGTAATTAGCAAAAACACAATTTTGTGCGGCCCGTAAGCTATGGGTTAATATAGGTATATGTGTCGCCTAGAGTCATTACTCACATTCTCCAAAAATCAAGTTTTGAATAAATCTCAACAAAAAAAAACACTTAAGTAGTATTTTTCGTAATGACAAAATAGTAATGAAATATCATGAATATTAATGAGTGACATTGCGATTTGATTTCTTAAAAGTATATTATATATATATGTGATTGTGTGACCATTGATATCCAACTATTTTTTTATAAATTAACACATTTATAATCAATTGGCATTACTAACTAAATAATGAGAAAATTGAAAAATGTGAGTTAGTAAACTCATAGCAACTCATATTATGTATTCGTTGTAGAATATGTTAGTATGTTGAATTAGGTAATGAAATTGAATTACTTCAGACAAATATTAAGATAAATAGGGAAGATGATAATAGTGTCCTTCATTGTTAAACTCCACGTAAATATTCGGGTGCTTTCAGTTCTATGCCAAATCTTCCTTACGGTTAAATAATAATGGCACATTTTTTATTCATTATTCTAATTTTTATCTACGATTATATAATTTTAACTTTCTTTAATTTATAATGGAAGTCATTACTTATTTCAAAAACAAAAGGGACAATCGCTTTTAAACTGAATACATCTAAAAGTATCCCCCCTGGGGGGCAATTGTATATATTTATGTAATTCTAGTATTACTTATATTATTATTATATTTTTGTCAGAAGTCCGTTCTGTTATTTTGGTTGTATTGCCACAAGAACGTTTGTATTATTATATTGCTCGTCTGAAATATTATAGCAGGCGTCTGTTATATTATTACTTTCTTATGGTCTTGAGAAAATTACATTTTCCTGTTAGCTGGTGTCAAATACATACAAATCGTTTTAAATATCAAGTTATTTATGCATTTTATTTCCAGGTGCTTGTATGGAGTACATATTCAAAACTTTGAATATCATATGAGGCTGCCGTGAGAGACAGACCTGTGCCTACCTAACCATTTCGTTGTGTTCGAGCACTCATCTATCATCTTGATCAAAATCTTATTCTCGTTTGTCAATAATTCGTTTTTTTTCTACTTATGTCTACTATTAACACGCCAAGCATTTAATATTACTATTTACACCTATTATCATCTATTCGGGAAGGCTATGATTTTATTTCTACAATTACTAAAAGAATAATTATTATCATTAAGAATTAATTTTATTTTGGCCACAAAGTTCAGTATTTTTTTTTATTCAAAGAATTATTATCTGTTGCAGATAAAATTTTTCATATTTTTATTTTCATATTTCAAAAAAACCACCTTTATAGCTCCGAATTTTTTTCACCATTTTTATCTATTTTTTCATTACCTTAGATATCCTTTACCGGTTGGTAATAAATTTTATGTTTGACCAGCATGATGCCAGATTTTTTTTTGCTTCGGAATATTCAATTTTATTTATACTAAGTATCAATAATTTATCATTAGGCTATCAATTCATTGTTGGAGATCAGATATATTCAAAATATTTAAATTATAATTCATAACAATACTACAAAGTTGAAATGGACGATCCAAGTAGAATACTGTAATGTCAGATGGTATAATATTTTATTAAAATATTATATTACGTACACAATCGTATCAGAATATCATGGAGTGGTTTTAAAGTATGCTGAAACAGCTATCTTACTTTTCAGTATCTTGTATTCATCGTAACATATCGATAATAAAATTATCAAGATATATTCGTTTTAACAGCCCAAAGTATTACGAAATTTTCAACCACAATGTGGGCACGTTTGTAACTAAACAATTGTCTATAAAGGAACAATGTGCAGATATTAATAATACAATTATTAGCACTTCATCATCACATATTATTTAAGTACACACATGGGTGCCAAAAATTATTATGTGGCACCTGTAAAAAAATAGCACTAAATTGTCTGAACACATCCTTTAGATTATACGAGTATACTCGCACATCTTATTTAAATCTGAAAGTTATTTTAACCAATTGGCGTCATAAAACAAAAGTGTACGAAAGGTAACAAGGATATTTTGTATTAGTATACCTCGGAAGGTACACCTACATATTTGACTTTTTAAACTATAACTCAGATAAAGTAAATTTAACTCTCTGGAGGATAATATGTTGTACAAATCCACTTGTCATTACCCTACCTACACACGTACCGCAAGTTGCAGTATAATTAATGCGGTAGCTTGCAGCAGATTGCGGCTGACTCCGGTATTATAGGCTGTTACTTTGATGTTTAGTAATTTAGTACGAGTGTACTCAGATTCACAAGTGGCTTAGAGCCTTACAGTTTTATTATTATAGGTAAGTACACTTACTGGTGTATTATCCTACTATAATAGTTATGACGCTATATAAAAGATCATGAAGGTGGTGCGGCCATTTTTATGAAAGATGGAGTAGCTTCACACAAATTCCAACTGTCACAGCATAGCTTAAAACGGCTGTTACCCTGGTCACCACTTCGTTGGGCTTCATACGCCAATTGTTAAATTACACAACAGAAAAAATATTTATATTATTGTAATTGGTGTAATAAATTAAAGGCACGAAGAGCAAGTGTGTTTGCCTACGTGCTGAGTATATATCACGGAGACTTGCCGCCCATCAGCATGTCGGGCTGCTTGTCGGACCCTGGGGAGTCCATGTCGGTTTGATGATGCTGTTGGTGGTGCTGCTGATGGTGCTGCATGGATGACTCGTGATCTCTGCATACAAGGTGGCCACTGGGGTCCAAAGATGGTGGTTCACTGGTTATCACGGAGGATTGGAAGAAACGATCTGCAATATCGAAAAGATTTATTATATTCGGTATAGGAATGTGCGCATAATTACAAGATACACAATGAAACTGTAAAGCTAATGAAAAGAAAATAATCATCTCGAGTTTTTTCATGTAGGATCAATAGTAGGCCTTGTCACATTTTCTTCTCAGTCGTTACTTCATTACTAAAGCGTATAGTCTTTGTGAGCAGTTTCTACTATGCTTACGAATATCCTCCAGCTGTCTTCGAATTCAGCTGATTGTTCAACAAATATGAAACTCCTGTTGTATTATTGATTTGATTGGTTCATCTGCCACGTATTTTCAGTATTTTTGTGGTGTTACCTTATCTACGAGTCACGTGGCCAAATAATATAAATAGTCTCAGACAGATGAATGAAAGTCTCTTATTTTAAGCTTTTCATGAATGGTTTTGTAAAATTTTCTGACACAGTTTTTGTGAAAAATATCAGTACCTCTACCTTTTTAAATTGAATGGATATTATAATTGAATGTAATATTTAATCATTACTAGTTAGTAGTATCTACTTTAGCTTAATACACTGTCAAAATATACTAAAGTGGATACGTAGTGTTATATTACCTTCATCCATCAGGACGACGGAATTTCCTTCGGGATTATTACTAGAGACAGGATGGGTGATAATATTAAATTCTTCTTCTAGAGTTATAAAAGGCGCGTTCCACCTAAAAAACAATAACAATTAGTACAACTTCTGATCATTCAGAAACATAAGGGGTCATTAAATATTGGATAATTGAAAAGGAGTGATCTATGTTGATATTATTTGAAACAAACATTATTCTGTCAGGTACTAAATAATAATTAATTGTATGTATTTGAGTTGTCTAATGTTTTAAATTTAAAACATAATCTTTGAGTTTATATAATATGCGTGATAACAAGTGTGAGAGGTATTACATATTAGAAAAAGATCAACTCATATAAAACTGAATAATATAATAATTTTGTATCAACAGTTCCAGATCGGTGACATATTAAATTTATGAAGAATTCGAAAGATTCAATAATTGAACCGACAGGTATCATATTATTTGCTAACCTTGGTACAGTTGTTCTGGTAGTGGTCCGAGGAGTGGTCACTGCAGTGGAATAAAGACTAAGACTTGAAGGTGAAATTCCTCCTGGTGCTATACTGCTCATCGAGCTAATGGACGGGTAGTTGAAAACCTAGAAAATATTTATATTAAAGTAGACTCACATAATTGTGTAAATAAGTATCAAGGTATTTCTAGTAATAAGTGAATGCAGCATATTACGTAGACAGTATATAAATATATGCATATGTTTAATTACCGTTACGCATTATTTGGTAAAAAATACGGGTGCTTCGATAATAACGCTCGGATAATATAACATTTACATTGTGGATACCTCTATATGCTCCACATTGGAATAAAACTAGTAGTTTAATTTATTTTTATTGAGGCGATATTACGGAAGGAAACGGTAAGAAAATTATACTTTCCAGCGTGGGAATTATCTTTCTAAAAGACAACCTCTTCTATTTGCATACATACTTTTAAATACCACAGAAATATAAGTATTAGTAGGACTCGTCCGACCCCGCATCCATCAGATTCCAGCAAATGTGCTTTATCAATTAAGCCACATGAACCATACATACCTACTTCTAAAATTTAGGGTAATAATTTAATCAGATTAAATCTTAGAAATACCTGAGAAGTTGGCGCATGGAAATGGTTAAATCCTTGCGAATACTCTCTCGGTGAATAAGCTGGTGGCTGAGGAGAAGGTGGTCCTCCCATTGAGTTCGGAGGTGGTGATATACAGCCGCGTCCTCGTCTAGGACTGAGTCCTCCAGCTGATGGAGGTGGCGAGGGACTCAAACCCCGGAGACGCTCGCCGCCGGGGGACAACGCCGCAGGCGGACTTGAGGAACCACCCATTAGATCGCCTAAAGAAACATTGAATCGATTAATATATTGAGATTTAACTGTTTAATTTAAAAAAAATATTAGTAATAAGCTACGCTGAACGGATTAGTTGCAAAGTCAGTTATCTCCATTAGTATTTATTCTGAGATTCTTCTGTCAGAAGCTGTAGACTGCAATTAAAATAATATTTTACTTCGCGAATATTAATTACGTAATAAAAAAAAACAAATGATGAAATATAATGATCTGTAAGTAGGTATTGCATTATTTTGTAAAATAATTTTAGCATTTATTTAAAATTAAATAATTGTAATATTTATGTATCATGTCAAATATTGGTCAAAAATATTGAAAGATTTAAAGTTTATTAAAAACTATTATGTTACAATACAGGTAGTTTGTAAGTAAGTATACCGTTTAGTAAGGTTAAATTAATTTGAAATTAGGTAGGTACATATGTACTGAGAGAGTTAACTATAATGCCGGTTATCTTTTGAAACGAAACAAGGCTTTATTTACAATTTTGGAATTGCTGTTTGATGGTTAAATGTTTGTTAAATTTACGTATATAATTGGATTAAAAGTATACGAATTGTTAGCTTATACGAAATTCATATCAGTCTTAGGTACTGACTGCAACTCTGTCTTACAATATTCATAATTTTAATAGTGAATTAACCAGAGTCTATTCATGAACTAAAACTGCTTGTAAATAACTTACAGAACATATCTCTGTTAATATATCATACTATCTAGTTAATCTACAACTATGCATAACGCAGTTTAGTTATAAATACAGTAGATAAGTAGGTAATTTATATAGGTACAATATGATATTGTATGATTATATTAAATTAACGATTCGATCAGTTATGTATGATAATTGATGTTTTATAAGTAGTAAATTTGAATATGTTAACAGGATTTTTTTTAAATAGTAATACTGCTCATTATTTATTACTTTACAGTGGATAATAATGATTTCAACATCAAAACAAACAAAATGTAGCTACCGGTCGACAAAAACTTAATATTAGCAATGAAACAATGACATTTAAAAGTAGAACAAAATAAGTTTTTCACTTCAAAAGAGTTTAAAAAGTATATTTTTCTCAGATAATTTATACAAAACATATTGATTTTTAACTATTTATATTGAAAAAATAACGTAATATTAGTGTGTAGATAATAAATCTCTCTAGATATTTTGAAAATTGATTTAATTAATTTTAGTATGCATAAACAGATGAAGATGTCATAGTTTCATTGCGGTATGCGTAAATAATAATATTGATAAATAATAAAAACCGGTATCTCTTGAATTATCCTCAATAGTCCAAAGCTGGTCGGACACGGCCAGCCTACCTGTGGAGCGGATGATTGCCACCGGTCTCGCCATTGGTGGCAATGGAGGCGGGGGCAACATGCTGCTAGTGAAGTAATGTGGTTTTGGACTCCGAGATACTCCGCTATGGACCTGGGGAAGCACACAGAAAATGATTGAAAACTATCTAATTTTACACCAAAGTCTTCAATAATATTATTGTAAAATGGTTTTGAACAATTATGATTTTTAGGTACCTACACCACTTACTTGTAACGCTTGAGGTCCATCGGGCCCCGCATCTTGGCAGACGAACGTCACGAAGTCAGATAAGGTATCAGGGTTAGCTCCTGAAGACCCTGAATGAGGTTCTCCAGGATACTTCCCGCTAAGGCCAGAATGGTGGACGACGGATTGCGGAATTACTTCACCTAAGTGGAAAATTCAATAATTAAACTCTGTTTGGGTTATCAAAGAATTTATTTCTCTTCGGTAAATTGGTCATGACTAGGCTTAGGATTTTTAGGTGCTAAAAATGAATGATATGTAAAATATATAGATATAATCGGAAAATATGTTATTAAAATGTCATAATTATATGCTAAAAAACAAAAATAGGTGCTAAAAATTTAAATATTACAATAAATCATAATATATATTTCAACAGTTTAATTTATTATTTATTCACAAATAAAAAACGCTGTACAATAAATAATAAAATAATGCTTCAAATTTTCGAAAGTGAATCTTTGACGATTTGACCCTAGCAAATTTGTATACATGCAAAAACTTCTTTCCACTTCTACGGATGTTATTATTGCATGTTATGTAAATGAAACTATTTCTGAAGTAGAAAAAATTGAAACATCTGAGGCATCTGATAGATTTTCCAAAACAGCTTTATTATTCTGCAGCAGTCCAGTATTTTTTTATTGAAAACACTATTTAATTTTGTACTTATTTTTATTCCAATTGGTCGAGGAACATTTTCTTATTTTAGCAGCAGTATTGTTTTAAATATTAATTTGCTCCACTAGTGACTTTGTAGATGATTCTAACACTTCAATTGTGTTAACTTGTGTTATTTGTTAATTAATTTTGTTTTTATGTGAAAATATGTGCTTAAACCTAAAATATGTAAAAATATGTAATTATCCAAACATATTTAAAAATAGGTGCTAACAAATAGGGCTTAAATGTTTGAAAATTGTCTGAAACAGATAGATATCTTTGATATTTTGTTGTAGGGCCACCCAAAAAATGATAAAAGATAAGATAAATAAATACCTAAGAATCCTAAGCCTAGTCATGACGAATGTCAAATTATTTCAATAATATAAAAATAAAACAGTTTGAAAAGCTTTAGGTGCTCACCATTAGAATAAATCCCAGTATGGTGATCAGCTGTTCCACCATGTGGTTGGTAAAATATCGTATTAGGCGCCACTAAGGTTCCTCCAGCTTGTCCTGATGACGCCACTAAACTACCAGGAGCGTTGTGTGGAAGACCCGAAACTGTAAGAAGAAAATTAATATTTAAAACTGGTATATGCAACTCTGTCACAGATAGCCAAAAGTGGTGAATTAGCCATAACTTGAGTTTGCTGATTCTCACAGTAAAATAAATAATTACAAGATAAAAAGAACTTTTTACATACCACGTTTTTAAATTTTCTGTTGAATCATATAAACTTGACAATTCTATGTATTAATAAATACTTTTTTTGTACTGAATTGTATATAAATACTGAATAAATATAGAACACTGAAATATCATTTTGACATTTCATATTGATTTCCATAGTAACGCACGTATATATTAATAATTTAGTTGCTAGTACCTCCTTAGCAACCAATAATAGTGTTTTACTTTTTACGATTTTTTTCCGAAATAACTTTCCATACAAAACGGAATTAACTGAAAATGAACTCAATTCTGCTTAAAGAAGGCTAAAAGTATTAAAAGAATGCATTGTCATCGTGTTTTGATATATTCTAAAAGCTAGTCGGGAAGGTAGTTAAAAATCTTCAATCGTCCAATACAAATCTTGGACAAACAAAAAAAAATTTGTACTGGACAAACAAGAATATGAGATAATAAAAACGTGGTAAAATAAATAATTTTATGCTAGTTGTAAATAATTATTAAATGAATAACATTGGAAGGATTGAGCTTCTATAGTAACCTATTGATGCAATACCACCATTCACTTATTTTTCCAACATTTTTTTTCATCCATCACTGAAATATCTCAATAGTATGGGTTTCTAAATCCTCCAACTCAGAGTGGTACGATAAAGTAACTTACTAAAGCATCCACCGACCAGCATCGCCTGCGGCGTACTCCTGTCTCCAGAAGGGTCAAAGCCAGCTGACGGCGCCTGCGCTGGTGCTGGACTCCCGTAACCTCCGCAATAGTAACCTCCTTGCTCGAGTTTGATACCTCCTCCCCCACTGGAACCTCCCCCTGGACCTCCACCTGCCGCCTCCTCTCCGGTCTCCTGGAGAATGGACGCTGCTGGGGAACGCGGGCTCGGTCAGTCAATTGAGTATCAGACTTACGAACAAACAAATATACCAGAAAACAAGTTCTACTCTTTTTTGTATCTCATGCCTGGTCCAGACCGAGATGCATTGGTTCGTGAAGAAACGAACATTGTATAAAGTTATTCGAAAGTTGTATCAAACAAACATTTATATCTGAATATGTTCGTACAATAACAAACATTGAATGATGTGATATTATACAATTAATGATCATGTATTTTTGTATTTTGCCGCGGATGGAAAACATTGTGCACGTACAAACGTTCTTGGTTTGGACTAAAAAGAAACCAAAGAGAGAGTCAAGAGCATTTTGAACATTTTTTGACTATATCCGATCCTTATCAAATGGGCTTCCATAGAGCGGAGGTTTGTATTAACAGATTTTGTTTTTACGAGAAATGGATGTCAGCCACTTGCTCAACCTATTATGTTAATACTCTGACTCATACACAAATTGAAAAATAATATGTGCACTTGCCAGACCCAGCATTCGAATCTGGGACCCACTACGTTATAGGCCGATGCTTAAGCCGCGCGGCCACCGTGACGTCATATTAACGCATCTTATCCAACCGCTTTTATGGATAACACAAAGAAAAATATTATATGTATGGTGTAATTAACTTTATAATTAATTGAATGTATATCTAAACATACCATTATTTCAAATCACTTATATCTACATTTTTCTTACTTTCAAATAATATATAGTATAATAGCGCTGCAGGCGAAATTTTTCAATATTTTCTGTTAGTATAATTAGTGTCATTTTTACATTGCCTTTATTATCCTTTATTATAATATAAGATACACATCATATATTATATGATGTGTATCTTTGTCACCCGTCGAAAAGGTTTATTGATATTAAAAAAAATGGTTGTTAGCCATATATTAAAAGACAAAATGGATTTTGAACCAGAAATAACAGCTCTAAAAGACGGTATTCTGCTTTTCGACCATAGCAAATGACCAAAGTATATTCTTATTATCATTTGTGCGTGTTATTAGGTGGCACAAATCTTTTCAGAATGTACACATTCATATTTTTTTCATTGTAATGTTTATATGAAGAACAAAATTATTTATAAACTACGGTCGATCATAGAGACATTATAGAAATAGTAAGCATTTTAAATAAAATAAAACTTAGTTTAACACGAAAATTAATAACTGTACGCTATACTAGATTGCCATATCGATCACCTTTGGATATTTTCCAGAGCTCTCGCGATGAAAAAACTCCAGTCGCCATTATGATGTCATTGCAAATAACACCATTGTATGGATTATGGCTAAAACCTAGAAATAAAAGAAGACACTATTAAAATTAATTGCATCATATTTAAATTGTACTAACTAATTATTTGTATTAATTCCTTTCTCAGAACCAGTGTCATATTTACTATTTTATAGAAACAAGTAAGCTGTATAGCTTTTTTATCCTAAGTATCGTTTTTCATAGAAAATTTAACTTTTGCGTCTATTCATAACATATACTTTAAGTTCTTTAAAACAAAAATCCTAAAGTTTAATTACATATTAAATTGTATTTTCCCGAAACTGTTATTAACATTTGAAACACCAGCTCTGAGGTACATATTAATAGATTTAAATTTTGTTAACTGTTATGTTACATGACTTTGTATATTAAAAATGATATTTACTTTATTTTTTAGATATACTTACATAATTTATATTTACCTAAAAAATCATTAAAACGAGTGATATATTAAGATTACCAATAGCGAGCACTTTTAATTGCTTCAAAATAGCAGTCAATATTATAATATAGATGAACAATATTATTATTTACCTAATTAAAAAAAAATCATCATGCAAAACTCAAATTAAGCAAACGCCAAAACAATAAATTATATTGGGATATAGTATCTAAATAAATTAATAAAAAGCTCGATCTAAACAAAATAGGGCATTGAATTAGATAGTGGATATAATATAATATGTATTTTGACATAGTATGTAATACTAAGGAGATTATATATATATATATATAAACCATGTCCGATCCTAAGAAGTCATATAGGCCTCGACATAGTGGAGTGATAAGACCATATAAATTGAATTGTCAAATCTAATAATTATTGATAAATTCACATTAAAATATGATACTCAAATTTGTATGTTGGTCTTTTCCTTTAATTTCTTATGAAAAACAGTTGTATTAGTTGAAAATTAGTAGCTTCAATCAACACTTGTTACGTGGCATGCCTCCAAACGTTTGTTTTACCTTTATTTTTTCCATCGTTTTCATGGTCTTTATTTTTAGATTGTGACTGGTAGTTAGAGCCACTTAGGATATCTGGAAACGAGATACCTTCATAAATTAGGATACTATTGCAATCATTTGCCATACAAAATTAAAATCATTTATATCTACTACCTAATTCTACTGTAACTTGTTGTTATTTGTAACTGATTTGATGTCTACGCTTCTACGCCACGTGGCGTAGAACTGACATCTACGCTAGTAATATATTATTTCAAATAAAACTTAGATTAAAAATTAATTACTTAGATTAAAAATAAAATTAATTAGAAAACTAAAATTAAAAAAAAAATTGTTAGGGTATTTCACTGAAGAATAAGGTAAACCAATATGAACTAATTTGTTTTAAGACATATTTAGAATGTATAATTTTGATAACCTCAATTTTTAAATCATTAAAATTACCTATTATTAAAATTAATGCTATTAATTAAAAAAAAAATATATAGGTACATTAAAAACTTTGGTCCTGGTTGGTTTTAGATCACATGACTAAAGCTCTTTACAGACTCACTAACAATTATAAAATACTTTCAGATTAGATGGAATATTAGGTCATAATTATGTAGGTATGTCATCTGATCAATCGGGTGATGTCAGATGGCCACACCATCCAATCTCCTCACACCCTGAGCAAATCAAATCGTAAATAGTGTTTATTTCAGCATCAGTCAGGTTTAAAAGTCGATCCAAATAGGTACCTACAGATATAGACCTTTCTTTCCGTTCCGCTGGCCATTTCCCCTCGCATTGTTAATTTTCTTAAACTATCAGCGTTCTGTTCAGAATAGAACAAAATATACCGACAAAATCTAGCTTTAAGTCTATAGGTAAAATCTTATTTGGTCATTCTGACTGTTCGATCCACTAAATCGGAGCGTCTGTAGAGAGCTTTAGTTAGATCATAACATGACATTATAATATGACTAATTACGAAAAATATATAATATCCGCAATCTATAGAGCTTTATTTTAAATCGATATGTGACTTATTCAATCGTTTATTTTTTCTATAATATTCGTAATATTCTAGAATACATAATGACGTCATAAACTACTACTACATCACCATGTTTGATCCTAAGAGGATTATTTGGGCCTCCACAGAGGGGAGGTTGTATAAACAGATTTTGTTTTTACGAGAAATGGATGTTAGCCACTTGCTCAACCTATTAGGTCCATATTTTTAAATTGTTTAAATTATAATATGTATTTCTCCACCGTTGATCCTTTTAATAATTCACCGGTTTCATTTAAACGCGCTATCTCCAAAACTTTGTACAAATAGATATATATATACATATTATTATATATTTTTTTTATGTTACTTTTTTGTGTATAAGTTAATTATTCATTATTCTTCCTCATTTTTCGCATGTAATTTCTTTATATTTATTTTATTCTTACTCTCTATCATGTTAGGCTTAACCATATTATAATGTATACATGGAAACTTTGCTGGGTGCAATAAGTTTCATTATTATATTTTAAATTTTTGTAATCAATATGTAACTGTTTGTTTCCTTAATAAATAAAATACTCTGACTCCAAACACAAATTGAAACAACAAATGTGTAAATCAGATGCTTAAGCTGCTCGACCATCGTGGGGCCGTCATAAAACATCAACACAAATAATATATTATATTACGATGTTAAAATTAAACATTTAATTAATTAATATGCAGAAATTACGAAATATTTAATAACTTATAACAATTACAAATGCAACCAACATTTTGTTAGTTATCTAAATCTACCAAATAACTGTATAATTATGTATGTAGGTAGGTAATATAGATAGAGATTTAACTATACTGTAACTCGAATTATTCAAGTTTATTGATAGCCGTGTATTGCAATGACCCTACTTTATTTGTTCGACGCTTTTTTATAGGTTTTTGAGTTCAATTTCAATTAACTTTAAGAAAATTAACTAAAATGGCAACAGAATGCATAATCTTTCCAAATCTACAAAATAATACGTAACAAAATGATAGCTAAATCGTAGATAGAGATAGATTGATCGACCAATGGGTAGGCGGTAGTCTTCACCGTAGCTGTTGATAAAGTTGGCGAGGTAGAGGTCCAGCTCCCTCACGGACACGTTGATGTGATAGGGGTTTACGCACAGGCCCGGTTGCGTACACTCCGGGTTCTTCTCCAATCTCTCTCCATCCGTGCTCTCCAGTGGTATCGCTTTGAAGAGTATCACCATCACAAGGTCCAAACGCCACACCTGAAAATTACATAATATGCAGTTGCCATATGTTTATGAACGATTGTATTATGTGTAATTTATTTATTTATTTATTTAAGAATACAAAACATTGTGGACATAACAAATCTAAATTCAAGACGTACACATCATGAGATTTACATTATAAGTCAAACATTACCCTCACAAGAGAGAAGAGAATATAGAAAAAGAAATATATATATAATAACAATAATAATAAGAACGAAAAACATACAATTTTATACAGAAAAATATATTTTCAAAAACAAAATGTACATCATTGAAAATGTCTATGTCTTTAGGGAGCGCATTTACTAATCTTGCACCCCTCACTAATGGTGCCTGATAGGCTTGACACGAGGAAACGGTTCCAATCCAGAATAAATCTTGGCTGCGACCACGTAGGTAATTGACAGGCGCATGGAAATTCAAATTCATTAGGACACCAGGATTGGAAACCATCCCTCGCGATAACAGGCAAAAGTGTTTCAACAGCATAAGAGACCGACGAAATTCAAGAGAGTGAAAAGTAAGTATGCTTTGTAGAAAGGCAGTCGGAAAATAATCATCTGACGAATAATCGAAAGGAAAATAGTTAAATGTTTTAAAATAAAGACACCGAAGAAATTTCTTCTGGAAGCGTTCTAAAATAAGCTAATAGGAAACCTCATAAGGACACCAGATAATCGACCCATATTCAAGAAGAACTAATGAGACGTAGAGTGTACGTAATACATTAGGATTCTTGAATGGTTTGGATTTATGATGAATCCTAGAAGCTTATTCGCACGTAGAGCCGTGGTAATAAAACAGTAGCTTAGTACAACAAATCTAGATAAATGTATCTTTTTAATAACTTGTGTATTACACACATATATATATATATATATTAAAGACAGCAATAAAAATATTAAAATTATGATCATCAGCAAAGATTTAGAAAATACCTAATAAACGAATAATTTTCATTAAACATATTATATTAATTTAAAACAAGGTTAAAAAAATACAACATCGATGTGCGATAAACGTTCATGATTATAAAATAAGTAAAATCAATATACTGATATTACATAATATATTAGTTCATTGATAATACATAAATATCATTGCATTAGTGTTGTCTTAAACTACTATTGAATTTTGACACTGTTTACAATTCAATATTTTTTATCAATACAGTCAATTTGGTCATAGCGATTGTATGAATGAAGTTCTGTAATAGTACCTTATCAGCCTGTCTCAAGCAATCTATCCTCCTCATCTTTCCTTTCTGGTCAGGATTTGAAAGGACACATACGGCTGGCCTCTTTCCTGTGATGCTTAAAACAAAGTCTTCGCGACAGTCCTGGGTGATGTCTTTCCTCAACTTGCCTAGCAGTCTGGAAGCCCATTTTTGTTTTACTTCAGCTTTTTCGTTCTGAAAAATAGAGAACAATCAGATTTTATAGCAGTATGAAATAATGGGAAACATTGGATATTGAGAGAACAATACAATATATTATATAGATGTGGCTTTATTTTCAATATTAAAATAAAAACATTTAAAATACATAACAATATTTTGTAATACTTATAGAAATAGTAAAATGTTATGTATGGCATAAGTTATAATAACTTTTCTATAAGGTGTCCTATTAGCTTTCTTATTAAAATAGAGGCTAGAGCCTTGGCAGTCCTCCCCAGCCATACCTACACCACTCTGGAATTTGGATGGACACCGAGATTTTTTTGACAGTTTCATTAGGGATTGGGTTTCTAAAAAAACCCGACATTATTGTTTCGAAATTTTTGTGCTAGAAATTAAAATCTAAGAAATTTTTCTAAAATGGGTGCTGGAGAATTACAAATCATTTTTTTTGCCGTGCTTTTATTTGTCTAAGCCTAAGGTATAGTTTATTGGCTTTCAATTTCAATGTTTAAAATCATTCTGACAATTTTTATGTTTGGGGGGTGCCAGGGCCCCTAGAAACCCCCCCACCCCCCGCCTGGGTGCGCCACTGAGATGGAGATGTTTTACTGTGGCCATATGTTCAAAATCGCGTAAAAGCTCTATGAAACCAATATTTAAAAAAAAAACTGAACCCTAAAGTAATGATTGAGATGAATGTCACGGCACTATCACGCTGTCACGTCGACAAACTAAGTCTATGGTTTCGTCATTTCGCAGAATATTTTGAACGATCACCACCTCTCTAAATTCAATTATAGATAGTGCCAACTCTAATGTATTAGTATTTTGAATTATCATTAATTATTCGTGCTAATTTCAATTACTTTTAACAGTTTCTACGTGTGCGTAAGTTCAAATTACTTGTAATATTATATCCATAGATAATATTTTAAACAGAACCCAATCTGCAGACCATAGATAATATACAATATTCTGATAGAAAATACATAGTGCCAACCACTAAAAACAAAAAACGTGATTTTGACATGATTCGAAAAAGTATAGACATCTAGAAAATGGTAAAAATGTTCAAAACGTCATGCAGGTATCGATGCAGTGCGGTTCAACGTGAGATAACCTCATTGTTGTTTTGGTGATTTCGGCAGATGTTTCCCACTGACAATATTCGTTTAAAGTTTAAAGGTTCAAAATGTGCTACGGGATGGGACCATCAGTCCGACGAAAAACGACATTACACATTTTTTTCAGTAGCGGCAGCTTACTGTGATGTCACGTGATAGTCCGCGACATGCACCATAATATATTTCGCGTTTGATACACAAAAAATAAGGAGAATCTCCAAAAACTTTAATGATTTATCTATACATCGTTATTTTATTGTGCTTGTTCAAGTAGCGTGCTTTGCGTTTGTCTAAAAATTATCCGAGCTTTCAGGACATTATTTTTTTAATAATTGGCATTGGTTCAAATACATGAGGTAACTTATAAATTACGGGGGTTTAAGGTCAATGTCACGGTCACTGTTCATTATATTTTTCTTAAACGATTACAGATAGACGCTGATTTAATTCTTATAAGTATCTACATATCTAGACAATGTGATGAACTTTTGTTATTGTGTATAAATTTGAAGTAATATAATATTTGGAATGGGCGGATTATTTTTATAAGCTCGATAATACCGTATAAGCTGAAATAAAAGCTTTCGGTCTATTTTTGTCATATTATATGGAAAGTAGAAGTGGGAAAATTGAAAATACAGAATAATAACATTTTTTTGGTTCCTTAAAAAAATATGCGTATACGTGTCGGATTATTTTTTATTATACATGTATCGTTCACTGTAGGTTTTACCCTCGTTTTAACATGAATCTGTGATTCAGTGGCGAAGAGTGGAGGTAGGCTGTTAAGATCTCCCATAAATAGTGCACACTAAACTTTGTCAGTCATACGTATTTGTTGTTCATTGAAATAAAACTACACTTTACAGATGTTTGTTGATAAGTATTTAAAATAAAAGCAACTAAATTAATTTACAGATGTTGTTTGTTAGTATTTAAAAATTCCAAGCCATAATAGATAGTAATAAAAAAATACTCATGTATCTATAAAATATCTAAAATTATCCAATTAAATCATACAAAACTTTGGATATTTTATAGATAGAATAATATTTTTTTATCTATTATAGTTTGGTTTAGGCAGGGCAGCGAATTTATGATAAAAATGAACCAACAATATGTGTAATAATAATACGTATTCTTAATCCAACAAAAACAAATAAGTATGAATGAAAAAATGCGCACAATTTTGTTGTATTGCCCAAAGTATACAAAAACTATTATGGTTTGGTTTGTTTAGGCAGGGTTTAATTGATTTTAAAAAAAACTAACCAACACCATCTGTAATTGTATTCTTAGTTCGATAAAAACAAATACGTATGACTAATAAAATTTAATGTGCACTATCTATGGCGGAACTTAACAGTCTACCTCCACCCTTCGCTACTGCTGTGATCATACCATAACCATTGCTCATTAAAATTTTTGATATTTTATTGCATCACTGAAAATACTAGGTCTATCAACTTGATATTGAGTAAAAATGCTACATACTATTTACAGTACATTCGCTTATATGTATGAGGCTCCAAAAATGTGATGGTTATATAAATCAAGTTTTAGTGAGTATACCGTCCTTGCTTTGGATCATTTTTTTTAAATGATTGATTCGAAACCATGACGACGGCTTTAAAAATTGAGGATCTACCACTTGTCCTCCGTTAGATTTAGATGTCTGTAAATTTTTACTTACGGTTTAGTAGTAAAGTTTCTTTTTTACCTGAAGTTCGTACTTGGTATGCCTTTCTTCCTCCAGAGACATCCGCTTTTCGTGTTTCTTGAAGTACTTTCTCTTAGCGGCTTGCAAGTTGAACCACGTATAGGAGAAAGACTTCACGAATGGCATCAGGGCTTCGATAAAAGGGTGGAACTCATCCTGAAATAGACAAATCACAACCGAACATATCAATAAATCGTCATACAAACACGCCTATACACATATTTTATTATATTGCTTGAGTTAGTTGCAATATCAGTTATCTACACAGGTATTTTCATAGTTTTAAGATGCGCGTTCACTATCAAATTAAGCTTATTCCGCTAATAAAACCGGGTTAGTTTAAAGTCAGTAACATCCATTACTTGATATTGATAATATACATATTAATTTACTGGTATCATAATATGATAAAAGTAGGTAGGAATATTACACTATGTTTGTCAAATGAGATATTCAATTTGCAATCTCTTCTATGTTATGTTATGTTATGTTATATAATCTAAAATTATGTAAATAACTGATTTTTCAACTTTCATCCTCAATATTGTCGTTTACATGGTACCTAACAATTCATTATATTGCCGAATAACAACGCGTTTAAGCAAGCCTACATACACAGGTCTAAATTTTGATTTAAATAAACCAGTGGATTAAATTTAAAAATAAGTAATTTTCTTCATTTTAAATCGTTGATGGAAATCCATCGTAGTGAAATAAACAACATTAAGTTATAAATAATTATGTGATTACATAATATATTATAAAATATGATAAGCTTTTACTATTTTTAATTATTCTATCAATTAACTGTATATAAACAGCAGTTGAAAATGTCAACCAATGAAACCAGCTACTTTTACTTAATAATAAATGAAAAATTAACAGTAGAAAAAAAGTAAGTACTAACAATTGAGTTTAAAAAGTATATTATTATGTACTCGTTTTAGTCGTAGACTCGTAGATAAATATATAAAATATTGATTTTTTACCATTTATACTGTAAAAATAATATTATATCTGTGTAATGTATGATTTTTAGCTCTAATTAAAATATACATAATATCTAACCGTATAAAGTTTTCACTCTTATATTATTATCTCTTTAACTCTTATTGTTAAAATTGCTAAGTATAAACAGTTATAATTGATTTAATACTTGAAAGTTAGCTTAAAGAATAATCATATATAACTGAGTTTTTATTCCAATTTTAATAGAGAAATGTTCCAATATTGCGTGAAATTTTTCCCATACAAATTATTGCCTATTACATACGCTATTCACATTACCAATTTAAATATGTTGATAAACTCTTTTACTATCTATTCGATACCAATAAACATTTTTTTTTTATTAAACGAATAGGATTTAAGGATGTAACCTTCTTTATTCTCGCATCTATTGGATTATAGTCAATTTGCTTTACCAATTTAGCCACCTGAACTCTACCTATTTACGACGTAACACGTTTATGAATCCGTGTTCGAATCTCATCCAGTACGATATTTTTTAAAGATTTTTCTGAACGGGAGATTTTTCCGAATTGTGTAGGTATAGACATTTAATGCGATTTTTACTCTTTGAATAAAAATCGCAGTTATTATTAACTTGTTAAAGCAACATTCATTTCAATGGAACTTTTAAATGTTTCCACTAGTACCTAATTTACAACCAACTAAAACCGCATGTCAATTGCGAGCACGCGGAGGTGTTTCGGGCGTATAATCAGATTCCAGTGATTTTGACGGATACGATTGATAGTGCGGGACGTGCAGTATTTTCTGATATGGAGATGCAGCGTGCTACAGATGCTCCAGGAGAATGTCAACCTGGTCTGCCCTTTCTTCAAACCAACTGCCGTTCTTAAAGTAGTTTACTAAATACACTATGTATTCGCCGAAGTCTTGTGATACTGGCATATTCTGTAAGTGTAATGCCAAAACATACATATCACATAGCGCAGCAAAATATAATAATATATCTGTAATTTTTACTCAAGTGTACTTGAGTTCACCTACAAAAATGTCTCTGTCACGATGATTCATAAATTATTTTGTTAAATAAGAAATAGAGATTCTGGGAAGCACCGAATCGTAAAAATATACTTCACCTAAATAATGAAGGTAGGGTAAAAAATATGAAGACAATCCCGTATATTTTATATGCTAAATGTCTATAAAGAAAACTTACTTAGGTTACTGTAATGTTGGTATAGAACAGACGTGAGCAAATGCGGCTCTTTTTTGAGTTAAGTTCAGCTCCCAATATCTCTTGATAAAAATATAGATATTTTCTTTCCCCATTATATTTGTATTTTCGCGAGTTTTCCTTTAAATTATTTAATTAATAACTAATAATTTTCCTTTAATTTAATTAAATTTGAACTTTGTGGCTCTTTATATTATAATATATAAAAATCTAGAATGTGGCTCTCCTTGACCTCATGTATGCCCATCCCTGGTAAAAAAGAGAGGTTTGCTTATAAATATGAAAGTAAAATCGATATTATCGTCTATTTATATATATATAGGAAAGCACTCTTATTTTCCTCAGTGCTCATGTCCAATAATTACACACAATGCGTAGAGTAAGTTCACGGGCAGTTGTTTTGGCACAGTCACTGGCGTTCAGTTATAACGTTTTTTTCCTGTTTTATTTCGCTGTAAGCAATATAAACATCGCTTCCCTTGACCTCATCTCATCGCGCGGTGCGTTCATCTGGCTCTGCCAACCAAGAAATAATCGCCTGGCAGTCATCCTGCGTCCATGCTCTATGCCAAATGAAAGCGGCTCCAAAATTTCCCCGCCGTTTCCTGGATGTGTGACAATTCTTGGCCAGGGCATCTACGCACTTGCCGCCGCTGGGTTGTCGTAGGTCAGCGCGGCTGGTAGGGTTGCCAAGATGCGGAAAATTGGCTATCGATTGGCCAAAACATCCGCTGTTTCGATACAATTGATACTTAGCTATATGAACTAATATCTCTCACAATGTAACTGTATGGATTAATCATGGACATCTCTATTGTTATCAAACAGAATTGTATCATATTATTCAATAACTTAATAAAATCTATTTATCACTAATTAGTATTTAAGATAAAAAATATTTCACGACACGTATTTTGCTCACATAATAAGGCTTTACGAATTAAATTTTTTGAATTTTTTTCACATTGCTGTCACGTTTTTTGTGAATTGGTCAAAACACCATTATTTGATTAAATTAATATTATAATCGATCACGCCTTCAATGTTCGAGCGTTATAGTGTTGGCTTATAAAGACGTGGGTCTTGTGTTCTAATCCTGGTCTGGCAAAATTACAGTTTATCTCAATGTCTGTTTAGATCCAGATTATAGATCGAATTAATAGGTTAGCACGTGACTAACATCCATTTCTCATAAAAACTTAAATCTGTTACGAAACCTTCTCGTGAGGTAGCCAAGATCCATGTAGGTTTGTAGAGCCAATCAAAATAAGCTAAGCTTTACAATAGTACCTCTGAATAATATATAATGTACTTAGTGTATGCGGATGTAGTGTATTGGTCTTGGTCACTCGCTTAGCCGTTAGTTTTTTGCATACTTTTTATATTGACACTCGTTGTGAGACCTAGTTTATTTATTCAAGCCATCAAAAACCGAAAAGGTGCAATGATTATTACAATATGAAATTATATATATATATATATTTAATAATGCCCTGTAATTCTCGCTATGAAATTATAAAAACATTCAATAACTACCTATTAACAAAACAATCGATTGTAATAATATCCGAGTCTCAAAATTAATATTCCAGACTCGTTCTCCCAGTTATTACTTGTTGTAAGTCAATTTATTAATATTAATGTAAGTAATTGAGTTTTAAGATATTTGGATATTGTTGGATCGATTTTGGATGTCATATTGCTATACTTATTATGTACAATATATACAGCAATATGTACAATACCTACAACAAGTAAGAAAATATGTTGAGACGAACTAAAGCACTTATTACGTAAATGTAAAAATTAGGTTTCTAATTTTATTTAGATATGTAAATAGAAAAGAATATTTTGTACCCTTTCTTCAACAATGCGACAATCGACGCAATTTAATTTTTTTGCAATTTGCAAAATTTAGGTTAAAAGTTTATTATACTAACGTCGCTTAAAAAACTTGACAAAAAATATGAAAACCCAAAATGAAAATGGCTTTATACTTTCTCTTAAACATTTTCCAAATATTTAATCAAATAAAAACAGTTAAATTTTTGTATATAAGTATATTATTATATATTGGGCCTTAAGACATGTCGCTGTTCCACGGTGGGCGACTGTAATTTTAGTATGTAATACGGCATAACCTTAAAAAAGGTTAAATGCATCGATTAATACTTTTTACCAATATCATTTAGAAATAATGATTTATATGGGATTTAAGCTCTGTAAAGTCCTGATAAAATTAACTGCTAATGATTGCTTTATTAAAACTGAAGTCATTTCCCAGTGTCAAACCTCCCCCGAGAGCTTTGGGTGTTATCGAAAGTTTGTCATACAATTTAACCGCAAAATAATGTATTAATTAATACTTGCTACTGATGATGGTCTCATAATATTTGGGTAACACTTAATACTAAACAATTGTGACGTAACGTTTGCATAGACTAGTATAAAACAACTTTATTAAAATATAGTTTATTAATTTATATAATTAAATGAAATTGTCAGAAATAATGTTTTTTTTTTAAATTATTGTTGTTTAACATAACGACACTAGTGATAGGTATCAAGAGTGTGAAATCATTGGCCTGTAATTCTAACCAAAAATTGTATGAAAAAAACTACTTGCGCCACACCGTAATAAATAAGAAAAATTAATAAATTTCTATACAAAAAAATATTTCAATTAAACTGAACAATTTCATATATTCGAATTCTCTTATTTATCTTACTTAGCGAGTGCTCTTAATCAATTTACTGATCCAAGTGTCATTCTGGCGAATTATACCTTTTAATATACTGTCTAAAGAATTTCAAACTTCGTTAAGAAATGGCTACCACATATTTTTTAAGTTCAATTAAAGCAACAGTATAACCGATTTGAATTATAAATGACATCAGTGGGTCTATTCTATACTTATCGACCGCTAATGTGATAAAGTGATAGATATTATCAAACTCTTGGTAGGTTTGTATCAAAGTATTAGCACTTATTGTAACAATTACAATAAGTTGGTTATAATACTTGTAGTTGTTGCAATAACTGCTATATTTTAACAGCAGCAAGAAAAGTCCTGTTAAAATGTAGCGCTTATTGTAACAATTACAACTAAAGTATTGTAATTGTTGCAATAAGTGCTAATACTTTGATACAAACCTACCCTAAGATTGAAAATATTTATCACTTTAGCGGTCGATAAGTACAGAATAGACCCACAGGAATAGTCTGAATTTGATATCCTTGAGTTTTTCTTTCATTCATGACTGAAAATACAAAATATTGAAGAATTAAGCACTATTCTTATGGAATAGAAAAATAATAATTTTTAAACTATTCGTTGCTTCTGAAAATATCATATATATAAAAATAAAAAGTATTTATTCAAATCCCTCCAACAAGCAGTTATTGATACTACTATATAATATTTGCTGTACCTTATATTTACCACAACTCAACTGGGAAAATCATCTACAAGTTGTTTACATAAGTGGGTACTGTATGTGAATATTCAGTATTATCAACCTACTGTATTCTTAACATTTATAATTACACGATGTTTTTTTATGCAGAAAAAAAGAAAAACTCAAATAATTAAATATGCATATTGCATTCAAAATGAATCTGCAGGGTTGCCAAAATTTTAACATTCCAGACATCACATGTTTGGCAGAAGATCGGCAGTGTTATGACTCGATATATTTTTTTAACAAATTCTTGATTAAAAGGTGATTTGCCAAATTTTGCATGATCAATAAAGTTATTACGTCACGCTTTATTGAGATAGGTCAGATATTTTAATAGGGTTGCCAAAAATATTAAAATCACTCAAAATATTTGCGTAAGTTTTGAGTAGAGTGTATAGTTAGTTGTAGCAACCTACGGATTCTATTTAATTCACGTAAATAATGTAATAGGTACTAAAAAAATAATCATAATATTAATCTCTTAACTCGTTCTTTTGTTTATTGGTGTATCATAGTAAATTATAGTTTGGTTAGGAGTGTCTGTAGTGTTATGTCGAAAATATTAACTTTATAGGTGAGCACTTTTTAAAATTAAACATGTTTTAAGTGTTCTCTATATAAATAAAATTTAAGCTACATACAAGATTATTCCAAACTATTTAAGTATATAATATAAAACGTATCTATTGTGTATTTAGACAATGAAATGGGTAAACTAACATACGTCAATCGATGATAAACTTGAAACTGGTTCCATTTAATTTACGCAGTGTTTCACATAGATGATTGATAGTTTAAAATTTCCTGATGAATAACGTACTTTTACATAAAAGTAGAGCGTTATAGATATAATATTCTCTCTATGTAATGGCTCTAGGTTCCAATTTGGATATTTGCTACCTCCAAATAATATATATCTTTATGTAGACATTTTATCAGGATTATTTTACTTTATTGTTGATATCATCATCATCCGGGGTCGATTCACTGCTGGATGAAATCTTCTCCTAGCTCCTACTCTTCTTGGTCCTTAGTTCTTCACTGTCATGTATATCTACAGATACTTTTTGAGTTCGTCAATCCAGTAGGTTTTAGGGCAGCTCTGTGATTGTTTAGTGCCCCTCGGATACTACTGTATGATGACATATCAAGCCCATTGGCCCAACCATTTTCATCAGTTTGTTGGCCTCTATCCCATTGCTTACTCTTGTTTGCCTCTTTATCAATAATTGGTTTGATTTGAGCTCTTTCCGCGTTAGGCCTAGTCTGCAACTTCTATGGCATATTGTGCTTCTCATATTTTTTGGATTTCTCTTAACTAAGAGTTAATTTGTCACATGCATACGTAAGTTCCAAATTGTAGTATTAGCAAGAATCCGAATCTGATTATATTCAAATAATATATTATTTATTTCGATCCCAGGAATGTATTCATCCACCACCTCCATATAAATACTTACTCAATATATCTGCTGTGGTGTAGAGAATTTCAAGATTCGGTTTAAACATTGGGTTTAAGAACAAATTGTGAAAATTGAAATATAGTTGAACGGATATTTATTTAATATGCGGATTCCTTATTTTATTTTATTTTCCATTACACATAGTTACTTATTACTATTAGAAGATTAGTGTTATATCAGTTAATTAATGATGGTTTTGAATCACTTTTTATGTTAATTCAACGACATGTGATTCAATAATTACTCATTTAGCTTAATAATTATTAATTAAGTAATGGTGCATAATTCGTTGCATTTTAATTACATTTAAAATTTAAATTTTCCCAATTCAAAATTAAAAAAAAAAAACAAAATGCCGAACTACTGAAGGTGGATACATATTTAAAATAATTTGAATCATTAATTAGTAATTTTTTTGTTACTTTTAAAATCATTTTCGTTAGCCATACTTTTCAAAACATTTCATAACAAGTATTGATGTCATCGATTGCATGGCTGTACATTTCAGTTTCATTTCCCTTGCAGTAAAAATGTCCCTTTCAGTTGAACGACCGCCATATTCTTTCGGCATCATTATGACTTTTGTGCATTTATTTTTTAATCTTGGCAACCCTGTCCAGTAAGGCTTGCCAACTGTAGTTTCGGTGCGTGAATGGAGATACTCTTCGTACCTGTTCCTAGACGTGCAGTTTTATTTTGTGGTGTGCCAACACTGCCAAGTGGTCTCACATATCGCGAAATAAAGAAGCAAGCTTAGACAAAGCCAGCGGTTTACCATTTTTTTGTTTGTTTCGGTTCCACTATAGATAATATTCCAAACGGAAATAATTACAATTAATTTCGGAAAACTTACAATAATATCTACTATGCTTGGAAAAATAACCCAACTGTAGAAATATATGGAGAATTCAATATATTATATCACATAATACTAGTTAGTTTTAATTTGATCTGTTAAAATTCATTGTAAAAATATATGTGAATACCTATTCATTTTGAAGAGAAACGATGGTTTCCATCATCCAGTTGTCTGACTCAAATCCGTATCGCATGGATTTAATCTCCAACATTTTATTCACTTCTACACTGTGGTAATATTAATAACACCATCATATTATTATGGTGCATATACTATCGTTAAACACAAAACTATTGATAAAGATAAACACATTATATTTAATTTAATTTGTACCTAGTATTTGCGAATTTTGGTAAAAGAGAGATTGCTAGTCTTATTATGTATTGGAAGTATAGAATTATTATAAATAGATTATAATATTTACATACATTAAAAAGCCATGGGTATTACACTCAAATTGTACCAATATATTGAAGGTAATTTAAAGAACATTTAAGAAGATAGTTTTCAAATTTGGTCAAATCCACTTTTCGACAGAGTAACAAACAATATGCGATATTTACATTCCTCTTTCCTAAACAGTTACTAAACTACTAGCAACAACAAAAAAAATACTCACTCTCTGATTGACTTCATAATAATTTATGACAATCTCTAAGATGGTGCTATCTTTGTGATGACGTGATTGATTGAAATGGATTTTACGCTGTTTGAAAATAAATCTGCACGGATTTGTCTAATATTAAAAATTACTCCTATATTTAGTATCTAGGTATTTTAAACGATTATATTATCACATTATTATATTAGCACATTCTAAAATTTACGCAATGGCAAACACTCTAGCATTGCTAATTAAAGAAAAATTACTTGGCCACTTTTGAAAAATACCTCCTAATTCAAGGAATTCGACATTGCGAAGACAATCAACCACAGCTGTGCACGGTTTAGGTGAATTTTTCATTCTATGGTATACATACTTCTGAATCGAATATCATAGCGAGTATTTGCAGCACGGTTCATTTAGCTGCAGAAGTATTTGAACACCAAAACTATCATAATAATATATGGATGAGGATAATGGACGAGGCCAATTGGCATCCCAAATGATTGTGGATTGCAAATATCCGAACAGAGGTGTCTTGCGGATTATAAGATTCACATAATATACCGTATTGCGCCAATGGCCACAGACTTATTGGTTGATATTCTTTTATTTTTTAAATCTTAGGACAATATTTAGGACATTGTTCGATTTGATACTGGTTTATGTGTAAGCTCGCCTTTAGGAAATAAACATAATAATTCATCAATATCATGTGAAAACTTTATTTTGAAATACAATAATATTATATTTAGTTGACGCATCAAAAGAGAAAGACATGTTCCATCTGTCATCTTCTAATTAGCATCAACTGAATAATTTAAAAAAATATAATTCGCCTGCCAACAGACTGAAATTTCTGGAAAATAACCACATGCCAACATACTTTTATTTTATGTAATAATTTGTGAATATAAATATTATTTAAGCTCAATTAAACCATTTTCTTTCAAGCGTTTGAAAAAAATAAGACAAACAACGTGATTATTTTTATTTTTGTTAGGTTTTGTAATTTGGCTTTATGAAAAAGGTGAGTGAATATGTTTTATTTCAGTCTTTATTGACTCACCGAAAATTTTTCAGTAAATTTTAATACGCGTGTCACATTTTTATTACTTGGCAGATGACTGCCAAATTATTGTATGTAATTCTTAGCGTGTTTACAAAACGTTGCAATACTTTGACGCGAATCATTATCGATTATAAAACAGTATGCCAAATGGTTGAAATCAGCTGTTTTCGAAACCTTTATCAACATTCAGTGATTTTATGAAACTTTCCTTATCTAGAAAATGTAGCAAAAATAAAGATCAAGTTTTCTTCGCAAATGAAGAATCAATTGATCTAGTTTGGCAAGTATTCTAATCTATGTATCAATAAATACTTACTAGATACAGCAATTAATATTCTAACAAGTAATTTTTTCTCAATTAATGTATAAATATTATTCAGGCAATTATAACTTATCTGCAATTAATAGTAATTAATACTGACATGTCATATATTTTTACTAATCTCAAATGTACTTTACTCTTAAGTATAATTTATAACTATTCATAATATGTTATATCTGACTACAAATCTGTAAATGATTTTCTTTATTTCTACCCCTATACCTAAAGACAGATATACCTACATAATATTAAAAGTTATTGGGTGATAATATTTATAAATTCTAAATAAAAACACAAAATTTTACAACTTATATTGATCACTCATGCAATACGCAAAAAATGATAATTATATTGTGTAGAAAGTTAATCATACGCTTAGATTTTAAATCAATATTTAATTATAGTGTCAATTCTTGCTGGAAAGACATTACATTAATTAAGTAATTGAATGCAAACCAGGACCACTTTGATCGATTTATATCTAGGTACATGATTAGCAGTATACTTGTTTGACAGCTATTTATATAGTTATGTAATATATTATGTTTTAGTAAATATTGTAATTTATACCTATATAATATTATGTAGCAATTGATGAAATTTACATATGTTTAATGACATATATAGCATATGTGTAAAGTGTATATATAACTAAAATAAATTGCATAATCCGTATGCAGAAAACGTTTGTTAAGGTCGGGCAACAGTCGTTAAACCCGCAACACGCGGACGGCATGCTAAAAGAAATTCCTTTATTTAACCTCTGAATGCAGTTTCTTTCTAACTTTATTATCTACCTTCATCAATGCAATCATTCGGTTTTAATCAATAAAATATTTATACTAAAAACTAGTTTTGCTGTGCAATAAACTGACTAATTAAGTAACTGAAGGATAACATCAAAGGCAGGTCACAATTTTCTTGATGCAGGGGATATACGATAGTATAATACCTATTTATAATTCAACACTTTCTGGAACCGCTACATTGTGCTCAATGAGGTACCGTGGAAGTAGGCAGGTCATGCGTTTCTTAGGGGCGGCACATTATAAAGGGCAGTAAATGATGGAATGAAAACAATTAATATTATAACTTTTAAGAGCAGTGGCGGTTTTTCATTAAGCAGACGATTAGAAAGTGCCGACGTCTTAGTTGAAACAACAATGGATGCATAAAAATTCCGGTAGCCTATCCTATTTTTGTAGTATACCGTATAGCTAATACTCAATGGCAGTTTATCGCACATATAATACGAGTAATATGTTCACAAGGAGACATCAAAACTTGTCAGTGAGCTTCACGCACCTCAAAACATCGTTGTTTGAATAATCTTGTCCTCAATAGACAATGTGTATGTCATGTTATTAAAAGACTTTTGTTGTATTTGTCTATTTAAGATAGCCAAAAATAAATATCAAAATACCTAGTTAGGTTCCTAACAAATTTGCGTACAATTTGAAACTAAAACGCAAGGGGCGGCATTATTAATTTGCCTAAAGACGGCACTTTTTCTAGGGACGCCACTGTGCTTATGAAGCCTAGTTCAGTCCAAATTATATATCTTCCCGAAAAAATAATATTTGTAAAAGTTCTGACAAAAAAGCTAGTCTGGCTATGTTTATGGGCGTATATTAAAGACCGTCCAACCTCTTTGGGTCATATAGTACTGACATAAAATTCATGTCTAAATAAAACACGGTTATTGTCGGTTTACACTTTACAGGAAGCCAGCAGCAAACAAAATTTGGAAATAGCCGATATACTGGATTATTTTTTAGGTTAGGTTAGATTAGGTTTTCATTCTTGAATTCGTGAATTTTGCCAAAATCAGCTATGGAAATTAATTTAATGTTCATATTGAATCTAATAAAATTGGAGACCGTATAGCACACGGTGTTATCTCTCCGATAAGAAAAACTGTCCCAAAAGGCAAACTGTCCCACGGTGAAATGTTTTACGTACAATTTACATGTAACCGTCTTGTGTGGTTTTGTTTTTGTTTACAACACGCGAATTCGTACGATAGGGACTATCCAAACTACGTTTAATTTGATAAGTTAATATATATTTGCAGGTATAGATATGCAATAATACCACAATTAACAAGATATCATTACTAGGACTGTAATACTGGCAGCTCTATCTCTCATAATTCAACTAGAAAATTAATTGGACATACATAATTATGAAAACACTGAGAAAATATATTATAACTAGGGAATCCAATCCCGGGATCCCGAATCCCGGGATCCCGGGATCCCGAGCTATTTTCGATACCTATGAATCCCGGGATTGATAAACATAATCCCGGGATTTCGGGATTGATTTTTTTATCAATTTTTATGGAAAATATAACAGAAAAAATACTTTTAATACAAAATAACTACATTAGAAATAAACTGAGTTTGAATGAAGTTTGATGTGTAGGTTGCCGATTCATTTTATTTTTTCACTTAGATTATTAAAAATGAGAAAGATTGGTAAAAAAACAATGCTTCGCACTTTTAACAAAGTAATTCCACCATGATATCATACGTTTTACGGCAGTTTCATATTTGGCTGACTAATTAGATTTATGAAGCGGAAAGGCCATAAGTACGCCATTATTATTTGCTTTACTATTTTAAATCTCGCTGATCTATTCATTATGTCTTTACTATCATAAATAGCAATCTCATATTAAATTCACATTATTATTTATATTACAATATTATTTACTCCATTAAACTTGTGTATTTCCAAGATTTAACGTATACAATATTAACAATAAATGTCTTAAATAGTATAAATTATACTAGATTTATTTTTGACCGATTTTATCAATGTTATTTGTAAATATAAAAATTTTATATTAACAATGGAAAAAAATCCCAATCCCGGGACCAGTCCCGGGATCCCGGGATTGTCAAATTGTAATCCCGAAATCCCGGGATCAGAATTTTGGCTCGGGATTGGATTCCCTAATTATAACCAATAGAAAGTTTTTTTAGTGATTATTAAAAAGGCTAATAGTTAAAAAAAAAATCGTAATTAAGTATGACTCATTTAGTAAAGTGGACTATGTGAGTGAGCGCGATACCCGAGAGATGCAGGTTCGATCCTGCGGGGTGTTTTTTCAAGTATTTAACATTCTTAAATCTTGTGAATTATTCGTTGAATAAAAATAGTGTGATATAATGTAATAATTAGGGAATTGGGCTGTTTAAGAACAAATTTAATCACAAGTTTGAGTCATACCATGATTATAGTACTCAGGTTAGGTATAATAAATTATACAACCGAAGTTTTGCACTTAATATAGGGTACAGTATACGCTTTGTGTTTTGTTCTAAATTGGTGTGTTGTTGTAATAAATATTTGCGAGGTTCGCTCGTTAAAATTTAGGTCGCGGTTTCGATATGTTTGGCCTAACCTAACCTGTGTTTACTAAACTAGACTAATTCTGAATTAGCGCACGCAATACATTTTACTTATAAAAACAATATTCATACTAATTTGCATTGAAGTTTTGTTTATTGTTTCGTTTCAATGAATATACTACGACATAAATTCAAAATCAATGCTCATGGTCAAAGGTTTTTTTATTTGCCAATATATTGTGTTAAACATCATCAAACTCTAACTGACAAATATAAATGCTTATTAATCGGTGTGCTTCCCTGCTTTATAATTTATATATATATTTTTTACCGCTTTTTATTAGCTCGTATTCTTGTTTTTTCCAGTACAATTTTTTTCTTGTTTGTCCAATACAAATCTTGTTTAACTAACTTCCCAACTAGCTAGACATTTGAAACTTTTAGAATATATCAGAACACGATGAAAATGCATTCTTTTAATTCTTTTGGCCATCTTTAAGCAGAATTGAATTCATTTTCAGTTAATTCTATTTTGTATGAAAAGTTATTTCGGAAAATATTCGTAAAAAGTAAAACACTATTATTGGTTGCTAAGGGAAGGGGGTCCTAGAAACTAAATTATTAATATATACGTGCGTTACTATATGGAAATCAATATGAAATGTCAAAATGATATTTCAGTATTCTAGTAGGTATTTCTATATATATAAAGTTCTTTTTATCTTGTAATTATTATAATTTTTGTACCTTTTATTTTACTTTTCATACTGTTATTATATATTTATTTCTTCTTTTCGCTGTTTAATACTATTTCTTTGTTTTTAAATGTCATGTTGTGAACGTCTTGAATTTGTAATTTGTAATGTTCACCGTATGTAAAAAAAAAAAAAAAATATATATATATATATATTGAATTTGAAATTAATTTGAATGACTAATTCGGACTATCTCACGAACTCTAAATTCAATTTTTTTTTAAACTTCTAAGGCGATAAAAAAATTATATGTACTATTACAAGTTAATATTATAAAGATTTTTCAATACTTATATAGGTTAGTAGATATCACTATCAAATACACGTTTATATAGAACATAGTTATAAGACTGAACCAATATTGTGGTTATTTTTATAAATAAGTGAAAAGGGTTTTGATTTTTTTGATCATGTATTCATTGAATGTCTCAAATGGATGTTTCCTAGTTAATCTAGAATCCCGTAAGCGCTACATTATGGAAAATAATTACATGGCTACAAATTACATCAACGTACAATGACATATAACTGCATCACACAGTGTCTGACATTCCGATGCATTCGACAGTGCATCGGATCGAATGCAATTGACTTAATACTGCTGGGGGAATCCCACAATAGTCCTTTGCATTTCGATCACACCCCTTGGAGAGGAGAGTCGCGAATTTGTGACTTGCATGTTTGATTGCGTCATGCGGAACTGAATCGAAGTAAATTAAATGCACTTTTATGGATTGGAGAAATGCATCTTGCAAACACTTCTACGCGATTATTTCTTTTACCAATTGATATGTAGATATTATATCGTGCCTAAATTTACCATAGATTCTTTTATGCATCAAAAATATTCATATACGTGCGTCATTTTGCCTATGTTTCTTTATCCAAACGTATCTGACAACGTTAGGCTTATCAAAGAGCTTTGAGAATTCATAATTGTAAAATGTCATCTTTTAGGGGCCGAAAGATATTTGAATACAATTAATGTTTTAGAGTATTTAATAGAAATTCTAGAACGTTCATAACATTGAACATATCTACATCATTTTGAAAACACTTAGACACGAGAAAATATATATTATAACCAATAGAAAAATCTTTTTGAAAAAAATATGACACCACGCAGGAATCGAACCTGCATCTCTCGGGTATCGCGCCCACGCACATATACCAATATGCTAAAGAAGTCATACTTAATTGCGACAAATTTAAACTAATGGTTTTTAATATTCAGTGAAGCGCTTTCAAAATTGAACTACTATTGGCAATCGGCTTTTGTATTTTAAATCAAAATAGATATTACTTTAATTACTAACCGACGTCGTGGATCACTCCAAGATTTTTTGTTGTAACTTACTTGAACTTGCTAATAATTTTAAACTAACTATTTTTTTTAATATTTCACGAATGATTATAATTCGTTAAATAAAAACGATAGGTAATTTAAAACGTCCTTAACATGTTAATTTGTAAATCCAGATTTTTTTTTATTTTGTACATTGGTAGAATTGTATTCTTTGTAAGTAAAGAAGATAACGACCTCTTTTAACGTATTTTTCACGTTACTTTTTTGATCACTGATTTCACTATAATTGTGTCGGCAAATTTAATAGTCGACACAAAAATTATATTACATATTAATATTTAGTTTTACTGACGAACAAGCACGGCAAATTATGTTTCGTCGGGAATCCCCGACATTATAGTTGTCGGAATTTTCTGTCAATGTATGAGAATCGTACGTTTTTCATGACGATTTCTGCAAGTAAAAATGTTTCACTTCAAAAACAAATATAGCGTTTTACAGCCCATAAACATTACATTAATTAAGTGGTATTATGACTTTATGGATCACGTGACGTTCTTGCGCAACTGGCAAAATTTGTTTCATAGTTTTGTATTCCCTTAGTATGCAATCTTCGCAATCGTACCATTTTCAAAACTATCTCAAAGTAAATAAATAAGTATCTTGACGTCATGATTACTTTAATATACATAGCTGCACGATAACCACGTGTAAATGCGACATGTCGCAGTGACTCAGGTTCGTTACTCAACAGTATATGCAGGCCGAGTATTCAACTAGATTTAAACCACCTTTCATGCTACAACTAGTAAATAATTGAACTACCATTTAAATGTATGAAAACATTGGAACTGATCAATTCTAGTTTACAATAATTATATAATAACCTATATTAAAATTAAATGCGTTATATCATTTTGCTGAAATAGTTATAAATTTAGAAATAATTACTTAAATTAATAAAAAAAAACGATTTTATCCGTCTACGAGTAAAATACATCATTTATTACATTCATATTAATCATAGAGACATTTTTTTAATTTTAAATAAAAAAAATACAATTTAAAATAGTTTTTATTCCACATAATTGTCTTGATTTAGTTATTAATGTACATATAGAATGTGAAATGTTTTAGACTGTGGATGTTGGACTTTCTGGGAATCGCTGAATCGTAAAGAATCGCTGAAACCAAAACGTTGATTGGAGTTTTCAGTAGATAGAAAGAAGTGGAGATGTTTCCTGGTTGTGAATAATGCCAATATTGGGATTTAGTGCCGATGGTGATAGTATAATAACCAAAATAACTAGGTTTCAATCCGTGTAAAAAGTAATTTTACTTAATTTCATTATACGTACCTAAATGACATTAGATAACGATATTATTTCAAGTAATGCACCTATATAATATTATTAATTAGTAATAGAAAAAGTTTTATTGTAATATTTTTCTGTCATACTCTTATAAGTTAATTTGTAAGACTTAATAGGAAGATTGTCCTGAATAAAGAGAATTGGGTGAGCGGCTCACTCAAAAATTACATTTGTGCCAAAAAACTTGCATGCAAGCAAATTGCCTAGCAATGTTTTTGCCTGAACTTTCATTTATGAATGTAATACTATCATTATGCTTTCTCGCTTGGGGCGGTAGAAAAAATAATCTGGCACGGGCAATAATGATTTCCGTTCAATTCGCGTATCGCTGCCAGTTTTCACGCGAGAAACGAAATCCACATTGCCAAAATGACGATAGAAAAAACAAATAAAATCGTCCCGATCAGCTGTGCGGTCGATCGGCGGCCATTGTTATTTGCCGCGTCATGGATTATTTATCGACCATCGCCAATTTGGTGTCATCATAGATAATTTGTCTCGGAGTTTTGGCAATGGACAATAATGGCAGCCACGTGCTTTTATGCGTTGTGGAGGTATTCGCTAAAGCCGTAATTTATAAAATGCTCAGCTGATTTATGGATCGCAATGCGGAAGGATTATTCATTATTTTTTCTTTTGGGGAATGCTTTCGTTGGTGATAAATAATTTCATATAAAATCTACGGCCAACATTTTAGCGTTAAAATTTCATATTCAGTCAATAATTTCACTAATTTTGGGCATACTTTATATTATAATATTAAGTATATTAGATTGCAAACATGTTTGTAGAAAGTCACTTCAAATATTTTTCAAATATGTTTAATACCATTAAATTTTAAGGTACCTGTTACAAAAATCAAAATGATAAAAACCTGAACATGGGCATAAACGCGCCATTATTAGTTTTATATTATATTATTCAGAGTCTATTCCGGGTCCAGTTTGATCAAGTATTAATTGAGGAATTTTATTTCCAATTTATTGAATGCCTTTTTATTGAGTATCACTGTTATGTACATAACCATAATATTCGTGCCACAGTCACATAATATATACGAAATTTACACATTCTTAATATTGATATAATTGGATGAATATATATCAAAACTGAGTCCAGACTTTTATAAACGCCACTACTTTTATCAGCTAACGTATAATGAAAATGCGTATTTAATCAGTATCTATAGCAATTCATTAACATCTAAATAAGCGATCCAAACTTAGAGCATTTGAAAACTTTCTGGAATATTACATAATTAAAATTGATTTAATAATATAATTCACCACGTATGTAGATATCTTAGTTTAACATTGAAGCAGTAGTATAGTAAAGTTATATTATAGTGTCAATGAACCTTAGATTCATGACACAAATCTCTTAATAAGACGTATACTTGTCTAAAATCTTCATAATAACAGGTTGAGAGAAACATAATGCGCTGTCAATAAATGTTACTAAAACGAAACGTATGCTCATATATTAAAACATGTCTGATGCAAAAGAGTAATGTGTTACAGAATCTCGAAAAAGTGTATGAGATACCTAGTGTATCTGGGCTCGACTATAGTTGACTCGGAAAAAAATAAAACGTGGAACAACAATGACTAAATCTGCCTTGACCCGACTGACACTTATATGGAGAGATTGGAATATCTTAGAAAGGAAAATAAGTATCGTGGACATTACATGTGAAGTAACGAAAAATTATCGGTGCATTTGAAATGCGATGCTGACATCGACTGCTGAGATTTTACCAGGCGGAACATATTATCTAATGCATTCATTAACATCAGTGAGAGACAGTCCCCTACATGTGACTGCATCGTCTTGTGTGATTCTTTGGACACATTGCTCAACGTGGCCCAGAAAGCCTCGAAATGTTAGTTGTTTTGGGTAGTGTATCTATTAAAAGAGGAAGAGGAGAATAGACATCAAGAGAGTAGAGTACCAAATAATTATTGGGTACAATTTACATTACCAGGTATTGATGATATGGAACATTGAAGAAAGCCGCTGTCCCTATTCCAGAATTATCACTATTTTCAGTTATAGGGGTGATGACGTTGAAGAGAAAGAAATATAACAGGGGTTCCAGACCAAGTTTGCCCGCATTCGAAGGGGGGGGGGGGGCGGGGCGCAAACAAACAAACAAGTCGATTAATTTATTTATTTAACTGAAGGAAGAAATGAAAGTTTTTTTCTGGAAGAGCAAGGATGTAATATGATTGGGCATTGAAATAACAAAATTTCGCCGAAATCCTGGCCTACTAGGCTGACATCTAGGTTGTCATCTTCAGATAAAAATGATAAAATTTCTTTCAAGTGAAGAGATTTTAGAGGGTTTAATGAGTGAGTTTCAGGTTTTGACAAAATCATTATTAATAAGCAAGGATAAAGAACTAATTGAATTTTATGTTTAAAATTTAGATCGATTTTACTATCTACATTTTTTATGCATTGAGATAAAAGTTAATTATTTTTTAGTTATTCACCCGCAGGTGATTCAATTACGAGGTTATTTTTTTTCAATTACCTACCTTTCTTCAAATGTGTTATTTTGTAGGGGGTGCGAACATTAATCACACATTTCTCAGGGGTGCAAAGAATATAAAAAAAGTTAGAAACCGCTAGTTATGATACTTAATAGAAACATGCTTTAAGCATATTGAAATAATTTATAAAGGAAATATAAAGATATATACATAATAATAATATGTACTCGCAAAGGGCAAAACTGTCTCTATTGACCCATTTCCCCGATACATGTAACTTAATTTTATTTTAGAGGATAATTAGCCATATGCACTTTACTTTCATGAAATAGCTGTTGGAATTAAATTTGATTATGTTATAAAATGAATAGAAACGTAGTATCAGTCAAACTTTCCAAAAACTACTTTTTAATTTTTATATTTGTTGATGTTTTCCAATACCTTCATTAAATTAAATTTTAAAAAATACGTCGATGATTTCAAGATACTTTGAAAAAATGCCAGTATTTTTTATTATTATTACTATTTTTATTAGAAAAAACTTTATATTATTGATTATAAAATAAATTGGTTTATATAAAATATACCTATAAAGGCAAAAGTGTTGCTGTCAGTGAAGTTTCCATAGACAAAAGATAATATTATATAGTCTAGCCAGATAGTAAAAATTATATTATATGAAGAAAAGCGATAACATAAAATATAAATAGAAAAAGAAGAATAATAAATTATAAAATGGATAAGTTAATATTTTTATTATAATATGGATATATCATAATACCGTTGACATAATTGAAATTTATTCATACTAATGTGAGAAAGGACAAAGAAGTAGATATCAAGATCTTGGATACTCTTGTATTTTGGATAAAATAAACTTTTTAAATGATATACGATGGAATTAGTATTTTTATTAGGGTTGTGCCAAAGAAGTTTCACACATATTAATATATTTTTATATTGGTTCAGTGATAACAACCTGATAGCATATCAGCGCGTATTTTAACAACAGGCTCACAAGAATCAGTGCGAACCAGCTGAATGTCATCACTAGGTAGGTGTGGCTAACATCGTTTCTGCGATAACCTAGTCTATTTCAAAGACAGATAGTCGCATGTGTTTTGGTGAATTTCGTAACCCTAATCTATATTTAAATGAGCGCTAATTCAACGGAACGTTTAGACCAAATATTTGTAAATAATCGTAAAATAACGCCGATGAAAATATTTTCAAAGATTTTCTACATTTAAATTTCATATAAGTAGGCCGGAGACAAGAAATAATATCGGAGGACACTTTAATAATTCTTGTATATTTTTTCGGGTTTTTAAAAACCAGCATCGAGTAATAAATCAATGTTGAAGACTTTGAGCAGTTAAAATAGATATACATCCACTGGAAATCAGGCAAATGTGGTGAGTACTTTTGAATAATTTCACAATTTTAAAATGATGCTATTATTACAGCGATTGTCAACCATTTTTGTGTCGCGATCCCTACTATAAAAAAGTATTTTTAAACGAGTGAATTATCGATCATCATACATCTTCCCTCACTTTGTCTATATTAAATATATGATTATTAAACATCACATTATGTTTTTCATGTGGCTTATCAATGGTTTTTGTTAATTCTACAATATTGAGATATTTCAAATGATAACTGTTTCGAGCTATGACCCTATCCTCAGAATATGAGAGGATAAAACGAATACGAAACGAAATACTTGTATAATTTTAAATTATCTATCATTATTACGATATGACAAAATTGTTGGTCTACGGAAAGATATTAATACCTAATCATCAATGGAGGTCTATCCGCTATTTGGCATTCACTACTTTCTTTTATCCAATCCCAGACTCTAATATTTAGCTGTATTTTCGGCGAACATTCTGACAGCCGCATATTTTAAAATGCTTATTAAAATTAACCAAAAATAAGATCGCAGGCGACTTATTTACTATTCATGCGCACCTATTCTATACACAGGACTGTTGTCGGCCGCTACGGCAGCTATCTAGGGTAGGTTTGTATCGAAGTATTAGCATTTATTGTAACAATTACAATAAGTTAGTTGTAATTGTTACAATAAGTGCTATGTTTTAACAGCACCTCTTTTGGCTGTGGTAAATTTTAGAGCGAGATAGACAGTTTTGACTGTTTAGACGGCTAACTTATTGTAATTGTTGCAATAGTGTTAATACTTCGATACATACCTACCCTAGATAGCTGCCGTAGCGGCCGAAAGCAGTCTTGTATATAGAAGAGATACGATGGAGCAAATCTAGTCAAGTAAATGAAAATGTTACTTTTTAATATAATTTAAGAGTAGTCAACGAACCCCTAGAAATCATCTCGTGACTGCTCTGGGGATGAAGATTTGTGTTTGGGAACCTGTGTATTATTGCATATCAATTAATAATTAATCAACGTACGCCGAAATGCAAGAACAGATGTATACCGGACTGTGACGTCACTTTGTGAGAAACTCTTACCTAAGACTGATGTGCAAAGTTAAATCAAAAGACTTTAAATTTATTCGGCATTTTTGAAGGTATTTTTGCAAAATATTGATTTTGAATAATTTTATTAGAAACACTATGCTTTTGAATAATGGGGGTTTTTTAATCAGATTTTGATTCTATTCTTCAAGGGTCTAGCGTTTTAAATGTTTCACGATCACATATCTGATTCACATTAAAAACCAACTTTTCTCTCGTAGTATTTATTGTGTGTTGTTTTTCTTACGACAACCGGAATTCACCTAAAGCTCAAGGCTCAATGGTCCAATCGTCTTAAGACCGATCCCAATTGAAAATATCTCTAAGAGGTTAAAATCAACCTAGAATAACCGTGTAATGTATTTATCAGAATTAAAAGTTTATATACATGATACCCACGCTGGGAGCGTGGCTTAAGCGCCGGCCTATAGAATCGTGGTTTCCAGGTTCGAATCATGTTTTCCAATTTGTGTATGAGTCATAGTATGGACCTAATAGTTTGAGCAAGTGGCTGACATCCATTTCTCGTAAAAACAAATCTCCACTTAGTGGAGACCCATGTGATCTTATTAGGATTGGGCATGGTCGAAAAAAAATACATCTACTCGTAGGCTCCTCATGAATTTGAGAATATTATGTATTATAAAACGTTTTATATATTTTCGTACTGCATTATATGGCGAGGGAGAATAGACATCAATCCAAAAGATGTGCAAAAAATTAGAGATGCATACCTATTAGATATAATATAATCTATTTTATATATAGAAGAGTGTTGTACATTGAATTTTACGAGTGAAGAGCTTAAAAGTGCAAGTAAATAGATAAAAAAAGCTATACTATCAAACAAGTATAACATGGATATTTCAGAAAAGTGCAGTGTTTTGAAAGTCAATGTGTCAAGGGAAGATTATAGGTTGTAGGAATTTATAGGTAATTTATATGTAGGAAGATTATAGAAAGTAAATGAAAATATACTTAAGTACCCGAGTAGGAAGATCTAACAGATAAGAAGAAAATTATTATCATGAATTCTACCAAAATATTTCATATACTGACTGATGTTATATAAATGTGTGTTTTTATAGAGCACAAAAATGAATATTATAGTGATAAATAATAACCAAAAATATATTTCAACAATAATTGAAATATGTTACGGACACGGTTTTATTTATATTACAGTGACCTGTTCCTTTATAATATTATGCTTGAAATAGTCAACATTACACCGTTGCAAGTTACACCTAGCTTTAGCTACTTCAGCAATGATTAAGCCATCTTTATAATAGATTTTGGTTTATTTATAAACTGGGACTGATTCAGTGCGTTCCCAAGTGTACGAGACCTGACTGCGACTATCCTGTCGTTCGGGTTATATTTAGCTGCCAACCTCGGGATAAAGAAACGCAAAGTAAGGTATTGCAATTTGGTAGTGCTCACTCAACGTGTCCAAAATCATCGGTAATTACTCAGATAAAAATACGCAAGATGGCCGAACCGCACTTTAAAATTATTATAACCATTATGTATTGCATACGTTATTTATTTTGCAAATAATATATTTATCACAAAATATTCTTTACTATTGTTTTATGTTTGATATTCCAAACTGATTTATACCTACTGTATTAATAGCACACCGATATATGATTTGAAAATACCTGTGATAAATATTATATAAACACTAGAAAACATATTTTTGAAAAAAAAAATACAGCTCCCGTGGGATTCGCGGACACGTGTATTAACTACTAAGCTATGTGTGCCCTGTCTAATTTGAAGAAATTAACGAGCGGTTTTTTCAAATTCTTACTGAAGTGTTTTCTAAATTACGTTATTGTCCCAGAAGGTGCGGGCTCCAACCAAGCTGGGTGTTTTCAACAAGATTTTTTCGCGTGGTTATATATAGGTGATTTCAAATTATGTATGTTCAATAATTAAAAATGTGACATTTTAAATATTTTGAATTATTCGTTGAATAAAAAAATAGTTTGTATTCATAATATTACGTTTTGACATGCATATAACAATTTCCCACATAAAAGCTTCGGTTCACGAAAAATTTACCGCCGCGTACAATAATTAATCGCAGATGAAAAACAAATTTATATCGAGGTGTAAATTTAACTTGGTTGTTAAAACGAAGTATTCAATCTTGTAAGAATTTTCACCACTCTGTATTGTTAAATGTTATTTATGGTGAAATAATTCACATTTATTTTGGTGTAATGTACCTAATTTGGTTTATAAAATGTATTCAATACATCAGCGAGGAGGTGATAAACTGTTGATAAACTTGTGAATTCGTGAACGATTTCGAACGTAATTTTCAGAGTCAGAAAAGAATTCCATCGCCCCAATATTTTATTATTAAAATGAGTGCCAGCAAATTAACGTGGAAATCACACAATTAAAATTACGGTAAGTAATAATCAGTATTGCACTGAATGGATTTTATACTACCAATCTGGATAGTACGTATTTTAATATTTTACTTACATTTTTACGAATACAAATTTCCTATTTTTAACTTTTTGTAAGTGCGGTTAATTTGTTTTGAGCTAATAAAATATGTAGATTGAATACAAATAGGTATACATAAATGGTATAATATTTTCGGGTAGCAAACACTTAAAATGATTGATAAAATGAATACAATGCCAATTAATAAAGGGATATTATAATTTAATAAACTATTTCTTTTATTCAACAAATAACACAAAATTTGAGAATGTAACATTCTATTTATATTGAATATACGCAATTTGAAAACATTTCATGCTTATACACAAAAAAAATATTATCAAAATAGACGATCATTAAGTGATAAGTAAGAGCTATTCAAGAAAGTTTTTCCCGTCTACAACAAGGTAGAAACGGGGTGCCGTATGAACCGCTTATTTCTGTGTTTGTTAATACCCATACTTCTCAAAAATAATTCAGTAACAAGATCAATTATTTGAAAAATAAAAACAACTAAGTAACAGGGACACAATACAAACTGTATTTGTTGTATTTTAGACGTATGTGTCCCTGATAACCAATGTTGATAACTATCTTAGAAATAGAGAGCATCAGTTGTCTATTCTCCCAAGGTGCAGAACCAACCTGCCAATGGTAATGCCAATTGGGAGGACGATAATTATGTTCAATCAAATTGCTTCTGGTGTTGATATATTCCACTTGCGTGAGGGTGAATTTAGGTGAACTCTATTTTATAAACCCTTAAAATTGGGTCTCCTTAGCAAACTCGGTGTACTTCTTTGAACTTATATATATATATATATGTATAATTATATTTTCGCTGCTTTTGTATGTTTATATTATGTTATCTTTTTATATTTTCATTTTTAACCCTTTTATTACTTTTGTTTTTCTTTATTATTTATAATAATGTTTTATGTCATGTTGTGAACATCTTGAACTTATAATTTGTAATGTCCACAATATTGAAAAATAAATAAATTGAATTGAATTGGTTGTTGGTTTTTATCCAATACAATAGTATAATCAGAGTTTTTTGATCCGTCCCTAAAGCTGAATTTTCCGAACGATTTCAGCATTTCATATTACGTCGGCTTCATATTGTTAATACGTGTAAGCTATAAGCTATGTTATAGCCAGAACGCCGTCAGACTGACCTATTTAAAGATTATGTAGGTACTTTCCCTACTTCCCGGAGCGAGTTGTCCGGAAATCCGAAATACAATTTCAATATTACAAGATTGCTTTTATCTCGTCGTATAATGTTTCACCACTACATCACTATACAATAATTTGTAATGTTTTAGCTCACTTGTGAAATGCGTTTTATGTGATAACGGGTAGACCTGCAACATCGGTAACTTATACAGCAAAATTTCCCAACAGGTGTGCCACAAGATTATTTTTTTTCGATTATGATTTGTACCTAACTTAACCCATTCGATGCTGAGTAGATAATGATTTTTTAATTAGCACCTTTAAAATGGACGTTAATTACATCGATCGGCCACCTGGTCATTACGCGCCGGGTGCGTCTTCCGCGTCCAAAGTATTAAACAATAATCGAACATTAAAACTTCATTTTTATTACAACGTTTTTACAACGTTTTTCTTAGCTCGTATTCTTATTTGTTCGGTACAAATCTTGCAATCGATTTTAACTAACTTCCCGACTAGCTAGACATCTGGACCTTTTAAAATATATCAGAACTAGGGAATCCAATCCCGAGCCAAAATTCTGATCCAGGGATTTCGGGATTACAATTTGACAATCCCGGGATCCCGGGACTGGTCCCGGGATTGGTATTTTTTTCCATTGTTAATATAAAATTTTTATGTTTACAAATAACATTAATAAAATCGGTCAAAAATAAATCTAGTATAATTTATACTACGAGGGTGGGTCAATAATTCCTTAGAAAAAAGCATTAAAACAGGTTTTATTTTTGTATTTTTTTTTATTTATCAACATAATTTCCTTGGAGCTCAATACACTTGGTTAGATGTTTCTCAATTTTTTTTAAACCGTCAGAAAAATAAGTTTTCGGAAGGTCCTCAAAATAAGCATTTGTCCGATCGATGATTTCTTCATTTGAAAAAAAACGTTGTCCACTTAGCCATTTTTTTAAGTTTGGGAAAAGGAAAAAGTCACTGGGTGCTAAATCTGGCGAATACGGTGGGTGGTCGACCAATTCGAACTTCAATTCTTCAATTTTAGCCATTGATCGTAAACATGTGTGAACACGGGCATTGTCCTGATGAAAGAGGATTTTTTCCCTGTTTAAATGAGGCCGTTTTTCTTCAATTTTGTTTTTTAGCTGGTCCAATAAAGATGCATAATAATCCCCTGTTATTGTTTTTTCTTTTTCCAAATAGTCAACGAAAATAATTTCACGTGCATCCCAAAATACAGTAGCCATAACCTTACCAGCTGATTTTACGGTTTTCGCCTTCTTTGGACATGGTTTGCCTTCGCAATCCACTGCTTTGACTGTTCTTTCGTCTTGGGAGTATAGTGGTGTATCCATGTTTCATCTACAGTCACAAAGCGACGAAAAAATTCATCCGGATTGCGTTGCATGAGCGACAACAGGGCTTTAGAGGCCACCACCCTACTGCGTTTATAGTCGACTGTGAGCAAACGCGGCACCCATCTTGCAGAAATATTTTTCATGCCCAATTTGTCATGTAAAATAGAAATGACGCTACCTTTTGAGATCCCTGTAACCTCAATTATCTCACTCAACTTTAATCTTCGGTCACTTAACACCATATCGTGGATTTTATTGATCATTTCTGGTGTAGTCACCTCTACAGGACGTCCTGAGCGTGGTTCATCTTTTGTTTTAATGTACGAGAAACACACAACAACCCGACCAATCTGATTGAAACTTCGCAGCATACTGAATCGGTAGTGCCGCTGCATGAAAACAAACCGCTTGCAGTACTAGTCGCGCCACTTGTCGGCTTTTCTAAGGACTTATTGACCCACCCTCGTATTTAAGACATTTATTGTTAATATTGTATACGTTCAATCTTGGAAATATACAACTTTAATGGAGTAAATAATATTTTAATATAAATAATAATGTGAATTTAATATGAGATTGCTATTTCTGATAGTAAAAAAATAATTAATGGATTAGCAAGATTTAAAATAGTAAAGCAAATAATCATGGAGTACTTATGGCCTCTCCGCATTATAAATCTAATTAGTCAGCCAAATATGAAACTGCCGTAAAACGTATGATATCATGGTAGAATTACTTTGTTAAAAGTGCGAAGCATTGTTTTTTCCCAATCTTTCTCATTTTTAATAATTCATGTGAAAAAATAAAATGAATCGGCAACCTACACATGGGTATAAATCAAACTTCATTCAAACTCAGTTTATTTCTAATGTAACTATTTTTTATTAAAAGTATTTTTTCTGTTTTATTTTCGCTTTTATTTTATTTTCCATAAAAATTGATAAAAAAATCAATCCCGAAATCCCGGGATTATGTTTATCAATGCCGGGATTCATAGGTATCGAAAATAGCTCGGGATTCCGGGATCCCGGGATTGGAATCCCTAATCAGAACATGATGCCAATGCATTTTTTTGATACTTTTAGCCATCTAAGTAGAATTGAATTCATTTTCAGTTAATTCTGTTTTGTATGAAAAGTTATTTCGACACCAGTATTGGTTGCTAGGGGGTCTGGGGTTCTAGCAACTAAATTATTAATATATACTTGCGTTACTGTGGAAATCAATATGACATGTCAAAGTGACATTTCAGTATTATTTCTATCAAGTACAATTTTTTTTGATCGTTTAAGCTAGTCAAGTCAAGTGTATATGATTCAACAGAAAATTTAAAAACGTTGTATATAAAAAGTTCTTTTTATCTTGTAATTATTAGTATTCTGTTAGTATTCTTCAGTAAGTACTTATTCTGTAATATGAATTCAGGTTCAGAATAAAATGGAAGTTTTCATATAGTTATTATAGAAAACTTTATAAGAAAAAAACTCTTATGTGTTTTGCGACTACATAATAATCTGTGAGAAATCTTTCTCGTCGATTATTAGAGTACCCGTTTTATAACAATGCACTTTTTTCCACTTTTTACTACGCTCATACGTATCTTTCCTTGATTACCTCGCATAAAATAAGATGAATGATATTAACTTGATATAACATCATTTTCATCATAGAGCCAGAGTGCAAAGTCATACTTCAAGAGTTCAAAAAGATTATTTAAATATTTTTTATCCGGGAAATACGAGTAGCTCTTTCAAGCATCGACCCGCAAACAAAAAGTACATAGTTTTCTCGTAAATAAGCACTAGACGTGTCACTTCTGAAAAAATTTATTACCTACTACATAATGTTAATTATTAATGTATTAATTACGTGGTAGAACTTCATTATAATGATTTTTAAATGAAGCTAATTTTTCTTGTAAAGTAGTATCAACAAAAATAACTTTGTTTCAAAATCATTACATATTGTTAAATAATTCTGGTAAGGTTGGCAGAGATTTTTATGTTTTCGTTGTTGTAAACTTTTTTTACAAAGAATAAAATAAAATTCGATTATTTTGGGTTCATGATAACAATATAGTATGTAGATTTAACTAACAGAAAAAAGTGCATATAAAAATACAAACAGTTGAAACAATCGCTGGACAAAACAGTCAATCGAGCATTGATGTGCTGTAGGGTTAGTCAGGCCATGTGTTGCTTGGGATAGCAAATTATGAACGGCAGCGAATTAATGAATGAATACTATCATTACATTTTTTGAAAGCAGTGGCGGTTTTTCATCAACCGAACGATGCAGTCTCTTCGTTAGAAAGTACCGACTTCTCAGTTTAAATTAATCACAGGCCTCCAAATTTGACACTGCCTCAGACCTCCATATACCTAAAATCATCACTGTTTGATAAGGTTTCGTAGAAATGCTTTAATCTTCACTCCATGTTATGTACCTACGTCATTTTTTCAACATATTTGTCGCATTTGTCAGTTTAACATAGTAAAAAACCAACCATGCACCAAACAATAATTTATTCTGTATAAAATTTGAAACTAAAAATGAAAAGGGGTGTCATTCTAAGTCTATCGGGAGACACTTTGTCTAAACACGTCACTGTCAAAGAGGTACAATACGCCCGAAAGTTAAACAGAAGCCACTAGAATGGAATCAGTTTGGGTTTTCATCCAATAGTGGAGTTATCTAGCCCGACGGCAGTAGCGAAGGGTGGATGTAGGCTGTTAAGATCCACCATAAATAGTGCACACTAAACTTTGTTAGTCATACATATTTGTTTTTATTGAACTAATACTACAATTTATTTACAGATGGTGTTAAAATGGTGGTTTAAAATCTAAACCCTGCCTAACCAAACCATAATAGTTTTGGTATATTTTGGGCGACACTACAAAATTGTGCACACTTTTTCATTCATACTTATTTGTACCTACATAAACATAATATTACAAATATTGTTGGTTCATTTTTTAAATTCATTAAGCTCTGCCTAAACAAAACTATAATAGATAAAAATATTATTCTATCTATAAAATATCCAAAATTATGTATGATTTAATTGCATAATTTTGACTATTATCTATTATGGCATGGTTTTCGCAGGGTTTAATTTAATTTCAAAAACTAACCAACAGCATTGGTAAGCTGTAGTCTTATTTCAATGAAAATAAATACGTATAACTGACAAATTGTAATGTGCACTATTTATGACGGATCCTAACAGTCTACCTCCACCCTTCGCCACTGCCCGACGGTAATGTATCACGCTGTTAAAACTTTTGGAGAAAATTGATGAAATGATAGTTATTCTGTTTACAATATTCTATTATACTATGTACCAAGATAACGATAATGTCGTGGTATCAATACCATTTAATGGGGCATAAATCTCTTTTATACTTACTTAATATTAGTTATATCGATGATATACTTTTTCTATACGGGATATATTTCACGCAATATTTTGTACATTTGAACTACGCATTATTGATAAGCGCCAATCTTCTTGTTCAATGATGTAACCCTCAGATAATAATAAAAACTCATCCACAAAACTGTCAAGAAAACAAGATGGCCGGCTGTGTAAACATTTAAGCCGCTCGCTGAAAATGTTGCAAAACATTTTCGCACGACGATCATTAATACCCCGCTAAATATTCACGGGAAACAAAAAGAAATACACACATAGGTATAATAAACATACACACAACAAATATATGTTGTAAAAGGTGTCACATTTAAATATATGATATTCAATTATAGACATTGCGTCAAATAGCATGAATATTTGAAATATTTTCTGGCAATTAGGAGCTTTTAATGAAAGCTAGAATTATTATTTAACGATATTCCATAATATAAAATTATAAATTACTTTCATTACATTTACATTACATTAGAAATGTAATTATGAAGAATACTCATTACATTTATATAAAGTAAATAGAAACCAGAATGAAATGGTTTTGATGACATCTCTTTATTATATAAATATTTTAAGCTTTGTAAGCTAAGTATTTTTTATAATTTTGGATTAAAATATTATTTTTCAAATTCCTGAATATATTTGATTCAAATATTCATGTTTATTTTAAATTATCAAATAGTTTCATAATTATCTACCTAACCGTCCAAAACGGATATATAAAAAGCTTTTCCTCAAATAGATTCAAAATATTATAAAATTCAATAAACAACCTTGTTGTATAATACATTATTTAGTAAAGTATTTTTAATATTTCACATTTGAACGGTTGGCAGCGAAATAAATCAGATTACTTAAAAATAAATAAACACAACACTTAACAAACAATCCATATACAAGAATAGTATTTTAAAAGTGCAATAATGAAGGCAAACATATTAAGTTGGAAGGCGTTTCTCAGAAAGTACGTGAATTATTAGAAGTTGGCGAGACATTTTATTTGATAGGTACTTAGTGCTTTTAGAAGAAAAATACATTCTATGGGAACGACAAGCACTCAGCTTTTCTTTGGACGTTAAATATTCGGACCCTTCACATATCATACAGTTAGTATTATTGTATAATTAATAAAAAACGAAAATAACATTATATTGTTTTAATACCATACGTATATAATACCCGGATTAAAAATGTAATACGTGGTAGAAATTACAAAAAGTGAAAGTAAATATTAAGTAAATGTTGTGTTGTATTTTAAGTAGTATCATATTATCTGATTTTAATATTAAATTGATCATATCTAGAAGGATTATTTATTAAATTAATTATCTATCAAATCGCGGGGGATATCTGCACAATTTGATTGGTTCCATGTGCATGTATTTTCTACGGCAGACATTACACGTTCAATCTGGATCACGGATCGTGAATGTCGAAAATCGAAGCGATTCAGTTGATCATTATACGCTCATTCTTGATCGCTTACATGGGTTAACTTAACCTTTCAACGTTTTAGATAATGTACCTATCTATAAGGCCTCGAAAATCAAGCTTTTTTTTGCACTGAATTTAATTTTTATCGAATTGGTATACAATCCACAAAAAATATTCATTAAATATCTACAAATAATTACGTTACTTATTGTGATGCAAATATTATATGGTATAGGTACTATTCATTTTAGCATATTAGAATCTGTAAACTTATGTAGGTACGTATTTAAAATAATTCAGCATATTTATATATTTAGAAATAATAACATCCTTTGAAATTTCTCAACAGGAGTGTTTGACGTAATCAAAATAATGAATTCCATTCTACACTAAATTTACGTAGTTTTTTTTTATAATATTGTTATAAAACTATTCCTCGAACAATGCTAGTCAAACTATTTCAAACACCATTTCATTTAAATTTTCATTGAAACTTTTTTTCTTGTGTAGAAAAACAGTTTAGGTAAGTACCTAATTACCAATCGTTTTATTTTTTATGTGTTTGGTAACACTGTTGTATAAAAAATAATATGTCATGTCATATTGTTTTAAATATTTTCGTATTTTCAGTATATTATGTAGTTTGATTTTTTATTAAATTTATTGAATCGTTACCGAGGAAGCTGGGATCTATAAGCACGATATAATACAATTATAGTGTGTTATTTCTGTGATAAAAAAATAATATTAAAAATATCATACTTTTAGGTAATTTGTGAAGAGTTCCGAATAATGCATTAAAGGGTTGAAGATTGAAATAATTAATTACACATGCCTAATCTAACATCAAACATTTATACAATAAATAAAAAAGATTTAAAGAAAATAATTTACACTTAGAAAATGTGAAAAGGTGAAATAAAGAAAAAGTAGGTAAGTAAAAATGTGTTATGGTGGAATTTTGACGCGCTGGTACTTTTATCAATATTTTATCGTAAAAAATGTATTAGTTTTTCACAATTTATCTATCAGACTTTCAAAAAATATTCAGTTTATTATTCTACAAAATCTAAATATTTTATCGTTTGTCACACTGCAAGGCTAATACTGTCTCGATGTCACTGCAAAAATGTTAACTATCAACTCATCCTGGAAATACATTGTTTAAATTAAAATAAAACACAATATTTTAGAAGTCTTATTCCCACAGAACAGATAATAAATAGAATTCCGATAGGATATATACAAATACAGTAAAGTTTGACGCAGGGTTTTGAATGTGTAAGTATCCTACGAAAATGTACCATGTATTATAGACGTGCAATAGTGTGTGTAATACAACAATATTAAATGAGCGTCAATGCATAAACCGAGAGCAGTTGTCAGTATACGACGTATGATATATTCTTGTTACGTGCTTAAATTTATCCCGTATTCTTCATTACTCGAGAGCGGTTGCCTGCTTCTCCTTACCCGTTAGGTATTTCAGTTCCCATTATTTCTGAGTTCCCTGCTTATTCCTTAATATAAATAAATATTATATAATATTAGTACTGGTGCATTATTTTACTCAATAAAAATGATGTGACAACTGAATATGCTAATGATGAAATAATATATTTGTTGAATTGGAAATAATAAATTTCGTGTAATATTTGTTTGTATTTATAAAATATTATATTTAAAATTAATATCTTTCAGTTGATACATAAATTGTGTAAATGTTTCATAATTAACCATAATTATTGTCATATTGATTCTCAATAATAATTAATTGTCATGAGTGATAACTATTACTTTTTAGGATAACATTGAATACCATAACACAGTTTGATAAGTAAAATGTAAATGTGGAAAAATTTCTGTCTGTCTTTTGCGTTATCCGAACAAGTACATAAATGCATCGAGGCGACTGCAAAATCTCCTACTATTGATTTTCTGCTCTTAAGAATACAGTCGCCTAGGAAACGATATTTCTCTCATAAACTATGTCTTATCTTCCTTCAAAACAATCGTTTGCAATAATTCCTATGTTTAATATACCACTTATTACTGCTTTTCTGTATTTATTTTATTCTCGAAATATTTTTATAAGAAGAAACATTTTTGTTGGCATATTCTTGATAAAATTCCTTTTATCAACTCTTTAATAATTACAATGGATCTTTTTACAAACATTATTTTAAAGTAGATACTTATATAGGGTCTTTCAAACTGTTAACTATGGAAATTTAAATTATACAACTTAGGCCGATTGAAAAGACGTAACTTTGAAAAACGTCAGAAACATACCTATTAAAAAAATTTGAGCTCAGTGGAATGTGAACTCACATCCTTCATTATCCGGGTGAGTGCTCTAGGATTTTTCTAATAGATATTTTCTGAGATTTTTCAAAATTGTGTATTTTCAATGATGAATAACCTAACATTCTTAACATATTGTATAGGTACATATATTCAGAACTAAATAAAACATATTGATTTTCAGAGCTACTATTTACATAGGTACCAACCTATTAATTAACATGTAGAATTAAGACAAACCTTTTACCTACTTATGCATCTTATACTTATATACCTACCTATCTAGAGATATTCTTTTAGACATTTCAAAACTCATAGGTATACGATGAAAATGATATGCATTGATGCTATTTCAGGTTAACCAGCTTAACGCAGTCTTAATATTGTTTTAAAACCCAAAATAACTACCGATTGTTAGCACTTTGACTTGCACCCACTAAGTAGAGTATATACCTACATTAAAACGGTTAACTAACTTTTGTAAAATGAAATTCTACCAAGTAAATGTCGGTTCAACTCATAACAGCATAATAATGATTTATATAATACGAGATTTCTTTTAAATTCAGAAGACAATTCTTATCCGTCAAGTATTAGGAATTGATACAACTTATAAGGTTCTACCTAAGTGGGTGTATACTATTATAAAAATAAACTATTTTTTGATATTATATTATAAGGTAAAATAAATATCTATTTAATTGTTAATACATTTTGAATGTCGTCAAAAATTATACTATATATATATATATATATATATATATACGTATCTGAATCATATTAAATTTCTCTGATTTGAAAAATTTAAATATATACATTTTTACTGTTTTACGTGATCTCCAGTACCAACACTTCAAATGGAAAGAAATAATTAAAAAAGGTAATTTAAAAAAATAGAAAAAAATATACAAACATACACACATACACGCACGCACATTGATACAACACATTAGACATATTGTTAGTATTCAATTTTTGTTAATTACATAATCTTTCAAACACATTTTTGCCAAAAACCAATCATGGCCCAGTAGACTAAAAGGTTGTCAATCCCTTCTTAATCCACGACTAAGTAAATCTAGTCGTAATTAAATCACTTGATTGGATCATTAGTAATTGTGTTGTTTTTTATCCATATTCTATTGCACCTGGCCTGAAGATGGTGTCTGGAGGTAAGAAGAAACGTCTGGTTCGACCATACAGCTTCTTAAAGAGTCAGGGATAAACATTACTTCGTTCATGGGTCGCGTCCAACCGGGGGCCGAGGCCTCATTTCGGTCACATCCATCGCTAAACGACCCCTGGTTTCGATGTCATGACCGAAAAGTAGCACCCCTTAGGTATTTTTCCCTAAAATTTCACAATTTTTCCTCACTTCTTTTTAAACAGACACTCAATAATACTTTGAACGCGGCGATTTTTTTTTTTAATTTAAAAATATATTTTCACAAATATTTATTATGATTTTAAAAAGGGTTATTTTTTTTAATTTCCAACTCATTTACATGAAAGTCCTCAGTGAAATCATCTTTATATTACCTACATAGAATATACTTTTATAATATTGTATAGTCGGAAAACTAACATTTTAGAAATATTTCCGGATTTAATATTATTGCTTCACAGTTTTCAAAAAATTAAAGGCAGCTTCTTTTACAATATTTCTTTAAAATTTCACTTTTCATTAACTTTTTATTTTGTCATTTTTTTGTCACTTTACTGGTTTTTGAGAAACAGTTGATTTTTTAATACAAATAAATTGATTATTTTATGTCTGATTTGATAGAATGTATTTTAATCGGTGTATTAACGACTTAAAAGGTTGCTTCACTGAATTTATGTGCGTATTAATAAATATGGAGTGTTTTTTTTATTATTTTGTATTGCTTGAGTGTATGTAGTAAGATTTTGTATATTTTGAGCGTCAAAGTATGCTCCCGGTCGCAACTTACAGACGAGGTACATAAATAGACCGAGGCAGGCGCTATACAGCAGTATTTCAGACTATGAATAGACTGTGGAACTTCTAGCGTACGAGCACTATGGAGAAACGTCGTCCAGATACGAAATAATCGACGCGTTTCTGCACAACAACGAGAGAAAAATTCAACAAAAACACATCAAAATCACTGTACAAGTCCGCCTTTACCGGCAGACAAAATAAAAACTACACCCTGTAGTATTTTTCTCGCACATTTTTTCACTCCGTATCAACCAGCCTTTATACTGCGCAGAAAATTTAAATTACATATACAAGGGTGCCCAAAAACTACATTAATATTTTCCCAATAATACACAATTATTTATACAGTCTTCCCATATTTGACATAAATCACATCCTAACCTTAAAGATTTTTTTTCTATTTTAGAATAAGGTTGAATATTTTTTATTGCTTTTTTATTAATGTTTTCTTTTAGGTGGACACTGATTTCACTACGGGAAAACTTTCAATGGATAATAAATACTGGTGTTGCCAAAAAAATGCACGACTCTCTTTGGCCAGAAATAAATAAATATTAAGAAAAAAATGATAATATTTCTGTCGCGAGATGTCGCGGCTTACTAAATCTCAAAAGAGCGAGAGAGAAGATTCAAATGAAAAAAATCTTTCAGCACATTAGAAGAAAAGGAGGGGGTTGTAACTGACGTTTAAGTTTTTATTACAATATTTAAAGATTACTCTGCTAATAATAATAAATATTATTACTGAATTTTTCGCGGTTATGTTTTGTGTATTTTTATTATTTTTGTATTGACTGGGGGGACATAAAAAAATGTTTGTATTTTTCCAGGGGGTGCGAGGGGGGTTTAAAATTTGAAAATGGAACGCCGGAGGAACGTGGCAGCGTGCCCTGGCGATATCGCCCGGAGACTATTGGGAAAACGCAAAGTTTGCGCCCGCTGGGTGAACCAAAATTAATGGATGGCCCAAAAAAAGTTTCGTAAATCAAAAGTTATACAGTTTACTATAATAATATATAACTTGAATAAATTAAAAATTTAATGTTTGTAGTAATTTTTTTATATATGCTTTCTTTAACGCTCTTAATTATAAATATTCACAATTTCTTTTTAGAGATGAAAAACCTACGTTAGAACTAACGATTTGTAAAGCAGTGTGCATATTTTTAATTCATAGCAATTTATTATATTTTATGGTAGATACATTCAATCAATTATTTCGTACTTCATAATATTACTGTTGTATTATGATTTAAAACAACCCACGACACAAATTCTAAAATCTATTATTTTAAAACGCGAATCGCTATGGATGTTTTTTACTGACAAATCGCAAGTAATGTATAGATAGACTATACTTACGGATATAATACAGCCTTTAAAAACAGCACGTTAAAAATAATACAAGATGGGTCTTAAAATTTCGGGAGTTTGTTTGTTTATTTATATAATGTATTATTTCCTGCTAAGAGCTTTCTTCAACTTTACTCACTGGGTTTTTTTTAGGAACAACAAAGCAAAGTGTGTATTAATTGTTTTACTGTGTAAGAATATAATGCAAATGTATGTGCACATGAATATTTTCTAACATCCTGTTATAACCCAAATAATAGGGCTATTTTTATTAAATTTAGCCATGTTTTTGAGAAAGTGAATTTGTACTACACAATGTGTAAAGAATACAGTTCAATTTAATATACACATATCGTCACCGTTCAGGCAAAAGTCACCAACCCTGAAAATGGCAGTTTTGAGTTGAGTATGTCACCCGAAGCGTAAAATTATATTCTTTAAGATGCAAAACTCACCTCGGTACATTAGTTAGTAAAATTTTGCTTAAATCCGAATTATTTGTTTTTCACTAAATGACTTTCGATAAAATCTTAACAAGCAAAAGTCATTATAGGTGAATAGACATTATTGACTCTATAAAAAAAATCCTTCGTTATAAATATACAAGCAAAAGTCACTATACTATGGATGGTGAGTTTTACTGATGCTTCTTTTGGCTAACATTGTTCAGATTATTAACAAGCAAAAGTCACCAAACCATAATTTGAGCTACCTTGCCTCCTTTAAAACCTTCCAGATGTTTTAATTAGCATCAAAAAGTAAAAGTACCTTAAAGAAATTATTAAGAAGACATGAGAAAATAATTTAATGTAGATAAAACCTTAAAAACATTAAAATCTGATTTTTCCTGCATTTTCAAACTTTCAAATTGCGATATCTCAAAACTATGTTTTTAGGGTTGGTGACTTTTGCCTGAACGGTGACGATATTATATAATATATTCTCTAATGTAACGTGAGTACCAATATTAATTTCATATCTTAATATGTTATGTTGTGCTACTTTTATAACTATAGTAAAATAAATTTGATCCGCGAAATTTTGATTACTTAAAACTCCATTGTACATTTTATTTTATATAATATATAGATTCTTTTAAATAATGTTAGATAATAATAATATGTACTAACAATATCTAATTGTTACGTGTTTATTTTACTTAATATGAATACAACTCAATAACATCCTTCATTTATTTGATATATATATTCATTAGATTGGTTTTTTAGCAACTACGAGTGAACTTTATTAAAATTTTTATTGAACTGCTTATTTTGGCCCGCCCGTTAGGCGCACAATTCGCCGTCATACAAACTCAGTGGATGCACACATCGAGAGAGACAGAGTGAGAAGGACGAGTGGGGTTATGAGGGGGTGGGAGCAGGAGGGAAACACGAAAAGCTCCGAATGGCGATCGGTAAGCTTTCGGCAATTTTCGCCGATTTTCACGACGCACGTTTGTATAGTACGTGCGAACTTTATTACATAAAATATGATTTTCTTTTTTGTGGAACGGTGAATTAGAGATATATATATTTGTTCATTAAAATGAAAAAAATAATATGATTTCATTATGAAATGCGCAGACAAAAAAAGGTGATACACGCACTAATAAAACTAAACATTGAAGTTCTTTCCTAGGTAGGTACATAATTTAAAACCAAGAAGTATGTAAATACGTAACCAGTTGAACTACTTGAGGTTATGATCGACATCATGTAGGTACCTAATTATATTTATATGATAGTAAGTTTGAAACAAAAAAAAATAATCTACTTAAAAATCATATTAATTTATCCGAATAACGATTTACTATATAACAAATAATATACTTAAATGTAAAATAATACCGTTCCTACTTCAAGATTAATCAACAGTTTGATTAACTGAGTTAGCATTTACTTGGTAGAATACCATTTTACTAGAAATGATAATATATTTTTGTATTAAATTCTGATAATGGTGTTACATCCGAAATAGCTATCGACAAACCTTTTAAAACCCTGTAGAATTTAATATTAATTATATTTTCATTTTTTGCGACAGTTTGATACTTATATCTAAATATTTTCATTGCCAGGAAAATTCTACTTGGTTGTTATCCGTTAAAACAGATAACTTAAAAATATTATATGGGTAATACGTATATAATGATGAAAAATTGTGAAAACTTAAACTAATCTTCTTTCTCGAGATTTTCGTGTAAATTTTCACACTATAATGATACATATTGTTTTAAAAATATATACGGACAGAAAATGAATATACCTACTCGATGTTGTCTAGAAGTTGAGAATTAGCTTGCTCGTGGCAATCTCCTACTACTAAGTTCCTAGTTACCGCATACTTACTAACCATTAGCTCACTTATGACTCCTGTAAACTAGATCTATAACTTTTTTAAATATGAGCGCTTAAATGAATTGATTATGTAATTTTGTAGAAGTTATAAATCACTATTATAAAAATAGAAAAAAATTACATGGCAGTACCACCCGTCATCATTCTGTTCGATGCACTCAATAATATTATTTAGCTAACAATAATATCATAAACAAAAATCAAAGCGATATAGATTTACAATATGCATAGCTAAAAACGCGTTAATTTTAATACAAATACAGTAGGTATCTATTTAAATAAAGCCGGTGTATTTTTCATTTGTATTGATTTAGAAGTGTCTGGGCGAAATGCACATACGTGATTAAGCGATTAAATGCAGTGCGCGTGAGACGGATGCAACCATGGGTGTAACATTTATGCGACAGCGCAACAAAGACGCAACATTTTTCACATGAAAATTTACATCCGTTTGAGAGAAACAGTTTATTTTTAACTGTATATATATTTGGCAGAGAGACAGAGATAGTGTATTTGTGTTGTGCTGTGCTGCGTTACAGGCAGATACATCAAGACAAATATAATATAATTAAGTACTCAATTGATAAAATTTAAACGTGTTTTTGTAAGATTTTTGACATTATGTAGTACGAAAAGACGTTTGTTTTAAATCCCGTTACTCGTGTACCGAAAGTAAGATACCTACATTAATTTATTTAAACGGAGTTTCGCAAATTCCTTTAGTACGAACCTCACGCGACGGTTCGGTGAAAATTTCAAAAATGGCGTCTGTTTTTCTCTATCATCTCGACATGTCTATGGTTTTCACTATTACGTTGTACACTATCCATACACGCGCAGAAACACATACACGCGAAAAATACTGAAAAACAAAAGGAATTTTCTAGAAAATGCAATCATTTATTTATTTTCATAGGAAGCTGAAGACAAGCAGACTCTCTGTCATTTGGAATAGCATTTTTGTTCAGATAGCTAGATAGATACACGATGACGTCGGAAGACGATACCATGTTCACTAGAGAGCGCGCATAGATCGAAACATTTTTTTTCAAGAGATTTAGCATTTATTTATTATACGGTAGGTATATCAATCAAACATAAAAGTATGCTACTTATACTTTATAGCTTTCTAGTAAACGAAACACGTGTTGTACGTCATAATAAAAAAAACTTGTATATAGTATGCTAAATATAAAAAAATAAGTAAGAGATAATATTTTTTTTCTATTTTTTCATAATAGGTAGGTACCTTGTTAATATTTTTATAGCCAGTATCAGTATTAATAAATATAGGTATTTACTATTATTTGTTTTAAAAGACACATTGAGCACATAACAAATTATTAATTCAAGACGTTCACAGCATGACGTTTAGAATAAAAAGTACTTACAAGTAAATCAACTAGAGAAAAAACAATATTTTTATATATATATTAATGCAAACAAATTAAATTATATAAAGGAGGCATATCTGAGTACCTACGAGATGTGATACAGGTAGCCAACCTGATGAAATACGAACGGGCGGGACATGACGCTCAGTGAGTGGATAATTGCTGGACACATGTAGTCATACAGTGGTAATCAAAAAGCAATAAAATTATCATATGAAGTACGTGAAAGTATGTTTACCAGGGAGTGTAGGGACCAAGGAGATTGGAAAGAACTAGGAAGCCTTCATTCAATAGTGGACCATCGAATAGAATTTTTAAAGTAATATTTGTATCACTATTGTTCCGTCAGATACCTACCGGATAGAATACATCAAACAACTAGCCTCATACCGTCATACCTATATAAATTTGTATTGATTTATCTGTAACGCATGTGAGAAAACATATTATGTAAATATGTAGGAGTGACCGAGACAGAAAGAAATGGGGTAAGGTGAGAGAAAATATACACAAATTCTAAATTTGAAAAATAAACCGACACGAAAATAAAGGAATCATTTATTTTAATAGGGTCGTGAAAGAAATCAAAATATGATGCTTCTCTCATAATAGTTAGTCTAAATGTGATGTAATCAAAATAATTTATGTTTCAGAACTAAACCACATCCAAGAACGTTGACAGGTGGCACTGTCATCTGGTAATGTTTTCTTGTATATAAAAATCTATATACATATTCAATTATGGTGGAAATTACTTGAATAGGTATAAAATATATGTTATGTAAAATTATGCTTTTCCACATTTCTAAATATTGAGTTCCTAGTAATATTCATTCATCTCGAATAAAAAATAATAATTAAATTAATAGGCTATATATTATCGTTCTTGCTACCTATGTCGAATTATTTAGGATTTTTGGTAGATTTTTTGAAATGATTCAGATAAATTAAAAAAAAAAATACGGAAAGGTACGAGTTTATATATCAATGGGTGGTGGGAACGATCACATTAGTCAATATTGCATGTTTTTCAAGACTCTGGTGACATTTTTTCAAAGAAATCTTTTCCTGATTTTTAAAAATTATCATTTCAAAATAGATTCATTGATTAATGCAACATATATTTTTTTAGAAAAATGAAAAATAAAACAATAATAATAACAATAAAAAAAAACTTTAAATTCGACTTATGTGATTGTTCCGACCCCCCCCCCCCCGGCCTCGATATATTTTTTAAATTTTTGAGTCTCCTTGACAAGGATCGATAAATCTGTCCCTGAACAAAAACTGTAATGTCACAGTATTAATGAATAATAAATGTTACTTCAATTCATTACCAAAATATTAAGTTTTATTGTCCTTATAATTATATATACCTATCTACACTATGACATAAAAATCTGTAATGTTTAATCAAAAATCCTTTTTTCATATTTCACATAGGGAGACTTGAAATTCAGTTCATATGTACTAATGCAGTGACAATACACCATATAACTTAAATCTGGGAGCGGTCCGGTACCGATACTCTAAACATATAATACAATACATTGTTTCTTAAAAAAATGTTAATGACGCCATTGACACTTTCACTCATTTATTCCTCATGTTGCTGATCTATGCTTGCCTTCAGGTGTTGCTGATCTAATTTCTGAGATAATTGAATTAAAAATTGCATTATCGTCATTCGTTTTTAGCATACAGGAGCCACATATATGATGTTGTACTAACTTTATTATAATATATTATTATTAAATTAATCATTTAATGAATAATCCAAGACAATAATATAATAATGTCTTCTTCTTTTTTCTTTGGCCATATCCGCCCCTTAGCTGGAGCATATGGACACCACGCGGCGCCTCCAAGAATCCCTGTCGCTCGCCAGTCTTCTTGCTTCGTTCCAGGTCAAACCAGCATCCCGTAGCTCCGCCGTATACACTCTGTAGATTGTATTTAGCGGCCTTCCAAGACGCCGGAATCCGGTCGGCTTGAAGAACAGGCAAGCCAGGTTAAAGTTCTCTTCTGGCATCCGCAGCACGTGGCCGAGCCAGGTCCAACGTCGCCTCTTCACTTTCAGTGTGATGAGAGGCTGCTTGGTGCGTTTTCTTATCTCCTCATTGCTCCTAAAGTCATACCCACCGCACACCCAGTATTCGTCGCAAACATCTGTTTTCGAAGCTCAGTATACGGTTGCTCTGAGCCTTCGTAAGGTGCCATGATTCACTACCGTAAAGCAGAACTGTCAGAATACAAGCGTTGAATAGGCGGAATTTGGTTTTGACCGAGTACAATCGTGAGTCCCAGACATTTCGCATCGAGTTGAATGTTGCTCCAGCCATTCCCATTCGGATAGCGAGCTCTTTCTGCAAAATGCCATCTCCCGTGATGTGTACCCCCAGGTACTTGAAGCTGTCGACGCTCTCGATGTTTTGTCCATCGCTAATCAGAGGGAAATCTGGATCAGGACAGGTGCTTTTGCACAAGAAGTTGGTTTTCTTCGCGTTGATTTTCAAACCAACGCGAGAGGAGTTGTTATGCAACCTGTCGATTGTCTCTTGAATGCCCTCGATTGAGTTGTCGAATAGGATAGCATCATCGGCGTATTCCAGGTCGCATAGCTTCACCGTGGGAGTAACAGGTATGCCTCGGTCGGGTGGTATTGACTTCCGTAGTATGAAGTCAAAGAGAATGATAAAGAGAAACGGTGCAAGGACACAACCCTGTCTGACTCCGGTCGTGATCCCGAACCATTCCGTGACAGTGTCAGACATTTTTAATTAACGATTTTTTTATTCGACGAATAATTCACAAGATTTAAGAATGTAACATTCTTATTATTGAACATACATAATTTTGAAAACACTTCTGAGAAAATGTATTATAACCAATAGAAAAAATCTTTTTGAAAAACTAGAAGCTCAATTTGGGAAGCACTTCAGTGAGCATTAAAAGGCCTATAGTTAAAATTTGTCGTAATTAAGTATGACACCTTTAGCGTAATTGGACTATGTGCGTGGGCGCGATACCCGAGAGATGCAGGTTCGATTCCTGCGGGGTGTCTTACTTTTTCCAAAAACATTTTTTATATTGGTTATAATATATTTTCTCATAAGTGTTTTCAAAATTATGTATGTTCAATGTAGACATTATTGTTCATTATGACATTGATATCTTTACGATGGGTTAATACTTAATTTTCATTTCAATGAGCATAGATTTCTCTTCGCGTGTTTTGATTTTTTCGTTTTGATATACAATAATAAAAGGTTTGTTTTTATTTGTTTGGTTGGACATTCATTTCGCATTGCATTATCTCTCGGCATTATTAGTAATTCACATTGCTAAATACGTGTTTACGTATCTCCCGAAACAGTCCACTATGAGTGTTTATTTATTTTTATTCGGTGTCATTTTGGTTAGGTATGCACACCATTCGTGGAGCTTTGCCAAATTTCTGAACGTCATTTTGACGTAACGGTAAGTGGCGACGTCGCTAAAATTTTCTATGTTTTTTTTCTCCCCGCTTAGTTGCTATGAAGGTCAAAATAAAATGACGGTAAATGCAAAATATAGAGTATATTATCACCAGCAATTAATTATTACATTATTAAAATAACGTATAACCAGATGACAAATACATTTATATCGAGAGTAAATAATTGTGGAGACTTAAAATCTAATGATAACAGGAAGGGAACAAACCGTAAACATGAAGTATTAATTTATTCCAAAAAATGGGCGAGAAACGCGATTTCTATAACTTCCAGCATCCAGCAGCACTCATGGCTTCTTTGGCATATTAGATAATTCCATAGCACTATTAATAGTAATCTGTCATTTTTAATACAAAAATGGCATGATACTTGTATTTCTCATATCATTGTGAGTCTAACCATAAACCAATGTATTATGGTCGATTCATTTGAGGACTGCAATATTATACCCCGTTTACACGTGCATGGATTTACTGCTGACAGTACGTTTTATCGCGGCCATAACAAGAAAATGTACGTGTAAACATGTATTATCCTGCAGTTGCACGATTTCATGCATGAATCAAAAAAGTTCTTAATTTTCGTGCGACAGTTGGGATTTTTCGATCTGCGCCTGTGCAGTAGAACGATAGTGGCGAGCCTGCCGGCAAAAAAACTAACTATTTCACGGAGAGACTTATTTTGAGGTAAACCAATTTTTACGACCAGTCAAATAGTACCATAAAATGACAACATCGCATCTCGCTTCTGAGTTCCCTGCTCTTGAAAAATGAGATTGTAGAGTCAATCAGCACTTTTACGTGTAAACAGTTATTGTCAGGATAGTTTAAAATATACACTATTGGTGTCAATAAATCCATGTACGTGTACAGTCGCTATTAGTCACCATGTCAGCACAAAGGATTTTGAAAGGATCATACACGAATGTAGTATATCTTATCTATAACCACATTTCGCAGGCACCTTTTCTCCACTATATATTTCTGGTGCAGTGTGCATACCTCCATGCCATAGAGAATAATTGTGATGACATAACAGCGAACCATTAGTAGTCTCAAATCCGAATTGAGTTCTCTATCGCTAAGAATTTTGAGAAATCATCTTCTTCATCATCTTCACATTACAGTCCACTGCAAAAGCGCCACCAGCCATATTTTTAATATTATGAAGAAAGAGAAAACGATTTTTTAGTCTCTACTCTCTCTTTTACTCACAAATCATTTCTCAATACTAGGTCAGGTAGATTTAAAGTGACACTCTTTAAAACAAATTTACACAGAATGCTTGCATAATTAATTTCGAAGATTCTACGAGTATGTCAGTACTTAATGGTTGAATTTCAATGGTTCATTGACAATGACTACAAATAATCAGTTAATATTATCGACATGTCTATAAATTAGCTATTGTTACATCGGTAGTAGCAGCGATATTTAAACTAAGCCTTCTGGTAATTTAGTTGGCAATATCTGTCCGATATTGCAGATTGCAGTAAATACCCGGCATTTAGTTACACGACCTCCGGCGGGAGTTATCTTAAGCTAGGAGACGTAATACTGAGACATTCGAAACAGGTGTTTGCGATCGCAAAATCGCGGTCTCAATAAATAGTACGAAAAATAGCTAGATAAATTTCGTAATCTGTTTTTGAATTGGGGATACCGCACATGGAAGTTTGGCCCTGTCTTTAGTAAACATTGTTATATTTTGGTCGAACGGTTTATATCTTTGCTTCTCGAAATACTCTGCCATATTTATATAACAACATCAAATTTAAACTCTTTATTTTACTAAAACTTAATAAATCGCACCTTACGCTAAGAAATCGGGTGTTAAAGGACGCTGCCGCCATTGGATGGAACGGCTACGATGTTCTCAAAAATTGTCCACCATTTTTTTCGACACACTGGGTAAGCCAGCTTTTGACCGGCCATGGTGACTTCGCAGCCAAGCTGGATGGATTTCGTTTGATAGTACATCGGCCGGAATGCACATGCGGGCACGACCAGGGATCCCGAACTATTTTCGATACATATGAATTCCGGGATTGGTAAACATAATCCCGAAACAATTATCAATTTTTATGGAAAATAAAATAAAAACGAAAATATAACAGAAAAAATACTTTTAATAACAAACAACTACATTAAAAATAAACTGAGTTTGAATGAAGTTTGATTTATTACCCATGTGTAAGTTGTACAATTCATTTAATATTTTTTTACATAAATTAATAAAAATGAGAAAGATTGAAAAAAAACAATCCACCATGATCTCATACGTTTTACGGCAGTTTCATATTTGACTGACTAATTAGATTTATGAAGTGGAAAGGCCATACACCATGATTTGCTTTACTATTTTAAATCTCGCTAACCCATTCATTTAGTCTTTACTATCAGAAACATTAATCTCATATAATATTATGTAAACACCAAACACAATATTGATTGTACGACATTTTATAAATGAAAATCGTTTAGATTTGTAAATACATAGTTTAACATAAATTAAAAATTCCACGTAATATGTACGATGCAGGATCCGTACGATCCGTAAAGTGAATTTGAGAAATAGAATAAATAAAACAAGAAAATTTTAGTTAGACGTTTCAGCCATTTATACCTAAGCTGTCTTCTTTTTATAGAAAGTAAACCATTGCGCACTACCATACAATGCTATTCTGGAGATTACTTAGGGCATATTATTCAGAATAATGTTTTAATTATTTAAATTTTAATTGTTTTTCAACACAATGTTATATTTTATTTTTTATTTTGATTGAAATTGTATTTTATTTGTTATCTTTTCATAAATAAATAAAACTGTTTTACTTTTACATTATTATTTATATTACAATATTATTTACTCCATTAAACCTATTTATTTCCAAGATTGAACGTACACAATATTAACAATAAATGTCTTAAATAGTATACATCATACTAGAATTATTTTTGACCGATTTTATCAATGTTATTTGTACCTATATATAAAAAAAAATATTTATTATAGAGAAATTTCAATCCCGGGACCAGTCCCGGTATCCCGGGATTGTCATATTGTAATCCCAAGATCCCGGGATCAAAATTTTGGCTCGGGATTGGATTCCCTAGGCACGACCATCAAGACGCTAAACACGTCCTCTGGGACTGCCCGTTGATGGGATCCGACCGAGCAGAGCTGTTTGCCAGGGTCCGTTCACACACGGGTCCGATTGGTCACGCCAACTTGATATCAACCAAGGCCGACTTTGAGGCATTTGAAAAATTTGCTGCGTCACATGGAAGACGGAATAATTCCGATTCTTCCTTAGATTCGTCACTTTCAACTCCTGACTCCTCTGTTTCGGTGTCAGTTTCAGTACACGGGTACAGAGGACACTGTCATTAAAGATAAATGACGACAGAGCAAATGAAGATTCTTTTTATTTTCTAAAACTTTTTAAGCACTAATGTGCATGGCTGCTACATCAGTCCCGTGCAGCATCGCTTCGGGACAAGGAAGAGTGGCAGTAAAATCTTTTCATTCTGACACGTATATAGCGTCATGGAAGGCGATCGTGCACAAACCACGGCTGCATATACATGGCGGGTGGAGATGAGGCAACTCAAATCATTCAGTCCATAATTTCACCTAGCACACTACCCAAAACAATTCACTTATCGAAGATTATTGAGTCAAGACTCAAGACGAACAGTGTATTAGAAGAATCCCATAATACGACTCAAAAATATACAGAACAGTCTCTTACTAATTCATATGCGAAGTATCAAGCCATCGGTTCTATATTCCGTCCAGGATACCATCAGCAGTCGTCGTCAGCACATCTTGAATACATCGATCATTTGTTTCCTTCTCGTTTAACGTCTACGATTCCACCCCATTTTTCCATTAATACGGAAAACCCTATGGTTTTTAAAAGCCATATCTAATCACTTCTTGAGTTATTACGATCTTCCCATAATTATTATGCTCTCAAGCGGGTCGTAGTGGATTTGTCCATTGTCGTTCTCATCCGAGTAATCTATAATGAAGTCAATATAATAATACATACTATTGCATGCAATTTTTCGGTGTTTTGTAATACGCTATTCTTTTACAGTAGATCTGCTCTAGGACATGTTTCGTTTTAGTAAATCAAGCAACTAGACAACACAAAGAATACTTTCAGTGTGTGGGTGTTATTTATTTAAATATTGCATACCCCTGTTTTAACGAGAGCAATGTAATTCTGAAACATCTACGTGGTAATAATATCATAGATAGCCACCTAACTCCTTATAAAGCTTAACTCATTCCCAGGGGTTGTCATACTTAGCACTTACACATAACTGTAAGTATATGTATGTAAGTGGATATCTATGTAAGATTGCGTAAATATTGTGTGCTGTGGTGTGTATAGTGCAAGAGTAATCCAAAAACGAGTACCATAATGTCGCATACAAAAATGAGTGTTGAGTATGACCACAGATGAAACAAACGAATAAGAAGGCATAGAACAGTACAAGATGTAATAAAAGTCACCAAGTCGATGAAATGCATGGGCCAGGTAAGTGTGTGATTTTTTCTCTTAATTATTGATTTTTCCGCTTTTATGTGTGAATTATCAAGAATACCAGGATTATTTATGATTTTTTTTTTATTTGAATGAGAGTAATATACTAGATAATCAATATTATACTAGGAAAGTCGTAGGAAAGGTTTTCACCATGCTTTGAATGGATACTGGCTATGGAAGATTGTAATAATGATGATTACGTTATAACTGAGTTTCCATATTATTATATTAGTCGCTCGAGTAAGGGTTAAAAAAACTGCACTTCACATTCATGGTCTACAAGTTGCAAACTGCAGTTTTCTGCTGAAAAAAACATTGCTTGCATAGTCAACTATCTAGGTGTACGATTGATGTCTTTGAGAAATGGTGTTGAAGGCGCATGCTAAAGATTCATGAACGGCAGAGTATGGATATATCTGTTATTGAATATTGTTGACGAAATCAAAGAAGACAACCTCTTTAAAATATGTCTCCGAAGACTACTGCAATTATTCTCATTCGATTCAATGGTCGAACCAAGACGTGAATGACTCTAAGAGCCTCTCAAAATCTTCAACTATGCGGACGTATGTACGGAGAGGTGGAGAGATAGGTATAACTAGAATAGTTTAACGGAGCTACGATCATAAACAGCGAGGAACAAGGAAAGAAGATTAATAAGAACAACATTACATATTGTTTACTACTATTCATTAAGAGCCACCAGAGAATTACATATACATTTAAAATGATTGGAAAATTGTACATCACCCACAATAATACATATTTATCTCTTTGTGGAAATTTAATATTGTTTTAGTTTTGTGATACTGTCTGGTTAATAAATTATGTCTGTTTCTTAACTCTATAATGTATTTTTTAATTTATCTTTGCATGAAAATTGCTATTTCTAAATGTAGAGCATTTAGCTAAATCCCGGTTCGAATTGTTTTTGTCGTAGCAAACTGTATAATCTTCAACCGCAGTTAAAACTGCAAATCTCGACAAGCTTTGTATACATAACCAACTTAGTAGGTAGGTACCAATTATATAATGCATGACGTCATACGAACTACTATTCTTATGAAAAAGTCAATATCTCTAGGTATAGTTCGGTACTTACTAACTTAATATAACACAATAAGTATATGATTATTTTTTGTCTAGGTTTATTAAAGAATATATAATTTAAAATACTCGACTTTATCATAATCAGGAGTAAGATAAACTATGGCAGATTCTAGCTGCCTCCAAAAACACTTTCATGTGTTTCTATTTAATGTTTCCGCTTTTCAATTTGGTACCTCAAGAATAGGTAGGGTACATCTAGCCAGCGAATTGTTGATCTGCCTCTTACGCCCTATTGGATTGCAAAACATTAGGCGCAACGCCCACAGAAGGCGATATAGCAACATCGTATTTATTAATACATTTAAACGGTTTTTATCCCCATGTATTTACACAAAATACCATATTTTTTCGTATTCCGCCATGGATAACAAGCATGTGAAAATACACTGACAAACAAGCAAATGTGGCCATGTTTGCATGTTTTTTTTTTAATATGAAGTAGCGACGCGTAGTTTTGTGGAATGTTGTTTTGAGTAAATCGTACATTTTTTTACGATGTGTACCAACTCACCAACTACACACACTGGATAAGTCAGTTCCTAACCGGTCATGGTGACTTCGCGGCTAAGCTACACGGCTTTCGTTTGATAGAACATGGAATCATCAAAACGCTGAATCGTCCTCTGGGAGTGCCCCCCGATGGGATCCAACCGAGCGGAGCTGTTTGCCAGGGTTCATCCACATAGGGGCTACGCTGACTTGATGTCAACCAAATCCAACTTTGAGGCATTCAAAAAGTTTGCTAAGTTCTTTCTTCTAGCACCAATGTGCATGGCTGCTACACCAGTCTTCAGAGCTTCGTCTCGGGACAAGGAAGTGTGGCACTACAATATTTTCATTCTGACACATTTATAGCGTCATGGAGGGCGACCGTGCATAAATCGCGGTTGCATAATATATCTACACGACGGATGACAGTGACGTCCCGTGGGGCAGATTGAGCGTCACTTGGGAACGGCAGTTACTCGAAGGGCGGCAAATCGAGGAGAATCATTTGGTATACTCGTAATATAGAAATAGCTACCTAAGCTTAGTAATAACGGAAATATCTTTCTATTAAAAATTTCAGCTTACTGGTAATATTGTCATTGAAGCTGAGAGGCATTTAAATTAGATTTGGATGATATAGTTGCTGATTTTGCAACAAAAAAGGCCAGGATAGTTTTTTTTATTTAAATTGTTGAGTGTTGAAACTAATAATTAATAGTATATTTATGATTAAAAGTAGGTGTAGGTATATTAAACTAATATAAATATATATATAAAAATATTTTGTTTACATGTAGGTACAATAATAGCATAGTAAAAATGGCGTGAAAATAATAAACCTGTGCATCGCTAAATGGTACAAACCATAGTTGTCAGAAATATCAAGCAATTTGGGTAAATAAAATATAACAAAAAAAAAATTGTATGTTTTAGTGGTACCTATATATTTTCCTAAGAATATATCCATACAACACATTTCATATATGTGGTAGTCTTTAAAGGATCATTGTCAAATCGTTGTCCATACTACATTTAATTTGATAGCATTGGCAAGTGTGGGCGTGCGTTGAGTTTCGAACAAATGTTTATGCATTTGTGTATTGACAAAAGTTCACAAACAATAATTATATAATTTTTTTCCGGTAAGCTATACTTATGCCAGTCTGTTACGACACGTGGTGGTTGGCATATGCTCCACTCAAAGAGCGGGCAGATTCGATGAAAACGGAATATTCCAGTGAAACCTTCAATTCCAATTCATAATGAGATTCTAGCTAGACAATAAAGAAAATTTCTCATTCCCGCAGCAATTTCCTCCTAGTCTATATACGGCTAAGCGTCTAACGACGTTTAATGGCTTATGGGCGGGAAAATGTGTTTTTTTTCTAAACTGTCGCACATTTAATTTATCTCCATATTCAGCCAGTCACATTAAAGATGGGTTAAGTATAATCGCATTATAAAGACACACCACATAAAAAAAATTTCTCTATGGTTCATAAGATTTAAAATTATATTTTATTCATGTACATAATATGATAGGCTTTGATCTGATTTCGCGTAGGTTTAGATAAAAGTAAAATGTCATTGTTGGGAATTTGTAAAAAAAATCAGGGCCGTTCATTGGTCATCACTCATCATATATTATTGGCATTAAGCAATAGGCGGCCAATGTGGTATCGGCTGTTGGTATGGAACAGTTTGCAGTCGATGCAATTTTATAGCGCTAAGTACTATTAAAATTATAGTGCAGGTGAGCCAAAACATACCGATTACAAAAATAGTCATCACCGAATCTCTCATCATTTAATTTGGACGCGAAAAATTTGAAGATTATGGCACTGTATGGAGTGTGGGGGTATACTTTTATACTGCTAAGCATGGATGACCCTGCTGGAGACTGCTTTTTGTTAGCGATAGTGGTGATTGATATATACGAAGGGAAATGGAGAAGGCTACGGTTCGATTTGGATTTTGCCACCAAAGGTAGGGAGAGAGAGTTAAAAAGAGAGAACAAATAATTATTGTCGATGAAATTCTGTACGGAATTTGTATCTAACGTTAGGCAGAAAAGCTGATCGTAATGAATATTTACATGTAAACAGGAAAAGCTAAAAAACGCCGTTTACTTCTAGACAGATTTTTATTGGCAAGAAGAGCAAAAAGGGATGACTATCCTATACGTGACCCAAGAGGAAATCGGTTGGGGACGCATGTTCGAATATTTAGATGATAAATCAGGTAAAATATTAAATGACAGTGCATAAGTAAGTTATCAAAGCTAATAATGGTAAGCCATTTTCTTTTTTATCGTCAATCGATACAGTCAATGGTGTCAATTTAGACAATTTATTTCAATGTAGCTACCTAATATAATGTTTTATAGTTTTGAAGAAGTAGCTCAGTCATTTTAACTGTTATTATAAGTAATTTAAATGAAATTATTATCAAGATAATAAAGGTTTATCGATTAACTCATAGAGTTGTCCAATTCATTTTTCGATAACATTATCTTATTGTATTTAGTCCTATTGAAAGTTATCTTATTTGATTATTTCTTGTGGCTTCCTTATTCGAGGGTCGCATTAACGTAAAATCTTCACGTTACTTAATGGTCGCGCCACGCCTTCTAAAATAATCTATGACTTTGACTTCTGGTATGATTGGAATAGAAAAGTAATGCGATTTCCTAATATTTTAATCATTTTTTAAACATAACAGTTTGAAATTTAAATACTTAACTTAATAATAAGACTTACAACCATTAATATTAGGTAATTATCTGGATATATTTTGATATTTATAGAAATCTTCATGAATATATAATATTAACATTAAGTTAAAATATATTTAATATTTTACTGTATTAGACCCATATCCAGGTCATTTGAGTACTTAAATGTGACTATGAAATTTAATTTATACATACTTAAATATGGTTACATACTCGTATGTATATGAGTATGTAGGTATAACTAGAATTCGGGTTTATTGAATAGAAAGCTTTCGCGGGTTTATGGCCACCACCAATCGGCCTCCTGAATATGCTACTCCATGTTTGTTACCACGTCACGTTGCTTGTGATTTCTCGAGATTCGAATCAAGAATATTTGTTTTCTCGCGAATTCGAGATTAGTTTTTTGATTTCTCGAGATTTCTCGTGATTCTAAAAAAATCGACATTATTACGAAATTATTTTTTCTTACCATTTTTCAAAATTTCAAAAATAATCAATTCAAAGTGAAAGTCGAGAGCACTTTTCTGACTAATTCCATTCGTTTTTTTTTAATTAAAGTTGCGGTCAGCAACCTTAGCCAAGTGATAAATTCTCGAGAATCCCATCACTAATTTCTCGAAAAATGAGAATTCTCGAAATTTCGGAAAATTAATATCTGGAGATTCGAGATTGGATTGTTTTGGATATATCTCAAAATTTCTCGATCACAATCTCTAACTTGAATAAATAGCACTGTCCTAGGACAGTCTTATCGATTGATTTTCTTATCGTTGTGGTTTAAATAACCTAAAGTATAATATACACAGTACTAAGCATATACTTAACGATGCTTGTCTAGCCCTTACTAACTTATGCTTCAACGTAAATATTCATAGTTCAATATTTTTTTATCTTTCATTTTTTATTGTACATATTATAGGTACTAATAACAGTAAATAACTAAGTAGCACATTATTATTCTATAATTTGCAGCTTACAAACAGCGGTCAGAGAGTAGCTTCTCAAACTTTAGACTGAAACTATTTTACAAATATTTGTTTAATTAATAATGAATAAACAAATACGCAATTTGATGTGAAGTTGGTAGCTTGGAAATACGTATGGCATTTGGCCAGGTCGAAGGTCAGAGCAAAAACTCTTCTTCTGAAAATGATGTACGGGCCAAATCAACTCCATAGAGGTGGATAAGCCAAGTCATGAATAAGAATAGCTGACGACGGAATCATCCATGTCGTGATCCTCAGTGACAAGGCCTCGCCGAGGACTTATTTATAATGTACTATATTATATTTATTTAATTTAATTTGGTGGTTAAACTAGACATTTGATACAACTATTCAAAAAAAAATACACTCATATGCAGGTATTGAACATTTGATGACACTGCACGCGAAAGCAATATTTGACAGAGTATAAATGCCAAACATTATCGAATTGTAGGTAAGTATAAAAAATATGTATATGTATCATTGCATAATTTAAGAGTTATTATTGCGTTAAACTATTTATTTTATTCAACGAATAATTCACAAAATTTGAAAATGTAACATTATACATATACTTAATATATTAAACATACATAATTTGAAAATATCTCGTGTATAATATTCACTAGAAAAAGTCTTTTTCTAGAAAAAAAAAAAATACTACACCCGACGGGATTTGACCCAGTAACCTCTGGATTCGCGCTAGTGTGGTTTTCCATAATGGAGTGATTCGTGACGTCGGTTAGTAATTAAGGAATTAATTGATACCTGTCTTATTTTTTTAATATACAACAACCAATAGCTAACATTATAACGCAATTTGATAAGCATTTCATTTAAGAACTACTAGTTAAAATCGTCGTAATTAAGTAGTGTAATTAAGTGCCCTAGCTTAATTGGAAAAGCACACTGGCGTAAGTGAAGCGGTTACAGGTTCAAGTCCCGTCAGATGTAGTATTTTTTCTAAAAAAAGTTTATGCATGAGATGTTTTCAAATTATGTACATACTCGTACGTTCAATATTATTGCATTGTTTAGACCAGTCAGTTATTTCAAACCTTTTTATGCTTGAGTGCTAAGAAAGCCAAAAACATTTGTAAAGATAAATTAATATGTAGTTGGCAGACATGAATAGTGTGTTAGTAAAATTAAATAAAATGAATACGTGTATTAATTAAGTCGCTAAGTACCAAAATAATAAAAACTGACATTTTTATAGAAAAATGTTCTACATACCAACGCCAATAACTTCAACTATAGTCTAAGTGCCTCAAGCAAGTCAAAAAAATACAGCAAAATAATTAAATCTGTCGACGTTGTAAGTCCGTTGGCGTGTTTTATTTATAATGGTGTAAGTATCACTGTAGTGATCAACGGCATTCAATATAAAATAGCTGACGATGGTGTGTTGACACTTGCGAGTTCTTAATACTTAAAATTATAGAAGCTGCCGTGATTGATTCACACTGTAAAACTACATTTTTCAAAAGGTCTGCTTCATGAAATTTTACTGCAATGACTCGGTATTTTGTAACTACAGGCAATACTACTTTTTGGTACTTAGAGCCTTATTTAATACACGTATTCAAATGATGATCTACTATATTTACGTCCTGCTTACAATATTTACAAGTAGTGTTAAATGGCCACGATGGCCGCGCGGCTTATGCGTTGGCCTATGCGTCGTGGGTTCCAGGTTCGAATCCTGGGTTTGACAAGTACACATATTGTTTTTCAGTTTGTGTATGAGTCAGAGTATGGACCTAATAGGTTGAGCAAGTGGCTGACATCTGTTTCTCGTAAAAACAAAATCTGTCAATACAAACTTCCACTGCGTGGAGGCCCATGATCCTATTAGGATCGGACATGGTCGAAAGAAATTAAATGAAATATCAATGAAAAATTATTTGAACCCAAACTCTCATTTAACTTAATTTTTAATTTAATACATATATTTATATTAAATTTAATATATACTTTTAATTTAATTTAATTTAAAAAAACTCTACCAGTAGGTATAGAAAGAAGTTGTTGTCCAACATCTTTCGCATCACGGCAATATGTCGCTCAAATTGAATGCGTTTCCATGAAAATGGTATTGTTTAATGATAATCGCGACTCACAGTTTTAAATCACCCTTGTGCGTTTCAGCTGCACACCCACCCCTAAATTCTTACCCAGACAAATAAATCTTTGGTCTGATAAGGGCCGCATCAGTAAATAAGAACATGGGATGACTCGCTCTTCACAAAAATTGGTATTTGCAGAAATAAAATCGTGCGCCGATACTTTACTTAGATCCAGCTATTAACTATTATATATAAATCAGCGTGATTATTATAATCTAACGTTATAAGTTAATCGTGACTTTAGGTTACTTATTGTTCCTTCATTATTATTTAGTGTATACAAATAAGTAATAATAATCAGCAGATATCGGCTAGGAAAGACATATTATATGAAACACAAAATCGTAGGAGTCAAAATATTCAAAAACTATAAGTCACCACAGAGTTTTAATTCATGTCAAGACCTACATTCAGACAGGACGTCTAAAAGAAGAGGGATATGGTGTACAAATATACATGCTACAACAATAATAATTGTCTGCATTTCATAACATTATAAGTATAATTATAATGTAGGTAAGTCAAATACAAGTTTAGTATACGTAAAAACTGAGTGTCTAACTTTTTAAACCACTCTTCTCTGTAGAACGTAGTACATATCTACAAGAAAGGCGGCTACAATAAAATCGTGGAAGAGGAAACTATATTGGCGATAGTTAAAAATATTTCCCGTGGAAAGCAATCACAGATAATTGCTTTTACCGTAGTGAAATAAACATTAGCCCGCATACATCAATCTGTTTCTACCCTAAAACTATGGTTTATTGCACTGGCGTCGTAAAAAATCCTCCATAGAAACTTTTCCGACTGTAAAAACGCAATAACTCGTTTTATTTTACGACCTAATTGGATTAAACATTCATTTTATATATTTTCTCTTTTTATGTATCGGCGCAGTGGTCCGCGAACAAGATAGGAGTCGCGCATATGTGGCATTTGAATATAGGATACATAAAAAAGTTTAATACTGAGTAGGTACTAATAAAATATTTAATTATATTATGTCAAACTTTATGTGAAAGGGTAAGAGGTACAATGATGGGCCAGTTAAGCGGATGGCTTGCTTTGATCGGTCAGAACAAGCTTATTAATGCGGTTTTATTGAAATGCGCGTCTACAAAGCATATATATTGATATATATATGTGTACATATTTTATAATACCAAACATGGTTAATACAAAAAATATAAAAGAAAAAAAAATCGCAAAAAGTACAGTGATGGGCCACCCGTCTTTTTATGCATAAATTAAACAACTAATACTTACTTTTCAATAAAATATTGAATCAACGTGTTTAATCTTATGATATAATCAACAAACATTACTCCTTTATCTCACCGTTAATGTAATAAAAGAGGATAAAGTGACAGAGAGTGGATTCTAAGGTCTTAGAAAATTATTGACCTGTCTGTTAAATACTTCATCCACCGAGTCACTAAATAAAACATCAATCTCAATTGGGACATGGCGCTGCTGAGATTTTGGAACGCAATTTGAATGGAAGCTATCTTTATACACTGAACATTCTAATTTATTAAGATGTTTTATTATTATTTCACAAATCGCACAACGATTTTGGCCGCCATTTTTTAAACTTTATTATTTTTGATTGCCTCTACTTTCAATTGCCTCATTAAAATGTGCTGTTTTTGCCTTTATTTTTTTATCTTCCTCTGCACTTTTCTTGTTTTCCATTTTTTGGTCTTAAATATCTCTATATTTTTGCAAAGTGATGGCGAATGAAACTCTTTGTAAAAATGTTTATCGTTTATTTTTGGTATCTGAGGCCATGATAATGTTTGAATTAGAACTGTAGATATATTTACCATATTTTCATTTATTTCTTCCATGATTCCTATCTATTGCCATGTTGCATTCTCTCTCGGCACTGACATATTATATACATTTAATTGGGTTATATTTTCTGTGCTCTAGCTGTTGTCAGATAATGATTTAATTTGATTAAGTTTTTCCGCAATCGGTAGGTATGGTATAAAAAATGTTTTATCTGTTTACCTCCGGTAGTATTTTGAATATTTTTAAGGTTTTCTTCTGTTTAAAAATCTTTAAGAATGAAAACAGCATTTTACGATATTTTGCAGCTTTAACAGGAGGGAAAACACTTATATATATAGGCTGAATCCTAAGTGCATTAGGATTATAGTGCTAAAATATGATGTTAAAACTATAGATGATGCTGTTGCATACTTTTATAAAAATGGAGAATAGCTGTGTGAAGTTGCAAAAAAAAATCGGAGTGCCACGATCGATATCAATACATTGGAAATATTTTCTATCCGAATCTGGTTACTGTGGGTATAGAGTTTCCTATATTATTTATCGAAAGGCATAAGTCACAATATCTTATCTACCAAGTTAGTGAGCTTTGTCTAAAATTTTATTTGAAATAAATCTTAAGCAGGATTGTGCGAGGATTGTCAAGTGACGAAGTCAAATCAAATCAAATCAAATCAAATTTATTTATTTTACATAATAAAATATACATAACAAATTATAAATTCAAAGCGTTCACGACATGACATAAAATAAGTGTTAATATTTTTTAAAAATAAAAATACAGAGAATAAGTAATAAAATAAGAAAATAAGTCATTGGTTCCAGAGACGTCCCGTGAGGGTAGGCAGATTGAGCATCGCTTGGGGGCGGCAGTTACTCTAAGGACGCCAAATCGAGGAGAATCATTAGGTAATATAAATAGTAACCTAAACTTAGAACATAATAACAAAAATTTCTTTCCATTAAAAAATTCAGCTCACTGGTTGGAAACATAATGTATTAATTTATTAACATAAAAGGTTTAACAGGACTGTATTTTTTGTCGGTTTCGCGATGTCTAGTTTATTTACGTTGTCCTTGGACGTCACGTCCTTGATGACCAGCAATGACACGTGCAGATTTGCTAATTACTTTTGAATTATATGTAGGTACATAGGTACTTACCTAATAATTAATTTATCTAGGTATTTTTGCCAGTCACTCGCGAGTTTTGAAAGTTGTCAGGTGTATTTTTTAATGTACCTGAAATCCTGTTTATTGAAGTAGTGGTAAGTATTTATCGTCACTGTTCTGGCAGAAGACACTAATTCGAAAAAATGACATATTGAGTTAGTTATACCAAAATGTTCCTCATTTCAAACTTTACACCGTCTTTACCTTCTTAATAAATAAACAGTCTTTATTTTAAAGTCATCCTTTTTACGATTACTTAATAAACTCACACGATAGACCATTTCAAACATTTTAACAACTTCAAAGTCAAATTACTCAAAACTAGTATTCTCCAGTTAGTGTGTTCTGCCAGAACAGAGACGATATTTTGTTAGTAATGTATCCATACAACATACAACACATTTCTTAAATATTGTGGTCATGAAAGGATGATAAAAAATACTGTATAAAATGGGGCGGCATTTTGGCGCTGCCTGGGGGCGGCATTTTGTCTAGGAACGTTACTAACGTTGTGGTAGACAACGGATTGGAAAAGTTTGACTACCTATCTACAATCTTCACTAAAAAGCACTGAAACATGAAAAATAATTTTCACATAATAGACAAAATGAAAAGACAGGGACCTTTCCCGTATTAAGTATCTACAGGTTGAGTGTAAGAGCTAAGAACGTACCTACCTGAGAAGACGAGAATACCTTCTAATAATTGTGGGGTTTAAATATTATTATGATCAATTTGGGAGGGAACTAAGTGAGAAAGTAAAAGAAATAAAAATGAAGTGATTTTTAGTTACACTGTACCGCAATAGCCTCCGCCGTCTGTTGCTATGGCTACCGATCCTTGTCGTTTTGATTCCGCGGTGCAGTATGGAAAAGTTACGAACTTACACGAAAATTCACGAACCGTTGCGAAAGCTTCTCCCTAAAGCTCTTGAACTTTTTAGCTTATTAACAAAATGTGTGCAACTGAAATATCTGCATACGACCGAACATGGGAAGGGTCTTTAATTCAAAGTCGTTAGTGATCACTACGCTGATTTCAAACAATACTAAATCAACGTATCTACGTAATGTTACAATTTTGTATACTGTCCAACCCCAGGATTTAGAGATAAGTTTTTTTCAATCCAGTAGGTCTATTCTATACTTATCGACCGATGAAATGATACATATTATCAAACCTAGGGTAGATTTGTATCACGTATTAGCACTTATTGTGACAATTAATATAAGTTGGTTGTAATTGTTGCAACGAGTTCTATATTTTAACTGCACCTCTCTTGTTGTTATTAAAATATAGCACTTATTGCAACAATTACAACAAACTTATTGTAATTGTTACAATAACTACTAATACTTTGATACAAACCTACCCTAAGTTTGATAATATTTATCACTTTATCACTTTAGCGGTCGATAAGTATGGAATAGAACCACAGGACTGAAAGACATAAACGACTTATTTTTTAGCAGGTGTTTGAATTAAATTATTATGAATTTTCAATGCAAAAAAACTTATTTAGAAATGAAATACGTAAATCTTAAACGATCTTCAAACGTATAATATTAAATTTTTACTATCTTTAGACACGTCATGTAACGGTGAAGAGTAATAAAATAATATCTACAACATTTTTTTATGCCCAAAGAAAAATAAGTTATATGACCCATAACTTGTTTATATAATATATTATGTATTATACAATTATTAGGACAATCGACTAAAATTCTAAATTTTAAAATAAGATATATTATTATGATCTAAGTTTTTCCATAATATAATATTATGGGGTTATATCGTAATTTTCGCTGATTTTCATATATTGTATGTGAAAATGTTCGCTTTCCATATTTCTTTGGTCAATTATCAAATAAAACTAATCCTGAAATCTAAGAATATGAACATGTTCAATACAAATGAAGTCTAGTGGTAGAATTTCATTATAATGGTTTTTAAACCAAACTATTTTTATTAGGAATGCCTCAACATTTGACAATGTTTTGTACAATTAAGTTTTGCGGCATGAAAATTGCATCCCATTACCGACTTTTAATTTTCAGCGAGATGTTGTAGGTAGGTGCGCTATTGCCTTAAGCCAGGCGCGCATACAGAAAAAAAATTGGGGGGGGTTTAATATCAATAATATTTTTAATTCATTTTGAATGCAGCTGGGAGGAATGGGCTTAACAAAATCTATCACCACAATTACCCCGTCTACTATGCTTATAGCCATTTTAATAGCGAAATCCCATACTTTTATGGATACATTGCTCATACCCAGACACTCTACACTCTCTACTTCGAGCTATTGCACCCACAAGCAGTTATTGAAAACGCGTGGTTTATTATAATTATTATTAGGACCGTTAGTGTCCGTTGTATTATGCGCACTTTATTTTCTTTTAAACATGCCGCATCGACATGATGAAGCAAATATTAGATGCCCCAGATAGTTGAACCAATTTATGTGTGGTACATGTCTATCGGTGGCTACAGGCCTTGCCTATCATATAATACCGAGAGGAGTGGGACCAACCCGTTGAGAAGGCTATTCGACAGCCAAATCATCTGGGCCATGATCGTCAGTCATGTGAGGTCCTGACGAAGAAGAAATAAAATAATATTTCATTCACCTAAAAAAATCCATCCCAAATCCAAAGAGGGGTCCGGATCCGAAAATTTCCCCCTCGTGTGCATGCGCTTGCCGAAAGCTTTTAGGTATGTTATACAACTCAGTGATGTCACCACATACAAAGTCGTATTTATGGAACCTAAAAAAGCTCAAGTTGTATATAATATATAAATTCATTATTGTATCTCCTAGTTCCCTATTCTGTGATTTATTCTCAACATGTGGCACTGCAAGTGAGAAAAATCTCAATTTCACGAATCTTATTCCCAATGGACTGCGAACTCTGTTGAATGAAGCACTTTGCAATCAAAAGCAAGGATTTGTATGGTTCATAATAATAAAAAAATGTGCCTCCCAAAAATCTGCCAATCCTGCGAATATGCCGCCCCTAAACAATGCTTGGCTTACCTATCTTCACAGGATCTCACTGCTTACATCCAATAATTCGAGGGCTTAGTGTCAAACAACACTATCTACAAAAGTGCAACTTTACAGTAGAGCCAAAAATCGTTATTTTAGATTCTTGTAACTTAACAAGGGAAATGTTTATTTAAAACCTAATGTGAATATTTTATGATGTATTGTGTATTGTACATTTATCTTGCTTATGATGATGCTAAAATTTATAGGGATAGTTTTAAAAAAATATGAAAACAAGGGTAACTTTTGTAATTAGCGTTAAACTTTACTGACGATTTAATAAGAAATTAGAAAAGATTGACATAACGTTGTTTGACTATCATGTAGCCGTAAATGTAAAATAACGTTATCTCAAAAAAAAAAAAACACTTTTTTGTAGATAACGTTGTCTGACTTTAAGCACTCGAATTGTAATCTATGATTGCGATTGAATATAATTTTATTCATTAATTTTTAAAAATGATCTGAGGTAAATGATTTTAATTATTTTCCAAGGTTGTAAGGAGATAAAAAAAAAACTCTGCATTAGGTAGTGATATTAACAAGAATATATTAATGATATTAGTAAGAAATTTATAGACAATGGACCACCATTATTTAGATGATAAATCACAAATAACTGAATATACCTTCTAAATAACATGTGACTACAGTAAGCGAGTTAACATTTTCAACGCGTCCAATTCTGCCGACACAGGGAATGTTGATTTCTCTATAAGTTACCAATGCAACCATACTAAGATGTTCTGGAATTCTTATTATAAATGTCCTGTAATACAAAAACATCCTATTACTCCCACTAAGACAAGGCTTCACAACCTTCAATGAGTCGCAAAATGTTTTCTAGGAGGTCGCTAACTAAACATGGTGGAACACCAGACTGTCATTGGGAATGTACCTATTTATTTTGTATAAAATTTATAGTAGCTGCTAAAGTGAAACCAAATATAATAGTAGAAATAAATTCAGGCTGAATCAGCGTAATGTTTGTAAAATAAACAAACAGAGGCTACTAATTAAATCGAATAAAAATGTAATAATTTTATTATACTCCACAAGAACGAAACAGTTTGTGCTGTCAAAAAAGAAAATGTGATGAATACGAATTCACACGGAAGAGAAAAGTGTTGAAATGTTTATTTTATATTATTTTGAATGAGCTTTCTTATTCTTCTTGGATAACACTGTAGTGTAAAAAATTAAGCCTTGGCCTACTCAATCCTCCGCCTCCAGCAACAGCTCCCTGGTGTCCATTCCCATATTATGTGTTTTCTTCATCATATTAAAATGTCTGCCGTGGCAGTGGAATGCAGGTTATTTTGGTATTATAAAAGGGGGTTGTGGTTTGAGGAAGGTTAGGAGTTCGTCCCTTAAGGTTATAATAGGTCAACCACACAATGAATACTTGGAAACATAGGTTACAAACAATGAAAGTCTGATGATTGTTTTTCTAATTTTTTTTATTAATAATAGAAATTTTATTTACATAATTTTTGTCATTTCAAAATTAATTCCATACACGCTAAGATTTTCAATAATGTATCTGAAACCATAACATTTTGAAATAGTAAAATATTATTTTTTCTGCATTTTATAAAGAATGAATATCTCACGGTGCACTAAAAAAACTACTAACTTATACAAACTTTTTACAATATTACTTTTTGTATTGTGTCCAAATCTGAACAAACATTGACCATAAAATGAAGTAACTATGGAAAGGGGACATTAATAATAGGTAAAATAAATCATTTTATTTAACAAGTATATACATATGAATATATACCTACATATACCATTTTTGGAGAGAAGGTTCTGAGACATAAATTAAAAATGATAAATCTATGGTCCTTACAAATTGACAGTGTTTCGTCTACTTCTTTCTTTCGATTAGTTACTTTTAATAAAAAAAAAATACTACATACTTACAAAACAAATTTAAATACGTTTTAAAAACCGAAACGTAAATAAAAATTCACTCCTCCCCAAGGTCATAAGTCCATAATGTCAACTACCTAATACATTATAGAAATTTCATAACGTAAATCGGATAACAAAAATTAATTTTCATCGAGAATCAAAGAACAGGTATTTTGCTACATTTTACAATCCTGTTAAAGAAAAACTTCTCACATACAGTTTTGTACTTATAAAAAAACAATTTAAAAAATATACCGCACACCACTGGCGGAAATAAAATAAAACGATTTTGTGATACATAATTATATTATTTAATTCTCTATGAGAAATAGAAAAATAGCACATAATGTAAATACATATAACAATTATTTATAAAACACAATATTAAGACACATAATATCATATTATCCCAATATAATGTGACAAAATTGCCAATAAATTAGGTCAATTTTTAACAATTTAATGAAATACAGTACACTCTCAGTAATTCGCCGCTCGATTATCTAACAACTACTATAATCTGTCGTTATTTTTACTAGTTGAAAGCACAAAATCAAGCTCTATAATTCGCCGGTATACAACGCAGAGGAGACGGGTTTATTTTGGAAACATCTCCTTCGTAAAACGTACGTACATCGCGAAGAAAATAATGTACCAGGGAGGAAAGTGCCCAAGGACCGCATCACAATTATGTCGTGCTCGAATGCAACCGGGACACACAAAATGAAGATTTGGTCATAGGGAAGCCAGGAATCCTAAGCCATTCAAGAATATCTGCCTCACTGAACAACTGGTTGTGTCAAGTGATTACTGTTTAATATTTAGTTAATAAACTTAGTTTATAAATATGAATAATTTAGTAAATACTTGATTTTGTTTAAAAATAAAATCGTAATTTGCTAGTACAAATTTCTCAAAAAAACTATTTTTATGAAATACCTGTTTTAATTTTTACCATATTTTGTATATATGCACTATAAACCGCCGCTTTCAATAATTGGACACTTGTCTGGTTTTTGGGGTGGCGGATTACTTAGAGAGTAGGTACCGTACCATCCAGTGTTTCCCAAAGTTTTTTTAGCAGCGGAACAATTTTTATTGTAGAATATGTATTTACGGAGCAATGGAATAATAAAATTGTGAAAAAATTTATGAAACACAAGTAACGGTGGTTAGTCTTCCACATCGCACTGGACACCAATATTCTGTAGTATAAAGTTTGGGAAATACTGCCTCGGGATATACTTTCACACATATTATGATTTGTATCTTTCAATTACAAAATATTGCATACTGATATTAAGGTTCCATTACGCTTATTTTGTTGGTGTGTTGATCATTTCCTACTTGCCACGATTTGATAATATAATTTACATTCGAACTTGGTTATTACGAGGAAGATGGGACCGACTGAATTTGCTCGTTATAAGCATTACTCGTTATATCGTTATATAACATTTTTCGTGCCATGTTCTATTTAAGTGTAGAACATAAAAAATCTGAAAACCATCGTAAAAATCCAGGAAACAAGCATGGCATTCATAAACTACAAAAGAAGTGGTTTATTGTAATGAAGTGATGAGCCGCCGGCGCTGGTAGGTACCTACTGAATTCACAAAGCTTGGATTTTTTACATGCAATTTCAACCATATGCGTGGATACTTTTTCAATGTCATCGGCGAAAACACCAATTAGGTACTTAGACACTTAACTAGTGTTATAAACAAAATCCGATCCCGGCGGCATCGATCTATTTAACTGCCTGGTCGGATATTATTGCTTAGGGTCGAAAATATTGTTTTTAAACGATCAACACATTAACAGTTTTGCTCGGTATACCCGAGAAGTAACTCGTTGCAAAAGTGAATAAATGTATGGAGAAAATCATAAACTAAAATGTCAACGAATGTTACCCCATTACATCCGAGATCTCGCTATTTTCGTGATCGTAATAACCACGTTCGACTGTACTTTATTTTCAACATTTATTTAATTTCAGGTAGATGTACTTTCATTTAACATGAAATCTTACAATTAAATTCAATTCAACAAGTTTGTATTGTCATTTCGAAGATAATACTCACCATGTACCATATGACACTTTCTAAGAAAATGTACAGGCTGTAATTTTGATACTGAATCAATTATACATAGTAAGTTTTTCACAAACAATTTAACCTTTATACATTATCAAATGTATTTCCTGATGGACAATTAGCCAAATTAGTGTAGACAGTGTGAAGTTTCTCAATTTATTCTAAAATGTCACTTAGTGAGTTTCACCTTTGAAACGAAAATGTCCTGAATTGTTGAAGAGAAACCGAAGGCGCAAGCAGCGATAGGTACTTTAAAAACATTTCACTTTTCTAAAGTCATAACAACAACAATTATGATCTATATACCGACAACTATAATTTGAGGTTCGGCTGTTTGGAGAACTAATAGCTTGCAATACTCACATTGCAATACTAACCTCAACTTATAGTTGTCAGTCTCTATCTACCTAATGAATACAAAAACATTGTCTCTCACTTAGAGAGCTTTTTAATTGAACAATTATTTATACATAGTTCCGTCATCAGTTCAGTAGTCGTATTATTATATAAAAAATAATTTTCCCAAAGTGGAGTTACCGCCCCTGTATAGCCAGTGGAGGGATCTTGCGGGGCGTTATATACTAAAAAAATGAATGCACGAATATTTTTTAATAAAACATATTTCCGATTGACTACATAGACGACGGCCGAGAAGGCAACGTGTCAGTCTATAATATCGTGGGTTTCGGGTTCGAATCCCACTTACAATTTTATTATTAGTTTACTTAAGAGAGATATAATTTTGTGGGGGTGCGGCACTGAAAAAAATTATCTTTGAAAAGGGAGAGCCAAAAAAGTTTGGAAAACTATGAATACACACAGGGTGTAATCGACAAGTGACTGTGTCTTTCATTTTCAATGTACTCACAAGTCGACACAATTCTTTCAAAGCATGACCTTTAGTGGAAACATCAGTGAAACGTAAAAATCGCCAGATTTTGAACCAGTTTTTCCCATATCAAACGTCCAATGAATAAAATAAAATATAAATCTATCGAAAGATAAATATATTTCTGTGAATAGTAACTAATTATATTTTCAAATTTCCGTTCAATTATCAAATGTTCAGAAGTTATTTAAAAACCACGTCAGACAAAATATCAAATTTGCATTGAGACAGTGAAGATATAAAAGTGATAGTACCTTTCTTATACTACTTGTTATTATACTATACTATTATAATAATATTTAACTATTTATATACTTACCTACTTCGTTTTGTGATTTACTTGTACATTCTAGATAGCTGATACATAAAATGCACTTTGTCAGGACTGCTTATTAATTAAAAAATTACTGCGCGAAAAGTCTGTCAGACGGGTTACGCCTAGCATAATGACATGATGTTAATTCTGCATCAAACATTTTCACTCATCGGATTGTAATTAAAATAGCAAAATTACTAGAACATAACTGAAAAACCCTATGCATGCACTCGAAAAAGAATACATTCCAAACAATATTTGCCAACATAATCATAGGCAATCACAATCACTTACCAATTTAGAAAATGAAAAATCAAGATTTAAAAAATCCTACAATATCATGCATTTACAGATGTTAGTTTGTACTGCCCAATTATTACGGATCATTTAGTGACAAGTGTACAGCCTAAAATATTGCCAACTACGCTGTCAATATTTCCAGCAAATAATATTTATGGAAAGAGCCATTTGTGAATATTTTGACATTCAATCTTAAAAAATACTTTGATTGTCACTAGGACTGTACTTTTTAAGCTGTTCCATCAACTCTCCATCATTAAAATTGACTTTAATGCTGAAATATCGAAAATATGGTAATACAGGTACTGAACTGATACTGAAATGTGTAAATACACCCTAAACATGGAATATTACACAAAAATAATATCCAAGATGCTAGATTTTACACTTCACATAATACAATCGATTGTGCATATTTATTCTTCCTAAATCTTTTACGTCGCCAACAGATATGAGCATAATATAATGTAATGTTTGCCATATTGACAGAAATCAGTAGTATATTGTTCGAAGGTCTCTCCATTCTATACTACTGGATCAACATGTATTCTATCGTCTTCTCAACCTGACATTTCATGTTCTTTAGAGAACTCATTCTCAAGAAGCACCATACGTCTATCCAGCAAAACAAAATGAATTCTGTAATGGATATCGTTATGTCTAGTTATGATTACCACAGAGAATATTATGAATTGTCCTACACGACTGAGTTCGAAAATATCGCACACTTCTAGAATGAATAAGATACAGATGTTTCCAACCATAAGCCAGTATTGTTGATATTTACTTAGTTGACCTTCAGTCATCATAAAAAATACTACACTGGCAGTCGTGAACCTGTATAGTAGTCGATTGGGAGCAATAAGTAACTCTTGTAGTTTATAAATCATACCACCTCGTGAGTAGGTAGACGAGAGGCCTGGATTCAATAATTACACGAGAGCCACCTTTAAATATCGAAAATGAAAAAGTGCTCTTTTTTCTGCAACAATGGATACATTTTGGCTCATATTTATTGGCAACATTATACTAAATATACAATATAATGCGCGCATTCTACAACTACTGATAGGAGCGCGTTGGGAAGATATAGAGATACATAAAGTTCTTAATGCGCAATAATTTTAATTTGGTGTGTAAATTTTTAATATTTATTGAGCGGATACCTAAATTTTGTATAAATTATTGTTTGGTCCCAATTATTTACAACACAAATCCAACACTCGTTGGAATAAGTTTATAATCATTCCATACGCAGGAGTGAGTGCGTTGTTGTAAATTGTCAAAATAAATTATCAGAGCAGCCTTGTGATGGTTTGGTTTTAGACATAAAAATTTAATATCTATTGACATTTTACATAAATACTGGGTGGTGAGGGAAAATTAATTATTACATAGTTGAATTAATTGTCAGGTATTATAAATCAACTGAGCACCAGTAGAGGAAAAAATCAATTATTGGACTATGATATGCATTTGTAGATTAAGGGTTTTTTTTGTGAAAATGAAGTAATTGGCTTAAAAAAAATCTTAATTATCGCACGCTAAGCCAAAGCGGGACGGCACTTATTCGTGCATGCGGCGTGATGATTTGCAACTTTAGAAGAGAGCAATTAGAAAAAAGAACTACCCTACCGAAAAATAGAAACTTTTGTGACCAAATAACTTTTCCTGGTACATTTTTTTTTCGACCATGTCCGATCCTAATAAGATCATATGAGCCTCCACAGAGTGGAGGTTTGTATTAACAGATTTTTGTTATACGAGAAATGGGTGTCAGCCACTTGCTCAACCTATTAGGTCTATACTCTGGCTCAAACACAAATTGAAAAACAATATGTGTATTTTGCCAGACCCAGGATTCGAACCTGATCCCACGACACCATAGTGGGACTATTATGGGTCACTGAAAATAACATTTCAAGCAATCTAATCATATTTACTATTATTTATTTCAATTTATATGGATAAAAATGGCCTTTGGGACCAAATTCCCTTTCGAATTACGAAATAATGAATATTTCGATTTATAATGAATTTTTTGTATGAGAAATGATTCTTGGGGGTTAAAATTTACGAAAAATTCGAAATACGGTGAAATTCGATTTATCGTTATTCGAATTATCGAGGTTCTGCTGTATAGCAAATTTTTGCTAAAATGTCCTTATGTCTTTTTGGCGTAGTGCCTTCAATATGTATACAATCGATGGAATGCTCTCAGTGAAAAATGAATCTATATTTTGGACTACTAAATTTTTTATGGATTTTTTGAGTTATCAAATCCTTTTTTTTTTTGAAAATGTTTCGTAACTGCAAATGCACAACACAGTCCAATTAGTTTACAAATTATTACAATACTCAGTGATTTTGTATCAGTACTGAATGCAGAAGTGGTAGAAGTCTCCATACATAATATTGGATTGGATTATTTGCAACACGCGAGTGGTCACAGTACGTTAAACGCCAATTGTACAATTGAAAGTTACAATATAAGGTGTATTTGTTATTTTTTTTCAATTAATAAGTTTCATGTTAATCGTAACAGATAACTAATATTATGTAATTATCACTACGGATTCGATACTTTTATCCCCCGTTACAGATGTCCTGATATTTCAAGTAAAACGTGATGTAGTTGATAATATAATCTCCAAAATTCGTAGGATATTATCGATGTAAAATGTTCTTTGCTAGTAATAAATTATTATTCGGGTACAAATAAAATGCTCAACGGCAACACTGGGTTAATGTAGACTATGATGAAATTTTCCTTAAAATTAACAATAGGTATTTGTAACAATACATATAATATCTACAATGAGAGGAAGGATCTTGTTCAGCAGATCATTTTGTGTATCTTGAGTATCTTGCCCAAGCGCTGCTTCGCCGTCTTCATTCCTTTCTTGAATTTAACGGCTGGAAAAGGGAATTTAATCATCGGTAAACATAATAAAGAATTATATAGTTGAAGAAAACCCTCCACCAGACAAGAGCCTAAAATATATACAATATAAAAGCTGAAAAGAACATATTGTATCCTGTTTAAAACAGCTACAATTAATTTGTAGCAAACTTTATTATTTTCATGGGTATCTGGGTATCTGTCGTCGAAATTCAAAAGCATTTCAAAATATTTTAATACAGTTTTAGAGTCACTGAAATTGTTCCATAATACAGTAAAACCTCGTTAATACGAATTCCACAGGACCGAAAATCGAAAAAAAATTCGAATTACGAATTGTATGGGGGAAAAATATTTAAATTTTTAAAAAAATTAAAATTTTTGATTTTCATTAATATTGTTTACGATCATAGATGTGTCTACCAAATTTCCGGTTCCGTGTGTGTTAATGGGCCATAAAGATAATTTTTATTACCTTCATAAAATAAGTAATTTTTGATGTTTTAAGAAACGTCTGTCACAATTTTCAATGACTGGCTCCTGAAATAGTGTACTTTATTACGATTTATTGAATATTTTTATATGCCAGGAATTGAATGGTAATACATATTCACGGATTCAGCATAACATTCAGATGTTCCAAAACAAATATGAGTATACAATTTGCATCAAAAAGTACCAACAAAAATCATGTAAAATATTAATTTCGCTCAGCTACCAAATCTATTACAATAAAACAGTCCAGAAATCCTATCAAGTGTTTTAATACCCTAATTTCATAAGGCACCCACTTGTTATACATAATAAAATTAATTGGTTAAAGTATGCGCCAAGTGAACAGGGGCGTTGCAAAATATTCTAATTTTTTCACCAACCAAAAAAAAACCAAGTCTGCTTCCATTTAGGGTATTATGGAAAAATCCTGATGCACTAAAGATACCCGTGACCAAAAAAAATTGGTAAGCCCCGAGTTAAAAAAATAGAACAAAAAGTTACCTTTGGGGGTGGCAGGCGACGGCAAGACATGCTGTACAGGTGGCGGCCTCGGAGGCTTTACAGGTCTCTTCTTCCTGTAGGGCTTTTTCAAGCTCGTCAAACTCTGAAATATTCAACCAGATAATTATTAACAACATGAAAATTGAAGTCATGAAATACATATTAATTAGCTTATTATTTAGTTTTGACTTACGGCAGGTTCTCTGAGCGCATGGGCAAGGGCTAGGGGAACATCGGGGGAACGGTGAACGACTCCAGGGTGAACGGCAAGGTGCTGCACCCCATGCGTCGGAATGCTGTCAGGATTCATGTTGTTTACGGGGTCAGGGGAGCGGGAACGGGGCAGAGGCTGGGGGTGAAGGTGCGGGTGGGCGAGAGGGAGAGGATTAGGGTGCGAACGAGGGACAGGAACGACATGCGGGTGGGATAGAGAGTGAGGTGAATGCAAGGAAGGAGAGATTGAAGGTAGCGGGCCGAGACCCGGTGGCACGGTCTGCAAAAATAAAACAATTGTATTAGATCACTGTCTGTCAGCACACATCAATTATTCACCACAACAAAACTCTAGGAGCGCGATGCAGAACCATCCAACGCGTAAGTGCCTAAGTTCGCGCCTAACTTTAAAGAGCCAATTTCGGCGACCAACGTTAAGTGAGAAAAACATATTATTCTTATTACAGTATAACCCCTATTTTACGTTTTTTAAGGGACTGAAGAAAAACAACCCAATTGGAGGGAAAATGTAAAAGGGGGGTATTGAAATTTTTTTTATTTTTTATTAAAAAAATCATGTACAGTTTGTAGCATTTTTGTTTTTTTGTTATGTAATTCTCTTTCAAGACTATATAAATATTTAAAAGTGTCATCTTGAATATCAGCAAAGCTTGTAAAGTAGGTTTTTAAACCCTCGATGAACCTCATTGCTTCTTCTTTTGTTGGAATATCAACCTCTTCTTCATCAGATAGTTCTTCAGCAGACAAGTTTGCTGGTGTTAAATGACTGTCAACAATGTCATCAACTTCCACCAAGTCTGATGTCATAACATTGGAGTCAAGGTTTACATAATCCTCCGGGGGTTGGTCTGAAATCCTTTCCCAGACTTCTATAACATCACACTGGATATTTTCTTGGGTACTGGGTACGTCTTCATCCTGCTCCTTGTATATCCCAGCTTTCCGGAAACAATTCTTGATGGTAGAGCGGTTATTTCACCCCATGCCTTAACGGTATAATGCATTGCATCTAAAATGGACATCTTAAATTTGTTGGGGTTCTCACCTCGTTCTAACTGATACAATAGCATCTGTACCAAGTTTCTTCTATAGTAGTGCTTGAATGCCCGAATTATCCCTAAATCCAGGGGTTGCAGTTCACTTGTACAGTTAGGAGGAAAAAATGCCAACTGAATGTTCCTCAAACTCAAGTTTGTGGGGTGAGCTGGGCACCTATCGAGGAATAGCAATATTTTTCGATGTTTTACTCCCATCAAAGCGTCTAATGCAGTTAGCTGCTTTTCAAATAAGATTGATGTCATCCAGGCTTTTTTATAGGCTTCATATTTTGTCGGCTATGTCCTGACATTTTTGAAGCAGCGGGGTTTTGCAGACCTCCCAATCACTAACAGGGGAAGCTTCTCACTGCCATCTGAATTTGTAATAAAGAGAACAGTGAGACGAACCTTGCTTAATTTTCCTCCATGACAGACTTCACCCTTGAAGCTGTGAGTCTTACAAGGTAGAACGTTGAAGAACAGCCCAGCCCAGTCTCATCGGCATTGAAAATATCTCTGGGAGCGTAGTCTGCTTCCAATCTTCAGCAATATCCAAATCAACACTTTGCGATTCTCCGCAAATTGATCTGTAGACCACATTGTGCCTCTTCTTAAAACGATCTATCCATCCATTTGATGCAGTAAATCCTTCAATATTTAGTCGATTCGCGATGCGCAGCGCCTTTTCACGAATGATTGTACCGCCGACGGGAATATTACTGGGCCGCGCACTGACGAACCATTCTTTTAAAATCTCCTCCATTTTTTCGTACTTCGACGCTCTGATGTACATACGTTTTTTCGCCTCGGGTCCACATTGAATAGCGCTTTTTTCAATAGATTCACGGTTTTTGATGATTGTGGCCAAAGTAGTAATGGGTATTCCTATATTTCGGGCCAGTGAAACGCGTGAGCCAACGTGTTTATTCACTTTTTCGAGAATGTTCCTTTTCTCTTGCACTGACAAAGCTTTCCTTTGGTTAGACATTATTATGACAGACGGAGTGTATACAAAACACAACAAAAGAAAAGATGACGACCAATGGACCAATCACCTTGTTATGCGCCGAACTCGGGTCAATCACAGCATCGCTCGCCGACCAATCACCGTGCGCCGTTCGAATGTCACGACCCAATCATTGTCAAGCGCGCGTAACTCGCATATTTTGAATATTTTTGACGTAAATCGCGGGGAAAAAAAAACCTAAATATGGGTATTAAATGTACTGAAATACATAGGGACTGAAAAAATTACATGCAATTGCCGGGAAAACGTGAATTCCGGGCACGTTTATACTGTATATTCTTGTTAGAATGGGCTGATTAACGTTGACATCTCTGCGTTACGCTCTAAGAAAGCTCTAGCTCTAGAAATGGTCAATTATTTAATTAATATTGTTCCACTTGAACAATCACGATCATCATTAAAAATGTTGTTTTTGCTTGATGACTTCTTAGATACGATTACATATTGTAGTCCAAAAGATAAGAGATCTTAATTTGCAAAAAGAAATTTTTCGTAAACACAGTGCAAATGAAAACTCTGCCAATCATGCTAATATTGACCTGTGACCTTAGATAGCATCGATGTTTGTTGTCCCAAAGTACAGAACTAACCTGCCATTAGTAAAACTAATTGGAAGGGTGACAACTGTGTTCAACCCACAGAAAAGAAAAATAAATAGAACTCTGATCCAAGGTCCTGCAAACGCTGCAAATTGAAGCAGGATTTTAGAAGTGTGCGTTAATAGGGTGGACGGACAAAAAATGACCTTCACAGCGCACACAGAGCCGCATCATTGATGTCTTCTTTTTATTAGAAATATTGCATACGAAACAATATAATATTATAAATACATATTACTAATATTGGTGTTTTAACGCGTTTTTTAAATTAACATACTTTTCACACACAGTTATGAATATACTTTATAGAAATTGAAAAAAGGATATTAATTGTATTTTGTAGTAAGTATATTTCTATGTTTGTACATTGTACAGAATAATTATGAAAAATATTAAATATAATTATTAAAACCTCATCAAACTTATACGTGACATAATATATAAGATTAAGTAATAACAAGATAAGTACATAAATATTTACATACAAAGGTAATTCTAAATAGGCATAACATTAATCGCATTTATAATTATATATTAACAGAAAATATCATTATATAACATATAAATCAAATATCAAGTTTTTTGACTATTCTGTCGCATGTATAATGGAAGATCTCTCTAAACATGGCATCATCACTTCCCTTCCGAATAAATATGGGTAGGTACAAAAAGAAATTTTAAATAATTGCTTACTTGATGACAAAACGGTATCTAAATACACTACATTAACGGTGAGCAATAATTAATAACTGAAACATTTAATCACTTGATTTTATTTTTTTTATTTTATAATTAAAATGAATATTGACAGTAAATAAATGCACATTTACCTATGCATATTGCATATGCAACAATAAATCATTATGATAAACGAAAACAGTTATCCCTAATTGATTATTATAAATATTGTCTAATATTCCCTGTCTGAAATGCGGCCCTGTTATTCAAACAAAATACACGCATTATATGCATTACAGTGGTGTGCGTCGCACTCGTCAATAACGTTTAACATTGTTTGTGCGTGAACGTCAAATGCCATGCGGAAAATAAATTTTAATGCATGTTACGATATTGACATAAATATTCAAAATAACAATAAAAATATGCTTACTTGTGAAATGTAGTTGCACTATTTGTTTTATTTTTCATATTTGTATCATTACCACAACTTTTTACTGAGCAGATTGCTATTTTCAATTTTAAAACCGACAGTAGTTGTCAGGGCAACGCACAAGTTTAGAATAACGTTTTATTAACACGCGTTTAATGTTATCCTTACCCGAGATCGGTTGCCTGCGTAGCCTTACCAGTTGGGTATTTCAGTTCCCATTATTTCTGAGTTCCCTGGTTCAACCATATCGCTTCAAATATTGATATATTCCACTTGTGTGAGTATTCAATGAACGTTGTACGTATTATAAATTACAAAGATAGGGTCTACGTAGTTCACTCTTGGTGTACTTGATTGTATATATTTTGTATGATTTTTAATATAGTTTGCTTGTTATACTTTTTTTTGGTAAAATCTTGTCAATAATGTTACCTATTTTTTTTATTTTTTCTGGTTTGTAAACTTATAATTTGTAATAATTACTTCATAGAAATAAATAAATATAAAACAATGTTTTGTTGAAGTGAAATGAAGTCTAGCAAAACTAATAGATTAGATTTGGGATACTAGTAAAATAGAAGATGTTTCGAAGATTTTAGTTTTTCTTTTCTACGCACAAAAGTATCTTCTTCAAACGGAAATACATATATACCTAGAGAATAAAATATAATGGAAGACGATAAATATGAAAAGTGTAACTTACGTGGGGGGTATGTCCAGGTGCAGGGGTGCGAGCGGCATCCGGCTGTTGCGGTTGAGGGACACCTCGGAGACGAGCGGCGGTAAGAGCAGCCTGCACGGCCTCACGTCGAGAGCCCCGTCTAGCCGGCCGAGATGATCGAGGCAAAAGGCGCCCTAACCTGCCCCGCGGCGACCAAGATTCATCCTCTCTGCAATCCCAATAATGGAATTTCAAAATACTATTATAATATTATAATGTGGTATAAAAAAAATATCTGGCATAATATACCTATTCACATAATTATCCGTTGATATAGGAACAGTAATCTCGATTGAAATGATCATGTGATGAATGACTAAATGGCAAAATATGGCAATGGGCACAGACCTGTCTCCAGGCATCATGGCGTTGGATGACTTTCTGCGGTGAGATTTAGAGTTGGGAGTTCTCCGAGAGGGTGGAAGATCATCTTCCTCATCCGAAGACATCTCCAGCGATGGATAAACTGCTCCGGACAATTATAAAAACAATAAAATAAATGCACAGAATGTAATTTTTTAATGAATTCAAATAAGAATTTAACTCAATGCTATAATGATGGTTATTCAAAAATTATCTGGTTTTCTCACAAAAACAAATGAAGCATGGGAGGTCTCTACTGTTAAAGGGGTGGAGGGTACTTTCATATACATGTTCACACATTACAATATACATATACATACAAGCTTTGATGTCAATTCCAAAATACTAGATCTGGTCAAAAAATAAATTAAATCCCGATTGACATCATAAAGGTACAGTAGAATCATGGCTCACCGTATTCGTCATCTCTATGCACAGCTCTGATGGGCGGAGCTTCGGGCGGAGGCTGCCTTCTGGGCTGAGGTTCGGCCCTCGCTAAGCCGTAGCTCTGCCCGATGGACAGCATCCCCGCCACAGCATCTCGCTCTCTGAAACAGAGTAAAAGAGATTTAAAAAATCACACTCCAAAACCTTAGATCCACCCCATCCGAAGATTCTTCGCACCCAAACTACTGTAATAGAGGGAGTAATACTAACTTCTTGTTCAAGATTACTTGTAGTGATTCCAGAACATTTTTAGTATGGTTGAATTGGTAACTCGGAAAAATAATATTCTCTGCCCCATTCAATGTACTTATTGTTTGAAAATAAAGAAGAAAATGACGGCCTATTGATGTCATGCTTTGATTTTTGTTATTTGCAATTTTACATAATTGTTTATCTAAATAATGATTTGTACAGAAAACTTTTTTAGATTTGCAATGGTAATGTTTGAAAAGCATTTTAATAAGAGGCGGTAAATAAATCTGAGTGTACAAATATGAAATTTGTTTCATATGAATATAGGTACATTAATGCATATGACTTGTGCCTAGATTAATCATTAAGCCTGAGTACATACCAATTTTTTTAAACTTGTAAATACTATGAGCGTTTTGATGTCCGTCAAAGAAACCTTCTCATTCTTTTTATTAATAAAATACAAACAGTGCTGAAAGAAACTAAAAGTCAGTGTGAACTATTAAATTCTTTCTTTGCTCACCGTAGAACAAAGAAACTTAATACATATTAACTCACTGATTGTCAGAAGATCCAGCATAGGCAGAGGCCTGCAGTAGGGATTCAATGCCATTTTTGGGTGCCGCAAATGCAGCGTGCTCCGCCTCCTGTCTATAGACGTGCACTACAAATCACATAATTACACAAATTAGTCGAAGTTTGCGGCTTCCGCAATGTTTTTGTTTTATTTTGATTCAAAAATTATTTGAATATAAAAATCAAAATTGATTTATACTGCCAGTTCTCTGACAAGTTTGCCATTTGTATTACAAAAAGACATCAGTATATTACCGACTGTCGACTCCTTTAAAATGAAAGATAACATGGTGCGGTGAAGCACCTCTTGTGATAAATACATACAGGGCTTATCAGTAGCAGAAGTGATTTATTTCCAGAAAAATAGATAAAGCGAGCAGAGTGTAGAAGAGAGATCAAAAAGATATACCGGGAATGGTAATCTTGAGAGTGTCTGCCCCCTGAGGAGGCGCTAGGAGCAAGGGAACAGTCGGATGCTTTGGCTTTTTCTTCTTGGGAGGGCGGGCAGTGGCCGGTGGATGGGCTGACTCATCAATGCAGAGCGCCCCCTCTTCGGGATGTGTCTCCTCGCGCTCATCATAGTCGTAGATGGAAGAGCGCGGGTCCACTCGCCGGCGGCTAGGCCTTTCGCTCCGCCCCACGACTGCTCCCTGTCAACATACACATTCTCTATTAACACTTGTTACGAGAATATAAAAAAATACGCTGCATCGAGAGTTTTTCCAGTCACTTTCATCTGTATTCGGAGCGGACCAAGTCACACCCGGAAATGTATGGGGCATGGTGGTTGTAAAGGTTCTTTTATTTTTCACATACTCTGTCCATTTAATATGTCAATGTTTTAATAAAACATTAAAAGGTAGAAAATTTTACAAATTAAAATTATCTGTAACTCAATAATCAAAAATGTCAGCCTGATATATCTACAAGACAATGTCAACAATTTTTTCAAATTCCTGATGGAGTTTCAGTTATAGATTATATTATACCAATGACATTATTAATGGACGACGCACTCAATACAGTAGCTAGCAAGTAAATTCGCATGTATAGGTAGACGTCACGCAATTTCCAGTATGCGATATCACGCATCGAGAATTTATAGCAATATGACCTTTATTGTAATGGCGTTAGAGCAGTGTTTCTAATGTCAATGTTCATTTGAGCGAACCCGTTCGAACCGAACCATTCGGCAGACCCAACAAAAAGCATCAGGAATTTATAGCAATATCACCTTTATTGTAATGGCGTTTATTGTAACAGATTATGCCATTCGGCAGACCCGACAATTAAGTAAGTGTCATTTTCTTTTCCAGATGATTCGTCCATATTATTGTCATTGTATTATACACATGCAGTTTTTATCATACGGCTGGATGGAGATCAGACGGCGAGATTTAAAAATTGACTCACATAAGCAGGCGGCGGCCGAGGGACAACAACTGTTCCGGTAACCTGATGATGCGGGTCGACGATACCAGGCACGTCTCCGTCTTCGGGGAAGCGTCCTCGGGGCTGTCGGAAGACGACCGCTTCGGGCTCATCGCGCGGCGGGAGACTGCGGTACGGGTCGGAGTTGTTGGCGAAGTTGCCGCCAAAGCCGGAGGGTGAGGCCGGGTCAGAGTCCAGATCCCCGTCGTAACGGAGCAGGGCGGCAGGGCTGAGATAGTCATCGGCAGGCTCCGCGGGTGAATAGTCAGGCGGGGCGGGGCCGTCCCTACCATGCAGCAAGAAGCGGGATCCATACGAGTCATCGTACATTCCGGGGCCGTAGAGCGGGCCGCCATCTGAGGGTGGTGGATCAGTCCGAGCGACGTATGGAGGGGGAGGGGCGGAGCGAATTGCCGGGGGCGTCGAGTTCTCATTGGTGAAGAGCACCTGTTCGTCTGTCTGATCGGTGGCGTTGTTCCGCACTCGGCTCTTGGAAATGGTCCAGCGGTTGGAGGTGTTGCGGGGTCCTTCTCCGGTGAGGTGCGACTCGAGTATGGAGCGGGAGGGCGAGGCAGAGGAGGCAGCGTATTCAGGCGGTGGGCCCCGACGATCACCGTTTCCAGTCCGCTCGATGTCACGATCTGACGGTGGTAATCTGACAACAGATCAAGATATTAAATATTTATAATTTAGATAACGACTATCTCTCACTATTTCATTATATTATATTTATAGAGCAATCAAAAAGAGAGGAATGAGTTCATAAAAGGAATTAACAATAGTGCACAACCTGCAGCCCTTCCTGCCATTTATTGTGGCTCGCCGACAATACATGAAATAAGTAAAAAAATTCTAATATTTCCTTTTTAATTAATTAACACTACAACAGATGATGCGGGCGGAGAGTGAGGGGGAGTAGTGAAACAAACACAAAAATGAAAGCTTGAACAAATCAAATAATATATTATGTTTTATGACCTCACTGGGAATCGGACCCAAAGGTCCTGGTATAAGAGGCCAATGCATTTGACTATGAGAACTGTAGAGGTACAAACCCAATAATTATAATTACCTAGGCTAGGTTTTCAGTGAAACATGTTAAAATGCTTTTATCAGTTAATTAAAAAATTTTGTTAAATGTACTGCAATGATTGTAGCAAACAATGCATGTGATAGTGACCGTTGGCCACGAAAACACACTTACTGCATATCACAACATGAGCCACCAGCAAAATTTTGCTAGAGGAAATCTGACTTTTCACTTTTAGAGTAAATCAAAATGAAAAAAGGCAAGTCTTTCGATGGTAGCACGGAGTGTCAGTGATCTCACTAGTGCTGACACTGAACTTCATTTGGTGTGTACTAATTTAATTAATAATAAAAAAAATTCTAGACTCGGAAGGGAACAAATATTATGTATATTATGTATATACAGTCGTTTCCTGTGTGGTCTGCGAACAATTAGTGAATGGCCATGTGATAAAAAGATTGTGCATCACTGAAATACAATACAAAATACCAATTTTGTTAATTTCCCATAGATTTTATGCATTTATAGTTTTTGACATTTAAGAATTATGTACTTTGAAGTTTACTTAAGGCAACTGGGGTTGCCGATTAGTAAAAGGTGGTGTGAAGCCATTAAGGTTAATTATGTAATAAACTTCACATGACCCCAAACTGGTGGGTAATGTACAATTTTGGTGCAGAACGGAGTACCAGTAATGGCAGTGAAATAAAATCTTATTACATTTCAACACATGTCAATAATACATCTTGACTCACAATTAGGGAATCCAATCCCGAGCCAAAATTCTAATCCCGGGATTTCGGGATTACAATTTGACAATCCCGGGATCCCGGGATTGGCATTTTTTTGCATTGTTAATATAAAATTTTTATATTTACAAATAACATTGATAAAATCGGTCAAAAATAAATCTAGTATAATTTATACTATTTAAGACATTTATTGTTAATATTGCATACGTTCAATCTTGGAAATACATAAGTTTAATGGAGAAAATAATATTGTAATATAAATAATAATGTGAATTTAATATGAGATTTCTGTTTCTGATAGTAAAGACTTATTGAATGGGTTAGTGAGATTTAAAATAGTAAAGCAAATCATGGTGTACTGGCCTTTCCGCTTCATAAATCTAATTAGTCAGCCAAATATGAAACTGCCGTAAAACGTATGAGAATGTGGTGGATTACTTTGTTAATAGTGCGAAGCATTGTTTTTTTCCAATCTCTCTCATTTTCATTAATGTATGTGAAAAAATAAAATGAATCGGCAACTTACACATGAGTAGAAATCAAACTTCATTCAAACTCAGTGTATTTCCAATGTAGTTTTTCTGTTATATTTTCATTTTTATTTTATTTTCCATAAAAATTTATAGAAAAATCAATCCCGAAAGTTTCAGGATTATGTTTATCAATCCCGGGATTCATAGGTATCGAAAATAGCTCGGGACCCCGGGATTGGAATCCCTACTCACAATATAACATTGGCTGAATATAAAAATATTCTTACCCAATTTTAATTTTTAAAAGGCCTCCTCCTCCTCGGTCGTCAGCGAGACGGGCATAAGGGTCACTGGAGGCAAGGGCGGGACGATTACCGCGCGCTCCCTCTGGAATGCGGTAGTCGCTATCTCCCCCGAAGGAGTCCTGCGAGTCGTAGCCCTGGCCGTAGGAGGCCATCCCACTACGGCACGCCATGGTGGCCATGCTAGTCAGCTCCGCATCCTCCGAATCTTGGCTGGAGTTGGAGAACACGTGGTTGGAGTCAGGCACGTGCATGATGGGCTTAGGGAGGGTCAGCTTTAGGACGTTTCGCTTCTCGGGGTGGTTGTTGTGACGACTGTAAAGGGAGCGGGGGTGAGGCGGAATAGATGATGAGGTAAAGGCTGGGGTGGGGAGTGGTTGTAGCGGAGGGGCGCCTCCCGCAGACACGGATGCGAATGGTCTATCCCGCGAGACAGCCTGCTTACTTTTTGCTTCCTGAAAATTAAACCCATTGGAATCATTCGGAAACTATTTCATTTTCCCAATCACATGACAGTGGCTTCCCAACATTTCTGTTTTACAGTGGCATTAGATTATAATGTTTGAGACTTTCACGGTTGTTTGTTGTTATCATATTTATAGATTTCTGGGTTTTCACCGTGTGTATTTCTTCGTTCATTCTCAAGAGACGGCCTCTACAGCAAATCCGAAACATCGAGTAAAGAAGGAAGAAGTACACACGGTGAAAACCCAGAAATTTATAAATATGATAGCAAAGAGATTCTTTTACAGCGTCCTAAAAATATATGTTCCGAGCAGCCAATTTAAAAATTTTCCTTTCATAATCAGATTTTTGGATTTCTAATTGCAAATGGAAAGTGCCATAATCAGAATATTTAAGAGGCTTTTTTATCCATTTCTCAATTTAAACAGAATTTGATATAATAGACACAGATAAATAATGAAAGGACAGATGGTCATTTTCATTTCGTCATCCCCTGAAAAAACTGTTTCTGAAGCATATGAATCTATCAGTGTGGTTGTGCATCAGCGATTTGAAATAGAATACCAATTTTCTATGAAATCAATAATAAAGATACAAGAATATTACAATTATTAAACATTTTTGACTTGGAACTCAAATATTGTCACCTTGCCTTGCTTATAAAATTTAAAACTAAAAATTAAACCTACAAATAGATCTAAAAGTGTCTAGTCGCTTACTTGAGGTCTGGGTCTTTTTCTTTTCTTTTTGGCAGGTGAAGGCACGGTGGGATGAGGCAGGGCTGGGGGCAGAGACCTCTCAAGCCGCTTCAGTTCCCTTGCAAGCTCCCGGACCAGCTGCCCGCTGTTTACCCCCTCAGGGATGCTCTCCTTTTTTGATTGATCATGCTGCGGAAGAAAATGTATGTTAAAAACAATATTATTACGTCAAAAGTCAGTCAAGATACGGCATAGAGGATTGCGAAAGACTCACCGCTTTGTTGGCATTCCACTCACGGAGAGCGGCTGCCAGGATCCTGACACCTCTCAGTAAATAAGGCGGGACGTTTAATGTTGTGCGAGTTGTGCCCTCTCCCTCCTTGCAGCGCTCCCCAAGAGTGAAATCTTTATCCTGCAAACAGAACCACGACAAACAATATAATTATTTAATGTATTTAATATATTAATGTGAATTTCCATATGCCAGTTTTTTTATGACTAGTTTGCTGGTATTGCCTTATATTAATCTGAATAAAGAATGAGAGGTAGCAAGCGAACGCACCTGATGCTCTTCGTTGATTCTTTTCATTTGCTGCAGGAGATGTGCTCCCGCATACCAATGGATTGTCTCGAACGATGGGAATCGGAACATTGTGGGGGTATCTATTTGCTTTTCTATCTCATTCACCCTGTAAAATAAGATGAAACTAATTTTTAAAAACACATTCTATCTAAAATACACAAAGAATAAACACCAGCGGCTCTCGTGGTGCGGTGCGTAAGGCGCCAGCCTTCCATCTCGGAGTTCCGGGTTCGATTCCCAGTGAGGTCAAAATATATTTACATAATCTAATATGTAAATTCCTCAAGCATGGGAGTTTTGCCACTGTAATTGGGCTTCACGGCCTGTAGTGGTGTTTAACAAAGAAACAAAGAACAAATAACTAAAATAAAAAACACGATCTCGACTTAATCAGAACTCAAGACCCGGACCCAGTTTATTCCATTGAGTCAACATGCCAATATCAATGCAAATGTCACTGAATACAATGTAAGACAAAAAAGCAGTGATTTTATATCGATGCTTTCACAGATGGAAATATTGGGTGCATTCGTCAATTAGAAATAGTATATTGATGCACAGTGCAACTATTAGTGTGAGAAAATTTATCAAGTTCCCAAGACTTGACAGCAGACGAAAAACATTTTATCGCACTCATTATCATGTGGTTCACTGATATATATTTGACTAACAGTAATTGGTAACAACTTCTTCCCGATCCACTTTCAATTAAGTTGCAAACACAAAAAAATATTTTTTCAATCAACAATGTTAGATAAGTCAACTCTGTGTGCATCAGTGCATTAAGTTACCCATGTTCCGTGAATGTCAACTAAACTACATATTATGTATATAAAGTTGATGAGTTGTTGTCATGTCGAGTTTGTACATGTTAGGCTGCCAAAAACTTCCAATAATAATCTAGTCTTTGCTTTACAATACAAATCCATCGTTAATGTGGCATCATCATAGTTGAGGGTCATTTAGATTAAATAATGGATTAGCATGAAACGTACTGTAACTGCAATTCAATATTGAGGCTGTGAAGGAAATTTCCACCAAAGACCATGGAATCTTCAACAGTGAGGACAGCATGAATCCAGCCAGTCGGGATGAACATTGTCTGACCTTTCTTGAGGGTGCATGCCGAACAACACTCCACCTGAAACGAACACATACATACTATTATCTTTACCTAAGTAAGTACCAGTGTTTTGGAGAGGAGTAATGTGATTCAGGATATGTTAAATAAATGATTGACCTATCATTCTTTACTTGATTCCAAGTGTAATACAAATTATATCGCTGATATAAAGTAATAAATCGAGGGCTTAGTGTCAAACAACACTATCTACAAAAGTGCAACTTTACAGGAGAGCCAAAAATCGTTATTTTAGATTCTTGTAACTTAACAAGGGAAATGTTTATTTAAAACCTAATGTTAATATTTTATAATTTATTGTGTATTGTACATTCATCTTGCTTATGATGATGTTAAAATTTATAGGGATAGTTTTAAAAAAATATGAAAATAAGGGTAACTTATGTAATTAGCGTTAAACTTTACTGACGATTTAATAAGAAATTAGAAAAGATTGACATAACGTTGTTTGACTATCATGTAGCCGTAAATGTAAAATAACGTTATCTCAAAAAAAAAAAAAAAAACACTTTTTTGTAGATAACGTTGAATGACTTTAAGCACTCGAAATACTAATGCTAATTTAATAGTGCCTAAAGGCTGGTTCAGACTGGTCGAGTAATTTAGTATCCATGTAAATGTGTGTGAACATTCAAATTTAGTTGAGTAATTTAGTAAAATCATTTAGTCGAGTCGATCCATTTTATTCTATTTTTTCAGTCGAGTAGCGCCCCCCACCACCTCTCACTAAATACTAAACAAGCCACAAGACAAGTGTGAACACGTTATGTTTAGTCAAGTTCATTAGTTGTTGTAGAATTTATTCCTCCAATTCTTCTAATATATGAAGTTATTAACTTATTTATTTATTTTAATTATGAAAATTTCAATAAAAAGAATGTTATATTCTTAAATTTGTGAATTATCCGTTGAATAAAAAAAAATGTTTATTTTTGCTTTGTTACCTTGTGCTCTGTTTATTTTGACTTGTCACTTACTAAAATACTGTGTTCAGACACTTTTCAGTTACTAAATCACTCGCCAGTCGACTAAATCACTCGACCAGTCCGAACCAGCCTTAATAGATACTTTCTCAGTAAATTGTATTGAATTACATGTTCCATCATTAGAAATCTCTAAGTGCTCGTCCGTAGTCATTTGGCGGGCGCGGCGCGACGGCGTCTTGCGAAACTCAAACGTGTAACCGTGTGTATTATGCCCCAAAAAACACACTGTCTACGAACATTTTACACACGGTTATACATTTGAGTTTCGCAAGACGCCGCCGCGCCGGCCCCGCGCGACCACTACGTTCTTGCACTAATATTTGTCACATTGCCTCTTAATCTTTTTTCATTTCAAATTCGGCCTCCTTCAGCACAATTTAAACTGTTGTTTGTGACATGTTACCATATATAACTTTAAAAGGTTTTGGAATAATTATCTGTTCTCACCAAATCGCCAAAGAAAACTTCATTTTGATTAGTAGATGTGGACCACTGCTGATATAGTGCCAGATTCGCAGCTGTAGGAGGAATTAAGTAGAATATCTGAAAACAATTGTGTCATAATAAAAAAAATATTATATTTAAAGGCACATTTATTACAAAGTATTTTGTGTAACCATTGCCATGAAACCATAAAGGTAATTTCCCAAAATGACAGATGTCACGTTTATGAAGAGTCATGGTGTTTCGGAGTAATAAAATAATGATAAAAACACCACTGTTACTGATATTCCTAAACATTTCTATACCCCGTTTACACATGCATGGATTTACTGCTGACAGTACGTATTATCACGGCCATAACAAAAAAATGCATGTGTAAACACTTATTATCGTGCAAGTTGCAAGATTGCATGCATGGTTCAAAAAAGTTAAGAAGCTTCTGAATTTTCATGTGACAATATTGAACTGTGCGATATCTCATTAGAACGATAGTGGCGAACTTATTTTGAGGTTTACTGATTTTCACAACCTATCAAATCGAGGGCTTAGTGTCAAACAATACTATCTACAAAAGTGCAACTTTACAGGAGAGCCAAAAATCGTATTTTAGATTCTTGTAACTCAACAAGGGAAATGTTTATTTAAAACCTAATGTTAATATTTTATAATTTATTGTGTATTGTACATTTATCTTGCTTATGATTATGTTAAAATTTATAGGGATAGTTTTTAAAAAATATGAAAACAAGGGTAACTTATGTAGTTAGCGTTAAACTTTACTGACGATTTAATAAGAAATTAGAAAAGATTGACATAACGTTGTTTGACTATCATGTAGCCGTAAATGTAAAATAACGTTATCTCAAAAAAAAAAAAAAAACACTTTTTTGTAGATAACGTTGTCTGACTTTAAGCACTCGAAATAGTACTATACAATGACAACATTGCGTCTCGCTTAACTCTTGAAGAATGGGATTGTAGAGACAATCAGCACATTTACGTGTAAACATTTATTATCACAATAGTTTTAAATACACACTATTGGTGCAAGTAAATCTATGCACGTGTACAGGCGCTATTACTCTAATTAACATATCGCACCGTGAGTGTAAAACCAAGGCATCTGCAAAAGACATATTTTGGATATATTAGGGTTTGAAGTCTTCGTTTTGTTAGGAGAAATAGTTTCTAAAAAAAAACCATAATATTTGGTTTATATCTACATTATATTGCATGTTCTTTCAGTTACTTCACTTTTACATTATCAACTTCACGACGTTTGCAGTTGTTTTGCATTTAATCTCGAAATTGAAAAATTTGCAGATGCCTTGGTTTTACACTCACAGTGCGATATATCGGCGAAGCATCAGACTACTATACGAAAAATGAATGGTTTGATTCTTAGGTAGGTATGTCAAAAGGTTTTCGTATTCCCTCTACCATGGCCAAGGTAAAACCACTGATGACAAAATACTTAATTTTATACATAATATAGTTCAGTTGAGGCATGGTCTAAAAGATTGTGACTACGCGACGCGCAGATTGTGCAAACGACGCGTGACGAACAAAACATAATTTGTCATAAAAATTCAACATGCGTCCATTTAATGTTATGTTTATTGTTATATTAGTAATAATAATAATATTTTCATTGACATGTTTTGTTTTTCGAGTAAATACGTAACGATTTTTAGTCATCTTTACACGATTTAAGAATATATTCTTGCGACGCCATCACAAAACAAATTGGCGTGCTCACGGGTCGACTATCGCTCTCCGATTGGCAACGCGTGCAAAATTACGTCCCACATATAGTTGAAAATTATTTTCCGTTTCATTGAAGTATGCTCTTCAGAAACATCCATCACTTTAATAAATTACTGTAAATAAAACTGTTATTTATGTATGGTATAATTCTATTATTATTAATTGTGGCAAATAAACTACAGCCTGTATAGCATATTTTTTGTGCTACTGACCTTCCTGCCGTGCAGAATGTGGTACCAAACAGTTGTGCCCCCAAAATCAACGTGGAAGTCGGTGTAGGAGCTGCCGGCCGACATGATGCAGTACTTTTGGACGAGAGGGGTAAGCGGAGCGACACTATCGGGCCACACCACCTGCACCCAATCCAACTGGCGTGCCATCAGCGGAGGCTCCACCAGCTCCGACATGCTGGAAGTTAACAGACACTCAACATTTTCTTCTCCATTAAATGCTATATATAGCACCGGCTACCTAGTAAAAGTCTAGCAGCATCTATATTACTACAATTTACTTATTATTGTCTATAGCAGTGATGGCGAACATATGGCATGCGTGTCACTAGTGGCACGCAAGATGTTTTTGCATGGCACGCGAATGTTTCATTTTGAAGAGAAAAGAATTTACTATTTTATATATACCTATTTAAAAAATGTATTTTTTATAAAAAAATACTATTAATTACTATATAATATAATATTAAAAAAATAATGACGACATAGCCATGCGTATTTTCTTCAGTTTTTGACAAATCGCATTGTATAAAAAATTGCAGGCAAATCCTTTTCAAGAATAATCATTACGTTTAATGTAAATATACAACTGCATAGGTCGCAACAAACCTTTTGAAATTAATTATCGACACTCATTCAAATATAATAACTGCTTGTTATTTTGCCTCAAATATAATCTCTAAAAATGGAAAACCGTTCAGTGATAGAGAATATAATATGAAAGAAGAGTGGTTTAAATGCTTCCACGATCTCTTTGAGACTTTTTAAAATAAGGGAAAAAATATTCAAAGAATAAAAGATATGCCTTCGGCTGGAAATACGGTGAAAGATAGAATATCAAGAACTCAATTGTAATTTTTTAACTTTTTTAATGGAATTCCTAAAAACTGTTTTTTTAGAAAACTTTAAAAAACTGTTTTTTACCATGAAAAACTGCTTGGCATGTCAGAAAGTCGAAAAATATTATTTGGGATATTTTGGCATGCGTACGTAAAAAGGTTCGCCAACCCTAGTCTATACAATTTTTATCACAATTATTTATCCCATATTCTAAAAAGCAATGTTTGTTAATATTTATTTATACATTAGTCTCCAAATTAGGAAGAAGCAGTTTTTAAAGAATATAATGATACAACTTCAAAGAAATGTCACAATTGCATTTCAGTGACTGGCAATAATACAGAATGAAATGAAACGGGAAGATGTGGAGTAATTTTATTTTAAATATAAAAAATCACATGTAAACAGTCCATGGCTAAGATAAATTTACCATTCAAAATGGTCAACCTGTTCATACTTGACATAAAATTATGGCAACCCTAATAATAAACCTTCCAACCAAATTATCGATAAAAAAAGACAAATTGTATGAAGGCATAAAATAAATAAGCCTCATAAAAGCCACATAACTTTGGCTGGTATGTATGTACTTACTACTACATATTATAATGCATAGTCTTGCCTTTGCATTTTGCCTTCTTTATATGACATCAACAAAGCCAAATTTATGAATATAATATGTACATAACTTGTGAATTCCATGTATTTTAATTGTAGGTAATACTTCCTATCATCAATTATTATGATATTTTGACCTGCCTATATAGAATACTTTTTGTAGACCTATGTACATTTTAACTATGACAATTTATTTTACTTTTAAAATAATACATTTTGTTATTTTTATTTGACTGGTCTGAGATCAGTCTGTTGTATTTATATGTTATATTATGGGAAGAATTAATAATTACATACCAACTGTGTTTTAAAGACCCAAAACTTTTTTTTGTTCAAGCAATTGATAAATTGACAAATTATAACAATTTGTTTTTTGACTAACATTCTGCTTTCACTGATAGTTCAAACTGAACTTTAGTGGAAACCTTAAAGACTGTACATACTGGAGTTGGCAACATCATGAAAGCGGCAACCCAGCAAAACTAAACTATTAAATTTTGGATTAAAGATACAAAAATGACTCCATAAAACCATATGATACAAATAAATAATTATGATAAATATAATGTATATTTTATAAGGTTGTCAACTATTTTTCTGTATGTAGGTACCACTGTTTTAGTGGTTAGGTATTCAATTCTGACAAACCAAAATTTTAAATAAGCGCAGTCAGACTTACGGCGTATCACTGAACTCCAAGCTAAGAACGTTGAGAACTTTAGTCCTGTCCTCTCCAATGAAATAATCTACAAAATCTCCTAGAGCCATCTTGAAATTGGACTGACGAGTGACATCGATGACGTCAATCTCTCGCGTCGCGCCAATCAAGCGCCTGACGGAGCGCACATCAAATGAGGAGGAGGGTGGTACGCGTAGCTCCAGCCCAGTTGGGTTTTCGAAGAGTAGAGGCCGGTTGAATCCTGGATCAATAGTTGAAAGATTAATCAAACGCTACAAGTACATATAGCTAATAACAACAGGTGACAGACTAAGAATCGGCAGATAATTCAATGTCCAAAGCCACTCGTGTATGTATTTTTATTGATTTTTATAATTTATTTATCTATTTTAAATGCGTATAACTTGAAATCCTTTTTATTTATATGAAACCGTATTTAGATATGGTACCAATATTGAAGCTCGATTTGATATAAATAAAAAGGATTTAAGTTTTACAAAAATCGCTGTTTTTTAAAATAAAAAATATTAAAACTATGAATTAGTCAAAAATCTCTGACAAAATATAAAAAACTTAAGGGGGGACATGCTCAGCGTAGGTCAAAGTGGAGCTTTTATTCTATTTTCAAAGCATGATTCTGGACATTCCTTAAACGTTGTAGATAATCTATAAGAATATGTTAACGCGCGTGTTTGAACATGTACCTAACCGAAAAAAAAATCTTTTTTTTTAAACGGTACATGTTCAAACACGCGCGTTAACATCATTTCACTCCCTACTTCAATTATAGTTTGCCAATTTATGGCTACGGCCGTATGTTGTAAATTAACCACTGGGGAATGCCAAAAGAAATGGTGTATTTCAAAAAAACACTACCTTATTCTTAGGTCAATAATTATTATAAAGCAATCATTATTCGTAAGATGTTTATCACACTTGAATGGTCAAAGACATAGCTTATAATTAGTATCTTTAGAATTATCTTCAAATGTGTTAATCTTGCCCATTTTTTGAATAATAAAATGCCTAATTCTTGTCAAATTTGGGATCACAGAGATTATCAATATAATTTTTTATAGTAAATATTTCACTATAATAATGTCGACATAAATTATACTGAAGGTTTTATAAATGCGTTTAAAAATTAATACATGTAAAAAATCTTAACACCACTGCACATTTATGTACTGAAATATGACTATATTCTAAAATATTAGAGCGAGAGGTTTAAAAGAATACTATTTTATGTAATAAAAATACTTTATGCAGTCATCAAATGTTTAAAATAAATATAAAGGATAATAAGGCTTCAAAATTATATAAATAGATTATCTACAACGTTTGAGGAACGTCCAGGATCATGCTTTGAAAATAGAATAAAACTCCATTTTGACCCACGCTGAGCACGTCCGCCCTTAATATCTTAAATTTTAATAATAAATTTCTTTTTTTTCTTTTGACCATGTCCGATCCTAATAGGATCATATCGTGGGTATACTGACAGAACGCATTATTTCAGATTTTGCTGTTTTTCTGTTTTAAATGCCAAAATGTATACAATTTTACGCTCTACGTCCTAGTAAAACGCACAAAGGCATAGGATATAATGGTGAGAAAATAGAAACATTATTAAATCATATTGTTATTTTTTTATTCTGATAGAAAGCATGATAATGACTTAATGCGTTCTGCGTATACAAAATACAGGAATTGTAACATGTCGTATATTGTGTTTGCCATAAAGGTTAGTCTTTATAATGTAGAAAAAATGTTTTCAAATCATAAAACAATCTACGTGGGAGAACGCTTTGAAAAAAAAAATTAAAGTCCTTTTTGCGATTATCTCAGAACTTGTTTTAATGAGTTAGTGCAAGAACGTAGTGGTCGCACGGGGGCGGCGCGGCGGCGTCTTGCGAAACTCAAACGTATAACCGTGTGTAAAATGTTCGTAGACAGTGTGTTTTTTGGGGCATAATACACACGGTTATACGTTTGAGTTTCGCAAGACGCCGCCGCGCCCGCCAAATGACTACGGACGAGCACTTAATGCTTTCTGTCAGTATACCCTCGATATGGGCCTCCACAGAGTGGAGGTTTGTATTAAAAGATTTTTAAATAATAAATATGACCATAAAATATAATATGTAATAATAAGATGGGGTACTTTGACAAATTCACATTTTTGTATTAATTATTAATTGTAAGTTTATCTTTGACTTAAAATAAAAAATATTTTTCTTTTTAATGTTTTCAGATACAATATTATTTATAGCTTAGATTGTACATGTTAGATTAGCTTAAATTGTAAATAATCAAAAAAATGTCTCAAATTGCAAGCTTAGTATTTTTCCGCTGGGTGCCTCGGGTATGTAGAGGTACCGGATTTTAAAATTTAAATATGGAAAATATGGAGCAGGAATTTTGGAAATTGTTATTTAATTAATATTTTCCCACATAAATGCGTAAACAATAGTCACACATAGAATGGTAAATTATTATCGATTGATCAAATACACCGTAATAGAGCAATATCGAGATTTTTCAAATTCACACTTGTTTTTGAATAAAAAACGATCAGGGGATCGAATTTTTTTGAACCTATCGGACATGATAAATAACACACAATCAATCCCCAAAATCAAAATAGTTCTAGGATAATATTATGTACAATAGATAGGATTGCATGCAATGCATGAATGTTTTGTCTAAAACATAAATAAATACGGTAGGTACAGTAGAACCTCGATTATTTGGATTAATTAGGAATGATGATAGTCAGGATAATGATAAATCCGGATATTCGAAAAATAATAAAACATCTACTTTACTTCCAGAATATACATGCTTAAAACCGTGTTTTTCACTAATTATATTATTAAATTTTATAGTCTTATTATAAGAACAAGAAACTGGTTATCAAAAAAAAATGTATAATCGAGGTCCGGATAACCGAGGTTCTACTGTATTTAAATTTTAATTGATTTAGGTTTTAAACTATTCCATTTGAGTCATCTTTTGGGACCCTGATTTCGCCTTTTAGCATTTTCAGGCACTACGCGCACTCACCAATGGTAAATTAAATGCACACTGACTACGAAAATTAACACTATCGACCGAGGGTACTTGATGGAATTTGAATTTAAATTGATTTAACCCCACGGTCAATAGTATTAATTTTCTAAATATGGTATTTGTTTGGTACAGAAATTTATACAGTAAGTATCGGAGGAAGATTTGTCTATGTAGCAAAAGGAAGCTAACCTTTCTCCTTGAGGTAGGCCTCGGTGAACTGTCCGGCTTGCATGGAGATAACATGCTTGTCGAAGGGGAAGGCACGGCCGGAAAGGGTAGAGATGAAAGACCAGCTGCCTGTCTGCACGGCCCGCCGGTCCGCATTCACTTCGTACCGATCCTGGCGGTGCTCGTTTGTCGCAACTTTGACTGAAAATTGTTTGCCATATATTAACACAGTATTTTGGAAAAGCCTTAGAAGCAGGTGCATATCTAGTACTAATTGTATGGAAATTCATCATATTATGGCATTTCGCTTTACGTCTAATTTTAAATAAACATAACTAGGCCATAAAATGAGATAATAGTGTACTACCCGGGATTTGCCTTTTGGCATTTTCATTACGAATAATAATGTTGTTCGTGAAACAACATTGTATTGTCTATGAAACTTGGTTATATAGTGGTAGAACTGTTCTGAAAGATAGGACACTCTTTTGTATTATTTTTCAAATTTGCTTTCTTTTGTTTTTATAATATACCTATCATTTGATTTTCTTCTGCTGTCACTTTTAACATGTATATGTTTTACCGCTTGCCGTGATATTAAAATTGTGTACACAAATTCGAGTGTAACGCAAAAATGTTACCATTACTATTTTATTACAATTTTTCACATCATCACGACAAGCACGGTGGCTAAGCGGTCAAGGCTGCAGTAATTTTGAATTGAAGTTCTGTTGGCGTGGATTCGAATCCAACTTCTGACTAATATTTTTATATTTTATTTTATTACTAATGTATATTTCTTAAATTATTAATTTATATTTTTAACCAAATATACGTTAATAAGTGAATACTAGACTAAACAAATTGACGATAAAAAATATTCTTCTATTTACTTATAAAATATTTAAAATTGTGTATGGTTGGTTTAATGTCATAATTTTAGATATTTAATAAACAAATGAAAATTTTTTGACTATTATCTAAAATGACTTGGATTTAGGATTTAATTGAATTTTAAAATGTAACAAACACTATCTACATCAGTGGTCAGTAACATTTTGATATACTGGGTAAAACATATACATGTACCAATGTACTTCCGTGTACTCAGCATCAGGCTACTGATGTTTTTGGGTTATACCTATCAGCTAATTAAATTTAGATAATTTTATACTTTATACAGCAATATTTTTCATATAATTATGTATCACTCGCATTCAGATATAATCTCGAGACATCTCAGCCTAATACAAACATATTTCAGTTATAAAACATCAATAACAATCATGAAAATGTATCTACAGATTTCAGATGTTTGTGAATTAAAAATTAAAAGAACCAACCTCAGATTAAATTAAATAAACAAATAAATGGTAATCCAAATAGAAATACCACTGAAAATTTCTTCTGATAGACTAAGCCAGGAACCTTATCATATTCATTTTTTTCAAATGCAAACAACCGTGTCACAAACTTCGTAAAAGTTGTACATATTATTCAGTCAACTAGTGTTCTTGGTGTGTAGTCAACATAAAATCTTCTTTCACAAGTCACAATGGAACTTTTCATATAAGTACCTACTTAAGCTATCGGGGGTCATGCTACTACATTATTATCATATCATTGATATTATTATCCAGAATATTATAATTTAAGACGTGAAACAACTGTTATAATATAGTATCTCACTTATAATACTTAATGTACATTTATTTAGAACTTAAGATGCATTACAGTACTCAGAAACAATGCAACGATGATTTTTGGTGAATTTAATGTAGATGTGGCACTTCTTCGCTTAAATATTAGTACGAAATGACAGTTTGACGTGTAATATCAATACAATACAAGGTTAATTCGATATTGTGCGTGAATCAAATGTTTTACTTACAGATAGAGGGGCCATAAGTCGGAACGCATTTTGGACAATGGTATTTATCGATGTCTTCCGACTGATAAATCTTCACGTTGACGCAGCTGAAATATAAGATTTAAAGAATTAAAATAGCCATTATAATAGTCAGTTAATTAAAACTTAAACGATGGATTTCTTGTTGTCGAAATAGCGGCCTGACATTTAGTCGTCCGAAGACGTCCCTAGCAACGGGAACGTAAACAATCAACAAGAAAGTGTCAAAACTACTGCGAACTTGCAAGTTATAGGGAAAAAAATATAGTGCCTGGAATATATTGCATTTATTCATTCTGTAAAATGCAATGAGTGAAAGATTTGAGCTTGTTTTCATTTAAAAATCGTGCAAAACTGGCAGCTATTACACCGGAGGAGGGGCCATCATTATGTATAAACGTCTGCTCCGACGATAGAAACATTCAATTTTATATTATTTCGTGCTTAAATCTCTGTGCGATGTCTCTTTACCTGCCGTGAAACCATTCTCTGCAGCAGTCACATTCTATCATGAATTGTCCAACATTATAAGGTTGTCCGCAAAGACAATAAGTCTCTGTCGAAGACGCCATCTTGGCGAAACCATAGAATTTGGACTGACGACCGACTGACACTGAGCAAGACACAATGTTACCACTTTATTGTGTTTCATAAAAATTGTATAAAAATATATAGATTCCTTGATTCGTTTATTATTTTAGGTAGGTATATTATCTACCTAAACCATTACGAATTTCATTTAAAGAGGTTGGACAGTGTTTTAATTAGGTTTTAAAAACTAACCAACACCATCTGCAATTTGTATTCTTTTATCAATGAAAACAAATAAGTATGACCAAAGCATACACCTCGTATACATTATTTTTATCAGATCTGCATAGTCGACCCATCGCCTCCTAAATATGTTTAATAGCTTTGCAATTTGAGAAAGATGGGACCACATTTATAACATTTTTTTAAATTTATTTTGATTTTTATCTTTGAGGTTAAATAATATACAATATTTTTTATTAATGTTTTTAGATACCTACCTACCTAGGTAGTACGGTCAAAAAGTTTCAATTATTGGAAGCTTCGTATTTTTCAAGGCCTGAACAAAAACGATGCATGAGTGCGAGTGAGAAAGTATTCGGCACCCTTATAATCTCTGCGACACGTGCTAGAGTAAGATAAAAGGTCTACATATTTTTAAGTTGGTTTCCAAAAATATCGCCGGCAAATAGTGCCGAATCGCTTCACGTAGCGTGTTGTTCGTGTTGCTAAATTTGCTATTTTTTGTGTTAAACATAAAGTCAGTGGTAAATATTTTTAGTTAATTAAGTAGGAAAGGTGGTTCTGCATGTTGTATTAAAATATGGTAGCCGTACTGATAAGCAAGAAGATGGTATTACGTTTCATAGGTAAGTTGATACATGCTCGTGACAATTTATTTGTATATTATTATTTATTTTAATATCAGTGACCTAGTGTTTCTTTAAAATAACTTAAATTATGGATATATTTACCTAATTGGTTGCATTTTGACCGCTTAAAAATACTATATAACGTAAAAAAACAGAAAATTATATTTTAATTCTGAGCGTCTAGTGCGAGCACTTTGGGCGAGCACTAGCGAAATGGTCTATGGTCTCGAACATTTATAGGCGAATGCGTTCGCTCGCCCACAAACCAAACGCACGGCACGTAGCTTCATTTAGCAATGCAACGGGTGGCGTCTATATGTATCTATAGTCTATGGTATTTTTCCACTAGGTGCCTTTGGTCTATGCATGTATCACCTTATTATATTACTAGCAGAACCAGTTGGCGGTCGCCAGTCTGTCTCGCTAGGTCTTGCAGACGGCTTGGCGGTGTTGGATAGTAATATAATTTTGAAGTATCCATAGACGGTGCCATAGTTTTCCCTTCGGGATGAATTTTCATTCACCTCAGACAGTTTGACATTTCGCTGATTCGTCAGTTTTACGAATTGCATCTTGTCACTGCCAATATAAATTTGGGGTCATATGCGTAGTCTATTCTGAAGTTTGGCCTTCACAATATCGTCTGACACCACCTCAGGCCTCTTGACCTATCACAGGGGTCGGCAAAATCTTGGACCAAAGGAGCCAAATATGAGTGGTTAAACAAAAATTTGAGAGCCATTTGTATATTTAAATGAATTAATTACATTTTATAATTGTTTACTTATTAAGTGAAGAAGATTTCCCGAATAAAACTAACGTTTTGTTTGTTTTTATTGTTGAAATTATAAATATAATTTTTACAGAATATGAATTACATAAGTACCTACTTATAATTTTCACGAATTCTTTAAAACTAATGTGAACAATGACCTTCCTTGCATTTTATTGGAGAGTTTCTGTATGTTTGGTATGTAATTTGTAGTTTTTAATTTCAGGCGCGACTCCAAATTCTCATCGGTTATTTGACTTCTCTAAATGCTATTTATATTATTCATGTTTGAAAATGATTGTTCACATACATAGTATGTAGACTCGATTATAAGTTAGGAAAGCTATTCCATGTATTAAAAATCGTAGTATCTACCATTCTACCTTATGTAGTTTAGAGCACTCCACTTGTCTTGTGAAATTAAATTGCATTTTTCTGTCTCCAAATCCTCAGTTTTGGTGGCAAGACCTACAAATTTGGAGCTCCATAACTCTTTGCTTGTTAAATACACCAATAAAATTGTATTTAAAAAGTGCTCGTGTCAATATCAAATGGAGAAAAATTTTATTTGTTGACTTTTGCAATGCGTGGATTTAAAACAACAACAATCTTACCTTTTTGCATCGACCATCACGGAGGAAAAATTAGTCTCGACAACTGGCAATCGCCGATTGCTACCGAATTCGAATATACAGCAATATTATGTGATTAATATAAATAGCGATCCAATATAATGTGAATATTAATCTCTTTCGAGTCCCATTTAGATAATAGAAGAAGGTTTGCAGCGTAAAAAAAATTAATTTAATCATTTTGTTTCATTGCCTATCAAAAATAAATGCTTGCAGCCATAAAATAATATTTAAAAATCAAATTTTGAATTAAAAATTAACCTTCAACAATATGTGTTTCCCGGTGCGGGACGTTCATATCGAGACAAATGTTGATAAATGATAAAGCAATACATATTATATCTGAGAGGAATAGACCAATTCTGATAAGAATAGGAATTTATAAGACCTAAAGATGTGGAATCAGCTTAAAGAGGCCTTCATCCAGCAGTGGATTGATACAGGTTGATGACGATAATCACGATATAAATGGGTAGGTATATAAAATCATAAATTTAATTGTCCAAGAAGAGTAGAATTAGGTTGAGATAACCTTCATCCAGCAGTGGATTGATCTTGGTTGATGATGATAATGACGATATTATGAATGGGTATATATAATATCAGCAATTTTTATAAATAAAGCAATTCATATTACCGACAGAAATACAAACAACTTAGAGAGGCCTTTATCCACCAGTGGATTGATTCAGGCTCATGATGATAATGGCATTATAAATAGATATAATATAATATCACCAATTTTGATAAATACAGCAACTGAAATGACAGAAAGGAGTATAATCAGGGTATGGGAGGCCTTTGTCCAGCAGAGGATTGGTTCAGGTCGATGATGATAAGGATGATAAAAATAGGTATAATATCACAAATTCATTAAACCGATAGTAGTAGAATCACGTTGCGGAACCCTTCATCCAGCAGTGGATTGATCCTGGTTGATGATGATGATGATGATGACGACGATATTAATATGTAGATAAATAACATTAGCATTTTTAATAAACATAGAAATTCATTTAAGACTGTCAAGAATACAATCAACGAAGAGAGGCCTTCATCCAGCAGTGGATTGAGTGGAGTGATAATAATGGCATTATAAATATATATAGGTAAATAATATTATAATTTATCACCGATTTTGATAAATATAACAATTCATGTGTAAGTAAGGAGTAGAATAAGGTTGAGGAGGCCTTCATCCAGCAGTGGCTAGGTCCAGATTGATGATGATAAGGATGATGAAAATAGGTAGATATTATACAATATCACAAATTTTGATAACTACGTATAACAATTCATATATCTAACAGGAGTAGCATCAGGTTGCGGAGCCCGTAGTGGATTGGTATAAATATGTAGATATTATAATAATTATATCACCTGTTGTTATGCTGTCTTTCACGTTGATTAATAAAATTAAAATAAATATTTCTTTCATTCCTTCAGTAGATTCAAATTTGCCATATTAATATGACTATATTGTAATCTATGGAAATTAGTAGCCTTTAGGTAATTATTCAATAAAAAAATAGTGTGTGTGAGCCACAAAGAAGTATTTAAAAAAAATCAAATTTGGAATACAATTAAGTACAAAAATTTCAGTGGGGGCGTTTTTAGACAATGCAAGGATTTCGAATTGTTCCAAAATTTTCCAAAGTTTTTTCAACGCAAAAAAATTAAGTGCGCCAATGTGTACATGGTGACATTTGAATAAAAATAATTAGTTCTATCTGTCAATAAAGGATTAGAAGGTATTAAGCGACGAACATGTAATTTTGTTAGGCATCAACAGTAAATATGGCGATCGTATACGGTATGTAAGAAAATATCGGATATAAACGTCACGTACCTGTGAAATCATGAAAAATTTCTGAAATATGTTCAATTCAATCGGTAGATGAATCAGTAGCGCACATTTTGAAGTGAAGATGTAAAAATAACATTAAAATGTCGCTTAATACTTTGGACGCGGAAGACGCACACGGTGCGTAATGACCAGGCGGCCGATCGATGTAATTAACGTGCATTTTAAAGGGGGCAATTAAAATCTCATTATCTATTCAGCAGCGAAAGCGTTAAATGAGCTGTTGGCGCATTTTCCAAAATCTCTTAGTATAATAATATATAGGAGATTATTTTTTCAATGGTAGCTAGCAAAGAGATTAGACTCTGGCACCTCTAGGCACCGTGCAATGTCTTTGGTAGGTAGTTATTTACAATCAAATAAACAAAATGTGCTAACAAAACAGTTTTGTTGTGTATTCATAGGTGCCACTGTTAACTTATAATAATATATAATTTGATGGATTACTGGGCACAGACCTCTAAACTTATCTGTATAATGGCCAAAAATGGAACTACGAACTACCATAGGACGGCATTTTGAAAATTTCATTTGAATGTTAGATTTTGTCCAGTTACCTTGATTGGGTAGTTTTCGACAGTGGCTCCCCCTTCCCATTCTACAGATAAGTTTGTAGGTCTGTAACAGCATTAGCGTGAAGTTTGATAGTTTTGACGGAAAATAATTCATAGTGATGATATAATATAGACTACAACATAATATTATAATTTCGATCACATAAGTCGAATTTTATGATTTTTTGTTGTATTTTATGTAGTATTTTCAAAGAGATTGAAGACTTATTTTATATTTTTCTAAAAAAATTAATGTTGCATAAATCAATAACCTATTTTGAAACGATGATTTTTAAAAATTAGGGAAAGATTTCTTTGAAAAAATGTCACCCGACTGCGTCCTGAAAAACATGCAATATTGACTTACTTATATGTGATTGTTGCCACCGCCCATTGATCTATGATTAACTATTTATTTTCTTTGTGAGTGCCCTAAAATCACCTGGAAAAATATTAATTATTTTTCCCTATTTTTAATAATTTACAATAATAGTAAATATGTATGCATTTACAAAAAAAACCTCTCTGTAGATAACCATTTTTTTTTATCAATTAGGAAAAAACATGTAGCACGTGGTGATGTGTAAACTGTGTCTAACTAATTTTTCACTTACTAAGTACTATTATGTATTATATTATAACATCCACTCGTTTAATCCACAGCATCTCAATTATAATGTTAATGTGGCTAGGTACCTACTAATACCGACAGAACTGTCTGCCTTCAGCAAACGGCCCCTCTAGGGTACGAAAAGACCGGATCATCGCCCTCCAGTCTATTAGTCAGCTGGTCTTGAATAAGTAAGTTACCCTCCTCCTAGCTACTATTCAAATATAATAAAAATATTTACTAAGTAATCATAATAATATTAAATAAGTAGTATTAATTATATTAATATTAGAGTCAGCAACCTTAAAGGGTTAGAGACATGGCGTGATGTATACAGGTCGATCCGTATTGGTTGAGACCTCGTACGATGTGTCAGGTAGTCTGTCGACTCTCCAAGGACAAGAAATAAAATCAAAAAAAAAAGCAATAGGAGAAATTCTTTTCGAGTGAGATGACGTTATGTTAAGAACGAAATGTTAAGTTGCGATTAAAGATAAATGTTATAAGATTGAGCTAGTATATTTAGTTTAAGTTATTGTGAGAAGTTATTTAAGAGACTTAGTGAATAATAAAACAGTTAACTTACGTTGAGTTATTTATTGTGAACCTTTCCCTACTCCCGGCGAGTTAAGAAATAACGGAAGAGAAGTATTAAAAAATGTGGTGAAATGTACGAAGTAGCACTACCTACGTGGTATAATGAATAAAGAATAGACATAAAATTTTATCATGTGTTTTTTGTTAACTTTATTTAATATCAGTATAAGTTTATTACATCATTTTATAAATTTATTCCGTTTAAATAGGTACGTAATCTATCATAATTACAATTTCTTCTAATAATTATTACATTCGGATTATGGATTGCTATAACAGTAAAGAAGCATCTCATGTGTTTATCTTACAATACGTGCAAAATACTTATTACTGTTGAAAGAGATACTAACAATAATAATTATGGGCAAAGATTGACGGATATTAACATGTTTGCTATAACAATAAAATTAATAATGATTTATCACTATCATTAATATTAATTTAAATATATATTTATTAAATATTTAATAATAAGGTGTACGTACATAGTAGATAAATTTTAACGATAATAATTATTACATTCAAGAGATTCAGCATTTATTTTGTGGTAATCATGCACATTTTCCATTGTTAATGTATCACAATATGGTATTCACCATTTATGAAAATTATTAAGCTCAGGTACAACATAAGTTTCGTTCCCATAGTAAACTTGATCAAGTATGGTTGTGGTATGCGAACGAAAGATCTGTAGTAAATTATACCTATAAGTATTAACCGGTTCTATGCGTTCAGCGAGTTATCTTGCTCAATAAGGCCGTGATTGACAGACTGCACATATAAATTTCGCGAGTTACCTATCTCGCCCCACTTTAAACTCAAATTACTAGCAACTGTCGATTGATTTACATAATGTAAAAATTTAAGCACACAGTGACATCTGTTTGAATAATTATAAAATACTAAGTCACAAATTATAGGTATTACAGCGATTATAGTAAGAGCTTTGCTCTACATTCAACGTTTGTCGTTAAAAACCTGTGGCCTGTCAGATACTGCCATAGTAATATCGTGAGGCATAGAAAAGGTTAATTAGGTACCTATATACCAAGACGTTTAATGATACATTAATAAATACAATAATCCATTCCAATACCTAATATTTTATTAATAATCATTACAAGATTATGGCTAGAATTTATTTGGGCGCAATACCCCCCACGACCAGTCTCTGGGAAATGGAAAGGATGAAATATTTTATAAAAGAAGCTGTCTGTTTTGGATAACATTATTTTAATTATACAAGTAACCTTGATATTTATAGCGTTCATGAATCTTTTATGTTACAATATTATATTATATTATATACAAACTCTGAATTTTCTGAACAAGAAAGATGACAAAATTTAACCATGTTCAGTCACAAAAGAATGGATAACAATTAATTACAAAAATGCATTCTTCACAATAACTATTTATGTATTAGATATTATGTTATACTCCCATAAAATCATTTTTTAAAACAATGAAAAAAATAACGATAAGCTATAATTTTCATTTAATCAGAAATTAAAGGGCCAAGTGCCAAGTGCTTCAGTAGTAAAGTTCTACTATAATAGACATCTCGCGACAGAAAAGGAAGCATATTATTTAATACAATTTACTGATAGTTAACATTTTAAAGTGTTTTTAATTCAAAGATAAAATGAAAACATTTTATTTAGATTCACTGAATACTTTCAACTAATAAAATTACATATTTTACAACGTTTTTCTTAGCTCGTATTCTTATTTGTCTGGTACAAATCTTGCAATCGATTTTTAACTAACTTCCTGACTTGCTAGACATTTGAAACTTTTAGAATATATCAGAACACGATGCCAATGCATTTTTTTATTACATTTAGCCATCTTTAAGTAGAATTGAATTCATTTTCAGTTAATTTTGTTTTGTATGAAAAGTTATTTCGACACCATTATTGGTTGCTAGTCTGGGGTCCTAGCAACTAAATTATTAATATATTCGTGTGTTACTATGGAAATCAATATGACATGTCAAGTACAAATTTTTTTGATTGTTTAAGCTAGTCAAGTCAAGTTTATATGGTTCAACAGAAAATTTAAAAATTTTGTAGGTATAATATATACTTTTATCATATAAATTTAGTTTGATAAAATCTCGATTTTGTAATAGTTGTTGTTTTTCATGAGATTCAGCATTTTCTTCTTGGTAATTCATTATGATTAATTTTATTATAAACTGAGTTATCACTGTATTCACCATTGTTTATAGGTACAACATGTGCTTCGCTCACTTGGTAAGCTTTTTCAAATATTGGTACCGAAAATTACATTTTACTTTGTGTAGGGCCACTGTGTAGGGTTTAAATTATTGTCAATAGTATGTGGTGGAGAGTATAAGGAGAGGTAATGATGTGTTGTAGAAAAGGGATAGTTGGTATAATTGAGTGGAGGGTGCGCGAATTTTTAATGTGAATATTGTAAGAAGTGGGGAGTAATTAGAGTTTAAAATGTTGTTGATCAATGTGTTTATTATAGGAATTCTAAAGTATTGACTTTTAAACCTATTTTATCAGTTTGGTGAAGGATTTTGAAATTATTATCTTTGACAAATTTATTCAATTAGTTTTCGATGCATATTCTGGAAAATTATTACTTTTTAAACATCTAATGTAGTCGTTGCCTATGATATTGAAGGCACATTAGGTCTTCCCAAAGTAGACCCGGTTGCAGTCATCGCATGGTAATAATAACAATATATTTAACTTGAAATCATTTTTTTTATATCGAACCAGCTCCGCTATAAATCCTTGTACTTAGATTTTTTTGATTTCGTTTATACCTTTGTTTTTTAATGTTTTTAGATAAGTAGATAATTTAATATGAATTATCAGTAAACTGTTTTAAATTGTGTGCTTCGTTATTTTGCCGCTAGATGATCTTAGTAGTATTTATAACACTTCCCTATCTTATGTTAATAGTTTATTGTCAAAAATAAAAAAAATCTTTTCAAGTGATTTAGCAATTGAAATACAAAAAGATAATTATACAATTTTCATTATGTAATATTTCTCCAATATACACTCAACAATATTATTATAAACATAACAACAGTATTAATCTGATAACTTCAAATAAATATCATAGGTACCATAATATTACCTGTTTTATTAAATATTATGTAGGTATAGGTCTGTTACCGAAAGTTGAGGCGATCACAGATACGAAAGATTGGGTGTATTGGTGTATTTTTGAAGAATACAGTATTCTTTTACAGGCTGTTCTTTTTTGATTAGTTCGATTGTTTTTCCTAATGAGTATTCTGGTCGCCTCAGCTTTCGGTAACAGACCTATACTCCTACCAATTATCTTTGTTATTTAACTAGATACCCTGAATGCTACTAATATGTTGATGCTAATTGATTGAATTATTCATTTATTAGCTATTATCATTTATAACTTTCATTGTAAAAGCCTCTATTTAAATTCTATTTTCAAATTAACCTATTCACTGCATCCACCGCAACTAGTGCGTTGCCCATCAGGTGGCCATTAGATATAATCAGCATGGTATTTACATCTGGTAATTAAATATTAATTAAAAGGTCCGCAGCGAATGGGTTTTAATCGTTAATGTAATAGTTTCTCAGATCATTGAGTGGTTTAAAGATATCTTGAATCGTCTAATGGAGGTGAATCCTCGACCACATCGGTGATGACTGCCAAGCCCCTGTATAGGTTTGAAAGGAAGATCTTTTGACACATTGATGAGTGATAAAGTATATTCACACTCGACAAAAGAAAACTGTTTTTCTCTCCATTCTCGAACAACGACAGCGTGTTTCGTCCACTATAAATAGTTTTGCTAATCTAAGGCCTTGTCCTTATCGTGACTCGTGCGTTCTCCAGGTACAAGTGACATGAGTGAGCCGTCCTCAAGCACTCGCAAGGTGTTATCTTTCGCGCGACATGCGCAAGCGATCGCGAGATTCTCGACAACTCGACGTTTATAAAGCCTTGAGCGAGAGTTTTTTTTATTGCCATTCCAAAATACATTACAGTTACTAGAGAGTCTTGATTGGGTAGTTTTTGACAGTGGCTCCCCCATCCCATTCTACAGATAAGTTCGTAGTACCAGTAGCGCACCCAGGGGGGGGGGGCAGGGGGCCTTGGCCCCCCCCAAAATATGAAAATCATCAGAATGATTTTACATATTGAAATCGAAAGCCAATAAACTATACCTTGGGCTTAGACAAACAACACGGCAAAAAATTATTTGTAATTCTCCGGCACCCTTTTTAGTAATATTTCTTAGATTTTAATTTCTAATACAAAAATTTCGAAACACTAATGTCAGGTTTTTTTAGAAACCCGTTCCCTAATGAAATTCTCGGTGTCCACCCGAATTCCGGAGTGGTATTCCGGTGGTGGTGGTGGTCATGGCTGGGGAGGGTTGACAGGGGTCTAGCCTGGGGGCCCGGGCTGTGGGGGGCCCAGCGTGTCGGGTTGACCAGATAAGTGAGATAAACACATTTCATAAATTAGCTTTAATAGTAAAAAAAAGTCGCCTGCGGCGCTATTACACTTCATAACTATAAACATTTTAATTTATATAAATGTCCAATATATTTTCTGATTATTATGTGTCGGCAGCTCCATTATTAAAGTAGATGACGTACTGAAAATCGCCAATAATTCACTGTATAAGTACCCTCAATTTGAACTAAAACACAATTTGAAAAACGTTAATGTAGTGTTTCACACTGCCTTTAATCTAAGCGGTGGATAGGGGGCCCGTCAAATACCCTAGCCCAGTGGTCGGCAAACTCATTAGTCAATAGAGCCACATATCAACAGTACAACGATTGAGATTTCTTTTGAGAGCCAAATTTCTTAAACTTAAATTATATACGTAGGTAGTTTAGTTAAAGTCCTAATTAAATTATAGGTAGGTACACTGAATAAAACTGAATATCATACGTAATAATGATCTTATTTATTAATAAAAATTAAATTGTAAGTAAGGTATCCATAAAATTGAATCATGACAATGACTGACAAACTCAATGTGAATAATGGCCTTGCACCTCCTTGTAAAGTTTGGGTAAGTCAGGTTCGTATGTTGTTGATTTAATTTTAAACACGATTCCAGGTTCTCATCAATAAATCGATTTCTCAATTTACTCTTGATTTCCTCTCTTGGAAATCTTTTTACTAACCACAAAACTTGCAATATTAACATTGTTGAAAGATTTTATTCAGTACCTAATTAAATACAGAACTTTATTTTTCTTGACTCTTCTCCTCAGCTGCTTTCTTCCTTGCATCATCGACAGAATATTTAGCGCAAAATTACGAGTTTTTAGTTGTAGTATCTCTCTAAATTTGAATGCGTCAATTTTTCCCGACACATAAATACAGGTCTGGAAGCCATTTAAGTTTTGAATAAACGCGAAGTCTCGGTCTATTCAACATTGTATTTACGGTTATCCTCTTCCATTTTCTTTGCTGCTTCTTTGTAGCCATGTCAAATATGACAGAGAGCATATGTGGCAGAGCCGCACTCAAGGGGCCAAAGAGCCGCAGTTTGCCGACCACTGCCCTAGCCTGAGGGCCCGTTTCAGGATGTGGGAGCCATGGTGTAGGTACACCGAGTGCAATAGACAAAAGACCGATAAACGAGATATAAGGCTGTGTTGTATTGAGTAGGTTGTGTATAATTTAAAGGCAATAATACTTTTTGTGTTCATTTTCAATTAATATGTTAGAACCTCAATATTAAAAAACCAAAAATCTGCAACATTCTGCGAAAAGAACGACTACACCCACTACGGTGGTGGTGTAAATCAAAGGAACATTTTTTTCGGTGGAATTCGGAATAAATATTGTATTGTTGTTTTAATTTAATAAAACGTATTTTTTTTTAGTACTTATTCCACTTTTATTAAATAGATTAGGACCGGTTTCGTCCGCCTCTGAGGGACATTTTCAAGTAGTTGAAAATGTCCCTATGTATATCGCCATGTATTGTGAAAATATGTAAAAATATTTATATGAAGAAGAAAAAGAGCCTATGGGACTAATTTACATTCTCCTCCTTGGGCCCCCCCCCCAATAATAATTCCTGGGTGCGCCACTGCGTAGTACTGTACCTATCTGTCTGATTTTGGTACTAAGTTCTCTTTTGTGATACTCTTTTGATCGTTGTGCGGCTGATTTCGCCATAATTTAGTTAGTCCGTCTAAGGGCGGTACTTTGCATAGGTATGTCACTGACGGAAGTTACTATTCTGCGCGCCAAACCGTTTCATTTCAAAAATGAATTATCCCGAAAATGATACCCAAATATTGAATCTTCTTCCAGATGTGGCCTTCCATTATAGTTTTCCTATAAAAATGCTGAAGATAATTCTTTCAGTTTGCCATTTTTCTACGGAAGAAAAAAAACAACAAGCAGGATAATCTTGAGAGTGAAAAGAAAATTAGTGATCCTAGTGATCCTTTTTACTTTTCACTTTCACACATGTCATAGTTGGGTTTCGGGAATTTCCCGACGGGAATTCTCGAGAAATTTTCGAGATATTCCATCCCGAATCTCAAGAATTGAAATTTTTAACATTTCTTAATTATCAAATATTAATTGAAAAAACGATTTTCCATATGAAAAAAGTGACAGAAAACACAAAATGTTCAATGACTGAAGGGGGCATTAAACACAATTAAACCAACGTCGACTCAAAATGAGCGCAATTTTTGCAACATCAGGGAATTTTGTGTCTCAAAGGCGTACGCGATTGTCAGACGCAGCCATTGTCTGTGTTTTTTGAAATTATATTTTAATAAATAATGTTTTGAATATTTTTTTTCCTACTTCTATTTTATTTGTCTGTTTTACAGTGATTTCAGGATTTTTACAGGTTTTTTTTAAATTTCCCGATTTCTCGAGAATTCTTTTCTGGAAATCCCGAATCTCGAGAATTCAAAATTTCATCATTTCGGGAAATCCCGAATCTCGAGATTAAGATTTTCTCGGGAAATACCCAACTCTATCCACAACGATATTAGTGAGTGCATTCGATGTGCGTTGGACCATCAACACAATATGCCTTCAGTTACGTAACACCCCATTAAACCTCTAAACAGTTACATAATATTCTTAAAAATACAAAATAAGCTCGATAAGGGTACGTAGGTACTGTCACATACCTAATATTTTATTTATGATTGTGGAAAGTAAATTATACCTCATTGAAATAATATAGCCATTTTAGGTAGATAATTAGTAAAGTTTATACGTCATAATAATAATATTATTTTTATTTATCTACTCAATTATTGGCACCTATGGAATATTAAAGTTAATGATTAGATATACATACATAATCATGTTGAATTTCTTAGTATTTGTATGTATATTAGAAAATGCAAGAATTGAAAAAGTGAAACTGTGGGGTTCTTTGCAATACATTATCTTTTCTTTAAAATTGACACATTTTACAAGTTAAAACTAGTTAGATATTATGCTTAGATTATAATATTTCGACAATATTTCGTTGGTGCTTTGCTGGATATTTGCGAATAGTTATAATCGATCAATTTTCTAGATATTGAGTGACATTTTGGCTTATATTTTAAATGGTAAATATGTTTAACATCAGACTCAATACCAATTATATGTATTTACTCTTATAAATACGATTTGAAAAATTAATTCGACAAAATACCTACATGCATTTTAATATTAGTTGATAATATTGGTACCTAAAGTCGCGTCCAAACCCGTGCGCATTGACTTAGTACAAGATACCAGAAAATGCCTACAAATGATACACATATAATTTTAATCAATATTTATTTCTAAACACATCTAAACGAGTGCAAATAAACTGAATTGGATTATTTTGTTTGAGGCAGTAATGGAAGTGCAATTATTGAAGTATAACATGGCTGCTCTTATTAGAATATTACTTTGTCTTGATATTATAAAAGGGTAGTAAATGAAGGCACAAATGAGTGCGAACAAATATGTACTTACGATGTACGTATGTATAAATCCAGGGCTGGATTTACCATAAGGCTAAATGAGCTATAGCCCAAGCCTCCCAAATTCGTAGGGGACTCGGACGTCGAAAGATAAAATTCAGAACCAATTAAGACAGAGGGAGTGGCTGCCTCCATGCAAATTAATTTGAGGAATATTTTGACAGAAGTAATTACTAGCTAGGTATATTCAATAAAAATACACACATATATATAAATATGTCTACATTTTATCACTTTATCTTCCACTCAGTGACGTCCCGTGGGGGTAGGTAGATTGAGCGTCGCTTAGGGGCGGCAGTTACTCGAAGGGCGGCAAATCGAGGATATTCATTTGATATATAGATAGAAATAGCTAAACTTATTATACCTTTCCATTAAAAAATTCAGCTCACTGGTTGGAAACAATGTATTAATTAACATAAACTGTTTAACAGGACTGTATTTTTTTGTCGGGTTCGAGATGACTAGTTTACTTCCGTTGCTCTTTGACGTCCTTTGTGACCAGATATCGATTTAATAACGCCCAAACCTTTGCGATCTCAGGCTAAAAATATCATTACAAATGTTGCTAAGTTTTGTGAAGAAGAAAAGCGACACGGATCGCCATTAATTCATCAAAAAAGAGCAAGTAGGTATAATAAGTAGCAAATAATAAGTCACTGTATTACCAACGTCAAAAAAATATTTATAAATTTAATTTTGTTTGTTTGTTTTAGTGGTAGATATTTTATTATTAATGTATCAATACAACACATTTCTTAGATATTGGAGTCATGAAAGGATGATAAAAAATACTGTATAAAAATGGGGCGGCATTTTGTCTAGGGACGTTACTGTTCCACTTTATTTAAACCTTTTAATTCTGGTTTTAACACCGAGTAGTTTTGCGCATAATTTGAGTGGAAAGTGTGTTACACACCGCGTCAACTGTCTACACTTGTACGTCAAATAGTTTTAAATCTTTCAATGGAAGCAGTGTTGTCATATTTTCATACAAATATGTAAAAATTATAGTATTTTGAACAAATTATAGTACACAGAAAATATATCGTTTTCAATCCTTCAAAAATATAATATTTTTGGCGCATTTGTCGTAAAATTATGGTAGGTATAGGTACCTAATATACATTTTCACGGAATCATTAATTTGGAAATATTGACATGATATTATGATGTTGAAAAGAAGTCCATCGGTGATAGAATTACGTGCGTTAGCGAAACGTTCACGAAAAACGGCCGTTTTGAAACCGGTTTGAGGCAGGCAATGCGCAGGCTACGAATGCACTGCGATGCGTTCATCTAGCAAACGAAAAATGCCCGAATCTACAGGGCTTATAGATAATTTTCCGACCATGTCCGATCTTAATAGGATCATAATATGGGCCTCCACAGAGTAGAGGTTTGTATTAAGAGATTTTGTTTTTTATGAGAAATGGATGTCAGCCACTAGCTCAACCTATTAGGTCCATACCCTGCCTCATACACAAATTGAAAAACAATATGTGTACTTTGCCAGACCCAGGATTCGAACCTGAGACCCACGGCGTGATAGTCCAACGCTTATGCCGCGCGGCCACCGTGGATAACCACTTATAGATAATACATAGAAATTATTATTGAAATCAATTTAAAAAAAAAAATCGGTGTGTGTACTTATGTACGCGCGTTAGAAGTTATACTTCTTTGGCGTAACAAAACAAAACTTGTGATAAACTAGATTCTTTGAATAACTCTTAATTATCTTGTTAAATTACACACTCAAGAAAATGCCGGACAACGAGAAACGCCGTTGGTTTATTTATATACAGTTTAATTTATAGTACTAAATTATATAATGGTTTATCGTTGTTTTTATATTTAAAGTACCTACTGTCACTGACGTTTAATCGTTTTTTACGTAAGGAATTGCAAATGGCCGACAATAATAAATTCGCTGCCTAGGCAACAGAACAATTCTAAACTATAATATTATACTGTATAATCGCCACGATTGCAGTATCATACTGTGGCGTAAAGGTAGTGCGTTCGGCTGATAACTGAACAATCGGTGGTTCGAATCCGATCGAGTGCGTTTTTTTTCGTGTGAAAAAATTAATTATTTGTTACATGTCACACGCCAAAAATACACTCTGATCTGATTTTCCAAACGCGCCAAAAGAAGTATAACTTAAAAAATATACCACCCGAAGAAATATTCGATTGAAATAAATTATTATTGTCCGCACGGTCAATGCTCGTGTATGCTCCCATGTCTTTGAAACATACTGGTTTATTAGTCAGGTTTGAACGCAACTTTAGACCGTCACATATATTGATAAAATAGATATTATCTTTAGATTTATTTTATATATATTTAGCGAACATGATCCAGTAGGTGGCGTTGAGGACGGCGAAGAGAAAGGGGAAGAAGACGCGCGAGAACCTGTCGATGTTGAGCGCCCTTATCCGTCTGGTCTGCGCTGAGGGCCCCTTCTTTTTAGGCTTGGGCTTTGGCTGCGGTTGACTGTTGATGAACAGGGCATTGTCCTTGGAAAGAATACACTTCATAATATTACTTTATTTGGTTATTATCCAATGTATTAATACTTTCTATTAATATTATTAAATCACAAAAAAGCAATACTCGAGTAGGTATATATATATAATAAGTTCCATACAGTGTGGCCCTTGAAGAAAGCATATTTCATTATATAACTCTATTGTTATCTGGATGGGAAATGCCTTGTTCAGAAGGCCATGGTGGCTTGTAGGTATACAACAAAGGAAAATACTATTTAGCCCTGATCTAAACCTGGAAATCAAATTAAAAATGGTAGGCTATATTATGAAGATCATAATATGGACCTACACAGAGTGGAGGTTTGTATTAACAGGTTTTTACGAGAAATTGATGTTAGCTACTTGCTAAGCCTATTAGGTACTCTGACTCCAATTAAGAACAATATGTGTGTTTTCCAAATACAGGTTTCGAGCCTGGGACCCACGACAGTATAAGCCGACGCGCCAGCCACTCGGCCGTGGTGGGTCATGATTTTACCGCAATATGTAAAATGATTAACCCTCGTACAAACCAGGTTGCAATATACGAGCAGCTCAATTGTAAGCCAAACATACTTGAGTAGCTCACTATTTTCAACCAACACATGATTTTACTGCCAGAAATTGTGATTGACATTTTATGATTCACGACATGGCTATATTAATATTATTATATTGTTCAAGTTGACAGGGCTTGAGGGCAAAACCATGTCATATCCTAATAAAATATGGGCCTTCACAGAGTGGAGGTTTGAATTAATACATTTTTTTTTACGAGAAATGGATGTTATCCACTTGCTGAACCTAAATTGTGTAAAACAAAATGTGTTCTTGCCAGACCCAGGATTCGAACTTGGGTCCCACGATGGCATAGGTCGACGCTTAAGCCACGTGGCCATCGTGGAACTAAATAGAGGGCAAAATCAGCGTATAATAATCTAATTGGACAGGCGCGGATTCGGATACATTTACGCCAACAATATTGCAGAGGGTTGTGGCTGTCAAGATAAAAAAGCGTAACAAATTGAGAAAAACCTTTGGTAATCCAGGACTTGCATCAGGCGGAGGAGGTTTGGGTGCATCAGAGTCTCCTAGGACGATATTCACCAGGCAGTACTCCATCAAGGCCATAAATACGAACCTGAAATAGAAAAATACATAATGTATATAGGTAGGTCTCATGGTGTTATTTTGTCTGTGAAACTAAACATTTTATTTAGTACTAATTATAGAACACAAAAACATCTACATTGTTATAAGCTCTTACAGATTAATTCAGAATTTGTAAGATCCAAAAACCGGAGCTATTCGGATTACTTTCAGCATCTCGTAAAATAATTACCAACAGATTACAAAATGGCTTTTCTGTTCTTTGTTATACTGGGCTATTACGAGCATGATACAATTTGTGCGATTGAGGTGTCAAAGTCGCTGATAACGAAATTTAATTTTATAGAAATGGCCGTGTAATCAAAATAATTTTATTTATGACATAATTAATGAAAATTTGGTAATGTATTCGTCGCCACTATTAAATATAATCCAAACACACGATTAAGACAATTATACTAATAATATTTTAATTGATCAATAATGTCAATAAATAACCATCGAACACTGTAATTTTGATAAATTTTGAAAATTTCGATATCCATTTTAAAAAACCCACTTAGGGTTTTCAAAGTATTAATAATATTACAATTAATAATAATGTAACAATTCATAATATTGCTGGAACGAATAAGAAAATGTATTCTGTCTCTATCTATACACGTATAGTATTTAAGCAAAGGCAAACGGCCTATCTGAATAGTCTTGATAATGGTGTTACAACCGAAATAGCCATCGACAAACCTTTTTAAAAAAAATAAAAAAAACCTGTAGAATTTAATATTAATTATATTTTCATTTCTTGTAAAATGGAATTCTACCAAGTAAATGCTAACTCAATTAATACATTATTGAATCTTTACACGTGGTCGATTAACTAATATATTATTATTGTGTAGTATTGCGAAGCGATGGTTTTGATCTTCTGAAAATACGTAATATTAATTATAATATAAAACCATTAGAAGAAGCGTAGTTAAGTAAAAATGACCATAATATAATTATTCATTAAAAGCAAAGGTACTTAAAATTATTATATAAGTACATAGTACGTTATATATAATAATATGTATGTATATTATATACCTATTATGTTAAACATTTACTACAACAGGTCATCAGTCTCACTACCGAAACAGTAAATCCAGGCTTTGATAAAATTACATAAATAGATTGTGACGTAACCGGGAGTCGATCTGAAGCCAGTGCCTTACACATTGGAGTAACTGGGCCGCACATACAGCATACTATAAACCGTACGCCACTGGCAGGCAGGTACATAATATACATTTTATACATCATTATTGAATAGTCAGTAAACCTAGAATTTTTAATTAATTATTGACATCGTTGAAAAGAAAAGCTTCAGACCCTTTCATGACGCAGTCTATTGATAAACAGCTGACGAGTGAGAGCGATTTTCACGAACCAGCTAACTCAAGAAAATCATTTATCAATTTCGTAATACGTTAGGTAAGTAGGCAGGTGGTGAGGTAGGTGTCAAACTTTCTTTATAAGGTTAGAACCAATTATTTTTCTCCTATCCTCGAGACAAAAGTCGTGCTCATTCATTCATCAGACTCCTCTGCCTATTGTTGAAGACATTTTGACCAAAAAATCAATAGTAGAAATTCAATGCTTAAAAGATTTTCTCTAATTGAAATCATTTTAGTCATTGCGTAATATAAGAAAATTACCTTAGAATTTTAAACAATAATTTTTCTCAGGAATGTCTAAGTTTATTAATTAATAATTAAGTATTAGTAAATAAATATAGTTGTTATAGTTTCCCTACTACATTCCCCCTATGCGGACCATTGTAGACTTGGTTGTAGATTGGACATTATATTAATATACGTTTTCTTCTTAATATATAATTAATTGTGTCCGGAAACTTGTACGTATGCAGTTCGCCGTATCACACTTCACCGTGAAATGTTGTATCGGAAATATATGGCCGTATATTAAAGACCTCCAACCTCTTCGTCGTTGTACTGAGATAAAATTCATGTCTAAATAAAACACGGTTCTTTCGATTTATACCTTACAGGAAGCCAGCAGCAAACAAATTTTGAAAATAGCTGTTATACTGGATTATTTTTTAGGTTACGTTTTCATCCTTGAATTCAGGAATATTGTCAAAATCAGCTATAAAAATTGAATTATTGTTCATATTGAATCTATTCAAATTGGAGACCGTCTCTTATACGGTCATCTCTTTCTGATATGATAGCTCACGGCGAACTGTGTCACGGTGAATACAATGAATACAATTTACATGTAACCATAATAATTAATATGTAATAATAAGTAATAGTCGTTAGTAGTTCACCCAACCTATTAGGCATTTATAGAAAATCAAATAAATATTGAAAAAAAACATTTATTTTTCATCAGCCGGTCTAATAACTAGGGTGAGTGTTGTTTCTTCAATACTAAGTAGATAAACAAAGTCGAATTCTTAATTTCTTTTTTTAGCAACGGCTAAAACGTTACACCATTTTTTTTTGTATTCGTTTGATTAATAATGCCATCAATATAATAATTATTATTAATTATAACACAAATATGAAAAATATGAAACTTGTGATTTTGTGAAATACCTGTCTTATGATAACGTTTATATCGGTACACATAACATTGTAACTCAAATTGTTTGCACGACATTTAGGCCCCTTACGCACTGTCGACTGGTCTCTGGCAACCAGTTTAACGGCAAACGCGAGGCAGAAGAAAGGATATTAGCGTTTACGCACGCGGCAACCAGCGGAAAACAAGAACAATTCACTCGGCGACCAGAGTAGAGGGCAATCAATGGGATATCTTGTTTCTTATCACGCGTTCCGCACTGCACGAGCAACCATCAATGAACTTACCCTAAAGTAACCAATATTTTTTCTTCTGGTATGATGACAGTCTCATATTCGTGTCCTGGCCTGTGATTGACGGCCTCAATGCATTCAACATCTCGTCAAATGATCTTACTGACTCTCTAACATAATAGCGCCTGCACACGTGCATGGATTTACTGTCACCAATCGTGTTATTACTATCGCGATAATAACTGTTTAGACGTAAAAGTGCTGGCTGTCTCGCCAATAATTTTCGTCAAGCGTAATCGAGACGCGATGTGTTATTGTATGGTGTTATTTGACCTGTTGTGAAAATTGGTAAACCTCAAAAATGTTTTGCGCAGTGTAATTTGTTTTTTTTTCCGGCAGGTTCACTACTATCCTTCAACTGCGCAGGCGCAGATATCTAATAAATTCCAACTTTTGCGTTAAAATTCAGTAACTTCTGAACTTTTTTGATCCCTGGATGCAATCTTGCAAATTGCTCGATAATACGTGTTTACATATTGTGAATTTTGTTATTTTAGCCGCGATAATATGTACAATCAGAAATAAATCTATGCACCTGTAATCGGAGTATAATGGAAAAAAATATTTTCATTCTTTATCAAATCACTGAAAAACATATTGAATATTCCTTTACTACGACGTTCTTGCAGTAGGGGTGCACCAAATATTTATTTTTCTTCTTCTTCCTATGCTTTTTGAGGCACAAAGCTACTGTAAGTTACTCAGCGAGAAACTGACCAGATTTTTCGTACATTTGTAGTTGCCCTATTGGTCTCTCGTATTTGGTCGGCCACTTTCTGTTTACTGACAGCCATGGTTGCCGGAGACTGGTCGACAGTGCGTAAGGGGCCTTAGTATCCAATAGCTTTGTTGAGGAAACACAATAGCATTGCAATAAAATCTACAAAAGACTTACACAGTGCAGACTGACATGAAGGCGTCCACGGCCTTTAGGTAAGAGACAGGCGGAAGCGACGCCTGAGACTTGGCGTGCTGAGTAGACAGCGTCAGGAGTGATGTCACGCCCAAAGTCACCCTGGCTGGAGCAGCTTCCGGCTTGATCCAGAAGGACACCCACTGCACAACAAAATTAATTCAATAACAATAATTTAATAGGATATTTTTTTAAACGCATAGTTTGAAATTGAAGTGGGTACGCTTAGCAGAATATAATAATAATGTGACATAGGTAAGCTACGGTAAGTCCATATTGACATCATTACGGGAGAGGTAAATTAGTATTTTTACGCGCATCTGGTATTTTTAGTAATAAGATTAGATACTTACGTCTTTTTCTGATATTAAATTCTGTATTTTGTGTTCTGTCTAGTTTTAAATTTATTTCCAAATACATTTTAGTATTTTTATATGCTATTAAATACATTATGAATTACTTTAATTTATCATATGCGTAAAAATGAAATATCAGAATTGTAATAACTCATTTTTCATAAAATTTGGATTGACCCTAGCTTACCTCTCGCATACAAAATAATATAATCCACCATACTTTGATATAGATGCGGAAAGTAAAGTATGCGCACAATTTCAAGTGACTTCACCAATCTGAAGATTTAAAATCCTGTAATTTTGATCTTTAATAATTGACACATTCGTACCAATATACATAAATCGACTGTAGAAAGGAAAAAGGAGTTAACCCTTAGACTATAGATACATCAGTTAACCCTTGGATTTTATCGGATAACATACACGACTAAATACGCACTGTGAGTATTAGCTGCAAATGCCGAATTATTATCTAAATTTTGCTTTTATTTTTTTTTAAACAAGGAATTGAAGTGAGAAAAAAGACCTTACCATCATTTTTATTGAGTTTTCTTTAAGTACCTACATCAGTAATTAATATCAGATTGAAAACATTCAACACCAAAATAATGCATTTAAGGTTTATGTATATTGTATTTTTTAACTTTGACCGAAAACCATAACAAAAGCGTTTTCGTGGCTCCTATAAAATTTGATTTGTGTAAGTTACGTCCTTTTTACTTTTAACAGTCGATATAATATAATATCGATTTTCACTTCGTTCATCAGGTTGAGAACGTATTATAATGTACCCATAAACTATATTTTCTGAAGTATCTATAAGGTGATAAACAAAAGTCTGTAAAGTTGTTTCCATAAAAGTTTTCTTTCGGAATCTTTTATTCGTTCAGCGATAAAATGTTAGTATTCACTTAGTAGTTTCATTTTCTAAAAATATACCACTATTTTCATTAGCAAAAATATTACCTTTTCATTTTGAAAATGCACAGTACGTCAATAATATATTGTATACCATTCTAATCTGTTTGTGATTGAATCCTTAAGTAAAGTTTTAACTCAATCTATCAAAATCTTGCCAGAAACTATACACTACAAATGTGGCGAAGGGTAGAGATAGGCTGTGGAGATCTGGCATAATGCACACTAAACTTCGTCAGCCAGATTTACTATTTATTTTCATTGAATTAAGACTATAAATACCACAATAGTGTTAGTTATTAAATCATTCATAATTTTATATATTTTATAGATAGAAGAACATTTTTATCTATTATGGTTTGGTTTAGGCAGGGTTCAATTGAATTTTAAAACTAACCAACACCATTTGCGATTTGTATTCTTAGTACAAAAAAAAACAAATAAGAGTGTCTGACAAATTTTAATGTGCACTATAATATTATATCGGATATCCACAACTAGAGTTGGGTTTCGGGAATTTCCCGACGGGAATTTTCGAGAAATTTTCGAAATATTCCATCCCGAATCTCGAAAATTGAATTTTTTAACATTTCGGGAAATCCCGGATCTCGTGAATCTTTTCTCGGTATTCGGGATTTCTTAATTATCAAATATTAATTGAAAAAACGATTTTCTATATGAAAAAAGTGACAGAAAACACAAAACGTTCAAGGACTGATCGGGGCATTTAACACAATTATGCCAATGTCGACTCAAAATGAGCGCAATTTTTGCAACATCAGGGAATTTTGTGTCTCAAAAGCGTACGCGATTGTCAGACGCAGCGATTGACGGTCTGTGTTTTTTGAAATTCTATTTGAATTTTTATTATTTATTTATTTTTTTATTTATTATTTATTATTTTATTTATTTATTTATTATTATTTTTGTTTTAGTACTTTTATTTTGTTTGTATTCTTACAGAAATAAAAAAATCATATTTTTTTGGAATATGTCTGTTTTTACACTGACTAGGATTTTTACAGATTTTTTTTTAAATTTCCCGATTTCTCGAGAATTCTCGAGAATTATTTTCTGGAAATCCCGAACTCAAATACCCATTGGACTACAATAAAATGTATCCACATTAATAATACAAATATATCTCACGAAGATTACAATAAAATGATAAGTAGTCACTAATCAGGATCTTGTAAAAGGCATTAGAAAATATCTTGAGGTTACTTTGTGAAGCTTTTTTATATATTACGATGAAACACGAAAAGAACGAGGTGTCGCAACTGACCGTTCAAGTGTAATACAATTAAGTCGGAAAAACCGATTGAACAGAAACTCCCTGACTAAATGGTTAATTTGGAATAATATACCATTTTATCAGATTAACTACAAATAATGAAATTGCAGCGATGATGGCCGAGTATCAAGGATGTAATAAATTATATTATTAATATAATATTTAAGTAGATACATAATTACATAATATAAGGAACAAAATACTTCAAAATATTATATTATATATAAATATATTTACTGCCTTAAGTAGTATAAGGCAATACGTAAGTTAAAAATATTATACGAAACGGTTATCAGAATAATGAAAAGGGAATCTAATTTTCTTTTAAACCAATCTTAATATTAAAGGGCAGCGGAAATCGAATAGGTTTGTAATTACCCACTAAAGAGTAGGTACAACGTACCTTATTTATTTATTTATTATTTACTAGTCTTCAATTTTATGGATTTACTTATATACCTACTATTTTTAGTTGCTTTAGTAAAAACTGTTATTATACAAATAAAAGTATAGTATAAAGGAGTAATTAATAGATCGATTAACTAGTATTTACCTATAAGGTATATAAATTAAATAAAGTATATAAATTATAAATGTGCATAATACGTAAGTACAAAAACTATGTTCGGGTAAAGGAAGAAACAATACGTGTATGTAGGTCATGGCCCCCACAAGGAGGGGACTGACAGGGCTCTAGCTTGTGGGTCCGGGCTTAAGGGGGGGCCCGGCTTGGCGGATTGACCAGCCAAGCGAGATAAACACACATCACAAAATTGCAGTAAAAGTAAAAAATGTCGCCTGCGAATGCAATTTTTGATTATTGTTAACTATAACTCTATAATTCAAGTGAGTGCATTTAAAGATACAAAAAAATCACTAAAAAATACACTGAATACCCTTAACTTTATCTCGAACACCATTTCAAACACGCAAATGTAGATGATCACACTGTTTTAATTAACGTTTGCGATAGGTAGGGATGCCCAATGATTCTAGCCTGGGGGCCCGCTTCAGGATGTGGGGGCCATGATGTAGGTACTATCTTTCAGTGGTACTCTAAAAGTACAGAGTACGTTTCAAAGTTGTATAGGATCACGATTAATGGAATCGGCTTGAATATGTCTTCATCCATCAGTATATTGATACAGATGGGTGATAATGACTACTTTACTTTACTACTTTAAGTCTCGAATTATATTATAGCAATCACAAATTCGTTCAGCGTCTCGTCTTGAATGTGTCTCCTTCCATCTCAACGTTGTGAAGCATTTATTGCTATTGTACGCTGCATAGTGACGGAGGATTGGACTGTAAGCGGACGGAGTATCGCAATCATGGCCCCCACATCCTGAAGCGGGTCACCAGGCTAGGATCTTTGGCGGGGCCCCCTACCTATCGCTAAGGATACAGGAAGTGTGACGTTCTCTACAGCAGCGTTTTCCAAATGGTGTACGCGGTGAAATTAATGTATGGAACTTAGTGTTTTTTTTTGTATATTTTAATACATCCATTTAAATTATGTTGTTGTTGAGTATACAAAGTTAGAAATTGTATCGTACAACCACATAAATTTAGATAATAACATTATTGAAGGAAAATAGCCCCGCAGGCGACTTTTTTTTACTGTTAGAGCAAATTTTTGTTGTGTTTATCTCACTTATCTGATCGACTCGCCACGCCGGGCCCCTCCTGAGCCCGGGCCCTCAGGCTAGAGCCCTGTCAGCCCCCCTCCTTGTGGGGGCCATGATTACAATCATACTCTTGTATTTTATTTATGGCGAATGAATGTAAATGTATCTATCTCTATATAAATAATTATTGGAATTAACTATTTTCACATACTTAGTACTTATTAGTATTAGTAGCTGTGATCAATTCGGTGGCTTTATCTATAAATATATATCTCTTTTCAACTAGGGTTTGCAATACCGGTATTTAAAAACCGGTTTTCCAGTATTTATCAAAACCGAAATACCGGTTTTAAAATTCCAAGATACCGGAATTTTCAGTTTAAGAAAGCACACTAATTTACGTTTTTGAAAATTAAGTATAAGTCATGTGCTGCTAAAATGCAAATGCAACAGATGTGAAATAATGACAAAACAAAATCTATCAATAATGTGATATGACGCGATGAATTATCATAATAATATTTTGAAATAGAACCTAAACATCCATGACAAATGTTCAATTATTCTATAATTATGGATGACTGTACAAGCGCTGAATTTAAGAAGCCTTTCTTGCAGCCGGACTTATTTGCACGTGATGCATACTAGCTTTTTTGAGGGCTTTAGTTAAAATTATTAATATACTTATTCAAATTATGTATAAAAACCACCAGTTCTACAATATCATGACCAATACATATTTTTAAATGTCAACATAATAACTGTAGGTATATAGGTTTTCGCTATAAAATAATATTTTAAAGAGATTTCAATAGATATATTTACTTTGTAAGTACTTTTTTAATGTTTTGACGAATACCGGTACTCAATAAGAAATACCGAAAAACCGGTATTGACATTTTCATTCGGTATTGCAATCCCTAATTTCAACCATACGTCGGTCAATAATAATTAACACCTAATACATCAGATAATATATCTGTAGATACCTGCCTACTTTAGATGTCCCTATATGAATATGTACTTAGCTACTTACCGACATAATTACGATGAGACACGTCGGTATATAGGTGTTGAAGAGATGGTAGCCAAGGCGCCGTTTCAGTACGAATATCACTTCCAAACAGGTGAAGTTACCTGTAAAAAATGACCACTTAATCACAATATAAAATACATTTAAAGTATTACACTATACTAAGTGATATGTGAACATTATTTTAATACATAACTAACTGAATTTTATATCTAACCTACTAGAATTATAAAATATCATTTATTTAAATAATAGGTAGTGAGTCACTTTTCATCATCGAATGTCTTTAATAACTCCGATGTTATGAATATGCACATTAAAGCTAGTACGTTCTCATTAAAATGAGACAGTTTTTTCTATAATAAATAGTATGTTCCTATATAATATTGAATATTTAATGTATTATACAAACTGGAAATATATTTGAAAAAATCGATGTGTGTACTTATGTATGCGCGTTAGAAGTTATACTTCTTTGGCGTAACAAAACAAAACTTGTGATAAACTAGATTCTTTGACTAGCTCTTAATTATCTTGTTAAATTACACACTCAAGAAAAAGGACCGCTTATTGGAACGCCGTTAGTTTGTTTATATACACTTTAACTTATATTACTAAATTATATAATGGTTTCTCGTTGTTTTTATTTTTGAAGTACCAACTGTCACTGACGTTTAATCGTTTGTTTACGTAAGGAATTGCAAATGTCCGACAATAATAAATTCACAACAAAACAACAGAACAATATTCTAAACTACTGTATAATCGTCACGATTGCAGTATCATACTGTGACGTAAAGGTAGTGCGTTCGGCTGATAACCGAACAATCGGTGGTTCGAATCCAATCGAGTGCGTTTATTTTTCTGTGAAAAAATAAATTATGTGTTACATGTCACACGCCAAAAATACACTCTGATCTGATTTCCCAAAACGCGCCAAAAGAAGTATAACTTCAAAAAAAAACACTCTGACAAAATATTACATCGGAGGTTTTTACAGTTTAATGACGGTGCGTAATTGTTTTTTTTGGATGTATAATTTTTGTTTATGACGTTATTTTGAAGCATTGGTCAATATTAACTGAGATACAAGACTAAGTTTAAATATTTTCTGACAGTTAAGCTATATTGTAAACAAACTTCCATGACCGTCTGAACATCATGCTATTTACAATGTGAAAAGATTTAGAAGCTTTCTTCATTTTCAACTAATTTTTACGATTTTTTTTTTACATATTTAATCAATACTCAGTGAAACGAAATACGATACATATATGTACGTTTCTCATAGGAAGTCAACACTGTGCACTATTTCAAAAGATATTTACATTCAAGCTATTCGTATCATCAAACTGTTTTATCCGTTATTTGGAGTCCATGAATACAAATTTATAAATAACACATATTTTTTTACGATTAAAATACATTTCACAGATCCTCAATTTTTTACATAATTAGTAATTCGGCTAAACGGCAATATTTTAATGTGTATTAATTAGCAACACATAAGAATTTCTTTTATACCATAATGTCAGAATTATTTGTGACAGAAAATATAATTCCTTTGTCACGTCTAACCTTGCAACAAGTAGATATTATATTAAAAAAATAGGAGATCATTATTGGTCTGCACATTTCGTTTTGCAAAAGGTATAGGTAATCAACTAAATATAATACATAGATGAAAGCAAGAATTTTTATCATCCCATTCATTATTGAGAGATGTGTGAATTATTAGCGGCCAATCTACGTAAATAAAGTATTTATTTTAGCATACAGGTAGAATGAATAATATAAATATAACGTCTTAAAATCTGTACATAATATTTATCAGAAAACTCAATATTAAATTTATTGTGTCAATTTATTTGCATAGTAACGAATCAACAAGTCATCAGAATTTGGTTGAAACACACATCCAAACTTTGTTTACAAATTTATTGACGATTTATTCACATATAACAGAATTTTGGGTACATACAAAAATAATGGTATTAATAAGGATGGAAAAGTAGAAACAGTAATTACCAACCTGTGGAATATACTTGAGTGCAGTCCGCGGTTCTATTTTCCACTAACTGAAGTTGTGGAAGTTCTATGTTTTCGTCAACAACCAGAGGAACTTCTGGATCCCACTGGAATACCAGGTCATCGGTTGTGTGGGATACTATCAACAAAAAAATGTAGGTACATATTATAATTATATCGGTGTTGTTTGGGCATAAACTGTTAACTGCAAAATGTTGAATTTACAGGAGAGCCATTTTAAGCTTTGAGGAGAATCCACATAAATTTCAGTTCATTTTTTTTGTTTAAAATTGAAAAAATCATTATAAAATAAATAACTGAAGAAGAATATGACAATACTTAGATTGTCAATTATTTCACTAATTAGGTAAATAAGGTCACTTATCAGTGATCAAACTATGATAAGGTCTTTGGGTCATGTTTTGACCAAACTAACCACTGTGTTTGTTCACATATCATCATATTATTACAATAGCGTTTTGAGCTTTTTAAGTGAAATATAGATATCGGGTTATTACCAAATGGAAGATAATACTATAGTGACACAATTTTTACTCTTAACATAAAATGACCAAAAAAGCAGTTATCATGTTATGCCCAAACAACACCGATATAGCCTGAGGATTATATCTTGACTGCGGACATCTTAGCGGCGATCTGAGGAACTACGGATCCCTCCGCTCTTTCATGTATATTTATACACGCCAACCCCCGCTGCCGCTGACTTCCGTAGTTACTTCGCCTACTATGTATATCATCTGGTCGGTTCAACCATGGATGCTACACTTTTCCGGGAACATTACCCATGCCCAGACACTCACTCAGTTTGAGCGGTTAATACCTGGCATGCATATAATATACCTATAAGTTATTGCGACTTCCGCACGTGGTTTAACAGTCATAATTAATAGGATCGTTAGTGTCCATCTGTGTCGTCCGCGCTGTCTTATCTTTTATATACGCCACGTTAGAATGTTTAAGCAAACATTGGATGCCCCAGATTGTTCCACCAATTCGTGAGTGCTACGTTTTTTCTACTGATTGGCATTGTGTATCGTTGAATGTCGAGAGAAATGGGGCCAAACCATTGATAATCCATAGTCATGAAGTTCTGATGAATAAAATGAAGCTAGAGTCTGTATTCTATAAGCTGGCATTCACGTCACGTCGTTCGTGGACGGAAAGCATTGTGCCATCGCGTTCGACTGTTGCAAGTTTTCAATGGGGGGGGGGGGGAACCGCACGGACTCTAGTATTCCATCCGACTAAATATTGTGTATTTTTTTAGTTTCTCGGGGGGGGGATCCGGACCCGAACAAACCCCCCTCCTGCCCCTGTGTGTGCGCCTCAGTCATGTCACCCAAATTAACTGTAATGTCATAATATTATTTTTTACTAATAAATAAATAATTATTGGAAACCACTGTTTTCATTCACTGGATCATTTGGAAACATTTCCCCTAATTAAAAAAAGTTGCAATGAAAGTGCATTATTGAGAAAACCTTGTTAATGATATAAAATGAATGGAATGAAAAAAAACAAAATAAATCCATAATAAAAAAAAATATTCTGATTGCGTAATTATATAAGTAGATACTTACTACTTATTAATAGTTTGGATGACGTTTTAAAGAGAGATTTATCATTTCAAAATACCTTCCTCACTTAGTAAGAAGTACCTATCACCATTCAAATCTTCGCGGAGTTATATTTATGCCCTCGAGCAACTATTTCCGCTGTCGTCAAACGAGCGAGTAGTAAAAGATTGTCGTCAGAGTAAAATAGTGGCCAGCAGAAGAGTAGAGTGAGTGTCGGTCCGCGAAGTGGAGTGGTGGGTGTCGAAAGGAGAGCAGATGACTCAGCGATTTGGCTAAACAAGAGCCACTCAGCTGCTTGGCGGCTGTTCAGGAAGCCTCAACCCTCCGACCCGACCGTCACCCATTTTGTTTTATTTCCACGCGAATATCGAATGTATCGGAGGTTGGCACCTGTTCTCCGGGCGATCAGGGAGGCATCGTTGAACCTCAGTTTATTTCATAACTATGACGTAACTATCCATGGTAATATCTGCGCCAGTAAATCAGAAATAATCTCAGTACACAATGTGTTGTTTTATGTGTTGAATATCAATAATAATTTCGATGTAGAGGACTAATAGAAGTTCTGTATTACAATACTTGATGATTCTGCAACCTAATTAATGTAGTTTAATAATTATTGATAGATAGCAGTAGCGAAGGGTGGAGGTAGGCTGTTAAGATCCGACATAAATCATCATCATCAGCCTGAAACTATCCACTCCTGGATGAAGGCCTCTTCAAGCTGCTTCCACTTCTCTCGGTCCTGTGCGTTGCGTTGCCACTAGAGTTGGGTATTTCCCGAGAATATCTCAATCTCGAGATTCGGGAATTCCCCAAATGATAATTTTGAATTCTCGAGATTCCGGATTTCCAGAGAAGAGTTCTCGAGAATTCTCGAGATATCGGGAAATAAAAAAAAAAACCTGTAAAAATCCTAAAATCAGTGTTAAAGCAGACAAATTCCAAAAAAATATGATTTTTTTTATTTATGTAAGAAGACAAACAAAACAGAAGTAGGAAAACAAAAATGATTCAAAACATTACTTATTAAAATAGAATTTCACAAAACACAGACAGTCAATCGCGTACGCTGTTGCGACTCAAAAGTCCCTGATGTTGCAAAAATTTTCATATAGAAAATACCCAACTCTAGTTGCCATGTACTTCCGCAGAGCTTCATCATTTCATCGAGCCAGCGGCCTCTAGGTCTACCTTGCGGACGTTTTGTACCTCTTGGAAACCATTGAATGACTAAATTCGTCCAGCGATTGTCTCTTCTTCTAGCAATGTGTCCAGCCCATCTCCATTTGAGGCGTTAAATGAACTCAATCACATCTCAAACCGTGGTCTGCTTCCTTATCCACTCATTCCTCTTTTTGTTATTTCAATAATAAAATTCGTGTAATTTATTGAGTGCATCTAAAATTGAAGTAACTATTTCATGAATCTGCATTATGGAATTACTTGAGACTAATGTAATCATTAACTTTTTTCAGTACCGTCTATACTAAATACAGAGAAGGTTTTCATCAATGTCATTTTTCGTAATTAATGTGGATTGAATTTTTAAATTTAAATACACAGTTCAATCTATAATAATTCACACTATTTTAAAAACTAAAGGAATTAGAAACTAACCAATCTTTACCATACAATCTATTTGCAGTACGGATATTATTTTACCAGGTTATACACGTATTATAATTTATTTATATTATTCTAAAGATTATTTCAAAATAATATTTATTTTATGTTAGAAGCTCGGTCAAACAAAATGACAAACATTGACATAGGTTTAGAAGTATATAAACAAAAGCAGTGGCTGTAGGTATATTTTTGTACGTTCTAATATATGTATATTTTTAAAAAATCATTAAAATATTTGATTTATAAAAACGAGGTCACGTGGGCTGAGGACACAAAACTAGATCATACATCGGGGTAGTTAAAAATCTCATTGATAATAATAATTGCAAACATAGGTAATTGAAGGTAATTCTTATAAGTTGATATTGATATTATATTTTCATAATTTTGATGAGAATTTTGTCTTCATTTCTCGTTAACATACTTATAGCTGATGATCCTATTCAATTTGGACTATATACTGTGGAATTCTAGATCAGCTTTCTCCACCATTTCTTAACCATAGCGTAATGCATGAAAAATGTCTTTAAGAGTTCTGTTTAGAACGTCTTAGGAAGATCTATACAAGATATTGTAGGAAAGGCGTACATAAGAGTTCTGAATTCTTAATTTAACTAATCTTACTTTTTCTTCTCTCGTCATATGATATTGCATATTATTATAAACTAAATGATCAATGCTAATCACCCTTACTGAACATTGGTCGTTTCGTGGATAACCTCAAAAGATGTGACAGGCATTTTATATAAGCAGAATTTTATTACAATCAAACCACATCCTCAGTTTGTGTACAACCATTTTTCATGGTGGTATGATCGTGTCAGAATGGAATTATTTTAATAACTCAATACTGTATCAAGAGGCAGCTGTATTGGACAGTAAAGTTGAATCAACAACATGCCTTAGTACCTACTCAAAACATTGGCGTACCTAGCTTACTTACTGGCCTTACTGCTACAGTATTGTAGCTCAACCAGACCAGCATTGTCAATAATAATTTTTGCAAGATCTAGCATCTAGGTTGTAAAATTTTCATCTGGCGTATAGCATTAAATCTAGCGTTTTTTGACGCGACATACAGCTTATTATTTCTCTATATAAAACTAGAATGTTACACGAAATTTGCTTGAAAATCAAGAAGCTGGATCATATAAATAAAATAAGTGCTAAATACAAAATGATGACTGACCTACATTCATTTTTATTTTTATGACTTATTTTGTTAGTTGTACAATAGGTACATTTTTGTAAAAACAATATTATTAATTATGGCATATTTTTCTAAAATGATTGAGATTCTTGACACCCTTTGAATTATGAAAAAATTAGCATTTTTTGTGTTGCCTAGCTTATTTTGTTACAATATTTGACATGTTTTTGTGAATGACAGTAAAATTGGCAACACTGAACCGGACATGGAGAGAACCTGAGAAGTAAAATTTCTCAAAAAAGAATAATTTCAAACAAAAAACGGATTACGTTCCAAAAAAAATTCCTTTACAAAATTATTTTAACTCATAATAAGTCGCTTCATCGAACCTTTAATTTTGTTCGTATATATTTTTGTTATCTATGATAAATACACGATGCAGTTCATTCGTATTGTATTCTGATTTCATTTTATTTAAATAACTTCATCTGTACTGGGTCTGAAACTGTGTTTCTCATCGCTGATTTACAAAGAAGATAAACAATATGGTATTGCTCAATCTTTAGTATATTATGTGTCATGTACAATCTGTACGAGTTGTACGAGTTGTACGACCCACAGTTTGACGTAGACCAAGTCAATCAGCCCTCGCAACAGTACTGAAAGTTGAAGTAGCCCCGCGCCGCACCACTAGAAGCGCGTCGAGTATTCATTATTGAGGGATCGTGCGACAATACCGGGAGAAAAGTCGCAAAGAAGTCGAACGAGCGACCAAATTTTAATATAGGACGAACGGACAACGAGTGGGCGAACAGATAAAAATATGCACTAGCAACATTCACATATTACATCAGCGTTTCTCAATATATATTTTGACCATGTCCGATCCTAATAAGATCATAATGGGCCTCCACAAAGTAGAGGTTTGTATTAACAGATTTTTGTTTTTACGAGAAATGGATGTAAGCCACTTGCTTAACCTATTAGGTCCAAAATTTGACTCAAACAAAAATTGAAAAACAATACGTGAATTCGTCAGATCCAGGATTCGAACCTGGGATCCACGACGTAATAGGCCGACTCTTAAACCGCACGGCCATCGTGGGACTGTTGAAACTCAATATATTTAGTCACAGAATACTATTATTTTCAATGTAAAATATAACGCTCCTCTGTGTTGGCAGAGTTTCGGTACACGGGAACAGAGGACACTTCATGTCATTAAAGATAAATGACGACAGAGCAAGTCAAGATACTTTTTTTTATTTTCGAAACTCTTTCTTTAAGCACCAAGGTGCATGGTTGCTACATCAGTCCCATGCAGCTTCATTTCAGGGAAGTGTGGCAGTAAAATTATTTCATTCTGACACGTTTATAGCGTCATGGAAGGCGGCCGTGCACAAATCTACTGCATGTACATGACTGGCGGAGATAAAGTAACTCAAATCATGTATTTCGGAATTTCAAATATATATTAGGTATACAGTATTAAATAAATGATCCTGAAGTGAATAAAAAGTGTGTTCTCACACATGGTATAAGTGAAACTTATTAAACCAATTACGCTATTGGTATTTCGCTTTATATTAATTAATTCATTTGTTAAATTATCACAAGTTTTCGGCAAATAAGTGTTAGAAAAGAGTAGAAGTGGAATAATAGCTAAATGAAGTTTATAGGTTGTAATGTCAATTGTAAACAATTAATAGTCAAAAAAATTCGAAGATATTGTTCCTAAGTCGATTATATAAAGTTGTAAGAAAATGATTTTCCAAAGAATCGAAAGCAAAGTATCATTCTTTTAAAATGTCGTTTTTCATAAGAACACACACAAACTTCTCAGATCCATAAGTCATTTGCCGGTTTATGTAATCTCATCACATTTTTTTCAGAATTTTAAATTCGATCGATTATTTATTTTTAGTTCTTATCTAAAACAACACAAATATGGAAATTCCTCATTAATTTATAAGTTGGCAACACAAACATGTATTAGATACCACGAAATCCTTATAAAAAGACTTTTTCAGCAAATTACAAAAGAAAATTATTTTCAGCCGATTATCTTTCTATTTGTATGTGACGAAAACGTCAATTTTAATTGCGCATCGTTAAATTGAGATAAATAAAAGATTATAAAACCAATAACTTGTTAACATAATCTTGATAACATAAGCTAAAAATACTATTATAGTGGTACTAGAGTCTAGACTAATAAAAGACGATATTACCAATTCAATTTTTGAACAAGTCTGAACGAATCGGTCTCGTTTTTCTGATTATTCCCGCGAGACATCTGATATTTGAGTACCTTTTATTGTATTCCTTCTATATTTATAGGTATTATCGTATTGTACCAGTAAAGTTATACAAAGCCTCTCATGAAAGTCGAATCGTACAAAGCAGTGTCTGATATTTTGATAAAAAAATGGCGTACATTTTTGAGCACTTGACTAAATCATAATTGTAGCTGTAGGACACAGATCACTTCAAAACGAGAAGCATTCAAGTTGGAAATCTATTGTGAAGGAAGCGAAAATAATTCGCGAACTTCGACACAACAGCACCCCATTCAAACAAAAATGGATAAAAGTATAAGGGGTGCTAAAAACAATCGTGTTTTATTTATTTATGTTTTGCAAAAGAGCTAAAAATAGTACACAGTACCTACTTACCCATACTAGTATTTACGGCTTAGGTATATTCTTTCCTTTTATATACAACCTTAAACTTTTAACCAGTGTCGTCTTCAGGCATGGGCACATTGATACAGTGACCTGAGATGCCATGTTGTCATATTGTTTAAGAGATATCTCTTAGCAAAGTGGGTAATTACTCGATTTCTCGCTAGACATGGGGTTCAAATTCGTATAGAAAAAAATCTTATTCTTTATGATCAATTTTTAGGGGTAGTTAGCAGAAAAGATAATTAAGAAATTTGATTTGAACAAAAAATAAGATTTCATTATATTTGCCAACATGTTGTAAAAAATCATGTTTTCGTAAACTTTGATAAATAATTAGTTTTGTGTACAGTAGAATATAATATTGCCTGTGGTGCAATTTTGATTAGTATTTATTTAAATGACATTTAAAATAATGCGTATGCATAGTATATGCTTACTGTATATTTTTTGATTTTTAGTTATTGTTTATCGATAGGTTAGGAATAATTTTTGTCTGATTTTTTTATTATTGAAAATTCACTATTTTTGTTTTGCAGGTAAGGAATCTAAATATATTAATTTATGTGGGATGGGGCCCACAATACTTTTAATACGGCCCTGATTTTAGCACTATCTCATAAATATGGTACATTAATAGTATATAATACGCTAAAAATATTTCCTACAAAACTTTTAAAAAATCCTCATCGAAATTGTCATTTTTTCTCTTATTGTGAAAATAAATTCTTTTTTGTTTTTTTTACTGGGTTCTGTAAATTGTACTAGTTCCACAATATGAAGACATTTTAAATGAAAATACTTGCATTTGCATAAATATCTTTTCAACATTATTAAATATAAAATAAAATCCACATGAACTTAAACCATATAACACGTTTTAAAACATGTGTAACGAGACTTGAAATCACAGAAAAAGATATACATAGTACAACAAGAAAAGACGCCATCTGTTACTATAATATTATTAGCATGATCAGCCCTTCAGACTCACAAAACTAGCATAGCAGTGGAATGAATCGCATCCAATTCAATATTGACCGTCAATCTCTTGTAATTATATATAAGGAGGAAGAATTACTCACAGCTCTCCATCTGCAGCTTGCACTCTTGCGTATCATGGGGATAAATAAGGAAGTTCATGGCGCAAGACAGCTTCAGCGTCAGTTTCACCATGTACAGAATAGTCTTGTCTTTGTACAGCCACATGTAGTGGTTAGGGATGGTCATCGTTTGGAAAGTCACTGACTTTGCGTTCTTGAAGAATGAGTCCGGTCTCCACATATTCTTCAACCAGTCCACTTCAAGAAGCCTGACAACATATAATAAACATTAGTAAAGAGTTCTTACATATTGCTAACATTTCGTTTATTTTATGATACTACAAACTGTCGTTGGGTAACGATATTTAAAAATAAGAAGAACAATAATTAATATTTTATAAGATTAGTGACAGTTAGCTATACAAATAATTAATTCAGGTAGGTACCTAATAAGTAACAACAAAATTATGAAAGCACGTGTAAAATTAGGTTCTTAGTCAGATTCTTTCTAGTTCCTCCATTATTTTTGTTGTAATGCCTATTTATACTACTTATATAGGTATGCTGTTTTAAAAGATGTTACATTCAGATTACAGTCATGATATTTTTACAGGATAAAATATTTATGATGATGCATTCATGAAAAAACCTATAAACATGATAAATGGTGAGCAGTGACCTCATATCAGGGCTCGGATTGTTGTTTGAACAACTGAATAGTACTAGTTCGTAAATATGAATTTGCCACTGTTTGGCTTTATATATTTTTATAGATACACGATACACTGCTGGATTTTTAAATACTTCTTACATATTATTACACAACAGCAACAATTTTAATAAACTATTTTTTTAATTAACTATTTCTTTTATTCAAACGAATAATTCACAAGATTTAAGAATATATCATTCTGATTATTGAACATTATATAATTTTAGAAAAACACTAACTGAGAGAGTATATCACAACCAATAGAAAAATTTTTTTTTTTTTTTTTGAAAAAAGTAAGCCAACCGGTCGGGAATCGAACCCGGCATCTCCAATGGGTAAACGCCCCAAACTCGTCGCATTCAGCCATTATGCTACGGAAGACATACTAATGGTCGATAAACAAAAATCGATTGCCGAAGTAACATGATTTCGAAGAGCGCTGAGTGGTAGGTATTTAATAGCCAATAGCTTAAATATTGTCGCCCTTAGTATGTCTTCCGTAGCATAATGGTTGAATGCGATGAGTTTGGGGCGTTTACCCGTTGGAGATGCCGAGTTCGATTCCCGACCGGTTGGCTTACTTTTTTCAAAGAAGTTTTTTCTATTGGTTGTGATATACTCTCTCAGTTAGTGTTTTTCTAAAATTATATAATGTTCAACTATTTTTTTATTCAACGAATTTTTGAAACACAAGATTTCAGAATGTAACATTCTATATACTGAATATACATCATTTGAAAACATCTCATGCATATACACACTAGAGAAAATCGTTTTTGTAGAAAAAAATACAATGACCGACGGGACTTCAACATGTATCTGCTGGATTCGCGCCAGTATGTTTTACCATTAAACTATAGACGATTTTAACTAGTAGTTATTTTTTCTACAAAAACGATTTTTTCTAGTGTGTATATGCATGAGATGTTTTCAAATTATGTATATTAAACAGCAATAAGGTATATAAAGCACGATAATGTTATTATATATTGAAAAACTAAGTATTTAAATTTCATATTATGAATATACGCAACCGATGATAAAACCATTCATATAATTATTATTATTGAGTAATAAATGAACAAAAAAATATTAAATATGAGACATACCTATGTACAAACGTAGATAAATAGGAAAATTATCAACTATTTTGTAATCATATAATGATATGAGAAATACAATGGTAAATATGTATTTAAAGTTACAATTATTAAAACATTTCTTTTTAAAATCATAATATAAAAAATATATAACAGTAAAAATGAAAATGAAGGTTTAAAAAAAAGTGAAACAAATGAATCGTTTTTTTTTAGATAAATGTAACCATTAGAAGAATTAGTTGAAGCTATTAAAATGCAAATGTCGATGAATTTTCTAATGTAAGTATTATAAAATAAGTTTAGACACTAAGTGTAGTTCTAAAAATGAATAAATAGCTCTAAGCAATTGTCAAAATATATAACTCAATTATTAACTTTGTTATGAAACCATTATTAATGGAGTATTATCTCGTAAACACCAGCGCAACAAATAAAAATCTTTTATAAAATTGAGTCAAATCAATTGAGAAATAATACCACTTTTTTCTCACTTAAAGAGTGACAGTAATGAAAGGAAAGCCGCATAGTTGCTATCTAATAAACAAAGTCTACCTATTTCATTGAATATTGATTCTTATATGGTTGAATGAAAAAGGATATTAAATATGAAAAAAAGGTTAAAAACAAAAAATATACAACATAAAAAAATCAATTTAAACTTCTCTCTATAAACCATCACTCAATACACCGCAGAAAAACAAACAATACCTAACATCAAGAGGTAAACAATAATATAACTCATGCAGTTTGAACGGTGTAAAAAACTTCTTAGTGCCTATTTACCTTTGTAACAACCAGAGGTGGCGCAACAAACCTTCATTTGGCGTTTCAAACAAGCAATTTCATCGGCTGTCAGTAGCACCCTTCACTTTAATGGACTGACAAAGTGGAATACATTTTCGTGTTTAATGTGATTTTTTCAACGTTCAACTTGGTGATTTTTTAGTACTTCGACCACTGCCTCGAGGAAATGTGCGCGGCAGTAAGTGAGTTATAGACATAGACATCGTAAAAGTCACCTGTACTCTGATGTCATATTCTCAGGAAGTCGGAGACGGAAGTCCTTCCATGTTTGAGCGAAAAATATGTCCGCTGCGTATGTCTGCACACAACACACAAAGACGAAAGCCATTTATTTGCTTGCATATTTTTTTATAGAAAAAACATTTTCATATAACTAGTACTCGAGTACAAACTAAATACTCTATATTATATGAATGTATTGTGTATATGTAATAAGGGTAGCGTAGCATGGTTGACATTATAATTTATTATAATATTCTTCTTTATATTCTTTCTAACACTACAACAGGCGTAGAGGCCCAATGACATAGTATAGTATAACAGTAGTGTATTTAGGAATATAAGTAAGACAATCACAAACACCCAGGCTTTGAGAAAATTACATAAATATATTAGGTCCTCACCGGGAATCAAACCTAGAGCTCATTAATGAAAGGCCAGCGCCTTACGCATTTCACCACGAGAGCCGATTATGCAATTCAATTATATATAGATATAATATGAGGCACCAAGGCCAATTGGCCTTTTATCCTCGTCATCTGTAGTAGAGTATCCTCCACGCAATCTTGCCATTGTACACAGTGACAAGGATTTGTGTGTATATACAACCGTATAATTGTATTAGTAAATTCCACTTGATTGGTTTACTCACGCTTTAATTAAAAAAAAAATATTCCAAATGGCAAGGTTACGTGAAGGATACTTTACTCAGGTTTGTTTACCTATTAACAAAGAGTACATGACTCTTCGTCGTGGGTCTGAAGGAAGAAAAGAAAAAGAACAGGGAACATTAGGGCTTATATAGTGGTTTCCTCTTTGAATTGACGGAGTCAGCACTGAAAAATATTTTATTTTTTATATCTATGTAAATGGAGAGTGACATAAATGGCCTCTCTTTTGTGTCCTACTGTAAGGAAAAAATATAGACTAATAAGAACAATATTGCTCGTGGTCACGAAAATTCGATGAGGATAGCTGGATTGTAATTGTTTAGATCTTTGAAAAATGTTTAAAATTCATTTATATAGCTAAATCAGAATTGTTGTCCCTGTCTTTTGACGTATGTAACATAACTGCGTAACATTAATAAGTACTATATAATATCTACGTATCGTTGAGTCCATAAATCAGTCAATTACACAGTTTAAGTATGAACTCACGACACTGCAATAACTTCAGAACTTAGAATATAGCACAAATAAAAAATACCACCGAGACATGTAAAATATTACATTGTACTGACCAATGTTGATATTAGATACTACATACTACTGCACTAAACTATTATTGGTCATTGCGCAAAGGAAAACGTCTAAGTGGGACACCGTGTACTATATTCCAGCTAACTACCATGTTTGAATAGGATCAAGTATTATAGTAGGTATGAAATTTATTCAAAATATTCCAGAGGTAATAGGGAACCTCTTCCAATGGTTAACTCCGATTAAACATTTGTGTGGGTTACGCCACTTCTGCTCTGACCGCCTCAAATATTGTTTTTGATTGTTTTACGTCCAGCTTTTATGACGGCTTGAAGAAGTAAAGAAGAAATATTAATTTGTACAGAATATTAGGATGCAGCATGTGATACATATTGTCATTTTTTTTAACTTGTTTGAGTTTTTATTCGGTTTATTTATTGTGGTATGTTCAGTGACGTCCCGTGAGGGTAGGCAGATTGACCGTCGCTTGGGGGCGGTAGTTACCCAAAGGGCGGAAAATCGAGGAAATTCATTAGGTATATATAGAAAGCTACCTAAACTAATAACGGAAACATCTTTCCATTAAAAAAATATCTCACTGGTTGGAAACAAAATATATTAATTAGGTACATACTATAAAAGTTTTAACAGGACTTTATTTTTTGTCGGGTTCACGATGTTTAATTTCACGAATTACTTCTGTTATTCTTGAACGTCACGTTCTTGGTGAAAAGCAATGACACGTGCATATCTAATTTAAAATGTATCCAAATATGTTTGCCAGTCACACGCGAGTTTTGGAAGTTGTGAGGTGTATTTTTAAATGTAGCTATCTGAAACCGTAGACTCGCAATATTGTCTATTAAAGCAGAGCAGATGGTATTTAAATTTGATTTAGTGGTATACCTATATCTTGTTAGTAGTATGCACACAACACATTTCTTAGACATTTTGAGTCATGAAATGATGAAAAAAAGTACTGTATAAAAAAATGTGGTAGCATTTTGGCACTGCCTAAGGATGGTATTAGTCAGTCTAGGGACGTCACTGGGTTTGTTCACATACTGTGTGTAACGTTTTCATCAGTACAGCATCTGTTTTCTTAGGTATAATTAAACAAATATTATACTTAATATTAATATTGATTTATCTATCAGTTTTAACAGAATTATTAGGACTAGTCTTCACTCAATAATTTGAGTTGTGCGAATATGAAATAAATCTTGAACGATTTGAGAAGATTTCAAAAATTTGTAACGCTTCGGCAGAATTCAACAGGAGAGACAATCAACCGAAAATCTCCCTTTCGTTCGATACTGTGTCTTTCCATCTCTCTCTAATTCCGCCAATGCTCTGCGAGAAACTCAATATTGAAATGAATCCGAGTGAAAAATCTCCATCGGGATTAAAACCGTCTGAATGTTTTTTGTCTTTGTCTTTTGAGTCTGCAGAGCTTTGGCCAGCAGCTGACATTGCGACAAGGGGAGAATATCACAATCAGTAGTTGAAACTTTCGTCAAGTACAAAAATACCTTCTCAACGTATTTACGTAAACTCGATTATGAAAATCATTCGAGCAAATTCTTAAACGATTAAAGTGAATATTTTTTAATAGATTCTGTTTAACCCACTTTTAATTACTTATCGACCCTCGTCGTAACTTGTTTGTTCCATCATTTTATTAGCACACACAGAGGCTTGGATTATGAAAAATTAAAAATAGCATCAAAATTAATCAAAATGAAAGAAAAAAGTTATTACCATGGAATTCTCATCGATGGAGTCAAGTCCCATGACTGTGACGTGGAAGTATACAACTGTTGGATGGTCATCTTTCTTTGGAGGCCGCATCTTGTCATACTGCTTGGGATCTTCCGGCAAAAGATCTTGGAAGGTCAGCCCGGATCTAATAGGCAAAGTATCATCACGATAGTCATGACAACAGACAAAATAAGTGGAGAAAATGATTTAAATTACACCTACTATGAAAACTTGAATGTATGATTATAATAAATTGCCTCATTTATCCAGTGATAATAATTCAACGATGTTCTTCTTATGCAAATGTAATTTAAATTATATTGAACTATATTTTAACTGGGTAGCATCATAGAACATACACGAAATATTTGCATAATTTGGCGCTGCTATCTTAGCGCCGGAAAATATGAATGAAACACTTGAATAGCCGACATAAGTATAATATTGGGTACCTACCAACTAGAAAATTATAAACTGTAAGTATTGTCCAATTATTGTAGTGGTTTGGTAATTAAACTATACATTTTAATTGTCTATGTTAAACTGGATAAAAATGAAATAATTGACAGTGAAAGTTGTGTAAGATCATTTGCAGAGAAGTGTCTTTACTCCTGGTTCAATGAGTAAGGCACTGGGTTCTGATCCGGGGCTTCCGGGTTCGGTTCTCAGTGTATTTTACATATATATTTATTTTTTTTAACTTACTTCGGATATACATTAATGCATATGTAACATTGTCGGAACAGTCGTTATTTTTAGCACAGTATTATTAAAGTTATGTAATACCAGAGGCGAAGGCTTATTAAAAGACGAATACATTATCAATATCATACTAAAATATGCATTGATAAGTAATTTAATGTATAAATTGTCACAATATATTTACGTATACATTGTGTACATTGTGTCGTATATTTACCACAAATTTCAGCGTTCAAATGCTGTAATAACCCGTACGTAAATTTAATATGTTACAATGTTTTGTTTAGAATATCGTAACGTCTACCGACAAATCGTCGTATTTTAAAATTGTAGCAAAAGGGTTTTCAATATTCAGGTTTCAAGAAAATAGGTAAGTACTTACAAATTCGATTATATAAAGAGGTTTATCTACGCATTTAAATCATATTTAATTTTGTATATTTTAAAAATAGTATTGAATTTTTTTATTGCAGTATTTAAGTACTTAAATTTGAAAAATTAACTAACACATATATTTTCTTAATTTTACGATATTATTGTACGTTGACATTAATGTGTACCTAAGTATTCATCAGCAGTAATATTTATTATGATATTATTATCTTCTTAATTCTCGTATGTATGACTGATAATATATTGTGCAAATTGCGGAATACAAGATCGATGCAGTTCAGTGTAAGATTTGAAAGTAAAAACACGTGATTGTTGATTGAATATAAAATGTAACAAGTGATAAGTATGACACAATTTTAAATTTAAGAATTTTTGCATGTTTTAGAGAGGATACGATCGATAATATTGAAGATGGTTTGTGATTTATACTACTAGAAACCACTCTTGATCTACTGCTGAATGAATACCTCTTCTTAATGTATCCATTCTTCACAATCCCTAGTACTTGGTTGCCACGTAGAGTATACGTTTTATAACTTTGCACTTTTTGCACTTTTTACTATATTAATACGCCTCTTTGCCTGATTACCTTGCATACAATTAGATCAAATAATATTAATCGTATTTATACATATAGTAATAAATAAATAAATATTTATAATATACGTAAAAAAATATTATTAATATATATTACACCATTTTCATTCATAGAGCCGGGGGGGGGGCAAAGTTATGAAGCATATTATAGTCTACTTCAGCGAAATCTACCAAGTTGGATTTGGTCACCCTTTATGTATTTTTAAATCTTTTCGGCACCATCAAATGAGGCGATTTATTTTGCTTTGATCTGTTCTTTGGGTGATGTGGCTTGTCCAACACTTTTCATAGCCTTTTTGCCCATTTATTTCCCACATAACACCCATCTCAATATACTCCGTTATGTTACTATTAGTCTATGAACCTTTCTTGGATTTAAAGGTTATATTTCTAAGGTTTCACAGGAAGGTTACCCTTCAATATTTTATTGAGATGAACAAATTCAGAAATTCTCCCATAAATTTACTGTCCAAAATAATAGGTATACATCATTTTCAAATTGTTTGAGCAAACTTATATTTATAATGATTGCTTTAGAGTTTGAAAAGCGATTAATCCTTTGAATATATATTAGTACCTTTGTTTTCAAAGCATTTATCCTTAAACCTAATTTGAGGGTCACTTCTGCAAGTACATACCTACTTGCATTATTGTCTGAAAGATTTTTTTTGTAAATGTAATAATATCTTATAAACCTTGGTGACTTAAATATTTTGTTGCCCAAATGTGTACACGTCATATTATGACATGGTATTTTTTGTTAATTTATATACCATCTTGTAATTTATGATGTTGCCTTCATACGTATAGAATAAATAAATTTCATTTTAATGAAATTAAAATTAGAGTACCTATGTGTTGTATAGGAAAAAAAATCGGTGTGTGTACTTATGTACGCGCGTTAGAAATTATACTTCTTTGGCGTAACAAAACAAAAACAACACTTGTGATAAACTAGATTCTTTGACTAGCTCTTAATTATCTTGTTAAATTACACACTTAAGAAAAAGGACCAATTATTGGAATGCCGTTGGTTTATTTCTATACAATTTAACTTATAGTAGGAAATTATATAATGGTTTCTCGTTGTTTTTATTTTTAAAGTACCAACTGTCACTGACGTTTAATCGTTTGTTTACGTAAGGAATTGCAAATGGCCGACAATAATAAATTCGCTGCCTAGGCAACGGAACAATTCTTAACTGTAATATTATAATCGTCACAATTTCAGTATCATACTGCAGCGTAAAGGTAGTGCGTTCGGCTGATAATCGAACAATCGGTCGTTCGAATCCAATCGAGTGCGTTTTTATTTCGTGTGAAAAAATAAATTATGTGTTACATGTCACGCCAAAAATACACTCTGATCTGATTTCCCAAGCGCACAAAAAGAAGTATAACTTCAAAAAGGAAGAGATGAAATTGATGACGAAGGAAATGAATAAAGCCTTTATATAACGACATTACCCCCTCTCTTTATTTTAACACGTTCTTTCCTACTTTCCTTATACCTACTAAGGTACAAGTAAAGTTATCTCGAGCCGTTGGAAACTTACTTATGCCGCGATTTCGCCACCGATGTATCATTAAAATATCTCAAGTTATATCCAAACAAGTCTCTGGGAATAAATACATCAAAGGCAAAATGCAAAATGGCACTTCAGATGCCAAAATATGAAACGAAAAAAAATAAAAAAGGAAAATCTGAGTGTTTTCTGTCGATCGGCTCCCCTTCGAGGAATCGCCGAGTACGTCCCTGGTTGAACAGTTTCTCAAACAGTTTTCCTTTTGTCAATAATCAATAACAGACAACAACAAAGGTATTTAAAAAAAAAAACGAGGTCAAAAGATTGTCGTTATAATATTGAAAGTGAAATTCTGTTTTATTTACAATCGTACACCTTAAAATACAATTTAGAAAGTTTTAGTTATAAATAAGATTGATAGGTATATTATAAAAAAATAAACAATAGTTAAATGAAAATATAATATTATAATTCAATAAAATAGGTGACATATGTAAACGTTTAAACAAAATACGTAAAGGAAAGTGAAACAAAATAAACAATTTTATTATCAAAAAACAGCACATTGACTTTTCAAACCTAAAGTTAATTTATTTTATCTAGACAGCTTGAGTTTTTAATCGAATTTATTGATCATGCTTATGGATGAATAAAAAATGTATGGAATTATACAAATTAACATGACATCTGTCACCATTTTTCGTACGTCAAGTTGGGTCTTGATTGTTGATGCCTCTAGAATCTAGATTTCAATAATCATAACTGGATGCATCCGAAATACTGAGTTCCGTGAACCCGTGAATTTACTAGTCATCATCTCCACGCCTCATCTCGACTATAGGTACCCCCTCTTAGCAATCAGTGGCATACATAGCCTGTATAATCGAGAACCCCATATCACTCCAGATTCGGTTCGTTCATCTAGAAGGAGATATTTTTTATACTTTACGGCCATTGGCATGCACAAATTTCACATATTTTTTTAGGTTAGGTATCACCTTCCCTGAGCAGGCAAATCGAGATCGAATATAAAGCATCTCATTGATAATGGACTCGTTTATTCATTTGATGGACCGCGAACCTCAATATCTATCTCAAGCATTACATTTGAAATTCGTCTACCCTTAGTCTTTGTCGAGCCCCTAAGTCTCCCAAGCATATAAACAAATTGTAAAGACATTCATACAATAAACCGCTACTAATTAAAAAATTGATTCCATGATAACAAAAAAATCATTAATTTGGTATCATATCTTAAGTAGAGAATATATATAAATATAGGTAATTTTACAAATGAAAGTTAGCAGGTGTGTACCTACCAACCTTTTTTCTTAGCGGAATTTTAAAAATGTGGAAGCAGGGCGAACGAAAAATGAATTCGTAAACACGACAAGAGGACTTTCGTGAGACGGAAAACTTTGGAGTTTCTTTTTTTGAGACTACTTGATTTCATTTATTTTGTTATATTATATATTTATACTTTTGTTGACAATCATTCTCAGATTTTTTAAATATAGATAAGTTTTAAGTGATTATTCATGCTATGTTCAGAAGAGATTAGTTCAGTTTTAGGTCACATACTACTAATTGTACTTTTAACATAAAATCATGATAATATTAAGACGAAGAAGAATGGTGGTTGAATGGTTTTCACCTCGCTAAAGAAACCTTGAAGTGACGGCTACTAATAACTTAAGATATACATATAATTACCGAGTTACCAGCACAAAATGAATTGGATATGGTAAAGTAATTATTATCATATAAAAGAATAGTGTTTTGACAAATACAATATTTATGATTTAAATTTATTATTTATATTAAAATAATCATTTTGTTTCAGAGTACTACAAAACTTTTGTGTTTTGAATAATTAATGTTTTGATTAGTCTATTTTGTACTTCATATTTTACTTTAACTGTGTTAGTTTAAAAGAGAGTACTTCTTTATACTGTCAGTTAATCCCACATTTGTCGAATGATATTATGAGTGAGATCTAGCATTTTAATAAGGCATTGAGTTTCTAAAAAAATGCATATATATTATGGCATTTAACTAGCGTTTATCTTTCAACCTTTGACGAAACATGAACCTTTTTTGTTTATTTAGTAAGAGGTAAAATAATGGCTGGAAGAGCTAGATAAAATCTCTCCACTCTGATTCTCCCAAATCGTTTTGTTTATCCACATGTTACTTATATTTTTAGTTAACAGTAAGTTGGAAATACTAGTGGTATATCCGCTAAAATTCATACGTTCATATTGTATTGTATAGTCTAATCCTAGATGGGAGTTTCAAATGAAGTCGAGCAACAAAACAACTGTAGTCACTAATGATTACATGAGTTGCATATTATAGAAGTTCTAAAATAGCATATTGCTTATCTGCAATCGCTACGATAATTATTATATTCGGGTGACATTGTGACAAACAGATTCTAAATTACTAAATTGTACATCGTGGGTGCGTTATACGGAGCAAGTATGTTTATTATCATTATTTTAATCTTGCTTTTATCTCACAAATAGGATCAGAGAACTACCCACCGAAGACAAGAAAATCATCCATCATACTTACATTATAAGTAAAGCTAATTTCGAGTAATCATAATATTATCATATATTATTCAAATGACCGATTAAGACGAAGTACAGTGCTGGTGTAGTGTTACAAGTAGTAATATCTGCCGAAAAATAGGTTCAACTTGAAATCATTTTTATTTCAGGTAGGTGCGAATTGAGTACATTCCATGTGTGCATTTTATTTCATATTATGCTCATTTGCCATTTATAAATTCTTCTTTCTATTGTGCCATCCCCTAGCGGAGGTCGGCCACCATCAAGGCGATCTTAGCTTTGTCATCTGCTACCCGGAACAGTTCAGCGGACCTGCACTCGTACCAATCTCGGAGGTTCTTAAACTACGAAATGCGGCGCCGTCGTCTGCTACGTTTACAATTGATCTTTCATTGAATGACAAGTTGAGGAATGCTGTACTTTTGTCCTCTCATAATGTGGCCAAGGTACTAACACTGTAGTTTCCTGGTTTTGATAATACGTAGAACTTCACGGTCCTTCCCCATTCGATTGAGAACTTTAACATTTGTCACCCGGTCAGTCCAAGGAATTTTGAGGATGCGTCTATACAGCCACATCTCGAAAGCTTCAAGTCTCCGTGACATCTCTTGGTTTAGCGTCCATACTTCCATACCATAGAAAAGAATTGAGAGAACATAACAACGTACCATACGCAGTCTCAAACCTAGGTTAAGGTTTCGATTGCTAAGGAGGCGTCTCATTTTGAGAAAGGCACTCCTTGCGATCTCAATTCTAGTTTTTATTTCCTGAGACTGGTCCCATTTCTCATTGACCCATATACCTAAATATTTATAATGGGTCACACGTTCGATTGGTTCGCTGTTAATGACAAAATTTGTGTTGGTATCTGGTGTCGCTATTTTTTATACTAGTAATAATTTTGTTTTCTTGAGGTTCATTTTTCAACCATAAGAATTACGGACCTCATTAACCCTTTCTACCAGTTGATGTAAACTCTTTAAGATATCAGCAATCAGCACAGTATCAACATTTATAAATTAATACATATTTAATACATTGTATTAAATTGCATCTTTTATTAAAAGTCCATAATAGTATTAGATTCACAACAATAGCTACAGGCTACACAATGGGGAAAAATTTTCTAATGAAAATGTATTTCGCGGTTATGTGATTAATAAAGAGGTCGATGAAATTGTGTACTCGTATAATCGTAAAACATGTTTTTTTTTTTTTTGAATAATATTAAATCACTCATTGCTATTAATAACAGTATAAGTGTGCTGTGATACCCTGATTCACCACATACTTTTCCCAGAGACTCTACAGGACATTCAACAAAAATAATAATTTCAAACAATCTTAATTGAATGCACCGGATGTTCGATCCCGACCCGCCTGATGTGTTTGATTCTGTTTTCTTCGGATGAAACTAAATCGCAAACTGCTCTTCCTTTATCAGTACGGTAACCATTCGTATTTTATTTTATAAGCAAGTCCTTTATTTTAGTACCTACTATGTTTTCGAAATCCCACGTTGGTCCTTCATTTCAAAATAAGTATGTTACGAAGTAACATAAATAAAAACATATCATGTCTCATGCTGATAATGAAGCTTGCAATTGGCATTTCGGAAAATTAAAAATTTGGAGTGGTAAATTTTTGATTAGGTGCTTAGAGCAATATTTTTTTCAGAGCGAAGTAAAATAATCTTTGTACACAAAAATTGATGTGAAACGAAAATATTTGAAAATCACTGTTTTAGAATATTCGGGTGAACAATTATCTCAAACGATAATGTGTCCATTCGCCAACGTATAGACTATTAATTTCTGTATATATTTCAATTCAATCACACTAAAACGTTTTAAAATACAAAAAAATCAAATTAATTCATATATGCCCACACCCCTTGGAAAATCATATAAGTCATATATAATAATATATAGTACAAAGTAACATAGTAGATGAGTCAGTGGCGAGGGGTGTAGGTAGTATGTTAAGATTCGACATAAATAGTGCACACTAAAATTTGTCAGTTACACTAATTTTTTCAGTGAACTAATAATACAATTTGCAGATGGTGATGGTCGGTTTTTAAAATTCAATTAAACCTTGCCTAAACCAAACCACAATAGTTTAGGTATGCTACGGGCTACCCGACAAAAATAGTGCACACTTTTTCAGTCATAATTATATGTTTTCGTTGAATTAAGATGGTGTTGGTTAGTTTTTTCAAAATTGATCGAGCCCTGCCCAAACCAAACCATAATTGATAAAAATATTCTTTTATCTATAAAATATCTAAAATGATGTATGGTTTCAGGGCTTTAGATATTTAATTAGATATTTTATAGACAAACGAATAATTTGTGACTATTATCTAATATGGTTTAGATTAGGCAGGATTTAATTGATTATTAAAAAATAACAAACACTATCTACACATTGTAGTCTTAGTTGAATGAAAACAAATACGTTTGTCTGACAAAGTTTAGTGTGAATTATTTATGTAGGATCTTAACACCCTACCTCCACCCTTCGCCACTGAGATAAGTTATGTACTTACTGCGTATAGCATAAATCCGATGCCGCCAGCACAACTAGTGGCAGAATCCCCAGAGCAGTCCAAATCCACATTCGATGGACGTCCATCTTGCATCGCCGTGAGAGTAATTAATGATTATTCGGCTAAAGTGACTATTTTTGTCATTTTTAATTGTTAGCGTTTCATCGAAATGTCTTTTTCAAGAAGGGAGTTCTAGGACTTCTCTGCATATAGCCTGGAAAATTAAGACATATGCATGGTTAGTATGCGATGTTGACGTTATGTTAAATCGAAACATCGTTGAAAGCCATGCATATATGTATTACCAAAATTGAATGGCATTTATCTACGAAAATCTTAATTAGCGAGGCAACGTCGCGTTCTGTTTTCAAAATTGTTGTCATTTTTCCGATTATATAAATCGGAAAAATTAATGAATCGTAAACAAATCCAAAAATATTTTCATTTGACATATTATGTGTATAATGATTACTTATTGTATAGGTATAAAACTGCACAAAATTGAGTAGGTAGTTATAAATTAATAGTTAATATTATAAACTTTAAATAAGTTGATAGTCGCTTTATCAGTGTTTAAATGGATAAATGGTCGCATGGCGGATGCAGTATACCTAATGTCATTCGTATATTATAGCAATAAAATTATTATTAATATTATATTATTAAGTATATTATTAAGATGACATCTGTTTACGTAATAATATATGGCAACAGTTATTTAAAATAAAATGTATTTCATACCAATTTTCGTACTTGCATATAATTTTCATTTATCGGAATCAAGTAAAATATGATATTAAAAACTATATTTATTTAATTTATGGTAAAAACATTGTCAGGCGTGCAGGATATCCGTCGTTCGCGCCTACCATTTTACGTAACTTGTTTGCGCACATTCCTTCTCCATTAAACACCAAACACTGCTTTCTCAAGTAACAACTGTTTAGTGTTTAACGTCAATCTATGCATCTTGGCCTTAGTATCTTCTAACAACAGTAATCTATTGTACAATTAATAAACCATCTTCGTTGAAGAGCTACTAATAAGATAAAAATAGATTTCTCAATATATACATGTCGTGGAAGGGGGTTCATGGAAAATTGACCACAGACAATGTTTTTTAATTCTCGTATTTCTTCTATCATTTTTTTATTTTACAGTTTCTGCATTAGTGCTAAAGAAATCAACTACTGTACTTAACTAATTTAATTATCTGTAAACTAAAATTTATTCAAACTGATAAATAACACACTCCCACCTATTAAGATGAATACTGAGGCACAATATCAGAGCCACCTAGCAGAAAAATACGAAGCTTAAAAACAAACTGCTTGAGTGGGTCATACTTTTTTTTGAAGACACTTGGGAACCTATCTGTTCTTCCCTACCTACCTTATTTTCCGCTCGGTAAATTGTTTAGTTACAACAGAGAAGCATCACATATCTTTACCATAGTAACTTAAGGGAAAGTAAATTATCTTTTCTTAAAAGTATCTGATAGATGAAAGTGAAGTCATAATACCACCAATCTCAGATGGAAGAAGAGCTTGTAAGGTATTTGTGAATATTGCGAGGTTTATTGACTAAATACAGAAATATTTTTTGGGCTGGTAATCAAAAAACTTGCTAAATAATCACATAAAGTGATTTAAGTTGTTCTTCCACCAAGGTTATCATTTGTTGTTTGATAGTATATAACATTAACACCCACGCTTATCGTGCGGGTAACGCTTTGCCTATAATAATCGAGAGTCCGGGTTTGAATCTCGGGTCTGACAATGCAAAAAGTACATGTTGTTTTTCAACGTGTGTTTGGAGTAATATGTTGAGCAAATGGTTATCATCCATTTCACGTAAAAACAAAAATCTGTTAATACAACTTCCGCTCTGTAGAGGCCCATGTGATTTTCTTATATAATAATATCGTCACTGTTCTGGCAGAAGACACTAATTCGAAAAAATGACATATTGAGTTAGTTATACCAAAATGTTCCTTATTTCAAACTTTACCGTCTGGAAACCTTCTTAATAAATAAACAGTCTTTAATTTAAAATCATCCTTTTTACGATTACTTAATAAACTCACATGATAGACCATTTCAAACATTTAAACAACTTCAAAGTCAAATTACTCATAACTAGTATTCTCCAATTAGTGTGTTCTGCCAGAACAGAGACGATATGAAATATGACATTTATATTTTTATCACATGCCTATAAAAATACATCGATAAAACTTGATTAAATCGCTTTTGTTTGTCGTATTTTCAAATGTAATATCGTGTGTCAAAAAATAACACTTTCGGGAAAACGCATTTGTGTGTAAACAATATACCCAAACTATGAATTGGTTCTGTAAACTATGATACATACGGTACAAAATCTGTCTAAACAAATTTTCTGAAAAAATGTACATAAGGCACCGGACACACTGACGATACTATGTATATACACTGACAAAGACGAGAGGATATATAAAAAAAAGGTGTTGAAATTATTTGGCGGCAATTGTTTTCAGTTATTATGTTCAGTATGATATTGACAGATAACAGAAACAAGTGACCATTACATGTTTTATAAGTAGAACAAATATTAAATTTTAATATTCTACCTTCAAGTCACTGGAGATATTTTAAGTTTGACGCAAGTATCACTTTGATATGCAAAAAAATAAAAGTAATCTTTTCATAATTTGAATGAAAATTATTGGTATTTTTTTCCACCACTAAAATAAGTTTAGGCTCCACCTCTAATACAAGATGTTTTGAATCAACATCTTTGGTGTAAGAATATTTGTGTATAATAAATACATCTAAATCAAATAACGTCTCACATAATAATTACATAAAGAGAACAATATGGGCAATTTTAAGCCGCAATTTCGTGAGTTGAACGCAGCTTTATGTTAACTAAGGTGTATTCAGTATTGTATGTATTTACTTAATTATGCGTATTGTACGTATGCATAATTATTATACAAGATACGTTTTACAGGTGCGTACACGGCATGCGTTTTGAACAAAATATGGATAATGAGGGTTTAGACCGAAGGATCAAAGATATCCAAATGGAGTGTAATAATTAAATGATTATTCACAAGTAGTTTTACATCCGTTTCAATCTCAAGTTAAATATTCACAAAATAAATACAATTAATATTCAGAGAGAAGGGAAGTTGACGCTTACCAATTTGGGATCTTTAGAATAGAATAGTTATGTAGTTCTTTAAAGTCAGTAATTCAGACAATAATTGCCTAACTGACCTTTAAATTTAATTTGTCTAAAATAAACAATTTTACAATAATACCCCGTTTACACGTGCATGGATTTACTGTTGACAGTAAGTATTATCGCGGCTATAACAAGAAAATGTATGGGTAAACATGTATTATCCTGCAGTTGCAAACTTGCATGCATGAATCAAAAAAGTTTGGAAGCTTCTGAATTGTCAAGCGACAGTAAGAATTTTTTCGATCTGCACCTGTGCAGTATATTCAATTCAATTCAATTCATTTATTTTACATATTGTGGATATTACAAATTATAAGTTTAAGACGTTCACAACATGACATTTAGAAACAACGAAATATTATTAAAACAATATTAGGTACATAACAAAAGAGATAAATAAGTATTAAGTTATTCTACAGTATAAATGTGTAAATACAATATATATATATATATATATAGGTACAAGGAAGTACACCGGATGAGTTAAACAGACCCTATTTTAATAATTTATAAAATAACGTCCACCTATACTCATCCTCACGTAGATGGAATATAGTAGAACGATAGTAGCAAACCTGCCGGCAAAAAGACGTACTGTATGAATTTTGAGGTTAACTGATTACCTGTCCAATAGTAACATACAATGACAATATCGCGTCTCGCTTACTATTGAAGAATGGGATTGGAGAGACAGTCAGCACTTTTACGTGTAAACAGTTATTGTCACGATTGTTTAAAATACGCACTATTGCTGCCAGCATATCCATGCACGTGTACAGTATTCATATCCATATTCGCAATTGTTTCAGTGACAGTCGCATAACAATATTAAATTTCACTATACCAGGCCACGAGGGCATCAATTTATTACAGTACGTAGTAAAATACATTACTGAAATAACCAGACCGAGAAGATCATAAATGTATTCCACATAACAGACTAATAAGATAGATATGTGAAAGCCAGTTGTTATGGACCAAGGTTTTGAAGCCATACTATTTTTATTATTTTACAACCCAACCCAAAGAACACAAAACGCACCAAATATTGAATGCGCGTTTAGTTTACGTGATAAACTTTAATGCACATTATGATACAGATGTAACTATTAAAAATAACTTATTCTTAAGCAAAATATATCAGCGCTCGGACTGAAAGATTGTACGAATCGGAGCGATCGATAATTTTCCGAAAATATTTACAGATTTTTGTAATAGTCGTATCTAAGTATTATTAGAATACATACCTGCAAAACTTCTGTAGTCAAATGGAGCAACTGCCTTTTTTTGCAGCAATTTGTGGCATGAAAATTTAGGGCACAATTTTGTCGGCGCCGCAGACGAAAATCGAGGTTTACGTCACGTCATATTTTTTTACGGTGATTCCGACAAGTTTTGTATAAACTTAAAAAAAATACAATTTTATTATTCTATGAGACGAAGTGATAATCTCGGGGATTTCACGAACAGGAGCTGCGCTCCGGTGCGTTCCGGTCCATTTTGTACGCTGAAATATATCCTATGTTTCCCACACTCGAGATCCTCTGCCTTGTTATACCGCAACCGATAGGGTAAGCATTTTCCCATTAATTTTGTTTTCCTTGATATATACCTATTACGTATGAGAAATCAGTGCTTTATATATTGGACTACAATAGCCGTTAAACGGAGAGAATAATAATATAACGTGAAACCTTCTAACCATCCACACCCACGTCGCCAGATGTGCAACTAGCTGGAATAATTAATTGTTTATTGTTTGACATCCCATCTTCACGTATATTACTGAAAACTTGTGATTTGAAAAATGTGTTTTTACCAAGTTTCAATATTAATTATCAGTTTTATAAAAAGGAGTTTTTACAATTGCAAAGAAATTAATGCAGATCATTCATTCTACGAAGCGTCATATCTAATTATCATTAACTCGATACTCGGTGTGCCGAATGAGTTTGGCAAAGGATCGAATCTGCTGATCTAATAAAAAAAATTGTAGGCATATGTGGGTGGTTCACAATAATTATGGATCAAGTCCATCAAAATGGAACAATTTTTTTAAATTCAGGAATGTTTTCACTGTATATACTTAACATAGTTTGATAGTACATACATGGACCAATTAAAATAAATAGTCGAAACATAAAGTATATTCAGGCTTTATTAATATTAGCAAATACCTCTATATACTGCTAAAGGAACCGTCAAAATGGACATGATTCACATTCAATTTGATGTCTTATCAATACTAGTATTGCCATTTATGCGAAAAATTGTATAGTTACAATTGTGATATTAACACACAATATAGAAATCTATTTTATCTGGCCACTGAAATAAATAAATCGAATTTTATGAAAATTGGACTTGATCCATGATTATTGTAAATCAACCATATATCTGCTAAAAGAGTAGGTACACCGGGTAATTATAAGCATTAATTATACTCGTTTGTGTGATCCAGATCAAATATCAAATGGGAAGGAAAATGTTTAACAACTATTCATTCCACATCAGAAAATAAGGAATGCTTTATTCACTCTGGACTATAATATACTCCGATTGTAAAAATGGAAATTTATACTCTTTTCTTCAATGTGCTTTATTATGGTACTGTTATTTAAAAAAAATCTTTAAAATTCTTATTTTAATAATTATGTTTTGGTGGATAGCTCTTTTGTGTCCTTGTATGTAGGGATTGCAATACCGAATAAAAATGTCAATACCGGTTTTCGGTATTTTAATATTGAATACCGGTATTCATTAAAACATTAAAAAAAGAAGAACATATCAGTAAAATAATATAACTATTAAAATCTCTTTAAAACATTATTTTATAGCAAACGCCTTCTTACTTACATATTATATTATGTTAAAATTTTAAAAAAAATGTATTGGTCATAACATTGTACAACTGGTGATTTTTAAAAATAATTTCAATATAATGATAATTTTAACTAAATCCTTCAATTTTATTCAAAATGCAAATAAGTCCGGCTGCAGGAAAGCCTTTCAAATTCAACGCTGGTACAATCATGAATAATTTTATTATAGAACAATTGAACATTTATAATGGATATTTTCTATAAACTATTACAATTATATAAATATATTTGATGAATGGTGTTTTGTTATTATTTCACCTCTATTATATTCAGTCAATATATTTGAATTTTAGCAGAACATAACTTATAATTCACTTTCAACAACGTAAACGAGTGTGCTTTCTTAATAGCGAAAATTCCGGTATTCAGGATTTTTAAAACCGGTATTTTGGTATTTATAAATACTGGAATACCGGTTTTTAAATACCGGTATTGTAATCCCTATTTTTATGTAAAACCGTCCAATTTATTAAACTACCACCCTCGTAATATGATGAAGCGTCGTTTTCAATTTAAAAGGTAGGATTTATAAATATAATATTATTTTCGCCCACAAGCCGTGATGATAGCATGACCTTCTTTCGCGTGTCAGTGGGTGGTGACTGTCGACTGGTGAGCCAAGTGAAACACTCCAATGTACGTCCTCCGGCCTCTCCCATCGCTGAATATTTACTCTCGTCGAGATTTTACAAGGGGCATTAATCCATTAGCCAAAGACCCAAGAAAAAGAGCGACTCTTTGTTGTCAAACATTCGGACTTATGTAGATGTATATGTACCTGACAGTAGTGACGTCACTTTTCAGAGATATTATAAGAATCGAAAATCAGCAGGGGTGAATTCGCACTTATAATATTATGAAAAATTACATAAAATAAATTAAATTTGTTTTTTAAATTACTCGTAAATGTCCAATGGGAAACATATTATTATCATAACAAAGGCTTGCAAACTTTAGATTGTATTTTCAAAAATAAAAAAATAAACATTACGTTCTTGTGTATTATTATACGTGTACATTATGTAAATCTAGTAAAAAAAATACTTATTCACAAGTACAAGGATGTAAATGAATAAAAAATTCTATTGTTAGCTTTAATTAAGTCATCAAATAGAATTTTAATTAATTAATTACAATGCTGGTTGTCTTTCGTTTGGTGGAACTTGAAATATTTCAGAGAGCGTAATTATTATTAATAATTATAATGAATCATCGGATCAATAGCTCAAAGGATAAGAGCACTCACGTGAATAATGAAATATGTGGGTTAAACACCCCACTTGGTGCATTTTTTTTTTAAATATAACGTTCTTAAAATATTCACCATTCAATACAAAATATCTTCCACAAACTTAAAATAATCCATGATCATATTACCCCAATAGTTTTTTTTAGCTTTGGCTGTTAAAGGCATTGATATACTAAAAGGTCATGAATAAAAAAGGGACACCAAGAGTAATAATAATTACGAGACTGAGGATTAGAGAAGTACAAGTAACATTAACATCCTTCCTTCCCATTTATCTCTAAAATTCCAATATGTAACTGTATTTTATGAAAATTTATCAGCAATTTATTTGAGCTTCTACATTACAGTGTCCAAAATACTGTTTTTATTTTTCTAGCGATACACTTATCTATAATTTTGAATATTTCGTCTGATATGTACCGCTTCAAATACTTAAAACACTAATAAATATAACGAAATATTAATATTTTTCATCGGATTACTATTAAAGGAATATTTTAAGACTAGACGTAATTTACAGAATGGTAAAAATACTTATTTATTTAGAGTTTATAATCAAATTTTAATATATCACTTTGAAGTTGATTTACGAAACTCGATTACATTATAAGGCACTCGGACCTTTTTTGAACAATAATTATGAAAGCAGAAAACAGCTTAGGAACAACTTGTAATGAGGAGTCAAGAAAACAAAACAGTTCACTCGATCACTATTATGATGATTCATAATTATTTATTTGGACTTTTGAAAAGTATAATAATATGTTATCTTGGATAACAAAGTATCAATGGCAGTCTTTAATATTAAGTTAATCAATGGTTTAAGTAAATCAGCATTGCAAAAATAACGTACCTATTCATAATAATGTACGATAGAAGAATTGGGTAAAATATAGGGGCAACACTTGACATTTTTGACTAAATTGTAGTTACTAAAAAAGCCATAAATCAATGATTTTGATGATTTATAAAAAAAATGTAAGATAAGTTATTTTAAACATGCGTCTTGCTTACTAAAATAACAAGAATTAAAAAAATAATTACTACCTACTTACGTTGAAATTCTTGAGATATCTTGCATAATTATTACTTGTTTGAAATCAATAAAGATAAAAATATATTTATTTTCTATATAGGTAGGCATTATTTTCTAATTTAGCAGGGGGTTCCGATATATCCCGTGTTACCCTACAGTTATTGATTAGATATATGTCAATATTTTTAATCTAAACCTTGCATAACATATTTGAATCGGAGTGCATTAAAAAACTACTTTTTGAGTCATTCCAATCCAACACTGCACTTGCACAACTATGCTTCAAACCCTTTGAGCGCTTTGACATATAGTATGGCATAGATGTACATACATAGATAAAGCAACGGGTTTAATGAAAATTCAGTAAATACCCATAATGTCTTATTTTTAAAAACAAACAAAATAAATGTGTGACTGTTATGTAATATAAACTGTTTATACAATAAAATAATTAATATCCAAGTATCTATTTCATGCAATTTTTTCAACTTAACATAAAATGGTATTGTAAGAAGGTGGCAATAAACAATATTAAGGTTGGTATGTTGAGACAGCGATATCCATTGATAAATTGAATGATAATACATAACTAAATAAGTTGTATACGAGTAAAATTATCTACACAAATGTTTTAAAAAAAAATTAAATAAGTCATACATATTATTTAAATATCCTTTGAGGGAGATTTAAATTTAATCATTTTAACTGTTAATATTTTTTTAACTGTTAATTCCTAATGCAATAATTAAATGAAACACGTTATATAATACATATTTTATATTATATAATACGTCATATCAGTGGGTCTGTTCTATATACAAGGCGGCTATCGACGGCTAAAGTGATAAAAATATTATCACTTTATCATATTTATGTATTGAGGCGGTTAATTATTACAATAAATTATTATCCGTCTAAACTGTCACAACTGTCTATCTCGCTCTAAAAGTTAACATAGCCAAGAAAGGCGCTGTTAACACATAGCACTTTTTGACAGTTAACTTATTGTAACAGTTAATCACCCCAATATATAAATATGAAAAACTACCATTGATAGCCCGCCTTGTGTATCGAATAGCTTCGCTGTACCGGTTTCGTCCGCTTAACAATACATTATTAATAGTATGTCACAGTAGGATAGTATCAATTATTAGTTTTAAATTTGGACGACTGCATATCCAATTTAGAGAAAGAGATAACTTTAAACTCGTATACTAATTTCACAATCGTATAAAACATATTACTCGTATTATTCAATTCTACAAAATATAATATTAGTATTTTAGACTATATTATTTTTCTATTATCTCACCATTACAAATAAAATACTGTAAATATAATCATTATATACTCAAAATTTGTGAAATTTATATTAATAATTAGTTTATGTTATTAATCACAATTTTACTTAAACGTAAGTAGGTAGCTTGATCCATAAATGCATATAGTCATGTCATTCAATGTTATCAGGTTTTTTTTTTATCAGTGGCTTAAATTTAAATTTTCAACTGAAAAGTTATACTTTTGTTAATACAACAGTTTTTCTAGATATTAATATTATTATATATACCCAATAGTACAATATTTTAAATAATAAAGGTTACTTAATACATAATGTAAAGGGAAGCTGTATGAATGATTATTTTCTAAAAATCGTTATTTTTATTGTGTTGTACTTTTTGATATATGTTTAATAGACATGTTTGAATTATTGACAATGATTTTTTTCATTCGATTTATTTAAAATTACTTAAACGATTGATAATAATTTTGAAAAATAAACTGAAAAGTTTTTTCCAATAAGTTAGATAGTTGGATTTTTATAAACTTACAATTTTTGTAGTCGTCTCCAAAAACGATGAAACTTATGATAAGCTTTTGAAAATATTAAAAAATAATAAATTATTTTTATTTAACTTACATTACAGTACTGGAGTTGTTAAAATTCAATAACAGCATAACACGAATACTATAAATTATGATAGAGTATAAATAAAGAGATGATTCCACAGTGACCATTCAATAGTAACTGAAAAGATTTTCCGAACATTATTCCGAGGAGGACACGGGGTGATGTTTTGCAGTGGTGGCGCGTGCCCAGAGAAAGGAGAGGGTAAATCCGAGCAGGGTTTGATGACGTCGCCGGGTGGGGTGGGTATTACCGAATTCAGATGATTAGGAAACTTATTATTGGGTATTGAATACGATTTTTTCTCGTCGCCTTTCAATCGGTTGTGTATAAATACACTTTGCAAAATGTATCTTAAAAAGATCTGAAACATCATAACAGAAAAAAAAGATTTACGTAGATTTCAAATAAGAAAGGTTATATTCTATGAAGTCATTTTCAAACTATGTTACTACTAAAATAGTGTTTCGTTTAACGTAAGAAAAAACAACTAATAACGACATTATAAAAATATTTGAAACAAACATATTTTTTCCCCTTTTCCACAAATTTAATTTCATCAATAACAATAAAAATTGAATTCGTCCCATGAGTAGGTACATAATATATAACAGTTTTGAATGGAACAAACTATATTGTGGTCTTTATCATTGTCTGAACAAAAACGAAGCATAAGTGTGAGTAAAAAAGCATCTGGTACGCTTATATTCTCCGCAATATGCGTTAGAGTAATATAGAATTTCTACGACTGAATTAAATATTTTTTGTACACATCACCGGTAAATATCGATTTGATAACTCAACTGCAATTGCTAATAAAACTTAACAATAACGTTCTCTTAGGTGTAATTTAAAAATTCACGAAACGAATCACGAATAAATTTTATAACTGAATATTTTTAAAATGTTGTTATGATATTTCTAATAATGATATGATGTTTGATTTTTATTTAGGTCTATTCTATACACAAGGCGGCTATCAGCGGCTATCGACGGTAGTTTATCATATGTATGTATTGAGATAGTTAATTGTTACAATAAAATAACCGTCTAAAGTTTAGACCAAACTGTCAAAAAGTGCCATGTTTTAACAGCCCCTCTCTTGGCTGTGTTAATTTTTAGAGCGATATAGATAGTTTTGACAGTTTATATGGTTAACTTATAACACTTATAATACCTCAATACATACATATGATATACTACCGCCGATAGCCGCCAATAGCCGTGTTATGTATAGACCCACAGGTTATCTTTTAATATGGCGTTCTTGATCGTCACGCATGATCACACGTCAATCTTTTCTGGAATTTGCAGCAGGTCAGCGGAAAACAGAAACTCGTGATGTCATGTATATGGTCATTCTTGGAACATGGAAAAATAATTATACAAATATTTGGTACAAGTCGGTTATGGGGAAGCCAGCGGCAAACACATTTTGAACATAGTCGATATAGTGGATTATTTGTTAGGTAGGGTTAATTTAGGTTAGGTTAAGTTAGGGTGGGTTAGGTTAGGTTTTCATTCTTGAATTCATGAATTTTGCCAATATCAGCTATAACAATTAGCGCGGTTCCCGCCTGGCTTCCCCATAACCGACTTGTACCAAATATTTGATTTAATTTAGTTGCTAAATGCTGTAGTAGAATTAAATATGAGATAGTATATCCATGTAATTATAACAAAACTCCATACGTAACCCAATTTTTACAGATACCATAATACGTATGTAAAGACATTCAACCATTAACGATAAAAAGATGTGTATCATTAAAATGAATTTTTTGCTCTGCATATTCCCGTAACGACGAGAGATTACTTCCACGGCTCTATTCCTTTCTGTTGATGATGTGTGGTTAAAAAAAACCCAACCGCGTAAAAAGACTCCAAACCAAATAAAATTCAGTTCATATTTTTTTTCAACAGCAACAGAAAAAAATACTGCACCACTTTCTACCACTACCTAATAATGAATTGCATTTACGACACACTTACGACAAATAATACTTCAGTCACTGTATTACGTAGATTATTTGTACTAGCTATTTTATTTTAAACGACATTCAAAAGATTCACATTAAAAAGAGATAAGTATTTTTGAAACTGTAAATAAGGTCTTTAAAACGACATTAAGAAAATAGTATAGGAGCTTTACATCGGAAAATGAATGTGGTAACGGTATATTGTTTTACATCTACGATATTCTCATAAGAAATATTTTTTCAATGTATGTACATATTATAATATATAATTTTGAATACCAACCTCACAAACATACAACAAGCAAATTACATATTACTACGGGAAAAATGTTTTCCAAAGATATTTGTAGAGGGTGGGAGTTGAACCCGCATCCATTGTATCCCTGGAAAAGTGCTTTACTAACTACACAACCTAGTATGTAATATGTACTACACGGTGAAATTTATTAACAGCTTTGCGTCGCAGGTGTTATGTCAAAAGAGTCAGGCTATATAATTATGTTACCTTTTACTGAGTAGGCAGACGACCGCGGTGCAAGGTGTCAATTTGAGTTTGGTTAAGTTTAAAATGATAAAAATAACTAAGTACAAGATTGTAATTGAAATTACGATTTTAAATGGTTTACTATAAAACTTTCAGATAAAAACATGATTGTTCTCTCCGCCTTCCGTAACGTATCGTATACGTCTGGTGCCGTTTTGGGATCGCTACCATTTTATAATAATTCTGGATCAAAATGAGACTATCGCCTTGATGGCGAATTTAGACAAAACTTTTTATACTGAAAAACACATTTTTTGCATAAATTAAATCTCAATCACTATTGTAATACATTTTTTTAAATTATTAATAACCATGTCCTTGCTTTTTCGTAAAAGGTGGTTGGGTTCAGTCAAAACGCATATAAATATAATTAATTCCATGATTGAGTACTTATTGATTTGTAAATATGTAAAAATTATGTTAACCAAACTATTAACATTATCAGTGACACAATAGGCATCGACCATAGACTATAGATACATCTAGACGCCACCCGTTGCATTGCTAAATGAAGCTGCGTGCCATGCGTTTGGTTTGTGAGCGAGCGAACGCATTCGTCTACAAATGTTCGAGACCATAGACCATTTCGGTAGTGCTCGCCCAAAGTGCTCGCACTAGACGCTCAGAATTAAAATATAATTTTCTATTTTTTTTACGTTATACCTATAGTATTTTTAAACGGTCAAAATGCAACCATTAGGTAAAGATATCCATAATTTAAGTTATTTTAAAGAAACACAAGGTCACTGATATTAAAATATATAATAATATACGAATAAATTATCACGAACATGTATCAACTTACCTATGAAACGTAATACCATCTTCTTGCTTATCAGTACAGCTACCATATTTTAATACAACACACAGAACCATCTTTCCTACTTAATTAACTAAAAATATTTACCACTCACTTTATGTTTAACACAAAAAATAGCAATTTAGCAACACGAGCTACGACGCTACGTGAAGCGATTCACCTCGATTTGTCAGCGATACTTTTGGAAACTAACTAAAACATATGTAGACCTTTTATCTTACTCTAGCGCGTGTCGCAGAGATTATAAGGGTGCCGAATACTTTTTCACTCGCACTCATGCATCGTTTTTGTTCAGGCCTTGGCATCGACCTTTTTTCCACGACTGTCTTACAAGTTACTTTTTTGCATCCTGGTAAAATAAAAACACTACGGTATTTAATCACTGATAATGTAGTGGAGATAATCAGTTTGAATGCAGATCATTAATTTGATATTAGTTCTTATCCAAACACTCCGGTTTTGTCTCCAAGTTTTGCTAGCTTGGCCTAATAGATTATCATACTTATTAAATAATTTATGTGATAAATTTCAGGGAATCCACACTCTCTTTCAGTGTTACCATTAATAATTGTCGGTTGAAAGGGAATTGCTTCTCAGGTCTTTCCAACCCTTAGTTGGACTGATAGCTCATGTTATACACGGTATCTATTCAACAGTCAAAAATACTAAAGAGATTAAGAGATTATTCCTGGAACACTATCGGCACAATTAAATCTGCCTATCGCCCGTTACACCACGGCATGCAGAATGAATGCGGAGACGTGGCGAGTGGTGAAGAGCTATCAAGTGACCGTATAGATAAAAATTTAATTCCAGGAATTAAATTATGATTGTGATATATTTATTTGAGTGAATTTTAGCTAAAATTGACGTAGAACAGTTTGTCTGAGAACCGAAGTGATCTCTCTCTTTACAAATTGATATCCACATTGAAAATTACCCTGGATTAAATCTTCTTTTCATAATGCTGAATTCAAAGGCTTTCGAGTAAGCGTATGTGAGTAGGTACTCGTACTTGTATGATCACTTTAACCATCGGTATGTACTTAGGTACCTTAATCTTAATAGTAAATTAATTCTAAAGGTTTCACGATCTAATAAAGTCAAGTAATAATTCCCATCTAGGCCACGTGGCCATTTTACTCAACCACATTATTTTGGATATAAGATTCGTTTAAAAACCCCAAGCCGCATAATATACTAGTTTAAAAAAATTTAAAATATAATGTATTTTATTTTTCATAATATTTAATTTAATCGCTGTTCTGTGGTAGTAAAGTGGCTTTTGTAGTCGAATATAATACGAGGCACTGGCTACTCGTTTGAACTCCGGGTTTGAGCCTCGGTGAGATTACGGTACACATCAGTAGGTATGTGATTTTCTCAAAGTCTGTGTATTTCTGTGATTTATTCACTGCTACTAGGAACAGTAGTAACTACTGTTCACTAACTATAATATTAGGTTTCACAGCATATTGTAGTATTAAAAAAACAATTTCAGCATATATTTTCTTTCATTATCTTCAGATACGCTATGTAAGGTATTCACGTTTCTTGCAAACATTGCAAAACGCATTCTCATTATACTTCTAGTATAATTATTGGAATAAGCATGAATGTGCGCAGATTCAATTTCTTACAGTGCGCAGTAATATAAGTGCGCTCACTATTATCGACATTACTTACGTCATATTCATTGCATCACTTTCTACTTCTTATATATTTTATTCTACCCATTAAACTTCACGCCTATTTTGTATGTAAATAATATTTTCTATAAACATTATGTTTTTATTGAGGCCCAATTCTATTAATAGTATTAATTCTATATAATTTAGAAGATAATTAGTTATTCACTCGTATAGCGGCAGGGTGTAGATAACATACAAAAATCTGCAGAATCAAAACACTCATAAACATTATTACACCGTTAAGAATTAGTTCCCACTAAAAAGTAAAACCTTACGAAGGCTCAGAGTAACCGTATACTGAACTACGAAAACAGATGTTGGGTGTGACTTTAGGAGCAACGAGGAGATAATAGAACGCACCAAGCAGCCTCTCATTACGCTGAGAGTGAAGAGGCGACGTTGGACCTGGCTCGGCCACGTGCTGCGGATGCCAGAAGAGAACCTCAACCTGGCTTACCTGTTCTCCAAGCCCACCGGATTTCGGCGTCCTAGAAGGTTGGTAAATACTATCTATAGAGTGTACACTGTATACGGTAGAGCTACGGGATACTGTTTTGACCTGGAACGAAGCAAGAAGACTGGCGAGTGACAGGGATTCTTGGAGGCGCCGCGTGGTGTCCATATGCTCCAACTAAGGGGCGGATATGGCCGAAGAAAAAGTGGCAAGTTAGAGTATCTTTCCATGCGTTTGCCAGTAGTAATCGATGGATTGGTAGCTTAATCCAAATTTGAGACTTTTTATTTTTTTGTGAGTCGATCATGACGATTGTTTGTTACACATTAGCCGGATTCATTGTACCGTCTATTTTGATGTGGGTACGACGCATAAAAAGTATCACTTTAAAAAAGAAAACCATGTATTTATCACTACGTTATTTTTTCTTTCTACTGTCTTATAAATATCGGTACAAGTCGGTTATAGGGAAGCCAGCGGCCAACACATTTTGAAAATAGCCGATATACTGGACTATTTGTTAGGTTGGGTTAGTTTAGGTTAAGTTACATTAGGTTTTCATTCTTGAATTCATGATATTACCAAAATCGGCTATGACAATTAGCGCAGTTCCCGCCTGGCTCCCCATAACCGACTTATACCTAAATATCTACTCTTTTTATAGATAGGATATAATATATGAATATCAATCCAAGTATATAGAATCTGACTGAAAAAATATCGAATACTTGTAATGCGGTAACTTTAGCAGAAGAGTGTTTTGGCTAATCGGTGGTCCGATGCCTCTTGTTTCGTGCGGCGTCGCGGGGTGTGGTGACGAGCTGCGCGGCCTCATCGGGCACTTGAGCACGTTTCTTTTGAGGACAGCAGCGCTGCGATGCTATGCGGTGGAGCGACGCGGAACTACTCGTCCGCACTCGATCTTGCGGAATATCGAGGAGCGTTCGAATTGAATCCTTCAAATTTAATATCTACATAATATTTCAGTGGTTGACACCATTATTATACTTAGACTAGCTGACCCGGCAAACGTTGTTCTGCCATATAAATTATTTCTAGTGAATATTTTGGTTGTTAAATAAAAAATAACGAATGTATCGTAAGTGTGTGGGGATGGAATATATGACAGAAAGAGGAATAGAGCGCTGTAGACGATGACCGCCGATAAAAACAAAAAAACATCAACCATTCATTTACTCAATTCAAAATAAGTAATGATGTTCATAATGAATGAATTACCTGTGAGAGGATCTCGTTGTTTAATGTTTATGCAATATCCGTCTTGTCCCTTCCAGAAAATTAGCGGATATTGGAGAGCGTCGTATGAACGGTGTGTGTCAGCGATGAACTCCAGATTATTGTTTCTTCTTCGAATCACGATTTCTCGCGTCGATGTGCGGTCGCCAACCATGATTCCAGCAATGTTGTCAACAACAGGTGCATTGAATCGACGCACGTGCTCTCCAGCTGGTGTTTTATCAGGATTGATGACAATAGCGTGATTGTCACTTTGCAATTCGTGCATGTGTGCTTTGAAGAATTTCAATAATTCATTGTGCTCATTCAACAGGGCGTCCAGTTCGCCGACGATGCGCCTGGCATTAGGCAAATTGAGGCTATTGTAGCCGCAACGTGCTTCCACATGATTGATGTCCTCACCGCCCATGAAGTAGATTTGTAAAAAATTATGTGGTTCGTTTGACATTGGCAGCAATGAGCCTACTTTGTGGTATACTTGGCCTTTGATTTTGAACGTAGAATGGAATTGTTGACCATTTGCCGCAGTATTGTGAAAAATTTCTGTTGCTTCAAACGAAGTCATTTGGAAGCATGAATTGAATGTGCGAATGGACTTCAGGAACAGGTTTGAATCTGGAACCGTGCCGATGAGCAAGCCGTTCAATGGTTCTGGTGGTATCTCAATTTCTGCTAGTTGCACTTTTCCTGATGCGCAACACATCCCGGCTGACTCATGTTTGAATTTGAGCGCATGACAATGGGGACATTTTTTGTCCATAGCACCAATCAGCACTTTCGGATGAGCGGAATATTCAATATCTGGCTCGTACTCGAATGCGAGACGAAGGAACGAAGCGGATGTAAATGTTTGATGTACTTGTTGGCGTTGTCGGCCATTTGCTCTGCGTGTGTTAACTACGAACCGGCGCGCTTGGCTCCGTTCCAATTGTCGTTGTTAATTTCGTTCAGCGCGTGCCTCTTGTGATTGGGATGCACGCAATTGCGACATGCTTACACGCACGTTTTTGTTATCTTGTTGGATTTGTTCGTCTGTTCTTTCTGCTCTACTATTTTGCATGTTTGTTGCTTTATTCGTTCGACGGCCCAAATGGCCCCCCTTCCGTCTTGCTGGCATTGTGCACTGTAATATACGCACATAAAAATAGATAAATTAAAATAAATCGTACAAAATTTTGCACGCACTGCGTTGTGATATGCCGGATGGATTGTCAAAATGACGCTTCTCTTGAATTCTTCTCAGACGTAGCGCCATCTGTCATTCAACAACATAAATAATTTCGTTCTATTTGAAATACGAACGACGGTTAAATTTGTTCATACATAAATAATAAAATCACGATTAAAAAATGGGAGGGTGGGGGTAGGAGGGTTAAAATGTGGGGTTATAAGTATTTTTTATGCCAAATAATAAAAAAAATACAAAAAAAAAATTGTCAAAAAACTAAAAGAAAATTTTTCTGGATAGAGATACCCTAATCATCTAGCGGTATGAAATATACTTGTTGACCTATTCTCATACCTAACAAATATACATTTAAAAAAATCATAAAAATCGGTTGAGCCATTTCGGAGGAGTTCGACCACAAACATCGTGACACGAGATTTTTATATATATAGAGATAATATAGCGAATCTGTCACCTTAGTTGTAGTTTATTTTATGTGCATTTTTTTGTTTTTGAATTAATCAAGTTTGAAGAGTGAATGGAATATAAATGGTAGAACATAGATAATTTTGAAAACACTTCTGAAAAAATATATTATAACCAATAGAAAAAATCTTTTTGATAAAAGTAAGACACCCCGCAGGAATCAAACCCGCATCTCTCGGGTTTCGGTTATTGGTTATAATATATTTTCTCATAAGTGTTTTCAAAATTATGTATGTTCAATAATTAGAATGTTGCATTCTTAAATCTGTGAATTATTCGTTGAATAAAAAAAATAGTTACTCAATTATAAGTAAATGGTAGAGTTGAATTTCGGGATGCAAAATATGACAATTACTAGCGAAGAGATATCGTTACCACACATATTTGTGATAAGGGATGGAAATTCAAAAATATATTTTCCTCTTAAAACAATTTATAAGATATAGATATAAAAATGGCAACAAGTTGAAATGTCGATCGGGGAACGGACAACCTCTGAACAAATACCATCATATATTGATACCAAAGGAGCACTAAATGCTCACAGGGACACCCTAAAACCTGCTGGATAAACGAACTTATAGAGTTCGTTGAATGTACGTAGCAGCAAATAACCAGGGACCTAGAATAATAGAGAGAGCTACGGGAGACCTTCATTCAGCAGTGGATCGATCCCGGCTGATGATGATGATGATCTTAATGTATGTAAAAATGTTAATACCACTTCACTTCCGCGACTCATTTAATTGAAAGTAAGTAAATATGAATGCTTCAATTTTCAAAAATGTACACTTCCGATAAAACAGAGTGGCCAATATAAAAAATATTGTTCTATAATGTCACATTGGCCATTAAATATCTTTAATATCGCACGAATTGGTAATATATTATTGAAAGCGTTTGTGAATCCGTCCGCGAGTGAAATAATTGTCCACGCAAATTTATATATTAAATGCAACACGTGTGTGGCTATGTACCTACTTATTTTGATAATTATTTTCCAACAAATCAAACAAAGCAAACTATAATATGTGTTCAATTTCACTGGCCCGTGATAAATTCGCGAAACTGTGCGACGAGTCCCTCGTTGTTGAGTGGGTGACATTATTGGCCAAGATTTTGCAGTGATTGCCGTCAGAGACTTGCTACCTGCTAAAATCCTAAACTGGGCCACCAAGACTTTTGTTCCAGCATATAGACATACCTACCTAATGTTCGCGTACATAATATATTTATAGGTGTAGTATGTCCATGGATTCTATTATAATATATGAGATTTATTTTACGTCATATTTATATTAAGTTTTCTTCTCTGGTAGGTACTACATCATGTGATGGACCTGATGGACCTTGGCTACCTCAAACCGACTCCATTATCTGCCCTACCCTGCACTGTTCGTCTTCTATTAATTGCTCCTAGCGTAATATCCGTGGTCTTTTCGCTTTTCACACTATATTTTTCGTCTGAACCATTAAGAGCGTACTTCAGTGAAAAGGCAAATAATTTTCAACAGTAGGTGTGACGAAATTTCTCACTAGTCGCCAATCGGAGACCGACAGTCGAGGTATCCACACGTCGATTTGTTTTGTCATGGCATCGGATGAAAATATTCTTAAATCCTGTAAAGATGACAAAAAACTTTACGTATGTACTTAAAAAAGTAAACATGTCAATGAATATACTATTATTATTAGTAATATAACAATAGACAAAATTAAATGGATGAATATTGGATTTTTATGACAAATTATATTTCGTTCGGCACGCGTCATTTGCACAATCTGCGCATCGCCTAGCCACGATCTTTTTAGACCATGTCTCAACTGAAGTATAGCCTTAAGCGATTTATCGGTACTCGTTCAACCACATCGATACCATTGTTTAATAAGGGAACAACTCAAATCTTGTTCCAAGATAATGGCGTTTGAATTTTTTGCAGAAATTCTCATTTTAATTTTAAAGCCTTGATTTAGATGAAAGTGTGTGTTTTTTTAATATATAATTTAGTGGAATTTACCAATGCACAATGAAATTGTACAGTTTAATAAGGAATTAACCAATACATTTGATTATATAACGGAATTACTGAGTAATCTCAGAAAGGGTTATTCGATTTTATGACACATTGAAGAAATTTTTGACGATTTTTTTGCTGAATTATAAAGAGAAGACCTTTCTACATCGAATGGCATTCTTAACTCTAAACCTTTAAATTTTGAGTTGTTCCCCTATTGAACTAAGGTATTGATATGTGTAACGTCTTATTAATTATTGCAGAATAAGGGTTTCGAAAAATCTGACGACCACAGGCACATCAACGATCTTGTAAAATTATTGTTTATAGCGATGTCGCCAGATGCCTTCTCTCATAGATCTCCAAACATCTTTTACAAGATTATTCATAGTAATTATATTATTAGCAGCTAATCATCAATTTTTTTATTTATTTTTTGTTGATAAACCGTAATGTTATATAATCTTCTCCATGCACGAATTTACAATCCTTGCATAATAAAAAGTACCTATTCAGTGTGCCACAATTTCACTCGTAATTTGTAACATCTTCAAAATACCCTATCGCAGGATAAGAATATAGTTTGTATGATTCCGCCGACCGTGCGGTTGACTAAATTTTAAATAATAATTATTATCGTCATCATTAATTGTTGTAACGCTGTTAAACTATATATATTTTTTTATGATTAATAAAATATCTTTATTTACCTATATATATTTATATATATTATTATATGCCTGTAATGCATTAACCAACATAATATGCTATTCTATAATAATACATTAAAAAAAAATTGAATAAATTTGGTAGCATACATTTGAGTAAGAATATTGGGTACTGTTCGGTTATCAGGAATACAGCGGAAAACACATTTTGCAAATAGCCGATAAACTGGATTATTTGTTAGGTTAACCTAACCAAACCTAACCTAACCTAACCTAACCCAACCTAGCCTGACATAAACTAACCCAAACCAACAAATAGTCCAGTATATCGGGTATTTTCAAAATGTGTTTTCCGCTGTATTCCTGATAACCGAACAGTACCGAATATTGTTACTACTACACAATATTAATTATTACGTATGTAGGTTAATATTTTCTTATATGTAATCGATTTCCATCGATAATATTCACTGATATAACGACCAAAAATCAACCCACATCTACGAAGATGACTCATTTGAAGGGGGGGGGGGGATGTTGGTTTATTACCATAATCTTACATTGTTTTACATATTTGTTCAAATGATTAATATTACCGACCTTAGCTTAGATTTATTGTTCCTAATTGCATCCCAAAATATTTGTGTTTATTTGATTATTTAATAGGTAGGTACTCACTTTGACATCATAATAAAAATATATATATTATTACAGTATATTTTTTATTATAATTTTTATTTTTGAAAGTTATTTAATATTAGGTACCTAATAAACTATATTTCGTAAGGTATTTCTTCTTATTACATGATAATAGATTAAACACAAAATTAGAAATATTCAATATCCCTCTACAGATTTAAAAAAAATAGTACTTATTTCATTTTGGACAATATAATGTGCATAATAATATGATATTATGTATGTGTGTGTCATCGAAATAACATGAAAATTATGTACTTTACACGAGAAAGTATTATTATTATATTAAAATATGTGCATATTATGAGTCAATATAATTATGACGCTATCATGTAAATAATCTATGTAGTGTGAGATACCCCTTCGAGATGTATGTATGAGAGTATAAATACCTACATACAATATTATTCAAGTATCATATTCGAATACAATACTGCAATCAATGATCAGACATTCTATTCAAAGAGAATATTCGAAACCATCGCACTATTTACGATATTTTAAAATCTACATAATCATACCTAAGAATACATAATTTCCAATCGAAGTCTTCGTCTCTTGATGCCGTCTTCTAAACGAAGGTTGGTATGACAATAATTGTAGAAAAGATCCTTATCTTAGGCCAGTTTTATATATTTCTTCTTCTTCGGCCATAGCCGCCCCTTAATTGGAGCATATTGACACCACGCGGCGCCTCCAAGAATCCATGTCGCTCGCCAGTCTTCTTGCTTCGTTCCAGGTCAAACAAGCATCCCGTAGCTCCACCGTATACACTCTATGGATAGTATTTAACGGCCTTCCAGGACGCCGGGATCCGGTCGGCTTAAAGAACAGGCAAGCCAGGTTGAGGTTCTCTTCTGGCATCCGCAGTACGTGGCCGAGCCACGTCCAACGTCGCTTCTTCACTTTAATTGTGATGAGAGGGTGCTTGGTGCGTTCTCTTATCTCCTCGTTCCTCCTAAAGTCATACCACCGCACACCCAGTATCCGTCGAAAACATCTGTTTTCAAATACCTTAGACAATATTATTAAACCTCTTATAGAGGTTGCTCATTCAAAAGAATTTCTTCAGGTCTACGCTTTATGTACATTTATAATGCATTATGAATTGGAGTAAATTATATTTCTCATTGCAGATTTACATTGAATATAAAGCTTTGTTGCATTTAATTGAGCTTTAATTTCACTTGAGTTATTAACTCATATTAACATCCCATCATTACGTGATTAGTCCAGAATATCTTCATTGTACGATACAGCCACCGAAAGCTTTTAGCCTCTTGATGATATATTCTATGAACGATCAGGTTTCCACTCCACTCGCCAATAGAGATACTGAACTTATTACGGAAAAATAGGTTATTATTTGAATATATTCATTTGGGTATCATATTTGCTACTGGCGACGACAGTGGTTTTGGTGATCGATCACGTCAGCCGCATGTGGCTCGCGAGTCACGATTTGCTGACCCCTTCACTAGAACAATGAATTTGATTTATAAAATGTCAAGATGCTAGGTAAAGAATTTGGCTGACTACTGTCCGTGCTCCCATGAGATCTCTTATTTACTGACAGCATTGCAGTATGACGTCACTTCGTTATATACTTATAAATAATACTATGTATATTTGTTTGAAGACATTAATTTTAATAAAATAGTACTCGTGTGGAAGTATCATAGAATAATATTAATAATTGTTTAAAATAATACCTAATTCATCAATTAATATCAATAATTATTTTTTTAAATTATTAATTATATCATTCAGAATGAATTCATTGCTGAATGAATACCTCTCTAAGCGGATCATACATATCTCGATGCAGTGCGTTGTATTGCCACGTATATTTGAATATAGCTATATCGCAGATCATCAGGTTATGTGGGGGGGGGGTTCATTTAAAAAAAATATCCATAATACTGTATTATAGATTTTTAAGGGACGGGGTTAACAAAATCTAGAAAATGCCATTGACATTCACACTAACCATGCACACTGCTAACAGCATCTCGTCCCTTCAACCGTGGACATCATCACTAAACGAGTATATTCCTCATACCGAGACACTCTATATTTTGAGTCTAGCGATAAATACATATCGTGCAGGTATAACTCTAATATATAATATAACCCTAAATCACCCTCTCTACGCCTTCTTTCTACGCCTTGGGTACCGTTTGAGGACAGTTTGTCCAGAATATATATATTCAACATAATATACTTATCAGTCTTATTAGATACTTACGGCTTTTAGGAATTTTATTTTGGATTACTATCATGCTCATATTAATTAACACAATGCTTACGGGCCCTTTTAATTAATTTTGTAATTAACGTGTTATTTGCATTTGAAAAGTAATTAGCAAAAACACAATTTTGTGCGGCCCGTATATATAATATGTATTCATTTTCTGGAAGGATCTTCATCAGGATCTTTGAGTATATACATACCGATCCAGTGTCTCATAATTTTTCTCTGCCCACGTTGGGCGCAAATTAACGCCATATGTGTACAGTGTATTACGTTAAAGTTCCCACCACCACCCGTCATATATGCACAGCCGTGGATATGCACGGCCGCTTTCCATGACGCTTTAAACGTGTCTAAAAGAAGTGATTTTAAGTGCTCAGGCGGAGCCGCACGGGACTGATGTAAAACATGCACCGTAGTGCTTAAAGAAGAAAGTTAGGAAAGATTTTTTTTTTGATTTTTGGACTAGCTCTGCTGTCCGCTAACGTTAAGCGCCCTGTGTACCCGCATACTGACTGTCACGAATTGAAATGGATGAGTCTACAGAAGAGTCGGGACTATCCCGCTCCCCATACGACGCTGCAAATTTCTCGAATGCCGCAAAATTGGCCTCGGTGGCTATCAGATCTCCATGACGTACTGTATTACTTTGGTGAATTTTTGAACAATTCAGAGGTCGGCAACCTTTTCAGGAGTCGCAAATGTTTGAGAGAATTAATAAGTAAGTAAAATTTTGTGTAGGTATCACTTATTTAATTTATAAGACAGATTGATTTTAAGCATACCTGGTATAATAATATTCTGGCTTTATTATGACAAATTATGCAAGTTTTCAAGAAACCTATTTAAAAAAGCTAGATCTGCCAAAAAATGTTAAGTATGCAAGGCTAATAACCAATATTAATGAATCACAATGTTTAATAGACAAATGTTGATACTTACTAATTTAGCAGAATTTTATATTGATACATCGAAAGGTTCCTAAGTTAAAAATATGAATCTTCTAGAAAGTAACGCACATGAAACAACTCAGCACCAGTAACTCAATATGACAGATAGAAGCGGTTCACTGGTGAGATGAGGGTTAGATTTCTGGCAGTTTTTTAAATTAACTTTTTATTATATGCCCTTTACTTTATGTTGTCTCTCTGTGCTCTTCTCTCACATAAGCATTCATAATTATAAAGCTTAATAATTTTAGTCAAAACACAGTTTAGTGAATGGCAACCTCAATTTTGATTATTCTGAAATAATACAACAGTAGCATCATATGCGATTTGCAAATGTATTAATAACGTGTGTTACAATGTATATTTAAATGCTAGCAAACAAGAACTAGTACAACTGCGAATGGCTTATACCGTATCCACGATACCTAGAGAATAATTATTATAGTTCTACTCCTAAGATATTCCCAGGTATAAAAAAATTGAAGATGCCTAACATCAAAAGTTAGTATTTCGAGATAAGCAAACGGTATAAGGCTATATAAGTCTTCAAAATCCTAAAATGAGTTATATATTCCAAATAAACCATAATATTATATTATAAATGTACAAATGCGAAGAAGGATGAGTAGAACCAAGATCTCTGAATTACTAAATTCCCCACATTAAAGTCTCCATAAAAAATGGTACAGAAATCAACCTTATTATGGTTCTCCTGAAAGTAGCAATTTTAGACATAACGCCTTCTTTCTTTCGCACATAGGATTATGCCCGATTAAGACCGGATGTGCTGCTGGGTGGTTTTAGTTGGTGGGGATATTAGATAGTCGAATGTGATATTGACGTAGATACGTATTTTGAAGACTGAATGTTCATAGAAATGGAAGGAATTTGTCAAGAATTGCGCGCCTAGATCCAACTGTTGTCTATTCATTTTTTTAATCGAATAGAATCAGTATATTTCTTCATTATGTATACTTTACATTTTACTTACGTGGATTTAATAAATATTTTTTTTCTCTTAATTGTTTACTATATTAGGTATGTATATAATTATTTTCTGTATTCATAAATAAATCGCAATTAATATCATAAAAAAACCCGTTCATTAGGTATATCACTTTTCCCTAATATCTTACTTTATTATTGTATTACTTGTTACTTTAAAACCCCAGGAAAATAATATAATCACTATGAAATCATTCGACGTAGGGTACTTATATCGAAGTTTTAAAATAAAAGTAAATTATACCCCGTTAAGGGAAACTGAAAGGCATAGGTATTATGTGTGTGTTTGCATGTGTGTAAGTAATTTTCTTTGTGAAGGAATACGTTGGTGTGCGCATGCCTTCATATATTGATCTGTTTTCTTCGCTAGACAAAGATAGATGCGTATACATTTTCCTGATGAGCGAAAAGGACAGACGTATTACCCCAAAATGTATCATCGTACTAGGTTGCAAAGTAGTTCTCTGGTTATTCGAAAACGCTTCTTATTGCTATAAGTAATAAGGACTGGCTTGGCATGTTTTGTGAAAAAGTTGAGCTCTTTTATAAGTGAGTCTGGAAAAGCCGACGGTAACATGCTGTTGAATATGAACGTCAAATACGAACACAACATATTTTGGTGGTATGGCAATATAACCTTTATTTTTATTGCAATAATGATCAAATTAACTGTTTTTAAAAATATAGTTAGGGTGTTGTTAATTCAAAAGTTCCATTGAACAATTTTGGCTGTTGAGTTTCAAATCTAGCTAAATACATCATAGTTTGCATACGATAAACGGATCTATCGCCACATATGCATAGGTCATATTCCGTTTTTCGAAAGACAAACGTAACAATTTTCTTCCGACAACGCACACTGATATAAATTTATGTTTGTGTTAGTATATTGTCTTACACTTTATACTACCAAATACGTGTACGTATACAAAGAATGCATACAATAAGTTCACCACATATTCTCTTTACAGATAGTATGTATACAGGCGTATATGCATCATATGTATCATGGTATAAGATGTACGTGTGAAATGATTTCAGTCTATAATGGTGTCATCATTAGTTTTAATTAGTTCACTTAAATCCTCCATTGGCTATTAAAATTGAAATATTTGTGAAATGTTTTATACTTCCACTTTTCAGTAATTCCCTTACGACTGAAGATCGTGACTTTCCACTACTCGCGGTCCTCTGCATCTCTCAGTAAGATCCTTCATTTTGTCACTCCAGCACGTCGATGCTCTTTCTCTGCTTTACATCTTTTAGAGACTATCAAAAACCGCCAGTCTCTTCAGGTTATCTGGTCCGCACCGAATATAAAGTTAAAAAAACTGCAGAATCTATCTCAGACATATTGTCAAGAGCCTCTCCTTTATCTAGAGTCTATTGATGATAGCCCAATTTGTGCTGTACCTTTTCAAAAAATACAAAGTATTCGGCATCAATATCATATTTAAAAATCACTAATTGCCTTTCGTTCCCTTACCCCCAATGTTTATGACACGACACCGTACAAAAATATGGAAAAAACTAATGTTTTAACAAACTATAATAATATTATTATAATTATTAGAAATATATTTATACATTTTATTACTTTTTTAGGAATTCGGGATACTCGTACATATTATGTTTGAAGAGGATTCGAATCTTAATATCGACATTGTCAAAACTTTTTTGTATATTCTTATATATTGTTGGTGTGTACCTATTTATCTTTTTTTCAATGTCATGTTTCACGTTATCATGTCAGATTTTAAGGTCGATTAGATTTTTCCGAGTACTGTCAACCAGCAGATACAGGTTCAAGTCCCGTCAGGTGTTGTATTTTTTTCTACAAAATAATTTTGTCTAGTATGTATATGCATGAGATGTTTTCAAATTAATATAACCATGCAAAAAATAATTGTTATCCGGTCAGTAAATAAGAAGTTAATTTCCACGATAATAGACTGGTGTGTCGACGCTACTGAAATCAATTTATAAGCTTAAATAAAAAAAAATGAAAAGGTAAAGCTATATCAAAATTGATTAAAGTACTCATGGAAAAGTCTCTAGTTTTCTCCAATTTTAATTCTTGATGATTGTGAGTCAATCGAAATAGTTATCAACTATCAAAATAATATACCTACCTTCAATATAACTTATATTATCGTTCTTGTAAATGGACTTCTACTACGTAAAAGATAATTAATTTCCAATAAAAACCAAGTCCATGTATATTATAACTGAAATTTGGCGACATCCTGACGTCGGATAGTAATTAGGGTAGTTTATACCTTAATTTAAAATCACAAAAAGCCCATTGCCAAAGTTAACGCACAATAGTTAATTTCGATTGATAGAATCAATTGGTAAAGTATAGTAATGCGAATCTAATGAACATGGGTTCGAGTCCCGCCGGGCATCGATTTTTTTTTCAAAGATTTTTTATAGTATGTAGGTATATACATCTAAGATGTTTTCAATTTTTTTATTAACTTTTTAGTTGAGACTTGAACCCTTGATTAAAAAAATGTACTTACTAAAAGAAATAAAACTAAAACTATTATTCTCCAAAATAATATGTCATCAGTAAGATCAGCAATTCTTTGTAGCGACATAAACAAGATTTCCAGAAATCAATGATCAGTGATGAGATATAACGAAGACACTTTTGTACTCAGGATTCTTAATAGTAAGTAATTAGAATTTAATATGACGATTTTTACTCTGAATTTGTACACTTTGTTTTCGAGTTATATTATATATTCATAAATGAATCGTTGCCAATTTAGAATTGATCACAAAAATAAAGTAGTCAAAATTATCTGTATTTTTTAAAATTTGGAATAGTTAATTAATTTAGTAGTTTCAGAAAAATAATAATTGCAGACACATTCACTGAGTTCCTACACTAATTTTATCACTGCTTGCCCGGATTACAGAAATATGTGCTAAGAAAATTAATGTAGTATTATAAATTATTAGGGGCAGCCTTGCAGCACCCTACGCATAAAATCATGTCAATGTGTTACTGTAGACTCACAATGTATTGGTACTTACCAATACAGTGAACTACGTTTTAAAGATGTGTGCGAATTACACTGAAGGGTTTAGTAAAATACTGACGATTTAACTATTTCAAAAATAATATGTTCACCTGAATATTTGCAATAATAATATGAACCTACTTTTCATTTAAGTTACTGAGTGTAACTTGTAGAATGATCTCACTGCCAATAATAATACTTGCATTTTACATAGAAGTGTCTTTAAATAATTATTATTGACATTGGTGAATAAATGAATTATCGGTCATTATACCGATCATGAAGAAGTTTGAAGATCAAAAATTTATATAAATAAAACTACCATATTTTATAATAATGTTAATTTTAATTTTCATAACGCTTCCAAAAACCGTTGACAACATATTATTATTTTTAAAGAAACTAAATTAGTGAAACAGTTATTACCTGCTATACTTATTTGTTAATTAAAAGTTTTCTTATCGACGGTAAATAATTACCTATGACATTTTAGCTATTAGTTTTAATATAAGTAATGTAAATATTTTTTCTTCAACCCTGGAAGCATGGTTGTGTAATTTTATTCATTTGTATGTGTTTACCACCATTAATACACAATCATAAGTGGTATTAGTTTAATGTATCTGTGTGAAGAATAAGATTCATTATTTCAGTCATCAATTTTAAAAACTTTATATTTAGGTACTTCATTGAATGATTTTTTGGTGTATTGTTTCCTTTATAACAAAAATTCATTTATTAAAGTATGTAAATATAAATAAATCACAAATATTATGTTACCTAAAAATTTTGTATAAATCTGTTATTGGTACGAAACTATTTTGATAGTATTAAATTCATCATACTCGTTATACTCACTGCTGAGGATCTCAACCTTTATTAATAGAAGTTCTAAGAGCCATTGAATTGAGTCAGAATCTTTCTACGTCCTCTTTTATTTCGCCTTTGTAAGTAACTACTAGTATCACCGAAATATCGGCGCTTCTGTGAAAAATTTGGCCAAAAATGTCTAAGGTATAACGCAAAAAACTTCTTCGATATATAGACACATACAACGTTAGTTGTGAGATCTATAAATATCAGTAGCGAAGGGTGGAGGTAGGCAGTTAAGATCTGCCATACATATTGCAAATTAAACGTTGTTAATCATAAGTATTTGTTTTTATTGAACTAAGACTACAATTTACATATGGAATTGGTTGGTTTTTAAAAATCGATCAAACCCTTTCTTACCAAACCATAATAGATATGGTATATTCAGGGTGATACAAAAAAATTGTGAACACTTTTTTGTTTTCGTTGGATTAATAATACGTCATATTATACGTAGTGCTATATATTTTTTAATTCATTAAGCCCTGCTTAACCCAAACTATCATAGATAAAAAATATAGTTCTATCTATAAAATATTCAAAGTTATGTATAATTGAATTGCATAATTTTAGATATTTATACTATTATGGGCATTATGGCTAGGTTTTTGCAGGGTTTAATTGAATTTTAAAAACTAACCAACATAACGTAGTCTTATATCAATGAAAATAAATACTAACTGATAAAGTTTAGTGTGCACTATTTATGGCGGATGTTAACGGCCTACTTCCACTTTTCGCCACTGACATACATATTCAAAGCATACGACCGTTTTCTGTCCCGTGCCATATTTTTTTTACCGTAAAGGTATATAAAGAAAACTAGTGAACGTACTAGACTTCCAAATCAGATTGAACTACTTCCATAACCGATCATCATTTTTTCAGAGTCCAATTTTCAAAAAAGGTGTCAAATGTGATTTTGAAAGCAACATTTCAAATTGATTTTGGTAGCAGGATATAAAACGAAAATACATGGCAACGTATAAGGTATTATTTTTTTCAGAAATACTATTTGGACCTTAAGACATCGTCAACAAAAACTTTATAAATTGAATTGGTGTTTACGTTAAATGTAGAAGAATTTCAAAAAAGCTTTTTTTGAAACCATTAAAAAAACTTTATAAGCAAAGGGCACCGCGAAACGAAATTATTTGAAAATGACTGCATGATTTTGGTAACTTTTTACCGATGTAATATCAATACAATGGTATTCTGTTAATAATATCGACCGAAGGTACTTGATGGAATTTGAATTTAAATTCTAATGGATTTAAGTTTTGTACTATTTCATTTAAGTCGATTTTTAAGACCCGGGTGTTACCTTTCGCCATCTTTAGGCACTGTGTACACTCACCAAAAGGCAAACACACACTTGTGTCACAATAAATAGTACAAAACTTAAATTCATTAGAATAATGGTATTCGTTGACGCAGCGTATTTGAATGCGGGTATTTGAAATTATAGCATTGCCGTCAAAAATCTATTTTTCTTTGAAAAAAAAAATAACATTCATTCATCGCGTCACTAAGTATCTTCTATATTAAATGTACCTCAAAAACTTATATAAAATGCAGTAGTATCATATCAAAGACAATAAAAGAAAATGTTATTTAAAAAAAAGCCCGCGTTGTTTTGCGATCGGACGACCCATTTGAGAGAATGTCTGTTATTTTCTTCGTTGGTGTCTGTATATGTCATGTGACGGTGTGGGTAAATGAGTTATGTGACTGTGTGCGTTGACGAGAGCTTGAATGAAAAGAAGCTAATTCAGGTTGTGGGCGGCGGTGGGCGTGGCGAGGGAAGGGGGGAGAGCGGCTCGCCTTCTTCATTCATCCGAACCTAATAGTAGGACCTCTCAACAAAACAATCACACTTCCTCGCATACATTTTAATACTACCCTACACGCACGATATTCAGCTGACGAAGCTTTGCTTGCAAAACGATCAGATCTGGATTAAATTATATCCATGAAAGTACACGCACAACTGGGTATCCGTATTCTCGCAGCCATTCGATACTGAAAAATATTACGTTAATTATTATTAACTATTAATATTAACTGTCAATTATTTATGAAAATATAGTGTATTAAATAAATAATACATATTATATACATTTTTTTACTCATATCCGTTCTTTATCTGGAGCATGTCAATACCACGTGGTGTCTCAAGGAATACCATACTAGGAGGTACCCCATAAATTGGAGTATTTTTTTCAAATTTCATTTTTTTTTTTTTTTTTTTACATATAGTGAACATTACAAATTATTAATTTAAGACGTTCACAGCAGTACATTTAGAAGAAAATAAATATTATTAAAACAGTATGACGTATATAAACACACGGTGACCGCGCGGCTTAAGCGTTGGACTATCACACCGTGGGTCCCAGGCTCGAATCCTAGGTCTGGCATGTACATATATTTTTTTTCAATTTGTGTATGAGTCAGATTATGGACCTAATATGTTGATCAAGTGGCTGACATCCATTTCTCGTAAAAAAAACAAAAACCTGTTATTACAAACCTCTACTCTGTGGAGGCCCATATGATCATATTAGGATCGGATATGGTCGGAAAAAATACATATTTATAAAAATAAAAATAGATCAGTATTGAACAGTAGAAAAGTGTAAATACAAAAAATATTGGATACCGGGAAGTACCTACATCGAATGAGCTAAGCAGACCCTATTTTAAGAATTTATAAAACAATGCCCACCTATAAACATCTTCACGTAGGTGGAATATGTCAATATCCGAAGTGATTTGGTTGAACAGAGTTAAAGCTCTCCCAATTGGCATTACCAATGGCAGGTTAGTTCTGCACCTTGGGAGAACAAACAACGGATGTCCTCGATTCCTATAATAATTATTATCAGAGATACACAAGCCAGTACCACCAAGAATGGCAGAGTTTCCATTTACGCGGCGTATAAGTCAGAAAAATATGTAGCTAAATAAATATCCCTTCTAAACTTTAAGCTACAGTATGTAAGCTACAGATAATATCCATACAGCCGAAATTAAAAGGGTCTCAAAAATTTCTTCTGGACCCTCTCCACCATAAGGCTGTACTTCAACTGATGCGGTATACACCCTGCGTATAGAATGAAATAGTAATTTTGAATGCCGGATTATGATTGGCTTGAAGAAAATGTAGGTTTAGTTGAGATTTTCTTGCATCATCCTTATTACGTGGCCTGGTTTAGTAAACTAATACCTAAGTAAAAAAGACAAAATACAGTTGCCGTGTCTGCGTAATATGACCTTTGTAATTGTTATTGCCAAATTTTGTAAGTATATCCTCTTTAAAACTATCTTCTTAAATATGAATTGAAAACTGAAAATATTTATCATTGAATTGAGTAAAAAAATGGAAACATGGAAATCCATAAGAAACAGACTGAAAACCATGGTAGGAAGCACCCGAGATAACATGGTGAAGTTTGATGACCTCTCCGATGACCAAACCTGCAAGTGCGGTGAAATGTAAAGGATGGAGCACCTATTTTCATACAAGGCTTGCCCAGTAAGCTGTAATTTCAACAAGAAAAATGGTGTTAACTTCGCCAACTTTTGGAGCGGCACATTGTAACTATTAAAAACCCGACACAACGAAGAAGAAGTAGAAAAATCATTCTTTCTAAAACTAATGGTGAAAAATCCTTGTTCACTAAGAGAATAATTCCAACTTCCTGAAACTGATTAATTCCTTATTTAAAATTCAATTTCGCCCCGCAGTTTTACGTTTATGAAATTGTTTACAGTAGATATAATATATATTTTGACAATTAAACTATAATTCTACATTCGGGTTTCAGTGTGGTCAACCATTTGTGAGAAACCGGAAATGTAATTGTGGACACATACCGCTTACAACCTGACAGTTGCAAACACCTAGTTTATGCTATTCCGGTCCTATTATAGTCCCCATTGTTATTAAATTATATTCATTAAATACAATATAACATTGTTTGTAATTTAATTAACAGCATATCTTTTTACCACCATAATAACTTAACACCATTAAAGTGTTAATAAATAAAGACTTCAAAGAATGTACCTCTGTTCAATCCAAAAATAAATATACTTTATATTTAAATTTAGTATCGTTGAATAATCATCAGATGTCTACCCTTATTTCTGGAGTTTTATTTATAAGTGTCTTCTTGTGTAAAGGATACTTTGCTAAAAAGCTTTAATTAAATAACCCATCGCCAGTGCTTTGTATATTTAATGATATTAAAACAAAAACCAATGTAAAATGAATAAGTCGGTTAATATTTCGTCATTTATATCGATACAAATGTATATTATTGGTTAATTTCTTATTTATATATCATAACAAAGAGCTTTAAAAGCTCATTTGATTTTGAGTGGAAATACGGCGGTCCAGCGGGTTACATAATTGCAGTACCATAGAAAAAAGGCTTACATGGGGCCGTAATAATAGTAAGTTTGTTTTTTTCCACGACCAAAATTTCTGTCACTTTACAATTTTATTGATCTCTAGTAAGTAGTATGTGTGAATAATAAATATGATGACTAATGCCATTTATATTTTGATTTATTAAAGGTTGCTTTATGAAAATTTATTACACAATGGTTTTAAGGGGAAATCATTTAAATGTATTAAATAACTAACTGATATAATATATTCACTTGTAATCTTACATTTTTTGTAGTTTTTTCAGATAGTTACAGAAATTTTAATTGTATAATCGTAAATACAAGAAAATATGTATTCAATTAATAAGATTAATATATTTTTTTTAAGTGTACGAGTAATAAAAACATGTAAACGGTTAGTAGGTATTGTAAAATGCTGCTTTACCGACGGCCCGTGCATTTTGTGTATCTTAATATATTATTAATTCAATGGTTTATTGAAATTAAAGTATTTTAAAATTAATCTACAGTATAATAGTAATTTATCACCCACCTAATATCTTGTCTGAATATACATATAATAAAATAAACAGTTTGTTCTCACTAAATACTATTATGAAGATTAATTAGATTGAAATGATGCATGTCGTAGCTATCCGTAGCGCATCGTAGGCCGTAGCGTTCTACATGCTACGAATACTCTACGGCCTACACAATGAAGTAATAGGTTCGTAATTAACGATGTTTCAGTGCATTTTCATCGGCCTGAATCTATCAAATGAGTTATTTTGAAATGTTGCTTTAAATAATTGTTACATATTATTATCTAACCTTTTTTTGTTGTCCTATATAATATACTGATTATAATTAATTGCCATTATATTACTCGTTCCCTTTTGTATATTCACTAGAGGTGAGTTGGAAATACTGTCACCAGTTTGTGTACTCAATTTTCTGGTGAAACCACCCATACTTAGTATGTGTGGCCCAATAAACTTATTCCAAACAACTTCATCACGATGATATCATCGTGAGTCGCTGTTCTGTGCACTCGCCAGTTGGTAGACTTTCAACACTATTAACATTTAATGCGCGCGAACGAGATAGCACTTGAATATATGAATATTTAAATTTATTAATCTATTGCGTTCGAATGTATGAATAATAGGTCATAAATTTTGTGTCGCAGCACAGTGGTGAGATGACGCACAGATTTAGGTTTGTTATATGACTACTCAAAACATGTTTAATTTTTTAAAAAAATCACTGTTATTCATTTTTATTAACAAGAATATTGTAACCTAACAAAAAACAACTCATAAATTTAAAATGTGTTTAAAATTTTATAATAAATGGGACTTTTCGACAAGCAGAGCTCGTGTTCACCTCTACATACTATTAGTACTTGGCTCACTTTTAGATAAGTTAGTCATGTTCACCATTACGTGGGAAACTTGCATGAATGCATAGAAGTGAACACAGCTAACAAGCATGTTACCATAGCAACATGCGTGTTAGCCGTGTTCGTTTTCATAGGATAAAACAACACGTTAACCAGTTAGTGAGAACGGTGAAGTGAGTTAATGACTTGGCTCACTACACCATTTGACAATATAATACGATAGCTCAATGAATATTTTTATTTTAACAATAAAACACTATTTTAGTATATATTTACTTAGCTCACTTCACTTTTATGATAGTTTATGACAATATGTAGAACACCATAACGCACTTAACTCATTTTTTTCAAAAATGTCGGTTGGCTCACTCGACTTCTCTTTGGCTCAATTGATAACTCGTATTGCTTACTTGCCGTTAACTTGCTTCTGAATATGGGTGGTACTAAATACATTTTATAATTAAATTATAAATTTATCATTGTATAATTTGAATTCAATGCCTTTTTTCAATATGCAGTTACATTAAATAAAATTTACGGTTTTTTAAAAAAAATCTTTTTATTTTCTTCTTTATTTTCTATTTGTTCCAAAATCCATTAACATTAAATAAAAATTTATTATATTAATACAATCGACCGAAGGTACTTGATGAAATTTGAATTTAAATTTTAATGGCTTATACTATTCCACTCAAATGGAATAGTACAAAACTTTAATCCATTAAAAAATATATTATATAAGTAGGTTATAATATTTATATTACACTATATACAACAATAAAATTCCAAGTACTAAAAATAATGAAAACCGAATACGTCAATGTCAACATTGTCAACATTTAATATTTAAATAAATTTTGAAGTCAGCAATGAGTGACATAATGATGAAAATTTTCTTTTGTTTTGCTGAAATATTTTATTACATCAGTGAATACTCTCTTCTTTAGTGAAATTTGTATTTAAAGTGACAAACATTTTATTTTAATTTTACCACGTTTTTCTTAACTCGTATTCTTGTTTTTCCGGTGGTTGTTTATCCAGTACAAATCTTACAATCGATTTTTAACTAACTTCCCGACTAGATAGACATTTGAAACTTTTATAATATATCAGAACACGATGCCAATGCATTTTTTAATGCTTTTAGCCATCTTTAAGTGGAATTGAATTCATTTTCAGTTAATTCTGTTTTGTGTGAAAAGTTATTTCGGAAGAAATCCGTAATCCAATACACTATTATTGGTGATCCTAGTAACTAAATTATTAATATATGCATGCGTTACTATGGAAATCAAATGACATTTCAGTATTCTATATTTGTTTTTTTGTTGCAAAATAGCAAAAAAATGATTTATTGACAATTGCCTTATTTGTCCTAAATTATTAATACATAGAATGTCAAGTTTATATGATTCAACAGAAAATTTAAAAATGTGGGATATATAAAGTTATTTTTATCTTTTAATTATTATAATTCTACTGATTTATTAAAAATTAATTTAACAGAAAATTTTATTATAATAATACCATACTATGTATTACAAAATCACTTTTTATGTTAATTAAATAATATAAGAGTTAGCACTTTAAAATAAATTCTATAAATTTATAAAAAAATAATAGTTGGAAACTTTGATCGTTTATTGCGTGAGGCAAAAATTTCTTAACAAAAATGGCGTGGGAGGAAAATGCTTAAACCTACACAAAATAATATTTTCTCTCGCTCTTACAAAGTAACTACGCTTCGACGCGTCCTTCTCTAACGTCTTTCGTTAGACGGTCGGCGAGTTTAAAAAGTGCCACGAGACATTTTTATTTTTACAATCTCTCTAAGACGGGATTTATCTTTTCTCGCTATACCTAAGTGCACATTTCCAGAAAATTCTGTTTCTCTTAGCCAGAAGTTTAATTTTATTTTTTTGATGATACCGTGAAAAAATACGGGTGAATAACATAAATTATGATAATATATTATAAAATATGAAGTAAGTATATGTTTGTTTATTTATCTCTTTCTAAATTTTGAATTTTCACCAGATTCAGATGAAGTTTGCATATTTTCATTTCGATTTGAAATTGTTGTTCTTAATTTATGTTTTCCTGTTATCAAAACTTTATTCATTTTATCAAAATAATGTCTTCGTAAGGTTTTACAGAACTAACCCGATTTTGAATTTAAAACCTTTTTTAAAGAAGCTCTTGATTACTAAAAATAAATGTATATCGATCAATAAAACCACCTCTTGCGACCCCGGTGCATCAGTTGCTATATTATATTTACAAAAATGGCTGGTATAATTTCGTACTTCAAAATAATAATCTAAAAGCTATAAAATAATAAAATACTTAATTCAAATGCTCTTTAGTCAATGCTAGAAAGTTTATAATAGTACTCATTGCATAATATTACATTGTTAGGCATGTGTTCTTCATTGGGTAGAAATAAAATAATCTATCAATCTCGCTAATCTTCTGAATGTTTATACAATGCAAATTTTCGTTGTTATCAGATTTGGTTAACTATTGTATTTTCCATGAACATGTATTTGATTGCAGTATACCAATTGATCGAATAAATCACCACTTACAATATGTTGAGCTAGCAAACAATGCCAGTAAACACAGTTGACGTTATAAACATACCACATAAGCATGAAGTTCGATAGTTTTAAAAAATGAAAATAATATGACGTAGTTAGAGCGATGCCGTGTGAGAGAAAACGATGCAATAGTTTTCATGTAAGAGCAGTCGATTATAATAAGGGTACTAATAATTAATTTTACTCTATGTAATTTGCGTGCAGTGATAGAAATTGCAATTTATGCAATTTCAAGGTCACATTTTTTTACTAAATGGTCCATTCTCTGGGTCTACATGACAAATAAGATGTGAATTTGCCTGACGATCCAGAATCCACGACATTATAAATATACATATTACCGCTAGGACATCGTGGATATTATGTAGCATCAGTAATGTGCATGGGGAATGGGACAACTGGACGCCAGGACAATTGGACGCCGCACTGTCGTAGACATGTATACAGAACGTAAACGAGGAATTTTAATCAGTTTCTATCTACTACTTAGTAGTTTTAATTCATTTTACTTTTAACATAATATTTTTTATTGCGGATTGAGAATTACCCTGCCTAAGGCTTTATATAAAATAAAAACTCTTTTTTCGTTGGAACTTAAACATATGCATGATTAAATCATTATTTACGTGTGCATATTTAAATTCTCACCAACTATTTAATCATAATATAATAATGTTTATATAAATAATAATATATATATTTTTTTAAAGTACCTAACGTCCATTTAATTTCAAATTGCGTGGCGTCCAGTTGTCCCGGCGCCAAATCGTCCTAGACCCTATGCATGACTGTGAATATCTCAGAAACAGCTACCCAAGACTAGCATAGCCACGCATTCAAGTTTTATTAGGATGAGTTTACCTAACTTTACGTTAAGAATGATCAAAGGAGAGAGGAGCACGTAGGCGTAAAATTAACAATTAAAATATATATTTCAAAATACAAATCTACCGAACAATCTAAGTGATTTGCAGTTACACGGTTCTGAAATTATGAACATCATGGGCTGTCGTTTTCTCTGGTTTAATTTGTAACTGTGTCAAGCTAAGAAACCCTTCTATCAAATCTGTCATCGTGATGGAAAGAGGCCTAAGAGAGGATATGCAGTAGATGCCACTTCAAAGATACGTTCTTATTATCATAACCGAATGCATTCGAAGAGGCATCTGATTCAACAGTTATTTCGGTTGAAAAAAAACACGACCACTTGTCACTGAATATAATATTTTTACTCCTGAATTTCATGCCAACTAGTTATTGGTAACCCACTGAATCCAAATAAACGTGATGCACATTACCATATTAATCAGAATGACAGGATTTATCAAAATATATAATTACGGTGGTGGAAATCTTTGAAAAGAAGTTACGGCAATCTCTTTGGAGTCATATATGTACATACATTTCATGATAAGGGTCAACAGATTTTAAAGTAGGATGACTATGCCGACCAAACCATGCGCCCTGATAAAAAAATATCCAATTACCCTATATGTTTTTCTAATAATATAATATACACAAATGATAATTTTGTTGGTATTAAGATTTGGTTGGTAAAATTGAAGTGGTCGAACTGTCTAACACGAGAAATTACTAGGTAAGTGACATAAATAAATATATGTACCTATTTATGTTAAAGAATTATTTGGAGATGACCAATACCCATGTGATTATGAACGACATGTATAAATGCGTAAGCCACTGGCTTCTCTCCTGGGGGCTCCGATTTCGATTTCCAGTCGGCCACAATACATATTTGTGATTTTCTTCTGGGTCTTTCTCATGTGAAAGCCTGGTTATTTATGTGATTGTTTTACTACTATGATTGATACTCTCGTATTTTATTGAAGCGTTAGTTAAAAAAATACTCTGTAAAACCATCTATAGTGAACGCAAAAAATCAAAAAGGCACTATATTAATAGTTCAGTAATTCTCTAAAGACTCTAATAATACTCACATAACGAAAACAAAAATAAATAAATACAGCTATCTTCCTATTTGCTCCAGTAATTTTAAACTTAGCAAAAGTTAGTTTTTTTTTTACTTTTTGCAGTGACGTTGACCTCTTCGTAGTACGTATTAACAAACTTTAATTACTAAGACATGCTAAAATAAAAACTCGTTAAGAGACTTAATAAATATTTGAGTGAATATTTTTCCGTCTATTCAACAGAAGCCATTGGCGAGTTGAAAGTTCAGTGGACTGCGTGTGATAACTATTATGAAACTCTTTATAGAATTTACTTATATTGATATCAGTCATTTTAATTTAATGTTTACTTTGATAAAGAAAACTTTGTGAGGAAAACAGTAAATGTTTTTAAATGTAACTTTATATTTAATAGAATATTTTAGGTACGTAGGTATTTTGTTTATACAGGGATAAGATAATATTGTAAGATGATTTATTAAAAAAAAAAAAAAAAACTACGTAACCAATATACCATTATTTCACGTTATTACCACGTTTTTATTAGCTCGTATTCTTGTTTGTCCAGTACAGAATTTTTCTTGTGTGTCCAGTACACATTTATTCTTGTTTGCCCAAGATTTGTATTGGACGATTGAAGATTTTTAACTAACTTCCCGACTAGCTAGACATTTAAAACTTTTAGAATATATCAGAACACGGCGACAAAGCATTTTTTTAATACTTTTAGTCAATTTTAAGCAGAATTGAATTCAGTTTCAATTAATTCTGTTTTGTATGGAAAGTTATTATTGTAAGGGGGTCCTAGCAACTAAATTATTAATCTTTACTTGCGTTAATATGAAAATCAATATGAAATGTCAAAATGACATTTCAGTACGTATTCTATATTTATTCAGTATTTCTATCAAGTACAATAAAAAGTTGTTATTAATACAAAGAATTGTCAAGTTTATATGATTCAACAGAAAATTTAAAAACGTGGTAAGTATATAAAAAGTTCTTTTTATCTTGTAATTATTTTTGATTAGACTGAAACTACCCATTATTGTCAGCACATATAAAAATTCGTTAAACGTTATATGGAAGATAAATATCCGTTAAAAGTAATATTCTCTTAATTCGTAATACTCTATCAGACTTGCCAACCTGTTCCTATGGCAAACAATTAAAACGCTTCAAAAAGTTTCCGTTTGCAAAGATTTACTTTCCTAACACACTAAATTTTAATTTAAGTCATAGCCGTTTTCACTTAAATATTGTTTTGTGTCAATTTACAGGTGCAACTTATATTACATGCCATGTTTTAAAAGCTAGGTATACAAATTAATTCATCTCTTGTAAACTTAATTAACCTCAAACGTTCACTTCAAACCTCAGAACACCCACGGTGGCCGCGCGGCTTAAGCGTAGGACTATCACGCGGTGGGTTCCAGGTTCGAATCCTGAGTCTGGCAAGTACACATATTGTTTTTCAATTTGTGTCTGTCAGGGTATGGACCTAATAGGTTGAGCAAGTGGCTGACATCCATTTCTCGTAAAAAACAAAATCTGTTAATATAAACCTCTACTCTGTGGATGCCCATATGATCCTATTAGGATCGGACATGGTCGAAAGAAAGAAGAAACTTAATTATTTCATTAAACCAATTGCCGATTGTACCTCTCGGGTATCACTCGAAGGGTGAATTTTGTCAAGAAATGAGTAGTGAGGTACTGGGTAAATATTTTAATAATAATAAATAATAAGAGCGGTTCATAGTCTCTATGTATTTTTGTAATTTTTAATTATTAGTCGCAAATACGGCCTCCTTATTAATAGGAATAAAACCAAGTTAATGGTTATTGATCGGGCCAACCTTCTACCAACACCAAGTACACTCCAAAACCTCGAAACAGTCGACGAGTTTGTATATCTTGGATCGACCATCAGTGGAAAGGGCGGATGCGAAGCGGAAATAAGAAGGCGCACACAAATTGCAAAAAGTGCGATGACACGCCTTACCACTATATGGAAGGATCGGGGAATTTCGATTGCCACAAAAATGATGCCTGTGCAAACATTAGTGTTCTCGATATTCCTATACGGAGTCGAGTCGTGGACCCTGAAGGCAAGAGAACGGAAGGCAATTGATGCCTTTGAGATGTGGTGTTGGCGCCAAATGCTTCGCATTTCTTGTACGGAGCACAGGACGAACCAGTCAATCATCCAGGGACTGAAGATAAAGGAACGGCTCTCGACGATATGTCTGAGAAGAATTCTGCAGGTTTTTGGACATATTGTCAGGCGCGAACCGAACAACCTGGAGAGACTGGTAGTTTTGGGTAGCCTCCAGGGAAAGCAAAACAGAGGAAGAGCATCTGCGCGATGGAGCGACCAAGTGAACGAGCTGACTGGGGGCACCATCCATTCTGCCCTGAGAGAAGCGGAAGATCGAGAAGGATGGAAAGTCTTGGTCGCTCAAAAGATGGCAAAATTTAAATGTGGTCACGATCCTCAGCCATGAGTGCACGACCAAGAAGAGAGAATATTAAACCATTTTGTATCCGTTTATCCTTTTATGTTGAACATGGTGATTATGAAATATTATGATTACCTATTGGTCTGAACGGTAAAATTGAGGTTTCTGTGTAGGAAATTCTGTTCATCTTATCTGACAACATTGGTTTAATGAAATCTATTATTTCACGTTATATTTCGTGTGTAGTAAAAATAAGAAGGGTAAAAAGAACTATGAAGACTTTCATGAAACAGAATATTGACCGCCGTTGATGATTTTGTGTTAGTATTATGCCATTTTTTACACTACCTTAGTGTTATTAGATTATTAAAATCATATATTTTCTTTCTAATGTATTTAAATTCAAATTCCATCAAATACCTTCGGTCGATAGTATTAAAATTATATATTTTTCTTTTTATCACGTTCGTTTCATTCAAACATTTTCTGATGATGAGTTCATAGTCCGAAACACCAGTCAATAGCAATGATACAATATTTTACAATACCTAATAAAAAGTTTACTTCAAAAACAATGTAAAATCAACGTGTAAAAAATGTAACATAAAAGTATGATGATTGATAATTATTATTAAACGATAATTCAGGTGTAAAATAATTGTATTTCATGGTTTTTTAATGTGTTTTCTTTACTCAATGAAAAATGCCTTTTTAAACTAATATGGACGAAGGTTGAAGGTCGAAAAAGGACCTAGAAGATGGATTATCAATTTTGGATACTTTTACAAACAAATCAATCAAACTACACACAAGTTTTCTTATAGATGTAACATATTATATACATGTGTAAGTCCGGAGTCACCACTCATCTATCATGGGCGCAAAATATAAAGTTGTGAAAATATGAAAAATGTATGTGAATTTAACCATAATATTGGCAGCTAATTTTACTAATGCTTGCCTGAAAATGTTGCTCTATGAATCATTGTGATCGACAAAGCAACACGTATCCACACTACTGATACACAAATACGGACCCAATAAGCAGTACTGCAATAGTTTTCACTGACGTAGCGTCATAACCTTGGCAGTGTGCGTGAATTAAACAAGTGTTGATGTATCTATAAACGGACTAAAACCTGAAACGTAGATCTCTTTTCATTCTTAATTATAATACCCAACCGATACTAGCTATCCGTCGTTTTTTATCCTACAGCTCGATTGCATTGCTCTTTCTCGCTCTCATGATTTCCGTTGAAGTTAGAATTGAATCTGTTATATGTCCCTTTCTTACGCACGCTTTATTTATTATTTACTATCTCATTCTGCTGTAAGGGCTGAAGAGGCTCGGTAAGTTTATCTGGGACTGAGTCCCAGTACATATCTAGCACTCGGCTGGTGGATAACTAAACTTGGTGTAATAATATATGAAAAATAAAGTCATTTCATCCACAATCTATGTCTAACTAAAGCATATATTTCGACGGGATTCAACTGGTTTGCTGATAATACATAGAAAAAAATCGCTTGTATAAATTAAAAGTGTCAGAAGAGACAATAATTATATTAAAAAGGTATTTTCACATTTATAATTTACCTTTAAAAAACAATTTTTACCATTTAAAAGATTTCGGATAAAAAAATATATGTAAATATATATCATTAATAACGGCATATCAAGTCGTATTTTAAAAAAACACAGCTTTATTTATTAGTTTTACTGATTTTTTTTAAATTGCCATCACGAAAATCGGAAAAAAAATGATTACAAAAAAGCTTTAATTTTCTTGTATAATCACAAGGAATGAAATAATATTAAATTTAATATATTATCTTTCATATCCTCTTTAAAAAAAATACGTTTTATAGACTGAATGAAGAAAATATATATTTATATAATAAAAATATATATTTTGGGAAATCATTGTGTCAATAAATAAAAAAATACATATTATAGACATTCATATCTTAAATAATAATAATAGTAAAAAGTAGCTGTTTATGTAAATTAAAATTGAAACGTGCTTGACAATAAAAACCTGTTTAAAATATATGCATCGTTTGTCTTCCTAAAAATAAAAAATAAATTATCACGCCACACTGTGCTCTTTTTGAGACAATAAAACAATCTAAATAAATAATTAAAATATAAATAAAGAAGTACAGACCCTTTAAAGAAAAAAGCGATTCAACTGTAGGAGAACATTCGAAAACATCCAAGGTAAGTCATATATTTTTTATTAATAATTGAATAATATCTATTACCATATTTACTAAGTAAAATTTTATTTTAGAGTTGAATAATGAATATTGCATTTATTTATTCTACATACTAAATTTAATATATTTATTATTATTCTATCGTGTCTTTAGTTTTTATTATTTTATGTAAATGGAAATAATATTGTAATATAATTTTATTTTATTATCGATCAAGCTTGTTTCGCGTACCTACTTTACTAGAACCACAACTCAGTAATAAGTTGTCTAAAAATAATATAATTAATTTAATACCTGCCTATTATATTACATTTTTCATTCCACATTATACCGGTATTTTAACAATAATTGTAAATTATTGGAAAAATACATTTTAATATATCACATTTCCCATTTAATATTTCATTATTTTAACCATTATTATTGGTAACAACTGTATATTAACATTTCGTCTGTGTTTTTATTTTTACCACGATTTAAATTATATTATAATTAATTTACCATATAAGTATTATGAAAAGCTATTGTGTAACCTGCATTTAATAATTTATTAAATATTTTTTAACTAGCAAATTACGCAAATATGATCGAACGCTTAATTGAAATTAAGCTAATTAATAATGTAGATAAATTTATCAAATCAATTTCTATTAAGAACCCTCAGCAGGTAGACATTAATATAAATATATATTCAATATTTTAGTTCTTTAATGTAGATAGATGTTGTATGATTTTATTTAAAATATCTACAGTCATACTGTTTTTATTTTGTAATTTAATTGACTTATCAGCACAAAACAAATATATATATATAACATTAATATTTTCGATGTGCAATTATTTTTAAATCATAAAATATAAGGATTATTAAAAATCTTAGGGATGTTATTAAAAAACAATTACTTAATTGTTATCCACCTTACTCATGTTAACAGGCATTAATTCTGGTGGAAAGTAATAAGTTATATGTAATATTATTAAAATAAAGTAAGAAACAATATTTTATCTACATAATAGGATTAATAATAATATATTGTCACGTATTTTAATTTATATTATATATATTATTATTTTGATAGAATGATGCTTAAAGTTGACTTAAATTTAGAGATGTAATCTTTTTATGATTCAGCTCTCTAATTATACTATATTAGTTGTATTTATATTCCAACACTTTAATTAGTAAGTCAAATTTATTTGGTTGGGTAGTAACTTCCTTTGTCTACGTTTCCACCACTTAAATGAATTTTTTACAGAACAGATTATTTCTTCAAAAATTAACTTCTCTTTACACCTTATTATAACTTTACTTTTCTATCAGAGCTCCTTGATATAATTACCAGTCTTAACACTACTTAATTGGTGACGCTTGGCCCGGAAGATTCTTGGATGAAGCTACGAAATTGAATTGTCAAAATCAATATGATCGCTACTTACAATTATTGAAGACAAAAAAAACAAACTTTTAAACCGAATTTAAATTCAAATTCCTTCAAGTAGGTACCTTCGGTCGATAGTATTAATATTAAAAAAATAAACATTACAATATTCAATTATGAGATCTTGTATACACAAAAATGATGTAGAAAACCCTTATCATTTCATGGAATAAAAACTTTTATATGAAGGTAAAGCTAAAAAATAGTTACTAAAGATCTAATAATGATAATGATTAATATTTATGCTCTGGCATTTATTTAAAAAAAAAAATATACACTGGTGTCACAAATGTAAATTATTTTAAACTAGTATTAAATATAGTATTTGTCATCTAGAATAATTGAAATTATCAGTTCCTAAGTAAGTAACCAAAGCGAGAAATCATAAATAGTTGTATAGATATTATGAGATATAATATAAATATTCGACTTTTAACGGTAAATACAATTATATCGATTAATAGATTAATCGATCGATTTTTTTTAAATAACTTGATGGACACAATTTTTTTTATAATATATTAGTACATGCGTACCGATTTTCAAGTCTCTTTATACGAGTACGAGGTGCAAAATGCATCAAAAATTAACAATACAATCACAAACAACAAAATAAACATTTCGAATGAATATAAAAATATAACTAAAACCTTATAATAATTTATAGTGTTGTATGAAAGAAGTATTGTAAAATCTCTCATGAAAATTCCGAGAAATGTATTACTTATTAATATCTTTTCTACATTTGTCAGACGAATTACAAGAGAATGTTTTCTAAGAATACATACAAGGATAATAAAGATTTTATTATCGTTCTAATTAGGAGAATTCTAACAACAATCTTACACACCGATTAACTGCTTACTACGCTTATTATGGATAAATTCTTCTAGAGCCATTCTTATAAGTATATGTATTTATATAATTCCAAGAAATTTGAAGTAAGTAATCATTTATATTTTAGAGAACGGGTTTAATTCATTTCTACGTAGCTAACAATTCGTGTTTTATAAACATTATATTCTAATAAATAAGTATACCTACGCTATTATACTAATGCTTTTAGCAAAGAAAATATCTAATGAATAAAATAAAATATGAATTTTAGGAAGATAACTAAGTATATATTTATAGATGTCCTCACTAAATCTGGCGCTATAGACCATGTTCATGGTCGACTCTATCCCGAGCCCTCTCTCTCAATCTCTCTCCAGTCGGTCACACTCAGTCTCTCTGTGATCCACTTGATTTTATCCACCCATCTTCTCCGGAGCAGCCCAGGAGCCGAGTGCTTGACTGATAAATTTTATTAAAACTCTAAATCCATCACATCTAACAGCGTCACCGGGATCTGAGTATTCGCACCTTCAAGACATATTATATTCAATGAATTTTCTAAATATTTTTTCCGATTTTTTCTTCAATTATAAATTTCTCAATGGTTTAACATGGGATATCCCATGTTAAACGGAAATAGAAAAAAAATTAAAATACCGAAGACATAAAAATTAATCGTATATAATATTATACTCTATTGGAATAGTATTTTTGTGTTTTTTAATTTAATTAGTAATTAAATTTATGCGGCATTCACTATTAAAACTCATTTAGTGCTTACACAGCGACTGGCGGTATAATTAACGTGTTATTTAAATGTGGCAATTAAAAGGTTAGCAGTGATTGTGTTAATTGAAATTCGCTGCAATATATATTTTTTAAATGATTGATGCAATGCTCACTTTTGGAAGATGTTTTTTTCGTTTATTTGATCAAAAACTAGTACATTTTTAAACTCTACATTTCAATCAAGATTATTATAAAATTAATAGCTATACCAATACGGTAGTGATGATAAAAAGTTCATTTCGTTAATATTTAGCACACCAAAAATGATAACATAATATTCACATGATAACAATTGCCAAAATTCTTACATTCGTGCATTTGCGTCGGCTGCGTAGTCCAAATCAACATGACAGCAATTACGTATGTTATGTCAATGGCTAAATGATAAAATGCCTCTCTAAAACATAAAAAAAACAGTTCTTTGATCACATAGTTAGAATTAAAACCGTTATTTTAAAAGATTCATCGTGAATGAAAATTTTGACAGTTCACGTGGAAGAAATAGGTCGCATATTCGATGGTCTAGCCACGGTCCTACCTTCGACTATACAATCGTCAATTCGGTGATGACATAGAGATATCATCATTATCGTTATGGCAATAATGGTATTTTTTTATTATTCATTTTTTGGGTTGTTATCGCGTGTTTTTCTTCCTTCTTGGAGTTTCGACCAGGTTGCAGAAGCTATTTTTGTTGATTTTCAAACACTCAATTTACACTGGCCGGAAAATTAACTAATATATTCCAAGGTAAAAGAGTAAAAAAGCCATCGAAACTCACATTCACCCTAAAAATATTAATAAGAACGATTAGTCATGGTTTCTGGCACTTTGAGTGAAATTTAACATGTGTCACAGTATACTATCACCACTTTTTTTACCCTGAGCATCGTTTACTCTCAGTTATACACTCCTCTTTTCAACACACTTCAACCAATCAGTACACTGAAATATATTATCTTTTGAAAATGACCTTTGCTATCAGTCTGAAATAGGCAGGAAAAATACACGGTGACAAATCAAAAATGTAATATAATAAGAATACACTAATAACGAAGAACAATAAATTACTGAAAAATATAATAATATATAGGGTTATAAAATTAGAAATATATATTTGTTGTTTTAATTTAATAAAACGCCTTTTTTTGTAGTATCTATTCCACTTTTAATCAATAAATTGTGACCGGTTTCGTCCGCCTCAGAGGGACATTTTCAACTGAAGTTTGAATGTTCAAAAAATTCATTTGAAAATGTCCCTCTGAGGTGGATGAAACCGGTCCTAATTTATTGATTAAAAATGGAATAAGTACTACAAAAAAAATGCGTTTTATTAAATTAAAACAACAATACAATGCAGTTCCACTATGAATTGACAGTTAAAAAAATAAAATAGATTAAATATATATTTGTAATTTAACAACCAATAAGATGATTGCGTCACGAGCTGTATGACATGTTGCACCATCTTGTTCTCACCAAATGATCATTCCGTTTATGTTCTTAACTGTGTATTAACTGTATTAATTGTATTAACTGTATTTTATACGCCTTAAAATTTAAATATTTATAAAGAATATTCCATGTAGTGCCATAAGAAAGTCCGAATTCTTGAAAATGACGTGTAATTGATTGTTCTTGACTTGAGTCTCCACACTTTGATTCACAATATTTATGTTTTCAGTAGTAAATTTACGTTTCTGATGGATTGGATTCTTAACATCACAAACATTACCATTTGACTCGATTTTTTAAAATTAAATTATGAATAATGAGGTTCTGTAGGTTGATTATTTCGACTAATTATAAATTTCACACAATACCACAACAGTAGTTTGAATAGATTCATTATTGTTGTAATACATTTTAATACTTTGTATACCTACGCTGTGTACGATTTGCTGAACAATACTAAACATAAATGTCGATTTTGGTGTCAGTCAAGTGACTTTTTAAAAATCTATAGTATTCATTTGATACCCTTTATAAGCTTCCTCTAATAGACAATTTGGTTTTAGCATCAATAAAAACGCAAATAGAATTGCCTCAATAATCAGGAATTATCGAGAGTTGTCCAAGAATATAAAGCTAATTTTAATTTTAATAAAATATTTTACCGACCCATAAATTTTATTAATGTCGCACTAAACCATTACTCCTTTAAACCTTTTAGCGTTCAATTACATTTTTATATCCCAACCATAAGCCGTTGAGCATATTTTGAGGTGAATCCCGTGAAATATTACAGAACCCTGTGAGTATATTTTATCCAACACACATAAAAGTAAATCTTCTGCCGACTTTTAACTACTGTAGAGGTAGTCAAAACAAATGGGAACCAAAAAGAGGTTGTCAGAACATGTGGTGAAGAATTTAATTTCAATTATGTGGCATAATATGTATCTTTTATTGTTATAATTAATTTTGAATGAAAACAATTCAGACCAATTTAAAGAATACTTAAAAATTATTGTAAAAATTTAAAAATTGGTAAACCACATAATAATATAATGACCGATTTCTTCTTCTTATTTCACCCTGTCACGTCCCAACACTAAGTTACAGGGCAAGCACAAGTTCGCGCCACTTCCCTCGACCCATCGCCAACTCTTGAGCCTCCCGCCATGTCAGACCTACAGCACGTATGTCGCTCCTGTGGCACTGCTGCAGAGTGAGGGAGGGCCGGCCACCCTTGATGGAACCCTTGAGGCTGTCCCACAAGGGTAGGAAGTGTCGCACGTAGCCACGTAAAGCGTCTCTTCGTGATAACCTCAATCACCGAAGGCTGCTGTGTCTGCTCACGAACTCGGGTGTTTGTAACGCGGTCGTACCAATGTACCCCTAATATTCGGCGGAGACATCGATTCTCAAAGCTCAAAAGCCGAGACTCTTGAAGCTTAGTATTTGCCATGTCTCATTTAGTCAGCTTAAATTTTCATTCAAACTGACACCAAAATTCTTGTTACATCATGAGGTCATTTAGAATATGAAAATTTATAAACTTAAAACCGCTACCATAACCTAAGAACATATATTTTTCCAAAGCGTGACGTCAAGTCGTGTTGCGTCTGTCTAATTGACACGTACCTACAAATGTATACATAACATTGACAAAAGATTCTATGGTATCTGTTTACAATATCCATTTAAGTGGAAAAACAATTTGATCGATGCAGTAAGCATAATATATACGTATTATGTTATAGCACACATACGCAAAGATTTAACAATCAATAATAATATTCTCAGATATTGCAGTTAAAATTATAGGTAAATTTTAACTAGAAATACATTACATGTCTGATGCCATTATATTATTTCAAAAATAAACATAGGTACTATATAAATTAAATATACTTACATATTTAATGGGTATACAATAATAAAACATTACCTACTTGATTTATGTTGGATTTTTTTTTTTAATATAATAGGCAAGAGAACATCTCACCTATAAATAATATGGTGTGCAAATTTTCACGTATTTGGCTAATATTCTGATATTAATAATATACTTAAGTAGAAATATAAAAAATATAAGTATGACAATTTAACGATATATATATATATATATATATATATTTCTCGCGCTGGGATGAGTTACTAAGTAAATGGGATTTCAAACAATATAAGACCAAATGCTTGCCTGCAAATTAGGCCGATGAATTCATAAAGCTGGTACCACTCATAATTCCTAAAAACGATATCAACCAAAAATGTAGTCGTCTGGACCTACCATTATTTACAATAAAAAGACAATAAAATAACCTGGAGAAACTGGTGATTTTGGGTAGTCTCCAAGGAAGGAGAAGCAGAGTAAAAGAATCGGTGCGCTGGAGCGACCTAGCGAAGGAGCTGGCTGGGGTAGCATTTACTCTGCACTGAGAGAAGCAGAGGATCAAGAGGAATAGTATTGGTCACTGTAAAGATGACAAAATTCCTAGGTAGTCACGACCCTCAGCCATGAGGGTACGATCAAGAAGAAGAAGAATAGAATATTAAAATAAATCTATAGAAAACCCCGTCTTTACCTATGTGTATAAATGTCCGGCTTTATCAAAAAAATATAATAAGAAACTGGAAATGTTTGAAAAAAGATATTGAGTAAGGTTCTCAGAGACGTATACGATGAATATGACATATGTCGTGGAAGGTAAACCCGTCAACTCGCACGTGATGCGACTCGGTAGAGTAGACCGTGTCTCAAGAATGAAAAACACTCAATCATTCAAAAGACTCTTACTACCTGACTGAAAAAAGGGGATCGGTAAACTTTGACTGCAATAGTTAGATCATCTTAAAAGAGGCACAGCATCCATAAGGATTAGAAGAGAGATTTTGCTGCAGATAGGGTAGTAGACGTTTTCTGAAAGCGGCCTAGATCCAGATTGGCTTATTAGAACCGATGATACATGATGAAGCTGCAACCGAAATTATGTATTATTGTGATATGTATAAAAACTATATATTATGTAGCTTTTCAATCGTTAAAAAGACGAGAAAATTTAAACCGGTGGGTATTTTTGATTTGATTAAAATGTAATATGACCTTTTTTGAAAATAACGTCTACTGTCACCTGTCAAAGTTTGTATACATCCGCCAGTCACCTGTAAGGTATTTGATTGAAACTGCATAAATAAATTTTTATCAAAAATTAACGTTATAGCATTTTTTGTCATTCTACTTTTGGGTAAAAATACGTGAGTTATCAGTCAATTTTATTTATTTAAAAATCATACTAATATACATAATAATATTATAATATATTACACGAGTCAAATATATTTTACCTTACGTTAAACAAGATAGGTATAAGGTTATTTAACTCATTTCAAACTAGGTACATACGTATTATGAAAAATTATGTTGGGGATAGCATTTTATGTAGGTATAGATATATTTAATTTATTTGGAATTACATAAAAATGTGTTCTCGGTTATGTAAAAAATGTATATTTAAATTTATTTATTCGAATAGCGTAAATACATAGTAATAATAATTATATAATATATAACATGGTAAATACAAAAAATCTACTCAAGATATACAGCAATAATTATGTAATATACTATTTAAGAAAAGGGCGTTCTTTTTATTTCAGACTTCAGTAGTAATGTGGGTAGTTATTTTCAGTGAACATTGAAATCTGTATCTACAATAAACAAGTATAATAAAACCGCATTTTGATATTTCAGACCCTCTGCTCTTGCAAATAATAAAAACGGATAACTTCACGTAATAAAAGAAAACCAAATTTCCCAAAGCAGTAAAAAGTGATCTTAAAAAATGTCGTCGAAAATATGCCATAACCATAAATATATATGAATACTGCGGTATATGCATATTGTGTATTAAACATATCGGGTATATTATTATACTCGCGCATTGAAAATATTTGTAAAGTACATATCTGTATTATTTTTCCATTGTATTTTTTGTATTCCAGAGGTTGAATTTTTTTGTGTATAATGTAAAATGCGTCGAAACCAAATGGCTATCCGACATAATTCGTTCGCTTAAATTTAATAGAAAAGTTTGTAGGGTTTATAAACAAATAATTGAATAAATCATTAGACTGAGGAAAGTACTAATAATAGAAAGTTGGCTTTCCCCAAAATTTGTTAAACTTGTCGTATTAATTAAATAAAGAGAATAATTATAAGCGGAGTCCCGGGAACTCATGCCGAGTACCTTTTCAGACCACTCAGGGGGGTGTTTATACGTTTCCCATGCCCATGGAAAGTTACAATTTGGGGGACTTGAGTCATTATCATCAAACGTTGTCTATCCGCACCTTAATAGTGTTAATTAACAATTAATTATCGGTGGGAATAAAAATAAAATAAAACACAATATATTTAATTTCAGAAACAGTTGAGAATACTTTATTAAAATAGACAAAATCGGTTCTAATAATTATTATATTATGTGGAATTAGTAATAATAGTATTTATAGTGGATTATTGTTATTACCCAATATTTTTTATATAAATGTTTGGAGCGTAGACGAAAACTAAATGACATATTTTTAATAATTTTAACAGTCCTTCTGCATTACGTAATAATAGTTCAAATGACAATCCGTTGATTTATCGTATTTAATTGGCTGTATACTACAATTATTTAAAATTGTAAAAGTGAAACTAAAATCCGTATTATCTAACTTTATTTGTTGTGGTGAAACAAAATGAAATAATCATTATTGTAAGAGAGTTGTCCAAGAATTAAAGACTTAATAATTTAGAAAATCAGAAAAAAAAATTTACAAAAAAATCATACAACATTTTAGCTACATATCCCCAATATTTTTTGACGTAGTCTTCGTAACGATCGAAACACTTGGTGAGCCGTGGGACTAAGTCCTTGATTCCCTTGTCGTAGGCGCCGCCGTCATCAAAAATGTTCTCACCTCTTCCTCCACGTTCTCGACGGTCTCAAAGCGTTTTCCGGCCAATATTGCTGCAGGTGAAGAAAAAGATGGAAATAAATCGGTGCCGATTTAGCGATCGGTCGAGGCTATGAGCAGGATGATGGAGGACATCACATTTGAATGTGTCCAAAAGATTCAAAAAAACCTAAGCAGTTTTCACACGATTTTGTTTGTGAGCTTCCGTCAGCATTTTGGGCACCCAACGAGCACACCTTTTCATACCCCAATTTTCCTCTCAAAATCGTTTATATGGGCAAATTACTATCGTCTGGGATAAAAATTGCGAGCTCACGGACTATCAGACTGCGATCTCCACGAACTTAACATTTTATTGAACAAAACGTCACCAATTGAGGACGTCCGTCCTCTCCCCTCCTCATCATGAACACTTATTCTACCATTCGAAAACTCAGTACATCACTTCCTGAAATTCCTCTGGTTCATCATATTACCATAATTGGATGTGAGACGACGATGGATTTCACAGGGAAGACTCTCCCCTGGTTGATAAACCGATTGATTGAACGCATCTCGCAGGCGGCGGTATTCGACAGCGGAGCGTCCATCTCAAACGGACGCAAAGGTCATACTAAAGAAGTTACCGAGCCGGCTCACCACTCGTTCTGGAGAAGGAAGTCTATGCTATACGCCAGTGCTGCCATCTTTTGACAAATAACATTTGCGTCGCCAAAAATTAATAGAGTTCTTTAATTCTTGGACAACCCTCATATTATAACGTCAAAATGATTATTGTTGTTCATCGATGTCACAGTTACTCATAATTATTATAGAGTTGTAATTAATATGCTCGTTATTTTTTTCCGTTCGTGCTATTATCCAGGTGCGTTTTCTATCTGCTGCTGAATGAAGGATTCCGTGTTGGTCCGGTGGTTGAGTGATGAAATAAACCACAGAAACGCACATATTTAAATTTATTTCCAAATTATAAGAAGCTATTAATACTCTATTACTATTTCTATCACAATAATATTATTATTTCTATCACAATAATAACTACGCTTTACAATTATTTGATATCTACTTATTAAATTAAGTTAGAATTTTCTTTCTAGGATTACATTTTGCAATAGTTTAACGTTTAATTAGATAAATGCAAGTATTTAGCGATATTCTCCTAAATATAACATATAGGTCTTGGTCGTAATTAAATTATATGAATCATAATATAATGTATATTTATTATTGAAGAGTGAATATTATTTTTAAAAAAATATTGTGAAAAAAACTGGAAGAAATAGCTAAGTTTGTACAACGATATAGTCAACAACAAATAATACATTCATATTTATCATACAATTTAAAATCCCGATTGACTGGTTTACAATTATTTAGAAGAGATTTATAAATGAAATAAAACTTAACTTTAACTGAACACACTGGCGCGAATTCAGTTTTTTTCTAAAAAAAATCTTTTATTTAATTATATAGACGCCCGACTATATTTTTTATTTTTAAATTTCAGGGTTATTTTGATTTAGTTTTATTAATATTAAGTATTAATAAAATACCGTCAGATGCTGCTCAACGTAGAATTAATTACATTAATTATTTTGAATAACACATGCAAATAAAAGACCCGTAATAGAGTACTCTTGATAATAGGCTCTGCAGCGAGCCCGAAACATCGAGGAAAGAAAGAAGTACACGCGGTGGAAACCCAAGAATCTATTACGATAAAAAAAACAACCGCGAAAATGTCAAACATTAAATAATAGAAGACCCAATTGTTTAAAATATAAAACTAATTTTATGAAAATATATATTACATAAATAATTTATAAACAGAGACTATATTTAAGCCATCAGCTTTATGGAGCAGAGTCATGATTTTATATGTTTATATTAGTTTTACTTACACATTAAAACTGTAATCATAATAAATACTTCAAATTAAAATCTTGATAATTATGAATTGTGCTTGATCTATTCTCCAATACTGGAAGGAGACGTGAGGTGAGAGAGGTAATTATGAAAAAGCTAAAATAACTATTTAGTAAAATTATATTACGTAACATTGATAATCATTAAACTGTATAGGTTTCTAAAGAACATCCCCTCAATAATACTATTATTAGAATTCTTCGAAGGTTTACCTAATTTCCATCTTATTCAATATCCAACCATCCATTAAAGTTTGAAGCGAGATTATAATATAAATATTTGGAACAATAAGATATTCCGAGTGATCAAACCTATACAACATATTATAATGATAGACGAAACTTTAGGTAAAAATATTTGCTAAATTTTCCATAAAATTATTTTCTGCTCCGGCTAGTTTTCCTTTATCCTAATTTATTTCTTGTGGCGGTATTCGCTTATAAAACTTTTATATACATTTTTGTATACTTATAATTAATCTAAATATATACTGGACTATATACGTTCCATTTTCTATCCACCCTTGCAGGGTGGATAGTAAATGGACCTAAACCAGTGGATAACATTTATTTCTCGTTAACACAAACCTTTTTAGAAGGTAGCCAAGATCCATACTGGATCGTAATACCAATTTTGAAAATGTTAAACTGTTAAACTGTACAGTACCAATCCACACAGATACACATTTCATTCATTCAAGTTTTTAAATTACGGTGACAAACAATAGCCAAAAAAATAAACCAATATTATTTGGCTTCATTGGATTGTTTTGGCAATCTGAAAGATGTCATGTAGGTACTCCAACCAAAAACAATACTTCAAAACCAAAGGTTACTCCAATTAATGACAATCGAGATCTAGATCAGAATACCCGCTGTACGATTGTTTGCGCAAGGCTCACATGATCAGGTGCAATTTAATATGTCATTGGGTGCAATGGACAAAAATAAAAGGGGTATATTAAATGCTATAAAATACAAAGTTTTTCCGGAATTTAAAGACTCCAAAACGCTAGTCTCTAGAGCGTTCAAATTAATTTAATGAATAGTATGGTTTTAAAGCAGGCCGATCAACTGAAAATTACCAAGGTATTTATCAAAAATAATGTGTTTTTTCTCAAATCGCTATTGATTTCAATCGATTTCTTTATATCTTCATTACCATGTCCAATCTTAAGAGAATCATAAGGGCATCCAGAAAGTGGAGATTATATTAACAGATATTTCTTTTTAAGAGAAATGGATAATAGCTGCTTACAAAATCTATTTGGTCCATTCTATGGATTCAAACACATATTGAAAAATAATATGTTAATTTTGCCAGGCCCGGAATTTGAACCCGGGAATCACGACTTTAGTATCTGAAACATTACCGCTTGACCATTGTTAGTGTGAAAGATTGTCTTTGTCAAATGCTGATAATCTTTTGGGAAAATAATTTAATCAGACCATTGGAGCGGACCCTTTTTTGAGTTGCTCCGCTCCAGCTCTGCTCCGGGACCTAATACTTGCTCCGGCTCCGCTCTGGGTTAAAAGTTTTAATACGTATTATATGTATACATATGTTAAAAAAAATAAGTAGTTTTAAAATAATCGTCTTTTTCATTATTAATTCTATTAAACAAAATTTCCGACAGCAAATCATCTCTCATCATTTACTTCTTCTGTCAAAAAGTGGGGTAATTTATCACTCGGCAGTGTTGCCATATTGCAAATAATTCCAGTGTTGCAAAGTGTGAAAATATACTATTTACATTGGATTTTAGGACGAAAATTCAATAATAAAAAAAACATCCGGAGCAGTGGAGCACTACAAATTTTCAGTGCTCCGGGTAAAATCTCATTGCTTTAGTGCTCCGTGCTCCTGCTCCGAGCTCCGTTGCAACGCTCTGAATTTAAACTAACCAAGCAAAAGCACAATCAGAACCTATAAAGTCTTGACAATCTGAATAAGATAACAAACAACACATTCAATATTCTGCATTTTGTAAAGTAATACGGAACAGCAAAAATACACAAACACCAAGAAAAACCCCCAAACAAATTTGGATACAAACGCTAGTTCATAAATATATGGCTTGTAATCAATGACATTAATATGGACGAAGCATCTAGAAAATAAAATGACACTCACTTTGTGTCGGGTCTGCCGGATGGCGAAATTCATATTTTAATATCGGTATCCTACGCTCAAATAAACATTCTGCTTGCAAGCGGTCAGGTTTCGACTCCACCGTTATTATTGTGTTACAAAATGCCAATGTGCCTAGCTGAAAATTGTAAAAAAAATCTACCAAACACTCCAAGAAAGATGGGATATCACTTTTCATGTGTTAGTATTATTTATTATTTATAAAATGACATTTTAAGATAATGTTTATTCAATGCAATTGAATGACAGAAACCATTGGACAGTCGCCTGTGATGCGCTGGGCTCACTTGCGTCTAATCTCCGAGAAGTCATAAGTAACCGAGAATCTGTTTCTAACGCAATGAGTCATGACACTAATACGACATTACAATAAAGGTTATATTACTATAAATTCTCGAAGCTTGTATCGTATAATGGAAATGGATACGTCACATGGTCACGTGACATCTACCTATACATCTGTGAATGACTTTCATGCACAATTTCTCGTGCGCGCCGGTATGAAGTGAGTTGTCCATTTAATATGTCATTGCTTGTAATGAATGCCTAAATGTTGAATAATCTTGACGGTGAATGGTGCCCATTAATAACCAAAACTCTGACTTTAACTTGTATTGTTATTTTGCCTGAGTTTAGATCATAAAAAATGTAGAGGTTTCGTATAACTCTACAAACTGTCATTTTGGTGACTGATATTGATAAACCACAGATAACAACACAACGATAATCAAACAGTTGTCTTCCGGCCAGCATACAATGTAGTCGATATGCCCCGCTCGTCCGCGTATCCTTTTAAATTCAAAATTCAATCTACTTAAATCAACCAATATGAATGTGACAGTCTTTTACTTTGTGCCGTGTTTATACTAAATTTATTCTACAATATAAAACCATGAAAATACCATTTCTGTGTATTATTCATCACGTCCCGAAACACTCAACATTTAACGCACACATCCGCAACCTTCAAAATAGATAAACATAACAGGGGGTAACATCAACACATACGTTCATCCCTCCGATAGCAACATATCTGTATAATGACATATACTCATTATATGATAAATATGAAAACCAGGTTGGCAGGTTATAATAACCGATACTGAATGACAGCGATATCCAGCTGAATGACTTGAGTTGTTCTTCAACCGACATGCGGAGACACTCCGAAAGGAAGTGATTGGCGCCTTTCGATTTAAAACTTACACATGTGTGGTATTGTATATTATATTCAAACTGACAGAGCTTGGTATATAACAATATCACTATTATAATATACCGAAATACTAATACACAATAATTCTATAACAATACAACATTATAATGATCATATTCGTTACGTTCAAGTAAATGTATCGTTTTAAACGCGTGTTGGTAATCGCGCATAAGAGTCAAGTTTTAAAGCATATTAATTATTTTTCTTTTAAAAGTTCTAAGAAATTCTTAACGATTTGCGGGAAGAAAATTTGAAAACTTTTATAAGCTGCCTCAGCGACAAATAAATAATTGAAAACCCATTAAAGCTCGCCTATTTTTTAGCTTATTAACTTTTTAACTCACCCTTGTATATTATCACAATTATATTTTTTGTTTATAAGTTTATTATATCAAAAAAAAAAACAGTACTTATATCAAATTTTTTTCAATATATAAATAACAGACGAAAATTTAAAGAAATTCGTAAAGACTTATATGGATGGCTTATTAATTCAAGACAAATTCTTTAAGAGTGTATTATAAAAAACATAATATACTAAGCTATCTTTTGAATTAACTTTGAAGTATAATAGTTGACAGCTTTCTGAATAATAAAAAGCACAATAAAGCCCGATATACTGTTTCATAATAGAATCTATTATTTTAAGTAATTGATTCAAAATTTAATATTAAAGACGGCAACATCTACTGGATAATGTTGATTTACTCAACCCAACTAAATGGGTCTTAAAAACTCTTAACAGAAAAGTTTAGTGAAATTATTATTTATATATTGTGTAAAAGAGGCCTATCTACGCGTACATACAATAAATAAAGATTTTACGTGTTAATAATATATGTCATAATATCTAAGTAAATTAAATATTAGTGGTTTTGATTTAGCCAGAGGTTGGAGTTCATCATTAGTATTTAGCAATGATATCTTATTGTATTTTTGAGTTGCTTTCCATAGCTGTACCGTTATTAGACCTTTTTATGTGTCTGTCAATTCGATATGGTACATCATTAACACGCATTCACTGCGGACCTTTTAATTAATATTTTATTACCACATTTAAATAACATTCTAATTATATATAATGGCCACCAGATGGGAAACGCACCAGTTGCGTTGGACGCAGCGAATGTGTTACATATTTCATATTTTTTCAAGCTCGAGATCCGTAGCCTGATATGCCAGACCCAGTAGGATAAGTGAATTTCCATTTTGTATTCCCTGGTACAGCACAAAAAATTATGTTCTTGGATTGACTGTCACAGTTCTCTAATCTACAGCATTTTTGAAGATCTCAAACTGAGGTTAGTCTGTGCAAAAAAATTGGAGGCAAATAAAACTCAGTTGAGTTATAGTTTGCATGATGATGAAAATAAATATGTTGTTGTAACCTTAAAATCGCAAGTAACGGATGTATGATTTTGAATTACAAAATTATGGAGAATATTTTCTCGTTTGTCTCTATTCTTTTCCGCAACACTTCACTGTATTATTTATTTTGTAACGCAAGATGGAACGCAAAAACTCTAAAGACGGAAAAGAAAAATAGAAAACTGAAGAAAAAAGCAGCGCGCAGAACTTTCTTTTTAGTAGGAGAGAACCAAAAAGTTGTATCCTTTTTATCCTTAACTGCAACTTTCGAATCACGACATTGGAGACATTTTCTCCATTTTTTACAAAAAACAATTTTCAAATTTAAAGACTTTGTATTCAATTTACCAGACGCCCACGTTTCGTCTATAAATAACTCAGTAAGAATGTACATGAATTTTCCACGATCTATGTTTAGCGAAGTTTACCAACTCGTGATATTATTAGAAATATGTCTTTACTTTGAAAACCACATAGCGCTATATGTCACTTGTAAAGGAAGTTGATTTTGAGTTATCGTATGTTATTAATTTTGGTAAATTAGTTTGTTCTAATAAACTTTTTGATTTACTAGCAGACAAGTTTAATTATCTTGATTTAACAATTTGAATCCTACTCCTATCATCATTGATGAACTGGGAATAAATAAAAGCAGAAGATCACAAAAAATCCGTATAATATGTAACCTAGATTATATCTGCTTGAATATTGTGATAGATATAAGTTTTATCATAAAATATGCTTTTAGCAACCCGAATCTCGTCTTTCATAATTTCCATTTAGTTAGTCACTGATGAATTCAGCGAAGCGAAATAAATTTAATAAAATTGTTTCTGAACAACAAATTGTCTTAGTATATTATATGTAATTATCTAGTCTTTATACAAAAAAATGTTAGATTTTATATTATCTATACTCTATAGGAAAAATGCTTTTTTCAAGAATTATAAGTAAATTCATTTTTATTTTCTCTATAGTAGGTAATGTATGGAAACATCAAAAATATTCATATCTCAAACCATGTTCGCTGTTCTAACTATTGACGAAATCTTAATTAAAAAAATAATATATATATACTGACAAATTTTGAGATTTATAGTATAGATTATTTTAAGACACATCTTTCATATTAAAATTATTATTATAAATGATAAGCCACAATAATGATATATTCATCTCTGCCACAAAGTCGACAGATTGCTCAAACATGTCTCTCAAGGATAATCTAAACTGTTGCTATTGGTACTCAATAAATCTGACATGAAGAAACAATTTTGATCCGGATATTATGTTTAGGAATCATGCCATCCATGTAAGGGCAGCCAAAAATGCTCTAAATGGCATACGAATTTCAAGAAAGTATGATTGAAAAAAAATAACCAATCGGATTAATTCAATATTAAATTTCTTCGGTTCAAAAATATATTACAGCGATTGTTGTGTCATTATTAAATTTATCAAACCAGCTAGTAACAAAATATATGAGTGGTTCACAAGCATAGTGAACCAAGTCCATTCTGGTTATTTTAGAGTAAGCTAGGTTTAAACATAATTTTTTAGTATTTCTTATTCTGTAATGGTATGATTTCTCTTACATGATAACTTAAATGTACTCAAAATAACACTTCAGAATTGCAATCATACCATTACATAATTAGAAATACTCAAATATTATGTTTGAACCTAGCATACTCACAAAAAAAACCCAGAATGGGCTTGGTTCACTATGCTTGTGAAGCACTCATATATAGATATACATTATAATAGTGTAATTAATGAGCAACCTAGAAACATAATCATAAAATAATGCAGTGGTCGGCAATCGAATTACCCACTGTGTTACCCGCCAAGGAAATATGATAATATTTTTTCCAAATTATTATTTTTATAAAATTATTTATTTATTGAAAATACCAATAATTTAAAAAAGTTAAAATAAAATGTGTCCAGAATACTCTGAAAATCGATTAACACCAGATAATCTTGATTCCTGTGTTCGACTTAAGACAACTACGTATTTGCTAAATGTTTGGAAAAAAAATCAAAACTAAAGAAGCCACTAATAAAAATATTATATTATATTATGTATGTTTTTATAAAATAAATTTTGTATTTACACATACATCTGCAAATATACGTATTATATATAAATATATAGTATAAGTATATATTTTTTATTTTATATAAATATTCAAAATTTGTTTCACCCATAAGCCAAATAATTTTGTGAAAATTGAATTTTTACCCAGTCTCTCAAAATGTTGCCCACCACTGATATAATGTATACAAGTTGTTCACAACACATAAAGAATAATAATACATTAGATACATTGTAAGTAATACGTAAACTAAATTTATTATAATATTGATTCGTACTATTAACATTATAGTAGTTTAAACAATAAAGATTGATTGGTTTTAGAAAGTAACTAAGTATTTGAAAAACATACCCCGTATATTCGATAAGTAGACATTCATCAAATTACGAAATAAACATTTTATCAAAGAGTTTGGATCAGATGAAAGTAATTTTGAACGGTTTCTCTTACCACAAATACTTGATGGTGATTTCTTATCATTTTTTATTGTAGTAGAATAATTAACAACCATAGAAAAATTAACATTTTATTTGCAGTTTGGTGTCTACATAATATTATTACATATACATTTACAACTACATTTGTATTATAATGTGAATACTTTGGTTCCAGTTAAACTTGAAGTTAATTTAATCATTTGTCTTAGTAATCACCTTTTTAGCTCAACTTTAATATAATATACAACTATACAACGACAGTTTTCTTCAACGCCATTGTATTTGAAAGTGCATAATAATTTTTTCCGAGTGTTTCAAAGATGTAAAAAATGAGTGTTTCCCTTATTTGAATCCAACAAAATTATAGCCATTTTGCATATTTGGCGTAAAACTATTATTTTAATAATTTTCAGAGAATCAATAGTATAAGTATTGCACTACCATTATAGTACGGTTGGATATATTGAGACATATTATAAAAAAAACAAATTATACAACGGTATAGTAATGTTGAAGAGACTATATAACCACGTAACATTAACCCACATAAAAGCGAGTTCAATAATTAATATATTTCATAATTCATAATATCCCTTTCTAAAGTTGTGATACTTTCACAATACCCTGTTTATATTATAATGCTTACTTTGGAGCAGTATTTACGTTGAAAATCCCATCAAGGAGGATGAAGGATTGCCCGTGGTACGACGTTGCCACTTAGCATCGTCTCGAGCGCCCTTCCTTTGCCATTTGCCGAAGAGACAATACATCAAGCTTACGTAGGGATGACGGGTCAGATTGCACACTTGTTGGTGCTAACACTTTCGATGCCGACATATTATCTGAATGACAACCTCACTATCCAGTCGATTTGAGTAACTTGCTCGCAAAATATTTTCTTTTTTATTTATTGCGTTAATGTTGGACATTTTTTTTAGAATTACTAATAACCATGTCCTTGCTTTTTCGTACAAGATAGTTGTTAGTAATTTTGAACAATCACAAACACCCAGGCTTTGAGAAAAACACATAAATATTGTGTTGTCCTGACCGGAATCGAACCCAGAAACTCCCGGGTGGAAGTCAAGCGCTTTACGCACTGCACCACGAGAGCCGCCTAATGTTGGACATTATTATGATTTCTTTTATGGTGTTAACTGTCAATTATTCGTGGAAATACATTGTATTTTTTTTAAACATAGCACAATATATAGTACTCATTTCAATTACACAGGGTACGTCCGCTGCAAAGGAATATTTTCAATTTGTCTCCGTTGAAAATTTCGATTTGATGCGAACAAAATGGACCCTGTTTATCATTAAGCCAAGTGGAATAAGAACTAATATATTATATTGGGTGTTATTATAATTAACTATTCTATGAAAATGTTAATTTCCATTAGCTTTATAAAAACTTGGACCCTTAAGAACCCAGTTGCCATAATAACGACCTAAAATGTAGTACCTTTATACCAGAATACGGATCAAAAAATACACATTGCAAAATAAAATGAGTCAATGGTAATCTTCAATAGAAAGTTTCCGAATATATAATATTATATAACGTTATGTATTAAATAATTAAAGCTATAATGCACATATTGATAAAAGAAATCAATAACCACGGAATCTGATGTATTTAAATATTGCTTTATTCTCAATTTCAATGGACGACGATTATAATAATACCCTTCAAAATATATCCTACATAATCATAAAATGTTGATTTATATAAGAAAAGATGGGGTACTATAATAATATCATAATAAAATAATATGTACATCTTTTGTACAAAACCTATAGATAATTTAGACTTTTTAATGTTCCACCTTTACACGGCACGTTTCAGCTTCAATGCCTTATATATGGTTTGATTTAGTAAAGTAGTCTAGTTGATCTTGTCAGATCAGATGTAGGTAATATCAGATCGTTCGTAGCGTTGTCAAAACGTTGCCTTATGGTTCAGCGTCAGTCGGGCGTATGTATCGATACGTCTACTTGCACGTATTCACGTATGTACACGTACATACTCAAATGCAGATACTTTTTTTTATTCCACTACATATTTAGTGCTTTAATGAAATTGTATATATGTAAACGTGCTCTGTTAAAAAAACAACAATCGACTGATTTAACCAGGCGCTAAATCATAAATTTGTACACAACCCCTAACTTGGTTGGACTGACTGTCAGGCCAACCTCATCAGAGTATGTGTAGAACGTTCTTGTATGAAAAAACTGTTTTCTACCAATCATGTATTTAATTTACATTTATTTTGTAAAACAATTGATGACTTTCTCAATGTCTTGTACCTTTGAAAGTATAATATACGTAAATGAGTTTGAATAAGGTTTTATTAAAAATCCATTTGCCATGGGAAGAAATGCAGATAGATTCTCCAACTATTGAGTAAACAGAGTCACGTGATAGATCTCACATTATCCTTCATTATTGGCTATTTAATAAATAAACTTCCACTAATGGTTAATTGTAAAATAAATTCATTATTCATAATAATTTTCAACAAAAAATAAATTAATCCAGATAATTTAGTAATCATTAATCATGAGCGGTTTCCAGTGGATGTTTCTTATGTATTGTTTATTTTCTATAAATTCATTTATTTAGTATATTTTTTTTGACTATTAAGTATTAATAATTTACCATAATATCATCAAAATAATAATTAAATACACACTAACTTTTTGGATACACGCCTCCTCCGAAAACAATCCTTTCCCACTCTACACGATATTCGATTTGAGAATTAATGTTATTTGTTTAGATAGTTAATCATTGTATAAGATTAATTCGCATTAGTTACATACGGACCATTAGCTTAAAATGTATAAAAGTAATCGCCCGGATTCCCACTTGCTACAACTTTTTCTAGGATTTTTTGGATGGATATTTTTTTGAGGTTATATAATACATATATTAGATAAGAGATGTTTTCAAATTAAATATTTTCATAGTTCAATATAATTATAGAATGTTACATTCTCAAATCTTGTGAGTTATTCGTCGAATAAAAAAAGTAGTTTATTATATTATAATTATTATAATATTCTCATTATGTAAATGTTAAAAAAATTTGATTGTAGATTACAAAAACTCGGTTTCAAAACCAAATTTCTACCATGTAAACGTCAGTACAGTTAATATAATATGAATAGTTTATTACAAGCTTAGTGTTGTATTTATGAAGTAATAATAAACTTTGTTGTAATCTAGGATTGAAAGAGTTAAAATAGATCCAACAAAATGGGATTTCTGCTGTGAACCCACATACAACATAAGACACTTTCATCTTTCCTTTACATTTAAATACTCAACCCGAGATTACAATGTTCTTCTAAAGTGTGTATAGAATTTCTATTTCAGAATATAAAACGTTTATCTTTTTTTCAACATATCTGTTGCCAGACAAAATATATGACAATATGTGACTAGTTTAGGGTTAATATTATGGAAATCTGTATATATATAATAAATATAAATATAATATTATAATGTTTACCGCTGCAATCGAAGAATAAGCAATTACTAGCACTACGATCATAACTCACAAGTTTGTACCACGGTCTGATCATGGACGGTTTTATTAGGGTCAGCGGTGTTTTCTGTATCCAATCATTCATTCATTTATATTTTCATGCACTAGTATCTAGGTACATTTCTCTTATGATACACATCACATTATTGCGGATTTGTGGCATATACAGAATATAATACGCTCTGTCTAGTAGAAATATTCATTTACAAATTCTATCAAAACACGTTCTTTTAATACAGTAACCAAATCATTAGCAATATAAAATAAAAGTAGCTAGATAAAGCTGCAGGCATGAAAGAACAGGTCCCGAAAATTGATTTTTTTATATATACCTACTACTTATTTTTTCGGTGGCCAATATCAGTACACCTCTCTATCTTAGGGCGTTCGTCTCAGATTACCAACTCATGTTTAAAATCGTCAAAATAAGCTACGATGTTTTAATGTAACACCGTATTATATAATATTTTATTCCATGGCTACCAATTCCACCACTTTAAAACTTGGCAGAATCAACATGAATTGTTTAATATAACATGTAATAACTAATATTCTTAAAAAGTATTTCACGATACTTTTATTTTTCTACTATTTTGTACTATATACGTATAACCGTGGAAGTCTATATTCTCCATCTAGGTGCTGAAATTTCTGATATATTATCTTTCATCTTATAATACAATAATAATAATAATATATTATGTACCTATATTTAACATACATAATTTTGATAACACTTCTGATAAAATATATTATAACCAATAGAAAAAATCTTTTTTCAAAAAAGTAAGACACCCCGCAGCAATCGAACCTGTATCTCTCGGGTATCGCGCCTATATAGACCACTACGCTAAAGCCGTCATACTTAAATGCGACAAATTTTAAATAATGGCTTTTAATACTCTCTGAAGCGTTTTCCAAATTCCTGTGGGGTGTCTTACTTTTTACAAAATAATGTATATTAAAAAATTTGAATGTTACATTCTTATGAATTGTGAATTGTTCGTTGAATACAAAAATTGTTTATTAAAAATTATTAGTAAGTTCGAGTTAGTTACAACAAATAATCTTGGTGTGATACGTGACGTCGTCGGTTAGAGATTAAAGTAATACCTACTTTGATTTAAAATACAAAAGCCGATCGCCAATTGTAGCTAAATTTGGAAAATTGTTAATAAATAATTGACCACATTCATAATCACTTAAAATGTTGTACAAGCAACTAATATCCTATCCATTATAATTCATTCAAGATGATTTATTATTATATTAATAATAAACTACTAACCAATTTCAAGCGTGTGTAATTTTGTATTGTGCTCGCGTTTCGCTTTCCGAGCACGTCCTTTGAGAAGTACTGTAGCAAAGTAGACAGTGTTATCAGATAGGAATAGAAAAAGGAAAGGTTACATTGTTGGGTAGTAAGGGGCTTTCCGTTTTGAAATAATCGAATGCAGATAAAAGATGGCTGACATCCTGTTGTTCTAAATTGCCCGCCCGGAAATGTTTTCGATTGTTTAAAGGATTTTCTAACATATTATCAGAATACCGTAAAACATACGCTAAATTTAATGCTTTATTGTAATTGTATTCTAAATGCCAACCATCGTTATCATTGTATCTGGGTCCTTTTGTACCTCAAAACGTCGACATCTTTGTGTCTCTTACATTCTTTCCATTCTTATGAACGCTTGTCATCCGTGTTGACGATATCCCTTTGTCTGATAACCACTACAGCAGTGGTGAAGGGTAGAGGTAGGCTGTTAAGATCTGACATAAATAGTGCACATCAAACATTGTTAGTCCATATTTGTTTTTATTGAACTAATACCACAATTTACAGATAGTGTAGGTAAGTTTTAAAAAATCAATTAAACCCTGCTTAACTAAACCATATTTTTTTTAAGTGTTGGTATATTTTGGGCGATCCAACAAAATTGTGAACACTTTTTCATTCATATTATTTTATTTGTTTTCGTTGAATTAAACATATGTATTACACAACCTAACCTTACCTAACCTAACCTAACATAAACCAAACTATGATAGATAAAAAATATTATCCTATTTATAAAATATTCAAAATTATGTATGATTTAATGGAATAATTTTAGATATTTTATAGATAGACGAGTGTTTTTTGACTATTATCTATTATGGTTTGGTTTCGCAGGGTTAATTGAATTTTAAAAACTAACGACACCGTGTGTAAATAAAATTGTAGTTTGTTCAATGAAAACAAATACATATGACTGACAAAGTTTAGTGTGCACTATTTCTGGTGGATCTTAACAGCCTACCTCCACTCTTCGTCACTGCACTACAGTCAACATACTAAAGATTTATATGTGCAATTCATAATAAATCAGGTATAAATTATGCGTCTTCTATTTGTTGTATATTATACCCTGTAGTTGTGTCATATCTATAATATTCTTTACTTGGCCATTATTATTCACTTACATTTAATTTAGGTTTTTGTAAACATTAAATATTAATTTTCTTCTCTTTGATATAATGGAATATATCGTCTCTGTTCTGGCAGAACTCACTAACTGGAGAATACTAGTTTTGAGTAATTTGACTTTGAAGTTGTTAAAATGTTTGAAATGGTCTATCATGTGAGTTTATTAAGTAATTGTAAGAAGGATGACTTTAAAATAAAGACTGTTTATTTATTAAGAAGGTTTCCAGACGGTAAAGTTTGAAATAAGGAACATTTTGGTATAACTAACTCAATATGTCATTTTTTCCAATTAGTGTCTTCTGCCAGAACAGTGACGATATATTATGTATACAATTGGTATTTTTTTAACATTATAACAGCCATTCAGGGCCAATGACACAGTAGTGTAATCAGTTATATAAGTGACAAAATTACAAACACCCGGACTTTGATAAAATCACATAAATTTTGTGACCTTTTTTATCTTAGGTTGGCGATCAAATTGCAGTACATCCCTTTATTCTGAGATAATCATATCGAATAATCGACGCTGTTGATATTAAATCACTTATGAATGTTGCGTGACCAATAGAATCTCTTTGTGTCTACGCTCTTTACCTATTTATGCATTGTGAGCTGAAGTAAATCTTACTTCACTTCACAAAAAATATGATCTAAATATGTAGCCTATTTGCGTTTTTTGGTCTTCATTGTTAATATGATCACCCCGGATATCTTCATCATATTACGATATAGTCACATCTTGACATTCTTTCGCTTTCGAATAGTTAACTGTCAATTCATGGTGGAACTGCATTGTATTATTTGATTAATTATTTGTTTAATTAAATAAAACACAATTTAATAGTACTTATTCCACTTAATTGATTAAATTTTGTACCGGTTTCGTCCTCTTCAAAGGGACATTAACAACTAAATAATTAACTTAAAACAGACAATTATCAAACAAATCATAATCGCCATAAATCATAAGTCGTCGCCTTATGATTTGTTTGATAAATGCCTGTTTTAAGTTTATTATTTAGTTGATAATGTCCCTTTAAAGAGGACGAAACGGGTACAAACAAATACATGTGCAAGTTACGTTGGGTATTGTATTTTATTTTCTACAAAATGATTTTTTGTAGTGTGTATACATGAAATGTTTTCAAATTATGTATATTCAATATAATATAGAATGTTACATTCTCAAATCATGTGCCTTATTCGTTGAATAAAAGAAATAGTTTATTGAATAGTCTATTCTTTTAACATCCAGGTTACGACTCTGAAGACCAGTAGGGAAATAATCTAGTACCTTATTACCCTCCATAGTATGCTCAGACTTATGTTTTAATTATAGAAAGTGATCTTTATTTTTTCCCATCATGGCACCAGTTCCAAGTAGCTATGACCTTAATATTTAATAACTTAGGATCATTGCTATACTATAACTAATATTCTACTTTATTAATATGTTATCTAGGAAGTGACAAAATCCAAAACTATTCAGCTATTTAAATAATTGTCAACTATAACTGATATATTTTTGTTCGCAGATGTTGGTGATAATAATGAGTCTTGTGGCGATGAGCTGCGGAGTTGCTGTCCATGCGCGACCGCAGCAGCAGCAGCAACAGCAGCAGCATCAACAGCATCGAGAGCAGGACCTGGAGACACAGCAACTTCACGTCCAGCCCAGAGACATTAACGTCATAAATGAGCCCACGTGCGATGAGCTGAAAGCCATGTGGAGGTAATACCAACATCATCAAATACTTACACTTACTACATTCACACGATTACACGCGACTATCATGCATACTATAAAATTACTATGTAGTCAAACGTAATTTTATTATCTATTTATTAATTAATACATTGGACGCTAACGACGAGCCCAGCACGTAACGATTAGGTAGCCATTCGATATAATTAGCATGCTTTTAAAAAGTGATAATTAAAAAGTAATTACATACAATACCTAACTTCTAAAAATATTGCGTTGGGAATGATGATAATAAATTAGACATCATTGCCATTTTTAAACTATAAGTAATCAACCCTAATTCTAAAAAAAGAAAAAATATGGAAGAAATTATAAAAATATTGTGGTAACTTAATGTTCTGATTCCAACTACGTCTACTTCAGTTTATTTTAATACGTCCACTGCATTTTTTTTCATTCGGTATAGCCATATTATAGATATCGTAGGTAATAAAATCATATACAATTTAAGATTAAAATGGTAGTGGTCAAAATTTTGAGTCTGTTAAATGTTCCTCAGATTTCCTCGATTAAAACTGTTTGAAATTGTGTATTTTATATCTGTAGGGTACCATCCAGCATGACTTGGCAGGAAAGCATTAATTTATAACTACAATGTATCTTGCAACATAATATTGTTAAAATTGCAAAACAAGCGATTTATGTGAGTAAATCAAATTTCAACAGAAAGCTAATTTAGCAAAATAATCACAATAAATCTCATAAGCATGATTATCAAAAATATTCACCTCAATTGTTTTTTTTTATAAAAGCGACTTTCGCAACTGCTAAAAAGTGACAATTTGCATAACTTGCTTGTTCGGGCGTGAACCTACGCAGGTCATGCAGTAAACAACGACATGCATTTTCACGTCGTTCGCACCAAGCAAGTAGCTGATAGAAGTATTTTCTATTGTATCGAATCAGTATAAAACACTCAGTAGAAGAAAGCAACATCGTCAGTCAGTTATCAAAGACTCACCCGTAAGGTTATCGTTACGCTTCGCCCGGTCAAACTTGTAATCCATCAGAACGCATACTCGTGATTTAACTCATCTAAACTATAATTTGTAAACTAATCTGTAATAATTAAATCAATATTTATTTGGAAGGAGATAATACAACCAAGGCACGCATCAACCTTCTTATCATTGGAGTCAACCCAACCTACCCTCCGGTTCCTTACACCATCTCACTTCCGATACATCAAAGTATAACTTTAACTGATACTTTTAAATTACTTTGTAAACATTATAATAAAAAAAATATTGGTATGGCATTTCAGTTAATCGTTTAAAATCTAAGGCTTGTAACTTTTTCAATTTAATGGTTAAGGAATCACACCAGTTTTTGGTTAAGATGACATACATGACATAACTTTAAGAAACTTTAAAAGCTTAAAATACAATATTAATAAAACAGTATAGTTTAAATAAATAAATAATTACACGTAACATAAATCTGAAATCAGCTTGCTACACTCTATTTCTCTCAAGTTAGCGACTATCTAGCTTGCAACAATACCTCTATTCATAAGAGTCGTAGCAGATTACTAAAATAATACTAATATTTATTTTTATTTTACCACCTTATCACTAGTTGTCATCAGCGATTTTCATATACTTAATCTATATAAATTATTGCCGACATAATGCAAAGAATCCGTTTAAATAACATATATATATATATATCATTGATTGCGGTGCCTAATTTCAATCCAATCAAATAAATCAATTTGCATTAATTGAAATGCTAATAATTGCATACTATAAATTATATGTTTTGTTAATAATATATTGATTTTTTTACGTAAATAATCGTTAACTTTACTATCGACTCTTCGTCATTGGTCGGCACTTTCAACGTCAGTGTCATCACAGACAGTTTCCAATAGAAATTATTATTAATAATATTTATTTCTATCAAAGGTTTTCGAAGCGACAAGCCAGGACTCCTGAGATAATGAACGAGATAACCACATACAAGGATCCGTTCTCGTACAATGAGTGGTCTCCATACTACAGCACGACGTCCAATGGCTACGTGTCTTCGTCGAGGAGCGCCGGAGGCAGTGCATCCGGTTCTGGCAGCAGGTAACTACTTTTCAATTAAAATTACTATTTTATTTAATTTTTTAAACATTAAAGGATTAAAAACTTAACGATCAACAATGAGCCAAAAGCGACTAAGTAGATTGGCATTGCTACATACTTAATTCACCATTTTACGTCTCACCACTGGAGCACATAATAATTACTAAATTTGCTGGTGCGAAACCGTTAAAAGCGTTTGTAAAATATTTTTTGTTTTCAAAAAAAATAATATGAAATACCTTCTTCTTCTTCGATGGCGCTACAGCTCAAGTCAAGCCCTGGTGTCCTCCAGCCGGAACGGTCCTCCGCACGTGTTTTCCAGTTCCTGATTTTTAGCAGCTGGTTGGCATCTTTTGTAATGTTATCACCCCATCGTGTGCGTGGCTTTCCCACTGGCCTTTTTCCCCCTGGGTTTCCTTCGAGGATCTTCTTTGGTATGCGTGACTCAGGCATGTGCTGGACATGGCCTGCCCAGTTTAGCTTAATCTTGGAATAAGCGGTATAGTTCCGTGTTGTACCTAATTTTCCACTCCCCACCATCATTCATGGGTATATCCGCCTCAGGATCTTTCTCTCAAAGCAGTCCACTATTTCAGCTGCTTTCATATTTAGCGTAATATGAAATACCATGCATTTTATATTTTCTTCCTTAATTTTATAGGAGCGGGGCCGTCAAAACATTAGTCACCCTTGATCTTTTCTCTGAAAGGCATAGGGTTGACTAATTATTGATACTTAATATCATATTGATTGAATAAAACCAGTTTTTGTCATTCTATGTACGTGGAATAAATATTACATTTCGTGGAAATCGTATCAAAAGTAACAGTTGTGAACCAAATAAAATTATTTAATAATTTAGTTTATTGATAAAATTTAATATGACATAATTTATGACTAATAACATTATTCTACCATAGTACAAAATATATTATCAACAATTTATGCAATACAAATTATAATTTTCTGAGAGCAGTTCATATAATACTTATAATAGAATTCCTTGAAGCTGCGATCCGAATTGGTGTATATTGCTTGCTGCATCATTTTTATTATCTACAAATATATTTTATTATAAATTTTACCAACCTAAAACAAACAGTTAATTATTAACAAACAAATGAGTATTTTAATGTGGTATAAAATATATTAGTTTGTTGATCCTGCATTGCTAAATTTGCGAAAAAGTTTTGTTTTAAAACCTGTTTCTTTTACAAACTATATTCTTTCTTTTTTATCTTGTGACCATGTCCGATTCTAATAAGATCATAATATGGGCCTCCACATAGTTTTTGTTTTTACGAGAAATGGATGTTAGGCACTTGCTCAACCAATAACGCCCATACTCTGTTTCCAAACATAAATTTAAAAACAAGGCCTATATGTATTTGCAAGACCTAGGATTCAACCCTGAGACCCATGACACTTTAAGTCGACGCGTAAATGACTCGGCTATCGTGGGAGTATATTAAATAGATAATTATTTAGTTTATCCACTATTTTCTATGAAGTACGATTTGGACCTTCCCATAAAGGACTTCTGCAAAGTGTTGGCTCTCTTCTTAGAACGACCACTACGCATATAATCTCGAGTATTCTATATACGTCATATTAATTTGACTACAGAATTGACAATAAATGCTACAACTTTTCCCAGTACCGTCGCTATAGCATCAGTAGTGTCTTTATGTTAGCAAATAACATCAGTCTTTGAATTTTGTATGCTTATCCTTATTATTCCATTTACATATTTTTAATCTTTGAGTCTTCTCATACACTCAATGCCAGTTTGATTCGTCCATGAATATACATTTGTTAGCAAAAATAAACGTACTTGTTGACACACTCTATTTGAATACTATTAATGATTATCGCTTTTGGGTCAGCAAATAATTTATCATTCAATATTTTATCTTAGAAACATTTATTTTTTATTATCTTCTAACCATTTATTTTTAATATTTGTTAAAAACATAAATAGGTACCCAGGTATATATATACAATAAATTACTTAATTATGCACATCTTTAAGTTCTAACGAGGGAAAAATTCTTGGCATTCAAGGCATAATAATTTTCAATCCGTAATAAAAATGTGTCAAGCGCAAAATGTATAAGTTACAACTACTGAGTAGATAGAAGCATATTAAACTGACTTGTCCACTTTCTCTATCAAATCTTTACGTACGTCTATTCCTTTGCGCATTTAATTCGACCGTGCGACGTCCACTTGTCCGGCGTCCAATTGTTCCAGCGCCTAGTTGTACCGGCGAATAATATCACGACGTCCAATTCTACTGGCGCCAAATCGTATCGGTCTCCAATTGTCCCGGCGGCCAATCGGCCGCGGCCAGTTCGCGGCGCCAAATCATCCTAGACTCTCCTGCCTCATATCCTGAAGGTTTTTGACCCTTTTACAAAAATATAAATGCCACCTATAAAGTACAAGTGACTAGTAAGGATTCCTCTTTTATCCCAGTCAAGTCACCACATAATGGTGAATAATTTTAATTAAATCGTGTCACCTCTGCCAGACACTTTTGGTAATATGAAACCTCCAATATATATATTATTCTATAATATGGCGTTTGGAAATTACTAAAATGTATATAATTATTGAGGACTTTTATTGAAACCAGATGGTTTATAATAATCATTAAAATCAAGGTAAATTTGTAATCTGTGGTATTGATAGATGTTCCAAATATATATATAGATTATAATAATCTATTTAATCCATAATACCCAACCTACGTAAAATTTAATATATCAGAGTAAACATATTAAGTAGATTTAGACAATCGTTCACCAAAATATAATTTAGGCGGTCGAGTGAATTCCCACGCTCCGACCCACTTCCGAGTACTACGGCTGTAAGCTTAAATTTAGTAACACAGAATTTCTAGAATATAAACCCAAAACTCAGCGAAAAATGAGCTGGTGGTGAATAGAGCCATGATCAAAAATATTTATTCTCACGTTACACATCCCGAATTTATGAAATCGCCTAATCCATTAAATTACACCATTCAATACGAGAAAATAAAGACAAAACGAAAATATTTTCCGCATAGTTAGAAGCTACGTTGTCTGTGTGATATCATTTGATATAGGGATATAATAGCTACCTACCTACCGATTCTTTTGACAGATTTATTTGGTCAGTAAGGATAAGTGTAATAGGTTCCAGAGACGCCTTGTGATGGCATTCGAAAACATACAATAACATATAATTTACGGAAATATTGATGGTTACACAATTGTAAATTCACCAGATGCCCAACTCCCTTATGCGTCAATTACATTGAGCTTCTTTATGAGCTGTTTGTTGGCGAATTTAAAAGCGGGCGATTCAGCTACTGCGATTTGATGATTACACACAAAACTTTCCATTCGCTGAGAAGCCACAAGCCAGCGACTATTTTGACAGAACGTAGCTCGTTTTTTTACCGGGAGGTTGCTACTGCGCTCTACTGCGCAGACGCAGTATGCCCACACGCCGGCGTGTAGCGTGTAAAGTTGACCGGCTTTCAATTTTTCTCGGTAGAGTGTTTACAACCTGCTTGTTAGCTTGTTCAATGATTACACTGGGCGACTTTACAGGCAGATTATAAATTCGCCAACAAACAGCTCGTAAAGAAGCTCAATGTAATTGACGCTTTACAAATATACCGTAAGTCTAAACTGCGTACTTTGCGGACATATTCCATGTGTAACTTTTGGACAGGAGGTAAGCTATGGGGATCCGAAAAAATAGTTCACACTTTGTCAGTCATACTTCTTATTTGTTTCCATTAAACTATACTATACATTATATATGTAATCTATAACTATCTAAAGATTTAATGGTAGTACAGAAATAAATAAATTTAAAAAAAACATTCGATCTGCTTTGAAAATATTCCAGTAGGTGGCACCTCAAATCTCATATAATTTGATAATGAAATGTGTTCGATTAAAGTATCCTACGGATGCATCTGTGTTGGTTGATCTACATTCTACATAGCATAACACTTACATAATATGTATGAACGGATCAACTATTAAATGATTATTTCGAAAGTACATGTCTATAGATAATATTAATATTTATTTTATCCATTTTAAGTAGCTAAATGTAATTGCATTTTATATAATTATTAATACAATGCATTTCCACCGTGAACTGACAACACCATAAAATATTTTTTTAATTGTTAGCAAGAAATATAAAATATTATTGTCATCACAATAGTACGTACTACTAGATTAGAAATAAATACTTAATAAATATTTCAAGTAGGTCCAAAAAGATCTCACATAAGTTTTTTATTATGATTTTAATAAAATTATAAATATACAGTTATGGTAATTCAATTGATAACTTTACTATAATCATAATATTATATTGTTGGTTTAAAAAAAAAGTTCAACCTACCATTCAATTTATTCTTTCAACGTGATACTGTTGCGCTTATTTCATGTAACACAATACTATCTGAGTCGATGCTTGGAAGAGTTACTTATAATTTCTGGTCAAGATATTTTGAATACTTTGTAGTCACATAAATATGTATTGCCAAATGATACAATAGTCTTTTCTATATGCAAAAATATCTTTTATCACACTTATGAAATGCATACTAGTTGGTAAGCTCTGGCCTACGCTACTTAGATTATTTGGTAGTGTGAAATATGTATGTACCTATAGTAATTTAAGCTACTCAGTGTAAACGTGAAAACGGATCATCTGCTATTATGAACAGTGGAAGCGACGCTAAGTATAATGCGAATGGTTACTTACAGCCATGCCCTCTCAATCGGAATAATCACCGTACTTACAGTATATAAACAATGTCTTGTTAATTCAATAAGCAGCTTAGCAATAGCCATACAAGTTCACTGAATTCGGAAAATGTCTGAAGCAATACATTATTAAGAACATACTAGCATAATGCATTCTTTTCCAGCCTGTATACGTCTACAGAATACTCTCTCAATCAAGTGGCTCTTTTGATATAATCCGTCTATTTAATCTTCCTTCTAAGAATACGTTGACATCCCGTGGGAGGCCTTCATTCTTCCATTCAATGAAGCTTACTTGTTTAACAGCGTTCATGGAATATCATACATTACCCACTTTCAGTTTAGACACCCCTGCATCATAACAATATACAATATCATTGGCTGAAAACCACTACATACTAATAAAGTGGATATCTCATTAATTGCATACCGGTTAATAGCAATACGGCGACCAATAAACAACCCCAAATGCTTTACGAACTCTCAGAAATTGTGTACACGTCAAATAATACAAATGTGAATTTAGTTCAATTATTTTTTATTATCATTCTTTTTAACACTACAACAGGCTTTAAGACCCCATGACAGTTGTGTAGTTTAACAGTAGTGTTCTTCGTATTATTGTGCCATCCCCTAGCGGAGGTTGGCCACCATCAAGGCGATCTTGGATTTTGTCTGCTACCCGGAACAGTTCAGTGTTGCTGCACTCGTACCAATCACGGAGGTTCTTAAGTCAGAAATGCGGCACCGTCCTCTGCTACGCTTACCATTGATGTTTCCTTGAATAACAAGTTGGGGAATGCTATACTTTTGTCCTCTCAGTAGTGTAATTTAGTATTAAAAGTGAAATAATCACAAACACCCAGACATTGAGAAAATCACCTCATAAATATATGTTGCCCTCACCGAGATCGAACCCAGAGCTACCAGTTGAAAGGCTAGCATCTTACGCAATGCACTACAAGTGCCGCTATTCTATCATATATATAATATATGGTAGATCGATGCTTTCATTATCATTCTGACGATCATAAATTCTAGTAAATTTTACATAGCCGGTCCACTGATATTTTAGTATTGTAATGCGATGGACGATTTTTTTTGCCGACGGATATCTTTATTTATGATTTTTGGCAAATTAAGTGTTTTAATATTGATCATTCCATTGCTCACTCCCTCGTCAATTATATACTAGCTAGCGGTCAAGGTCCATGTATCCGGTATGTACGTCATATCAATGTGCACAGATTGTTTGAAGACCCTAGTTTTGTGGTAAATGCGTACGCGACATCTTTCAGCTAACTGTAAACAAACCTACCAAAATTAAACTAAATTCAGTGAACTATTTCTTTGACATCTCCCCAATTTAAATACTTTCCCGAGATGACCATACTGTTATATTTTCTTAGTATAAAGTATTTCCAGGGTGATTGGTAAGGGGTGTACGAATTTTTTTTACCCACAATTCTTTCCCTAAAATATTCTTTGCATATTGTTTTTGATGTTATACTTAGTTTGGCGCGTTTGGAAAATCAGATCACAGTGTATTTTTGGCGTGTGACATGTAACACATAAATTATTTTTTCACACGAAAAAAAACGCACTCGATTGGATTCGAACCACCAATTGTTCAGTTATCAGCCGATCGCACTACCTTTACGCCACAGTATGATACTGCAATCGTGAAGATTATATTATAGTTTAGAATTGTTCCGTTGCCTTGGCAGCGAATTTATTATTGTCGGCCATTTGCAATTCCTTACGTAAACAAACTATTAAACGTCAGAGTGACAGTTGATACTTTAAAAATAAAAACAACGAGAAACCATTACATAAATTAGTAATATAAGTTAAAGTGTATAGAAATAAACCAACGGCGTTTCAATAAGCGTATCTTTTTCTTGAGTGTGTAATTTAATAAGATAATTAAGATCTAGCCAAAGAAGCCAGTTTTATCACAAGTTTTGTTTTTGTTTTGTTACGCCAAAGAAGTATTACTTCTAACGCGCACACATAAGTACACATAGCGATTTTTTTTCATATATGTATCTATAAGAACGCTTATAGCGTTGCGGGTCGCAGGTTCGAATCCTGGGTCTGGCAAATACTTATAAGTAATGTTTTTCAATTTGTGTGTGTCAGGGTATGGACCAAATAGGTTGAGCAAGTGGCTGACTTCCGTTTCTCGTAAAAACAAAATCTGTTAATACAAACCTCTACCCATATGATCTTATTAGGATCAGACATGGTCAAAAAACACATACATATAAATTTTAAAAAGGATTGCACAGCAGAATGGTGTATAAAAACCATATACCTATCTTCTTCTACTTATTCTTATTTATATAGTATGTCATCATCATCATCATCAGCCTGAATCTATCCACTGCTGGATGAAGGCCTCTTCCAGTTGCTTCCACTTCTCTCGGTCCTGTGCATTGCGTTGCCACGTACTTCCGCAGAACTTTATCATTTCATCGATCCAGCGGCCTCTAGGTCTACCTTGTGGACGTTTTGTACTTCTTGGATACCACTGGATGACTAGATTTGTCCAACGATTGTCTCTTCTTTGAGCTATGTGTCCAGCCCATCTCCATTTAAGGCTTTTAATAAACTCTATTACATCGCAAACCCTTGTCTGCTTCCTTATCCACTCAATCCTCTTTTTTTCCTTTCGCGTTATGCCCAGCATGCACCTCTCCATACCACGTTATGCTACTCTAAGTTTCTGGATCTCTCTTTTACTTAGGGTCCATGTTTCACACGCATATGTCATCACGGGAAGCACACACTGGTTGAACATTTTGCGCTTTAGGCACAGTGGAAGGTCACTTTTGAAGATATTATTCAGGCGGCCAAAAGCACTCCAGCCTAGCTTTACTCTGCGAACAATTTCATCAAATATACATCCATCTATAGACACTTGTTGTCCCAGATAGATGTAGCTTTTCACCTGTTCGAGCTGAGTGCCATTGACGAGGATCTCTTTTTGGCCTGCAAAGCAGTTGAACATGACTTTCGTCTTTGTTACATTTATTTTCAAACCTACTTTGTTGCTTACTTCAGCGAGTTCCTGCATTCTGCTTTGGAGGTCTTCTGAGTCTTGCGAGAAAATTACTATGTCATCGGCAAATCGCAGATGACTCAGGTATTCTCCATTTATGGGGATCCCTTTGTCATTCCAGTCAAGTTGCCTGAATAAGTCTTCAAGGGTAGCTGTAAATGTTGCTGTGAGATTGTATCACCTTGTCGGACTCCTTTGCTGATAGGAAATCTGCGCGATGGTTTATGGAGATTTACAGATGCTGTTGCGCTACTGTATATATTATTGAAAATATTTATATAGCGCCCAGGGATTCCTTGTTTTCTGAGTGCGTCGAGTATTGAACATTTCTTTATCGAATCAAACGCCTTCTCATAGTCTATAAAACCCATGCATAGTGGCAGTTTGTATTCCTGGTACCGCTCTATGATTTCTCTGACGACTTGGATATGGTCCATAGTGCTGTATCCTCCTCTAAATCCGGCTTGTTCTCTCGGTTGGTTCTCGTCTCTAGACGATATAGTATGTATTATTCGCATATTACCTTATACGTGTATAACAAAATTTTCATGGTGTTTTTAAACCCTTTTCAACAAAAATATAATTATGTCTACATAGTAATTTACTGAAACAGGATTAAACACACCAAAACACACTATTATGTAACAAAATATAAACATTATTTTAATGCACTTTAATCAGCTTAGGATAAATTTAAAACATCACATTTACCGATTTTGTTACAATCTATAATATATATGTGGCGAAGAATTGGAAATCAGAATTATAGGTGCGAAGAATTGTGGACGAAAATTGTGAGCGATGAATATTCTGCATACCAATTGGTATTGACGTTACTTGATATAATTAAATGTAAGCTATTCAAATTCCTTTCTATGGTACAAACACATATCGGATACTTTATCTTTTAAAACTTTCTTCGTCAGTACCAAGACTCAGTGCAAGCCTTGGGTTATTTTTAGTCTTGACGGGTGTGGTCCTAATAAATATTTAAGAATTCAGAAGCATTAGTTACATGTTCTTCCAAGATCAGAACAGAACTTACCTGCCATTGTTAATATCAATTGGACGATGTTGTAATATTATCTAAAGTATTCATTGATGGTAACTTATTTATATATTTTTTTAAACTGCATTTCTCAGAGATGCAAACAAAATAGACGGTTGGTCATTGACATATTGAGATGACATAATATATGGTTTTTTTTCAATACCACCTACAACAGGATTGGCGAACTTTTTTATGTGTGCGAGCAAAAATTTCCCAAATAATATTTTTCTTTTACTAACGTACCTGGCAGTTTTTCATGAGGAAAAAATGAAAAAAAGTTATGAAGAATTTTATTGAAAAAGTTTAAAAATTACATTCTTGAGATCTTTCACCGTGTTTTTAGCCGAAGGCATATCTTTTATTCTTTAAATATTCCAGAGACCGTAGGAGTATTTTAACCACGCTTCTTTGATATATTCCACATTACAGAACGGTTTTCCATTTTTAGCGATTATTTTTGAGGCAAAAAAACAAGCAGCTATTATATTTGAATGACTGCCGATAAATTTCATAAGGTTTGTTGATTGAATATTTTTATTTTTAATTGCCCAATCAATAAATTCTTTTTGTTCGACCTTGATTTTCTGAAGAAGTGATTTATGGTTTGTCTTACGATTCCGTTTTACTGACGTGGTTTTGCATACAACTGTCCCAGAATATAAATATACTGCTTTATTTCCTTCGTTAATCATGCCACACTCACCAGTCCGACAACTTTGAAAACTTTTAATGCTTGTTTTAATATATATATATTTATTTATTTCCACTAGCCATATTAAATAGGATTTATTAAATTAAATTAAATGCATGCACTTTACTTACACTTGCTATGACAAACATCAGCTGGATCTAATAATAGTTATTGTAACCAATAACAAGCGTAACCTCCAATGATAGCAGTGTTTCCAAATTCAAAATATATAGGTTTACAAAAAGATGAAATAGAAATGAAGTGTCAAGAAATACTATCCATTAAAGTTGACTTTGAATATAGTTCACGTGTCACCTAAATTTTTGTATGGGCCATAGACTCACCAACCCTGACCTACAACTTGGATTAATGCCGCATGTATATATTAATTTAATATATTATATAATTTTCAAATTGTTTGTGAGCTTTTATGTCGTATATTATATTGTGTAACAATGCCGTCAGTACTATCAAAATTCATTTTGGTTACGAGTCGGTTACTTCCCTTCAACAGTAAGTTTTCAGCATCGGCAAATCTTAATTAAATTGAACGAACATCAAAAGGCTGACTTCAGATGTGTTCATAAAACTGATTACCTAATGCAATTAATCACGAAGAGGATATTGCTCAAATCATTTCGTGGAATGCTCAATTGATTACTTAGGCAGCAGAATTTTAATTAAGCAGCTCAGTGGTTATCGCTTAAGCAACGCAGTTTCATTAGATACTAGCGTTATAATTATTAGATGTACCAAAATACATCGGCGTTATAGTGTAAAAGAGAGTTACAAATCGAGACAGGGATGTTCTGAAATCATTGACGTATTAAATTAATCAAGTGAGTGAATAATAAAACGGAACCATGCTACATACAATCATGTAGTCTGCATGAGTCCGCTCATATAAACTTTATTCTATCGTAAGATAAAAATAACAATGAAAGCGATTGAAAAATTAACTTTGATTGCAACATATTAATGAAAAATTTGTAACGTGTATAATTTAGCATTATTCTAGGTGCGCGCATGAGTAGATCCTCGTTTTGACCAGAACCTCACAATATTGTAAAAATGAAAAAAATATATAAAGGTCAAATTAATAGTTGTTCCGTAAAAATGTAGGATGACTTAAAAAATGGAAAAATCTTACTTTATTTAACGTAACAAGGATACTTAATAGATTGTCCCTTGATATATATTTTTTTTCTATTGGATATAATGATATCGAATTAGAAATGTGAAAAAATATAGATATGCACCTTCTTACCACGTTTTTATTAGTTCGTATTCTTGTTTGTCCAAGATTTGTGTTGGACGATTGAAGATTTTTAACTAACTTTCCGACTAGCTAGACATTTGAATCTTTTAGAATATATCAGAACACGACGACAATGCATTCTTTTAATACTTTTGGCCATCTTTCAGCAGGATTGAATTCATTTTCAGGTAATTTTATTTTGAATGTTTCGGAAAAAATTCGTTAAAAGTAAAACACTATTATTGGTTGCTAAGGGGGTCCTGGCAACTCAATTATTAATATATACGTGCGTTACTATGGAAATCAATATTAAATGTCAAAATGACATTTCAGTATTCTATATTTATTCAGTACTTCTATCAAGTACAAAAAAAAGTATTTATTAATACATAGAATTGTCAAGTTTAAACGATTCAACAGAAAATTTAAAAACGTGGTATGTAAAGAGTTCTTTTTATCTTATAATTATTTAATTTACCTATTAGGCAAAATAATTATTATATTAAAGTACATTTAAATAATTAACAATTATTTTTAAATAGGTGTTTCGCCTCATTTGTCATTTCTAGATAGGCAATTAGATATACATTCTAATTGATTGAAGTTTTGTACTATTCTACTTTGATCGTTTTTTACGACCCGGGTTTTGTCTTTCGGCATCTTTAGGTACTATGATCACTCGCCAATGGCAAATGGCACACTGACGACGAATACGGTTAATTCTTTTTATAGTAATTTAATACAATAAAAAAATTAACAAATTTAATAAGTAAAGGATTAAGTATAAAAATAAATTTAGAATTTTTGAAGTGTTTGTAAAAATCCATAGTAAATACCTTAAATAATAGTATTGATGCATTCAATAGGTAAGTGCATTAAAATGTCATTACTCGTAAACAATGGAACTAGGTAAGGTGTTGGAATTTAATAAAATTAGCTAATGAGAAATGTCACTAAATATACCTTTACCTAAATATACCTACCTAAAAAGTAAATAAACAAGGCTTCAACCGCATCACCATAATTTCAGATTTTAAGAAAGTATATCAGTTAAACATATACGTACTTAGGTACTGGTTAAGTTTTTTTTGTGAGTATATTATATTATGTTACTATAATACATAAAATTGATATTTTTCAACATATTATTAATATTTTCACGCCATACACAGAATTTATTATAATATAATTAATATATTGTAGAAAATAAGTTTTAAAGTTGTATACAAATAAATGCTCCCTTTTTTGTATTCTACCAAAAATGGAAGACATATTATGCAAATGCACTGATAAATAGGGAAAAAAATTGAGAGTTTTTTTTTACTTTTTCATCAGAAATAGTGATGCCTAGTCCCGTAAACTTTTATATTAAGTAATTATATTTTATTAAAAAGTGTAGAATTTATATAGACTGTCCAAATTACAATTGATTTCATAGCAAAATTTGCAATCGTAGAAATGCATTGAGTTTCAAACATGTATTTTTTCACGTGCATTTACGTAACGGCAAAAGTTTACAGGCAATTGTATAATTTGTTTGCAGTAGGGTGTATGTCAGTCTGTACTAGGTTTAACAGAATTCTCTCGCAGTGCGGTCCCGGGCTCATAAATTTCGAAAGCAGACGTTGTTACAACCGACGGAAGATAAATTTACAACTTGAGCCAGCTGAGGCGGGTTGCGGGGATGGGGAACCCCGCCACAAATATAGAAACGGGATAAAGGGGGGGTTATAATGTCACCAAGATGCTATCTTTCTTTATAGATTAGATACCCACCCTCATCGTATACGATTAATAAATCAAACACGATTGATAACATTGTATGTACTATTTACCAACATAATACTATATCAGCAAGAGGTGTAAATAAACTTATCTATGATTATAGATGGGAATTAAGTTTTTTCATAAATAGGTCATTTCACAAGTTTTTATTATTACAAAATAGTGAAATCGACTGTTGACGCTAGACACAGTTTGAATAATATATTAATATACAAGAGATCTGATACAACTGGCTCAGGATAGAAAGGTTGTGCTGCAAGTTAGTTGTTTAGATTAAGCAAGTTAGTTGTTTAACGCTTTCGCTGCTGAATAGCTAATGAGATTTTAATTGCCCCCTTTAAAATGCACGTTAATTACATCGATCGGCCGCCTGGTCATTACGCACCGTGTGCGTCTTCCGCGTCCAAAGTATTAATGTTTGATAGAAGATGGCACCACAAAAAGAAGAAGATGATATATTAGTATTTTGTGACTAACTAACATAAGCAAGGGCCATGGATTACCTGATCTTTTCAAGCTGAACAATAATTACTTCCGCAACCTCGCAACTGACAACTGTAAAATTTAATTAGAAACAAAGGGATTGCACGGCTGAAGGCACGTGCAATCTATGGTTAAAGATGTAAATAATAATGTCCTGGGCGCCATACAATCGTGAGACCGTGTAATATTATAATTATTTAGCAGTGTGGAATAAAGTGGGAACAATAAATAAAAGAGCAATTTATATACTTGACAGAAACTTTATTATCGTCAAATCAAGAGATTAGAAATACATTAAAAGGTTATTAAGCGGCTCGAAATTGAAATTTGTAAATACTATAATATGTATTTATTATAGTATTAACAAATCACAATCACAATCACAAAAAGGAGAAATCAACGTTACTTCTAGGCCCTAAAGTCGTATCTGAAAACCGGCTCACTCCATTTGGGCAAATTGTTTAGGAAGGAGAAAAAACTTATTAATTTAACTATCGAGCGGAATTTAACTATTCCAAAAATATCCTTCGATTTTTTTTTACAAGTAAGCTTCGCTTTCAAATATAAAGATTTTTTATATTAAGAGCGAAGTCGTTCCATTTACGATATTGGAAATTTGGCACCTGCAGTTGGCTGTTTTGTGTGAAGAACGATAACGCATTTATTTATAGGTTTAGGAGTTTGAAATTTGTGATTGGTATAGAAAACATGCCTTACAATAAAATGCTATCAAAATATCATTTTTGGTTAAAAGTTCTGTTAGCTGGTTTGCAAATTAAGCAGTCGAATATGCCTTTAACTTAATACATGTCACCTTAGACACTTTTGTTATCAAATAATACACCGACATATTATAAAGTTAACATCATCGCCATTGTAGTGAAAGATAACCAGAGTAGGGGAGATAAGGTTGCAGTACATTTTGTTATATACATCAATGGTATATTCTATATACATACATTTTATAGCCAATTACATTCGAAATTATTTTACCATAGAATGATTTAATTTAAATAATGAAGTTACCTTTATCAACATTAAAACCCAGATTTGTTTACTTTCGGTGGAAAAAAACGGATGTTGGTCGATCGAGACTTGAGATGTGAAAATCTAAAAAGATTGTTAATATATATATATAGAAGTATGTATAATATTATAGTTTCGATGAGAGAAATTGTAGACTTCAATGTCCACTCTTTAAATTCATATTCTTTACACAATTACAAAATATTTTGATAATGAGTACTCAAAAGAACACAAAGCCTATCATTTTCACGAAAAATTAAGTCATCATAATATAATTTCACTTAAATATAGCTTCACTAGGTATATAATTTTATTTATATGTAGAGAAAGGCGTACAAAAAAATATCATCTTCGAGAATTCGTTTTTCAAAAATAATTTCGATAAAGTCAAACACTTTTAATTGGTTCATAAGATACTTTCACAAAGGTGCGATAATTGGCTTTAAATATAGGGAGTTTTAATGATAAAATTACGAGATATGTACCTATTTAAATTGAATTTGAGACACCCATGGTGGCCGCGTGGCATAAGCGTTGGACTATCACGCCGTGGGTCTCAGGTTCGAATCCTGGGTCTGGCAAGCATACATATTGTTTTTCAATTTGTGTCTGTCAGGGTATGGACCTAATAGGTTGAGCATGTGGCTGACATCCATTTCTCGTAAAAAAGAAAATCTGTCAATACAAACCTCTACTCTGTGGAGGCCCATATGATCCTATTAGGATCGGACATGGTCATAAAAAAAAAAATTGAAAAAAATCCTTTGACATGACATAACTAGAGAAAGAAAAATAAATTACATAGAATAAAGATTACAACTTACTCTGTAGCATAGTAACAAAAGCAATCGGGTATTATTTACTGTTTCCGATTCTTTAAAAAAAACTAACTTTATTTTCGTGTCCGGAAACTTGTACGTATGCAGTTTGCCGTATCACACTTCACCGTGAAATATTGTATCGGAAATATATGGCCGTATATTAAAGATCGTCGTCCAACTTCTTTGGGTCGTATAATACTGACTAGGGAATCCAATCCCGAGCCAAAATTCTGATCCCGGGATTTCGGGATTACAATTGGACAATCCCGGGATTGGCATTTTTTTCCATTGTTAATATAAAAATTTTATATTTACAAATAACATTGATAAAATCGGTAAAAAAAAATCTAGTACAATTTATACTATTTAAGACATTTATTGTTAAAATTTTATACGTTCAATCTTGGAAATACACAAGTTTAATGGAGTAAATAATATTGTAATATAAATAATAATGTGAATTTATGAGATTGCTGTTTCTGATAGTAAAGACATAATGAATGGATTAGCGAGATTTAAAATAGTAAAGCAAATAATGATGGCGTACTTATGGCCTTTCCGCTTCATAAATCTAATTAGTCAGCCAAATATGAACTGCCGTAAAACGTATGATATCATGGTGGAATTACTTTGTTAAAAGTATTGTTTTTTTCCAATCTTTCTCATTTTTAATAATTTATGTGAAAAAATAAAATGAGTCGGCAACTTACACATGGGTATAAATCAAACTTCATTCAAACTCAGTTTATTTCTAATGTAGTTATTTTTTATTAAAAGTATTGTTTCTGTTATATTTTCACTTTTATTTTATTTTCCATAAAAATTGATAAAAAAAATCAATCCCGAAATCCCGGGATTATGTTTATCAATCCCGGGATTCATAGGTATCGAAAATAGCTCGGGATCCCGGGATTGGAATCCCTAATACTGACATAAAATTCATGTCTAAATCAAACACGGTTCTTGTCGGTTTACACTTTACAGGAAGCCAGCAGCAAACAAAATTTTAAAATAGCCAACATACTGGATTATTTGTTAGGTTAGGTTTTCATTCTTGAATTCATAAATTTTGCCAAAAACAGCTATGAAAATTGAATTAATGTTCATATTGAATCTAATAAAATTGAAGATCGTATAGTACCTCTACAGTCATCTCTTTCCGATAGAACGCTCACGGCGAACTGTGCCATGGTGAAATGTTTTACGTACAATTTATACTTAACTATTTTTGTTAGTTGTGCACATTATCTCTAAGATTCCATGTAGTAAAGTTAATGTAATATACATATCATAATGGAATATAAATATCACGTACGTCCATGTCTTATTCATCATGATATTTTACATTCAAAATGTATCTCAATCTTAATCACTTAACTGTCGATTTTTGATGAAAAGACATTATATTAATTATTATAATAAATATAATATAATACTTATCCCACAAGATCAGGATCATTTTCATCCATTTAACAACTTTCTTACTTTATTAAAAATATATTCTTACAATAGAGGAAAGTTTTCATCAACATCTCTGTTCTACTATTATTTATAGTAATAATTTAATAACCATTTTTTTACTCAACAAATAATTATGCATAAGATTTGAGAATGTAACATTCTATATATTTAACGTACATAACTTGAAAACACCACATATATATCCCTACTAGAAAAAATCACATTTGAAAAAAATACGACGACGCCCGACGGGATTTGAACCCATATATCTACTGGTATCGCACCAATATGCTTTAAAAAATTAAGCTACGGGCCTCCTACTATAATTACGATAATTTTAACTAGTAACTTTTATATGAAATACTTATCAAATCGCGTTGTTGTTAAAGTATTTTGACGCGATACCAGTGGATATACGTTTTCACATCTCGTCATTCATCGTATTTTATTACAACGTATTTATTAGGTCGTATTCTTATTTTTCCGGTAGTTGTTTATCTAGTACAAATCTTACAATCGATTTTTAATTAACTTCCCGACTATTTCTATCAAGAACAAATTTTTTTAATCGGTTAAGCTAGTCAAGTCAAGTTTATATGATTCAACAGAAAATTTAAAAACGTTGTATATAAAAAGTTCTTCTTGTCTTGTAATTATTTTTTAGTAGGTATATATCTGAGGTATTTTCAAGTTATGTATGTTTAATAATTTAATGATAATAACTGTCTATTAAAGAAATGAAAACTAATTAAATACAATATTCTAAGAAATTTTCTCCGTTCAAAAATAGTATAATTGAATTTACCTAGCTTCACAATATTACACAGTAATTAAATTCTGCGAAATAGGTATTACAATAAAATAATGAGTTTTATTTTAATAAATCTTGCTCTTCATCTTGGTTTAACTTATTCTGAAATCATAATCGTACTTATGAATTCAATTAGAAAAGATTTATCTTATCGAAATAATTTTAATAATAATAAGTATGTTCGATTTATTATTTCTAAAATAAGTTTATATTTTTAAAACTCGTCTGTCTATATTTAAATTATAATATTAAAACCTTAGTACTATTCTATAATAATTCATTTTAGTGGCCTGAATTTTGGCTTTTGCCATATTCTTATGATAAATATCTAACGGTTTCACTATCGGTATCTTCAGGATGTATATAGATCTACCTATGGTAAATATATCACTCACGATAACTATGCAAATACCCCATGGACAATAATGTCCCGGATAAAAAAATCCTGTCTAAAAAATTCTCCGGAGTTTAACTCTCCGGATATCAGCCGTTCGGACATCAAAAATGAAAAAAAACCTTTATACATATTTTTCTTGACACAACAAACAATGGATACAAAAAATCACAAAAAAATATAATATGTGAAAAAATAATTCTGAATCGATTTCAATTTTTTTTTCTTTATCCTAAAACGTTTGACTTAGGTACTAGATTGCGTTTTAGAATATTTTTATATTATATATTATTAAACTACATCTTAAGTTAGAGATTTCAATATTTTAAAAGATGTCAGTTATTCTCCGTCTCTCCATTTCTAAAATTTGCATATTAGATGTTAGTATAATAATTTTTAATTTCTATAAATATTTTATTGTGTCAGATAACTTATTGCTAAAAAAGTTACTTTGTCAAATTTATTTTTAAACAAATTGTCAAATGAACGGTTAATGTTTATTATATCACAGAAAGTATACCATTTAGAGGGTTTTTATTTTTTTAAGGGTGTTAATGTCTAAGAAGTTTTCGTTTCAGCGGGTCTATTCTATACACAAGGCTGCTTTCGGCCACTACAGTGGCTAATTAGGGTATGTTTGTATCCAAGTATTAGCACTTATTGTAACAATTACAATAAGTTGGTTTTAATAAGTGTTGCAATAAGTGCTATATTTTAACAGCACCTCTCTTGGCTGTGATAAAAATTAGAGCGAGATAGATAGTTTTGACTGTTTAGATGGCTAACTTATTGTAACAATAATTATAATACCTCAATGCATAATATGTAACAAATAGTATCACTTTAGCGGTCAATAGTCGCCTTGTGTATAGAATAGACCCGCAGGGGTAATAATTACACAGTTATATTATAACCTTGAGCCATAACTGACATAATAGTGGTATACTTTATGATTTTTGTATTTACATTCTCTTTCTAGTCTTTTTATACTGTTTTCTTAATACTACTTATATTTCTTTGTTCTTAATACTGTTTTAATACCTTACTATTAAAACCTCGTAAGTCTGTTTGAGAAGAATGTTGAGAAGAAGGAATAAGCTTAATAAAAACAACATTTTAAACACCTCTCTAATCAATGAATCTGCTAACACTGGTTGTGAAATACGAGGTTTTAATTCTATGTTTGAAACTACGAGACCTAGGAGTTTTTAATTTGTCGATAAATGGACAACATACTAGTCTAGCTCTAGAGAACCGAGGTTTTGATATGATTTAAAAAGTTTTTTTTTTTTAATTTTGTCGAACAAACTTCATTTGTTCATAATATCAGACTTACGAGGTCTTAATAGTAATGTGACACTATATGAATAAGTAAAATTGAATTTGAAAAATTAGAGTTTCACACTGTTCATATGCTTAATTATTTTTATTTTAATATTTGACATGGTTATAATTTTTTTTATCTTTGTGCACTGATAAATAATACATGAATTGTTTTTGTGCAGATTCCGAAGCGGCTCGAGTCGTCGGCCGGTGTTTGGGCGCGTTGTCCATAAGGCGCCCCTATCTGCGGCCGTTGGCTTCCCGTCACACGGAGCCCGAGGATACGACCAGGTATTAAATTATTCTTCGCCCCCATCGCTCACGCGTCGTCTGGGAAATTGTGCCGTTCACTCATCGTCTATTTCAGTATAAAAGACCCGATAAATCAGACTGGAAAATGACATTTTGTTGGCAAACTGACAATATCAAATAGTTTTCATGTGAAAAAAATGTCAAGACACATAGTGATAACATCGATAATATATATTGTTGATAAATAATAAAACCGCCATCATAAAATAAATAACATCAACTTCCTAATTAGAAAGTAAGCCCATCATAAAATGCTCATTTATTTGCATACACGTAAAGTTTACGAAAAAAAATTTCAACATATTTTCTCGAGAACAACTTTGTATGTAAATTTATGTGTAAAAATAAATTATTAATTCAAAGTCGTTGGTTCGATTCGCCAGGATTCGTTTCTTCCTTTGTCGGTCCAGTGCGTAATGCGCTGGCCTTTTGCCCGGGGTCCGGCCCGCACTGGGCACTGGCCCGCAGTCACAATATATTTACATAATCTTATACGTGAATTCTTCAAACCCAGTAGGTTTGTTAAAGTAATTGGACTTCATAACCTGTTGTGGTGTTTAATAAAGAAGCAAATATTATAGATCCAGAGATAGTGGTTAATTTATCTTTTTTTTAATTTTTCACACTTATCTCCTTTTTTTCTTTTGCAGACAGCATTATTAATATTAATAATAAAAAATAGTTAATAAAAGATAATTCCATACAATATGTGAGATTATATCTTATTCAAATTATGAAAATTGATTAGCAGTGCATTAAACAAATAAAAAAGATTGATTTCTATAAAAAAAACAATTGATTTTATTCAGAAATTTTAAATTTAAATCGAATATGATTTAAATCAATTGGCATTATTATATACTTATATAAGTATTTCAGATTTATTTAATCGAACTGTATATTGTAATTATTTTCACTTGGCGTATCCGTTCACTTCTATCTCCATGTGGCCTTTTTTCTCCACTGCAATGTAGACACAGAAATTTAAATATTTCAACTATTTATATATTATTTCATTCAAAAATAATGATCTCTTTCAAGTTTCCTTTCAAATAATAAAGGTTTTATAAAAGGTCTTTCGAATAAAATAACAAAAATGTGTTGGCGTGTAAATCTATTTGTGAGAATTCAAATCGATAACCGTACCTACACTCACTTATGTGATATCTTTATATACCTATTAAAAAACACGAAGACTTACAATTTTATGATTCACATAAAAATTTCATAATATATACTTAGGTACCTACCTTTATATTTTATAAATTTAAGTAGACGTTGTTTTGTATATTAATAAAATATAATTGGGTATTTTTAGCACACATTATAGACTTCTTTGTGTATGTCCTCACTGTGTATTTATAATACTAGTATTATGTTACATATTATATTTTCTTAGCGTAGTTATCTAAAAATCTTTAAATTTTATTTTAAAAAATCGACACTATGTTTTAAAAATATAAGTATCTACTTAGGTGCTATTAATATTGTATGCACAATATTATGAGAAAATTTACGATATTTGCATATTATCACGTTAATAATAAAAAATGACAGGATATTTATTATATTATAATGGTTGTCATATTATTAAATTTGTTTTTAAGGTAACTTAATAATTTAAATCAAAAATTTATGGGAAGATGGTAAGATATGTTTTAACTGAAAAAAAATAGCAAAGTAATTATTAATAATATTAAATTTATATAATAGAAATGTATCCTATTTTAATATTAATACTATCGACCGAAGATACTTGGTGGAATTAAAATTTGTATCATATTTTAGTTTTATCTCAATATTATATACATATCTGCAAGACACATTCATCATAATTTTTTGACATATGAAGAATCTAAATTTAAAACAAAATTAACTTGTTTATGTTATTTTTTGAGGAAGTAATAATTAATCCTTACATATAATCATGAATAAAAACTATACGTGTGCAAATATTTAAATCGTACGAGTATATTGGTATAGACCAGGGATGGCGAACCTAGGGCACGCGTGCCACAAATGGCACGCGAGATGATTTTGCATAGCACGCGAATGTTTCATTTTGAAGAGAAAAGTAATTAGTTACTAATATTATATATTTTAAAAATAATGAGTCGTCATTATTTTTAAAATATATAGGCATGCGTATTTTCTTTGGTTTTTCATATCATGTTTACCAATCGATACGCAAACGGAAACTACGAAATTCATGCATAAATGACAAATCGCATTGTATAAAAAAAGCAGGCAAATTCTGTTCAAGAATTATCATTACGTTTAATGTAAATTGTAAATATACAATTGCATAGGTCGGTTCCTAGGATCGGGCAATTAAAAATAAAAATATTCAATCAACAAACCTTATGAAATTATTAATTATCGACAGTCATTCAAATATAATAACTGCTTGTTATTTTGCCTCAAACATAATCTCTGAAAATGGAAAACTGTTCAGTGATGAAGAATATAATATGAGAGAAGAGTGGTTTCAATGCTTCCACGATATCTTTGAGAATTTTGAAAATAAGGAAAAGATATTCAAATAATAAAAGTTTTGCATTTGGCTAGAAATGCGGTGAAAGATAGAATATCAAGAACTCAATTGTAATGTTTCAACTTTTTTAATTAAAACTATTGTTTTAGAAAACTTTCAAAAACCTTTTTTTCGTCATGAAAAACTGCTTGGCACGTCAGACAGTCGAAAAATATTATTTGGGAAATTTTGGCACGCGTACGTAAAAAGGTTCACCAACCCTGGTATAGACTATATTGTATTTATCTCTTGTGACGTTTCCTCTTGTGATACTATATTTCACGATTGAGAGAATTTATTTGTTGATTAACAGGTGGCGAGGCTATACGGCGCTCTACAGGGCGAAGGGGCGTCTCGGCGGCAGAACGTCCTGAGGTTCCCCGGTGGCGGCGTCGCACTTCCGGCGCAGACTGGCAGGTAATATAATATATCACTATAACTAATATACTTAAATATTACTTTGATTGACAAAAATGTGTGTTCATACTTTTATCAATGTTATATTTTCAAAATAATACCTATTGCTTTCGTTATTTTCCAAACTTATAACTATATTAGGGGAAAGGTGTACAAAATGGCATAGTGCTTAGTTTATTGAGAAAAAGAATATCAAAATATAATTTATTATAAAAATGGAGCTTGACTGCGAAGTAACATTATTTTTTTTTTTTTTAAATATATTGGCATATTTTTAATAACAAAATATTACATAAATGATAGTAAAAAAAAATCGGTGTGTGTACTTATGTACGCGCGTTAGAAGTTTTACTTCTTTGGCGTAACAAAACAAAAACAAAACTTGTGATAAACTAGATTATTTGACTAGCTCTTATTTATCTTGTTAAATTACACACTCAAGAAAAAGGACCGCTTATTGGAACGCCGTTGGTTTATTTCTATACACTTTAACTTATATTACTAAATTATGTAATGGTTTCTCGTTGTTTTTACTTTTAAAGTATCAATTGTTTATAGTCAAGACGTTTAATAGTTTGTTTACGTAAGGAATTGCAAATGGCCGAGAATAATAAATTCGCTGCCTAGGCAACAGAACAATTCTAAACTATAATATTATACTGTATAATCGTCACGATTACAGTATCATTCTGTGGCGTAAAGGTAGTGCGTTTGGCTGATAACCGAATAATCGGTGGTTCGAATCCAATCGAGTGCGTTTTTTTTTCGTGTGAAAAAATAAATTATGTGTTACATTTCACACGCCAAAAATACACTCTGATCTGATTTCCCAAACGCGCCAAAAGAAGTATAATTTCAAAAAGAAATAAAAATATGTAGCTAAAAACCATTTACCCCACCGGGTGTACAAAATGGCATACCCCATAAATATTTGTCAAAAATAAAAAAAAGTATAAAAATGACATATTTTACGAAGAACTAACTTGGCAGAATTTTTTTTTGCTTTATCTAAACCAGCACAATGGACATGAGCCCATTTCCCACGATTTATGCATCTTAGCAAAGTTTCTCCAGGTTTAGATCTTGAGTTGATCAGTGCCCATCCACAATAAGTAGGACCTTTTCATTCGGTAAGGCTTTTACATATTTTTGAAAATGCTCCAGCTATTTGACAAAGACTTGCCTGGTTATCATTTCTTGAGCAATACTAAGTACAGTGACACACTATGCCGTTTTACCCTACCATAGTGTATGCCATTTTACCCCAATCAGCGGATTTTGAAAATTCGTTAAAAATACAGTTTATACTAATTTAGTAATTGTATTAAATTTATATCGAACATGAACACCAATAACGGCTTCGTAAGCTGCTTTTTATATGTATATTTAATAATATAAAATACGTGTAACCTTTCGTTGACAAGCTGAAAAAATATTCGTATGGTTCAAAAATCTTTCCACTGCATGCCCTTCCTGTAAAGTTTTTTTTGGGAGAACTAAATATAGCTGAATATTTAAATGAAGTGTCATGGATTGTTTCTGAGCAAATTATATCATGTTCAACCACACCATTTTGGCAGTAGAGCAAAAGTTTATTTTGTACACCTTTCTCCTAATAATCATTTAGCGGCGGATCATTTTATGTTTATTAAACTTTGATTACAAGTTTTTCATTATTTTTTAAATAAAGAGACTACACGCCTCTTAAATAATAATATTATTGAATTTATCATACCGTATTTATGTTTTTTGTATTAATACGAAGAACGTTAATAAATTTTCATTGAAGATAAAATAATTATTTCAAAGAGAAATAACTACTTTCTGAGTAAATATAAATCGTAGACTGTTTCTTAGCAATCATCGTAGAAAAACTATTCAAACGCATTGTAAGAGTAATTCCGAGAACAATTAATCAGTGATTGTTACGTAGAACTGAATTATTCTACGTTGATATTTCCAGTCGTTAAATGGTGGAAATCTCCGTTCAAGGAATCAATCACCGCTCCTTTCACACACACGCTGTGTTTTAACAAAACGTTTCGAGGAAAAATCACTTTTACTTCAATAACTTTTCAAGGAAATCTTTAAACCAGATGTGGGAAACGTCAAATTATCGAAACCCACGGCATTTGATAAATAATTTATATATAACTAAATGTAATACGCTTATCTTACAGTAGTGTGTAAGTAAGATTAATGTTTTGGTTTCATTTAAAATATAATAATTGTAAAATGAAATGAAACTGAGTTATGAAAATGATCATCGATGTTTCACTTAGTTATTGTTAATTCAAACATTAATAATTTTTTAATAATTTTCCAACCCAGTCAAGCAATCTAAGTCAAATATTTATTGTAGGGAGGAAGTATTGTCGTGTAATAAATAATAATTTTAGAATAATTATTGATTCATCTGTTATCAGAAACAATTACATTGTTTATCATACATTATTATAAGTAAACTTCTCCAGTTTTTAAGTAGGTATCTAATAGTCATTGTATATTGTTCGAACACAAAAATTTAATCAAAAAAATTATAATATCTCAATACTAAAGTATTATAAACTACCCTCGATAGCTAGCAGCATTGTGTATAGAATAGATGCGCTGGTAGACTCAGTACAAATTTATAAGGCGGTTTTTTGTAGCTTTTTGTTCTCAAAAATAATAGTTTAAACTTAAAGATTATATACAATAAAATTTAATTAAAATAACTGATAATACTGACTATTTATATCGGCCAATGGGTAGCCATATAAAACAAATTCTATCGGATAACAAATACTATGTTGGTGTTATTGACCGTCTTAAATATTAAATTCACCTCTATATTAATACATACGTATTAAATTTAAAAAATACAACTACAACTTTTTATTGCTTTCACATTCTTTTTTCATCAAAATTGTTGCATTTCTGGCAATTAAATAAATTGCGCCATGAATGTATAATAATATATTGTGATCTGAATGAATAATATTGTAATACAATTATTCTGTTAATTGTTTAACAAGGAAATACGATTTAACAGTACATAAAAATTAAATATTCATCATCCTTATCATCAGTAGCTATAGATAAATCCACTGGTAAATGTAGACCATTCCGAGCCATTTACAATCCTCATAATACTGTTCGTGCTGCGAAATTAACCATTTCCTCGATCCATCCTCTAAGTCTACTTTTTGGACATTTTCTAACTCTTAGTTTCTAGTGGATGACTAGATTTTCCAAAATTATTATAAGAGCTATCATAATAAATATCAATTGATTTGTTGAAGTTAAAATACTTACTAAAATAATACTATACTAGATAGATACCTAGATAAGATTAAACCACTTTTAATGATGGGAATCTTAGAATTTCTTATTAATAATAATCCTTATTATTGTTAAGTTTATACATTGGAATTAGTAATACTAGTATTTATCAATTATAATATCCAGCGTTTTCTTCATTGTTTCTCAACTCCTAAGAACTCGGAAACCATCGACTTGATTTCAATCATTCGGACAACAATGCTGAATAGATTTTTCGGAGAAGAACTAACGACTCGAGCAGGTTTCTGCAAAATGGATGTATAAAATGAACTTGCCTTTTGCACTAGGTTTTTCGTCTATCGTCTTTTAAATAACGCGTGTGTGTTTTCAAATTAACTTTATTTAATAGCATACCAAAAGTATTCCAGCTTCCTTCTTTTGACAACAGTGGCAAGGGGTGGAGGTAGACTGTCAAGGTTCGGCATAAATAGTGCACATTAAATTTTGACAGTCATAGTTATTTGTTTTCATTGAACTAAGAATACAGTTTGCGATGATGCTGGATAGTTTTTAAAATTCAATTAAATCCTGCCTAATCCTAATCATAATAGTTTAGATATGCTATGGGCGATCCGATAAAAATAGTGGACACCATTCCAGTTATACGTATGTGTTTTCCAAGAATTAAGAATACATATTACAGATGATGTTGATTAGTTTTTTTTTAATTTATTAAGCCTTGCCTATACTACACTTTATTCGACAAAAAATATTGTTCTATCTATTAAATATCTAAAATTATGTATGATTTAACGTCATAATTTTTGATATTTTATAGATAAACGAATCTTTTTTACTATTATCTACTATATTGCTTGGATTTGGTAGGATTTAATTGAAAAAACTAATAAACACTATCTATACATTGTAGTATTAGTTCAATAAAAACAAATACGTTTGACTGACAAAGTTTAGTGTGTAGTATTTATGTCGAATCTTAACAGCCTACCTCCACCCTTCGCCACTGTTTGACGAATATTAGTTTTTTAGCATTTCTTCACGTGTCTGACACCCAGGTATGCATGGATTTATCATAGGGATACAGTAGTTACACCCCAAGGCTCCCAAATTGGTAAATGCCTTAAGGCTAAACATCTTTTTTATATTATGACTATTTAATAAAGCGACGTTTTTAGCAAAAATGAGCTCAATTTATATAAGAAAACACTATTGGTAAAATAATTGATTTTCTTATGTGTTGAAAGAAAACATTTTACACATAGAGGTACAATACCCTAAGTTTGAACGACACAAAATAAAGCGGTGACTTACAGATTTATTTAAAAGCATCGAGGAAGTAAAATATGCCACGCTATTAGGTAAAAATGAAAGAGCTTGCTAAAACTTATTATTTTACAGAATGTCATTTCGCGCAGATTGTCACAAGTTATTTTACTTAGATGAGAAGAGGCAATAAATGACAATGAGTTAAAGTAAAAGCTTGAGTAAAATTATAATAACAAATATGATCAATATATTCAATTAGACTAATTTTAATAAACTTTTAAATATTTGAATAAACAAATATTTTTTTAATAAAGAAGCAAAAAAACCCGTTTTATTATTTTTGGACCCCCAATATAAATAAATAAGCGCGGATCTGTAACTATGTTTTTGATATTCATCGACAACTCGAACTTTCTTTAATGCTAATATTATATAATACTAGCTGACCCGGCAAACGTTGTTCTGCGACATATTATGACATAATGAAATATACTTGTTGACCTATTCTCATACCTAACAAATATACTTTAAAAAAATCATAAAAATCGGTCGAGCCATTTCGGAGGAGTTCGACCACAAACATCGTGACACGAGATTTTTATATATATAGAGATATAGGTATTTTATTTTAACATTACAACAGACCAAGAGATCAAAATAAAGATAAAATATAACTTAAATTTAATGTAATCGTTTCCTAGTTGTATGGCTACTATATAGCAGTGGCGAAGACTCCATACTAGGCGATTATTTAAAGCCTACCTTTTTATGACAAATATTTTTTTATTGCATATTGACATAGGTATTTGTATACTTAATCACTTCATTATTTTATGTTCTATAAAAATAATTTATTTTGCCAAGAAGAGATGTCGTATATGTAGGAATGTATTACAGTATAATAACACAGTTACAAAACAATCTGCAAAGGTATTAAAAAATATACCACAGCGCGCCATCTATCTTGACGTAAATAAAGGTCCGATTATGTGTGAAATAAATCTGATTTTTTTTCGTATGGACTTTACGTCTCGTAACGTTCGCAAGTCTGTCGAATTGTATGAAATAAGGTAAGCTCCTCTCGCAGAGCCAAAAACATTTGCGTATAATAATATTGTTGTCATGACTGCGCACTTTGTCCAAAATCATTAATAATTAGATAATTTAAAAAAAATAGTTCCTGCGGCGTTTAATCGAACATTAATAAATACGTATAGATTGTTTCTAAAAATAAAAATAAATTTTATGTAATGATTTTTGATGGGTATAAATGTGTTGAAAAATACGTAATTTAAACAGATCGCTCATTTTTATGTCGTCAATGAGTTTTTGAAGTTTCATTGAATTAGTGTGTCATTGTCATTTATTAGTGTATTCATTAGTAGTAAATATAGTATATTATCTTCTTATTTCTCTATAGTCTTATTATAGTATACCTGACAAGTGTGCTCTTTTTATCAGATGTCCACAGCCTACCTCTTTCCAAAAGTCACCCTTCGCCACTGTTATATAGTGATATAAAAATACTATCAAATACTACAGTAAGGGTCGTCCTTAGAATATATTCAAACGAAGCCACATACTTATACAAATTTATTTAAATAACTTAACTTCCAATTCATGGTGGAAATGCATTGTATTAATAATTTTAGTAAAACACAACTTTTTGTACTGAATCTATTTTTTTATTAAATAATAATATGCTGCTTAACCGTAATCAAAATTTTTAACTGCCTACCTATTTTGGACAAAGTTTTTCCATTATAAAAACTTCAAAAACATTACTTTTCAAACTTACCATACTTAAGCTTTCTCGTATATATTAATAATACTATGTATATTTATTTTGTATACCCAAAAACCCGTATATTAAAAAAAACGGTCCCATTACTAAGTGGCGGTATTTATTTTGGGTATTTATTGAAAAATACTAAACTTCTATTGCATAATAATTTACTAATGGAATAGCAATAGGCTAGGCATGTCGTTCGGCGTGCGGACAACCACCGGACACAAATGCCATCATACAGTGGTACCCAACGGGTACTAAACGACCTCAAGGATGCCCTAAAATTCACTAGATAGACCTACGCTACCAACTAAAATTTGCTTGATTTTCTGAAGGGAGCCTTCAAACTTGTCAGTGCATTAAGCCTCCTCGTAACAAAATCTGCCACATTATAAATCTAGTGACGACCTGTAAAGGAGATTTAAGTTGACTTTCCTTGAATTATTATTCGAATGGTGAAAAAACTCTTACCTGAAAATAAGACCAGGCAAACAATTAATTGTATAACTATTTTTTTTATTCAGCGAATCAGACACAATATTTAAGAATGTAACATTCTATATACTGAATATACATAATTTGAAAACATCTCATGCATAAACACACTAGAAAAAGTCGTTTTTGCAGAAAAAATACGCCAGTGCTGGTGCGATTCCAGCAGATACAGGTTCAAGTCCCGACGGGCGTCGTATTTTTTTCTGCAAAAAACGATTTTTTTCTAGTGTTGTATTGTATAATAATATTAACTATGTTCAGTAAAAAAATAATAATTGTGAAATACCTCACATAATAATCCTAAAAAAGGCTGTCAAATGGAACCCAAACCTCATACCTTATCAGTGTCTGGATAAATGCTCTTGGCTATTGAGCCATCGGTCCGTTTATGACATGCTAATTAAAACTACTATTTACGGGATCATTATTCCAATAGGTAATAATATGTGTATTTTCTGAAAGATTTCAAAATTATATATTTCAATAAGAATAATTTGACTTTGTTAAATCTTGTTTGAATAATAAAAAACAAAATAACTTAGGTAATAGGTGTGTTTTCTGAAATATTTCAAAATTATATATTTTAATAAGAATAATTTAACATTGTTAAATCTTGTTTGTATAATAAAAAAAATAATAAATTAATAGGACATGTGTTTTCTGAAAAATTTAAAAATATAAAAAATTTAATAAGAATAATTTAACATTGTTAAATCTTGTTTGTATGATAAAAATAATAATTTTATAACTATTAGAAGTTTGCCCTCATTAATCGCATTCCATAATCTGTGACACCTAAATACCTCATGAATACTTGGGTAAATTGTTATGATACGGCAGCAGACCCTAGCATGGGGCAGGTTTGGTGCGGCAAGCTTTGCCAAAGCGAGTGGGTGAAAATATTCGAGACGCCCCCGCTTCGCCAACCGTAGCGATCAATTTTATTTACGAGTGGGCGACGTAGCGCCATACTCTCGTCGACCATCCGCCTTTGCGAACCGCTGATTCTCTTTACATTACATTATGATTTTTTATTATACAAATAATACGAGATTTCATCGATTCAATTATCGATAACCTTAAAAATGAACATGCATTTCTAACCAAACTTCATATTTCTTATTTATATGCATGCACCCACGTATTATAGATCACTCGACTTATATATCGTGGATCGGTGGATTAATCCCACGGCTGGCATGAAATTCAACATATTGTTCAATAATATGTGGTGGCGCTTTTTGCAAGTGGGCTGTAATTTTAAGGTGATGTGGATTCCGGATCTAGGGGTGGGGGTGGGGGCGATTTAACAGAATACCAGACACTGACTTTTATGATGATTGAATCTTTTTTATGGTATGTAATGCTGGCTCCATTGCACTGTCACTCGCGCGGTATTGTGTTTTTGGGTAATCCGGTGCGTGGCACTTGACGGTACACTATTTATGGATGATAGGTGAGGTTAATGAATGATGATGACTGGTGATATGAATGATGAAAGCCGGTATCACGGCTTGGCAGGTATTCAGAAGTATCGCTTGAACGACGATCACACTATATCAAGCTGACCGGGCCGGAGTCCACGAACTACTTCTACCAAAGTCTGTATTATAACGCTGTGTGGCAACACGCACCAGTGGTATTCTTGAACTGACTCACGCGCGACGGCGGTTTTGAATTAACTCTTTTTGAGTCACACTGCAGGTAGGAAACGACTGTAAAGTTTAACAACTTGCCCACGTCCGCTTTATTCCTCCGGTCCGTCCTATTACTTGAGATAATTGCTTTTTATTTGCATCACGGTCTATAAAGACCCATGACTGCCGGTCACTTGATCTTATGACAATAGTACTAGATTCGGGGTAGGTGGGGAATAAGGAAAACAATCGCTCACAATCGGCGAAACTAATATGCATTTGATTCAGTGCAAGGAAATATTACATAATAGGTTTGTGAATAGCTAAAAAACATTCCTCCTAAAGATCTACTGCTAAAATTCGACTCTATGAAATACCATATGCACCACTTCGCAATATATATGGAAATTTTCTATCCATGACAGAATATTCTTTGTTGAACACAATATAATATATTATGGATACAAATACTACGTTTATCAAGTTCGTTTGAAAAATAGTTTGCGTTTTGATCGCATAAATATACGCACTTAGTCACGTATATTATGCATTTCGCTCACAAGTTTTTTAACTCATTCATTGTATTATAAGTTTCATTATTTTTATAAACAAAAAGATATTTTAAGACAATACTAATGAAATACGTAAAAAACACTGGCAGTATCTCAATAAATATCTACTAAACTATATTTGTTTTCAAATCGACGCGTTCTTTAGCAATGAATATTGTTTTTTGTTTATGATATAAAAAAAATGTTAGCTGGATAGCATTATTGAGTGCATCGACAAAAATGTTGACAGGTGACACTGTCACCTGGTATTTTTTTCTAATAAATAAATAGCATTGATTATTATATAATTTCCGTAATGTTTTTACCCTCAAAGACTGCTAATTTTCTTGTCTTCCAGTTTCTCTGTCTTGGTTTACATACCATGCGCTATTACTATGCATTACAACCGGCCTTATAAGACTTTTATTTATTAAAAGTTTAGTTTTTGGTCCAGTATTTTCAACCCCAAGAATCACTTATCATACACATTCATATTACTTTTCGCTATAATAATTACATATATTAATACTTAGTACCTGCGTTCTACAAGATAGCAGTTTATTGCTTCCTAAAATAGTATCTCACCAACTGACCAATATACTATTACTGTTATAAATAGATATTAGGAAAACCGTAGCGGTTTTACGACAAAATGTAATGAGACGTAGACTAAACCGTAGAAGCGTAGACCCCAATGCATTTTGGCGTAGGCCACTGCCAATACGAAATATGCGTAGGTATTTTAACCTCAACAATATTGAACGAGCTCGTTAATTATTACACTAATTCTAAGAAAAGCTATTCTGCCTATATTGAATAATTTGTAGTGCTCAACACTATTAATACCATCAGAATTAATCATTTAAATAGTCGTGGGTTGATTAAATTGCCCTTAATTATATTATTGTGTACATTAGACGGTATAGATTATAGTTTAAATTGAGGTTAATATTGAACCAAGTCAATTACTCACCTTCAAATATTACTACTATAATTTTATAAAAACGTTCCAACTCATGTTGATATAAATTATTATTATACAATTACAAAACATTAGCAAATAGTATGTATCTCTTAATTTACCCATCAATTATTAGTGGAAAGCTATTTTATAATTTAAAAAAACATAATGTATTTATAATCAGACCCGGCTTAAAATAATACATTCATTTATAATGATAACAATTATTTATCAAGAAGTTAAAACTATTAAAATACAATATTCTAATAATCCAACGCCACAACTGGAACAACCCAATAATTTTAAGGGTCAATTTTTTAGTCAGAAGCATCTGGATTCTAGAAAAAGATTTCAATTTTCCCTAAGTAATTGCCATCTTATTATAGAGAATTTTAGTTTAGACGTGTATTTTATACGTGTCTTGAATACTAATTTGATTCGAAGTAATACATGATATTTTTTAATTTCGATAAAAAAGGGTGGCCAAACTTTAATTATTATCTATACTTACCGTCTGATTTGAATAATTGTTAGTTTAGTTATGTTATATTATTGAACACTAATTTAAAGTTAAATTTGATATATTGTCATTGAAAGCCCATGAATTATGTGGCTAAAAATCACATTTTTATACAATTATATTATTAATTGTACAAATAGGTGTACATATTTTATTGAAACTGCTTTAAAAAAATAACAAAATAAAAACAAATATTTCTTTTAAATAACCTTCGAACTCATTCATCATCATATCAAGTCTCATGCTTTAATTATTCAAAAGTGCACAATTCGTTGGATTCCGAGCTTAACTGCCGGCTTTGACTAATTAATCCTTTATTAAACGAAAGTTTTAAAATGTGTATAATATACTAAATATAATTCTTGACATAAACTCTATCTTAATTTGAGAATATTTGATAAAACTCTTTGAAATTAGTACCAACAATGTAGTCTATACTACTCTATACTGCTGTATAAGTTTTATTAATATTGGCTCATTAGTTTTTAAGTTATGATAAACAAACAGACAGAAAGACAAAAAATATCAGAAAAGCAATTTGCTCTTAGGTATTTTGACAATAGTTAAAAGACTAATTAATATATTAAGATATTATGTATAGATATTTCAATTTAATTATAGGTATGTGTAGATATGCGCTAACTTTCATCATTTCTATTTTCAATACTTATACACAATAGTCCACTTTACATTTTACAATAAACACGTTTCGAAAATATATCATCTCTCAGCAAATACTCGAGCAGGTTATTCAAACACGTTATCTGACCTATATCTATTGAAGTAGAACCTTCTTCCGCCAAATAGAATTGTATTAGAGCCTTCAACTCCTGACATTTCCATCTTACAATTTCCCAATCAATCCCTTGATAGTTGGCCATTTGCGATTAGCATATAGATTACATACCCACCGTTTTTCACTTTAAAGTTTACATCAGTTTTGTACTGTACCACACGGTCTTCACTTTTTTATGACCAACAGACTTCAGAATAATCGCCAATAAAGATAGAATAAGTATTCATTATAAGTGCATATTAATTAATAATAAGTGCTAATATTAAGTGCTCTTAATTTAGTTCATATATGAGAATCAATCAATCAATCGAATATAAAATTTATTACATTACCATGTTTGATTCTAAGAAGATCATATAGGCCTCCACTCTAAGTGGAGGTCGAATGGATTGTTAAGGGGGGACATGCTCAGCGTAAAGCCAAAGCATAGCCATAAATTGACAAACTAATACTGAAATAGGGAGTAAGAACATGTTAACGCGCGTGTTTGAACATGTGCCTAACCAAAAAAAAATATTTTTTTTCAAACGGTAATGATATTACTCCCTACTTCAGTTTTAGTTTGTCAATTTATGGCTACGGCCGTATGTTGTGGCTTAACCACTGGGGAATGCCATAAGAAATGGCGTATTTAAAAAAACACTACCTTATTCTTAGGTCAATAATTATTATTACGCAAACATTATTCGTAGGGTGTTTATCACATTTGAATGGTCAAAGACATAAATTATAATCAGTATCTTTAGAATTATCTTCAAATGTGTTAATCTTGCCCATTTTTTGAATAATAAAATGCCCAATTCTTGTCAAATTTGGGATCACAGAGATTATCAATATCATTTTTTATCGTAAATATTTCACTATAATAATGTCAACATAAATTATGTTGATGGTTTTATAAATGCGCTTAAAAATTAGTAAATGTAAAAAATCTTAACACCACTGCACATTTATGTACTGAAATATGACTATATTCTAAAACATTAGAACGAGAGGTTTAAAAGAATACTATTTTATGTAACACAAATACTTTATGCAGTCATCAAATGTTTAAATAAATATAAAGGATAATAAAGCTTCAAAATTATATAAATATATCGTCACTGTTCTGGCAGAAAATACTAATTCGAAAAAATGACAGATTGAGTTAGTTATACCAAAATGTTCCTTATTTCAAACTTTACCGTCTGGAAACCTTCTTAATAAATAAATATTCTTTATTTTAAAGTCATTATTTTTACGATTACTTAATAAACTTACATGATAGACCATTTCAAACATTTTAACAACTTCAAAGTCAAATTACTCAAAACTAGTATTCTCCAGTTAGTGTGTTCTGCCAGAACAGAGACGATATTATCTACAACGTTTAAGAAATGTCCAGGATCATGCTTTGAAAATTGAATAAAAGCTCCATTTTGACCCACGCTGAGCACGTCCGCCCTTCTCGATCTATTATAGCTTCATGCCTTGACCCCAACCTCATAATACAGAAAATACAACATATAAATTTTTCCGGCCAGGAATCCGAGCCCAGGACCCACGGCATTTTAAGTCGATATGTTACCGCTTTACCATATACATTGGGCATTCATTATTTCATATATAACCATTATTACAATAATGCAGGTAATGAATCATGAGCACAGTTGAGTGCAATTTATAATACTTCAAACGAGGCGTCGAATAACAAAAACCGATAAACCCACAATTCAATATTAATGAGAAATTACGTTTTTGTGCGTCAGGCGTAATTAGTTGATTTTAATGTGCGTTTCTTTTTTTTATTGTATTTTATTTTCAAACTAGAAACATATATTAAATTTTCAATATATTTAAGAAACATACGGTCGGGGGTGTTAACATTATTTATATAAAATAAATCTTTAAAAGTTATAGACCATTACATATCGTGTGAAATTGCACATTTAATATAAATGTATTTTTTTTTAGATTTTGACCATATGTGGATTTATATTTTTTTATTTTAGGGCGCCTCATAACATTAAAATACGAATATACATTATAGATAATATTGGTTGCACTTTTTTCAGTGGACTGTAATTTGAAAGTGATTGTGGATTACAGATCTAGGGGAGGGTTTAAACAAGATGCCAGACACTGACCTTTTATGTTGAGAGGGCCGGCGCACGCTGGAGCTGGTTCAGTGTTCACGCACTCACGTACTGAGATGATCACAAGTTTAGGACTGATGATAGACGCGAAGTTCGTTCAAACCATATCAAATTTGGAGCAACGATGGTCGAACAAATGCGTGTTGGATGAGTTACTCTAAGTTTAACGCGGCTTTGATCGTATCGTATGAGATTACGACGCGGTAGAGTCTTAACTTTAACAAGCCTATGCGCGTTGGCTTGAAGTAACTAAATATAACTTAATCACGGTCGACTCATGACCCGTGCCTGCTGGTCGCCTGGTATTTTATTCTAATTAGTATTCTATTACTGGGATTTTTGGTGGGTGAGAAAAGGGGAATGATGGCCACCATAATTGGCCCAATCATATTTATATATATATACATATATATCAATCTGTAAAATCACTATTCTCAATATCAAAAACGTATCCTAAAATTAACCTGTATTAAATAAATATTTTACAACATTAAGCTTATATTCTTATAACTCTTACACATATCTATATCATAAGCTCTTTGATAACGTTTCCATCAAAATAAAATATATACTCACAATATTCTTCTTTTTGTGCCCCCTCTATTGGAGGTTAGCTAAATTTTTCTGAATTGTGACGTATATATTTAATTTAAATGCTTAGATCAAATTAAAATTATTTTTCCTTGTAAAATATTCGTATTTCTATAATATTTGCTTCAAAGCCTTTTGAGTGAACAATGTACCGATCACAATGTAAAATGGAATTCCTCAGCATTATCCAATTTAACTTGCTCATCTGTCAATCCAAACAATAGTATGAATGCGAATTTAGGGTTACGTCTCTCTGGGTGGACGGATTTGGATACCGACGTAACCCTTTGCCCTTTATTAGTGGAAACAGGGTGTTAGGGTTAGGCCTTAACCACAGTTTTGTATGTGTATAGTATGTTTAGATAGTAAAAAGAATAGCAAAATCAATCTTTGGTATTTCAAGATAAATCAAACAATTTGTTTAAACATTACTTGAGTTTAATTTAATGTAAGATTTGTATTATTGAATTTGAATCGTTTTAACCACCATGAGTTACGCCTTTTGGCGTCTTCAGGCATGATATACATTCATCTAACTATGGTTAATAAGCAACTGATATAGATTAAGCAAAAAGTTACTATAACTTGTGTCAGTTGTACATTTACCATAATTATGTGAATGTACATCATAATATATGAAAATATTGAAACTCAAATTCAAATTTTTATGATTTGTGCGTTTAATTCTATGTCAAAGACTAACCAACACCATCTATAAATTATTGTAATCTTATTTTAATGAAAACAAATACGTATGACTGGCAAAATTTTGTGTGCACTATTTATGGCATACCTTCACTCTTCGCCACTTCTACAGACACTCACACTAAGTCTAAATGTATAAAATCCAAGCGTGATGAAAAAAATAATAAAACTTGCTAATTTTATTGTAACAATGAAAAATACACTTTATCAATTATTCTACTGTGGGTCATTAAAATGTTTTTTTTTATAATATAATCGTTTGATAATACCACTTATAATTTAAATAACGAAATATATAACCGCATTTAATATTTACTTATTTTTTTCATCAAAGCTTATATTTATTTTTAAATCTAAAATTTTATCCTAGTTAATATATTTTATAAAGCTTGTAATATATCGTATAAAATCTCCAATCTCGTTGAAACGTTAGCGGCTTTAAAATGAAAAGAAAATATAGAATATAATACAATTTCATAAATATGACGGTGAAATGAATATTGGTTTTCCCCGAGTGGGCGTGGCCCCATTCGATTCAATATTAGTTTTAAAACTTCGATCAATGCTGTTGACGATTGGCTAAAAATAATATAAGTCCTAAGTATATAATATTTGATGTTTTTAATATTACGCGGGGTGACCGGAACATGAAAGTAAATATTTTTCTGGTTATTTATTGTTAAGGTCATTTACTAAAAAAGAGAATTTTAATTGGGGGTTGTTTTATAACTTGTTTACATTTATGCTTATTTCAATTAAAAATAACACAAAGGCATAAATTTTATATTTTTAATTTATAAGCCGCTAATTGGACTAAGTATGTACGTTTACCTTTTTTAATTTTGAGATAGGTACATTACAAATAATGGTGTTTTAATATTATATCTTTGATTAACTATTTTTTTATTCAACGAATAATCCACAAAATTTAAGAACGTAACATTCTAATTATTGAACATACAATTAAATTAAAATACAAAAATCGTTAAAAAATAGTTAATTAAAAGTTATTACCAAGTTCAAGTAAGTTACAACAAAAAATCCTGGAGTAATCCGTGATGTCGGTTAGTAATTAAAGTAATACCTACTTTGATTTAAAATACAAAAGCCGATCGTCAATAGTAGCTCAATTTGGAAAGCGCTTCAGTGAGTATTAAAAGCCATTAGTTAAAATTTGACGCAGCTAAGTATGACTCCTTCAGCATAGTGGTCTATGTGCATGGGCTCGAGACCCGAGAGATGCAGGTTCAACTCCTGCGGGTGTCTTACTTTTTTTAAAACGAGTTTTTCTATCGGTTATAATATATTTTCTCAGAAGTGTTTTCAAAAGGATGTATGTTCAATAATATCTTTGATAATGTGTGATACTCGTATTGTTGAATATATTTCATGGAAATTGTACACCACTTAAAAAAAGTAATTAGACTAAATTAATAAACAGCTAATGTTTTTACTATTTTTTATTACACATTCAAATATTGAAGTAGGTAACTAACCTATTCATAACAAAGTTGCTTGAACCATATCGCTAAGAAATTAAAAACGTTTGGAAAAAGTCAGAAAGAATCTATCTGTTAAAAATAAACAATATAGAGCTCAAGAGAATTTAATATATAGTTAAGATTATTTTAAAAGCAGTTCTAATATAAAATACGTTCATATTTTGTGATTTATTATATTATTTGATATAGCTCAACTTTTAGTAGATGATTGGAAAATATTGCACAAACGATTTGTATAACTATCGATGGATATCGTATTGTCATCATATTATGTGCTGTATGGAATTATGTTTTTTTATATACAGTTAGCTGCATTTATCATTATTATTTTTATCGTTACTATTTAATTCAAACCTTTTTTTAATACAATGGAGAAGAAATATTCCTTAAAGAACTTTACGAGTCAAGACAAATGTTAAAACAAAAGTGACTTCTTATCCTTAATGGATTTCAGTTTTTGTTTAAAATGTATACTCGTAAATCGTATTGCAAAACTCAGCATGTGTATCTATTGGAGACTTAAGATTCACCTGGGACAGAAAAAGTAGTAACATTTTGAATTTATTGAACTTATTTCATATGAATGAATTTTATTGAAGCTAGACATTCTGTTCAATATGGAGTAAAGTGTAAAAGTTTGAGCAAAAACTTGCCCTAATTTATGTCATCATCAGCTGTGATCCATTGGTAGACAAAAGTTTTCTCTAGCTTATTCACCAACTTGGCGACTTCAATCATGTCATGTCCTCTTGTTTGAACGTCGTCTAATCTATTGGTTTATATTGTAGTCTATCCGCGTTATGCAATATTCTATAATGAGCCAGTCATCATTTTTTGATTTCTCTTACAAATGATAATATAAATATTTACAAGATAAAAAGAACTTTTTATATACAACGTTTTTAAATTTTCTGTTGAATTATTATGCTCAATATGCTCAAATTTGTACTTGATAATGAAGTAAATAAAAAACAAACAAATATAGAATACTGAAATGTCATTTTCACATTTCATTTTGATTTCCATAGTAACGCACGTATATATATTAATAACTACACCCACGGTAGCCGCATAGCTTAAGCGTTGGACTATCACGCCGTGGGTCTCAGGTTCTAATCCTAGGTCTAGCAAGTACATATACTATTGTTTTTAATTTATGTGTGAGTCAGGATATGGACCTAATAGGTTGAGCAAGTAGCTGACATCCATTTCTCGTAAACAATAAAATCGTTAATACAAACCTCTACTCTGTGGAGGCCCATATGATCCTATTAGGATTGGACATGGTCGAAAAAAAATATTAATAATTTAGTTGCTAGGACCACCCTCTTAGCAACCAATAATAGTCTTTGTTAGTAGTAATTTTTCTGAAATAACTTTCGATACAAAACAGAATTAACTAAAAATGAATTCAATTCTGCTTACAGATGACTAAAAGTATTAAAAGAATGCATTGGCATCATGTTCTGATATATTCTAAAAGTTTCAAACATGTAGCTAGTTGGGAAGTTAGTTAAAAATCGATTGCAAGATTTGTACTCGACAAACAACTACCGGACAAACAAGAATACGAGCTAATAAAAACGTTGTAATTACATTCAATTCTACTGGTCATTTGTTGGTTAATAGCTTTTTAGTTATTAAGACCAATCTTAATAACGATATTGCAACCAAAATAGTTATCGACTTATACAATAAATTATAGAATTAAATAAATCAAAATACATATATTTTTTAAATAAAATTCTACAACATAAATGCTTATTTATTAATAGTTAGTCTTTAATACGCGACCATATATTTCCGATACAACATTTCACGTTAAAGTGTGATACGGCGAACTACATACCTAAAAATTTCCGGACTCGCAACCTGACCGTATTTTTTATATATTAAATTTATTAATACTTTGGACGCGGAAGACGCACACGGCGCGTAATGACCAGGCGGCCGATCGATGTAATTAACGTGCATTTTAAAGGGGGCAATTAAAATCTTATTATCTCTTCAGCAGCGAACGCGTTAAGCACTTGCCTAAGTATTATGCAGTTGCTCATGAGATATTCAGAACTTTACAAATGTCAAACACCCCACTTATTGTATGCCTCGGTATAATATGCTTAATGTCCAATGAATGATCGTATTTCACATATAACTTTCAAAAAAATATATCAAAATTCTAAATTATATAACAAAAAATACCTGCTCGGAATGAAGAAAAATCTTATGAAAAAAATGTCTACGTCGTGTGGCATATGAAAATAAAAATTGTAATACAGTGTAATTATAAGAAATGTTAGCATGTCTTTAAAAACCAGTTATTGAACAAAATGCAAATATGTACGACGTAGTCAGTTTATGAAAAATAGTTGACATTTTTCATCTCGACTTTTCCTGAAAGTACCTTGGAGGAAAATCAAATCATGCGACCGTATGAAGTTACGTAGGAGGGAAATACCATGAGAAAATAGTTTCTACAAATATTCTGAAAATTTCATTTAAATGGAACGAATGTTATTTTTAAATGTCGCCGCTAGAATTATATTATCCAACGAATTTTTTAATAATTTTTATAATTTGTGGTAAAAGCTTGTCGTGAATGTATATTCACAAGCATCAACAAAATAAACTTACTTAATGTTAACATTTAATTAAGAGTTTAAGTTGATTACAACCATTTGAAATTCAACATAATAATATATTTTAATAATATTGATAATAAGTATAAATAATTATCTACCTACTTAATTAATTTTCAGAACTTCATTTAAAGTGAACTCATAACAGAGTTTAGAATTTTTAACAAAGATTTGATTGAAGGTGTATAACCGTTTATTTTTAATTGACAGACAAACACGTGTTAATTATTTTATTATTATGCCATTCTATGAATAATTATCAAAAATTCTAATGGATTTAAGTTTTGTGCCTTTTGGCATCTTCAGGCATCGTGTACACTCACCAAAAGCCAAATAAATACTGACAACGAATACTATTAACTCTTACTTATATGGCGAATCAATACAAAAACTCCATTACTTGCCAATCAAGTCAAGGGTCACAATAACAAAATTATAAGAAACAAATTATGAATAGTTGCAGTGTTTGTAATAAAACCCCTATATTACACTCAATAAGTCTATAATAAATCGTCAAACCCTATGTCATAAGTAATAATAAACAATAAAATTTACTGCACTCAAGAGGTGTAAAATCGTCCATTCTGGGAACAATAGTAACACATTGGGAATTAATGGAGTTAACTAATGAGATTTATCTAATCTTTAAAAGTTATTAGTCATACGATTAATATTATTTAATTAAATTAATATTAATAAACCATCACATAGGATATAGCAATAGGCTATTAGGAAAGCTAAGTTGATCATTAAACATAGGTAGATTCTACAACTGTGCTCTATTTATTTATAGAATAATTTATAATCACCCGTATGACTGTAAAGTAATTTTTCACCTTTTTCAATGTAAAACGTATGTTTTTCATTTAATAAATGGTTCGCAAATGTTGATGTATCCTTCTCCGATCTTTGGGCTACTGAGTGTTCTACAGTTTTAATATTTAGTTTCCTCGTAGTTTTACCAACGTAAAATTTGGGGCCATTGTTACACTCTATTAGGGCAATTGTTACACAATAATTATTATCAGTTTAAAGTTAGTATATTGTTATATTACATAGAACTTGTCTTCATTAACTTGCATTAATCGACTTTCAAGAGCAGGCTTCCCTTTTTTATTTCACTCTTCCAACAAATCACGCATCCTCTACGCATTAATTCCTAGCTTAACCAATCTATCGATCTAACAGAATTTAAACTAGCCCAATTGACATGCAGTGACTGTTCTTTTGTATCCATTGTATAACGGCAATTTTCCATTCAATTGTCATTTAAACAATTTGGAAACATTTTTTCCACCGCGTACTTTTTTTTACTTCTATAAATGTTTTTGTTATTTGTACTGGTTCATATATTATATATATTGTATATAGCACATGGTAGAACTCTGTTTACTTTTCAGTACCAAGCTGCATGTAGGTGCTAGCAATGCTTATGAACATTTTTCTAATATCACTTATAGTTTCTTTTATTGTAGTTACTGTAAATTCATGGTGTAACAGCATTGTATTATCAATTAATTTAATAATACGCAAAATTGTTATATGTATTAAAATTAATTATAAAACAGGTATTTACCAAACCAAATTCAAAAGGCGACAAAAATAATCTACCATTACATTGCATTATTCGTCCAATAATAATTTGTCACTAACAATTAAATTTAAATTAATGAGATTGGATATCAATATTTCATACTACTTACATAATTAAGGTTATCAAATATTCTAAAATTATTAATATAACACAAAACAAAATAGGAAGCAATAAGCCCTTACAATAACATTTCAATATATCACAAAACAAATATTTATGATTAGTCAATATTTAATAATACAATAAAATGTTATTTATAAAAAATAATCTATAAAATTTACAATAAAAAATTGACAATATTACCACTTGATGGACAAACGAAAGTAAATACGAATATAAACGAAAATATGAATCAAAATTAAATAAGAAATAAAACAATAAATAATGTAATAAACATTATATAGGATATTATAATAACGGAGATGATCATATAACAAATTCGTCTAATATATAATATGCTTACAATGTTTAAAAATCGTAAATTTTGGTCGTTTTCTGTCTTGGTGATATTTTTTTACAGCTTTTATTTGATTTTGTGTAAATTTTCTTTCCACATTTGTTTACATCTGAGACCCATTTTAAGTGCGGAGAATTCCCAACAGTGTCTGGGCATCCGATAATCCGCTATCTTAAGAAAACACTCACTGGCTTCACTTTCCACCTTGTTAACTAGAGTACTTTCTAACTATACGTACAAATCTTTTCACTCTACTCACGTCTCAGTGTTCATTTTCTACTAAAACTGAAAATAAAAGATTTTATATGAATAAAAAAAGAAGACTCAATATTTACATTATAACATCATCGACCAATACTAAAATAGTGTTATAAATAATTAGGAATTTTGAAATAGGCATAAAAAACAGTATCACTATTACAATCAATTCTGAATTCAGTAAGAAAACAAAATTTCAATCCTTAACTTTCAGTGTTCATATTATATATAACTTTATGGACAACATATCTGTGGAAACCATATTGATTGGACTAGAATTAGTACACAACAAGATAAATCTTCAAAGAATGATATCACACTATAGTAAAACTTGTAATTTTTCCATATTTAAGAATTAAAGAATATTCGATTCTCAAGAATTTTAAGTTAGTTTATTGGTTTCTCGAGATTTTTTATGTATATTTAACAAATTTTTGAAAAATTCTTCCAAAAAAAAATTCCAAATTCTGTTCAAAATAATTAAAGTCGAGATCTTTTAGATCTTCGAAAAATCAAGAGTTTTTAATAATTCTTAGGTTTTCCTGCAAAAATTTTCACCCGAAACTTTCTCTAAAATCCTGGGCAGAGAAAACCGCTAAGTTTTTTAAATATATTTCTGGAAAAAAAATCTCCAATTCTCATTGATGATTTCTCGATAAATGATAAATATAAGATTTCTGAAAAAAATCTAAATCCAAAAAGACCTAATATCAAGTTTTCTAGATCACAGCCTCTATAGGGCATCTTTAGATAAAGAAAATCATTGTAAAATTATATCATTGTATCATCAGGGTTTGTCGAGATGCTTCTGACTAGACATATGACTCAAGCTAATATCGTCGGCTTAATTCTAACACATCGTAAGTCAGCTTAACCTAAGTATTCAGAAGGCTGTTAAAACTAAATATCTCAACTTACAGTTATCTTTCAACGGACAATCTTTCACTATTCTGAATTATATTCAATAATTTTTAAACAGAATGTATATATAGGACTTACATGTTATTATAACTATTAAGGGCATGAGTTATGTGTTATTATTGAGTCAATAGTATTCTAAACAAAAGAGATATATTAGATTAAGATCAAGTCCCACTGTAAGCAAACATTTTATAGAGAAGAGAAACTATTTGCAGCTCTGCGATAATGTGATATTCGGGAGATAAGTATACACATAACGGTGTAATGATCCAAATTTTAACAATATATAGTAGAGCTACTACTTGCATAACATGTCTTTGAAAGCTTTAAAATTTTCCCTGACTTTGTATAAGATGAAAAAGCTCAGTATAATTGAAAGGTTGTCTAAGAAACGACCTGGAAAAGAATCTTCAATCAGAGGGGGAATAAGAGCGGGTCGCTGTTAAACCATTAGCAAAATTATAAAAAAAAATACGTTCAGTTTACTTGAAAAAGCTCTGGATATTGACTTGAGAATTAATTTTGTATATATACTGCAATGGTCAGAGCGAACAAGCAAAAAAGATGCGTAGGTTGAAACTTGATATCCAATCAAGCGTACATAATCAAATCTCCGATATTATTTGACCTTTATTTCCTTTCACTGAACAAAGATATATAAGATTAACGGTCAGCTTTATTACAAATATTTAATCGGTTGATTAAATAATGTTGTAAAAATAGCATTTCTTTTCAGTGGCGGTTCATGAAACACGTGCTGGAGGTTATTTTATTTTTTTACTAGTAGACTACAAAGTGATCACCTAAATACATCATAAAATTTCATTGTATTTCATCATAAATATTTTTAACTATTGTACACAATTTGAATTATAGGTACTACAATATTATTAAGTTTAATTTTTATCATACAGGAACTCAAAATTAGTCTATTCCAACGTACCTCAAACGTATTGTTTACAATATTGTGTAGGAGTTGGAAGATTGATTTGTATATTTATAGTACATTATGTGGGTTTACTTATAATAACATCCTATACACATGAAACATCAATAACTTAATACTTGTTAATCATTAGGTATTAATTATTTTTAATGTCTCTTTGATTCCGAGCAAGAACCCAACAGGTTGTGAAAATGACTAATCACAATTTCTCGCAATAAATTTATCTTAATAATATGTTGTTGAAGCATATGTTTCTCTCAGAGATAAAAATTCCAGTTTACTTTAGATTAACTGATATAAAACAATATATGCATTACTATTATAAAAAAATCTGTCTTCAAATCTTTTCTGTATGAAAAATTCATTCCTGATCATTAATATTCTTGGTTTTCAATTTTCAAACTGAGAACACAAATCAAATTTAATAGAATGTATTTAGAAAATTTCAAATAAGATACCTACTTAATTTCAAATTACTTCTTAAATAGTATTTGTCGTCAATTTTTATATTAAATTTAAAGAAAAAAAATGAAAATATACACCCACTTCATTTGTTTAAAATCATAAAATATTTTAATAATACAATTATTTAAAAAACGAATACTTATCTATATAAAGAATATTATTGTTTGTTTGCCTCCTTTTTGCTGTTTAATAATTAATTCTTTCAATGTATTTAAAATATTAGATTAAAATAAAGTTTGCATATTTTGGATTCGATATTATTTTAATGTTCTTTTGTTTGACCTTTACTGCTGTCAGAATTATTTAATTTTGAAATAGGTATTGTACTTTTATTTTTTTTTATATCGACAAATGTAATTATTATTGTTTTGTTAATTAAAAATATGTACCTACATATGTTGATCAATGAAGCGACCTCGTGCAAAGCTTATACTAGTAAAGCTATTATATTAGTTTCTTATAGTCTGTAAAAAAACTGTAAAAAAACATTGTTTAGTTTTTCTTTCAACAGAATCTATAGAATAGCAAGTTTTTTTAAATATACAGAGTCTAGGCATAAAGTGCAGGCAAGTGGATAATTTGGGTAAAAATTGACTTTTCTTTACCTTTGGAAAAACCTATTCTTAAATAACCCAAGAAAACTTTTGGGTTTAGTTTATAACTATATTTTAGATTTCTTTTGTAGCCATGGTGTATATACATTTTGTATATTTTATGTTTATTATATATTATAGGTATTGAATTTCGTCATATCAATATGTGTCATTCTGCTCGTGTTATATAATTAAGGTTTTATTTTTTAGAAAAACTTTTTTTAATCCTGTTCATGTGTAATGAAAATGTGTCACAGTCGATTCGGAAATCGAAAAAAAACACACAGGGTGGGCTCAAACCACCATCCAACCTTTCGACATTCAGGCTCATGGGCTCGATTTGGAGAGAAAACCTCTTGTTGTACTTTGTTATGTATTATTGAACACTAAAATAAACCACCGCTCGGCTCAAATCACTAACTGATTAACAACCAAAGGGGCGAAGGCGCCAATTATTTTATTAAAGAATAGAAGGCTTGCCAGTTGACCACACAGATACTCGGTGCTCAAATTGGCGATACATTTTACCACGTACTTTAAAGAAGGTTCACTTCTACCGACGTTTCTTACACATACACTCATTTTATTTTATTTGTTATCTTGCTTGTGCATACAAAGCCTTAAACAAGTTTTTATTGTTGGTTATTACTATTTTTATGTATCGTTCACACATTATTTTTTTTAATAATCGTTTGTGTCTAAACTATAAATATATGCAACTAAGTATTTTCATTTTATAATAAATCATGAGATTGATAAAATATAATAATAACTTTTGCTCCTCAGTTTTCTTAATTAGAAGATAAAACGACAAAATTGACATTTTTGATTACTCTCAACGCCAGTTATAAATTTAATCATGACGTTAATAATTCTTACAAAGTTGGTAGTTAAAAAGTCATAAACAACATAAATCTCTTGATATAGTAAATAAATAATTAATTGTGTTTCGAAATAGTAATTAACAAAACTGTTGCTTCATTCATCAGGTTCCAGCACTTAAAGGAGATCATCCGAACAGAGAGGGCGCGGGAGCTGCAGCAACAGAGGGCAGCCGAGGAGTTGGCTGCGAGGGCAGCGGCTCTCAAGGAAATCGCAGGAGGACAGAGGTATGTGCTAATTCTATCATGGTTGCTGAAGCGAAAACTTTTATTTTATCTTTCAACAGAATTTCCTGCAATATTATAATACCTATGATTTTCTGCTAATTTAAAAGTTAAATATACTTTTAAATTTAATATGGAATGCAACCATTATTATCTTCAAGAAGTTTACTAGTATATCTTTAACTCATATGGCAAGGACCACAGAAAATTGGCGTACAACCTTGAGCTGCTTGTATTACTTATGAAGACGTTTTAAGAAAAGTCAATAATCTAAGAGAACGTTTAGCTATTAACTACTCTATAGCCTGGAAAACTGCATACTTCTGCCATAACAAGCCAAACCATTCGAGAATCCAAATATCATTTCTACACTCTACGTCTCGTTAGTGCGTAGCATTTTTGAATATGGGTCGATTATCTGGTGTCTTTATGAGGTTTCCAATAAGCTTATTTTAGAACGCGCCCAGAAGAAATTTCTTCGATGTCTTTATTTTAAGACATATAACTATTTTCCTTCCGATAATTTATCACATGATTATTATCCGACTGCCTTTCTATAGGAATGCTTACTTTTCACTCTCTTGAATCTCGTTGGTCACTTTTGCCCTTGAAACATTTTTGCCTGTTATTGCGAGGGATGGTTTCCAATTCTGGTGTCCTAAAGAATTTGAATTTACGTGTTAATTACTGTTAATTACCTACGTGGTCGCAACCATGATCCATTCTGCATAGGAACCTCGTGTCAAGCTTATCAGGCACCATTAGCGAGAGGTGCAACACTAGTCAATGCGCTCCCCAAAGACATAGACATTTTCAGTGACATGTTATGTATTTTGTGTTCAAAGTGTTATTCTTCTGTACAAAATTGTACTTTTTTATTATTATATATATTTCCTTCTTCTCTCTTGTGAGAGTAATATTTGTTATAATGTAAATCTCATTCTGTGAACGTCTTGAATTTAGATTTGTTATGTCCATAATGTTTTGTTTTCTTAAATAAATAAATAAACATCTCCTTAAAATACGTACTTGTGCCACTGGTAGATGAAAACCTACATTTTGGTTGTACTTATATTAAGCAAACAATTAATATTGTTTTCAAACTAAAGTCTTCGTGACGGACGTGCTTTGATAAACGGGACGTATTTAACAAAGATGTAAAGGTAGCTTTTATAAGTTTCCAAAAACAAAACTACACAGTTAAGAAGATTAAGTTTTATCATCATAAGTTACGCTAAAATATAACATAATATAAGCTTTAATCACAAAGACTGCTTCGTCCCCTTTAAGTAAAAGTTGGAACTCCTAATAACTCCAAAGAAACTTTGCAACAACTTAGGAGGAGAATAAATCGTTTGTGATTACTCACAATCAAAACGTTCATAATCCCACTTCCCCAAATTTGACGTATGCTTTTTATCTGCCTCAACTTTTTGATAAATTACGTAAGTATTTTTTATGATAATAAACAACCTATAAGGAACATAATTTTCAAAGCTCTGGACTTATTTTTCTGAATTCAATATCAAGTTTTCTTATGTTATCAAATTAAATGTATTTATTAAATAAGCTTTATACGGAGATAGAAAGCTTTATCATGTAGGAAAGTTGCATTAATTTACCTGTAACTTAATAAAATAACCGTTTAAATGGGGCTACGTTACGTTATGTAATGTGTTAATAGCGTTAATAAAATATACAGTTTCACAAATTTATAATATTACTCTAATTTTACGAATAGCTAAAGAATATTGTAATTTAATATTTCAAACTTTATTCAATACATATTGTTAATAATATATTTTTTAGCGTTTGCATGAAACATTATTTTCACGTCATGACTAAATCGACTCAAAAACAAATGTAAGTACTTACTTGCGACACCTTGTTACGTTCCAGTCTGATAGTACATCTGGCACAATATCGCGCCACAGTTTGCTCATTTTATCATCTCAAACTTGCAATAATGAGGGTTGGCCATAAATTTAGTAGGTACTTTGCAGATTATCTGGGTTTTATGTTGAAATCGTTATTTTAAAATCTTTTCAAGTATCATTAAAATGAAATTTAATACCCTTCATATAGGATACGGTAAGTACGTATTTAAATTTGAATAATTAAAATTATTGAAGTAGTAATACGTAATTCGGCAACAGGATTATGGTGGACTCGAGTGAATTAATAATAATTATTAGAGAGCACTTACAAAGACAAGGTAAAGATTCCGTTGTGCTCAGCAAGCTCTGAGCAAAGTCGACCTTCCTTTGACGACGCGAATTCCGCAATAATAATTTTATTGCGAATTTCGCTTAAAATTCCACTGTACCGTAGTGGAATTCATCAAACGCCGGAAATGAAAAACATTATTATCAAAAACTCTACCTACATATATATGAACAACATGTAAATATCGCCATTATAACGGAACACACGGCCGGGTTTACTATAGGGCTAAAATTGAGGGCTTAAAATACAAGACAAGTAGACCAAATGAACCTTTGAACGTTTTTGTCTACCATTAATTAATTTATACATTTTCTTGAAAAATGCAATAAAACGACTAAGTGCAATAAAATAAGCACTAATCAATGTAGTATTGTTTTTTTTTTTTCAAAATAATATAAACATGTTTTATCTGTAAGAATACAAGTAGATTTAGTAGATTACAAGAAGTTTATTTTAAGATCTACTCGTTAAAAAAATTTTTTAAGAGATATTAATAACTTAAAAGTATAAAATAAGAGACAAAAATGTGTTTGTGGGTCATTGTCGTACTACTTTATTCAGATATATCAAAAAAATAGTACATAACGATATACCCAACAATTTCAAAATTTTTGAAGAAGTATTTAAAAGTAGCTAAGTATAAACTATAGTTTAAAAAAGGCCAGAAATGCTCATGGTCTACTTGCATTATCAATAAATATTAAAAATATAGGTACATGGTCTAATTGTATTCTCATGATAACTTGACTAATATTTTTTTTGGACATGGTCGATTTTTTTCGAAATACCTTTTATTAATAAGCACATATTGGTATAGTTAACTCAATTTCGTACAAAAGTGGACTTGGTCTACTTATATTTTCAGCCCTCCAAATGGGCTGCCTATGGCGCTCGAAACTAGAGACAAAGAAAACAGCCGCCTCCACGCCAAGCCCAATAAAAGTGGATAGGTATCATTATTTAAAATAGAATATTATTGAAATCAATTGCAATGAAAAATAAGTCACAAAAGAAATAATATTTACAATGCACAGATGGCATTATTATTATCCCGCCGGCCAAAAACAGAGAATCTGTGGGCGAATCAATTATAACGAGGGAATTTCGTGTTATATTATGTCAGTTGTTATGTTTGCAAGTTAGTATGCGTAATAAAATTTAATATTAAGGATATAATGATCAGCCCAGGGCCCCTTCAAGTATAAATCCAGCCCTGACAGAACACTTTTTTTATATTAGGGAAACAAACAAGTCTCAAAACTCACATTATAGCAATTCAGCTCTCATTTCGTTTTAATATCAGTACAATATACGTTATAGAATCAAAAATTCCTTTTCAAACATAAAACGGTGGGCTCGGGTTGACAAATTTTATTCAACCTGATTTGATTTTTGATTGAATAATTTACTACCAAACCGTTGATATTGGATAGATTTTTACCAACATTCGGTTATGTTTGGCATTTTTGACATTTCGTAAAACAATCGGGCCCGTACATTGATAAGACTATTGATATTAGACGGTATGCATTCATGAGGTGTTATTGATATGGAAGAATTTTTGCAACCATTGAGATTTTATATTGCCAAGATAAAATCAAAAGTGTATTCGATATTATTAATGAGCATATAGAATAGGCGTACCTATAGACAAAATTTCAAACCATCTAGTGTCAAATAATCCTAGATAGCATGGAAACTAATAAATTCTGACAATCAGTAACATAATAATCTATTAGTGTTATTTCTTAATACGGGATCCAAAAATCTTACCTAAGTCATCATCATCATCAGCCGGGATCAATCCACGGCTGGATAAAAGCCTCCTCAAGCTTTTCCAACTCTCTCGGTCTTGTGTCTTTTGCTGCCACGTATTTCCGCCGAACTATACTTGTTCGTCAATCCAGCGGGTTTTAGGGCAACCCTGTGGCCGTTTCGTGCCCCTTGGGTACCACTGGATGACGGCATTCGTCCAGCGGCTGTCCTTTCGGCGAGCAATTTGCCCCGCCCATCTCCATTTTAGCTGTTTGGCAACGTCTATTACATCGCGTACTCCTGTCTGCTTCCTAACCCATTCTTTTCTCTTACGGTCCTTTCGCGTGATGCCCAATATACACCTCTCCATGCCTCGCTGTGCGATTTTTAACTTTTGGACATCTCTCGTGTTGAGGGTCCACGTCTCGCAGCCATACGTGAGTACGGGTAGCACACATTGGTTGAACACCTTACGCTTAAGACATAATGGTAGGTCACTCTTGAAGATACTATTCAGACGTCCGAAAGCACTCCATCCCAGCTTTGTTCTTCGAACAATTTCATCGTGCATGCTTCGTCTATGGGCACCTGCTGCCCGAGATTAGGGATCCCGAGCTATTTTCGATACCTATGAATCTCGGGATTAATAAACATAATCCCGGGATTTCGGGATTGATTTTTTTATCAATTTTTATGGAAAATAAAATAAAAGCGAATATATAACAGAAAAAATACTTTTAATAAAAAATAACTACATTAGAAATAAACTGAGTTTGAATGAAGTTTGATTTAGTTTGGTTGCCGATTCATTTTATTTTTTCACGTAAATTATTCAAAATGGAAAGATTGGAAAAAAACAATGCTTCGCACTTTTAACAAAGTAATTCCACCATGATATATGTATCATACGTTTTACGGCAGTTTCAAATTTGTCTGACTAATTAGATTTATGAAGCGGAAAGGTCATAAGTACGCCATGATTATTTGCTTTAATATTTTAAATCTCGCTAATCCATTCATCAAGTCTTTACTATCAGAAACAGCAATCTCCTATTAAATTCACATTATTATTTAAATTACAATATTATTTACTCCGTTAAACTTGTGTATTTCCAAGATTCAACGTATAAAATTTTAACAATAAATGTCTTAAATTGTATAAATTATAGGTACTAGATTTATTTTTGACCGATTTTATCAATGTTATTTGTAAATATAAATATTTTATTTTAACAATGGAAAAAATGCCAATCCCGGGACCAGTCCCGGGATCCCGGGATTGTCAAATTGTAATCCCGAAATCCCGGGATCAGAATTTTGGCTCGGGATTGGATTCCCTACCCGAGATAGACGTAGCTGCTGACTTGCTCGAGTTAGGTGCCATTAATACAGATAATCGCAGGTCCGAAAAACACAAGTAACCTAAGTAACCACTTATTATTGATTTTTTTTTAGAATTATTAATAACCATGTCCTTGGTTTTTCGTACAAGGTGGTTGTTAGTAATTTTGAACAATCACAAACACCCAGGCTTTGAGAAAAAACATAAATGTTTTTTCATGACCGGGATCGAACCCAAAACTCTCGGGTGGAAGGCCAGCGCCTTACCCACTGCACCACGAGAGCAGCCTACTTATTATTGATTATGTTTTAAACTATTTTTTTATTCAACGAATATTTCACGAGATTTCTCAGGTGTTTTCAAATTATGTATGTAAGAACCATTAGTTAAAATTTGTCGCAATTAGATAAAATTCCTGTAGCATAATGGTCAATGCACGTGGACGCGAATCCCAAGACTCTGGTTCGAATCCTACTGGATCTCATTTTTTTTTCTAAATAAATTATTTCTCAGTTTCTCAGCTAGTTTTCAAATTAAGTATGTATGTTCAATAAAAGAATGTTACATTTTTAAATCTTGTGAATTATCTGTTGAATAAAAAAATAGTTTATTGTACACAAGTACGTTATAACAAAAAAAATGGAGTCATCCTAACACCGGTTTGTCACTAAGGTAATTTAATATTTTGATTTGAAATACAAAAGCCAATTATTGCCAATTATTAACGCAATTTAGAAAGCGCTTGAGAGTATTGTAAAAATATTAGTTAAATTTGTCGCAATCAGATAAGTTAGCTATAGCACAGTAGTAGTCAGTAAACATTGGGCGCGATTTCCGAGGTGCTCAGGTTGATATCCTGCTGAATGATGTCATATTGAAAAAAAAAATTCTCTAGTGGTTATATATTTCTCAGAAATGTTTTCAAATTATGTATATTATGTCTTAAATAATTACTAGAGTAAATTATAGAGAAGTGGTTTTCTCTTTTTGCGTGATCAAATAAAATATTTTTGTAGTCTTGATACATGTGTGACTAACGAAACACCTAATAATTGAAAACTAAAATATGTCATCATCAATCAGTAATAATATTTCTCTTTCTTCCGATCAATTTCAATAACGGTTAAATTTTAGCGAACCCATATCCGCAATAAATTTGAAATTCGAACCCACCGATTTTAAATATTTATGAGATGAACAATCTTGCTCAAAAAAGCGCGGCAGTGTCTTGCCAAATGTCTTCCAGATTTGAAATTCAAATGCCCGCCAACTATATTCACTTTGCGATAGGATTCATAGCCAATGAAAACATTTACGTATTCCCCAATAAATTATTGTTAAAGTTTGCTATGTTTATTTCATTCAGTTTTTACCAAAGAGATTGGACTCGTTTTTACAGAATTTCACCATATTTAATTTTGACACAGTCTTACCGTATTTCATTTATTATTTTATATATTGAGGGGGTTATTTACTTACTACTTCATGATCTTCGATTCTGAGAGGATCATATGGGCCTCCATAGAGTGAAGGTAGTTTTTTTTACGAGAAATGGATGTTAGCCACTTGCTTAACTTATTAGGTCCATACACCTCTATGGTCCATACTCTGACTACAAGCACAAATTAAAAAACAATATGTGTATTTTCCAGATCCAGAATTAGAACCTGGAACCAACGTCATTATAAGCCGACGCTTAAGCCGCTCGACCATTGTGGGTGGTTTTTTCCCAGTTGTTTCTGTTTGGGGGATTTTCGTCCATTGGGTCTTTTCTATACTTATCGACCGCTAAAGTGATAAAATGATAATTATTATCAATTCATCATATTTATGTATTGATGTTTTATAATTGTTACAATAAGTTAGCCGTCTAAATGGTCAAAACTGTCTATCTCGCTCTAAAGTTAACACAGCAAGAGTAGTGCTGTTAAAACGTAGTACTTATCGTAACAATTACAAGTAATTTATTGTAAATGTTACAATAAGTACTAATATTTCGATACAAACCTACCCTAGATAGCTGCCATCATGGCCTTCATACCAGGCTCTTTGGAGGGCCCCCCTACCTATCGCTAAGGATAAAGGCAGTGTGACGCTGTACAGTAGCGTTTTCCAAAATGATGTACGCGGTAAAATTTTTGTGTAGGTATATTTAGTGTTTTTTTGTATATTTTAATATGTACATTCGTTTGAATTGTGGAGTTGTCGAGTATTGATACACAATTAAAAATTAGTGTACAACCACATAATATTAACTAATAACATTTCCGAAGGAAAACAGCTCCGCAGGCGACTTTTTTTCTAGTGAAGCAAATTTGTGATGTATGTTTATCTCACTTATTTGATTGACCTGCCCCGCCGGGCCTCCAGGCTAGGACCCTGTTAGCCCTTGTGGGGGCCATGGCTGCCATAGATGCCGAAAAGCAGTCTAGTGTAGAGAATAGACGCACATGTTGTTTATTGTGCTCTCACTTTTACCATTGTATGATCCGGGCTTAGAACATACTGCATTTACAATATCTCTTAATTATCTTCAACGGTAATTGGTTTTGTTTGTGATGCAGATAGTTCTAATAATAGCCCGGGTTATCAAGATATTTGACATGTTCTTTATATAGGGTTATTTTCTTTTTCACTAATAATAGAGAAATCACGTTCATTTTAATATGTATCAAATAAAAAAATACGAAATTTCATTTCATATTCGTTAGTTATGTGACTTTAAGGCTATACCTCAGTTGAGGCATGGTCTAAAAAGATCGTGGCTAGGCGATGCGCGGATTGTGCAAATGACACGTGCCGAACGAAATATAATGAGTCATATAAATCCAACATGCGTCCATTTAATGTTCTGTTTATTGTTCTTATAGTAACAATAATAATATATTCGTTGACATATTTTCTTTTTCAAGTAAATGGGTAACGCTTTTAGTCATCTTTACACGATTTAAGAATTAATACCCCCGTTGCCATCACGAAAAAAATTTACGTGTTCACAGCTCGACGTTCGCTCTCAGATTGCAGTCCAAAATTTCGTCGCACCTATAGTTGAAAATTATTTGCCGTTTCACTGAAGTACCGTCTTAAGCTGAATGTAATGAAGTTAATTTAATCTAAGCTATATTCGGTATGAAATCTCTATGAATAGACATATATCATTGACCAGTATTAATTTTAATAACCTTGCAATGTTATTAAACGTCACGTATAAGACTAATAAATGTTATTAATAGCACAATATAAATGCCAGTAAATTGTTGAAGTAGAGACTGAAATATAAACATAATTAATCCGTTTTAATAGAGGAATCACAAAATTATCTCCAAACTTACATTATTATAATAATAATTAATCAATTACTAAGTCGTATTTACTTATATACGAGATCAATATTATACTTTTTCGATTTTCGTTTCCATATGCCATTGTGTAATGCCAATGTTTGACGATGTAAGCTTACACTCCACCATCATATGAGCGAATGAATTAATTGGTATTAGAATCAGCGCTAGTAAACCTTTTAGGTAGTCGCTTAGTAAATTTTTAAAACAAATATCTTTATTTCACAATACACTGAGTATGGACCTAATGGGCTGAGCAAGAGGCTGACATCAATTTCTCGTAAAAACTAAACCTATTAATACAAACCTCCACTCCGTGGAGGCTCATTAGATCGGACATGGTTAAAGAAAGAAGAAGAAATGTGTGTCTTATATTAATTAATAATGTTCTAGAAATATGTTACCTAATATTTTTTACATTACAACTTTTCGACAAAAACCATTTTATTTGAAAATTCATCGACTAATAATATTTTCCTCACAGAATCTACCAACTATTAATTAAGCTACTTTTCATTTACCCAAAAAAGATGTCATCATAACTTGAATTTATATTTTTTTCTTTTAAATATCGTTTCTTTGTCTCTCTTGAGAGAAAGAGAGCTAAAAAATATGAAAACATGCGGTACCTATTACAATATATTATGATAGCGACGATTTTAAATATTTGTGTAAGAAACAAAATCATTCGCCCACCATTAAATAAATATAATTCATAAATAAAGTAGAGCACATACTTTGTTTCTATAAAAATAAATCTAAAATATTTTTTTAATGTTTGCCTGTTTATTTCCATCGTATGGTGCCTTAGTACTTTCTACCTTTGTTTCTTTTACAATTCGTCTTTTAAAGAATGTGAAAATATGAAAAGCATCCAAACAAGTATTTTTAATCAGTGTGTACTTATTACTTTTTATATACCTACATATTAAATTGTATTCTGATTTTTAGTCACTCTCGTTCAGTAAATGTGATATATTAAAATATCTGAAGGCATTCGGCTTTCGAGTCTAGAACACAGAGAAGTAAAAAATAAAATAGTAATTTACCTTTTCTTGTATGCTTTTTACTAAACACAGTACTAATGTATGCCACTATTGTAATGACGTAAAAACAATATAGGTATATTTATATTGGAGTACTTGCTTAAAAACATCATGACGTGTGGAATAGGCTTGTTTTATTTTTCATTGTCCATTTTTCTACTTAAAATTGCAGGTTTATCATTAATAAATATCTACTAAAACTTTAATGATCTTTACATTATCGGTGTATCAGTGGCGAAGGGTGGAGATAGGCTGTTAAAATCCCATATAAATGGTCCACAAGAAACTTTGTCAGTCACACGTATTTGTATTCATTGAACTAAGTCCACAATTTACAAATGGTGTTGGTTAGTTTTTAAAAAGAAAATTAAACCCTGCCAAGACCAAACCATAATGGTTTCGGCATATTTTGGGAAATACGACAAAATTTTGCACACTTTTTCATTCATCTTATTCATTTTCGTTGGATTAAACTACATATTAGACATATTGTTGGTCATTTTAATTTTTTTATTTAAATTCATTAAGCCCTGCCTATTACCAAACTATATTAGATAAACAATATTATTCTATCTATAAAATATCCAAAGCTATGTATGATTCAATTGCATAATTTTAGATATTTTATAGATAGACGAGTATTTTCTGACTATTACCTATTATGGCTTGAGTTTTGCAGGGCTTAATTGAATTTTAAAAAGTAACCAACAGCACCTATCTGTAAAGGTAGTCTTATTTCAGTCAAAACAAATACGTATGACTGACAAAGTTTGGTGTGCACTATTTATGGTGGATCTTAACAGCCTACCTCCACCCTTCGCCACTGCGGTGTGTATATATGTAGACTTGTGTTGCTGTTCGATTTCTTCACATAAATAAAATATCTTAATAAATGACAAAAAACATAAAAGTCTAGTGAAAAGTGAATGAGTGGCCAATAAATGAGATAAATGTTGAGCCTAAGGACGTGCTCATACTGTCAGAGTGACATAACGTCGCGCATGGTAAAAATTCATTTCGCAAATACTTAGGTACTTTCGTAGGACGGGTGGGACGGAGGCTCAAAAAATTGTGTTCGCCCACTCAATCCGCCTCTGTGCAACGGCAAGACTGTCAAACAGTTTAGTCACGACTCTGTTTGCCAAAAGGGAAAGCGGAATAGAAATACATATCTACTGCCTTCGCCATTCACGTTTAAAAATAGTCTTTAGAAACGATATTGGTAATAATATCGTCTCCTGATCATTTTTAAAGACTATAAATCTTGTATTTCGTTCAATTTTAATTAAAATGTATGTCTTATTATTGTCCATATTAGGTATACAACTGTCTACATGAGTCACCTAGAGTCAAAACTCACATTTTACAATTTTGTATTTTTTTAGTTAAATATACTAAGTGATTCTAAATGCATTAAAATATATAAAAAAATAGTTTGCTATCAAAGTCACTTTAAGCAATGTAAAAATCATTGACAAAGTTAACCGGTGGTAACATAAATCACATTTTTCAATGAATAATGTTAGTTCTCACCAAGGCCTTTTTAACCAATCAGGGAGTTCTATTCCTCAGTTTTCTGTGTGTATAGAGCCTTAGAAGTATTAAATATATATATTTTTTTTAATGTAATTCGACTCACTCACTCATTAATATTTTCTTCTAATTACAAAAAACAGTGGTGTGCTGGTTTTTTTTGCGATTATCTCAAAACTCGATTTTTTTTAAATATATGAGTTTTGACTCTAGGCAACTCATATATACTAAAATAAGGCTACATTAAACGATAATAGTTATACACGGCAGAGAAACTTGGGTAATGTTTGTTTGAATGACTGAAATGTTCGATTCATTTGAAAAGAAAGTTTGTAGATGATTTTACGGGACCCAACCAGAAGAAAGTCTATAAAATAAGATTTAACAAAGAAGTGTACAAGGCATACATGATTTCAATACACATAATATATAAAGGGTATGTACTGTGTTAGATTATTTTGTAGTAGAGACCGAGGAAAATTGAGTAGGCCAAGACTCGATTTAAGCTAACACACAATTAGAAGAGAAATATATTTTTCTATTATTAATAATTTGCAGTTAACATCGTTAGGAATAGTGGTAGACGTATTAATATGATATTTTTTTTAAACCTTATTTAGTGAAGTTAAACTCAAAAAGAATAGAACGTAAAGTATATGTACCTAATTAAAGCGTGTATTGAGGTTAGCCTAGTAAAATAATCTGCTAATAATCTTAATCGTTTATCTGTCTTTTTTTGTATTGTGGATGGTGTTAGGCTTATTATTTTTTCTCTGAACCATTTCAAATTTATTATCAAACTCAAAGAGAATGAATAATATTCAATACTTGCAAAGATTAGATTCTATAACGAGTGTAGGTATTGTAATTTATAATATAAATCAATTCAGCGAATCTATTCTACACACAAGACTTCTATTGGCCGCTAACGGCAGCTATCGAGGGTAGTTTTATATCGAAGTATTAGCACTTACTGTAACAATAACAATAATTTAGTTGCAATTATTACAATAAGTGATATGTTTTAACAACACCTCTCTTGGGTGTGCTAAATTTTAGAGCGAGATAAAACAATATTGACTGTTTAGACGACAAACTTATTGTAACAATTATAATACTTTGATACAAACATATGAAAAACTATCCTCGATAGCTGCCGATAGTAGTCTTGTGTATAGAATAGATGTGCAGATAGGTTTGTACTTTATTTATCCATGATACCATAAACGTGTCGACAAAATACAATATAATTAAGAATAATTTATTTATTTTATTAAAAAATATTGATAGTTCTGAATCTGAATTATTACTTTGAAACGTTCCACAGAGATCTCAAAAGGCTTGGAGAGAAATTTTCTTTTACATTTACGGCGCTACTGTATTCTTTGTTCTTCTCTTGTTTCGTATTCACGTCGCGGACTTCTTTTATTTCAATTTCGTTCAGGGGCGTTCGTGTTTCGGCTCTCAATTGTACATAACTGCTGCGTAATATTTTTTTTATTCAGCTTAGCGTCATATTGTATTAGAATGAAAATTTGTTTAAAAATTTATACGTCATATATTTTTTAAAGAATCACACCATCATAAAAATGTGGGCTTATCTATTATAAATATTTACAAACTTTTAAAAAGTTAATAAAAATTATGAGCCCATAATTTAAATATATTTTTCGTTTACTTTATGATAAATCATTACAGTTGTTAAATTATAGCATAATCAATGAGATGGAAATTCTCGAACAATCAAAAATCAAAAATGATATCTGCTGTAACAATATTATAAAAATACATTGTAATTAATAATTCTTATAACTTGGAGTGTATCTCGGTGATTTTAAAATATTTACATTTACAAATATTTACATATGATACCTACGATACATATTTATATATAAATTTTGTCGGCCTGTCTTTTCTATTATATCTCAAAAGATTGTGACGTTATGTTAAAATTTCTCAATAATTATGGACTTAACATCGTATATTAAATTCGTAACAATTCATTGTACATTGAGCCTTTTTCCACGATGGCAGCGCGGCTTAAGCGTCAGATTATAGCGTCGTGGGTCCCAGGTTCGAATCCTAGGTCTGGCAAGTACACATATTGTTTTTCAATTTGTGTATGAGACAGAGTATGGACGTAATAGGTTGAGCAAGTGGCTGACATCCATTTCTCGTAAAAACAAAATCCGTTAATACAAACCTCCATGCTGTGGAGGCCCATATGATCTTATTAGGATCGGACATGGTAGGGAGAAAAAAAACATTATCATGATGTAATAGTATTTCTTAATAATCTTATTAATCTGTCCGCGTGTGAAATTGTTTGGTAAATTCTTAAAATAAGGTCTACTCAGCTCATTCGGTGTACGTTTTTGTGTCTAATTTATGATTTTTGCATTTACTCTTACTGTTTAATAGCTCAATACTGCATCTATTTCTTTTTTCGTATACAGTTTTAATACTATTTCTTTGTTTTTAAATGTCATGTTGTGAACATCTTAAATTGATATTTTGTAAAGTTGATTGATTGAAAAAATAATTTTCCGGTTTGGACTTACTTATTTTATTGCTTTTATGAAGCTAACTAATTGTACCTAGTAGTTATTTGTATATTATTTTATTTGATTAGTTTTCAAAAATTATGTTTTTCGTTTCTAATTATTCGTCCTAATAAATAATTTAAAAAACTGTATTTTTGTATCGGTTACTGATATTGTCATAGATAAAACCGGCACTTGTCTCTAATACTGGATAGTATATTTTTTTTGGATTAATTTAGCGGTTTTTTCCACAAAGAATGATTGATAACTAATACCATAAGGTGATCGTATGTGGTCACTTACATTATTAAATGGATAATCATTTTTTTTAATGATACACAAATTTATTACCACGTTGATTTTTAATTAGTTTAACAGCAGGCGTCAGAGTATTATAATAGACTATTTATAGTAAAAATATTAATGGATCATAATATATGAAAATTAATAAAATAAATTGTTATTATAACTTAGTAGTCACGTTTATATTAAAAGTTTTAATAATAATATTATTATTGCTGCAAGTATATATGAGTCGCTTAGAATCATAACTCACATATTGCAATTTTGTCGTTTTTTAGTTAAATATGCCAAGTGATTCTAAATGAATTAATCTATATACCGAAAAATAGTTGAGTATTAAAAGTCAATTTAAACCATGTGAAAATCGTTGACAAAGTTCATTGTTGGTGTAATATGTCGTATATTTCAAAGAATAGAGTTTTGTCACCAACGCCTTCCTAACCAATTGGGGAGCTCTATTTCTCATAGTATGCTGTATGTCTGCAACGTTAGGAGTATTAGATATATATATTTAAAAAAAAAAAAAAGTTATTCGACTCTCTCACTCATTAATATTCTAGGGAGTTCAATACTGTTCTTCTCATTACAAAAAATAGTGCTCTGTTGGTTTTTAGCGATTATCTCAAAACTTGATTTTTGGAATATGTGAGTTATGATTCTAAGCGACTCATATACGTATAACGCGTATTTGCAATAGCTTTTAGAATAATTAAACCGACTGATTTATATTAAATTTAATACTTACTGGCCTGTATTAATTTGAGAGATTAAAAATACTGTGTTTTATTTGAACTAATTGATAAACTACTTAACTCTAATTTTAGTCATCTATGCTTTGCTGATTACATAATACGTTTCTCTAAAATATAATGCAGTAACTCGCAGAAAGTAAGTAGCAAATTAGCCTTGAATATATTAGGTTTTAATAAAAACATACAGGTAGCTAAAATAATAAATAGTTGTTGAATAAATCTAATCATTTTGTAGTATCATCCAAAATGTATAAATAATTTAAGATGTAATCCAGTGACCGCTGGATCCACAAAATAATTAAATTATGCAATAGTAGGTAGTAACACAGTAATTCATTTGATCGAAAGTAATGGAATTATCTTGGAAAAACCTACATTTACTACAAACAAAATAACACACATTTTCACATGTGAATTATCTGTATCTTGAAGTCCATTTGAAATCATTTAAAAATAGGCTTAACTTTTTTAAATTATACTTCTTTTGGCGCGTTTGGGAAATCAGATCAGAGTGTATTTTTGGCGTGTGACATGTAACACATAATTTATTTTTTCAACAAAAAAAAATGCACTCGATTGGATTCAAACCACCGATTGTTCAGTTATCAGCCGAACGCACTACCTTTACGCCACAGTATGATATTGCAATCGTGACGATTATACAGTATAATATTATAAATTAGAATTGTTCCGTTGCCTAGGCAGCGAATTTATTATTGTCGGCCATTTGCACTTCCTTATGTAAACAAACAATTAAAATGACATTTAATTGGTGGCAGTTGTTACTTTAAAAATAAAAACAACGATCAATAATTATATAATTTAGTAATATAAGTTAAAATTTATAGAAATAAACCAACGGCGCTTCAATAAGCGGCCCGTTTTCTTACGTGTGTAATTTAACAAGATTAAGAGCTAGTCGAAGAATCTAGGTTATCACAAGTTTTATTTTTTGTTTTGTTACGCCAAAGAAGTATAACTTCTAACGCGCGTACATAAGTACACACACCGATTTTTTTTTATTCGTCAAAATACCATAATTTTATTTGGTTTTCTTCAAAGGCAATTTGTAGATTTATATATTTAATAATGATTGTTTAAAAAACTGCTAATTCTCAAAACGATTACCAGTGGATTGGAAGGTTATTCCCATATATATCTACATACAATAGGTATGTATAAATTTCTCCCCTAGATATTTCGACGAGCAATACGTTAGTAAGTATTCAAGTGGAGAAATAAACTTTTCTAAATGTGCGAACCCTTTCACGTAAAAATAGAACTCATATGAAGAGCTGTACTCGAACGCTACTGTTTCTATTTGAAGCTAACCGGGACACACGAATAAAGCAAGCGAGTTTGTTGCTCTCGGGAATTCCTTTTTCTCTTTCCAAAGTAGAAAGAAAACAGTCCGACACAAATTCGCTTTTTGCTTTCAAACAATAATCCATTCAATTTGTTTATCACTCTCCATTTCATCTTTTCTCCTCTTTCCTTAGACAGTAACAGCGCTCCACAATCTGTATCGCACAGCAAACCTGTGTATTTCCACGTCGCGCCGGTGATTGTTGCCAACAGTAAAATTCTGTGTTTTTTATTAATAATATTATAATATATAAATTAAGTGTTTTCTCAAAACGTCAAACGATTCGTTAAATTTGGCACAATTCAAGTTAAAACAATGTTTAGCATTCAATTCTCATATCAAGTATTGATACAAGATGAATGATAAGAAGATTATTATAATTAACTATACACTAAAACATTTTTAAGTACAATAAAAAAATCTCCTTAATTCATGTAATATTATTTTTTACATCTAAAATAAACATAATAAAATCATTAATTTATATCATAATACCATTCAATTGATACTAGAGATCGAAAAGTTTAACTTGAGGCTTCGCGGCGGCACTCGTATTGTTTTACGTGTTACGATTTCGAAGTATTGTGAGAGTATTGCTAGGATTTGAAAATATTATTTCCCACCTCCTTACATAGGTATATATTTTCGCAAATTTCAAATAATTATATGCATTTTTTCCCAATACTGGGAATTATGGCAACATTAAAATTTCAAGTGTGTTTTGTACCTGTCATCGCGGCAACTTTTTCGATAACGTTGTTGAAGTGCCGAATGATCATATTTTGTCACTTTTCTTCTTCACAGTCAGTAGGCGACAAGATGACTTATAATCTTCCTGCTGTCACTTTTGAAAATGTTTCCCATCATCAACACGTCTAAATGACTAAATGCTAAAAAACTGAAATGCGAAAGGAGGGGATTCTAGTTCTTCAAGCTACCGCACATCAACTTAGACTTTTGGCACTCTATCGATGCTTTACTTTACTGATGTAATTTGAATTTAAAATCTAATTGATTTCAGTTTTGTATTATGCAAATAATCTTAATTAAAAATGATTGCGCCTGTTTATTTTTATCAAATCGTATGTGTCGTACGTGTCAATCTAAATGTATAGCTACACGTGCTTGAAAACGGTTATTGCTACATATGTAACGTACTATATTATAAAGTTTCCTATGAAAATGTATAATTAATAATTACAAGATAAAAAAAACTTTTCATAATATACAACGTTTTTAAATTTTCTGTTGAATCATATAAACTTAACTTGACTAGCTTAAACGATCAAAAAAATATTTACTTGATAGCAATACTGAATAATGAAATGTCACTTCATATTGATTTCCATAGTAACGCACGTATATATTATTTATTTATTTATTATTTATAATAATTTAGTCGCTAGGACACCTAGCAACCAATAATGGTATCGAAATAACTTTTCATACAAAACAGAATTAACTAAAAATTAATTCAATTCTACTTAAAGATGGATAAAAGTATTTTTAAAAAAATGCATTGGCATCGTTTTCTGATATATTCTAAAAGTTTCAAATGTCTAGCTAGTCGGGAAATTAGTTAAAAATCGATTGCAAGATTTTTACCGGACAAATAAGAATACGACCTAAGAAAAACGTTGTAAAATAGAGTGGTGTTGTACGTTGTAAGTGTTAGGAAGCACTGGACTACAATATTGCCACTCACCCAAAATAAAATCTCTCATCTTCGCGTCGGCAATTTTCGACGTGTGTATTTTTATTTTATCATATCGTGGCAGTTCACGTTTTTTTGAGAACTCATCCGTTTATTGTATTATCGAATAATATATTGTATCGAATCATTGGGAAATAAAATAGATGACATCGTTTTCATTATATTTAGTATTATGTTCCTTTTCTTGGTAGAGCCCTTTATATTATTTTCTTCTCAAAGAATATTATGTTCGTCATATTATATTGAATATAATAAATTTCATTTTACGTACAAGATTTTTTTTTCGTATACTTAACCGGATGATTGCTTTCTAGTCAATAGCTGACAAATAAGAGTGTTTCATTATTTACTGACTAGTTTAAATCGTCTTTTATGTTTTTTTTAAACAGCATTTACAACCAAAATATAAAAGGCTTTTTATGATGATTATTTTTGAACTATTGATGTACACTAGAAAACATACAGTAACTAACTATTTTATAATAAAAAATAATATACTTACGACTTAATAAATCTACATACTATTTTAATTAATTCGCATTCGCTTAAACCCAATGACATTAATATGGACGAATCATCTGGAAAAGAAAATGACACTCACTTTATTGTCGGGTCTGCCGAATGGCATAATCTGTTCTAACGCCATTACAATAAAGTTGATATTGCTATAAATTCCTGATGCTTTTTGTTCGGTCTGCCGAATGGTTCGGTTCGAACGGGTTTGCTCAAATGAACATTGACATTAGAAACACTGCTCTAACTCCATTACAATAAAGGTCATATTGCTATAAATTCCCGACGCGTGATATCGCAAAATGGAAATTGCGTGACGTCTACCTATACAAGCGTATAAGTAACGCATAGTAAAAGTTTGCAACATATTTTTTTGATTATCATAATTAATTTTAACATAAACAATTTTAATATGACCTTATGCTAACAATTTTTCATCTGTATCGCGTTATTCCAAGATTTAATGGGCGCAACGAGCCGAGTTGTTAGTTTTATGACGTTGCCTACCACAACGTATAAAGGTACGACTTTATAGTGATAATACGAGTATAACTGCATACAGAACATCATCAATTTGCAATATCCCTATGATGGCATGAAATCAGCTCAGATTGTTATTGAATTACGCGGAATAAAATAAATATATATATATTTTTTTTAACCTTATTATAATGTGGGAGTCAGGTATGGTGGATGAATAGGTCGAGATTTGGTGGTTGCTGCGATGGATGGAGGAGCGAGTTTTATTTTCAGCGTAAACAGTCGATGCAAGAGTATGTTACGATAGTTATGTTACAATACTTATGATACTGTTCCGAGGTCCGAGTCTCGGTATAACGAGCTGTTGTGCAGAGTGATACAGAGACTGAGATACTAACAGACCGGGAACTTATATTCGAGTGACATGTCCAATGAATTATGATCCGCTATTTATTGACGTACTCACAATCAAAATAATATCTTGAAAAGAATATTTAGGAAATAATTATTATAATTGAGTCAGCTATTTTATATGGAGTCTGCGTCATCGGATATAGCTGACTATGTGGAAAAATGGATATTGCGGAAATTATAATTGCAGTAAGCAATTTACTGAGTCTGCCATAATTGGTCATTACGAAAAATAGAATATATTAAGGAATTTACAATTTCGGTCAGTTATTTAATATCGCCGATCAATATGCTGACATGGAATGAGTTGTTTATCCCCATATTATATACAATGGCTTTTCGCCAAAAAAATACTCTTAACTTCATGGGAGTAGGTACTAAATCTATAATAAATAGTAGTAATTCTAATAATTGAAAAAAATATATTGGCAAATAAAAATAAATTAAAGATTGGTGAAATAAATATATACAATATTTAAACGTGGATTAGTCTTAAAAAACATACAAGTACGTATTTAAAAAAAACTATATTTTTAATCCTGTCATCTTTTAAAATTCTGTCAATAAATTAATATATTTATTGAACATTGCAATTACAAAAAAATATAGATTACATCGGAATTGGTCCAAGTTGTTATTTTAGCGTTCATCTTTTTACTACTTAAATATTATTTTAATTCATTTAGTTTTATTTTTTGCAGTTTTAAAGAGAATATTTTTGGTTTTGAAAATGCAATTAGTAATTATTTTTTATTCAAGATTTACGAATGCATATTTTTATAATTTCATTGCCTACATAGTAAAATTTAATAAAACAATATTACCAACTAATTAAACACGAAATGTAAACAGGGTTACTTTGAACTCAGTTGTCTATTCAAATACACATAGGCAGACGTCGTAATAAAAGTATATGAACACGTATTTGAGTTAGAGGACCACACCTTGGGTTTGTTTGCATTGCCAACACTTTGCTCGTCTGCACACGAATCTACCTACCAACATCTTAAGTAAACGTCTCGTTTGTTAGATTGAATTCATTTTGATTTCGTTTTGTAGTGTACACAACTTTCTTTGGCAGGGTCGATTATTGTTGTTTATTCTGAGATTCTAAAAACATACAATACGATATTCAGTCATTTACTAACCTCTGAGTTTACCGATCTGCAACGATCTCTGCTTAATTTAAGCAGATATTAAAATATTTATTTTTCAATCAATTCATTTTTTTTATTTATTTGCATGTAGTAATATTTACAAATTACAAATTCAAAACGTTCACATCATGCAAAATTGAGTAAAATTATAAAGTACATGGAACAACGTCGAATTAGCTAAGTAGACCCTATTTTAAGAACTTATAAAACAACGTCTGATGCAACTTGGTTGAGGTTGAGACTCCTTTATTTGAGGTTATATGGATGGCTTTCTCTTAGGTATGGTTACATACTGTAGCTTAAATGCCAGAAGATATCAATTTGGCCACGTATTTTTTTCGACTGGTGTAAATGAGAACTCTGCCATTCTTGGTAGTATTGTCTTGTGTGTCCCTGATAACTACCCGCCATTGGTGATGCCAATTGGGAGGGCAATAACTCTATTCATCCAATTCGATTCGGAGGTTGATATATTCCACCTACATGAGATGAGGTGGACGTTGTTTTATAAAGTCTTAAAATAGGGTCTGCTTAGCTCAGTCGGTGTGCTCCCTTGTATCTAATTTATATATTTTTTTGTATTTACACTTTTCTACTGTTTGTACTGATTCTACTCTATTTCTTTTTTTGTATAATACTGTTTTAATAATATTTCTTTGTTTCTAAAATAATGTCATGTTGTGAACGTCTTAAATTAATAATTTGTAATGTTCACTAATTATGTAAAAAAAAAATGAAACAGAGTTATTGCTCTCGCAATTGGAATCACAAATGACAGGTTAGTTCATCACCTTGAAAGAATAAACAACTGATGCTCCCGAATTCTAAGATAGTCATCAGGGACATACAGATCACCAATAATAGCAGAGATATCATTTACACCGCCTCTAAGTCGGAAAAAATACGTTACCAGATATAAATATCTTCTACCGTTTAGACTACAATATATAAGCATACCTAAGAGGAAGTCAGTTCGATAAATCAGTATACTTCAAATGCATCCAATCTTTTGATGGTTTGTTTATTTAAAGTCCATGATTTGAGTACATAGACCGATAAAAATATAGTTTATCTTGAAATATCTGTATTAAAATACATATTTCTTACGTTTATATTATATTCCGTCCTTAATATGCCGACTCACTTTTTTTATAAAATATTTTCAATTGACTTAATTGAAATAATTGATTCACTTAACATTTAAAAGTGTCCGAAAATTATCGCAGTTTCCGCGCGAGTTAACAATGTTTCATGCGGTATGTATCTAACTTCTCTCCAAATAAAATACTACTTACTGCTTCCACATTGTTTTAGCTGGGGCAGCCCCACTCGTTTCGTGCGCCCTGGAAGTGGCAATACTGCCAATGCCGGGCCGCGTAATGCCAAAATAATATAAAATAGGTACTTATTGTCCACTGAGGCAGAAGAGTTTTTGCGTATGAACCGAGTATATTATTTGGGCGAACGCATTTCATCGCCACCCGCATAGAACATAGTGACAATTTATACTGTTTACGCACCAGTGCAAAGGCGAAGATTTTTATTGACCGAGGTTGTCTAGTGATTCTTTCTAACCACAATAAAAAAATTGAGTAGGTAAAATTATACATTATGACAATACAGTTATTTTGTTAAGATTATCTTTTCCATAATATCAAGATAAACTATAAAGAGAGTGTATCATCATCAGCCAGAATCGATTCAGTGCTAGATGAAGACCTACCTACCATAGTTCTCTCTCCATCAAACAACTTAATGAGGTCCTCGATCTAGCTAGAGTTTTAGGACGTTACTGTGGACATTTATTTTCTATTGGGTGCCACTTATTTATCTAGCATTTGTCCACTTGTCAAGCGACATATCTAGCTTATTACCATTTCACCAGCATGGCGATATCGCGTACTCTTGTCTGGGTTCTTATTCGTGGTTTATTTTATGGTTTTTTATCGATATGTCTAACATCCACCTTTACATGCCATGTTGCACTACTCGTATTTTTTTGGATTTCTTCTGACGTTGTGTTAAATGCATACTTGAGCACTGAAAGTACACATTGGTTAAGGACTTTCCACTTTAGGCACAATGGGAGGTCATTTTTCAGACGTATAGATGTGCTTCATATTTGTTTGGTTGTGTGGGAAATTTTGTTATACTAAAAAATGTTTACTTACAAATAATAATCTATGACAATCTCTCTTTTTAGACTTTGCCTGACAATGAGCATGGCGATAACTGGAATTAGAGACTATGCTTATAATCTTCTTCCATCTTGAAATATTCTCAATTCTTTGTTGATTTATATATTTATTTAAGAAAACAAAACATTGCGGACATAACAAATCTAAATTCAAGACGGTCACAACATGACATTTACAATATAACAAATATTACCCTCACAAGAGAGAATAAGAAAATATATTATATAATAATAAAAAAAAAAAAACATAAGTACAATTTTATACAGACGAATAAAATTTTGAATACAAAATACATAGCACGTCACTGAAAATGTCTACGTCTACATTGTTGCATTGCAAGTGCATTGACTAGTCTTGCGCCCCTCGCTAATGGTGCCTGACACGAGGGAACGGTTCCGATCCAGAATATATTATGGCAGCCATCACGTAGGTTATTGACAAGCGCATGTAAATTCAAATTATTTAGGACACCAGGATAAGAAACCATCCCTCACGATAACACGAGGCAAAAATGTTTCAAGAGCAGAAGTGATCTACGAGATTCAAGAGAGTTAAAAGCATGCATGCCTTCTAGAAAGGCAGTCGGAAAATAATCATTTGACAATTTTATCGAAAGGAAAATAGTTATATATCTTAAAATAAAGACATCGAAGAAATTTCGTCTGGACGCGTTCTAAAATAAGCTTATAGGAAACCTCATAAAGCTTTCTTGATTACATAATTATAATTAGAAAGCTCACATCTTTGCTACATCAATCCCTCGGCGCCAGTAAACGTATTATTATCTTGGTTTCTTGGATATATTCCACTATCGTAGGCAAAAACTAGTACAACACCATTCATTTAAGAAAATAAGAGACGTGATTTGATGCCGAATTCTTCCAATTTCGAGTAATTTCTGTGAATGACCGTCCATAGAAAGCAGTACATCATTCACCAAAACCACATGAATTCATTAATAATAAATAGATACCTATGCAGAAGTAAAATTTACCGACTCGTCATTTAAAAATCTACTTTGGTATGTAAACCTTGAGTGTCAAGAATGAAAATGTCAGTCTTCGTACTGCTTCTTGAAATACATAGATTAGCAATAACAAAATACACTCTCCGAAATATATAGCGGTCCAGTCGCAAAAAGCCGCTGCGTTACGTATATTTGGCATTACGCATCCGAGCTTTTCCGGGTGTTGGGGCGCTGCGCCGCAACGCTCGTCCCCTCCTCAGCCCCTCAACACATACAGTCCGCCCACTCATTTTCCAGGCGCTATATAGGGAGTTTATAAAAAGAACTTCTTGTTTCACTAAACACATATTAACTACTCTTAACGAGGCGTAAGGATTCCGGCAAAGTCTTATATCCTTCTTTACCATTTTCGCTCCTTGAGTAAAGCATACATTGGAGCTTTCAAGTATCCCAGTCGTGATAAAGTCCGTTAAGTTAAGCTCAGCCCCACCTTGAGGGAGAATCTAATACATAAAAAAAAATCTTTACGATTGAAAATGTTTGATCAACAAATAAAAATATTTTTTTCTCAGACATCACTATACAAAAATTATAATACATGTTATCATTAAGATAGTTGCAAAATAAAACACATAGTCAGTGTGTATTTATCTTTTAGTGAGTACACACAGTGCTTGAAGATGCCGAAAAGCGAAACCCGGGTCGCAAAAAATCGACTCAAATGGAATAGTACAAAACTTAATTTGAATCTAAATTCAAATTCCATCAAGTACCGTCGGTCGATAGTGGTAATATTGAAATACATGGGTTGATAATATTTGGAGGACGGCACAATTTACTTCAATTTTAGAAGTGCATAATATGTCAAATATATCAATTGTTTAGTACAGGCAATTATTGTTTATTTCTCATCAACAATAAATATTATTAACTTTTACAATACACACACATAATAAATGGTTTTTATTTTAAATGTAATTTTGAAAGCGCTTCAGAGAGTATTTTAAGAACAATTCGTCGCAATTAGATAAGATTTCTATAGCATAGTAACTAATGCACGTGGGCGCGAATCTCGAGAGATGAAGGTTCGAATCCTGCCGGGTGTCGTATTTTTTTCAAAAAGTTTTTTTCTATTGATTATATTTTATTATCAGACGTGTTTTCAAATTATTTATGTTCAATAAAAGAATGTTACATTCTTAAATCTTGTAAATTAATACGTCTATAATTAAACTGGCGCGTATTCTAGAAAATATTTAAAAAAAAAAAAAAAAAAAAAAAAAAAGTGTTTATAGCATGCTTGGCCACCCTGTAGCGTAATGACGTTATCTACGTCGTTTAATTACCGCAAGCAAACTCGCGTTAAACATTCTACCACCATTCTTAATAACAGAAATAATGTCGCGCGTAAACTGGAAAGCATATCCACCGCCAACCACCACCAACCACCGCCTACTGTTATTATACCGACTGTATGCATTCAGGGCGGTGCGGGCTTGAAACACTTAATGAATGTGTACCTTATTTCACTCACCCATTTACTTTTTACCAAGTGTATATTAATTTCAGTTGAGCTTTATGTGAATATATACATATTGTTTACCTACTTTCCACATTGCCCAATACTTGAGAATGCGACAAAGTTAACGTGATAATGAGATGACCAACCATTACATTCCATTTTTATACCGATCATGAGTGGGAAGCTTTACAGGTCGCAAACGAGCTATATACTATATAGTTTTGGATATTAATTGGTAATTAATTAAATTAGCATTTCGTCACCTCAATACTACAACTAGATAACTTGATTTTCACTGTTTTTGAGTTAGCTATTGAATATGATTCTACATTTTTCCTTCTCTACAAAATAATAAAACTAGGTAAGTCAAAAGTTAATGGGAACTGCATTAATTTTGTGTTTGAAAATATTAGATAACTTTAAACCATAGAGGTATTAAATTAAAAGAGGGGCAAGGAATCGGCTTTCTCATACAGCTGAATGAAGCAGGCCAACAATAGCCGATAACTTACGAAAAATAGCGACGCGATAAAAAAAAAAAAAAAAAAGAATAAAAAAAAAAGATTTACTTTGGTCATTATAATGTATCCATATAATATAATGTTAACATTCAAATTTTGCCATAAATTGATTACCAGCCCGCCCCACCATACTTTTTCGCCATACTAGCCAGCTTCACCATACTTTCATATAACCTGCCGCCCCTAGTTTAAAACCATAAATACATTAAATAAATAAAATAATACATCTATAATATTTTTTTATACAATTTAATATTATTTAATTGTTCCCAATTAATAATAAATAAATATTAATTATAGCCTAGATTTATGTTAATCAAATAAATTTAAAATTTCATTTTCCCAACAATGATCAAATCAGAGTTAGTTAGGTTGTAGTTAGTATTGAGGTGACGATTTGCTTGGTAGAATTACAGTTTATTTTCTAGTCTTTTAGTCTAAACTATTTATTTTTGTGTAATGCAAGATTTTCATTTTTTTTTAATATTTTATACATTTTTTGTTTTATAATAATCTATTCAGTGATCATATTATTGAAGGTCCGTTAAGATTTTTTTTATATATTCACAGTAATAATTGTATTAGAATTCATCATTGTTACTATTGTATAAAGCCTATTTTTTTCTTTGCTATTGCAGTAAATGCTAAATAATCAATTTATTTTATAAAAGATAAAATTTTCTATACTATTCCGATCATTATACCATTTCAAAGCATTTCTCCTCCCTTTTTTAAAACTTATTGTACCGCTACTGCCTTACAGAATGACAATGTGGGACGGAGCGAAATTAAGTTATACAATATTATCATTATATTAGTATTTACCCGCTTGGCTCGTCGGCAGTTTAATTATATCGCGAGGGGTTGGGAGGGCGCCGTTTTCGCAAGGGAGTTTCTTTATTCCAATTACGTTCAAACCACAACTAGCGCGCACTGAAATTGAATCAAAATATTACGCTGCCATAACGATACATTGCTTGACATAATATTATATCTCGTCAGAATGGGACCTTCGACAAATTGAATTTATGAAGAAATCAATTTTCTTCCAACCCGAAGTGTAATTAGTTCAATTATTTATACGGTTAGGTACTGAAAATGGTACTGCTTGGATCCCAAGAGAAAAGACGGCAATCTGAACACCACTGATTCATTAGTAAAAGTGGTTAACGCGATACCTCCAAGTATTCATATCATTCTCCAGTCTCCTCCAGTCTATTTCCAAGTCAATCCAGCATCTTATATCTCTACCGTATACACAGTTTGAATGCAATGTTGTGGTATTCCAAGACGTATTAATCTAGTTGGTTTTGATACAAGGCTGGCATAATATGTAGCGCCGTAGCACGTAGTCGGGATAGGTGCTACGTCGCATATTATCTATCGTAGATATGATAAGATTCTGCATAGTCCGATCTCATATTATCTTAATTCCAATAATATTATATCGCAACTATTGTTTCTGAATCTCAGCATAATATGGTAATAGCGAAGAGTGGAGATAGGCTGCTAAAATCCGCTGTAAATAGTGCACATAATACTTTGTAAGTCACACGTAGTTGTTTTTATTGAACTAAGATTACAATTTACAGATGGAATTGGTTAGTTTTTAAAAATCAATTAAACCCTTCCTGAACCAAACCATAATAGTTTTGGTATAATTTAGGACATCGGACAAAATTGTGCACACTTTTTCATTCATACTTATTTGTTTTTGTCGGATTAAGAATACATATTACACATATTGTTGGTTATTTTTTAAAATTCATTGAGTCCTGCCTAAACCAAACTACGAGGGTGGGTCAATAATTCCTTAGAAAAAAGCAAACAGTTTTTTTTTTTGTATTTTTTTTTTATTTCTCAACATAATCTCCTTGGAGCTCAATACACTTGGTTAGACGTTTCTCATTTTTTTTTAAACCGTCAGAAAAATAAGTTTTCGGAAGGTCCTCAAAATAAGCATTTGTCCGATCGATGACTTCTTCATTTGAAAAAAAACGTTGTCCACTTAGCCATTTTTTTAAGTTTGGGAAAAGGAAAAAGTCACTGGGGGCTAAATCTGGCGAATACGGTGGGTGGTCGACCAATTCGAACTTCAATTCTTCAATTTTAGCCATTGATCGTAAACATGTGTGAACACGGGCATTGTCCTGATGAAAGAGGATTTTTTTCCTGTTTAAATGAGGCCGTTTTTCTTCAATTTTGTTTTTTAGCTGGTCCAATAAAGATGCATAATAATCCCCTGTTATTGTTTTTCCTTTTTCCAAATAGTCAACGAAAATAATTCCACGTGCATCCCAAAATACAGTGGCCATAACCTTACCAGCTGATTTTACGGTTTTCGCCTTCTTTGGACATGGTTCGCCTTTCGCAATCCACTGCTTTGACTGTTCTTTCGTCTCGGGAGTATAGTGGTGTATCCATGTTTCATCTACAGTCACAAAGCGACGAAAAAATTCATCCGGATTGCGTTGCATGAGTGACAACAGGGCTTTAGAGGCCACCACTCTATTGCGTTTATTGTCGACTGTGAGCAAACGCGGCACCCATCTTGCAGAAATATTTTTCATGCCCAATTTGTCATGTAAAATAGAAATGACGCTACCTTTTGAGATCCCTGTAACCTCAATTATCTCACTCAACTTTAATCTTCGGTCACTTAACACCATATCGTGGATTTTATTGATCATTTCTGGTGTAGTCACCTCTACAGGACGTCCTGAGCGTGGTTCATCCTTTGTTGATGTACGACCACGTTTAAATTCATTTAACCAGTTATAAATAGTTGCAAGTGAAGGAGCAGATATGCCGTGAACTAAATCCAACTCATTTTTTATTTCCTTTGCTGTTAACCCTTTTATATTAAAATGTTTAATAACAGCTCTAAACTCAATTTTCTCCATTTTCCATTTTTCCATTTTCCACAAGCAATTTTTTTTTTTAAATGTACGAGAAACACACAACAACCCGACCAATCTGATTGAAACTTCGCAGCATACTGAATCGGTAGTGCCGCTGCATGAAAACAAACCGCTTACAGTACTAGTCGCGCCACCTGTCGGCTTTTCTAAGGACTTATTGACCCACCCTCGTATAATAGATAAAAATATTATTCTATCTATAAAATATTCAAAGTTATGTATAATTTAATTGCATAATTTTAGATATTTTGTAGATATACGAGTATTTATTGACTATTATATAATTGTTGTTTTTATTTGATAAAACGCAATTTTTTATAGTACTTATTCCACTTTTAATTAATATATTAGGACCGGTTTCATCCGCTTCAGTGGGACATTTTCAACTCTTTCAACTTTCAGTTGAAAATATAAAAAATATAAAAAAATGCGTTTTATTAATTAAAACAACAATACAATGCAGTTCCACCATGAATTGACAGTTAACAAAATAAAAGAAACTATTACTTATATAACATTATGGCATGGTTTTCGCAGGGTTTAATTGAATTTTAAAAACTAACCAACACTATCCGTAAATTGTAGTCTTATTTTAATGAAAACAAATACGTATGTCTGACAAAAATTAGCTTGTATCATTTATGGCAGATCTTAACAGCCCTCTTCCACCCTTCGCCACTGGCATATAACTACCATAACATACATCTGCAGAATGCACGCGTTAATATGGCGGAATTTTGTTATAATCTAGTCTAACAACAGTTCATTACATTCAGTCACAGTTAGATATTTTATTAACCATAGTTCATTTTTATTGCTTACCATTTTAATATAATTTGTATTGGTTACATACCAGAGAACCAGTGTATATAAATTTATCAACCAGTTGCATGCAGAAACTTTCAAGATGAAGCATGTTTAGTCGTAAAATTATTGCTCGTTATTTTTTGTCAAATCTATAGCGTAGCTTAGACTAATAAATGCATATTAAATGCAATAGTGTGCTCTATAAATTCTACAAGAATGAAAAAATTATACGCCAGATTCAGACAGTGTTGAGTCAGCCTCAATCAGCCCCAATGTTTGGGAGTGCTTTGGCTACGAATTGGCGCTTAGCAGCAGGGTATCATTACTTCAAGGTTACAAACTGAGACACATTGTTGAGTGTAATATGAAATGTGTAAACTATATTTATTATAGTTAACTATTTTTTTTCAGCGAATAATTCACAATAATGTAATATTCTAATTATTGATAATACATAATTTTGTAAAGTTTTCTGAGAAAATACTTAATATACTTAATATAATAGATAAGATACCCCGCAGTTACATTCTTAAATGTTGTAAATTATTCGTTGAATAAAAATATAGTTAATTAAAAATGATTAGCAAGTTTAAGTAAGTTACAACCAAAAAATCTTGGAGTGATCCGTGACGTCGGTTAGTAATTAAAGTAATACCTACTTTGATTTAAAATACAAAGCCGATCGCTAAATAGTAGCTCAATTTGGAAAGTGCTCCAGTGAGTATTAAAAGGCCAAAAGTTAAAACTTCTCGTAATTAAGTATGATTCCTTTAGTATAGTGGACTATACGATACGGGGCGCGATACCCGAGAGATTCTGGTTCGATTCCTGCGTTGTGTCTTATTTTTCCAAAAAGATTTTTTCTATTGGTTATAATATATTTTGTGTTTTCAAAATTATGTACTTATGTTATATATTATAGGCTAAATTGTATAAAAATGCCAACATAATGATATACACCTGAAAGATAAATTTTAATGTAGAATAAATTCCAAAATAGAATTAGCAGGTACCTGAACTTATCTTTTTCTTTTATTTATTTCTGGAAATTTCTCCTGAGCAGGGATCAGGGTGATTTATACGCGAAGCACGATCCGGGCGTTCACGTTTTACGGCCTGTAATGAGCGTCACGCGTCAAAATGTCTCTGCCGACTTTTACTAATGCAAACTACAAAAAACGCCATTAAACAAGCTGTCTTTTGTAATGCATTGTTCTATTTTTATCCTATATTACGTCTGATTTTATAATATTATTGAGCAATGAAAGCTCTCGGTGCCATGCAGTGGGCGAAAACTCCTGACTAAGCGATTATATCTTCGTCGTTTACTGCTGAGGATCGTGACTCTTATAAAAGACCTTTACATTGATCCCTATATTTCGCCATTCAAACTGAAAAATTATAAAAAAGTTTTCATATCGAAACTTCGGCTACTTCGAAAAAATATTTTCAATGTAAAGCCTAATATTTGTCGCATCTTGTAAAATTTTTAAAAAATGACGACTTGATATTAATATACTTTCAAACATAATTCCAAGATCTATGATATGATATTCATGAGAGAATTTTGCATATATTTCATGTTGGAGTTGACGACTATCGTCCCAAATGAGACTTTTAAAAAGAAGTTTGAGTCATCAACGAACAGGTAAAATTCTTGGTAGGTATACAGATATTTTCTGAAATTAATGTTAATTGAAATCTTTTAAAATAAACGTAAATAGAAAGTGTTCCTTAACCAGTGGCATTCAAACTATACCGTGAATACCACCCAGAGGCACCGAATAAATTCTAAACAATCTTAATATGTAGGTACAACGCACTGCATGATTACAATTATTATAAATCCCATTGTCGTACATTCAGTGATATAAATTGTTTTTGAACATCACTTATCTTTTCTTAGCAACTGATTTCAAAAATATTTTCATGGTTGAGAAATTTGCAATGATTCAAGATTTGAGAGGAATGAGGGTAGCTGCAGTAATGTCTCGTTTAGTTAAAAAAAATCGTACATCGCTTGAAGAGGGCAAATTAAGGAAGAATTGCGAATAATACAACTTTTCAGATTTCGTGAATTCGATAAAATTTTCACTTCACAGCGCTAACGATTTGTATATGTGCATATTATCTGAATTTAAAAAATCATTACCTGCATCCATTTTAAATATCGAAATAATGTAGTTAAAGTATGTCATAGCTTAAAATAAATTTTAGAGTTAAATAATATGCGGTAGAATTTTGACAGATGAGACAGATCTACAGAAACTACGTGGAGAACAACAAGCTCATGCATCCCACTAATTGGTATTTTTAGGTCGCCGTAAAATAATATTTTGACACAAAGGGCGCCATAAAACGAAAAAGTTTGAAAACCATTGCCTTATACGCATTTCAAATATATACAAGTACCTACCTATTTTATACGTTTTTCAATATAAATATTTGAACATATTTCATAATCAATACCAATTAAATTAATTAGTTATTTTAACTATGTAACTTAGCAAATATTATTAGGTAGGTATATTACATAATATAATATTTTAAAAAAAATGTAGGACATAGTATATAAGCAGGAACTTAGGCATTAGTGATATTGATAAAATAAATTGTTGATAAAATATCGACAAATCAATATTAATTTTAAACAATCATGACGTGTTACGGTTACCGTAGCACGTCTACGCCATACAAGCTTTTCACATACCCTCAATAGTATTTCGCCTTGAGAAAAACGCTAAAAAATCGTATGGAGGTTATTTCTTAATATTTACTGACTTATTACTCAAAGATTGAAATGTTATTTTTATTTATCTTGTGAAGATTTTAGTCACAAGAACCCATTTTCTGCAACAAAATCGTTCTTTTTAAAGGCTTTTACACATTTTTAAATAATTACACAATATGGTACCTTTTTCTAATATTATTTTTGTAACCACTGCACATAGACTGGCAAAATCGTGTACATACATGTTACGTTTTTAGTTTACAAATACAAAAGTGACCTTTATTATCTTTCGTAAATTGACATTATATGAATTTAGCTCCACAAATGCCATTTTGCCTATAATATAGAGAACAACGACGAAATTATCTACCAATTTTAATCATTTCCTCACATATTATACGGGTAGTTAGTAACTTTTTTAATTTTTAAAGTGCAACTGTATTTTTTCATTGTATTTATATTTAATTGTATCTACCTACATCATTACATTATTGTATGATACTATAGTGTACCAGCACTACTAACTATTATTGTGTAATAAATAATTTTTGCTAATTAACAAAAGTTTTTCATCACAAAATCACTCTTAACAAATAACATCAAGAGTAGGTATTAAAAATATGCATTAACTTTATCAATCGTATAACCAAAAACGAACTCGTCGTTTTGCGTTTAGTATCAATATTATCATAAACTTTTCCCGTTTTAGCTGAATCCATAAAATATAAAATTGAGATTTAATATTCGTGGAAATGAAATTTGAGTCATCTGGAAGCATGCCCTCTCCATATTGATTTTCCACGCGCTTATTTGGCGGCCGTCAACCGCAGACTTTCTTTTTCGTCAGCCTTACCTACCCTAAGCCGGCCCAGTGACAGCCAGTATTCACGACAATCAATTTCGGTTCACTGAGCTTTCTGGTGATAGTCTCAAAAATACTTAACCGCGAATTATATTATGGTGAATGTCGCGAACTATCACGTGACATCACAGTAAGCTGCCGCTACGGGAAAAAGTGTGTGATGTCGTTTTTCTTGATGTTTAAAATGTTATCAAACCGATGCTCCCATTCCGTAGCACATTTTGAACGTTTGAACTAACATTGTCTGTTGGGAAAATCTGCCGAAATCACCAGAACATTATTGAGGTCACCTCACGTTGAACTGCACTGCATCGACACCTGCATGACTCAACGAACGTTTTTATCATTTTCCACATGCTTACATTTTTCGACTGTCATGTCAAAATCATTTTTTTTTGTTTTTAGCGGGTTGGCACTATGTATTTTATATAATAATTTTGTCTAATATCTATGGTCTGCAGCTTAGATTCTGTTCAAAATATTATCTAAGGCTGTCATGTAGCAAGTAATTTTAACGTACGCACACGTATAAACTGTTAAAATTAATTGAAATTAGCATGAATAACTAATAATAATTCAAATTGCTAATACATTATAGTTGGCACTCTTCATCAGTGTTATTCATAAGTGAATTTACAGAGATGGTGATCGTTTAAAATATTCTGCAAAATAACGAAGCCATAGATTAAATTTGTGCGCCGCGACAGCGTGACAGTAGGCGACATGTACCTCAATTTGATCAAAACTTTACTTACTTCACACACCAGTAATTGGTACCGTGGCAGCTCTGCAGAGTAAGGGAGGATCAACCACAATGTCAAACTTCATGAAGCATCACAACTAGAGTGAGAGGTGTCGCACTCGTGGATGCCATCCGGTACATGTCCCATCTTTTTGTGATTATGTGGATTATATTAGCTCGCTTTGTCAGATAATTTCAAAACTTTAATGGATCTGAAGTTCATAAGTGAAAATATTATTGCAACACAACTCTTTTACCGTAGGGTCTCTAGATATGTCGTAAAATAAAGTATACTTACTGAAAACATGTATATGGAATTGTCAATCTGAGTCCAATTTGAAAAACTAACTTTGTAATTTTTTACAAAATAAAATAACACATTATTATTAGCCCAAAATATAAACAGGTAGGCTCATATCCCGTGGAATACTAGGGCGTCCATTTACCTGAAGTCTGAAAACCTATTCTAAATTTTATACTAGATTTTATTATATAAATTTTCTGGTTAGGAAAGTTTTTTTCTTCCATGTCGTCGTGATTGCTCTGGAATTTCTGATTCAGCTTTCTCAATCTTTCCATATAAATATATATTTTGCAAGCCTCTTGGCAGCTGTTATAAGTCTTTCAATGAATTCCTCTACCTGTCCACTATTGTCCTTTATTGGCATTATTGTCCTTCGCTTGTTTTATCTGACACATAACCCGACTTAATTAAACTATAAAGATTATGCGAACAATGCAAAACCACATACCTAGTACGATGTAGACTGACAAAGAAAATAGTCAGCGCCTACAGTATCGAGGTCTGTATTCTGTGCTCCGTCCATGACACCTACAGGAGCTATCGGCAGCATCACATCTCAAATACGTAGAGAATTTTTATGTAATATCTAAGCCATCACTCTACACATGAAAAAGATTAGCACTAGCCATTTCTATTAATCTTTGATGCGATACGATTTGTGTTAAGAACTTTATTCGCTAGAGAATTCGTATTCAATATCTTTTTCAAATTATTTTACGATCGACCTTTTAATCAATTAACAAAAAATGTCACAAATTAAAAGATTTTTTTTATAGTCCGGAATCGTTATGTGGGGCGATCTTTACTCCACAGCGCAGTCTACGATAAAGGCAGGCGCGATGATATTTTCTGTAAAATTTATTTTTAGATCTAAGTACCTACTATTGTCACTTAGCAAACAAAACCGGAAGAGAAAATGGATTATTATTGTGTGCACATAATACTTTTATAATAACTCTACGATTATCTCCTTTTCTCGTGATATTGATTTCCAATATATTTACATAACAAAGCCGAGAGATTTGCAAGACTTTATTGTCTACGAGTCACAATATTGAAACGTTAAGATTGGTCGATGGGCCGTATTTTAATTTTTAATATAAATGATTCTGAAAGTTTACCCAAAACGTGGTTATTGCTTTTCTAAATTGGCTCTACCACAATGTTATGAATTTTTTATCGGCTTACAAATCGTTATAATACTTGGTTTATTAATTTTATTCAATGGACCTAACATATTGAATTTTCATATTAAAATATTATTATTGAAGAATTTATATAATTTGAAGAAACGTCTGTCTATGTTTTCTGCTACTCTAAAATATTCTCATATGAGGGCAATATGAATATGTTCTGAAGAGAAGTAAATTAAAACCGGTCATACCTGTATCATTTATATTAATTCCAGCATGTAATATGTGGTATTATCCATTGAAAAACAGATATAAAAGCGCTGTTTATAGCATTTCTGGCTATAAGTACATTTTTAAATTAATGATTGTCAAAGGCGAATGGTGGAAAGAGATAATAGCAATGAATTTAGAAACTAATTAATAGACATGTTAGTACCATTTCATTTTTGAATTTGAAACATGAAACATTACTAATTAGCTCTATATATATATATATGTATATATATGTATTAGTAGCCTATTTAAATTAGTGTAGATAAAAAGTATTGACCATAATATGTAGTAAACAGCATATATTATTATTTTTATAGAAAACATTCTTACGGAAATAAATACCGCGTACATACAGTTTTTTGCCATTTTTCTGTTGAATATTTTTTTAAATCTGACATAATAAAATGTCTTTGATGACATTTATTAAATAATGCTTGTTTACAGTTGAGTACAAAGTAGTGAAAAAACTAAGTTGTATATAATTGTTGATTTTTTTTAATGATATCTTTGACAGTGTTTATTTGTTTAAAATTATATGATGCTTCTATGAAGAGCTCCCACAAATGTAAATATAATGATATGAAATTATATAACAATCAAATTATACAAATTTGATATCAATTTGTTCATTTTCATCCTTAGTAACGGGATTTAAAATATGTCATGCACACGCCGTAAGCAACGCTCGTCAACTTTGCCCTTGTTATTTTACTGTAATGCATAAAATATAATAATTATATTGCCTACTATCAACATTTTGTCGACACAACATTTTCTAGAGAATTAATAATTTTGTTACTGAATCAAATAATACTGCGTCTCAGCACGCGTGTTGTTTTCAACAAAAATTGCCGACATCGCTGTAATCTATTAATTGTCATTCTGACTTATATGTCATGTCATTATAAAATGCCTTAAGATATAAGTTTATATTTGTATGAATTATATAGACTACGCCTTATCTTTTATAATAGGGATTTCAAACTAGGACTGAATAACTATTCCAGGATATCAGACTTCTGATCCCCGTATCCCACAATTACTAAAAATATGTGAAATGTTATTCAAAATAATAAAGCTGACATTTGAAAAATAATTTTGTTAAATCAAAATTTTCATTTAATTTATAAGATGCGTTTATCACGTGGTATCTACAATTCATTCATGAAAATTAATTGTCGACACATATTTGCTCACATGTATTAAGTATTATAATTATTCTCAATATTGTATGGTGGGGGAAGAATAGAAATGATTTTGTTGTAATGTAGGAAACAATTAGTTGGATTTTTCGTTAATTCACGAGAATACATTGTTTATTGAAATTATTAAAATTCTAATAGATTTAAGTTTTGTAGTATTCCATTTGAGTCGTTTTTTGCGACCCGGGCTTCGCCTTTTGACATCTTCATGCACTATGTACACTCACCAAAAGACAAATACACACTGACAACGAATACAATTAACTCTAACTTATATAACAAATCAATACAATAAAGTAAGAAAAAACTTTATCACCTACATATTAAGTCAAGAATCATAATAAAAAAAATATATAACAAACAAATTATGAATAATTGAAGTGTTTGTAAAAAGCCCATACCTTATCAATAATAATACATTCGATTAGTATATATTATACATCGTCAAAACCTAATAATAGATCATTAGTAATTATAAACAATAAAAATACTACACTGAAAAGGTGTAAAATCGTCTATTCTGGGAACAATGATAACGTATTGGAAATTATTGTAGATAACTAATGAGTTGTATCTATGATATCAGTCTCCCAATACTTGTTATATAAATTAGAGTTAATTGTATTTGTTGTCGGTGTGTTTGCCTTTTGGTGAGTGTACATAGTACCTGAAGATGCTGAAAGGCGAAACCCGGCAAAAAACAGCTCAAATGGAATAGTACAAAACTTAAATTCATTAGAATTTATATTCAAATTCCATCAAGTACCTTCAGTCGATAGTTCATGTTCAACTTGGATTGAGTAGCCGAAAAGTTTTTGATGTGAAGTTGTCTGGTTGGGAAGCCAATTGGATGGCTAGAGCAATCTGAATTCCAGAAGAGAATTGCATAGGATAGACGAAACTGGAAACGACAACTTGAAGATGCTAGGTCCTATCCTAGGATATTCCACTATAAATGTGAAATAACGGATTTTCGCAAATGTACACCATAATTTATATGCGTATTAATGTCTTTATTAACATTTTTCTAACGGTAAAGTTTCAGTTTTTTGATAGATGACATACGCGTTTTCTCTATAATAATGTGTACATGTACAATATCGTAATTAATTCAATTTTGTATCTCTTATTTGAATTCCAAAATAATGTCCATTAGATTCTCTACATATAACCTACAATAGATTGTCTAACCTTATAGGTAAATATATTCAGTATGGCAGACTTATGCAAACAATGCGAGCCACTAATGAACTACAAACAGCTGTCAAACAATGCAACCATTCCATCGCAGCAACTGACTCTGTCATTGGAATCTGCATTTAAATTAATCGCATTGAACCAACATGACTTCGCTCACTACTGAACCTATATAATATAATCTATGACATGAATGCTGTGCGGTTTGATTCAAATGTTGCAACGTATGGGTAACCAGTGACGTCAGTATATGAAATCCCGCTCGCAGACTCAAAATGCTGTGCCTTTTCATTTTGAATTCCAAAATGTCTGAAACATTATTAGGTTCTGAGGCTTTTAAAATATCTATTTTAATATAATATTATATAAGTGTCTACTGCTGTTTAAACTAGTTAGTATTTTTTTCTAAAATAACATTATAATTATTAATATCAACTAAAGGTACTACTTGATGTATTTTAAATTTAAATTATAATTGATCTAAGTTTTGAACTGTTGCATTTAAATCATTTAAATCATTTTTAAGGATCCGGGTTTCGCCTTTTAGCATCTTCAGGTTTTATGCTCATTCAGCAAAGGTTCTGCGAGTAATCTTGTTGTACATTCCATTGTTATCAGCATAATATTCTATTATTCAAAATATTATCATCCTGAAATGGGCTGGTATTATACCACATATTTCCTGTGAATTAATTGAAAAGTGTCTCAATTAATTAAACTCAGAAAATTGGTCAAACAAACAATAAACAGAAAAAAAAAACTATTATTTTACAGCTACGCCTTGTTGACTGTTTGGAATTTTAAATGATAAATTTATATCCTGTATTTTACAGGCAGGTAAGATTAAATAACATTAATTAATAACGCGATTTCTGTAAAAAAAAAATATGTAGATGTTTTCATTCAAATAACAAAAAAGACTTTTTCATATTTTCAACGTGTATTTTTCTACAAAATATTTTTCCATTTTCATTCTTCGTAATGCCAAATAATAATTTATCGTTAGCACAAATGACCACAATTTTGGACTTTTAGTTAAAAATAATTTAACCTGTAAAAGTATAAATCAAACTAGTTATTTATTGAATATGGATTCACATATTATATTAAAGATCTACCATCGTAAGTTGGCAGCCGGTCGAATTTGAAACTAAAATTGTTTATCGAGGATAAATTTGTTATAAATGCCATTTAATTTTACAACATGTTTCTCGAATTATGGATTGCATAATATTTGTACAGAAATCTACTACCAATAATAAATTATAAATTACTATTTTTTTGTTAGTTATGGTAAAATTCTCAATGTCATACTAGCGCCCTCGCTGAAACGCCAATTTATGATGGTAGATCTATATAACAAAACAGAAACTTAATAAAAATTATTAGCATAAACTTCTGAAAAGTTCAAGTCAAAACTCAATCTATTAAGTAATAAATTACAGACGTCAAACTCGAGGATAGGAACGATTTGGCATCGCCGACTTGGCAACAATATCCGGGTGCCAGAACACCTGTATGATTACCAACTCGGCTCAGATAAAGAATAAAGATAATTGAAATAGAAAGTTACTGTAAGGTTTTTAAAAGAAACCTCATACAGTGTATTTAAATATCCTAAGTTATCATACAACTAAATAATTAATATAGACACAGTTGAGAAAGTAATGTTGAATGAGTTTGGTTTTATATTTATAATCTGCTTAGTAATAAATATTATTAATATAGGTGATTTTAATTGGATTGAACATTGCGTCCAAAACGTCAGTTAATGTTTTTCAAATTAATTTGATTTCTTTGAATATTACTGGTATGTTGAAATTATATTAAAGGTGGCGCAATATTCCAGTCAATCAAAAGTTCGCCGAAATATATAAATAATATGTGATATTAAAAATGTTAAACCACGAGCTAGAAGAGTTAATAAAACATGAAACGGTGGTGAAATTCTGTCGATCCCAAAGACTAAGGTGGGCTGGACACGTTGAGAGAATGCCTGAGCACAGGACGCCAAAAATCATGACCAAGTGGATCCCACAGTGGAAACGATCTAGGGGCAGACCAAAGAAGAGGTGGGCTGACTGTATCGAAGAGGACTGGAGAAAGATGGGGAGGGCTGGAGACTGGAGAGGAGCAGCCAGGGAAAGGAGCGTGTAGAGGACAATTGTAGAGGAGGCCAAATCCCGCCCAGGGATGTAGTGCCGAGAAAGAAGAAGAAGATATTAAAAATGTGTCCATTGCTAAGAGCTACATATATCTACAATTCTATATGGTCTTCTTCTTCTTCTTTCACCCTGTCACGACCCAGTATTAGTGCATAGCAAGTTAGCGCCGCTTCCCTCGATCCATCGCCAACTCTTGCGCCTCCCGCCATCCCAGACCTGCAGCGTGTAGATTGTAGCACCGCTTCAAGGTGAGGGAGGGGCAGCCACGACGACGGAACTCTTGAAGCTGTGCCACAAGGATACGAAGTGTCGCACTCTTTGGCGGCATCCAGAACACATGTCACAGGTCACAGCCACGTAAAACGTTTCTACCTGATTACCTCAATCACCGAAGGCTGCTGTGTCTGCTCACGGTGAATGTAACGCGGTCGTACCAATGTACTCCTAAGATTCGGTGGAGACATCGATTCTCAAAGCTCAAAAGCCGAGACCCTTGAAGCTTAGTAAGATAGCAAATCTAACAACAAATCAGGAACACAGGTAGCACGCACGCGTTGAACAAACGTCATTTGGTCCTTACAGAATACAGCCTTGACCTCCATGCGACTTCAAGTTGGCTGAATTCAAAACCGCAATACCCATGCGGATTCCAAGCTCACTAGAATATATTATCAATCATCACAAAACTTGTTTAATGGTTAAATCGTAATATTGGGTGTATTTCTTCAATTTTACTTTGACATCGCAAAATAGGTGGCGCCAAACTATTTTAAATCCAAAACTTGCTACCCAACTGTTTGAATAAAAGAGCACAATATAAATAAACGAACCTGATGAAAAATGGCGACCCGTGGCCAAATCGCATAACATTTAATATGGCTATCATCCGGAGACCGACGTATTGTTTGTTTGTTTGTTTCGCATGATTAATGAGATTTTCGGAATAAATTGATAAACTTGTTTGCCAATTTCAAATCGTTTTGACAGGTCCGATGTAAATTTATCTAGAAAGGTAACGTTCATTTATCAAATCGCTGGACTGATTAGGTTACTAAAATTTTCATTCGTTGTATAATATAGGTACATAATAATGTGTTATAGAACCTTATTATTGGGAAACAATTTAGGGAAAATATTCGTTTAGGATGAGAAAATATCGGGAAAAAAACAACTGCTTTGAGCTGACCAAATATCTTAAATAACTGTCAAAATTTGAGCCAGAAGGGGCCGTGGACTTATTTCTTTATTTTCTTTTCACCTTGTCTGATCTTAATAAGATCATTGGGCCTTCACAGAGCAGGGGTTTGTATTAACTTGTTGTGAGAAATGGATGTCAGCCACTTTCTCAACATATTAGGTCCATACTCCAAACACAAATTGAAAAACAATATGAGATGGCCGCGTGGCTTAAATGCCGGCCTATAGAGTCGAGGGTTCCAGGTTCGAATCCTGGGTCTGGCAAGTACACATATTGTTTTTCAATTTGTGTATGAAGTATGGACCTAATAGGTTGAGCAAGTGGCTGACATCCATTTCTCGTAAAAATAAAATCTGTTAATACAAACCTCCACTCTGTGGAGGCCCATATGATCCTATTAGGATCGGACATGGTCGAAAGAAACAATTTTCCAGACCCAGAATTTTAACCTGGGAGGGATCCACTACATTATAACCCTGAGCTGATTTACAAAAAAAATAATATTATTTAAAAGCGTTTACTTTTGTATGCGAAATTAATTTTTATTTCATTCAAATCTATTGTACTTAACATTTCTTACTCCCTTTGACATTTTAGATCAAGTAAACTGGTCGATTTTTTTAATTAAAATAAAACTAAGTAATAATAATATGTAGTTCTTATTCCATAGTGTTTAATAATAATCAGGACCGGTTTAAACCGCTTCAATGAGATATCGTGGACTGATGATTTCGTCAATGATCTCATCATTTTTTTGATTTTTCCTAACATCATTGTTTAACTAAACTTTTAAAAGTATGACAGTATCGAAAATCATATTTCACTTCGACAATAAATAACTCTAACCGACTCGATTGTTCGGAAATGTACTAAGAATTGGACTACCATTTACTAGAATTTTTCCGTTTACGTATTCTTCTGCCTCAAGATTTATTCGTGGATTTTTTCGGAGCAGTGGGTCTATTCTATACATATCGAACACTAAATTGATAAATAGTATCAAACTTAGGGTAGGTTTGTATCAAAATATTAGCACTTATTGTAACAATTACACGAAGTTGGATTTTATTGTTGCAATAAGTGCTATATTTTAACAGCACATATCTTGCTGCTGTTAAAATATTGCACTTATTGCAACAATAAAAACCAGCTTCGTGTAATTGTTACAATAAGTGCTAATATTTTGATACAAACCTACCCTAAGTTTGATAATATTTATCACTTTATCACTTTAGCGGTCGATAAGCATAGAATAGACCCACAGGAGTATTTTGTAAAAAATGTTGTAGACGTAGGCGTTTAGTAAATTCTATTTAGTAATGAATGTCTATTTCCGAAAGCATGATGAAAAAATGTAACGCGTTCCAAATACATCAGTGAATAAAAACGAAATAATTCTTCAAATAATGCAATATACGACAATAATACGAAATTTAAGAATACAGTTAAGTACTAGATTGATTAGGGATTCCAATCCCGGGATCCCGAGCTATTTTCGATACCTATGAATCCCGGGATTGATAAATATAATCCCGAAACTTTCGGGATTGATTTTTTTTATCAATTTTTATAAATAAAATATAACAGAAAAATACTTTTAATAACAAATAACTACATTAGAAATAAACTGAGTTTGAATGAAATTTGATTTATACCCATGTGTAAGTTGCCGATTCATTTTATTTTTTCACATAATTAATAAAAATGAGAAAGATTGGAAAAAAACAATGCTTCGCTCTATTAACAAAGTAATTCCACCATGATCTTGGCTGACTAATTAGATTTGTGAAGCGGAAAGGCCATAAGTACACCATGATTTGCTTTACTATTATAAATCTCACTAACCCATTCATTTCCAAGACCAAGTCTTTACTATCAGAAACAGCAATCTCATATTAAATTCACATTATTATTTATATTACAATATTATTTACTCTATTAAACTTATGTATTTCCAAGATTGAACGTATACAATATTAACAATAAATGTCTTAAATAGTATAAATTATACTAGATTTATTTTTGACCGATTTTATCAATGTTATATATAAATATAAAAATTTTATATTAACAATGGAAAAAAATGCCAATCCCGGGCCCAGTCCTGGGATCAGAATTTTGGCTCGGGATTGGATTCCCTAAGATTGATATAAATTTTGTTATTTCGTTTGATATAAATATCTGTTATCATTAAAGTCCCACAGAACCTGATAAAACACAAATATTTAGTTGAAAACTAATAATTAGCTCATTTTAATTGAAATATATCAATCTTTTAAATGTTTTAACCATGTTTTTAATAAAATTTAACTGCCAATCAATATTGTTAGAATATTATAAGGACACTAGTGCGTATAAAAATGCCTTCGATAACTAAAAGAATTCCTTTGTGCGATATTCAATGGAGAAACATTATCGGGAGCAGCATTCAATTTAATGACTTTGTTTCATTTGAAATGACTTTATCAGATAATAACTTCATTTTGTTTGAGATTTTAACTGGAATTTATTACTCTTATTTCAATTTAATTGAAAACGTTGCATGGCATACGGTTCTATAATTCGATTCCATCTAATTAAAAAATGGTATCTGTCTACCTCGTTTCTAGAATAATAATTTCTAGAAATATTGTAGATAGACGTGTACTTTACATTGATCTCAAACTTAAAAAGATAAGAGTACGTTCAATTTTTAATTTTTAATTTGAAATATTTTGTAGACATAAAACCACATTCTATTTTTAATCACTATCTACATATATATGTATAAGTACTATAATACGTATGTAATATGTAAATTAATTAATCCGTCAATTCCAATTATACAAATACCTAAAAGGATAGTTTCACAGTAGGTTAGATTAATCCAACTAATCGCCACTGGTATAATTTTTTGACGAAATCTCTCTTTTGGTCGTTTCCTCATTGGTGAATGACTAAAGGCCCACCCACATTGAGGTGCATGTTGCGGACTATCACGTGAACTCACGGCGATAAAAATGTCTATGGTTTCGTCATTTTTCAGAATATTTTGAACGTGTACCATCTCGTAAATTCACTGAATAATGACACTGATGAAGAGTGCCTACTATAATGTATTAGTAATTTGAATTATTAGTAATGCTAATTTCAATTAATTTTAACAGTTTCTACGTGTGCGTACGTTAAAATACATGCGGCATGACATTCATAGATAATATAACACAGCCTGCAGACCATAAATAATAGACAACATTCTCATAGAAAATACATAGCGCCAACTGCTAAAAACAAAAAAGAACGTCAGTTTGACAGATTGGCGTGACAGACGAAAAGTGTTGGCATGTGGAATAAAATAAAAACGTTCAATTGTCGTTCATTGAATCATTCAGGTGCCGATGCAGTGAAGTTCAACGTGAAGTGCGCTCATTCTTGTTTTAACGATTACGGCAGATTTTGCCAACTGACAATGTTCGTTTAAAGGTTCAAGTCTTTGGATGATTGACTGATTCGTCGTGTGTTCTGTCCAAGAAATACGAAAAATTCAGCGCCAACACCATATTTCTAAGGCATCAATTGTCAGGCGGTCTCTTACCCTCGGGGTCCATGACTCGACGCCATACAAAAATATGGAGAATACTAATGTTTAGATAAACATCATTTTCGTGGTAATTGCGTGTCATCGCATTTTTCGCAATCTATGTGCGCCATCTTATTTCTGCTTCACATCCGTCTTTTCTACTAATGGTCCCAGATATATAACCTCGAATGATTAAAAATTATTTAGTATTGTGGGTGGTCATCACTGTGGGAATCGTGGTGTGGTGGATGAAGAGGTTTGGTGGTTGGTCCGATGTGTATGGAGGAGCGAGTATTATTTGCAGCGTAAACAGTCGGTACAAGAGTGTGTTACAGTAGTTATGTTACAATACTTACGATACTGTTCCGATGTCCCTATCTCGGTAAAATGAGATGTTGTGCGGAGCGATACAGAGACTGAGATACTAACAGACCGGGAACTTATATTCGAGTGACATGTCCAATGAATTATGATCCGCTTTTTATTGACGTACTCGGATATAGCTGACTATGAGGAAAAATAGATATCACGGAAATTATAACTGCAGTTAAGCTATTTACTGAGTTTTCAATAATTGGACACTACGGGAAACGGATATTATTAGAGAATTTGTAATTGTGGTAATGTATTTAATATCGCCGATCAATACGTTGACACGGATTGAGTTGTTTATACCAATAGTATTTAAAAAAAAAGTCTAAAAGAACGTTAGAACATCCGTAACCCCACAACATTTATTCGGGGTTCCAGTTCCGCTTCCGTTTTCGGCTATGATTTTAACAAGCGCCATTCATATCGATAATCGTACCCAATTGGTAGGATTTAATAATAATAATATAAAACCTGGAGAAAGTTCTATTTATTCAGCCTACGCAAACTGAATGTATTGATTTTTCAAAATCACATCATAAAAAATTGATTGATTGTTTAATTCTGCGATATTATCGTTATTATGTACCTATTTCCCTGTTACCTTTTCTGTGTAACAGGTAATAAAGACTCGTTAATGCATCGCCCTATGACAGTCTTTTTATCCATTATATTATATCATAAGTTTTTAACGATAATTTAATTTAGTGAACACATTAAAATGAAACATAATTAATATTATTTTTTTGACCTCGTCCGATCCAAATGGGCATTGCGGGTTGCATTAACAATTTTTTTACGACAAATGGATGTTAGGCACTTGCTCAAACTATTAGGTCCATACTTTGACTCCAAACACAGTCAAATTCAATATGTGAATTTTCCAGATCCAGCAGGGATTCGAACCAGGGACCCACGATACGACGCGTCAGCTACTCGGTTATCGTGGGCGTCATATTACGACTAATGGTTTTTTTTTATAATAAACACCCAAATACTATTTTTACTGTCCAACATTTCTTGATTTATTTTGACCGAAGAGAAATATAAAATGTTTTTTTTTTATTTTAAATTTATCTAACTAACCTTTTAATGTCTTGGTTTTGACTGCTTTTTGCTAATCTTCTTTTACTTTTTGCTATTTTAGGCACTTATTATATATTTTCATTTTAATTTTAAAATAACAAAAAAACATATTATTACTTAAGGGGGGACATGCTCGTCGAAGGTCAAAATTGAGTTTTTATTGTATTTTCAAACCATGATCCTGGACACTCCTTAAACGTTGTAGATAATCTATTTATATAATTTTGAAGCCTTATTATCCTTTATAGTTATTTTAAACATTTGATGACTGCATAAAGTATTTTTGTTACATAAAATAGTATTCTTTTAAACCTATCGCTCTAATGTTTTAGAATATAGTCATATTTCGGTACATAACTGTGCAGTGGTGTTAAGATTTTTTACATTTATTAATTTTTAAACGCATTTATGAAACCATTAGTATAATTTATTACGAGATAATTTTTGTAAAATATTCACGATAAAAAATTATATTGATAATCTCTGTGATCCCAAATTTGACAAGAATTAGGCATTTTATTATTCAAAGAATCGGCAAGATTCTTCAAAATTATATAAATAGATTATCTACAACGTTTAAGGAGTGTCCAGGATCATGGTTTGAAAATACAATAAAAACTCAATTTTGACCTACGACGAGCACGTGGGCCGTTAATGAAAAAAGATTATTCTTCAAAATTTTAATTCATTCAAAAGGCCACACTTAATGTGCTAAATAGGTTCCTATTTAAGACGTCAAGCCGAAAAATTAAACAGTTTAGTTTGTAATTATTTTAATACTATCGACCGAGGGTACTTAATTGCTCAATGCTCCCGTATTTTCATTGGCTTTAGTAGATTCACTAAAGATATCATAAAAAACGAAATATTTCTCATGGATGAGATACCTTCCTAAATAATTCCGGATCAAGATAAAAACCAAACCCATCATAATCTGAAAAAAAAAGTTCGCTACATTTACCATATCCATAATAATATTATACAGCTGCTGGCGACATAATTACAATTTTACCGTGTGTATTTTTCCGGATGACAGATTTTCTGAAAGCACCTTATACAAACATAATTTAAATTGTTATTTATTTTTCATCAAAGCTGTTTTGTTTGACGTCGGTCCACTACCCACATAGTCTTTTTTATTAACGCAAAAATAATAAAAATGGTTCAATAAATATTCATTCATTTTAGACACCTATTAATACATCAGCTGTCATTACGAAAGGTAAATTTAAAACGCTATTTTCCCTTCAGAATATGAGTAGGGCCAATAATTAGAAGTTAAATTTAGAAATTTCATTTTCCCATCATGAAGACTTACCTATCTACCCACTGATTTACAGTAGCGCCCAAGGCTCGTTGTAAAGTTTTTTAGAGCATAAAATATGGAAAATATCTGCCAACATGACCGGCTCAAAATTGAAGCGCCTAGTTTCAAAAGCTCCTAAACGGTTTTTGAAAATTTTTGAGTTAGATATGTATTTAGATGGATATTTTGTTACATATATGATGGCCAAAGATTGAGCTTTAAAAGATGCCAAAAACCGTCAGTACGTATGATCAAAAATCAGGGTAAATTTCAAAACCCGTGGTTGGGTGTGCTTTTCATACCCCTAAAATGGAATGCCAAAATACACTTAGAATGTAACGAATTAAAAATTAAATACATAAAGTTTTCAGATTTAATATTTATATGAGTTTTTCTTTTATCAAAACTACCTAAAATCGTTTTTCTCATTTTTCTCACAACTACTTAAAATCGTTTTAGGGGCTTTTGAAACTAGTTGCTTCAATTAGACACTGATCATTTTATAAATCACAATATTGTGAATAGCTCAAATCAAGAACACTAACCTCCCGTTTCACGTGCAGCTAAAATGGTGCTTGCCCTATGCCCCAATGCTGGGTCGTGACAGGGTGAAAGAAGAAGAAGAATGTAAATAGTACCATATTGTCCATTCCGCATGGTTTCTATGCATGAGTAGCTGAATAAACGGTATCCAGCGTAAAAGACGAAAACTGCAATGTAATACATTTTTTTTAATAATTTACATTTTAATGTGTTTTAATTAGATAGGTAGGTAATTAGAGAGGATGTTAACGGTCTCACGAAAAGAATTCGTAACAGATTTTGTACGAGAAATGGATATTAACCACTTGTCATCCTATTAAGGTTCATGATCTGAGTCCAAACGCACATTGAAAAACATCATGTGAGTTTGCCAAACCCGTGATTCGAGCCCAAGTAAGCGGACACACCATCACAGTCGTATTAGCTATTTATTTTATTTTAATAAATGCACACGAGACTGTCTCATTAGCATATTTTAGACATTTTTAAGTATTGTAACACCACGTTAGTTTTATTGACGCATGCGTAAAAATGTCAAACTGATTTCAGTAGTTCGAATAATTTTAATACTGCTAGTATTTCGTGTTTGCGTAGATAATCCAGATTGCCAGAAACAAGTAAATCGTCTGTCAGTCGTTATGCGTTGTATTATTGTATGCGCCCGAAAATCGGTTACATTATGTATAACCCCGCGTATTTACATGAATATGACCCCTAACAAAATGTGGGTGGACATAATTATTAGCGAAGAGTTGTGGGCGAAGAATGTTTCGGATACCGCTGCAGATACGAAATAAAGCTTAAGTCAGATGCCGGATAGAAACGAGAAGACAAAGAAGAAGTTTGTTAGTACTTAGCACGCCTCTGGTCAGTGATAGGGGGCAGGGAGACAAGATCAAAAGTAATCCCGAGATGTATTTATAAAGACTGCGAAGGCGAGAATGATATGAGAATATATAATAAGATAATGAGAATGAAATCTTTACACAAATTAAAAGGGCACAATAATCCTTTTGGGAGACTCAATGTTTATTTTACGGTAAACAATCCATTACCTAATAAAACATTTTAAAATTATGCTTAATTTTAATAATAATATCACGTTGTTTCAAAAGAATACGTTTCATGGCACGTAATTGTTATATTAAGCTTGTGCATCGTAACATTTTTTTTTCTAAATTTAGAAACCAATTAAGTAAATCGTATGACCAATGGAAACATAACAATTGCATTATTAATAATATACAATACTAATTAATTATTGTCTCTGGATTTTCTTGGATAATAATAAAATTACTTTATTACCGGTGAATGAAGCATTATAAAAACAACAATGTAGACATTATATTAATACAATATTGTCATAGTGAAACAAAGTACCTAATAAATAAGTACACGATTAATGGTTGCTTAAATTTGGTGTCATTTTCTGGAAAACTCTTCATATTTTTAGATATTATTATATAAATAAATGACTTCATGATAATTGTTAATGTTTAGTACACGTTACAAATGGTAATAATATGTCATTGAACTAAGAATACCTAGTCTAAGTTTCGTGTCTGTGCACACCATAATAAATAAATAAATTAGGTAGGTATCCTTAGTATAATCCTTTTTTTTCAAATCCATTTGGTGGTTTTATTTATTAATTACCTTGAAACGACTGTGACCAGTTCCACATAATATTTTTTTAATCCCAGAGCTCCTTCAATAATATCACGTATGGTGAACATTATTATGTATAATATACGTCTTGAAAAGTAAATCAACCACCTCATCTAAACCTGCCATTACTTTATTATTTTTTATTTATTTATGATGGTAATTTTCAATTTCATCGGCGTGTGAATAAAGTGTCATTAAAATGAATAGTTTATACTAATAAATAAAAATATTAACATCACTGACAAATTAATAAACAAAATTTTGATTCCGAATTAATTTTCACTTAATCAGCAACATTTTCATACATAATAATATTTATTCTAACTGTATCTCATAGCATTAATCATGCATTAAATTTGGATGCTTGATACAGTTTACTATGTGAAGGAAATGTGTAGAATAATTATTTGTATCTGTCAATACGAAGTAGATAGTAATTAAGTACATTCTACAAAAAAATCGTTATATCTGAATATATTCATCGCATTTTCTTTAAAATGCATTCAGTATGCACAGTGTTTTCAATTAAAATTATTATTACCGAGTAATCTACCTGACCCCAAAAAATTGAATTAAAATTATGTTAAGTATAATATATTCCCACTAAGCATAAGTTTCATTGTCGTTCATTTTCTTCGCACATATAAATTTTAATTTGAAATTCTTTTGAACTCTTTCATCTAAAAAATAAATTGGATTTATTACATTCATAATTCTCTTAATATTACCAGTGATATCATCATCACCAGCCTGTATTAGAATTCTATCCGCTGCTGAATGAAGGCCTCTCCAAGCTGATTCCACTCATCTTGGTCATGTGCATTGCGTTGCATTGCCACGTACTTCCACAGAACTTTATCATTTCATCGATCCAGCAGCCTATAGATCTACCTTGCAAACGTTTTGTACATCTTGGGTATCACTGGATGACTAGATATTTTGTCCAACGATTGTTCCTTCTTCGAGGTATGTGTCCAGCCCATTTCTATTTGAGGCCTTTAGCGAACTCTATTACCAGTCATATGTTGAGGGTTAAATAAGTACAAGTGAATATAGTTATTAAAATTTTAATACAAACAATTTAAATTTGACCACATAATAGTTATATGTCATTTTTATTACTCAAATATTGTGTAACTAATTACTTTGTATGAAAAGTTATAAACATTTTATTCATAGCATTAGATTATATCGCATGAACATGATATTATATAAAATGTTGTTTTATTTTCATAATAACGTATGTAATTTGAATATTTTAACTTGAAATATCCTCCTTCAAACACTAAAAACATTCATAAACATAAATCTATATTAACGGTTCTTACTTGTCATTAAAACGGCGTATCATTTTTGAAGGAGAGTTCATTTACAGATCAATGTTGAATTATTTATAATCGTATATTTTTTTTTATTAACTCAACTTGGTCACCGACGTACTTATATTCGTAGTATACAAATTCATCGTCATAACAACCCATGTGGGTTTTGGCCATCTCTAAGAAATGTCTCCGCCCCCTTTATCTGCCGCAAACCGTATCCACTGCTTTAGGTTTACGATGTGCTTCATTCTCCACAGTCCAATCATGACAGTTTAGGTCTCATAATCCTCATTTTCTCTTCTGATCCGTTTAAGATGAGCATCTTGGGCAGTGATCTCCAAACGGTCGCTCGCGTAGGATATTCTATCATATTTATAAATAATGTACCTCTCAAATTTTATTAAAGTGACTCCGAAATGAAATATTTCTCGAACTAAGTTTCAATGAAATGCTTAACAGGTTGCCGTTTTAATATTAATTTCTTGGCAAAACGATTTATGCGTACAGACGAAGTAACATAGAGAAGCAGTCAGTGATCTATTACGATGGGAACTGCGCCATACACTTTGTCCCTCTCTCGCTCATTTGTATCGCCGCTTAGATGGGAATGACAATCAGCAATGCATATAATACCACATGGCCTCACCCCTATGTCATGCCCCCGTGGCGGGTCGGCCAGATAAATGAGATAAACACTCATCTTAAATTTGCTCTAATAGTGAAAAAAGTCGCCCGGTCACTATTTTCCTTTGGGGTTATTACTATTTCAAAATATATGGTTGTGAGATGCAATTATTCGTTGTCTTGTGTTGATACTCGACAATTCCATAATTCAGTGTGTTAAAAATATACTGAATTTTATATGACCTCAAACACCATTTAGAAAACGCCACTGTAAAGTATCAGACTGCCTTTAACCTTAGCGATACGTGGGGGGGGGGGGGGGCGCCAAAGATACTAGCTTGGGGGCCCACTTCAGGATGTGGGAGCCATGCCCTATGTACCACTAGCGCCCGTCACGTTAACTGTGAGCGAGCGAGCGAGCGAGAACGGGAATGGCACCGTACGTTCTTTAGGCCAGTATGCATAATGCATCTAAGCTAACCTAAATAGCTCACCAAACAATTTCAATTTCTTAAAGTAGCTCACATCCTTATTGAGTTTGGAGACCACTCATCATCATCATCAGGGGCGCGACAACCCGGTTTGGAGACCACTGCTCTTGGGTAATTGAATCTCTAATGCCATGACCTGCTCATAAGAGTTTTACGTGTGAGACAAATGATATCAACCCTCGTGGTAAAATTCGTAAGGCACTGGCTTATCATATCGGGGTTTCGGCGAGTTCAGTTCCCGATGAGGTCACAATACATATTGTGATTTTATCAAATCTGAATTTTTCTATGACTGCTTTACCACAACACAACTATAATTATGCGTCATGGTGTGTTGTAGTGTTGAAATAGAATAAATATAAAAAATTAAGTTAACTAAAAAATATGATAACATGCGTAATATGTAGGTACCTATAGCTCGTGGTTACATCTTTGTCGCCATTTCGAATACGGTTCAAAATAATATACTTACTTATAAAGATTATCTTATATTCGAAGATAATATAATATAAATATAACCCACTACTCTGACCTATAAGCACGAAATAATCCCTACACTGTGTTATTACTTACAATACAGATTTTTTCGATTTTCCCGAAATAATATAATGGTTTAAGTTAACGGTGAATCTTGCGTTAATACTTTTGCAAGACGTAATTACCAACAGCGGGTGAAATATTCTTTCTACAAAAACATTCCTTCCTTCAGAATTTTCTCCTTAACTGCCAACATTCAACACGTTTCTTTCCCAGTTTGCCCATTTCGCTTTTATTGGACAATAATCGTTACTGTTTCTTTTGAAAAGACTTATTTCTTAAATTTATTTTTAAACTTTTGAGTGGGAAACCTTCGGACATTATGGATGATTAAATTGTTTAAGCAGCAAAATAATAAAAACTTATTTACTTATTAATTTCTACGTTTAATTATTACAAAAAAATGCACGATTTATAGTCGAGTAATTTTTTAATGAAGTAGGCAATTGTAAAAAATATAGTTTACTTAATTAATTTTTTATATATTATAACCAAATAGATTGAACTCACTATTTTAAGTATCATGTTACATTTAGTTCGTTTCTAACCCCATTTATGCGTCATATGCACACCGCGCATCTATTCTATACACAAGACTGCTTTCGGCCGCTATCTAGGGTAGGAAAGTATCCAAGTTAGTTGTAATTGTTACAATATGTGCTATGTTTTAACAGCACCTCTCTTGGCTGTGATAAATTTTACAGTGCGATAGACAGTTTTGACAGTTCAGACGGACATATTGTAATTGTTTCAATAAGTGTTAATATTTTGATACTTTTTACCTTATTTAGCTGCCGTAAAGGCCGTAAGCTGTCTTGTGTATAGAATAGATGCACTGGAATGCCCATACCGCATTTGGTTCAGACATACATTAAATTTAGATGAAAGTCTAAAGCCAGGAAGCTGGTCTAGTGGATTCACAATTATAATGAAGTTCTCCATGCTTGATAGCCAGTCATGTCACATAAGCATCCTCTGGATCAGCCACTCTCTTCAAATCCAGAAAGGATTCCTCGAGCGAAGACGCTTCGTTGGTGGAGACGTTATGTCAAAGCAAAGAGCGAGATTATTTCTTAAAAGTTTCTTATACTTCCTCAATGTGGCCATGTTTCACCTTATCTTTAATGGAAGGATCCTTCATGTATGTACATATGTTTTGGTAATAGAGTTATATAAACTTAAATCAATGATTGATATATCATCATATTATTGTGTGGAGATGGGCCCCTCAGATGATGGTTACTTAAACGCTGACGGCTAAAATTATTAAACATGGATACATGCTTTACCTACTGAATCTCTGAATGCTGGTTGTCCAAATTCGAAAGAAAAAATACATAATATGACCATTTACTTATACGTCATAGAGTATACGCTTTATAACTTTACATTTTTTTTTTCATTTTTTTAATGCACTGATACCATCTTTGACCGATTACCTCGCATTAGATAGATCAAATGATATTCACTTGTATTAATATAATATGTAGTAATAAATAAATAGGTAATATATTTAATAAAATATATTACGGAGTGCAAAGTTATGAAGTGACGACTCTACATTTATCATAAAAAATGTTCTAAAACGGTGTTGAAGGTGGAAATATATTTTTTAAATTATTAATTGTAAGAGTACATTATTCTCAGAAGGAAAATCGGAAAACCAACTTAACGAAGAGAACTTACCTTACATACCTAATAAAAACTGCTCATGCACATTATCAAGACTACAAAAATGTATTAAAGAAAAATTATAGAACAGCTTGAAATTTTTTAAGGCTATACTTCAGCTGAGGCATGGTCTAAAAAGATTGTGACTACGCAACGCGCAGATTGTGCAAACGACGCGTGACGAACAAAACATAATTGGTCATAAAAATTCAACATGCATCCATTTAATGTTATGTTTGTTGTTATATTAGTAATAATAATAATAATATATTCATTGACATGTTTTCTTTTTCGCGTAAATGCGTAACGTTTTTTAGTCATCTTTACACGATTTAAGAATATATTCCTCGGACGCCATCACAAAACACATTGACGTGCTCACAGCTCGACTATCGCCGACTGGAGTCTCCCTACAATTATGACATGATTATTCGTAACGAATCCGCCCAGGAGGTCAAGGCTAAAGCATGTATCCATGCTAATATTTGCTAATTTATATATTGAAAAACTGTAATATATTTTATATATTTAAAAAAAAATTGAGCACACATTCCGATTTGTAAAATTATACAAGTTAAGCACCGTGTTAGATTGGAGTGGATATAAATCGTAGAGATGACCAAGACCCATATTGGCTAATATATATATATGATAATGATGACGGTTCACCTCATCAAATTATAATAATACGGGTTGGTTTATTATTTATTTATAAAAGAGTAAACATTTTTAAATTTACTGTTTTCTCATTATCTTGCCAACTCCTAAGTCTGTAAAGCTATGTCATTGAAAAGTCTCATTTAATTTTCCACTTTCCGTTCGTCGTCTTTCAAGACGTCAGCGGAAAATAATTACTTATTTTCATGTTTACGGTAGCGAAATTAAATTTCAAATTCAAATTTACAACCGAGGCATGAACTTGTTACAAACTGACGCCATTTTCTCCGGGTTTTTTTTTAATTGTCTCAAACCGTCGTAATTGTCAGCAGGTCTACCATTTTCTATTCACACCAGCCGAAACTAAGTGTAATCGCATGGCCTTCACAAATTGAAGATAATATCTTTGTACAAGAATCGTTTAATAGTATTTTCCTTTGTACCATTCGACCTACTTAACTTCTTTAATAAGGTATAATCATTTGTATCCATTACTACATAATATACCATTAAAATGTGTTTTTTTTTTAAATCAAAATAGTCACAATACTGTACTTCCATTCATGAAAAGGCCAATATATTTTCAACTCCAATATATTTATCTGTTTTCCTTTTATCGTATTCAATAATGGGTAGCCTATCTTTCTATTTTGTGTCATTTATCACTATCTAAACATACTGAGACAAATTATTTCAGTTTGACATGACACATTTTTTTGCAAAAATACCTTAAAATAAAAATGATAATATTTATTAGTTGCAAACATAAATAGCCGAAATCGTATAAAAAAAATGTGGTCTGATACATGCTTTTGAGCTTCGAATATACTTTCCATTAATAGTGGATATTTATTGGATGGTTAATTAAAAATATCTTGTGATTTTTTTATCGTATAATCTATTCAGAAAAGTTATGTTTTGTCGAGTAAAAAATCTCCTACATCTAAATCTGAACGAGGTACAAGACGATATTATAAATTATATTAAATTCTACGAGTAGATTTAATATTTTATAATTTCGTTATGACAACATTATCGAGACGAATTGCAAAAGAGGTAATTTATTCATTTCGGAAAAGCTAAAAGAAAGCTGAAGAAGATTTATTTTGTGTGTGAAAAACCAAAAAATATAATCTCGATTTATTGATATTCAAATATGTATTATATCTCAAAATCTGAGAGTCTAAAAAATGGTTAACCACGGTCTCTAAGTTTGACGATCTCCATCTCTCTACAACTAGTATGGGGACGTATATACCATGGCCAGATTTATGTCCATTCGTGTGATAACCTCACTCAATATACCACCACCATTGCAACCATTCAGATGAAGTATGTATATATTATACCCTCTTAAAATTTTATTGGCTACTGTCTAACGTAGCTTTCAAAATCGATATAAAGATAATATCAATGCGTATTTGATAGTGACGGTGATAAAGACAGAAGCTTCGTTTTACTGTCTCAACACATTGTTACACGTTATGCTTGATAATGGAAACTAATCAAATCGTAGCAGTAATAAATTGAGGGCCAATCATAAAATGACCTAATGGGCAAATGGCACGCTAAATGAATTACGTCAAATTAATATAGACAGTACCCAGACATCTAGTAGATGTATTATCTGCATGGTGACAACCACAATTCTAGGAACAATGGTAATGACACGAACACGTTTAGTGTGCTCCCGAGAGGACACTCCCATAAGGAGTGGTACCATCCAATCGCTCGATCTGATCAAAATAGTCAATGTACCACCGGTTATAAAGTAATAAGCTTGCGACCCTCGACGAAGACAAGCCATATATGATGTATGAGGAAGTCCTACAGTTGCCCCAGCAGGTCCCACTGCTCCTCAAGGTGAACTGTAGATGAGATAAGTCGGTCATAAGGACCATGAAGAGTGATGGTAAGAATGTAAATAACGACGGAGTAATAATAAAGTAGTAATTAAAATCCAATTAATAAGATGCAGTACGAAGATTATGTGTCCTAATTAAGATGGTAGCAATAGGTATATAATGTTAGTAATAGATATTTTGCCATGTTAAATAAATAATTGATAGGTATATAAATATTAAATTAGCATAATAACTGTATTGGACTTCGAGTAGATATAATAATGTAATTAAGATAAATGGATCTAATATTGTATAATTGCGATGATTAGGTATTGTCAGCGTGTGTAATTGTAAACCGACATTAGTATATAAATCTGTACCCATAATTAGAGTATAATGTTGACATAATTCGATCCGCGAAATTAAGCTAGATAATAATTAATCAATATTTTAATTAATTTAATTAGACGAGAATCGGTCTAGACCTGGGCTCTGTACGTAGCATCTGCATAGCATCTAAGCCACTCACGAGGTACTGTATACCTCTGGCATCTAATTTTCATCACTCCCATATTAATACCATACGCGTGATCCGCGCAACCAGCGCGAGATTGCCCCGCGGAATTTCTCGCGATCCATGTGTAACATATGAGCGTCCTTGGCGCTGCGTTCGCCAGTCGGTAACCGGACAGTTGTCTCCCTCGCACAACTGGATCAATTCCCTATCCCGACCGCGGCCGCAGCCGATTGGCTCACGTGTGGAGCGAAATCCCGGTTACGCAATTCATGACAGCCGCGAGATCTCCATACAAACACATTATTAATGATAGCTAGAGCTGCGCGTGTCCGATCAACGTAAAACTTAAAATGACATATGCGTCTACGGACCGCGGAGATTTAAGTTATTCTATAGTACGCGTAACCATAAAGGTTCGCGAGATATAGAGCTCAGAGACGGGTCAGATTCCATAAATTTTAGCGCCTTAAATATAAGTTAATTAGATATAACATTTATATGTATACGTAGAAAATAAGACCTAGTATTTTAATATTTTTTATTTTTATCATAAACATACACGTAGCGCGTGGGCGGCCCGCTTATAGGTCCGAACTTGTGGCTCCCGCCATTCAATCATGAGGAGACTCACATCACGGGGTGTATACTCAAATGCTAGCGTGAGCGGTAACGAGCAGATTGACGTATCACACTCTTTGATACACTGAGTTTTCGCTTGGTTAATTAAAAACTAAAAGTACAATACAAGCTAAAAAACGCATTCATTGTAGGGAGAGCTATGTGAAATCGCGCTCTCAGCGGGATGTCGCGAACGAGATTTTATGCCGGCGGCCCGCGCCTACCGAACACCGTTGATTTCAGCTCCCTCGCGACTTGCGGTTTCGCGGGGCAATCAATTAAGTCCAGATCTCATAGTGAAAATGATATGTGGATTTTTGACCCGTAGAACGCTCGCCCGAGGGGATGAAATCTCCCGATTCGAATAAAAACCCAGGATTTCCGAATTCTGTATCCAGTTTTCTACTGCTTCCGAGACCGGGTCCACGTCGGGCATCGGTCTGATTTATTATACAAATTCATACAATTGTGCAAGTCTGCACAGGAGTTTGGGACCACCCAACTCCCCCTTTCCTCCTGCGGGTAAAATACCTAAGTTGGACTTTGTCGTTTCGGCGCGAGTAATCGTCTATAAATACCTAACCCCGACTTAGAAAAATTTCGCGAATAATTTTTCGAATATAAATACCTATCTGGTACTTTAAAAATTTTCGAGTGAAAAGTATAATTTCGTACAGCGGTTCTTCAACGGAGGCCCCGAATCTTTTCGACTTTTATCTGCTATTCATCGGGTCGTGTGTACCTGACTGTCAACTTAAGTTCGATAGTAGTAATCTTTTGATACTTTGGATAATCGTGGAACTTTTCTTCGAATTAATATTTCTTTGTTGCGAGTGTTAATGTACTTTATCATCTGACGGATGACCGTATACCGTGCTTGAACATTTATGTGAATAATATTAACTTTCTGAACACTAATAATTATAATATGATGAACCATTGTGAACTTTGTGAACTTTTGTGAACTTGAACAATATATGGACCATCTACCAACTATGAGTTTTTATTCTGACTTCCAACCATACGAAGACCTTGGCCTGTGACTCCTCTTGGCATTGACAACCTTCACTTCCATACCCTTGGAACTAGCCGCGGCAGTGGAGGCCCCGTCAGTAACGTATTGGAAATTAATGGAGTTAACTAATGAGATAACTAGGTAGTGGAGTTTTTATCTACTTTATTGTATTAATTTAATATATAAGCTAGAGTTAATAGTGTTCGTTGTCAGTGTGTGTTTGCCTTTGGTGAGTATAGACAGCGCCTGAAGATGCCCAAAGGCGAAACCCGGGTCGCAAAAAACGACTCAAATGGAATAGTACAAAACTTAAATCCATTAGAATAGCATTATATTTTTTTCTGTTCGCTTCGCACATCAGGCTCCCAGTTAACGGAATGTTTCTTGTTCCAGGTCCCGGGACGAGTATCACGGCAGCAAGCATCGAGAGTACCTTCGCGCGCCCTGGGCATCACAACAGGATGAATACAACATGGCGGATGACCCAACATATTACCACACAGCAAGAGATAGGTAATTCATAAAAAATAATTTTTAACATGTATATGTTTTAACGCTCGGCGTGACATTATTGGCATTAAAATAAAATTCTGTGCACAAAATTCAAATGTAACGCAAAATGCTACCAACCGAACGGCTGATGGTTCTCGTTCGATCACCGAAGTTAAGCGACATTGCGGGCGGATAGTACTTGGATGGGTAACCGCTGTTGTAACATGCAAAATAACATTTTTACATTTTACTATTAATATGTTAATGCTATAATTCATCGATACCTGCTTAGGCTAAACAATAATTGACGATAAAAAATATTCTTCTAAGTATCTATAAAATATCTAAAATTGTATATGGTTTATTTATGGCATAATTTTAGATATTTTTTCACATGAAAAAATAACGCGCTCGGGTGGGTTCGAACCACCGACTTTTCGGTTAGTTGCCAAACGCCCTGCCTTTGAAACACCAACGGTTGCCGCGGATAAACACAATTTGACGGTATAAATATTAACTGCAAACTTACGCTTTTTTTCGAGAGCTGTCCCCCATATCTTTGATCCATCTATGAGAGGCATATTATCTAATATATAAAAATTAATATTTGTGTGTTTGTGTGTTTGTTTGTTCGTATTTAATGCGCAGCCATACCGTTCATCCGATTGCAATAAAACTTTGTAAACTTATTGCTTGCACTTGCGGGAAGAGTATAGGCTACACTAATATATAAAAATGAATGTCTGTCTGTCTGTATGTCTGTCTGTCTGTGTGTCTGTCCCGTATGCGTTCCTATACCATTCATCCGATTGCAATGAAATTTTGGTAAGTGGTTGCATGCACACCCATGAAGGTTTCTGAATTAGAAAAATCATCATCTTCTTCTTCTTCTTCATTATATTTTCTTTTATTCGTATGGTTCCTATACCATTCATCCGATTGCAATGAAATTTTGGTGAGTGGTTGTATGTACACCCATAAAGGTTTCTAAATTAGAAAAATCATCATCTTCTTCTTCTTCTTCATTCTATCTTCTTTTATTCGTATGGTCCCTATACCATTCATCCGATTGCAATGAAACCTTCGTCAGTTGATGTGGTAACACCCGCAATGGTTTTTGAATTAGTACAACCATCTTCTTCTTCTATTCTATATTCTTCTATTCGTATGCGTTCCTATTCCATTCATCCGATTGCAATAAAATTTTCGTCAGTAATTGTGCCAACACCCGCGAAGGTTTCTGAATTAGTACAACCATCTTCTTCTTCTTCTTTTTCTTCTTCTTCATTCTATCTTCTTTTATTCGTATGGTCCCTATACCATTCATCCGATTGCGATGAAACCTTCGTCAGTTGTTGTGGTAACACTCGCAATGGTTTTTGAATTAGTACAACTATCTTCTTCTTCTTCTATTCGTATGCGTTTCTATTCCATTCATCCGATTGCAATAAAATTTTCGTCAGTAATTATGTCAACACCCGCGAAGGTTTCTGAATTAGTACAACCATCATCTTCTTCTATTCTATCTTCTATTCGTATGCGTTCCTATACCATTCATCCGATTGCAATGAAATTTTGATCAAGTGTTGTGCTCACGCCGCAAAGGTTTCTGAATTGTTACAACTATTTTCTTTTTCTTCTATTCTATCTTCTTCTATTTGTATGCGTTCTTATATCATTCATCAGATTGCGATGAAATTTTGACCAGTTGTTGTGAGTACGCCCGCAAAGAGTTCTGAATTAGTACAACCATCTTCTTCTTCTTCTATTCGTATGCGTTCCTATACCATTCATCCGATTGCAATGAAAATTTGATTAAGTGTTGTGTTCACGCCCGCAAAGGTTTCTGAATCGATACAACCATTTTCTTCTTCTTTTTCTTCTATTCGTATGCGTTCTTATACCATTCATCTAATTGCGATTAAATTTTGACCAGTTGTTGTGCGCAAGCCCGCAAAGGTTTTGAATTAGTACAACTGCCTTCTTCTTCTTCTTCTATTCGTATGCGTTCCTATACCATTCATCCGTTTTTTTGGATCCATCCGGAACTTTGGTGAGTTGTCGTGCGCACGCCTGCAAAGGTTTCTGAATTAGTACAACCATCATCTTCTTCTTCTATTCGAATGCCTACCTACACCATTCATCCGATTTCAATGAAACTTTGGTGAGTTGTCGTGCGCATGCCCACGAAGATTTCTGAATTAGAAAATCATCTTCTACTTCTATTCGTATGCGTTCCTATACCATTCATCCGATTGCAATGACATTTTGATCAAGTGTTGTGCCCTTACCCGCGAAGGTTTTTGAATTAGTACAACCATCTTCTTCTTCTTCTATTCGTATGCGTTCCTATACCATTCATCCGTTTTTTTGGATCCATCCAGAACTTTGGTGAGTTGTCGTGCGCACGCCTGCAAAGGTTTCTGAATTAGTACAACCATCATCTTCTTCTTCTATTCGAATGCCTACCTACACCATTCATCCGATTTCAATGAAACTTTGGTGAGTTGTCGTGCGCATGCCCACGAAGATTTCTGAATTAGAAAATCATCTTCTACTTCTATTCGTATGCGTTCCTATACCATTCATCCGATTGCAATGACATTTTGATCAAGTGTTGTGCCCTTACCCGCGAAGGTTTTTGAATTAGTACAACCATCTTCTTCTTCTTCTATTCGTATGCGTTCCTATACCATTCATCCGTTTTTTTGGATCCATCCGGAACTTTGGTGAGTTGTCGTGCGCACGCCTGCAAAGGTTTCTGAATTAGTACAACCATCATCTTCTTCTTCTATTCGAATGCCTACCTACACCATTCATCCGATTTCAATGAAACTTTGGTGAGTTATCGTGCGCATGCCCACGAAGATTTCTGAATTAGAAAATCATCTTCTACTTCTATTCGTATGCGTTCCTATACCATTCATCCGATTGCAATGACATTTTGATCAAGTGTTGTGCCCTTGCCCGCGAAGGTTTTTGAATTAGTACAACCATCTTCTTCTTCTTCTATTCGTATGCGTTCCTATACCATTAATCCGAATGCAATGAAACTTTGGTGAGTTGTCATGCGCGTGCCCACGAAGATTTCTGATTTAGAAAATCATCTTCTTCTACTATTCGTATGCGTTCCTATACCATTCATCCGATTGCGATGAAACTTTTGTCAGTTGTTGTGCGCACACCTGCGAAGGTGTCTAAATTATTATTATATAAAATACAAAGTTTTTTGTTTGTTTGTTCCATCCAATTTTGATTTTTTTTTTACTACATTTTAATAACATTAATAACGTTTTCATATTTTGGATTCGATTTTAATTTAGTGTTCTTATGTTTGACCTTTACTCCTATTAGAATTATTTTCATATTGCCATATTGTATTACAAAGATATTTTAATATTAAAAAAATAATTACCTATTATTATTTTTCAAATATCTAAGATAAATATAACCACGAAGCGACCCTGTGCGAAGCCGGGTACTTCAGCTAGTATTAAATAAAAAAAACCCGCTTATTAAAAATGACAAACAGGAATGAATTAAATTACCAGTTAATAAGTATTTCCAATTATTAATTGCCATTTGTAATTTTTGGTTTCACAAAAGTCCTTGAAACTTTTCTGAAACATTTACCTACCTACGTCATATTTCATATTATTAATATTTTGGTGGACATTATGAGAAAGGTGACGTTATCATAAAAGCATGTGTGTCGTATGTATTTAAAAAAGACACGTTGAGTACATAACAAATTATTAATTCAGGACGTTCACAACATGACATTTAGAATAAAAAATACAAGTAAATCAATTAGAAGAAAAACAGGGTAAGCTTTGTCAGTCAAACGTATATGTTTTCATTCAAATAATACTTCAATGTGTAGATAGTGTTTAAGCTAGTTTTTTTAAATTTTATTTAATTTTTTAAAATAGTCAAAATGTATTTGTTTATCTATAAAATATCCTACAAATTAATATACTTACAAATAAATCTTAAAAATTAAGCATAGTTCAAATAGAATACGAATACGGGTTTTCAAAATTCAATAAATATAAAGTGGGAAGAATAAAGGTCCTTTGAAATAAATAAGGAATGTTCACATTAACTATAAGTACATAATTGAGATTACATTTAATTGATAGAATTCAATTTTACAGTAATATAATAATAGTTATATTCATTTTCACAAATCACTGTTTAATAATTAGATAAAAAAATTTGTTATCACTCAAAGTTGTGTCCTACCTTTAGTATGCCATGTCCGGAAACTTGTACGTATGCAGTTCGCCGTATCATACTTATCCGTGAAATGTTGTATCGGAAATATATGACCGTCCAACCTCTTTGTGTCGTATAGTAATGGCATAAAATTCATGTTTAAATAAAACACGATTCTTGTCAGTTTACAGAAAGCCAGCAGCAAACAAATGTTGAATATAGCCGATATACTGGATTATTTCTTAGGTTAGGTATTTATTCTTGAATTCATGAATTTTGCCAAAATCCGCTATAAAAATTGAATAAACTTTCATATTGAATCTAATAAAATTGGAGACCCTATATATAGTATACGGTCATCTGTTTCGGCGAAATGTGTCACGGTGAAATGTTTTACGTACAATTTACATGTAACCATTGTATGCATATTACAGTAAGACACAAAATCTTCTTTCGTATCATGTACCTCTAACCGCAGTGTTTTTCACATAGCAATGTATAAAATTAGTGTTATAATACTTTCCATAGTTTATATTATTTTTTTAGGTAGGTACCTTTCATTTTCTGACAATATGTTATCTAACCGAAAAATCTTGAAATATTTTTTTAAATAATTAAAGTAAAATTTTAATATTTAGTTAACTCGAGAGAGTTTGCCTATTTAAGAGGTTTCACTATATTATTATATTATTGGTCGAAATTGTAAAGATGCCTGGTTACAAATCACAATACGTCAACATTATTCACACAGTATTGTGACTCAAGATTTCGAATTTTCCACGGCTGGAAAAATATTTATTTGTACTGGGAACATTTTGTCGTGTGTGGGAGTATTTTGGCGTGACCTTTTCCTTTTCAGCGACCTCTCACCTACTTACAAAATAACTCTTTGTTGGGATTTCCTTCACACTTTGGCACGACTACTTCTACACTTTTCACTGCCTGCCTATGTATTATATATATTCCAGGGGTAACCCACTTTTTAAATTCCGCGGGCATGTCTGAAATTACTTATAAGTGAATAGCAGAATGTCCGTTTCTGAAGCAGTTAATCGCTGGTTCGAGTCCCACGTCTGACAAATTCACATATTGTTTTTTAATTGTGTTGAATGCATGAATCAAATATGTTCAGTTAATGACTGTAGTGGAACAACTTTATCTTGTAGAGTTGCTTCTTCATAACTTTGCACTCCCGGCTCTAGGATGAAAATTATTATGTAAATATTCTAAAAATATTTTTTTCACATATTTTTATCTATTTATTTTCTTATTACTACATTTATTAATACAAGTGAATATCATTTGATCTAATTTTTTGCGAGGTAATTAGGCAAAGAGCTGAATCAGTATAGTAAAAATTGCAAAGTTATAAAACGTATACTCTAATTGCGCACATTGCGATTTCTGCTACTGCGCACGAATGACATGGGGTAAATTTAATATTTTTACAGTTATTATTTCCGACTGTTCTTACATGAAACATATTGCATCATTTTCTCTCGCCCGGCGTCGGTCTAACTACGTCAGATTTGTTGTCAATACTATCGAACATAATGCTTATGTGGTATATTATAACCATGTTCTCCTAAAAACATACGGGAATGGGACGACTGGACTCCGGACAATTGGACGCCGCACCGCCGTAGACACGTATACAGAACGTAGATGAGGTATTTTAATCAGTTTCTATCTACTACTTAGTAATTTTAATTCATTTTACTCTTTACATAATGTATTTTTTATTGCGGATTGAGAATTACCATGCCTAAGGCTTTATATAAAATAAAAACTCTTTTTTTCGTTGGAACTCAAACATATGCACGATTAAATCATTATTTACGTCTGCATATTTGCATTCTCACCAACTATTAAATCATAATATAATCATTTAAATGTAAATAATATTAAATATTTTTTTAAAGTACCTTTAAGTACCTAACGTCTATTTATTTTCGAATTTCGTGGCGTCCAGTTGTCCCGGTGCCAAATCGTCCTAGACCCAAAATACCATGTTAAAAAAAAACTTTCTCGGGAAGCGGCCGAGATCCACATCGATTGGTTGAGTTAACTATAATGATGATGATGATTGTGTTTTTACCAATACCGTATCTGCCAACTACTAACAATTAAAAATGTAATAAAAGACAAACTTTTAACTTATTTTCATGAAATTTCCCAGTATCAGTGGCGTGGCGTGTTACATAATTGTGTAGAGGATGGGGATGGGAAATAATATTATAAGCTTTTCAAAAGTTTTGTTTTTATATGATCACGTCATTTGAGAATGATTTCTCTCACAATTTGACATCAGCTTTTGTTACGGTGTTTGCGTGCAACCATATTTTTTTTGTAAATAATTGTTGAACCTAATGAAAATTGTAAGTGATTTCACAATGTATCACGTGGGCAACTTTACTCATGTCGACGTCTTGGCCACTCCTGAATACGAGTATACCTAACTAAATATATATGTAAGTAGGTATAAATACAGCAATTCATCACTGATCCTATTTTCCTATGAACGGAAAACATTTATGGAACATATAAAAGTGTTCTTAGAAATCTTCAAACGCGCTTAAAAATATGGTTTCCATGTCAACTTGATTCTTCAAAATTCGCCACCATCATCATCCGTTTGCTAACAAATGCCGAATGAAGGAACTCCAAATATAAATCCAGACGTACATATTCCTTTATGTACAGTCGTAATCATAAACTTATACCGTACCTAATCAACACTTGAACTCTGTGTACCAGAAGCCTTGTGTCAACAAAGCTTATAAAAAGTTATTGATGATCGAATTAACTAATTAGTGACAAATACAGAGGCGGATTACCGCTTCTCTTAGCGTGTTCAGGACTAGAACTCAAAATTAAATAGTTTTAGTATGTATATTTAACTATTTTTTTATTCAACGAATAATTCACAAGATTTAAGAATGTAAAATTCTAATTATTGAACATACATAACTTTGAAAACACCAATAGAAAAAAAAGTAAGACACCCCTAGACTATGTGCGTGGGTGCGATACCCGAGAGATGCGGGTTCAATTCCTGCGGGGTGTCTTATCTATTATACTATATTATTTTCTCAGAAGTGTTTTTAAAATTATGTATGCTCAATAATTAGAATGTTACATTCATTGAATAAAAAAAATAGTCAAGTTCAAGTAAGTTACAACAAAAAATCTTGGAGTGATCATTGAAGTCGGTTAGTAATTAAAGAAATACCTACTTTGATTTAAAATACAAAATCCGATAGCCAATAGTAGCTCAATTTGGAAAACGCTTCAGTGAATATTAAAAGCCAATAGTCAAAATTTGTCGCAATTAAGTATGACTCCTTTAGCATCTGGACTATGTGTGTGAGCGCGATACCCGAGAGATGCAGGTTCGATTCCTGTGGGGTGTCTTACTTTTTTCAAAAAGATCTTTTCGATTGGTTATATATTTTCGCAGAAGTGTTTTCACAATTAGTTCAACTTTAGTATATTTTAAGTATACTGGTTATAGTATAGCAATTTCTTTATACTTATATTTTTTTCTAAAACAAAGCATACATGGTTTGAGATAGCGAAAATAATAGGTACTTTTATTACCCCAAACATTTCCTGATAATATTGTTTTAAGGTAAATACTCCTACCTACGAGAGGCGCGTAGCGGAAAATATGAAGCTTGCAATTTGCGACATTTTTTTTAATAAGTTTTTTTACCATATCCGGATCCTAATAACATCATATAGGTCTCCGTATAGTAGAGTTTTGTATTAACATATTTAGTTTCACGATAAATGCATGTTAGCCACTTTCTCTACCTATTAGGTCGATACTCTTAACTCCAAACACAAATTGAAAAATAAAATGAGTATTTGCCAGAACCAAGATTCGCGACCCACGACATTATAAGCCGACGCGTAAGCCGCCCAGGCATCGTGGGCGTTTAAAGTGGTTTAATTAATAAATACGTAGGTTCCTACTTACGTATAAAATATTTTTATGCAATATCAATATATTTACGATTAAAAAATCTTATTATTACATATTATTTTATGGCCATATTAATTTTTATTAAAATTTCATTATTTCATGATTCCAATTGATTTCAACTTAGGTATATATATTTTATTTTTTTTATAAAAAAAACATTAAAACAATTAATTAGATTTTTTTAAACTTTTCAATCCGTTAGAAAAAACATTATTTATTTATTTTTAATTATAAATACGTGTTATAATAATTTAAATTATGAAATGTGGGTTTTTATGTAATTTTTAGGTTAGATTAGGTTACGTTTTAGGTACGTAATAAAATTTTATTTACAGTGGAAATAGATTTATGTGGGCCCTAATTGGTACCTACTGTGAATAGTCTTCCCTCTCTCCTGTAGCTAAATCTCCTAAGCCTGTACAATATTATTATATAAAATTTTATTTTAGGTATGGTCCCGATATTAAAGCTTGATTTGATATAAATAAAAACGATTTCAAGTTATACACATTTATACTTTTATAAAAATCTATGTTTTTTAAAATAAATATAAAAAATATTAAAACGATGAATTAGTCAAAAACCTAAACGTTAAAAAATTTGAAACGTAATAAACTAAATTTTAATAATAAATATGATCATAAAATATAATGTAATAATAAGATGGGACCCTGCAACAAATTCACATTTTATTACATTTTTTTAATTGTAAGTTTATCTTTGACTTACTTTTAAATACAGTTGAAATTGTAAATTATCAAAAAAATGTCTCACATTTCAAGCTTCGTACTTTTCCGCAAGGTGCCTCTGTTGCTATAAGGATCCCCCTTAAAAACTCATAATAAATTAGTATGAATATTTATTCGAAATGAACCCCCATACCATGTTTCTGTTATCTGGTTACGGATAGATGTACGAAGGCTTTCATACTAAATAGATTACTGATGACACAATCATCAAAATATAAGTTATATATAATACTATAATCAAAGCTTTAAAATATTAAACAAGATTACGCATACATAATATATTACAAACACATAATAATTACCTTTTAATTAAACTATTATTTTATTCACCGAAATCACAAGATTTAAACATGTTAATTATGATTTTTTATGTACTTACTAATATATATATATATATATATATATATCATTTGAAATATTTTAGAAACATACCTATTAGAATCTGAGGTTTCCAAATTATGTACATCCATATTTCCAACCTCTGCACTAGACAGTTTAAAATAAAAACATAAATAACAAAGTCGAGCGGTAAATTTTCGAAATTTTCATATGTACAATTCGCCTATGGCGCTTAATAGTTTGGTTTTCATACCGAAAACTTTCATCTATCTTCAAATTAATATCTAATATTATTAGCGATAACGTCGTAGGTACCTACAAAAATAAAAAATACTTCAAAATATCTCAGAGGGCGGGGTTGTCTACAATCTACATAATACAACCGCCTACCTCTGAAGCATATTGGAAAATATGTAGGCGGCGATCACTTGAGTTGTAGATAATATGAAAGGAAAAGTTTCCAAATTATCTTTATATTATTTCCGGTTATGAAGAGAAAGCAATATGTGATCCCAGTCGGGTTTATTTTATTCAATATCCTTGCAATTTAATAAAATATGTATTTATAATAAGTATAAGATAGTCTGGTAGGGTATTACTTCAATATTACAGATTCGGTATCTTTAAGTCAATTTTGTGAATATGTGTATAGTTAATACAATAACCTCATTTATTTGCCAGATTGATAAAATCATTGGTACATATTAATACCTTCCGAGCATTATTGAAACAGATTGCTGTTAACATTATCTTTTAAATTTCTTAAACGGTAGGCTGATACCACAAGAATAGATAATAAATAGAATTCTAGCTAATACCAATACAGTAAATTTTGACGCAGGGTTTTGAATGTGTGAGTGTCCTAAGAAAATTAACCACGCATTATAGACGTGCAATGGTGTGTGTAATACACCAATATGAAAAGAGCGTCAACATATAAACCGAGAGCAGTTGTCAGTATTCGACGTATGACGTATTCTTGACACGTGTTTAAATTTATCCCGTATTCTTCCTTACTCGAGATCGGTTGCCTGCTTCTCCTTACCCCTTAGATATTTCAGTTCTCATTATTTCTGACTTCCCTGGTTGATACATTTTTAGAGACTTTTGTTTAATTGAGACTGAGTCCGTATTCTTTATGCTGGCGTGGCTGGGTCCCCCCCCCCCCCCGCTTCAGCACCAAATCACTGCATTCCCTCTTGTTCCCTCCCATTAAAAACTTGCAACAGTCGAACGCGATGACACAATGCTTTCCGTCCGCGAGCGACGTGACGAGAACGCCAGCATTAATAATAGGGACTCATGTGTATACTATCGTTGACTTTATCCAGCTTTTACAATTTTACGAGTTTTTCCGAATTATTACAGGTGTAAATGAGTACTATACTATGGTACCATTGTTGCTAGTGTTTATACGACATGTGTCCCCGATAATTATTGTATGAAATGAAGATTACCAGTTTTTGTTTCAAAATTTGTATAACTGATTTACCAGTGGTGACGCGAATTCGGATGGGAATAATTTTGTTGAATCACTTTATTTCTAAAATCTTTTTAAATACCCGCCGGTTCAATTTACGTGATTACATTGTTGAATAATAATTTTGGGCATTATTTGGAGGGTTGAAATTCTATAGGGTCTAAGTGCCAAAAAATTTATATAACAAGTTTTTTACTTCAATACAATCTGTACGCAAAGCCTAATGATATTATGAAGGGTCTAAGCTCCTAACTCTACCATTTTTGTCACACAAATTCATTGAAATATGGGCGAGGTCTATGTGCTCCTACATACCCTTCTACATAGAACGTTTCAATATTATCCATGTTTAAATATTTTATACTTGCTTATCTTATCTTTCAAATTATGTATAATAAAAATGTATGTACTGATGTATGGTTTTATTCATCTTTTTTTTGTTATATCTCAGTATCACATTTTTGGCACTTAGACCCTATAGTCTTTCGACTCTTCAGTTGTTCTGTGAATTCTAAATCGTTATTATTAAAAAAAAAAAAAAAAAACATGAATTTGTGAGAACTACGCATCTTTTTTAGAGTTGTGTAAAATTTAATAATTATATGACTGGTTTTAAACATTTGGAACCCCTCTTTTAAATTTTCTGGTGAAATAATTCGGTACGACATTTGCTCCAATGAATATCGCCGCTGTCTCGATCGCTAAAAGTTATTATCGCTACAAATAATACTCCTTTTCGATTATTTCAGATACTCTGGAGAAAACCACCATCAGCATCCGAACATGGACGCCATTATAACTTATCCCGATCTGTTGGCCCCGCCGTCGCGCCGCTCGGCCTCATCGTCCGCCATTATGTGGCAGCGAAACCCATCCGCCATCTTGTCATCGGTGAATGAAGGCCACGGTGAAATGATGCCGCCATCAGCTGTCGACAGAGACAACTCTTTGCTCGTCGACCCGCTGTTTGGATCCGCAGATGAAGATGGACTGTACATTGATCCCTTCACAGGAAACCTGCACGGGGGATTTGGAAGAGGATTCTTTGATACACATGCCATAAGGGTATGTATTTTTTCTCATTTTTAATATAAAAAATATTATATACCAGGAATCATATTATAAGCGTTTAAAATTTTATAAATAAATAAAGCACAGTAAAATAATGAGGCCAATAAAATGCACATCAAATGTGCAATTTGAATGTTCAAGAGGATGAGTCTAACAGAAAATTAAAAACTACTATTTTAGTATCTCGATGATGCGAATTATGAGGACTTAAATTTTTAGGTATTTTTACAGTAAATTAGAAGATGTTTTCACAAGTTACTACAGTGATTCCCAATCGTTTTTGTTTGGCGGAACCAGAGAACATAAAATTAATGGGAACTGGCTTGGGTGTGGTATAACTGCTACTAACTACGGCTGTCGAGTGTAGGATATACTTATACATGTGTTATATAATATGTTATTTTCAATAGTTACATATTTTGTGTTTTATGGCCTGACCATCATAAAAGAACCTTGCTTCAAAACCTTGGACCATAGCGATGGCTTTTATATTTGTATTTATTAATCTGTTCTGTTGGCGGAGCCCTTGAGACATGTAAGACATCAGAGTGATAAATTATTACAAAATGACCGTGCTAAGCAGATAGTCAACCATAAGCAGACTTAAAATGCCGATCTTCACTATTGTAGTCTCAAATCTAAATTTATGACTTACTGCAATTTCTGTATTGCTATCTAGAACATGTATTTTTGTATATGTGTATTATTTGCATTCCTTCTTTAATCTGCCACCCTCTTAGAATTCTTGCCTGTCTACCGGCGGATTGTGTCACTGCCGGTGAGGTTAGTAAATAATAATTAGTAGGTACCTACGTATTAAAAATATATTACTATAACAGTTTATAATACAACTGAATTCCTCAATCTTGTCTTCCTTCATATAGAGGTGTTTAAAAAAATCTCTTCCCAAGTAGAATTCGCTCTAGTCCAATAATATATATGATAATAAGTATATCAAAACCTAAGCAAGCTCAACTTTCCAATACCCCGTTAAAAATGTAGGTCATGTGCTTACTATTTACCTTTCAAAAAAAAGGTTTCAAGGTACACCTACTTTTTTGGGGGGTGCCGGACGAAATCCCGAATGCTGAAATCTCGAATGGCCGAAATCCCGAAAGCCTAAATCCGAAGGCCGAAATAAAATACAAACAGTAATAATTGCGCAATCTTAACACTTATCTTGAATTGTGCAAATTTTACAAGAGAAACAAAAAACCATTTGTTCTACAAAAAAAACGGTTGTCTCTCTTGTAAAATTTGCGCAATTCAAGATAAGTGTTAAGATTGCGCAATTATTACTGTTTGTATTTTATTTATTTTTCGGGATTTCGGCCTTCGGGATTTCGGCCCAAACCCCCTTTTGGGTGAGCTTTTCTGAATTCTCGCGAAGCCCCGGTTGGATAATATACACCTTGGTGATGAATTTGTATGTATTCAATGTAAATTGTTTCTTTTGCGCTCTTGTACCTTTAGATATGTAATATTCATAAACTTGTATTTTACTGTTTGTTCCAGAGATCTGACATGAGCCACGGAATGCAGTTTAATTAAAGTTTAGAATATCGACCTTCTGTGGCGTCGTAACTACACCTGAAACAATAACATGAAGAATGACAATAAACGGAGAGAAAAAATATTAATGCTACCTTTACCCAACTTAACTGAAATTTACAATGCGAACGCCAAAGTTTACTCAACTACCATTAATGTTTTATTGCAGTTGTGGAATTCAAAAAAAAATGAAACAACAGCGTCTGTGTAAATAAATTAATTAATATTATACATACTTAACAGTAATTAATTAAAGGTCAATAACATTGGTTTATATAGTGTAAAGAAAATATTTAAGAATAGATATTATACAACGCCATAATTACATATATATATTTACTTTATTTCAATCTATGTGGGAATCTTACTTTAGGAGTCCATTTATGTTTTACTTATCATTTAATGCAAGAGTGGTTGAATAAAGCCATAAAAATCATAAAAAAATATTGCATATAAATTTTAAAATTATAAAAAATGTGTACCACAAAATATAGGATGGATGTACAAATTTCATGTTTTATCATACATAATAAGCATATTTTTCCGATTTTAAAATCACTATTCACTATACAGAAAAAAACTAGTCTTATTTTAATGTGAGCTTTTTTTTAATTATGTCCGATCCTAAGAAGATTATATTATGAGCCTCCATCGGGTGGAGGTTGTATTAACGGATTTTTGTTCGATGGAGATTAACAGATCCTGCATTCAAATCCGGACCCGCGACATTATACGCTGGCGCGGTAACCGCTCGACCATTGTGGCCGTAAGGTTATTTATTTTACTTTATTTTTAAAAATACCCTCTTTTCATCAACTCTAATGAAAATTTTATTACACTGAATTTTTTTATTCCAGTATCTTTCAAGAAATTATTAACGTACAAGCTTTAACTATAATGCTTCCGATTTTTATATATTATTAAAAAAATGTATATTAGTCACATGAATGACAATAATGTTTACTATAATATGTTGTAAGATTAAAAAAAACAAGTATATCTTGTGATTTGGATGATAATTCTCACATAATTATAAATTTTTAAAAATTGACATGTCACAATAATATAAAAATATACGTAGTATTTAAAATTTTATCTGAAAATTCATATCTAACTTTTGAAACTTGGGCTATTGTATCAATTATTAAACCAAAATCACTTATTTCTCGTCAAAAGAGAAACATATCAATTAAAAAAGTTTATCATGATATTTTGGATATACCATATTTTAAAAGCATACCTTGAACATCATATCACATACAATATCAATATTCCTAAATAATTCACGTATTATTATTATTGTTTAATATTATTTTTAAATTGGTTAAATACATTTTGGCTCGAAATAATATTAACTAAAAGATGGAAGTATTTTTGAATTGTTAAGTGTTATATTATATTATTATCATCCGGGATGGAAAACGTTTTTGGAAGAAGCCAAAACCAAACAATTGGTGGTTTAATTAAATGTATGAATGCACTTTTGGATACAGTGAAAAAAAAATTATTCACTTTAGTAAAAGAAAAAAGCATCTCTATCAATTTTATTACACTTGGCTATTTCTACTTTTATTGCTTCCACTTCTGCTAGCTACAATAATAAGATCTAATACCTATCATACTTCCATGATAATTTATTTTGGCTATATTGATAATTGATTGATTTCATATTTTTAATGATACAATCAAACTGCCATAACGTGTATTATTAATTCAAATTATTTTCTATCCATTTATACTATCATTTAAGGGCATGCTTATAATTTACAACATATTTGTAAAAAAAAAATTAAAAACCAACTTGCTTTAAATTATTATGATAACATTTTAGCTTTAAATAATATATTAAACTGATAATATTATTATATTGAATCAGGAATACATAATATGTCTTAAATCTGACAATAAATTATTAAAAAAATAATCAACATCGACTGAATATTTTAAACTGCACTCGTTGTTTACCCTTGCAAAAATATTTTTGGTTTTTCCATTGATGAAGAGACAGCAAAATTATATTATAATATCATTATTAATTGTTAGTATATTTGAACCCTTATCTAATTATTCTACACTATTTTTATGTATATTGGAAATTATTATAGGGATGTAAAAACAAAAGATGTTTTCAATTATTAGGTACCTATTCTATTATTGAAAATAGACTTAATTAATCATATTATTATAGACTATATCATAATATGTAGAGCTTTTGTAAATTTCTTTCTCCGATCATAAAATTATAATATAATATGTAATTATTAATCACCATTAAATTATTCAAGTCTGGTTTATGAGTTCATAAAAAGTTATTTAATTATTCGCTATTATACAATTGGAAACAGTTATTCCAATAATTTAAATTCAAATGCTCTGGGGTAATAAATTATCATGGAAATTGTTTGAATATCAACAGCTTAGCCATTTTGCAAATCTCTAAAATAATTTCTAAAATTAAAAAATAAGTCTTGATAAAAAATTTAATTATTGAAATATATTGATTAATTTGTTTTTTGCGTACAGAACTATCTATGATTTAAAAGAGGAAGTTATCAGACAAGTAAAAAAAATAATAAACCTGTATATTTTTTTGACAAAGTGATTCTAAAGATTCGAGTAAACCAGACGTTCAATATAATTTATTGTTGCTGTCAATCATAGACAATAATACAAAACCAATAAAGAAGTGTTTTTCACATATGTTTAGTATTAATGACAAAGTGTATAATGATTAATGATATTTTATAATAATTTAAGGAATCTATGAATCTACTTCAATAGATGTTAGTGTATAGTCTTATGTCGCCCGCTACTTCCAAGTGCAGCTAAGTGTGTATTATTATGAACATTGATGTATTATATTTAGGTACCTATTCATAATAGCATGAAATACTAACATTATTAAATTATTAAGACTTGTCAATAAGAGAAAAATGTATTTTTCTGTGAAAGTTTAATCGAGGCAGAAATAAACATTACAATTTAGCCAGATTTTTTGAATCTCTTCATCTCGTAATATCAAAGAATGTTTAGTTTAGTTAATGATCATTTTTAATATTTAATTAAACACCCTTTATGATAAGAAATGCGCGTTGGCCACCGCACTTTCGAAAAAGTAATTTATTATTTATTTGTATAATAATACCATATTAATATAAAAAAAGCATCATTAAATTTTACCATAACTAAGCATAAAGGTAAAAACGTTAGTTACCATATTCGTTACCAATTGAAGCATATGAGCCTCCACCTCCAATTATGAAGAATAATTGTTAGCCATTCGCTCAACCCATTGTGTCCTTGCGCTGGACCATTAAATACACATTAAAACAGAGCATGATTTTTTTTTAACCAGCTACAGGTTCGAACCCATGGTCCACGGTTTCGTATTTATTCATATAGAGACTGTCGCTCTACTAACTAGATCAATATGTGTGCCATAAGCCAAGGCCAAGCATAAGTTATAAGAGATAATATTTTCATTATCATATTATGAGTTTCATAAATAGAAAAATGCTATATCAGAATATCTTTTTTTCTTTCATAGTATGTAGGTACTTATATTAATTATATTAATATTGATTTATAGTTTCATACTAATTCTTTTTTTTTCAAATTTTAATATGAATGCTCTCTAAATAATTTAAGCCCAATATAGTCAACTAGAAAAAATTCCAATACCTGTTAACATTCTTGGATATGGCTTAATTCTGCAACAGGAATTATTTGAAATTTTAAAAAATTTCAAAGAATGACATTTTCAAAATTATGTTTCCTATCCAACACCATACTTTTTTATACCATTCCGTCAATTTGTCACAAATTAATTGAAATACCGTTTAATACTTACTTACTATGCTAGTACTGCACTGTAAGCCTCTGTCAAACTATTATGAGAGTATCCTATCATCTGTTTTCTTTCACGACCTGATTAAAATAAACGATTCCTTTATTTGGGTGTAAGTTTCATTTTCGAATTTAGAATTTGCGTTTACATGTATGTTTTCTCTCACCTTACCACTTTTAATATAACTTCTCCCCGTCATGCTCTCTCCTACATATTATGTACATAATATATTTTCTCTCATGATTACAGACAAACAGACAAAATTAATTACATTGTAATGTCTTGAAATGAGCCTGTCACATTGTTAGGAATGGTGGATCTAGAGCTCTCCATAAAGTTTATGAAGGAAACCCTTTAGGCACTCAGTCCCTAACTTGCATCCGAAGGGGATGGGTGATAACATGAAGATATACACAGAGAGGCTGAGAATGACCGACTTCAAAGAGTAAGCTTGGGATAGAGAATCTGGAGGACAGTTGTGCAGTTTACCATGGACCTGAATGGTCTGTAGCACCAGCTTAATTAAAAAAAAAATTAACAAAAGTTCACTACTAAGCGAAGTATTAGCACAGAATGTAGATTTTATTATCAAACTCTCTTTATGAGGAATGATTATAAGCTATTCGCTCAACCAATTAGGTCATTGCACCGAATCAAACACACATTGAAAATATCATCCATTTTTTTCCGAACCGACGCATCATAAAATCCACAGATCCACAGCTTAGAGACAGCTATTTTATCTACTAGGTCACCGTGGATGCACTTAATATTATCATAAAATATTATTCAATTCTTATTATCAATAAATATTTACTTTCATTGCTTATAGAAAGATATTTTAATTATCAATATGTATCAAAAAATTTAAGAAACATTAAATATATTTTTTAATTCAATGACAATATTTCAATTTTTTATTTACTTACTCGTACATTATAAAATAAGGGTTTATTAAATTCGTGATTGGATATTATAAACATACCACATTAGCATGAGGCTTGATAGTTTTAACATAAAACGAGACATTGTCAGAAGAGTGCCAAGCGCGATACAAAATTGCTGGTTTAAGTGCAGTCGACGTTATTAATTGTGTCAGTAATCAAATTCAATATTCCTTATTTCGTTGTTGAAAAACAAAATATTATTTTTTGATTTCTTTATCAGAAATGCATATTATGAAATGTTCATACATTTTCATTTTAAAATCTTCTAAATCTCTCTGAAAAACTATATAATATTTTTTGTTCCCTTATTTCTTCCACATATTTAACTGAAAATGTAGTTTTTCTTAGCTGGATGACATTGTCAACTGATTCAGTTTATCTTGCGCTGTGATAATATCTCAAATCATCAGAGGTAGAAAAAAATTTGAATTATTGAATCGTATTTGCTATGTAAAAATTATTTAGTTGCGTTATAATAGTTAAAACATAGAATAACCCATTAGGTTATCTGACATAGTCATTTTGAAATGATTCCAAATGATGTGATCAGATATCCTGAGCCCTAATCGGTTAAGTCTATTGTTCATAGATGGCAGGTAACAGCGACTGTACCTACAACACATTAGTATTAGCAATAATTCTTTATAGTAAATTTTCTAACTTACAAGGATGTATAAGTATTAATTTTTCTTATAATAAACTGAAAGAATTAATTGGAACGGTGACTATAATATAGGAATTTTATTATATTATAATAACGATGTTTCATTAAAAGCTAAAATAAAATCAAATTTAAATAGACAGACAGGCATGTAATTAAGTTCATGGATGGCATAAATTATGTCTTGATAAATCCAAAGTCTTGTGAAGTAGTGAGTTTTGGTATTATCGAATCGCAATTTATAATTTCGCTACATTACATTGTAAGGTATATGTGCCGCAGATGCCGTCATGAGATTTTATAACTTTCTTTTTAGACCAAACCAAACCTAACCTAACGTAACCTACCCCAACCTGATATGAACTAACATAATCTTAGTTTGTGATAATGATGCATCAAAATGTATGAAAATTTCAAATTTATTTGATCAAAAAGCCTATGCGCCGACAGTGAAAAGTATTTATCATAATTGTCTACATGAAATAAACTGTTTTCGTAAACAACATATATAAAAGCTCATGATGGCATCTGCGGCACAATTACCCATAGTTAAACAATATTAATTGAACTAACGACTCTTCAAAGGTTTTTTTTTTAATTGAAAGTGTCGACTACTTACCTGATATTGTGTTAATCACCCATTGCAAACCTTTTTGCTACAAGCCAAAAAAATAGTTGTAATTATGGTTGCCGTGGCCATAGCTAATATTGAAAATTTTTATTAGTGTATCTCCTTCCCTCACACCCTTTAAGAGCGTACTTCAGTGAAACGGAAAATAATTTTCAACAGTAGGTGTGATGAAATTTCGCAACTAGTCTCCTATCGGAGACCAACAGTCAAGTGTGCGCACGTCGATTTGTTTTGTCATGGCGTCGGATGAATATATTCTTAAATCGTGTAAAAATGACTAAAAAACTATACGTATGTACTTGAAAAAGAAAACATGTCAAAGAATATTACTATTATTATTAGTAATATAACAATAAACATTACATTAAATGGATGCATGTTTAATTTTTATGACAAATTATATTTCGTTCGGCACGCGTCATTTGCACAATCCGCGCATCGCCTAGTCACGGTCTTTTTACAACTGAAGTATAGCCTTAATATGATATTGGAAATAAAAAAAATATAAAAATAACAATTTCGAATGCAGCGATATTGTAAAATTACAAATTAGGCTGCGATCAACCTGTCAGTGTCATGTTCAATTCTTACTCGTGCCAGCAAAATTTCCACGCATGCCATAGGTTCGTAAACAGTGCAATCAGTTTGCAAATGAATTTTCTATGAAACTATATCTTTTGACTATAATGTAAGTACCTCTTAAAAAAAATAATTTAAAAAATTGAATGATGCTTTTAAAGATATTGATATATTTAATGGATTATTTACTTTTAATTTTATTTTTGTTTAATTGTTTCATATATTTTGTAATAGACATCTCATGATATAAATACAGCTATAAATTTATTTAATCCTTCATTAATGATTTGACTTTAAATATTAAATCAAATTGTTTATCCATTGAATATATTATTGATTAGTGTATACAAACAATATTAGCATTTTTGACCGGAATAAAGAATTATCCATGATAATAATATGTATGTATGAATCAAATTATAATTAAAAATATTATAGTAAGTTGTAAAGTTGGCCTGTATAAATATTGAATATTTTTTCTTCCAAGTGTTTGACACGTAGACAATAATTTTACTCGTAAAGGTGTTGTTATACATAGACAATGTATTTTATCTATGAGAAGCACTTTTGTATGACAATATTGCATTCAGCTTAAAGAAAAAATTGTATTTTTAAAATAGTGGAAAATAACAGCCTTCAAGACGGTTGTATGACCTTTTCACTGTGTGCAAATCAAAACCATTTTATATTTTTTCACATCAATTCATTGAAATTAAAAACAAAATGAAAGTACATAATGATTTCAAAAGACATAATTATTAAATCAACCTCCGGCTATGATAACATAAACTATATCAAACTATTCCAATAATTACATAAATTAGCAATATTTTGTGAAATAATATGGAAGCTATAACATCCATGCGAGTTTATACCAAAATATGAAAATCATAATAAGTGTCCGATACATAAATCCCAAATCCCAAAATTCTGACAAGAGTTATCAATCGTGTACCAAAATTCTATATTTTAAATAAAAATTTTGATCGTTAGAATATCATGCAATCAAATTACTGACAAGATTAATATTAGTAGGTATCCAAGGTGAATCAACTTGTATCTGATACTGGTTTGTGCCATCTTCTATTCCATACAATATGAGGAAAATGTTTTTGATATCATTATGAGCTAGTTTATAATTATTTTTAAACTTTAAAGTTTAAACTTTTTTCAAATAATAATGTTTATTTTATAGTAATAAAATAGTAGCTTACTCTCTGAAAGATAAAATATTTTAAATTCTTTGAAATCAATCCGATTTTATATTGCAAAATTCATTTGCAATATAAGCAAGTTTGTCAGCGGTTACCAATAACTTGTGAATACCTTTCCAGTTTCTACACCAGTTTGGCAACTAATTGATGGTTAAAACTCAGCTCGCTAGCATAGCACCACCACTTAATGAAGATAACTATATCAAAGAGTTTGAACCACTATAATAGTGGGAGCGTAACATTGATTTCAAGTAATTTTTAATATGGTTAAATTAACTATGGAAAATAATTAATATTCTTTCCATTGGTTTTGAAAACATTTGTAAATAAAAAAGACAACGGTGGCCTGCTATATTTGATGTCCTGCTTTTGTCACTTACTTAAGTACATACTATTTTCTTATTTGCGATTTAAGATATTTTTCATTTAAATAATGATGATACATTTTTTAAAAAGAACTACTTTTAGTAGTAAGTTCTTGGTAAGATTCAATAGTTTGTTAGTAAAAGTGAAAGGGGTGCCAAGGGAGACAAGGCAACGTGGCATGCGTGACCTAAACGCAATAATTGGCGATAGCAACCATAGCGCTTGCCCACTTTTGCATGATAATAAAAAATCAAATATTCATGGTTTGACGGTTTTACTATATAAGAAAATTTATTTCCACCATTTTGATTTGCATAACAGTGAATAGTTTACACTTAATTAATGCTTTAATAATTATAATGTACCATTATGTCTTATTCCTATAAGAACAGCTTTATAGAGTTCATATTAACATATTAACTAAAATATGAAAAAACATAGACTACATAACTTGGCTTTAAATATTCTTAATGTTTTTTTTTTGGATGAAGAATTTATTATTGTAATGGGGTAAAATTGTGGTCTATATATTATTATATTATTACATTATATAACTTTATTATTATCTATAATATACATAATGATCTCAAAATAGTTTTGAAAGTCGTATTAAGTGTAATTTTATATGTGTGTTATAAATCATATCAATGTGTAAGTTGTCTATAATATTATTATGTAATTGAGTACAATCATTAACATCGCTTCAAACAATATCTACAGATAACAAACTATAAAAAAAAGTCGGCTTGAATTGACCGAGACTTAATCTTGTGCGAAATCCTTCACATTCAATAATTGATAGCAACCTCGCACACAGCTCACAACATCTCATTGTATCATCTATCAGGTCAATTGTCTGAAACGTTATCATAGACAAAAAGGTATGATCAACTAATATTTAACACCAACAACAATAATTCTGTCTTGTCAGTGGATTAACCGTGATGAAAAAATGTAAAAAAACTTTTATCATGATCATTGTTTTAGCATGTTAAACATTTAAATTCACAGATGGCAGGAAAAATGCTTTTCCCACCATTTTTTGTCCAATCCATTTGAATTTTTTTTAATTTACGGTAGTGGTCTTTTCTGTCATATAAATTGTTGACAATCATTTCACTATTTTGAAGTTCACGACTGATTGATCTTTCTACCTACAAACTTATCTGAAGAATGGGATGGGGGAGCCACTGTCGAAAACTACCAAATCAAGACTCGTGACTGGACAAAATCTGACATTCGAATGAAATTGTCAAAATGGCATCCTATGGTAGTTCGTAGTTCCATTTTTGGCCATTCTACAGATAAGTTTGTAGGTCTGTAACTGACTAACTCTCTGATTCATTCGTTTGTTCGGTGGTCCATCCAAAGAAATCAAAGCATTCGATGCTAACACCACATTTCAAAGGTATTGCACTATCTTGCTTTTAACGCCCATGACTCAACACCGTACAAAACTATGGAGAACAGTAAGTAATGTTTTGACAAATTTAATTTTATGATAATTGAGATCCTGCGACATTTCTATATCATGTTAAGATGACGTGTCATCATCGCCACGAAGGAATGCTTAATGATCCTTTGTTATTATATTTTTACAGGTGACACATTTCCTATCAGCAATCTGTAAACATTCAACACAATATGTAGTGAAATTGGTAAAGAGTGTTACGATAATTGCACGGCTTACAATAATTTCATCATTATCATTATCAGATATTGAATCGAGACATTGACAAAGTACAAAAAAATGACCCTCTCAATGGTGATAATTTTAGCAACTGCCATGAACATACCTCGCAACAGTCAACATTCTTGGCCGGACAAAACATTTTTTTTTCAATAAGAAAATGTATGTGCATCAATACATTAAGTAAGACGACGTGTTAAGTCAACTGTATTTTATGGGTGAAATTGATGATGTGGTTGCATTGAGTTTGTATTGCGAGGTTGCTTATTTACTGACATTCAATGACAAAACTGAGTAACGTGCACTTCAGATAGATGTCGCTAATACAATAGACTTTTCAAATCAAATAAAACTGTCAATCGGTGAAATATTAAATGAACGCAAATATCACAGGCTATATGTTTTCAAAAATATATTATACATACCTGTGTGTACATAAAAATACTTATAACATATTAATTTAGTAGTTATATGACTTAATTTGTATAAAGATAAAATACGAAACAGCTGATTATATTTCAATATATTCTAGTGTGATGAAATGCAATTTCACGAGTATAACAAAAATTGACAATAAACAGTGACAACATTATACATTTTTTTTTTTCATATTATATTAATGAAATGGAATATATATTTTAATATTACATGGAAATTATTTAATTTTATCTGATTTTATATAAAACTAATACGTAAGTACTTACCTATCTAAAAAAAACTTGTGAATCAAGTGTGAATTTTCATAGAAAAATTAACACATTCATACATACAAATTTATTGTAATAATATGGGGAAATCAAACAGGTCGATTCTAGTCAGATTTTTTATAATAAGTAATACCTTTTATCAATGAGTGATATGAATCATTTTTACCTGTGATATGACGATACATAGAGAATGTTTTTTCATTATCTTTGATTCATTCAAAGATTTCAACGCGTGTGTATACATTAATGTTGATGTTATTGCATTATCACATTGGTATATAATTTAATTAATAAATAATACCAATATATAGGTAGATATCACCTTTACAATAATTCTGTCATGAACAGAGTATCATAATTCTGACTAGAATCTAAATGTAATTGATAATACCTACCTTTCCATTGATCAGGACTTCATCTTTGTAATGTACAATTTACAATTATTTTTTTTTCCAGAATTATCAACAACCAAGAGCAATGTAATTTTTGGAATGTGATTTGAGAAAGAAAACATTTTACATTTAGTAATGTGAAGAAAAACAAAAAAAAATGAGTTATTAACTGAATCGGCATGTACTTCAAAGAACCCATTATACTGGTTTAAAAACAAAATAAAAAATCTAGGATAATTAAGTAATCTATATTGCTTATATACAACTGTTTCTGACTCCATAGCCTGAAACAGCTGTCAACATAAATTGGAAACACAATTGAATGTGTGTATAAATTAATTAAGGGGCTAAGTACCAAAAAAATAAAACTGATCTTTTTATAGAAAAATGTTCTATGTACTAACGCCAATAATGTCAACTATGGTCTAAGTTCATCAAGCAAGTCAAAAAAATACAGCAAAATATTTAAATCTGGCGATGTTGTAAGTCCGTTGGCGTGTTTTATTTATAATGGTGTAAGTACCACTGCAGTGGTCAACGACATTCAATATAAAATGGCTGAGACGGTGTGTTGACACTTGCGAGTTCTAAATTCCTAAAATTATGGAAGCTGCCCAGATTGCTTCACACTGTGAAACCACATTTTTCAAAATGTCTGCTTCATGCAATTTTACTGCAATGACTCAGTATTTTGTAACCACAGGCAATACTACTTTTTGGTACTTAGCGCTTTAATATTAATACACATATTTGTTTCGAAACGATTGCAAAAACCATCGTGTTGATCCGAGTACCAGAAACCTTGATAATTAAAGTTGTAATCATACCTATCCAGAAAATATTGTGTCCGGTATGGGTATTTATATAGCCAATAAATTTAAATATTCCTTCAATTGGCCCTGGCGGCATATACCTAATATGAAATACAATAGGGAACTAATATCTTCAACTGACTATTTTTCAAGGTTTGGTTGTAAGCATTAATTAATTTTTGATATATATTATATTTTTTAACATACTACACGCAGGGCCAGCGTTATAAAATGCCGAACCAGATTAAAGTTTGATTTAGCAAGAGCTCCTTCCTAGAAATGATCAAATCAATATAACCCATCTCTCAGTGCTTTAAGATAATTCAACAATCCTATTCAGTTCCTACTCGTGGTCATACACACGTTGGAAAAAACTACATGTGATTTTTGCCAGATGCATAGCTTAAATCCACACCTAGAGTTTCAGAAACTGGTATTATACCGACTATGCCATGATCGGCCACTGACGATAAAAATTATAACACTTCCAAAAAAGCAGATATCTGTTTGTTTGGTCCCCTACCTTTGTCCTTTTTTAAATATTTTCTTTAACATATCTTAAAAAAATATATTTCTGACGTCTCTGCAATTCTTTCGAAAGTATTTTTTGCAGGTGGTCTGATTGGGTGCATTCTACTGGAAATTTTCAACTTTCGATTCTTCGTGGTCGGTTTGAAATGTAAAAAAGCATGGGTGCTGTCAATCTACTTTCAGAAATAATTTACATAAAAACCAAAAAGGATATTATCACTGTACCATATTCGAATTTGACACCTCCATATTTCTCGTAAATGTCTGCCGCAGATTTTACGAGCACATAGCGTGAGACTGGCCCTGGTTACAAGCAAAATATCATCAACATAATATTTTTGTGGCAAACCAAAGAAAACTTTTAGTGAAGTGACATACCCTACTTACTACATTTTTTATTTATTTTTAGACATATCAAATTAATAACAAAGCTGTTTAAACAGTCAGTACCTATTAAACAGGATGACAAAATATTAAATTATGTGTAACGTGAATTGAATAATAATATGAGTCATATCGCTATACCATATAAATATTATATTATCATGAATTGTATTGCTGGTTTTGAGTATAATTAATTTGTATTTTGTTTGTAATTAAATTCGTAGAATGAATGTAATGAACAAGATGTCAATTATTTTGTTTCCACAAAACTGATATCCGTCATTGTAATGAAAATGTTGAAATCTATCTTTTTTTAATGTGGTGTGAATTATTATTACCATCTTACGTTTGTCGAGAAGCAAACATCTTAAAATTATTATTGGTTTAGTTATTATAAAATCAATTATTGAAATTGTCAATTTTTATTTACTGTAATATAAAAATAAGTTATTTATGTAAATACATACAATGTTTTGGTTAATACGTACATGAATAAAGAATTTGCGCCATTTTAAAATGAGACAAGATCATATAATATTTTATTGTAGATTGAAATTTACTGAAATAAATTGAAATCCAAGGCAAATTTTATGTTTCACTGTTATTCTTCTTCTACCAAATCATGCCTAGCCATGATAATACTATATAGGTTGGTACATGGAAGAAACTAATACGTTGTATTTCCATTTCATTCCGCATCACTTTACCACAGCCATACAATTAATGCCACTCCGCCGGAGGAACTCAGAGCATTATCACTGTAATTCTATTATTAACATGTACACTCCAAGGTACCTACCTTAGCTTCTTTGAGGAATCTGAAAAATCTGCTACCCGCAAGCCTTAAAACACACATACTTACCTCAATTCTTCAATGATCGTAAATCGTAGTAAAGTATAAAATTAACAAAAAAGAGATGTGATGTCATGAATAGGGGCACAAATAACAATTATAGTTTAGTCGCTATAGGTACTAACGTGGAACATTTTTTTACAGTTGATATTACCTCGGTAATGATAGGCAATTGTATAAAGTAACCAAGATAATAATAACTCAATAATCCTGGCGCGACACATTCCAATATAGCAATATCCAAAATAGCACCTGTTGACACACACATTCATTTTGTGATAACTGTAGCAATTCATTTTATCCTTACTGCAAGGTGAAATAGATAAGATAGATGGAAGATTATAAATTGGTAAAAGCCACTTAAGGGGAGACGTGCGCCGCGTAGGTCAAAATGGAGCTTTTATGGTATTTTCAAAGCATGATCCTGGACATTCCTTGAACATTGTAGATAATCTATTTATATAATTTTGAAGCCTTATTATCCTTTTTATTTTAAGCATTTGATGACTGCATAAAGTATTTTTATTACATAAAATAGTATTCTTTTAAACCTCTCGATCTAATGTTTTAGAATATAGTCATATTTCAGTACATCCATGTGCAGTGGTGTTAAGATTTTTTACATTTAATTTATAAAACCATTAGTAAAATTTATGTTGACATTATTATAGTGAAATATTTACGATAAAAAATTATATTGATAATCTCTGTGATCCCAAATTTGATAAGAATTTGACATTTTATTATTCAAAAAATGGGCAATATTAACACTTTTGAAGATAATTCTAAAGATACTGATTATAAGCTATGTCTTTGACCATTAAAGTGTAATAAACATCCGACGAATAATGATTGTTTTATAATAATTATTAAACAAAGAATAAGGTAGTTTTTTTGAAATACGCCATTTCTTTTGGCATTTCCCAGTGGTTAAGCTACAACATACGGCCGTAGCCATAAATTGACAAACTATAACTGAAGTAGGGAGTAAAATCATGTTAACGCGCGTGTTTGAACATGTACCTAACTTTTTTTTTTAATGGTACGCTATACGCAAATACGCGCATTAACATGATCTTAGACGTGTTGGTAGTTGCTGCGTGCATAGTTTCTGTGTTGCGTGGTGTAGTACCTACATATTTTTTCCAGTATGTTCACTACTAACGTTCTATTGTGCATGTGCAGATATCATGCAAGTTGCAGCTACCAAATAAAAATTCAAAAGCTGCTAAACATTTTTGATCCATGCATGCAGTCTTGCAACTTTGATGATAATACGTATTTACAGTAATTATATTTTATTGCTATGGTTGCAATAATAATATATAAGTAGAGTCTGTATAAGCTGGCATTCACATCACGTCCTTTGCGGACGGCAAGAATTGTTCCATCGCTTTCGACTGTTGCAAGTTTTCAATGGGAGGGAACGAGAGGGAATGCAATTGCTGAAGCGGGAGGGAAACCGCACGTCAGCTTATAGAAGACAGACTCTACCTACTACCAGCAGTAAATCTATGTACAGTGAAACCCCAATTCTACAGTTTTCAAGGGAGCCTACGAAAAACGATAAATGCGGGATATATAAAAATAAAATTTTAAAAAAAAACTCGTTTTTCTCCTCGATTTTTTTCGACGTCTTGAATTATTTTCCGTTTCTCAGCTAGAGTTCTAGCTTTCTTCATGGGGGGCAATTTAGTTGCGACTTATATAAATTCGTGATATGAGATGCGAGGCAGGGCTGAGCGCCGACCAACCTGTGCAAACAAAGCGATGCGACTGAATGGTTTGCATGTATCATAAACAATTTTATTCTACGATAGCGAAATAAAAAATATTCAACAAAAACAGTCAATCGGGATAATATTTGTGACAGGGCCATAATATTTAGACGATAGATCGAGGGAAACGATAAATTGGGGAACGGTTAATGCGGGATTATCTAACATTGTTTTTATGGGTGATTGACAGGACTTAAAAAAATTAATGATCCGTGCGGGAAAACGATTTATGCGAGAATGGTAGATCGGGGTTCCACTGTACCTACTTGATACTAGCAAATAAAATATAAGAAGAGTTAAATATTAACAATTATGTACCTACTTACCTACTTTTATTAGTGTGGTAACAATTTTGGCATTATATTTTTAATCACTTGCATGTATTAAAATATTTTTTATATTGGGTTTTTTTTACAACTTTTAATGGTTGAAAATTTTTAGATTCTAATTTTCTAATAAAAACAATAAATAATATTATTCTGACGTATTTATTATTCAATAACAAAACTTAATCATGCAGTGTATCATGAAATTTATCGTCTTTTTCTCGAACATCAGTTATACTTTTCCTGTACCGGCAAACCCAGCTACAATAAATTCAAATCCTAAATTTAAATAAAATTTAAAATAATCAACATTTTTTTTACGACTACTATTTTTTTGTGTAAACTGGGCGAGTTATTATTGAATTTTGTCAACTTGTAACATCATTTGTTTATTGACAAATGACAGGCCTCGCGGTAGGCTCGCGGCCATCGGCAAAAACTGAAATGATTTTCCTAAATATGAAGCATTAATCGTCACAAAGTATCGTCCAAAAGTGTAAACATGTGATTATTAAGATGAGCCCCCGATGACGCTATTACGCCCTTACGCCGCAGCGTAACAGCCTTCAATCAACTGTGTAAAATGCATATAAGTTTGACAATCGGGGCCATTTTACTTTCGTTCGTGCATCAGTTTCACTGCGAAAACAAGTTGGAAAACCACAATAAAGGCGCGGATTCTATCGGTAAGTCTCCGAGCGAAGGCGAAAATATCAAAATTTAATCTGATGCGCTTCGTTTCGCCGATATATTTCTTTATTTACGATGCCCACAATGTAATTTGTATCCTACCAAATCTGTCATTCATCATTTCCTCTGCAAGAAATTAATCATCGACAACAAATGTATGTTTCATATCAACAATAGCATCTGTACTAGCACCGGATCAATCCTCTCGATAAGTCGTTTGGAGCTGTAAAAATAATCAAATTAATTATATTTTATAATTTGAATCATCAGACACTATTCATAAACAAGCTACCTCTGTGTCAATTAATTCTTACGTTTGTCAAAATACAACAATGTATAAACATACCGACAATCAATTTCGAATGTAATTAATAAAATAGAAGCTCACCGTTCCCTCTCAGAATGTCAACAGTGTACTAATTATGCGCATCACGCAACTTTTGCACAACTTTTTAGTTTTATTGTTTGTATTGCTTTTGTAATCATTATTTTCCCACGCATATTATACATGCGTAAAGTGAGTCTAAATAACTTGTATAGTTGTTTAGGTTTTCTGTCGTCTCCTGCTAATGTCATTGTGTTAGTATTTCAACAAGTGCCACCCTAATCGATTAAGTGGGTATTCATATTATAATGTAGGTCATTAATAATGCTTATTATAATATCACTTCAATATTATTTTATTACATCTTCTAAATACCTAAATGAGCTCAAAGTACCTAAGTACTTATACTATTCCGGCTATGCCAAAAACAAATACAGTTATATAAGTACTATGCCAACAACCATACTTGGTAAAGTGAGTTCATATATCCATAATATTCTATGTGATACCTATACAGTATTACGCCTCATACTATACTAGGATGAGCGTTGCCAACTTAACGGTTTTCTTGCCAGATCTAGCATTTTTGAATAGAGATCAAGCTTACAAAATTTCCATCTGGTGTATGGTGTTAAATCTAGCATTTTTCGACATTGCAAACAGCCTAAAACTTCTCATAATAAAGCTAGAATATTAACCCATTGTGCCCATATTATACGTTTTCACTTACTTCACGAAAATGTCTCGATGAAATTTGAAAAATACTATTTATTATTTAACCATGAAGTATGGCTTCCAAACAATAAAACATCTACAATGAAATTTAAAAGCAATCGATTTTTCCAAATATAGAAATAAGTCTTCATGGATATTATAATAGTTTTATTGTTTTATTTACACTCTTAACTATTTCTATCCATTTTATCGCCTCTGCGCTGCGAGTAATTCTAAAGTCCCATCAATTATATGTCCATTATAATATTTTATATAACAATTATAAAGGCATAAAAATTGTAATGATATTAGTGATAATTATATATGGTTAGATTAACAACTGAATTGATTATAATATATGAATATGAAAACATGACAGTACAAGAAAAACATTAAAGTTTATTGAGTGACATAAAATATAATATACACGATATGGTAAAACAAATTATTACTTTCATAATATTGGTAGTTATTGTAAATTGAGACTAATGTTTCATTTTAATAAAAAATTTGCCAATTTTAAGTATCATCACACTGTTATTCTCCTTTCATTTTATTTTCATTCATGTGAGTTCGCTTCTGCACCTAAAGCTTGCAAGCTACCAAAAATGCATCTATGAGCAGATAGAGAAAGTTGTCATGAGCTGACTATAAGTTAAGAGTAAAATGCAAGCTAAATAGGGCTTATTCGTCAATATTGCCAGGAGGTTTTTGAGACAAATATTAATTCAGCGTATATTGAGTTTGAGCTGAGATGATATTAAAACAGGAAGTTTCACCACTGCGCCGAGTCGCTGAAAATCAGGTGTCATTTTAAATTGCATATGGTTCATCCAGTAATATAACATCATTGGCAGAAAGAATTAAGTAATTTTGCATGGCTGATCAATTTGTAGCACGATTCACACTTGTGCACTGAGACAAAGCTTCGCATTCGCAAAAAAAATTATCATGAACAATCATGTCAAATCACAAATAATATTATGTAAATAAGTAACCAAAGCAACACATTAATACAGGCCACCATATTCGTCTTGTTTCAATTTATAAACCATTCTGCCAATACAGAGAATATAAACTTTTCCGTAGTCACCTACTCAATCATACTAAAATTGTTCTGTAATCGGTATCAAATATTGTAATAGATACAGAAAGTTCATATGATTCCCTCCAAGTATAGTCAAAACTCTTTGATGATATGTAATTTTGTCCAAAATATCACCGTGTTCGATCCTAAGAGTGGAGTAACAGATTTTTGTTTTTACGAGAAATGGATGTTGGCCACTTGCTCGACCTATAAGGTCCAAACACACATTGAAAAACTACATTTGAATTGGCCAGACCTGGGATTCGAACTCGGAACCCACGACATAACCTGAAACATTACTACTCGGCCATTTTGGGTATCAAAAAACAGTCTTTGTTTTTGAAACAGCTTATGTATTTTTATGTTGCACACAACTTGCAACATTCCATAGTAAGCATGCCATCTGTGAACTGTCTGAAATGTAATCGCAAGCAAATTGTCATCACGGCCGAAAGTAATTATATATACATAATCTGAAAAAGCCTCGGAAACACACCTATTAGAAAACCCTAAAAAAATTACTGATTGGGATTTAAACAAATCTTTCGCTTTCCTGACAACTGTTCTAACCACTGAGCTTTCAACCCAAGTGCCTTCCAAGCGTGTTTAGTCCAATGTGATTCGAGGATGTTTCAAATTCCGCTAAGACTAAAATTTGGAACAATCCAGGTGCCATCTATGAATCAAATTAGTAAGTAAATTATTAGTTATGGTTTGTTATCTGTTAACTAAGGTGCCTTCCACATTAGAGGCTACCCCAACTTCTGAATCTGAACTCAGAAACGCACGCGATCACGGTTTATTGTCTTTGAATCGAAATGTCTAAACCACTTGTATGAAATAAAAAGTTTATTTAGAAAACAGTATTACTGCCAGTGCAACAACATTACATGTTAGCTATACAATGATAATAGTAAAAAAAATAATATAAAATCGATAAAAAGTACTTAATTACCTGTTAATGACAATGAATATAAAAATAATATAATAAAGTATGTACCGTGAAATAGGATTATTCCGCCTCGTTTTTCTACGGTGTGTCGTTAATTTGTATTTTCTGATTTTTTTTTGTACTATGCATCCATTGTTATTTGGTTTTTATGGTTATATATACTTAACTGCAATTATGAAAAATAGTTAATATTATTTATCTACATTCTAAACATGTTATATACCATATAACCCATGTACGTTCATATTTTTTGTGTGCTTTTGTATCGTCAAATTTTTTTAGGCGGAATTACCCATGTTTCACTGAGCCGGCAAATACAAACACAATAAGCGAAAGTGTCATACATACTATGAAAATTTGCATTTTGAGTGTTTTGACAGACCGGCAACGGCAACTTGGTATATTATGATCAGCCAATAGTAACAATCCTATGCTGCGAAACGTTTTCCAATTGCAAATTTGCAAGCGCCATTTTTTTTCCAATCTGCGATATTATGACAGCTCTGTATGCATCAGTGCATTAAGTTACATGTATTTTGTGAATGTCAACTACATCAAATATATAAAGTTGGCGAGATACGGTCGCCTCAAGTTTTCATGCGCGAGGAAGCTAAAGTCATTAAGCTAAAGTCTAAACATCGATTCTCAAAATTCCTTGACCGATGATAGCGGTTGTTTGAGTGTGCTGTGATACAAAGAATCTGCCTAAAAGTCAATGGCTACTAGTTACGTCCAACAACTCTTCATTTAATGACCTACTTAATTATCTAACACGAACTATGCCAAAAATGTTAACATATCTATAATTTCCGATTGAAAAAATTTGTTTAATGTCCCTCTAACCTATTTTTCTGGTGCTACAGCCCTGGGTGGACCTTAACCACTTCAAGCATACGCCTCTGCTTACACTCTCCAGTCGATCACTCTTAGCAGTAGGCACGGTTTTCAATAAAACTGTCCACGTCTGGTTCATCAGAGAACTTATAGAGCTCATGACAAGATTCTACACTTTTAGCACCTGTGGTTTCTAGGCATCACTGACAGTTAATGCCCTCGTCCCTGAACCGTAGTCCAATGCTGGCCTCAACAATGTTTTATTTAGACCGTCATTCATGCTTCTTGACTATCCTGAGGATTTAAGATGTCTTTAGAGACAATTACTGCACCTATTGACGCTTATGATCCTTTTTTAACGTGCAAGGATAAATTTTTCGCCTCCATTCATAAATTTCTTTCGTTTTCTTAGTCCATGTTCACTCTCTATGACACGACACTGAATAACCGTTATTCGACAATCTTCTCATACCATGCCATATACCAGTGGCGAAAGGTAGAGTTAGGTTGTTAAGATTCAACATAAATAGTGCACACTAAACTTTGTCAGCCATATGTATTTGTTTTATTGAACTATGATTACAAATTGCAGATAGTGTCAGTTAGTTTTTAAAATTCAATTAAACCCTGTGTAAACTACGCCATAATAGATAATAGTCAAAAAATATTCATCCATCTACAAAATATCTAAAATTATGTCATTAAATTATACATAGGATATCTTATAGATAGAAGAATATTTTTGTATCTATTACGGTTTGGTTTAGGCATGTTTTTATTGAACTTTAAAAACTAACCTGCATATCCTAATTCTAAATATTAGACAAACTTGGCAACTCACAGTCAGTATACATAGACACCTACTATTCTTGAAGAAGTCACAATCGACACTAATATCCCCCTGATTATATTTTCAGATTGACCTGAAAAATTCTCAGAAATCTTACTTAAATATATTTGGTTTGTCAAATAAAACCTGATTTCCTAAGAATTGAAGAATTATTGATAATATAAATAGTACACCTCTACATATTGTCAGTCTGCTAAGAACAGTCACCAACTTCAAAAACGGAGTAAAAAATCGGCGTGTGTGTACTTATGTACACGCCTTAGAAGTTATACTTTTTTGGTGTAACAAAACAAAAACAAAACTTGTGGTAACCTAGATTCTTCGTCTAGCTCTTAATTATCTTGTTAAATTACACCCTCAAGAAAAAGGGCTGCTTATTGGAGCGCAGTTGGTTTATTTCTATACACTTTAACTATTACTATATTATATCATTATTTTTCATTGTTTTTATTTTTAAAGTAGGAACTGTCACTCTGACGTTTAATCGTTTGTTTACGTAAGGAACGGAACAATTCTACTATCAAACTTGCGTTTGTATACAGCTGACTGATTCGCAGCTAACTTCACACTGTCACGTACTTTTGTAACAATGTGCGCGCGCAGCTCTCAATTTCACTCTACCAAATGCCCCAAAAGAAGTATAACTTCAATAAAAATCTTTTTTCTTATTTCATGAATACTCCTTGAGTGGAAATACTAACATCATATCGAGTCTGCAAGAATCCCTATCCCACGCTTCTTGCGTCTTCCCAGGTCATGCCAGTATTTGTCAGCAATGTCACATCTTCACCTTGGATCCGGATCCATGATTAGTCCGCTATTAATATTAATATATAATATAATATGAAACCGGAGAGAATTATAAACAGAAACAGAGCAAGGACACAACTCTGTCTGACTCCTATCCATTCTGTGGAAGTGTCACCAATTCTGATACAGAATTTGCCACTCTCATGCAGAGAGTTGATTATGACAGGCGTTTTATAACTGGCCTTCTGACTAAAGAAAAGAAATTCGTGATAGAAAAACCTGGTTGAGCCGATCCGCAGGCTCCTTCTGAATCAACCTCAGTAGCGCAGGACTAATTAGCTTACCTCCTTAAAACCAAATGATTAACAGAATAATAGAGATAATTTCATTTAAACTTACTTAATAAATACTTTTCTTTGATATAATATATACCTACATTTTGTTAAACCTCAGAATTTTACCTGACAGAAAGAATCGTAAAAAACAGTTTCAGCGAATGGGATTGAACACACTGTCTGAATAAGTGCTCTTCTCCAGCTATTAGTAGATCCATCTGTCATTATTGAGAATAATGGCTAATAACTTCGAAATCCGACGTTTTCAAATTCCACCCAAGAAATTTAATCACTTGTCTTTGAACATAATTGAAATCATTTTTATTATATAATTTCTCATAATGATAATAATAATAATATATCCAGATGACACTTTTTTATGCAAAACTATTCAAATGCAAAGTTAATTTTTTATAGTTTGTGTGAAAATTACACATCCCTGTTCTGTCATCACTTTCATACTTTTGGGCTCCATCTCTATACAGAAAGGTTTTCTTCTAAGTCTTTGGTGTATTATTCAGTATTAAATAAAAAAATATTTGATTTATATTTGTATTTTTTAAAAATTATATAATTGGAAATAAATAGCATGGATTCATATAGGCATATTTTGTTCATACAAAAATAAATGAACTAACTCTGATTATTCAGTTTGTTAAAAATCACTGATATTTCCAAAATTTAAATTCTACAAAATTGTTAGTTAGTGACTTTTCACAGAAAGTCGACAATATATTATTATCTATAAGTTATACTATCAAGATAACAGTTATCTCTAGCATTGCAAAATAAAAAGTTTATCAAATTTTTATCTATTATACATATATCAGTGACTCAAATTGCAAGCCAATTCCGGCCAGTATTGGTGTCTTTTTATAAGTGAATAGTTAATTTAACACCATCAGTTAAATTTGACCATCTGGTAGGTATCATATAGGCAAAATAGCTTTAGCATTTCTACAGTAAATATTAAACAAGTTATGTCATTACTTTTAATTCATGAAGTTACATTTACTCGTAATTACAAAGAACAACAATCTGAACATTTCGCTGCCTGATTTGCAGGTTGTTCTATATCTCATTTTTAAGCAAAATTACTTTAATGCCATTTTGTTCTATTTCCAGAACTCTGTTTAACCTATTAATCAGAATACAAAAATTATAAATGGATTTGTTGATAATGTTGACAATAAGTTATTCATTTATATGCAGAACAATATATATAATATGTATACATTGGTTGTGCAATTATTTCAATGTGAACTTTCAAATTGCTCTCCTGAGAATTTACTGGAAATCAGGCAGCGATTTAATGTATTTTGAGAATTTATAATTGTTGTTATGAAGTCAGGTATGATTCCAAAAATAATGTTTGAAAAGGGGCAGTTATAAAAACAACTAGAGGCTTGACGGGACAACAACTTCAAATGTAATCTAAAGCCGCGTATCCACTACGTTTGCAAACCAGTAGCATTCCGCGAACCTGTAACAGCTCAAAAAGAGACGCGCTTTACAAACACAGTCACTCCGCAGTGTTTGTCTGAATGTTAAGCGAACATGTCGTCTGAATTATTGGCAAGTGCTGCTTTCATAATATCCATTCATTATTTGGTAGAAGATTGTAAAATGCCTCCTCGTTTTTCGCGAGCTGATTTCTACAACAGGGATAATGATGTTTTATGACCTATCTCAAGAATCAAGTGGGCATTACAGAAATTTTATGCGAATGTCTCGTCAAATTTTGAATATCTGCTCAGTTTGGTAGCACCATCAACCTGAAGAAAAGATACTGGATTCCGAAAGGCAATATATAGTCTCAAGATAAGCTGGTTTTAACCCTAAAAATGTTTAGCCACCGGTGATAGTTTTACAGTCTACAATATCAGTTTAAAATTTCGAAGCAAGCAATCACACTATGTACGCTGTGGAGGTCCGACATAAATAATGTATACTAAACTTTGTCAGTCATACTTATTTGTTCAGACCACAATATTCATCTACTTATTTTTTATCTTTTTGACAGTTCCTTCGGCCCCTTTGAACCTGACTGTAAGAAAAAGGACATCGACAGAAATCCACCTGACATGGGCTAAGCCCCTGGAAGTCATTATCAGACAGCCGGCCCAAGCACAATCCTTACACCACCACGGCGTCAGCAAAGAGACTCTCCTCAAATCCAACGACGTCCTCGCCAACAAGGACACGGCTCTCGTCGGCCTCCTCAAAGATTCCTCCCCAAAGCGTGTGAGGGAACCCGACGGCGGCCGAATCGCAGGCGACGCTAGCAAGTTTCAGGAAACCTCCGATCCAAACGATGAGCCGTGGGGGGAGTCCATAGAAGGCAGAGTATTCCGCAGACGCAAACGACGGAGAGACCTGACGGGAACTTCGTCTGACGCCTCTGGCGCCCCCCTAGAGACTGCATCCGACGAGGAAGTGACAGAAGTGCTGAAAGATGAAGCGCGGGAGCGGTCCACTGAGAAGCCGGACGACATGATTGTCGACACCGCCGGAGAAGACATCGACCCCACCCGAGAGTACCGAGGCCAGAACATCAATTACATTCTCTACTACGAGGAAGGTCTGCCGGGGGGACCACTCGCATTTACCAAAGACGACGAGCCTTCCGAGAGGAACAAGATCAGGGATGTCCTGCTGGAGCACCAGAACGGCAAAGACGGCCTCAAGGGAGTCAAGTTTGTGCTTCGCGAACTGAGTGAGTGTCTAATTGCATTTGTTAATAATTTAGATTTTTTCTCGGTGATATGGCAAGTTGTGGTACAAAAGCTAAGGAATTTTGGTGGTACAAATTATCCTTTGGTCAACATGTGCATTGTACATTTAATTTAATGTTCTCTCTCTCATGGGCATTTTTTATTAAATTAAGTCTCAATAAAACTCAGTTAAAGCACATTTGAGTACGTGGCAACCTCATTCTTGGGCACCTGCTTCTAAGATATTCCCAGGCGTGAACAATTCCCTATACTTTACATTGAAACGTAGGGCCTCATGATACGCTCGATTAAGACCCAGTGTGGTGCAGGGCGGGTTGGTTTGGAGGGAACTATTAGGTAGTAAAATATATTCAGCAAAAATTTCCTTTGTATTTTGCAAATGACTCGTAACTTTGGACAAATTGTTCTGAGTTTGCCATTTATTTTATAATATATATGAAGGTTCATTTTTTATTTTCAGTAAATGCTACCCAAATCTTTTTGGCTTTAATATGGCACATGGCTCTTTAAAGCTTGTTTAAATAAGGCCAAGCCAAACACGTTGATAAAATAGCATGTGATTGTTGCCCGACGAGATATTGACGCTCGCAGCTTATGCCAAGCGAGCTCTGTCTCTCCTCTGCATCGGGGAAGCGTAATAATCCTGTGATATATCATAATATTGATCAAACAACGTTTATTTTTAAAATGTGACAATTTTGGATCAATATTTTTTTTCTGATACTTAAAATACTCACCAAATTTAATGTCATTGATTATCGACACTCGAAAGGTCATTTACATAGCTTTTTTGAAATATTGTTCGGTGCTGGTTCGTAAAATGTCCACACAATAGAAAAACCAGCATGGCAGCACGGAATGATTATTTTGTAGCGTAGTTTCTTCGATATTTTTTAAAAAAATAACTGATTCTAATGAAAAATATGTTTTTTAATGATTTCAATATAAAAGAAATTGAACTGCATTAAAAATTCAATTTTGCCAAAAATAGAGTTTCGACAATATGTTAATTATTTTGATTAATTGATTATTAAATAAATTTGATTTCAATTAATTTCGAGCATGTTTAAATGTCCATCGCAACATAGACTCAATTCGTTTAAGCATGTTTACATGCTCAGAATGCTTACATTTTTTTTTTAAATTACTTCAGTATAAAAATCAGTACAGCCTTGGTTTAATAATCAAAAAATACTCACCAACGGATAACATTGTTTATAACCTTTTTATCATTAATTATTAAAATTTTTACAACAAAACACTTTTTTAAACACTTTTACTCAGGGCTTCAAGCCGTTATTTTTTTCGTTTCAATTTTTGTTCCGGTCCATGTAAAAAAATATGGTTCAGTTCCGGTTTTCGTTCCGACAAAAATAACGGTTTTTTCCGGTTTCCGGTTCAAAGCCCTACTTTTACTCGTACTGTTAATGTAGAAATTGCACTTTAGATTGATACTCGTTAATTTCTTCAATGATGCCATTTAAAATTTTGGTTTGCATTATTTTTCATTTGATTCAACAATTTTGAATTTCACAAGTATTTGATTAAATTTTAGTATTTCATTTATACCTATAAAAACTATGTTAAACTCGACTGCTGCAAATGTAAAATGATAATTATAAATGAAACATGATGATAAATTTTAAAGGAAATTGAATCATCTCTACTGTGTACAAGAAATATTTATATTTAGTTGGTTATCTATGACAAGCTTTTCATTTTATTGTTCAACTGCACTAAACGATATGCGCATGTTCTGAAAACTATAGGTTGTCCTTAGACACATATCTATGCGTTGAACCATTTTGTATGTTGGCAGTATTTCTAAAAAAAATGCCATTATTGATATTCTGTGTTCGATCTTCAGTAAAAGTGTGGCCTTGAATGAAGATTCATCCAGAGTTCAAAAATCTTCTTAAATCTTAAGATATATTTATTGGAAAATTCTTTCATAAACAGATATATACTTAGCGTGTCCAGAACCATATCACATCTCTGCAAAACATTGCAGTGGAGTTCACCTTGTCATTTACGGCGGGTCTTCTTGATTGCATATGACCTCGATACGAGGCTAGACTGACATATGACTGGTGTCCTACACCTCACCACACTGACATGATAACATGTTCTCACTGATTAATATTATGCCCTACCTATTCGTATTTGTCTTGCATTTTGGGACACCGATTCTTAGGCTAGTCAATGCCTTGCGTTCTGGTGAGAGTAGGTACTGATGAATGTAGTTAAAAAATGAAATATTGAATGATTATTGAAAATTTTCGTTCATTTCTTCAACTTATTCTGCTAATATGTCCATTTTAATATTGAGATTTTGAATATTATTTATTGCAAATGAATCTTTTTCAGAGCCGTACACCCACTATCGCATCTGGGTGCGGGCCTTTTTTGCGCCGCCTTCTTCCGAACTGTCACCGCCGCCCCCGGAGGCACTGGGCCCCGCCTCCGAGAACGTTTCAACGCTGACGGACGTGCCGCCTCCGTCGCCACCACTAGTGAGGTCGCTGGCCTGCCACCAGCCGCCCGGCACGATCATCTTGGAGTGGTCCAGGCCCGAGTGGTGGAGCGGGGGACTTGACGCGTACGTAGTAGCGCTCAAGCGGGTCGGCACAGGGGGCATCGAGCAGCGCATCAAGCTAGACACGCACGCCGACCATATTGACACCGTCATCAGCTTGGTGAGGATCTCCCGCTTCATTATTGTAATTTTTTATACTAATTATCTTGAGCTGCAGGACACTTCGTATTGTTTGTATCTGTAGTATTTGTAGTAGCAAATTTGACACTCGAGATTTATTTACCAGGGTTTTACTAAAATAAATGCCGGGGTGGGGTGGGGTTTATAGAATCGGAATAATGATTTGTGCAAAATGGGAGTTATTAGAAATTGACTGAATTTCAGTAATTTAGGTTCATTATAGGCATTTTATAATATTCTATCCATACATGGGAGGGTGAACCCTCTCCAACTTACAGTACTGCCTAACTTAATGGCACCTAAAACAACTCATATATTCGAGTAGGTATCATTTTTCACAGTGTACTATAATATAGAAAAAAATTGTTTGCACACCAGTATTATATAATATTCCACATAATATTGATTTTGATTTTGTATAAGTATAGATAATAAAATACTATAATATATAACTATTTTTTTCTACTTTATAAGTAAATTTATGTTGCTAAATATATGGTTTACTAGAATTAGTCGTTAACAATTCATTAAACCCATCGTAATTTTATCCACTACTCGAGTGTGGGTGCAAATAATCATCATCGTGCTTAGGACACAATCCAAATTCATAATTAGGTATAACAAATCCTCTTTTGAAATATTCATGAAAAATCATGTTTTCGTTTTAGGTTCTAGATAAAACTAAAAAATAATTTTACTCTGCAGATTCATTCATCACTATCCTCCTATGACAGTAAAGGAAATGGAAATCACTTGCTGATAATTTAATTGTATTTTTATTTAAATTATACAATTATTGTTGTGTATGAGTAAACCTTTTATCGTTACATAAATGACTATATTGGATAAGAAAAACAGTGTCATACGTGAGTGATACGTGTCCGCAGCTTTAATGTAACGCAAACCATTTTTTTCCATATTGGGTGTATTATAAATGGAATCTATGAGAGATAGTTAAACCAGCCGTATTCTATGCCAAAAATAACTATGAGTTAAACCAAACAGTGTTAGTGAACATTCTGTTAAAAAATAGTGCTGTTAAAAATAAAACAGCGTTAGTGAACATTCTGCTAAAAAATAATGTTATCACTTTTAATGTCTATCTATGGTGTACCCAGTATACTTGATAAATTAAAAATACAAAAATTGCAATCCGTAGCTTTGTTTCTTACCATAGTAATGCCAATGTAACGAACAGAAATATGTACTTATTTAGTTTACTGATATGTTCTTCTGTGTCAGCCGGTAGACATTTTCAATAACGTCTCATACTACGAGGTGACTCTACAAGCCGCGACCAGATCGATTGTTGACCCTGACCGCCTCATTAATGGATCCACAACCGACCGTTACCAGGTAAATGTGAATTCATTACTATATTACTCTATCGTTGATTACTTTGACTACTACTAGAATAAATCTAATATTTTTTTTTTATCATGCTTCAGGTAACAATGACAGCGAACTGTGCGCCGCACTCCGACAGTACGTCAGTTGGCTCGGTAAACCCCGACCAGAACCAGAACGTGGGCTCCTTGTTGGGCCCTCTCCTGGGAGTGGTGGTATTGCTCATCGCCGGCACTGCCACGCTCATTGCCCTGCTCGTGCTCTACAGAAGAGGCTGCACGTGAGTCCTCTCGAACCAACTATTGATAAATATGTATACAGATTGGTCGCGAGGGATACCTTAACTTTTTATATACCACGTTTTTAAATTTTCTGTTGAATCATATAAACTTGACAATTCTATGTATGGTACAAGTCGGTTATGTGGAATACAGTGGCAAACACATTTTGAAAATTGATATACTGGATTATTTGTTAGGTTAACCTAACCAAACCTAACCCAACCTAACCTAACCTAGACTAACCCAAACTAACAAATAATCCAGTATATCGGTATTTTCAAAATGTGTTTGCCGCTGTATTCCAGATAACCGACTTGTACCATACATAGAATTGTCAAGTTTATATGATTCAACAGAAAATTACCCTATGTATTAATAAATACTTTTTTTTGTACTTGATTGAAATACCGAATAAATTAATATAGAATACTGAAATGTCATTTTGACATTTCATATTGATTTCCATAGTAACGCACGTATATATTAATAATTTAGTTGCTAGGACCACCCACTTAGCTACCAATAATAGTAGATTATATTACGGATTTCTTCCGAAATAACTTTCCATACAAAACAGAATTAACTGAAAATGAATTCAATTCTGCTTAAAGATGGCTAAAAGTATTAAAAGAATGCATTGTCATCTTGTTCTGATATATTCTAAAAGTATCAAATGTGTAGCTAGTCGAGAAGTTAGTTAAAACAAGATATGTTCAAATGGTACAATGGCGCTTTTTTAACTTGGAGAAATAAGTTTAGTCAGTTCACTAATTTCGTTTGCCTATATGGTCATTTCGGCTTGGAACTGTTCATTTATTTTGATCCGATAATTTTTATGAATTTCAGGAGCGTTTTCAAGAGATGTTTCCCCATGTCATCTCTGCTGCTGAGGGAGGGGGCAGCATCGGACGGCAGCGAAGGCTGTGGAGAAGGGGGCACCCCCGGAAAAGCCGACCATGCCGGCTACAGTAAAAAAATTGGTCAATACCTATACTATTTTAATTAAGACATGCTTAACTTCCATAACATGAGATGACAAAAAAACGCACTCGGCAACTTTTATTTATAACTTAAATTTGACACTCTCCATACCTCTCCCATTGCCTGGACTTCACTTGGATAGACTTCTACATTAATTAGTGTACCAGTTATAATTCAAATCACTCGTCTTTGTTTACTATAGAATACAAGTTTATTTTAGATACTCGGCTTCCCTCTCTACTTCTACGGCCGTCTTCCCTTTCGCACAGTGCCTTTCACTTGCACAGCCGCAGAACTAAACAATGAATCAGCGCCAAGTAACATCACTCACCTGTGTCTATCTAGAACCATACTCTTTAGCTTTTTCAATTCGTATTTTCAATTTGTAATATTAAAACATTGTAAGCCTATTATGTACTCCTATAGTTCCTTCTTCCTACACAAAATCGGTTTTACCTCTTTCCTCTAATGTCTGCGAACAAATTATAATACCCAATTTACACGTTCATGGATTCACTGTTGACAGTACGTATTATCGCGACCATAACAAGAAAATACACGTGTAAGTGTAAACACATATTATCGTGCAAGTTGCAAGTTCTGCAGCTTCCGATTTTTCACGCAACAGTTGGAGCTTGCCCCTGCGCAGTAGAACGTAAGTGGCAAACCTGCTAGAAAAAAATGAACCGCACCGCGCATAGCATTTTTGACGTTTACCAATTATCACAACCAGTCAAATAGCACTATAAAACAATAACGTGTCTCGCTTATGCTTGAAGAATGAAATTGGCGAGACAGTCAGCACTTTTATGTGTAAACAGGTGTGATTATCACGATAGTTGAATTTACACATTAGTACCAGTAAATCCATGCATGTGTACAGGCACTATAAAGCTGGGTGGAGTTGGCTAGTTTGGCATTCGATTTTCAGACCTCGAAGACACCGGACTACCCCATCTACTCTTACTTATTATACTGTGATGGTCATCTTATGTGGAATCCCTTCTTCACAAGACATGCTTTTCATTAACAAGAACCTTGCTATACCGCATTCCGATGATGGTTTCCTGGAGAACCATATCAATACGAAAGCTAAATTTTGATTAAACCTTGCATTGAACTGTTGCATTTGTATATTACAGTGAGCCCCGCCCACACAGTGGTGTTCTGGGGAGGCGGGGACGGTTCAGGAGGGGGAGGGGGATCCCCGACGGGCCGTGAGCTGCTATGGGACGAGGCACACCCGCCTGTCACCAGCGACAACTTCCTTGCTCACACTGCCGCCCTGCATGCCGATGGGGACATCGGATTTGGGTTCGTACAATTTGCTCGTATCTCAATACGGTTAATACAATCTATCATTAAAGGTTCTCTATTGGATTTCATTTTGACATACAAAAAGGACACAGCGTTTACTGTTAAAGCCTAGTCGACATTTATATTCATCTATCATCAAACAAGTTACATAATTGTTTTTAAACTTTTGCCCCTACACAAAATAGCCTGTTACTTGAAATTCGGTGCATGTCCAAACCCGCTGTCAAATTAAAGGTAGTTTGAACAATCCACATCATTTAAATATAGGTGTTTGTATAAAATCATTTAAACAGTTTTTATATACTTGTTTGCGGGCAAATCTATGTATTCGACTTAAATTATATCTGACAGTTCAGGTTCAGATAGGAACTTTACAGGAGAGTGGTTTAAAGAAACAAAAGCTTGGTGTAAGTCAACCTTTTGATCGTTTTGCACCAAATCTGGGACATTCATTGTCAATTATAAATTGATTTGTTTTGCATTGAAGTATATCTAATACTTTTTGTGGATTATATGAAAATGCTGATACAATATTATACGACAGAAAAGAATTCATTCTAAATAATATTCTATAAAGCACATACAATAGTAAAGTTTACGGTGGGACCTCTTACATACATGCATTTAGTTGTATGTGATTCTTACTGTCATTTACGTCGACGTGTTTTTGGTGAAATATATTGTATATTGTTGTTTACATTGCAAAATTGTATATCTGCAAAATCTTTTTTATAAAATTTTATTAAAAAGTATTTCCTTGCATTTATATATCAGTTATACATTTTTGCACACATTTTTTCTGCTGAAAGTTCACAGCGGTAGCGCTGCACGACTTCCCATCCGAAGTGAAGTATAGTTATACATTTTTGCACACATTTTTTCTGCTGAAAGTTCACAGCGGTAGCGGTGCACGACTTCCCATCCGAAGTGAAGTATCGCAACTGGCACTTACGTTACTCCCGCGTCTAGTGTTGCTAAATATGTTACCATTCTTTGCATTGTCAAAATTTATCACGTATAATACGAATTTTGAAATTCTGTAAATGGCATCATAAATAATATTATGTAAATAGTGAAAAACATTATTTTGTTGCTTACAATACTTTACGTAGGTGTCAATCTATAACTCATGCGTAGTTTCTTCGTGGATAGAAAATTGTTCATTCTATTATTCTTTCCTTATTCCTAAAACTTAACAGTGATACGGTATCAAACGAGGACAATAAATATTCCAAAGAAATTTTTCAATTTACCCATACCAGCGATTGGCAATCCAAATCTATGTGAAAAACTGAAATATAAGCTTGTCGATACATCATGTTGGTATGCTGAGTGTGGTTTATTTTCTGTAAAAATATATTTGACACTTGAAAAAAAAAATATCGCTTCTCATATAAGGTTCTTCTGTCTCAAAAGTTTGCCAACCTGTGACTATCCTACAGAAAAATTCTATACTTATCTCGCTAACTAGTATGTCATTATATTTTCAGTAAGGAGTACGATCTGATCCAGTCCAAGTCAGCGATGCTGGGCTACACTTCCAATCACAGCCAGCATCCGGACAATCGCCATAAAAATCGATACCTTAATATAACCGCATGTAAGTTTGTCACGATATTTACAATATTTACATGATCACAATGTTTACCATGTCATATTGGTGCATACAAATACTATTGTAATTGGTTTTTATATTAATCTGTGATTTACCTGCAACCATAAAAGAAATACCTACTTACTTATCATTACAAAATTTACATTTATTATCAGTCTTAATTCCAAAGATGTTTAAAAACTTTACATGAAAATATAAATAGCAAAGGTTACTTTCTATCCACAGAAAAAAGTATTCAACCTAATAAAACATGTCAATAAATTATTTTAATAGACTATTGAGCTAAGTTGGTGACGTTTTCTGTTGACAACTCTACACACAAAGGAAAAAATGGCAACAGCTTCTTTTCCATCAAGACGACCTGTGCTATCAATTGTTTTATGTTCTCGACTTGAGTCACGCCACCACTTACAGTCAATGATTAAATTACATGCAAGTCATTTCACATCGCTATAGTGCTTTGCATTAGTGATGCAAGCCTAAAAGAAGTTTTGTATGCAATGAACTTATCATTATTCAGCATTTCCAACATAGAGAATGAGAACTCTTGTAGTTATCAATTCAACCATACTAAAAAATTTCAGGAATCGTTATTAAAGGTCATAATGCAGAAAAATTGTTAGGTTCTTTCTGTATCTGTTAAACTTTTGGTCATTGCAGATGATCATTCCCGAGTGTGCTTGCTTCCCTCGTCGTGCTGTTCGTGCGAGCCGGGTAAAGAGCACCGCAAGTCATGCGCGTCATCACGGCCCGTTTCGGGGCAGCAGCCGCCGGAGCCTGTCTCGCAGCACGGTGACTATGTCAACGCCAACTTCATCGACGGCATCGTGGCCGACCTCTCCCCTGACATCTCCCAGTTCATCGTCAGCCAGAACGAACGTCGCAAAGCCGCTGACAGAAAGAAACTCCAAATAAACACCGTGGACTCTGGCATAGTCCAGGACAGCTCCGACGAGGATGCCAAAAAACGAGGTACAGCTCTCGATGAGACGGATAAGACCCGTGCCGTCGCCGGTAGACTAGTCATGGACAACAGCATAGAGTCTAAAATTCCACCGGGCTTCGAGACCGTAGATCCAATGGTCTCCATGGCCGTGTTCGATACAAAGATGCCCGTCAGCACGAGTGTCAACAAAGACAAATTGTCACTGGATCTTAGTGTCGACAGGAAACCGGTGGACGTGTCCAATAACACCTGTCGCCTCTCCATCAATCTAGACAGGAAAGAGGAGAAGCATGACGATGTGAAGAGTGAAAAGAGTGTCAGGATCGGTAAGGGAGAACAGTCTGTCTCTGTGGTGAATGTTGTAGAATGTAGAATGCTGTAGTTTGTTTTTTGTTGAATGTTATAGATCCGATTGTGGACTGTTATTATTGACCTACCTCCTCTGCATGTTAATGGAAAACAGGCTCACCAAGACCAGCTCGCTTTATATTGATTTTGCTGAATTCTGAAACTCGTATGCATCATAGATATTGTCTGAATGTAAAGAATGCTTTAGTTATTAAAATTTCAGCCATATTCTTACTTTGATTAAATATACATAGCAATACTTCTCTGTTTGTGTCGGTATTGATGACTATGTCATTTTTTATCATTAACTAAGAAAGAGGCAAACAGTACAGATATCACATAACATTATTTTTGAAAATCACAATTGGAGAAGTGTGGCTGCCTTAATTGTGAGCTGTTGGAACCCCCAATTTGTTTAATGGCTCGGTTCCATCAATTCAAAAACCTTAACCGGTTCGCTTTTTGTATAATATATAAATTAATATTTTTTTTTTTGAATAACTGACTCCAGTATAAACGAATGATGACCAAAAAATAATACAATACAAATTTTACAAATTTTAAAAACAATGTAACCTCCAGAAACCTGACTTTTTTCAGAGGTTTCCAAAATTCGGAATCTAGGATTCTGGTTTCATTTTCAGCTCTGGTTATCAGTTATATTTGAGTATGAGTTATTTAACACTCATTCAATATTTGTAGTCAATCAATATAAATATATAATTATAGCTTTTTTCGATGACTTAATGTGAACCGACATTATTTTAAGTATTTGTTAATTAGGCCAGTACCACCGATTTGGCATGTCACGCTATGTGCTCATATTTTTTTTCATTTGGCTCTACAATTCAATATGGATTTGGCCGCCGTATAAAGAGATTTTGTAACAGTTTTTTTTTACATGAAATGAACATTAGCCACTTACTCAACCTATTGGGTGCGTACTGTGGGTCCAAACATACATTGAAAAATACTGTGTGAATTTTGTCAGTCCCAGGATTCCAACTCGGAAACCTCGACTTTCCGAGCGGATATACGTTACCACTCGGCCATCGTAACCTATAAATAAACCAAAACCTAACAACCTATTATATAAGCAAGTACTTGCCCAAACTTATGATAGGTTACGGTAGGTTTCAACCACACGGCTTGATGCCAAACCTAACTTTTCAGCTTAATTGACAAGTACCTATTTTATTCATTACCTATTTATATATGGCGCATGCACTTATAAACAAGTAGTATCTCTTTGATACTTGTAGTTTTATTAAACATACACAACACCTTGTTTGTATAGACTACTCTGTCTCTATTGATTTTTATTCTGTATGTGATTATACGAAGCACTGTACATTCTTTGATATAATTTGACACTTTATGCCGAATTGACTCCTTTATTTTGTACCCTCTATAGTCTATATCTATATCGTTCATACTATCTAAAATTGAGATGTCTAAGGTCGCGGTGAATGAGCATGAATATGAATAATGGTTATGATTAAAAATAGCTTTTTACAGTACCTATTTCATCATTTAAGTACGTATTATATATTAGATATTATATCTTGGATATTATAAACAATTTATTATGTAAATGTATGTCATTATATTTTTATATTCTTCTTAGAAAACTTTGACTTTATTAAATTATTTCATCATAATATTTAGATACATGTACCTACATTATTATGTATTATTCATCTTTTGCTCTCAGGTTGTTATGAAGTTTTAATTTGTATAACTTCTATTAATTGACGCATGACAACATCAAATGAAACCATCAGAAGCCTCCACTCTTGTCATACGTAATATAAGGTTGAGAACAATAGAATAAATCAGTAATGAATTGACCTAACATCACACATATTTAAAAATGGTTTTATTTCACCAAGCAGCCTTAAAAATATCAAACTGTATGCTAAGCAAGATGTTTAAGTGATGTTTTGATATTTCCGTGTATGGTGAGATCATAGATCGAAAATCATCAATTGTCAAGGCAGCTATTTTTAAGTTTGGTTTTCACACTATACACAGATTAAATTATCGAAAAATATTATTATTTATGGCAATTACATCCGCAAAAAAATGCAGAACTTATTTCAAAACATTACTTTTGCACTCCTACAATCAAAGTAACTACCAACATAATTAATATATTGTGTAGAAACATGTGTTATTAGACGTAAAGTATTTAAATCCCCATATCTCTGACATTGGCAAAAGTGGAATAGGTCAGTTCGCCGCCAAGGTGATGTTATCTGCCAAAATGATATGATTGTTTATTATATCCATAAATTTATATATACATCAGGCAAAAAGCGGTCAACGTCAGCGGATACTCGGGACATAGTGGTGGACAAGAAGAGCGGCAGTCGGGGGCACAGCAAGAACTCGTCTGTGGTGGTGAACATCAGCCAGGACAGTCCACTGGGGGGCGCCCCCAAAATCGAAGGGGCCTTCCTCAACATCGAGTTCTCAGGTATCGTGGACTCAGAGAGGGAGCTGCAGAAAGCGCGGGAGGCGGAGAGGCTCGAGGAAGCAAACCGTCTAGCTAAAGAGGCCGCCCAGGAGACTATGGATGACCTGGATCAACTCTATGTCCAGATCGGTACGTGTTATTGCATAACATCTCCCTCATGAAGAATATTATGAATTACTATGATATTATGACCTATGATGCCAATTAATGTCAAATGATTTTTTATTAAATATTATGGTAAAGACAATATTACACCATTATTTTTAATACGCTAATGAGTACCAGATAAACGTTACATTCTCGTCAACATTTATTTCATTAGTCCACAGGTTTTCACTTGATCGTTTTACGGCACCCTTTGAAAACCCTTGCTTTGCACGATATCGCTCATATCTACCGACATCTTCTAATAGAAAAACATGTAAATTTTACAATATTGTTCACAAAGTACTTTAGTATTTTCGCTACTGAACATGTATAATATAGTCATTCGCTCAACAAATTGGTTATTTTACATACATTGATAAAAATGTACATTTTCCAAACATGGGATTTGAACCCGCAACCCACAGTTTTTTGAGCAGACACTCTTTATCACTATTTACCCATGTGTACAGTATTGGGTGAATTTTCAATATTGAGTGAATAATTGTAAATGTTATGCTCTTGGTTTGACAGATGGTTCGCCCCAGCGCGTGAAGTCATCGTGGCTTCTGGACCGCAGGCGTTACATAGGCACCCAAGGTCCCACCCCCGGCACTCTGCCCGCCTTCTGGAGGATGGTGTGGGATCACCACGTCGCCGTCATCGTCATGATCACCAACCTTGTCGAAAGAGGAAGGGTAAAAATTATGCTTACCACAATATTGTGTATCATTCATGTTCTTTTTTCCATGTTTCTATTGGGACTAAATACCGGTGGCAGAGACTAATTAATTGATTCGTGAAGAAATGTGTTCAGTGATGATGGTGTTACTGACATGTAAATAATTGCAGACAAAGGAATCTGTATTATTACAAGCATAAATTATTATTCATGAATTAAAAATGTATGGAAATCGACAGTGACATCATAAAAAAATCTCTCTGCTGTATAGAAAAACTAATTGCTTGTACCATATTACACAGAGAAATTAAAACCATATTAAAATAACAGTCTGGTGGAGGCAGTTTTATTCTTCTGCTATAAACATTTGTTTTGAAATTCAGCTCTTAATTATTTAAAATAAAATTAGAAGGTACAGTAAAACCTCGTTAGTAAGAACACTGACAATTCGAAATTCGCTCTAATTCGAAATTTTCGCAAAAAAAAAATTCATACAAAACAACTTTTTGTGTTTTTTTTGTTAGGTCAGGTATTTCTGGGACTACCCTTGTAGTATTAATATAATATCGATTTTATTGGGTGAAGTCTTTCCACAAGTGATATACAGTAAAACCTCGTTAGTAAGAACACTGATAATTCGAAATTCGTCGTAATTCGAAATTTTCCCGAAAAAAAAGTCCCTTGGACATTATTTTCATATAAAACCATACTTTTAATTAGAATTTCGAAATGATCTCAGAGTCCTGGCATATAAAAATATACAATAAATCGTAATAAAGTATGAGCCAGTCATTGAAAATTGTGACAGACTTTTCTTAAAACATCAAAAATTAATTATTTTATGAAGGTAATAAAAATGATCCTGACATTTTATGAGCCATTGACACACACAGCGGTATGTCATCAGAGGCACAACTGCACTCCACTCAAAGGAAAAACAATAACTCACATGTTTCAGGGCTGTGGGTATTCAATTGTTGATTGTTTATTGGATTTTCACATAGTTTTATTAGAGACCCACCCAATGCCAAACACTTGTATTGACAAATTGAAAAAATAAAAAATATTTCGTATTTTTCTATAATTCTAGCTACTTGGTAACTTCAAAATTTAAATATTTTTCCCCCATGGAATTCCTATTAACGAGGTTTTACTGTACTGCTAAGTGTGCACTTTTTCAGTTACCCTACATTATTTACCACCATCCGAAGACACTTTTTATCACTGCTAAACACTGACTGCTCTTCTCGAAATGACTCTTGCATTGATTGTCGTGTTGGAAAGGATGTAATAGCCGATCATAGAAGCTGTCATTAATTTTACTTCAAATGTATTCACTCGTCTATTTGTTCTGACAGAGAAAATGTGACATGTACTGGCCTAAGGAGGGAACGGAAACATACGGAGCTATCCAAGTGAGCACACTTCACGAGGACGTCATGGCCACTTACACCGTTCGGATGTTCCAGATCAGGAATACCAAGGTTTGTATTTAAACGCAAAAAGTAAATTACCATATTCATTCTTTAGCAGAGCATAATAATATGAGCCTCCATAGAGTAAAGGTCATATTATTAACTTTTTTACGAGGAATGTTTTTTACCAATGTCCAACCAATTGGGTAAAAACCAACAAGATAAAATTCACATTAAAAACAACATACATTTTCTTTGATTGAACCCGAAACCCATGGTTTCAGCAACGGGCACTATACCAACTAGCCCACCATCAGTGCGAATGCTTAAAGGTATCCTTACAATAATAAGTGTTACAGGATTTAAATAGATTTGATGTTTGCAAATGATAAGATTCAAATTATTATCAGTCAATATTTTCCTCAAATTGCATTAGAAAATGGTAAGTCTTGTTTCTAATTCCAGTCTAACACGAGGCGGTCAGTGGTGCAATACCATTACACTGTGTGGCCGGACCATGGGACTCCTGAGCATCCGCTGGCTGTGCTGCGGTTCCGAGAGGCTGCCAGGAGGGCCGCCCCGCCACAGGCCGGAGCGGTCTTGGTTCATTGCAGGTATGTGATGCTACTATCTTTATATGTTGTCAACGGGTTCCTAATATTAGCATCATTATTATCGGTAAACCTGATATGAGATAATCTATTTAATGAGGGTACCCTCTGATTTCAGCGCGGGAGTGGGTCGCACAGGCACATATATCGTGCTGGACGCGATGCTCAACCACCTGCGACTGACGGGCTCCCTCAATGTTTTCGGCTTCCTCTGTCATGTGCGGTCTCAGAGGAACTTCCTCGTACAGACAGAGGAGCAGTACGTATTCATTCACGACGCGCTACTAGAGGCCATACAGTCCGGGGACACGGAGGTCCCCGCTGACCGGGCCAAGGAATACCTAAAGAAACTACTGGAACCCTTCCCTGAAGGGCACCGCCCCGACGGCAGTGGCGCCCCTGACCGGAAACTCGGCCTCTATGGAGCCCCGCTCGCTGACTCCCGGGAACCTGTTCCCTCCGATCAGCCGCAGGACTCCAGAGTTCAGCTACCTCCCCCCGATGATGGCTTCGGGCTGTGGAGTGCAGATGTCGGCGGAGAGACGTTTGGGGACGACAGGACTCTGGACGAATGTCGGAACGAACTGGTGAGCGCTTCCTTACGGAAGAGAAATGATCAAAGTTCGCTCAGTCCTGAGTGCAATGGTGACGCCTCTGACTCGAGAGATTCAGGCGAGGAGAGCACGGCTGGAGAAAAGGGACGCAAGAGCCAGGTCATCGTTCGTCGCGATTCCGATGACTGTAACGGAAAAAAAGAGGGGATGATCGATTTCGGGGACAGTTCAACGGGTAAAAATAAGAAAGAATTGAATGGATCCGCGGTCATCACGGGTAGTGAAAAGAATGATGATTCAATATCGACAAATTCAATGAATGCTGTGAAATCGGACCACTCCACTAGCTATGAGAAATTGAACGGAACGAAGGAGAAGGCCGCCTCTGTATCCGACGAGGAGGCAGATCTGTTGCCCGAGGGTGCTCGGGCCGACGCCCACTCCAAGAGCGGCGAGGAGGCAGAGAACGGAAACCGGTCGGGCGGTGGTGATACTGACACCGTCACCAGCAGCATCAGCTCGGACACCAACCGCCTCAACAACCTGTCCAGTCTCAGAGACCGACCAGTCTACTCACCCACTGTCACCACCCAGGATGGCGCCGAGGTCTTCCGAAAGGAGAGAAACGCTAGGTCAGTCAAATTTCCGGTGGATACAATAATAATTACTACCGATGGTTATTCAATTTGATATCGGAACATACTTATAACTATTATTAACCCTTTTACTCCCACGGGGCCGATATTTCGGCCCACCATACCTATGCGAAAACTCCATCTGGGCCGATCCATCGGCCGAAAGTTTGGAACCAAATTTACGATTTATTCCAAATTTTTTCCCGTCATATTTCGTTCATGTAGACGAAGCATTATATTCACTGTGTGTTGGGTGGTGCGTAACATTTATTTTAGTGTCGGCATTGTTTATAATTATGCCATACCCTAATAACTCACAAGTCATAATTGCTCTGCTGTCGAACTTGAGACCAAAGAGGGTCATAAAAATAATAAAACATTATTTTTATGACACATTTTAAATTCTGATATTTCTTTTAGTTGTTTTATGATTCTTATATCACATTACAAAATGAAATTTGTAATTTTTGAACTAACAATGGATGCCACTGTATTTTTGGTAAGATGGTGAAAAAATACATGAATATAAATATTATTATTAGACACCGGACATCTGGAGTCCTTTTTTTTTTGGGACGGACTCGAATATTACAACATTTTTTAATTAAAAAATGCGTTAATAATTTATGGAACCTATGTTTTTCAGAAAAATAAGTTGTACGATGTAGTAGGTACAATGAAATATGAAATAAATGATATTGATAATATGTGCAAGAGACTTTATCGATACTTAATTATATAGAAACGCTGCTATTAGTAGATATACTATACTATTTAGAGAAATTAATGAAGCGCTTATGTATAGAGTGGATGAATTAGTTGTTAATAGTAATATCTATAATATTTAATAATATTCCACTTTTTATATACCTATTATTGAAATCAAAGTTTAAAATTTCTACTAAACTACTTTTATTTTCACTATCAAATAACAAATCACACTTGCTCCCATAATGAGAAGGACCTGACAGCTAGTGTATTATTAAAATCGTACCAAATCTGAATGATTTCGTATATTATGTTGATACTACGAAAATATATAATATGAAAACATAATATTATATTATATGGATTTATGGATAGGTAAAATGGGGAATATCGGACCTACGTGGTTAATGAAACCCTTTAGAAAAAGTTTCGTACGAAAGATACTTCAAATCGTACTTTTGTGTTTCAAGCAAGTGGTTGGACATATGAGATATTCAATTTTAATATATAGGTAGGTACTGATGTTGTAATGTTTTTTTTGACATTTTTATAGGCCATTTTCAAACACTTTATATTCATCATGCAAAATATGTAAGTACATGCGTTTTCTGTTAATTGCTACTCCCTAATACTATAAATTATATATCATAGTATTATTTCAATGAAATATATAAACCCGATATAATTATTTATTTCGGAAGTTATCAAAATGATACAATCATAATTAGTCGACATTGATACATTGTGTATATATAGTACCTAATACCATTGATAATAAATTATTTTATCAAGAAAATATTAGATATAAATAGGTATAACACAGTTGCAGTGCCTACCATTTGCCTTAACAAGTTGACCTTGGTTCTAATAGTTCATTGCTTTATCCAATCTGGGAGTTCACACATGAAACTATAATTTGATGTTATAGTAATGTGGTAGAAAAAACAAAAAAAACTTAACCTGCGCGTTTGTTAACTGATCTACGTATTTTCTTAAAATCCGAGATCACTTCAGTTTTGACGATTATGGATTATAACTTAAAATTGTTTATTTGTTTTTATTTAGTGAGTAGGTATATTTCGTGATATTTCACATTAGCTGGTTCCATTGTTTACGGGAAATGACGTTTTAACGGGCTTACCTATTGAATGTATTAATAGTATGTAATATATTCATTACGGGTTTTCACAAACACTTCAGATAATCAAAATTTGTTTTTTACTTGATCCTTTACTAGGTAAGAAGGTTTTAACAATCTTTTATTATGTCAATGTGCATTTACGATCGGTGATGCGCATAGTGCACGAAGAAGCCAGAAGGCATAACCCGGTCGTAAATAATGACTAATAGAATACCTAGTACAAAACATAAATCAATTAGAATTTATTGATTAATATTTTTGCCACTCGTACCCGTTAGATATAGGGACCATTATACCACTTTCCTCTAGAAGGTATATAAGGTACTTTTAAACACTTTGTACATTTTGCATTTTTGTTTATTGTTATTAAATCTTAGTTGATATTATTCTTTTGACTTATTAACTTAAAAATAACAACAATGGATGAAATATAATATTAATAAATATTATAATATGTCACATATATAATATTGTGTAAGTATATAATATATAATTATCAAGCCTCAATAGCGAAGGCTGCGTGACTAGCAAATGCACTTACGACCTATGTAAACCTGCCGTTCATATTGTTTTAAAAGCACATTGCAAAGATTATCCTTTGCTTTGTAATTTTATTCTTGTAAATCCACGGTATTATAGATGGTTGCACTATTATATCTAAAATGTAAACATAAATTTATATACAATATTGGTATATACTACAGCTGATGATGATGCATACTATCGTATGGAAAATAATTCATTTTTAAGTTGTGGACTTCTTGTACGTATCATGCAACAAAAGCAATAAAATCGTCTTCAAGTTTTTGTCATTGGTCGGGAACCTTTTTTGATACATACACCTATGTGGAATTTTAAACACAGCAAATTTTTCACAGTTTTGAAGTTACGCTATTTCTTAATGTATATAAATCAGTCATTTAATAAATAAGGACAAATATCACCAACAAGTTAGTTCAAGTAAACAATCGACTCCCACGTCCTCTATACTTAATTGACTTTTTATGCAATAATATGTACCTACCTATATTTTGTACTGTTATTCAATTGAAAATGTCCATTAGGATAAAATCGGTTGAATATCAACATTATGGAATAAATGTGGAAAAAGTACGAAAGTACATATAAAGTGTTTTAATGAAATATGTATCTAGATTCTAGGTACTAGTCGTTTTATGTGATGAATAGTTCTCTACACTTTATAATATGTAAGTATTTAAATCAAATACATAATATAATCATATATCAGATAATTACTTTTTAATAACAACATTTAAATATAATGCTAATTATGTCGAATGGCCACCTAATCGGCGCGCCTTTAGCGTACAATGAATTAAATGGGATGGCGGGACTTTTTTTAACATTACACACCTACAAACTTACCTGTAGAATTGCCAAAATGGAACTACGAATTACCATAGGACGCCATTTTGAAAATTTCATTCGAATGTCAGATTTTGTCCAGTTACTAGTCTTGATTGGGTAGTTTTCGACAATGGCTCCATTTTTTTTTTTAGTACATATTCCACTTTTAATCAATAAATTAGGACCGGTTTCGTCCGCCTCAGAGGGACATTTTCAACTGAATCTTCCCTTGTTCAGTTGAAAATATCCCTCTGATGCGAACGAAACCGGTCCTAATTTATTGATTAAAAGTGGAATAAGTACTACAAAAAAATGCGTTTTTTTAATTAAACAACAATAAATATTAACGCAATACAATCACTAAGTGAAAATCTGAAGTATTAAATGGGACGGCGGGACTTTTTTTTAACATTACACACCTACAAACTTACCTGTAGAATGGCCAAAAATGGAACTACGAACTACCATAGGACGCCATTTTGAAAATTGGTCAAAATTTGAAAAATGTCAGATTTTGTCCAATTACGAGTCTTGATTGGGTAGTTTTCAACAATGGCTCCCCCATCCCATTCTTCAGATAAGTTTGTAGGTCTGTAACATGCATTTTATCTACTCAAGGTCTTATAACTAATTTAATCACGGTGAGTAGTTTAGTGTGTGGCATTGCGGATTAGTAGCTCTGGAATATTCTAAATCTAAATATATTAACGTAATACGTAATATTTATAATAAACCTATTCAATAAGTGAAAATCTGAAGTAATATTATACTGCAAACCTTTTAGAAAAATGCAATTACGGCTTATGCAATACACAATATTATAATAGTAGGTATTTTAATTATTCAAACGAATATTTCCAGGGATGTTTCGCATCTACATATGTATTCTATAGACCGTACGCCACTGGTATTTTGAAGAGGAAATTTCTTACGATCAATTTGATGAAAATCTTCAATGTCAATAGTTTATAATCAAATAGACCAGATTGGGCAGAGCATCCTCAAAATACTTAAATATCTAAATAAATAAATAAGTATATGACTTTTTTATCGATATGTAGGTATTGTTGTTTAATTTAATAAAACGCATTTTTTTGTAGTACTTATTCCATTTTTAATCAATAAATTAGGACCGGTTTCGTCCGCCTCAGAGGGACATTTTCAACTGAAGGCATAAAGGCTGAACTCATTTCCCTCTGAGGCGGACGAAACCGGTCCTAATTTATTTATTAAAAGTGGTACAAGTACTACAAAAAATTGCGTTTTATTAAATTAAACAATTATACAATGCAGTTCCACCATGAATTAACAGTTAACAAAATAAAAGATATGTAGGTACTTTTGCGATATCGGTATTGTCACTTGGTAATACTAATAGGTATCAATATGATACATTTAGAACATAAAACGGGTCAGCGGACAAAATCTTTCAATATTTGTATTTATATTAATGGTAGGTACGCAAAAGCTATTCGATATTTAATTATGAAAAACATATTCTACACGCAGTTTATAAAAATGGTTTACCATTACTTACCTGCAATAAAACAAAACATCAATTTTGTAATGCGATCTTTTTAATTGCGATTTGCGAATTTGAATTCGTTTGAAGTGGCCACACTTCGCATTATAATATTGGCAAGACGATTATTTTAATTACAATAATTATCATCGCACCTGAGCTGCCAGAAAAAACAACTGACTAATTGTAGAAATCCATACTAAGAATCATTTGGGCAAAAGTCTCCTTAGGATATTGGATTCGTCCACCATTTTAATGTGTTTTTTTATGGGTTGACGGTTAAAGACTCGAAAGATCCGGCCTTTAATTATTATAAATGATTTAGTGCTTTGAGACTTATTTTTTGAAATTACTTCATTCCATATCAGTTAGTCGTCGATACTGTATCGAATTCTCTTGCGATTTCGTGAATTGAATAATATTCTTGAATACCTTGACACTATACGATTTTTTTTGATTACTTTATAAAAATTCTATTTCATAGAGAAATAATAATATGTTTATTTTTTTTTCTGTTACTACATAAGGATAGATTATATTATAAAATTTGATATATCAATTATAAATAAAAAAATGTTGTCACACTTGTTTTGTTGTTCAAACATAGTTTTATCCGTTCATTTCTAAATAAATATTTATACATTATTTTTTTCTTTTGTTTTATTGATGTAAACTATCAATATTATTACTTATTATTGCTTTATACACCATTGAGAACACACAAAAAAAGTTTCAAATTTTTAAAACATGTGTAGAATTAGTTATTTAAAAAAAACTAAATCGACGATTTGTTGTCAAAAAACGCTTGGGAGTTTTCGCATATGCTAGGCTAAATCAGCTGGGAGTAAAAGAGTTAATATTTTATTATAGAATTCAATAGGCATGAAACATATTTCATGTTTACATAGTTAAAACTTTGTAACACTGCTGATATTGTATGGATGAACTGTGACAAATTCCGATATGAAAATATATAGGTACTACATAATAAGATTTGAGTATCTAAGTGGACTGCAGAAAATTTGGTCTCAATATAGTAATGATATTTATTATCTAGTATCAAAATACGAATTTTAAATCTGTTAAATTTTCATATTCACCAGTTAATACTTGTATGTATTTAGTGAATCAACAAATTTCGGAGATGAAAGGCAATCTATCTACCTACCTAATTTGTTTTACAACTTATCCAGAGGGAAAGGCGAGGACAATTACGAGGCCCTGGGAGGCGGCAACAGGGTGGGAGGGGGCGGTCCAGACTCTTGTTTCGCTGGAGGACACCGCTTCGCTTGCCAACGGAGAGACTCCGGGGGTAAAAAGGCCAGGAATCTCTTGGAGCATCAGTTTAACGTGAGTCTCTTCCTTGCCAGATTTGGCAACATCATAAATAAGCACCAGATTTATCAGCATATAAAATAAAATTTCATTCTTTCGAAGTAAAATTTGTAGTAACTGTTACGCTTCAATATTATCCATGTGTATCACAATACCAATCTTCAGTATGTTAAGGGGCCAGGTGTGTACAAGATTTTTGTGTTTTCCTTCAAAGTAGCATCTACGAAAATTATTATTGAACTGCATTTCAAAATGAAAACGATATTATTTTACATCCTGTTTATACTTGCTAACATCATATAACAAAAATGTTGTCTCCCTCTCTTGCATTGCATTGTCAGAAAAAAAGAATCCACATGAATGCGCATATTTTTTTGTTGATTATCATGTTTTAAAAATCGATTTTTAAATATCAGATATATTTGATAAAATGCACAGATTTTTATAACACTGAAAATCAAACAAATCAGACTAACATTATTTGTAAGCTGAAATTCTTCCACCATCTTGTTTCGTCGCCCCAAAAGCAAAGAGGCACTTGTGCAACAATAGAGTTTTGGAGAAAAACGCATTTTAAGTTTTTTTTGTGGAAGTTATTTCTTAACCCGATCGCCGCGGATGGGACATATGTTGTTTTCTACATAAGCTCTGATACTGGGCGGATGTCACAACTGTTGATATCGAAAATTGAAATGTCGGTAAAGTAGGAAATACTTCATGCATAGTATTGATTTTTGTATTGAAAGATGCTCTGATTCGTGTTCGTACCGCCATATCAATAACTTTGTCAAACATATGTTGTTTTAATTTCATAAACATCGATCTTTCGAACCCCCTCGATCTATTGAGATTCGCCGGTACGATTGCATCAGTTCAAATCTACGCGGTATTTTTCGCGGCTGCGCAGTAGGTATACAAAATATATTTCATTTGAGTTGAGTGTGCGCCGAGTATTTACCGTGTAAAGTTGAATTCACCGCGATTTTTACATCATGTGCGGGAATACGAAAAAGACAACCAAAAAACGAAAAGAAATTTGTCGTCATATTTCTAAAAATGTACTTGAACTTGTGTTCTGGATTATGTCATTTATTACTCATGTGTCTCCTCAATTGTTTCAAAGTCATAAATCGAGCTCATTATTGAAAGTCGTAAATATTTAGTAAAGATGCGTCCACACGGAATGAAAAAATATATATTATTATATTTTAGAGGATTGCAAGTTTTACCAATAAATTACGAATTACTATGAAGGAATATATAAAACGTATAAATTTTTGATAAAAAACACACACGGGTAGGTATACAATATAATATAAAATATAAATCATGGAATATTGACTTTTCAACTATATTACATATTATCTTCGCGTACAATTTAATGCTTGTAAATTTTTAAAACCTTACCCAAAAAAAAGTTTTTATAGCACTTGGAAAAATTTACGCAATTTAAAAAATAAATATTTTTTTTTACAAAACATAAAATGACAATCACTAACATAACACAATGCTCAATAAAACTGAAAAGTAATCTACAAAATCCAAGTTTCACTAAAAAAAAAAATAACAAAAAAATTATTAAGTATAATATTTACAACCAGTGTGGACTCACTTTAACGCTTAAATTAGAATGGCCCATAAAACATGTAAAATGCTGACACAATCTATGCCACGAAATAAAACTGGGGACTACCATCCAATTTAAAGGATTTGTCATCAATAAAACTTACACTAATTAACAATAATTCATAAGTCATCAATAAAAGCTATTATTTTCAATAATTTTTATGGCATTTTTAAGTGTTTTTAACATGAGTAAAATAAAATTAGTCAGTGATTAATTGTCTTCATCGGCCCACTTGTTTTGAAGTCGAGTGTTATGTCATCGAAAATGGCTACAGAGTTTATCGGAACAAAGCAATACGGTAGTTTTGTTAAAGTAAACACAGCTAAATTCAACACTCCATTATGTGTTTTAGTGTGGCACTTGGATCCTTATGTATCTAGGCATGATAACAGTTGTAGCCACAATTTTTAACTGCCGTATTTATTATAATACAGCGAAGAATAATATTTCGAAAAACCGACCGCGGACAGTACATCTTTTGTATGGAAACTTTACGCGCCGATCGGGTTAATACAGGCGAACTCGGTTATTACGAGGAAGATGGGACCGACTGAATTTGCTCGTTAAAAGCGTTACTCGTTACATCAGAGAATAGGTATTTTTAAATGAGCGGTTACATAACACAAAAAGTCGCTATCCAAACAAAAATACATAATTAGAATTCTGCTCCGAAACAAGCATGGCATTCATAGACTACAAATGAACGCTGGTAGTTACCTAGTTACTTCACAAACCTTGGATTTTTTTTTCAACCATATGCGTGGATACTTTTTCAATCTAGTTGGCGAAAAAACCAATTAGGTAGGTACTTAGACACTTAACCAGTGTCATAAACGTAATTCGAACCCGGCGGCATCCTGTCCGTCGAATTTTATTGCTTAGGGTCGAAATGTTTTTAAACGATCCACACATTAACGGTTTTAAGAACATTTTTGACGATATTTTAGCTCGGTATATCCAATAAGGAGCTCGTTATAAAAGTGAATGTATGGAGAAAATCATAAACTAAAATGTCAACGAATGTTTCCTCATTACATCCGAGATCATAATATCTGAGCTCGACTGTATTTTGAAATACAATTCAGAGCACAGGTGAATTATTGCACAAAGATTGAAATACAATTTTTTTGAATAGGTAATAGAATAGCCACTGAACAATAGAAAAGTGATTTTGATTATTTGTCTTTTTTGTCGGTCGAACAGTTGGTGTGCGCATTTGAGCCGAGTAAATTCCACACTGTGAGTGCAGACAAGCAGGTGAACTCCGTCAAGAACCGAAAAGGTGCCGTGCTACCAGTCGAGAGTGGGAGAGTCCATCTCATACCCAAGCCTGGGGAGGAAGGTTTGTCATTCCATTTATTTATGCCTAAAATAGATGCATATCGGTGATGAAAATTTTTAATACCACTACCATCTGTATTACGGTAAAACCTCGTTAATACGAATTCCATGGGACCGAAAATCGAAAAAAAATTCGAAATATGAAATGTATGGGGGGGAAATATTAAAATTTTGAAAAAACAATTTTTTTTTGATTTTCATTAATTTTATTTCCTATCATAGATGTGTCTACCAAATTGGGTCATAAAATGTCAGGATTATTTTTATTTCCTTCATAAAATAAGTAATTTTTGATGTTTTAAGAAAAGTCTGTCACAGTTTTCAATGACTGGCGCATGAAATAGTGTACTTTATTTCGATTTATTGAATATTTTTATATGCCAGGATTCTGTAATCATTTCGAAATTCGAATTAAAGGTATGATTTTATATGAAAATAATGTTCAAGGGACTTTTTTTTCGGGAAAATTTCGAATTACGGCGAATTTCGAATTATCAGTGTTCTTACTAACGAGGTTTTACTGTATATCACTTGTGGAAAGACTTCACTGTCACCCAATAAAATCGATATTATATTAAAACTACGAGGGTAGTCCCAGAAGTACCTGACCTAACAAAAAAAACACAAAAAATTTGGGGGAAAATATCTTTATTTCTCTACATAGTCTCCTTTTAGGTCGATACACTTTTCCCAGCGATGTTCAATAGCTTCGATACCCTGTTTATAGTGAGAATCGTCGAGTTCCTCAAAATAGCCATCAACCGATGACTTCACCTCTTCATTGTTGGCACATCTTTTACCACCGAGCCGTTTTTTCAAGTTTAGAAACAGAAAATAATCCGAGGGGGCTAAATCTGGCGAATAGGGTGCGTGAGGAAGCAATTCGAACTTTGACTCATTGATTTTGGCCATCGCGATAATGGATGTGTGAACTGCTGCATTGTCCTGATAAAACGAAACTTTCTTTTTCGCCGAATGCGGTTGTTTTTTTTTGATTTCATCACTCAAACGCTGCAATAAGTTTGCATAATACACCCGTTGATTGATTTTCCTCTCTGAAGATTATCAATGAAAATTACCCCATGCACATCCCAAAAAACTGACGCCATGACCTTGCCTGCAGATGGAACTGTCTTTGCCTTCTTTGGAGCCGATTCTCCCCTTTCAGTTCATTTTTTTGACTGTTCCTTTGTATCAGGTGTGAAGTGGTGGACCCATATTTCATCCATGGTTATGAATAGACGCAAAAACTCTGCTTTATTGCTGTGAAACTTCGCCAAACACTTGATTGAAACATCCTAACAATGCTGTTTTTGTTCCATTGTGAGTAATCGCGGCACCCACCTTGCGCACAGCTTTCTCATCTACAAATTTTCAGTCAATATATTATGATGTACAGCACATTTTGAAATGCCTACCATGTCTGCTAGCTCGCGCAATTTCAATCGACGTTCATCCAATACCATTTTATGGATTTTCGTCACCATTTCTGGCGTGGTCACCTCATTTGGTCGACCACTGCGATGTTCGTCTTGGCAGCTCGTACGGCCCCGTTTAATCTCTTCCACCCAATATTTAACTGTTGGAAACAAAGGAGCAGACACCCCCAGAGTAGAATCTAACGCCACTTTGATATTGGTTGGACGGAAGCGTTTCAAATGAAAGTATTGTATCACATTACAATGACCAATTTTGTCCATGTTTACAAATTCACTGAGCGTTCACTGTTGATAGCTGACAATCAATTACTGAACAACGTAGCGTCGTCAAACTTAAGCTTTATAAGGTTGGTACTTTCTACCATGGTCATTATTTTCAAACAACAACTGCCATCTATACGTCAGGTCGGGTACTTCTGGGACCACCCGGTATGTGAGAGCATCCAAAATCATGCACTGTAATAAGTCAGTCCTATGTGATTATCCACCGCAATATCGGTGGAAGTTTAATGTGAAATAACCGGAAAAGTCCTTGACCTGAAGAAAATGAAACCAACATTAATGATTACATATTTTTTTGCTTAAGGTTGTACCTCAGTTGAGGCACGGTCTAAAAAGATCGTGGCTAGGCGATGCGCGGATTGCAGGTCGCGGGTGCAAATGACACATGCCAAACGAAATATAATTTGTCATATAAATCCAACATACTTCCATTTTATGTTCTGTTTATTGTTCTATTAGTAACAATAATAATATATCCATTGACATGTTTTCTTTTTAAAGTAAATGGGTAACGTTTTTAGTCATCTTTACACGATTTAAGAATTAATACGCCCGTCGCCATCACGAAACAAAGTGACGTGTTTCCAGCTCGACGTTCTCTCTCAGAATGCGAGCAAGTCCAAAATTTCGTCGTGCCTATAGTTGAAAATTATTTGCCGTTTTACTGATGTATCACCTTAAGCGATAAAAATAAAAATATAAAAAGAGAACATAATATAAACATACAATAGCAGTGAAAATACAATTATACATCTATAGAAGCTCAAAAAAGTACACCGAGTTTGCTAAGGAGACCCTATTTTAATAATTTATAAAATAGCGTCCACCTAAACTCACCCTCACGCAAGTGGTATACATCAACACCCGAACCAATTTGGTTGAACGTAGTTATCGCCCTCCCAATAATTGGTATTACTAGGGGCAGGTTGGTCCTGCACCTTGGGAGAATAAACAACTGATGCTCTCTATTTCTAAGATAGTTCTCAGGGGGACACAGGTCAACACTGCCCATAATGGCAGAGTTCTCATTTATACCTCGTATAAGGAGTTCTAAGTAGTAATCTTTTTAGGATCAGACATGGTAAAAAAAAAAAATTAATAAACACATTATGTCGACATGACAATTTTATTATAAAACAAATGGGCGATATGGCAAGGATAATTTCTAAAAACCTTTGTCGTACAAATGAACTAAAACATTATTTATGAATATGACAATTAAATTTATGTGTCTTTGACGAGCTATAGTAGGTTGGATTTTTATATGTTTGGTTAGCAAATTGACGTTTGAATAAAGGTGTTGCTGTCATTAAGTTGCTGAATATTGAATTAATTTTAGGTACTGGCAACGCTAATTATTTGTTGAAAATCGCATTCTCGCAAGTTTTCTGTCAAACCACTTATGTCTAACGAAGGTTGGTTTGATTTGCTGGAACAAACCTTTTAACTATTTATGAAGATTTCATTTCATTCATTCAGATTCATTATTAGAAGCGAGATATGTGAATCAGCCCCTGATATCTAATTCCATATGATTCAGTGAAATAAATTGCGTTCATCATCATTTTATTAACAATTCCAGGCAGTGACTACATAAACGCCACGTGGCTTCAGGGACACCGCTCCCTGCGGGAGTATGTCGTGACGCAACACCCACTGTCCAACACGGTGGACGACCTTTACCGCCTCCTGTGGGACCACTCCTGTCAGCTGCTCGTCATTCTCACCGACTGCGACGAAGATCCGGTAAGGAAACATTCCCTCATTTTATTATCTACTTCCATATATCATTTTTCATTCAATTCTTCTATTTAATGTGTTCTAATTTCTATAATGTTTTTTCTCTACTAGGAATGCGATACGTTCTGGCCGACGGAAGAAAATCAAGAGGTCAAAGCTTACAATTACTGCATCAGGTTTATGTCACAGGAGAGACATTTAGCCAAGAGAAAACCTCCGGCTGAAGACGTTCCCCCCGGCTCTGTTCACAAAGGCGGTCTATTGACGACAGCAAATCGATCATCCCCGCTGCAGAGCCCGTCGTCCGGAAGCTGCAATAAGAGTTTTGCTCTCAAGCCAACCGGAGGCCCACAGAAGGCAATGCCCGGCTCTCCCGATTCCGACAAGCGCTCCGCTGCCGATTCGCACGCCTCAAAGTCCGATGACTCTGTCAAACAGAACAATGCCGGATTCTACCGGAGGCAGTCGTCTGCCGACAATCAAGACGAAGAGAGGCTGATACCCAAGTCCGACGAGCCGCCCAGTCTCGAAGGGCCGGAGGAGCTGAAGAAGCTCAATTCCGACGAAACGAAGAGCGACGGTTACACGTTTGATCGCTCAGAATTATTACGCATTGACACTTCGACCGGGGAGAGTTGTCCTTCGCCCAAAGTGAGTCCAAACAAACGGCAAATGCTGAACGGAGACGTCTGCACTGGGGACGAGAACATGAGTAAAAAGCAGACCAAGAGCCCTTCGAAGATTTCGTTGAAAAGTTTGCGGCTTCATAGCCCCGTTTTAAAATCGCCCACCAAGTTCAAATTCGATTTTGGGGGCCGAGCCGGAAACAAGGCCGATGATCAGGGTGCTCTGAAGGAAGTCCCATGCGAGGGGCAAGGGTTTGAGCCCAAATTTGAAATGACAGAGTATAAAGACTCCACCCAGTTGAGAGATGGCGGTCATGAAATCGGCAGGGACTGCATCATCACGACAACGCACATGACGATGAACAGCATACAAGACGATTATGAGTTGAAGGTGAGTCTATATTGTGATTACGCATATATTAGGTACAAATAATATTGCCTGTTTATTATTAATTATTCGACCATATCCGATCTTAATAAGATCATATGGGCCTCCACAGAGTAGAGGTTTTGTATTAACAGATTTTTGTTTTTACGAGAAATGGATGTCAGCCACTTGCTCAACCTATTTGGTCCATTTGGTTGAAATGACGATATTTATATTAAATTGTACAGATTGACTTATTAATTGCTAGTCACCTATTAATCACCAAATTATGAATACTACAAAAATAAACAATTTGTTTCTGCTTAAGTAAAATATCAACACCCTGAATTTGAAATTGAGGACTGAGAACGAAAATTGAAAAAAAATTAGGACCATTAAATCGTCATACAAACTCTCAGGATTACCTTGTTGTTTGTTTCTACCATTAGTGTTGCCATCTTTTTCTATGCTGATTATAGTACAAAGGCGTAAAAAATATAGTATTTCGAAAAAATATATAGTACAGGAACATTTTTCGTCTTGAATCCTTTAAAATTATAGTATTTTTGTATATTTGGCGTAAAATTATAGTATTTTACATTTTTCGCGGAATCAAAATTATAGTATTGTACTATAATTATAGTACGGTTGGCATCACTGTCTACCATACATAAATAATGGCACTTCTGTCAAACTGAAATTGCCTTCACCAATTTTTATAGTGAAACCACAGAAGATTTGTATTACAAATTTCATTGTTCTTTTACAATACAAATTTTTCGATTCTCATTAAATATATTATAATTTTTTGATGATTTATTAATTTTAAGTTGTTTTAATAAATATTATTTGAGTATTTGAGTATGCTTGACTAACTGATACGTAATCAGTTTTTCCATTTTTAAATGAAGTAGAGGTTTTCAATGGCCAAATAAAGTACACTGTAATATGAATAATTTTGTGGTGCAGGTGTGTCTGATCCAGTGTCCCAAATGGTTGGCGGATCTGGACTACGACGAGAACTCTGACACGGATGAGGGCTCCGACGAGGATGAATTCGAGATGGAGGCGAAGGCACTTGACTTTGTGATGGAGCGGCGACTGAAAGCCTACCGCGGTGTCTTCGGCCTGCCCGAGTATCTCGTCAAGTGCCAGGACGACTTCAAGAACAGCCCCGTAGTCGTTATCGATAAGTGAGTGAGATATCTGACGAAAACACAGTTATGAAATTTTATTTTAATCGGATCCATTATGTCGAATAAAATTGTTCACGGTGAAGTATATCGCTATAGTTATTGGGTTAACCAAATGTATAATGACAAATGTCTGTTAAGACGGAAGCGTAAGACATAGTCTGAAATAAAGGGTTAGGAGTTAAGCCTCAAATAGCGTTACAGAATATCGAAAGCTGACTTTTATCTGGTGGAGTAAAGAATATGAATACTGTACAATGTAATTTTAAACTGGTTAATATTGCACTACCCTAATCGAGTTACATCATAATATTATTATAACAGGTATTTGACAATCTCATTCATCTCTATCATTTGACCAATGCTTTGCTCGCTAGTAAACTACTGATCATTTCGCAATAATTAGTGTTTTAGTCATAGTTAGATTAATACACATAAACATTGTGGTGCAGGCTATTTGAATTGTAGCAGTAAAGACATACATTATAAACCTGATGTTTTCCCAAATAGGAATGGAGGAGCGCGGGCGGCATCCCTGTGCACGCTGAGCGGTGCGATCCGCAGGCCGACGAGAGACGTTTACTCGCTGGCCAAGCTGCATCACGGGCGGCGAGCCGGCGCATGGCGACGCCCGTCCGACCTGAGGGCACTCTACGAAGCCCTGGCTGCCTACCAAGATCACAATTGAGCTTCTCTGGTATATATCTCTCACATTATTAAATTATTATTATTCCATGCAGATTGGACCGATCGAAAGAAATTTCCACCTCTAAAGTCATTAAAAACGAATTTTTTGATGTTCAGCAAAATCAGGAAGTTTGAAGAATTCTAGCTTAGCTTACCCACTTTGCAAACCCTGAAACACCAGGTATCTCTAATCCACAAGTAAAATTCTCCTTATATGCCAAATTTCAGTTTTCTACTTTGTTTATGGGGTTTTCTTCAATTTTAAATTTTGGGCCTTCCTTTACTGACTGGCCTATAAAATATTACAATTATCATTATCGTTAAGCATGAAGTTACCATATTTTTATAGTTTGACTGACTGACAAATTTGCGTTTGTGAAATCTGACTTGCGCAGGGTGGAGAATTTACTATGAACGAATGTTGTTTGTATTCGAAAAACTCGAGTATAAGTAGTAAGTGCGAAGCTAGCGGTTTGTTTTATTTAATATATTGTAATACAATGGGGGCGCATGCTGAATTCCCACACTGAAGGCGTTGAACTCAGGTGGGTTCATTTCGTTTACAATCTAATCTATCCATGAATGAACTCTATTCAGGGTGAACCTCGCACATTACAAACATATGTGAAATGCTAATTCTACTGATTTAGAGTTACTGTGGCACGAATTTCTTGTGAGATTCGAATTGCACACAATAATGATACATATTGTTTTCGTAATTTGCTATTGTTTCACCTTTTAAAATAATAAAAGTTGCAATTATACATTGTGAATAATATTTTAGGTATTTCTGCTAGACTGTGTTGTTAGGTAAAGTCCGATTTCTATAAGCTGGCGTACACGTCATCACGGTTCTTTTATGAACTAATGGAACTAAATTCCTAAATTCCCCCCGCTTCAGCATCTTAACACTGCATTACGTCCGCCCTCCGCCAAATCCATCGTCAATGCGACCAAATGCAACGCTAGCGACGCGATAACATGTACGCCAGCTTATAGAAATCGGAGTCTAGGGTGTTCAACCCTACACTGTAATTTCATAAGGTTTACCCCTTGTTACCGTCAATCTCTTTAACTTGTAATATTATCGATAGTAAAGTTAAGCAAAATAATTATGTTGTTGCAGGTTGAGGTATCTATTGGAAATAGCCGTTCCTGTCGACTGTAACCACGCACACGGTGTCCCGCCCGCGGGAGCCGACCAGTGGAAATGTATCAAATATATTGTATAGTATACATGTAACGACCCAACTGTTAATTAATATATTAATAACAATGTGTTTTTTACAAGTTTTACACTATTGACATTTTTTATATTCCGACGGCATTGTTTGATGACAAAGTCTTGTTATTTCTAGAATAATATCATCATCGAGGCTTTAAAATATGGTTTTTTTTATTTAGTAAAACTGATGAATTTTTAACTTCATGAGTATATAAAAAAGAAATCAAAATTCGCGTAAGTTTTTGTTCCTCATTCCATGCTGAAAAAATGTTGTCGATGTCATTTTTATATTCACAATGCTCCGTTTCAATGTAAGGTGTCGCTGTTTTATATGAACTTACAATTTTATTAAAGTTGGCGTAAAGCCACTGGATTGTTTTAATCTGTTTTGCATCCTTGTGTTGGACGGATGCGTCCTTAATGTAACGGGGTTAAATATTTATTGTAAATTATAATAATATTAACAAATCTTTCGTACGTTCTCTTTGATCGCCAATAATAATTATTGTCTATGAAATCAATTTTTCTCAGGATATTTTGTCTTCAAACTGATATGAGATTGTCGAATATAATGTCTGATAATATTGTATAATAATTTAATTTAAATATCTTAATCATTTTTATTTAAAATACGATGGGTCACCTGGCTCAGAATTTTGTTAATTCGTAAGTCACTGACCCGTCAAACGTGAAGTGAGTGTCTTCTGCACATTGCATTATTGTGTGTCCACGTAGTAGTGATCTCATTGAAGACCGTTGAGATTCTTTACCAAAACATTTTTTGGCACCTTGAAGAAAACAAATACAGGAGTGACACATAACCATTTATCAAGTGTTACTGGAAATAAATATAGACAATATCGCGTTGTGTATCGTGTGAAACAGTCCTTAGATAAATGAGTTACAATGTACTAAATCCGTGATAGACTACGGACGATTATATATATATATAAATTTTTTAAATGGAGATTATTAAATTTATCTCTTAAGATTTTTTATTTAATTTTTTCTATGTATAGTTTAATTTATTTAATAGACTGAATTTTGTTTTTATCACTTATCCGACCAATATATAATAATAAATTAGAAATTTTTGAAAGAGATTCGAGTTTAGCATTAACATTGACATTTCAATGAACTTCCATTGTTAACTAAACTTGTTTCTTCGTTTCTGGCATGGAAAGATTTAAAAAAAAAAAAAAACATAACATAACATAACAGTGTGAACACCATCTCCGAGTTGTCTATGGCTTATTAAAAAAAATCACATCATGATTCCCTGAGTTATTTTTAATTTATTTTTAATAATAATTTTGAGGAACAAAAGAGTTATTAATTAGCCATGAATTCCCCCGATGGCCGAACGGCTTACGCGTCAGCTTATAATGGTCGTGAGTCCCGGGTTCGAATCCTGGGTCTGGCAAATACACATATTGTTTTTCAATTTGTGTTTGGAGTCAGAGTATGAACCCAACAGGTGGAGCAAGTGGCTAACGTCCATTTCTTGTAAAACATAAAAAAAAATCTGTTAGCACAAACCTCCACACTGTCGAGGCCCATATAATCTTATTAGGATCGGACATGGTCAAAAGAAGAAGAAATTTTGTAGTTGCAAATCCCAAGACAATTCGGATAATGGATAACTGGTAAATTATTGCATTTCATCAAACGGTTAGATCTTTGAATTTAGTTTAAATATTTATATTTAAAACAAATATATTGTGATTAGATAACCAAATTTAAATTAAAAAAATTCTTAGGGTACATAAATATTATTACTAATGTATTTTTAATATTATTTTGTGAAAATGTGAAGCAATATTCCTGATTATTATTTGACATTTTTTTTGTTTGAAATACACTATTGTTATTATAACTTTTTATCACAAATAACAATATTTTGATTGAATTATTGTCAACAATATTTAATTAATTTAGCGTGGACAATAACCTTTTTTTATTATAATTTGTCATTTTTCTTCCAATTGTAATTTAAGATACATACATTTCACCGGCAAGACTATTTTTCTACCACAACCATCCTATACATTTTAAACTAATTAAAGTATTATTGTGGATTTAATATTTCATACATTGCTTTGCAGGGGCTTAGACATGAAAATAGTCTTAGCTTCAGTAAAAATAACTTTGGTTTTTTTTTCAATGATTACTTCCTCTGAATATTCATTATATATTTTTAAAATCAACATCTTATTAAATCTTGTATTCGGTAAAATCATAACATCAAGTGGAACATCGTTATGTATGCATAGATCAAGAGTCTTAACTAAAAATAATTAGTTATGAATGAAAGTAAACCAGTTAAATCAGATTAAAATCCATGGTTCTTTCAGGGAATCGAGCACCTTTATACTGATTCTATACATATTTTAAAATAAATCCCATTCTCAGATTCGTGAAAATGTCACTTGATTTGTAAATACATAACGCTTTACAGCTGAGGGTTTCATATTGAATAAATAATAATGACAGTGTGTATAATAGAAGATATAACATAATTAATATGCAATAATCAATGCTTTTTGGAATTTATCTTGATAAATACCATGTTAGCATTTTATTATTTCAAATAATCCACATAAATTTACACTAACCTACTGCATAAATAATTAAATCGGAAAAGGCTATTTTGTTAACACAAATCAGTGCACATCAATTAATACCATCCATTCAATATTGAATGTTATTACAAAACTAGTTTTGCGTATGACATACATTGCCTGATCGAAATACCGACACAGATCAGAAAGGTCATTACTAACTAAAGATCAGTGCATTACTATTATGTGAACAAACAGCTCTGCTAGGTGAGTGGGTACTAGGCATTGCAATCCCAGGATTTTAGGATTATCAGTTTTGTATGTGTGAATATAGAATGTAAATTACATGATTTTTTTTAAATTGGTCTTTAGATTTAGCAAGACATTTTATTGTTATGCTATAATTGCCAATTCCGTAATTACGAGAACACACCACCGTCTTCTTTCCATCGCATTTCTTTAGTTCTTTTGTAAAAACAACTAATCCTGAGATTCCTCTTGATGATCATTTTCAAACACCGTATTTCAGAAGTCTGAGATTGCAAACCCTAGTGAGTACAGAAACCCAAGTGATATAGTACTGACAAAGTGTAAATAAATAAATAAACCTTCAATTTACTATCAGCGAAAATTTATTTTAACAACTATCCGAATTCTTACAAAATATTGGAATTATCACAACGTCAATCTGAAAGAATTATGGATAGTGTCTAAAGTGACATACCTTAAAAGCGGTATTGTTATTAACGAGTATCTGAAAAATGTGTCAAATATGTACGCAACGAATTATGTACTTTTTTAAGTATTTTTTGTACAGTACTTCGTAATCGAGTTTTCTATTTATATCTATTATAATATAAATGTTTATGTGTACATAATAATATATACAATGCGATGTCCTCAAAGTTAGTACATATTACAATTATTTCCTACATACAACTACTCAATTTTGTATTATTATGTATGGACATTTTTATCTAAAAAGGATCTTCGTAGTTGATAATTTTCGAAAGGACATTGAATAATAAGGAATTCGTATTACTATGTGTGTATTTAAAAATTATTCTAAGTAACAAGAAAATTTTGTATATTTGTCATTTAATTAATCTAAACCTAAATTATACAATAAAATTCTTGTACTACCTAACATTAACCATTAAAATTATTATTATTATCTACTCTTATATGTATCCAAATAATATTCTGTATTTACTATTGACTTGATTTTTACATAATATTATTATGACCATGTTTGTATGGAAAGTATTTTTTTTTTGTTTGTTTTAGGAATATCACGTGACAGGCTATGATCAAAATATATATTTTATTATTTATTTATTTTAATGTGATGTTTGATAGCAATTGTAAACAAAGTAAGCGAGCGCTCAATTTATTTCAAGTACAATAATTACAGTACAATAGTATATTATTTTCAATCAGATTATACAGTGATCAATATCTGGCCATTATAGTTAGTTATTTTATTGCCATAATAATAATTGTATAGATTTAAAAATCGTTGTCATGGCAAAATTTTTAATGATTAAAGTCCTGTTTCCGCTATCGTGTTCGACGTGTGCGTATTTCGTAAGGGATTTCAAAAAAATTATTCAAATTACTCATACAAATTTCAAATACGATGATATTAAAGACAACTGTAACTGTGCTAAAGAAAATCTAATCTATATTATGTTCTTACATTGTTTGGATTCAGAGCATGATGAACATAATGCGTTGAGTGAACGGATAACATTCCTGCCTCGTAAATATTGTAAATATAACTTCAACTATATAAATGCAAATGCGCTGTCTTTTGGAAGAAATGTGAATTTACCATTTTTATTTTGATCGTAAAGTATATTAAGGCTATACTTCAGCTGAGGCACGGTCTAAAACGATTTACGCGACGCGCAGATCGTGCAAACGACGCGTGACGAACAAAACATAATTTTTCATAAAAATTCAACATGCGTCCATTTAATGTTATGTTTATTGTTATTTAAGTAATAATAATAATATATTCATTGACATGTTTTGTTTTTCGAGTAAATACGTAACGTTTTTTAGTCATCTTTACACAATTTAAGAATTAATTCCTCCGACGCCATCACAAAACAAATTGACATGCTCACAGGTCACTATCACTCTCCGACTGGCAACGCATGCGAAATTACGTCGCACCTATTGCTGAAAATTACTTGCCGTTTCACTGAAGTATCCTCTTAAGATTTTGTGCAGTAGCAGAAAGTATAATATTTGTAATTTGTGTTGATCATTCGATTTAATAAAATATTGCCATGTCAAGGATTACGATAACCTATATAATGTATTTTACAGTATTTACATAATATTTCATCGCCCTTTTTGCCTACGCATTCTTTCTTTATACAAGTGAATTTCAATAATTTTGCCATGATTCAATCATAATTTATTGCACTGCACATACTCACAGATTGCTGTTTTACATATATATAAGAAACCCAATTGACAGATTGGATTATTACCAAATTTTTTATTTATTCAATTTTTTGGTGAGGCATAAGCTGCAAAAATATTAAACTGGTATGAAATACAGAAAGTCTATGCATTACTACATACACTTGGGCCGCGTGTAGTATGTGTGAATTAGTAATTATAGAAAAATTCATATGCATGGAATGCATTGTTTCCAAATTTAAATAATGGCGGCATGCTGTTGACGTCTTGCCTTGGTTACTTACTGGTATTTTCTTCACCATTTTACGTAAAAACATTCTTTATATTTAGAATACTAATGCAAGACGTTTTTATTTTTGTGCGGACCTCAAAATGCGCAATTATTACCCCTTATTTATTATTTTCAAATGAAAACATAAAAAATATTTGAATATTGAATATGTTTTGAGTTTATATTTTTTGTCTTGTGACATTACATTTAATTATACTCCTCTGATTCCATCCCTGAATGGGTATGACGTCATATATGGACGAAATCAAAGCGCAAATGTTAAGCTTGCTACAAATGAATCTTCAATGCGAAAAGACTTACAGCTAATTTGGTCATCATCCTAGTTGTTATATTTATGATGAATTGAAATGAAACAACGTGCTCGACTGTTAACACGAAAAAGTGAAGTAATTCATTTCCTTTCATAGACAACACATTAAGTCAACAAGCTTACACCTCTACATCATAGATGGCGCTAGTGGTAAAGACATGGTATTTTGAGCATATTTCAACATTAGTGACTTTTTTCGCTTCACTTTCATTTTAAAGTTCCTTCTACACGAAGAACTTTTTTCGTCAACATCTTTATTAAGGTTATAACTACCATTACCTGTTTGCAATCTTCACAATGCAGATCACTCCCAGTAAATTCTTCTAAAACTATTATTGGAATTCACAAAGGTTATGTATACATTATTTTTGTCAAGCATTACCTAGTTATAGAAAACTCATCTTATGTTACATAATTACATTTATGTACATAATATATATTGTAACAGTAGAATAGAGTTGTTTACTGTTAAATTTCTATATAAAGGACTGAAGGTGTTTATCATAATTTTTGACTCAAAATTTCTTATCGATAAATTTGTAATCGAAATGTAATAACGTAGCAGTGCTCAAGTGGTGAATGTTGTCGCTTAAAACAATATTCAAATTAATTGTGTTTTTCATCATCGCATTGTAAACAAATTGTCACGTACTTGAAACATTTTTATGAAAATAAATAGAGAGTTTTTCGTAACAACTGATAGACTCTATTTTACCCTTTCACCTTTGCAGTATACACTCAGGAGTCTTTTATCAATTTTTTTCATAAAAAAAATTAAGGTACCTCAGTGATATCTCCATGGAAAGTGCTGCCCTTAAGCAGATTAAAAATACATATATTATTATTTCTTATCAGCTATAGGTATATTAACGCCCTTCAAAGTTATACTGAAAATATTAAATAACAGATATGCATCCTTACAATATAGATATCTGTTCACCTTTTCTTATATTTTTTTCAACAGATTTAGATACCCTCTTACGAAATTTAACTGTTGTCTAGGTTGTCCCACTCAGATTGTGAAAAAGACATCTGTTGAAAGATTTTAGAAATTTCCGACAAATTGAATGCTTCAAGGAAACCACCGCTGACTAATCTACTCTCAAAATTTGTACTATTCGCATTCCTTCTTTATTTTGCTACCCCTAAGCAGTACATGACTTGCCTACCACCACGGAACGTACTGAGGTACCTTCATATTATTTTTAAAAATCAATATTATAATAATTTATCTGTATTAAGAAATATAAATAACATGTACCTATAGAAAATAGGGCCTTAATTTAATTATTTTCTATATATCCACATGTAACCGTGAAATAGATTTGATATCTCATATAATCCAGTAGAAGCTTTAACAATTTATTAATTAATGTAATATTTTTGACACCCTGTGAATGATCTGTGTTCAGTTATCTTTTTCATTTATAATAAATAATTCCTGTATACATATATTCAGGAGTTAAATATCTCAAAATAAAGTTCACTGTGTAGAAACAATACAACATTTGCAAGGTACCTATGTATTATGCATTGATTTCTTCTTCCATGACTCTTTTGTTAATAGTTTCAATGGTGAAAGGGTATTGTTAATACATACTTCATAATATTATATTTGCTCAAATTTTCATCTTTTTATATAGAACCGTTTTGTTGAAATCTTTACTTGGAAGTAGATTTATTTTTATCTTTATGACAAGTGGAGTTGTACCTAATTGCATTTCCCATATGATATATATGTCCTGTGGAGTGGCCAGTATTTTAACGATTAAAGTTGGTTGATTTTTCACTACTTGTCGCATAGTTTCCAACCGGACTATTATCTACTCCCGGTAATGATTTCAACAATAAATGTAAAAAATTCAGTATTCAGATGTCAATTATGTGATCGTAGATTATTATTAATGTGGAATACATTATAAACTAAATAAAATAAAAATGTGTATTTTGTAACATTCTAAATCATTTTATATATTATGATAAATAAATATGTAATTTATAATAGACGCTTTTGTATGACTAATAAATTTAATAACCGGGAGTGTTTATATTATATTATTGCTTATCAATAAAATAGTCATCCATATTGTCCTTCAGTTTTGCCAAAAATAATCATTGTGTGTTGACATTTTTGTCAACTTATGAATAACTTCTGACATGGCTAACCATATTTCATATTAAACCATCCCATACAAGTATAACATACATTTTTATAAAATTCCATCATTGAATAATCAATTCATTAGTTAAGTACATTCATTGATTCATATTTGTATATCTAAGCCTGAGATGCATAGAATGTCGAGTTATGTTAGATCAAAATTTAGCCAAAATGTCATGCATACACGAAAATAAAATGACGGCTACATAATACTTTTCATTAATTAACATCACATTCTGCCGTCAATATAATTGCTCTTTTTTAATTTCAATTTTCTGATAATATTATTAAAATATTTTTAATTGATAATACAATAGTAAAAATCTTAAATGATTTAATTGGTGGTTAACTGATGACACATTGCGGATACACTATACCTAGTAAGGGCACTAGGTATACTGGATTTGTATTTTTGTTATTGATGTGACAAAAAAAATCATACATCATGCTGAAATGTCTGTTTACAAAAGCAAATGTCAAAGTTTGACTATTTAGTACTGATAGTCTTTTTCGTATTTAATCAATACCTACTCGAAATATTTAAACTGTTGCAAATGCTTGCGACATAATCATAGCTAGTCGTGACTGACCAATGTCAGTTGTCACTAGGCCTCTGCGCAGGCTCTTACACGCAACATGTTTGTTTTCATTTTTTTCACTATCTGTTGAACTGCCGATAAACAAAATTCCTGACATTCCGTGCATCTTGACCTAAATGAATAAGTACACATACCGGATCGAAGCATAAAAGCATCGGATCAATCAACCGTTCAGTTCATTTGAGGTTTATTTAATTTTAAAATTATTACAGCTCCGGTAAGTATCTTATGTCATCTTCGATGTTCTGTTTAAATCTTTTACATTGCATTGTATTGAATTTTGTTATTAAGATTCTATTATGCTTGGAAATGTGTATATGAAAGATTATCTAATGAGATGATTATTAACAGTTTGCCCTGAATAATTGCACTTGCAAAACTTTTGAAACATTGGCGTTATTATTCAATTTCAAAACTCGAAAATAATAAACATTTTTAACACATACAGAATTATGAAAGCCCAAAGCTAAGTATTCATTATTTTATAAAATATTGCAAAGGAACTTGGTTTTAAATTTTATATAATTTATTTATGGATTATAAACTTTCTATATTATAATATATCCCAGTTATAGACTTTTGATCACATCAAATAACATATTATTCTATTATTAATTGTCTGCATTTTTATGACTAGAAAAATGATGATTTTATGTAAAGTTAAAATTAGATTTCTTGAAATGCTATTAGTTATTACATAGAATTGGAATAATAATCATGCTTAATTTAGTTGCCTGCTATTTTTTTTTTTTTTAATAATCTAAACCTTTATTGGAATTCAGTTGTGAAATGACCATCACTGATTAAGTAGTAAGTTTTTTTCTGTTGGCATCACTATATTGTCTTTTTTTTTCATTTCACAAATCATATCGACAGGCCATACAATTATCGCGGACCGTACCACATATATTACAAAATATTGCAATATATTATAAAACCGAATTGTAAAATGATAGCGTTTAATAAATTTGTGATATCAATAATATAATGAGTACCTACCGCTTTCATCATTTTTTAAACACTTGCGAATATAAATTGAAGGATTTGAAGCATTTGATCAATGTTAAGTGTATAGATTTATAAAATGTAAATTAAGTTAAGTGTACTTTAATGTCAAATAAGTGTACGCGACATTTGCATGCATTCATGATCAAACAATAAACATGTAAAGAATTTGTTGAATTTTTATTATAAGCAATCCATTTTTATCTTTACCTACCTAATTAAAAACTCAAATTAAATGTTCACTGAAATATGAAATGAAAGTGTTCTGATAGCCTCTCCAGCTCGCTTGTTTAAGCTAGTGATGAAGACCCTTTTAATCAGCCGGGTCAACTTTTCTACATATTATTATATGACTATCAAATAGAATCAATAAGAAGAAAGTAAGTGAAAAATACTGTTTTTTCCAACTGATTATTATTAAATTTTATAGATTAGAATGGTATTCTAAGTCTGTTTAAGGGCGACACCTAGGAACGTCACTGCCTTCAATCAACGGATAAAAACATTTTATCACGATTCACTGAAAACATAGTGTACCTACCTAAGTAAGTTTATTATTGGGATTTTTGAGCATATTTTATTATAAAGGTTTTTAAGTTGGTTTTATAATGGTTTTAAAATCGAGTTCTACCATTAGCACTCTTTTGGTTTGAACCTACCTGATCCAAATTATATTGCTAAATAGTAAACTCTTCTAAAGTAAACACAATAATTGCACTTCACCTAAATAGAGCATTAGTCACTACTGCAGAAGGTATAAAAATGTAGTGATTAAATTTATATCATTAACCGAGGATAAAGTTGCATGTATATCTCAGGATCATGATGAATATGGGCGTGGAATGCTTTTTGCCATTATGGACATTGAAGTTAATCCCTCCAAACCAAAACCCGCCCCGCACCACACTCCTGTCTTAATCGAGCGTATCACAGGGGGGACCCGACAGTGGCGATGTGAACCATCTATTTCAATTTTGCCTGGGAATGCCTTGGGAGAAAATACCCAAGACTGAGGTTGCTATGCCCAAGGTGAGCTCTGACTGAGTTTAAAGAATTTACTCTAATGCAAGGTGCCAGGAAGAGAAAAGCACACGGAAATTACGAAAAAGTAAATGAATTTAAGGTATATATAATGATACCGAGAGGAATGGGTGAGAGGCACTCACATGTATGCTGGCAGCGTTCTTCACGAGTATCACCTTGATTGAGGGTTGTGTGGACATCAGGACATATAATTCAAGATAAAACACGTCTTTGATTTGACAATTTCCTGATGTCCACACAACCCTCAATCAAGGTGATACTCGTGAAGAACGCTGCCAGCATACATGTGAGTGCCTCTCACCCATTCCTCTCGGTATCATACTGGCGCCCCACGTTGGGCGCCACTTGAGAAGGGAAGGAGACTCGGGTGGTCGAAATGAAACGCTCGATCGTCTCAACAGAGATCCGTTTAATGCGGTAGACGACAGAAATATTAGGTTACAATCTTATTTATTACAAATACAGGTTTGGTCATACAGTTTCATAAAACAAGAACATTCGATCAATTATTATATTAGGAATTTACAAGCGCAGTGACCTGAAGGGGTTAATCCATCACGCAGGTACAGCACACATTATATGGTCGTAGGAACACGTCAAATCGCAAGTATCAGATCGAAAATCTTACTATTATAAAGAAAAATTACATACTAATTTATTCCTAAAAAAATGCGAACAATATAGGGCTTTGTTTGGGAGCACTGGGCCAGAGGCGCCCAGTGTGACAACCGCTGGTTGAAGCTATACAGATTTAGCTACCCAAAGCCACTCCACAATCCTCGAATTAAGTCCTTTGCAGGGAGGGGTACGCCTGCGGGTTTTCTGACTCAATTATTTTTATTTAATTAAGTGCACTTCTCTCGTGTTCTATGGACTGAGCACAGATGGCAATAGCATAAAAATAAAAGGAGGAATTATACTTATTTAATTTATATTCGAGGATTGTGGACCGTCAAAAGCTGGCTGGTTAGGCGGGTGCAGTTGTATTGATGATTAGACCAACCGAAGACAAAGAAAGCCCTATATATACGTATATTTGGTGAGATGTGGCACCACAAAGCTCTCCGATCATATGACGATTACGTCAGGTGAAATGCCCTTTCTGCGCGCGGGAAGAACGGTTTTGTCCCGCGGAAACTAACCCGGCGTAATTAATTTATTAGGTAGGATTAATTTGCCCGGGTGGAATAACGGAATGCATAAACAAAACAATTTAAAAGAACTGAAAAGGCCAAGCACAGAAATCGATATATCGACACCAAAAAGGTTCGCGCGCCCGGTAACGCGCCTCTATCTGATTTTTACAGATGGCAGTGCAGGTTCAGGAAATCGATAAACGCCGTTCTTTTTTAAACCAAGAAAAAGGACGAAATATGAGAATTTAAGACGGCAATTGTCTACTTTACACCTCACTTAGCGTATGTTGTGGTACCACATCCCGCACTACAAACCTCACAGGTCAATTAGACTTAATTCCTTAACATGTAAATTAATTAATAGAGCGGGGATTAAATTTAAACACAACCGCGGAATAATCTAACGCTCACGTAAATCGGCAATACAAAAAAAACTTTTAAACATTAAAGGGATCCTATACGCTACGAAACAATTACACTATGACAATTAAAAAAAAATTAATACCAATAACACCTAGAATTAATTTTTCACTGACAGGGCACGGCTTTAATATCATATAATCCCGAAGGGAGGCAAGCTTGAAATAAATTAGCGTAAATTAGACATGAAATAAAAAGAATAACAAAGGGAAGGCAAAGGTTATTAACAAACAAAATTATAGTTATAGAAATATCATATAGTTATAGTTATACAATATATAAGTCATACAAAGGAGAAATTAACAAAAGAAATATTGATACAGGGTACTCAGGGTTTGGCGGCGTGCTGGTGGATGGCACCTTCGGATGAAGGTCCTGTGGAGACCCAGGTAGGGTCTTCAAGGCGTCGGAGGAGAAAAGAGAGCTCTTCGAGTTGCGCAAGCTTCTTTTAAAAGCTTCTTTGTGTCGCCCGCGTGGAGGGGGTACTCCGGGGGCCATCATTAGTTCCGCTATCCGCCGCTGAGGTAGGTCCCGGCCCTTTTTTACTACGGCACGGTATGTCGGTGGGATATTTAAACTGGCCGAAGGCCTTATGGGATGTCGTCCACCCCGCCCTCCTGGTTCTGGGGTTCTTGGCGTTCGCCTTCCTTCGCATAGGTGTAGAACGGCGATACCTCACGCAGGTGACCGAGTTTGCCGCTATTCGCCGCGAGATGTCGCTAGGATGCCCGTTTTTGACATCCGATAGCTGTGGCGGGAAACGTTCGATCTTTTGAAGATACCGACCTAACCAGTATTGCCGGCTTATTTGAACGCCAGTCATTTACAATATTAAGTCAACTGGAGTGGACATTCGAGCGGTAATGTCTATTTCCCGGGCTTTGAGAGCGTCGGGTTTTGCGCCGTTACGTACGTCGATTCTTGCATCGGATGCCTTATTATCCACTTGCTCTGCGCAAGATAGCAGGTAGTACGGTAAGGGTCGCATTGCTGACCTTGGGACGTCCGGGATCCGCCGCTTTCTTAAAAGAACCGTTATCCCTTTGCCCTGTCCAGTGCAGGGATAGACAACTTTAGCGCGACGGGGGTCGCACGTATTGATTTGGTGACAATAACAAAGAAAACGAAGCTAATCATACGGACAGCAAAGATTATGTGAAGAGATCTTCACGCCCGCAGTAAGACGGTGCAAATTTTTTAAATGCAAGATAATTGGCCTTAGTAGCAACCAAGTCGGACGACCGGATGGGCCCAACAGCTGGTTGGACCGACCTGAGCATCTCCTCCCGTTCGGAGCACATACTCAGACATTCCCAGAGGATGTGGTTGGCATCCTGTATTTCCCCTTCGCATGGACATGTCGGACGACTTTGGCCATTAGTTTTCATGTTTTTTATTACTTTGGAATGTTGCTCACAGGGCTGGTCCTTGCAAGTGCATGGCCTGATTGGAACATGTGCACGAGGCCCCTAGGTACCTATAGGCCTTGATTATTATTTTCTGCTCCAAAAACGGCCGACGCCCATCACTTCAGATTACTTAACAGTGTAAATAGTGTGAACCTAATAGGTTGACCAAGTGGCTAACATCCATTTCTCATAAAAAAATCTATTAACAGGTACAACCTCCACTCTGTGGAGGCCCACATGCTCCTCTAAGCGCTCGTCCAGTGTAGGCGCGTTCGGCGGAGCGTTGTGCGACGCGCGCAACTCAAACGTATAACCGTGTATGAAAATGTTCGTAGACAATGTCTTTTTTTGGTTATACGTTTGAGTTGCGCGTGCCGCTCAACACTCCACCGAACACGCCTACGCTGGACGGGGCCTAAGGATCGAAGATGGTGATGTAAGTAAGTAAATGGTTTACTGAAAAATCCATTATAAAAAATCTTCATGAAGAAATTATCAATTACATAACAATTTACTGAGCATTTTGATAATAAAATAAAATTACCAAAATGATGTTTTCCTTGCTTTTTTTATCGGAAAATGTGTCATAATTATTTAAACTCCTAATTTCCACTGTAACAAAATGAACAGAAATAATTGCAAAACACCAAAATGGTAGCTGCTTTTACTTGTCTAATAGAATTGTTTTGTACTGCATCTTCTATGATATTAATGAGTTTGAATGTCTTTATAAGCTGTTTTTCAATTTAAATTCAATTCTTTATTAGATACGAGGTATCTATGTCATTCTTGATTTTTCCCCGGAATTCTATGATTCTACTGCACAATAGCCTTGTATTTTACATATTGTTTATTTAAATATTTGATAGGAATTAAAAACTAACTTGAATCTTTTATTTTTTTATTACTGAATCTAATAACCTAGAAGGCAAGGTCCAGTGCGACGCCCTATCGGGCCCAAACGGTTCAATCACCTTAAAACGGCCTGATTGCTCACTGTTTTGAAATAAATTTCGAACCTACCTAGCTTAACACAATGATTGCTGACCTTTTAATTACCACATTTAAATAACCCATTAATTATATCTAATGGCCAATTACTCCAAACGCGACAGTTACGGTAGCACAATGAGTTAAATAAATGACAAATGTTTTCAAAATTAGTATAAAATACCTCTTTCAATGATATGCTAGTTGAAGAACATGACGTCATTCAGTCTCAATCAAATTTATTTATTTTACATATAACGAACAAATTATAAATTCAAAGCGTACACAACATGACATAAAATAAGTGTTAACAATTTTTTTAATAAATATACAGAGAAATGTGAGTTAATACAATAAGAAATAAAATAACAAAAGTAAAAGTAGATGGATGCACACAATGTGAACTATTGATAGACCCTATCTTAAAAACTTATAAAACAACATCCACCTAAATTCACCTCGCGTAAGTGGAAGATATCAATATTCGAAGCGATTTCATTAAACATGGTTATTTCTCTCCCAATTGGCATCACTAATCGTCGCTATAGGATTTGTTTCCCGAATATCCATTTTTGTCGAAATCGACATTTTAATGCAGTTCAATTTCTTTTATCGAACTCTACCGAAATCATTTATAAAAACAATATATTTTTATCTAGGAACAGAGATATTTTTTTAAAAAACCCGAATACGCCATGTTAAGTTACAATTACTCCGTGGTGTTCTCCCGAATGTCCAACTATTCGTACCTGAATATCCAAGTTAATTTCGGTCGAAATATATCTCTGGCTGAGTGTTTATTTCCCGAATATGACTTTAGCCAATCAAACCGCGCTCACGCCGTGCATCTCGCTCCCACATTCACGCTGTCTAGCTCTATAACAATCACGCCCACTTTCATATTTTTCGGCCGTCCGGAGACTTCTTTCAAATTTCATCTTATTGATATTGTTTTTAACGTTACTATTGTTTTAATAGTGAATTCATCAAATTTGAAGAGATCATTCATAGCTGATACATCACCAGTTCGCCCTGAACTTACAGTAGAGTTGTGGAAGTGAGTATTTTAACCTAAATAACTGCATTTTGTTTTGATAAATGACACAAAATCCCAACGGTTATATGAATTCTACAGTATGACCCGGCAACTACTATGACGTAAAAAATAATTATTATTTCAAATTATTATTAATCAAACATTGTTTGTCTTTATTTTACTTTTAATCTAGGTATTTCTATGAAAATAAAGGCGATGCTATTATTTATTTTTGAATGCGCTGATAGTTAATTTAATTTAATATGTATGTTAGTAACTATTTATTTGGTGGATATTATATACTTAAGATATTGGTATCTACCTAATATTAGCAGCCAATGGTAATTAATTTATACATGCTATTATTTTGTGTTGTTATTCCTTACAATATTAAACATATAATATTTATTTGGTGGTTTGTAATAAGTTTAATTGTCAATTATAGAAATATATAGATATAATAATATACAGATATATATAAATAGATTTTTTTTTTTTTTGGAAAAAGTATTAATATAAAATTGTTAGCAAGTACGGGTAAGTACCATCATAAAATATTGGAGAAATGACCGTAACGTCGGTTAGTAATTGAAGTAGTAGATACCTTGTAATATATTTTCTCAGAAGTGATTTAAAAAAATTATGTAAGTATGTTCAATTATTAGAATGGTACATTCTTAAATCTTGTGAATTATTCGTTCAAAAAAATAGTTAATTACTTAAAAACTACTTTATTAAGTACTTAATTCGAAAAAAAACCGAAAAAGCGATTGCCGCATGTTATTATTACATACGAACTTGGGTAATTACGATCATTAAGTATTTAAATAGTAGAGGTAATTATTAACAATTATCGTGTAAATAAATATAACATTTGAGGCGTGTACTTTTTGACCACTCAGTAATCTGTGGGCCGTGCAGCAATACGCTACGGTCTTAAATCCCGAAAGTCCATGTTTTGTCCCGAATATCCATTATTCTGAGAGAGCGCTAAAAATTTCCCGAATATCCACAGTGAGTACTTGTAAATAAAACGCATTTTCTGTGCATTTAATGATTTATACCAGTATATTATTCTTGGAATCTATTCTTAGATAATGTTGCAATCATACAGTATAGAAAGAATAATTGATACATCTACTGATATTAAAATATACGACAATGAAATTTGTTTTTCGTCTCCTGTAAAATTGACATTTGGTCTATTCGGGAAACAAATCCTATAGCGACGTAATGGCAGGTCAGTTTTGCACCTTGGTAAAACAAACAACGGATGCCCTCGATTCCTAAGGTAATTATCAGCGACACAGAGGCCACCACCAAGAATGACAGAGTTCACATTTGCGCCGCGTATACTTTTCTGTTATCAGCTATGGGAATAAATCAAAGATTTTAAATATTTTACATCATTCAACCTCTCTGGTACAAATGTAAAATAACACGTGTTATTGTTTGCAAAATAAAATAATTTTTAGCAATTTTTTGGAAATTATTGTAAAAGATGGCAATACCTGAGGAAATTATAAATCGTATCTGGCACTTCTGGCAGCACTTGTAGTTCAGAATTGAATTTGTCGTGTGGCGTGTTGAGTTGAGGTGTAAACTGCGCCGGTAATGCTGTGTTTATGATACGCGTACCGTAATAATTAGTGACCAAAATCGTACTAAATAGGAAACAGTGAATACACACAACTGATTTTGTAGTTTTAAAACAGTTTCGTATTTTAGAATACTCAAGTTTCTCGACTGTTCAATTGATGTGAATTTTTGTCAACATGGCAGACCCTTCAAGATTGACAAGCGACGAGACAGCCGACATCAGAGAACAATTTACCCAAGTAAGTCATCCTTTTTTAACGAAATCCATTGAAATAATGTACGTTAATCAACTAACTATTTTTCGTCTTCTTTGTTTTTGTGGTATTTCTGTTGTATTTAGTGAAAATTCGATAAACATGGCCAGTCTAAAGCGTTTCTACCTTTACATGTTTTTTTGACAATTGAACATAGGTTGACGCGACCATCAAATTGAAATTTACCATTTGCGCAACATTTTAAATTTCGCAGCATTAAACAGATCAATAGACGCATGCCTTATTGAGAATATTGACAACATTTAATTGAAGATTTTTTGTTGTTTTTGACATTCGAAGTGGGAGTGGTTTGTATTATCGTCAGGCCGTAGTACAAATTGTGCAAACCATCATCGGTAGGTAGGTACCTACTAACTCTTATTAGTACAAACGAAAAGCGAGGCCGGCAGGATTGTCATTTTGTTTCGCAATAATGATTTTAGCATACCGTAATTCCTAAAAAGGCATCCGCTGTGATATTTTAATAATGTTATTATAACAACTTTTGTTTCGTATTAGGAGGTAAACAGTGACAACCCTAGACAAAATGCCGCCCCATTTTTGTACAGTATTTTTTATCCTTTCATGACTCCAATATTTAAGAAATGTGTTGTATGGATACATTACTAACGAAATATAATTACCACTAAATCTAATTTTATTTAAATTCTGACATTCTGACAACTGCTCTCGGTTTATGCACTGACGCTCATTCAATATTGGTGTAGGTATTTAAAGGTTGCAACACACTATTGCACGTCTATAATATGTGGTTCATTTTCGTAGTACACTCACACATTCAAAACCCTGCCTCAAAATGTGGTGTATTGGGATAAAACCTATCGGAATTCTATCTATTAATCTGTTCTGTGTTTGAAACACATACTAATTATTTTAAAAGTTATCTTAATATAACAACTGCATATTGTGTGATAGATACAATGCACTTAAGTGCTAGTGAGACTCGTGTCAAAACGATTGATGTTTTAGAAGCACTGTATATGTATATCAAAGTACATAGTTATAACGCTTGTGTATTTCAGAAAAAAATGCATTTCCCGAGTCAAACATTATTAATTAATGCAATACGTTGACATTACTGTCCTAGTACTATATACCTACATGACGATATAACTTTTGTCACGAGCGGAAAACTGTGACGGTGGTGGGCAAAATATTAATAAGTACTTAGGTATGTATGTACTTAGTTGAATTCTAAACTTTTTTTAGCGAAGGACCTTTTTGGATGTACCATTCAAAGCCTTGTAAATCGCTGATAGGTACTAGTAGTCCAACTTGAAACAATAAAATTGTATATTTTTTGAAATTATATTGTTAATCTAATTTAACTAAACAAATTTGACTTGGTTTTGAGTAGTTGGCAAAGTTGAGAGATGCATTTGATTGTGTTTGCCTAACTTAGGCCCTAAACTAAACTAAACCATAAAGTCCCGAATATTTGTATCAATAACATCGCTAAACGCTAAAGACTTCAGAAAAAAATGAATATTTAGGAATGCTTTTGGGCTCAGTGTTTCCCAACCTTTTTGTGTAGCAGAACTAAAACATTTCATAAAAACTCGAGGAAACCATCCCTACTAGGCTTACAGGTAAATTACAAATTGAACTTGTAAAGCAGCTGCCAGTGAAATACGTAAGCAAAGTACCTACCGACATTAAGCAGACTGAAGATACCAGTGGCGCACCCAGGATTTAATATTGGGGGGGGCCAAGGAGGAGAATGTAAATTAGTCCCATAGACTCTTTTTCTTACACAGCTTAATTTCTCGTTTATCGGTCTTTTTTCTATTGCACTCGGTGTACCTATACCATGGTCTCCACATCCTGAAACGGGCACTCAGGCTAGGATATTTGGCGGGCCCCCTACCTACCGCTTAGAATAAATGCAGTGTGAAACACTACATTAACGTTTTTCAAATTGTATTTTAGTTCAAATTAAGGGTACTTATACAGTGAATTATTGGCGATTTTTAATACATCTACTTTAATAATGGAGCTGTAGAGTATCAACACATAATAATCAAAAAATATATTGCACAATTATATAAGTAATTGAAAATGTTCATGGCCATGAAGTGTAATAGCGCCGCAGGCGACTTTTTTACTACTAAAGCTAATTTATGATGTGTGTTTATCTCACTTATCTGGTCAACCCGACACGCCGGGCCCCCAGGCTAGAGCCATGTCAGCCCTCCCCAGCCATGACCTACACCACTCCGGAATTCGGGTGGACACCAAGAATTTTTTGACAGTTCCCTTAGGTATTGGGTTTCTAAAAAAAACCTGACATTAGTGTTTCGAAATTTTTGTGTTAGAAATTAAAATCTAAGAAATTTTTCTAAAAAGGGTGCTGGAGAATTATTACAAATCATTTTTTTGCCGCGTTTTATTGGCTTTCGATGTCAATGTTTAAAATCATTCTGATAATTTTCATGTTTGAGGGGTGCCAGGGCCCCTTGCCCCCCCCCCCTGGGTGCGCCACTGGTGTACACCACTCCGGAATTCGGGTGGACACCGAGAATTTTTTGACATTTCCATTAGAGATTGAGTTTCTAAAAAAACCCGACATTAGTGTTTCGAAATTTTTCTAAAGAGGGTGCTGGAGAATTTCAAATCATTTTTTTGCCGTGTTTTTATTTGTCTAATCTATTGGCTTTCAATTTTCAATATTTTTGGGGGGGGCCTAGGCCCCTTGGCCCACCCCCTGGGTGCGCCACTGGAAGATACCACCAATTTCTATGTGTTGGTAGTCTCAAATATTATAGAGTACCTTGGTACATAGGTATTAGGCGCCACAGAACAAAGTTCGTGTACCTACGTGCTACCCTGATAAGCGCCGTAGATGAAAATTTTGATAAACGAGTTGTCTACCTATTCAGTCAAAACTATTGGACATGCCAATAAACCAATGACGTCCCTGGGCAAAGTTAGAATACGTCCCCTTTCATTTCTACTTTTAAATTGTCTGCAAATTCGTTAGGTACCCACTTTCCTATATTATTATTATTAATTTCGGCTAATTTAAACAGACAATGTATTACATTACACCACACGTTTTTAAATTGACGAACACACCATTTACTGAAAAATAGAGCATTTCCACGAAACCTGCTCTCAAAAAGCGATGGTTTTAGGCATGGCCCCTACAAGGGGGAGGAGCTGACAGGGTTCTAGCCTGGGGGCCCTGGCTTAGGGGGGCCGGCCTGGCAAATTGACCAGCCAAGTGAGATAAACACACATCGCAGAATTGCACTACTTAATAGTAACAAAACTATTTCACTTAAAGCAAAATTAAAATCATATGGTTGTGCGATGCAATTTTTGATTATTGTTTCCCAATATTCGATAACTCCATAATTCAAGTGGGTGTATTAGAAATATTAAAAAAAATCGCTAAAAATACCCTTATATTTTTACACTCTCAAACACTATTTGGAATACACAACTCTAGATAGTCACACTGCCTTTAACTTTAGCGATAGGTAGGGAGGGGGCTCGCCAAAGATTCTGGCCTGAGGGCCCGCTTCGGGATGTGGGGACCATGGTTTTAGGTATGTGGGGGTCTGTGGCACTATTTTATACATACATAATAATATTAATAATATAAAATAGCGCCATTGAACGACTCGTTTTTAATAGGTACAAACTGATTATTTCAATTTAAATGTTAGGGTGAGGATGTCCTGAATTATTATTAGAAGTTGCAATGTGTAAAATAAATACATTGAATTTAATATATTACATTCTAATCCTGCTACGACGGCTATTTATCACAAGCATAACCCATATTTACTTATCCAGATATTATTCGTGATTAAGTATGTTAATAATTAATGTTTAAGTGTCATAATCTATTAAGTTACTTGGTTATGCGTTTATTCCGACAGATAACATTGATAACGATAACAAAATGATAAAAAGTACGTACTTAGCTGCAAAAATGAAAGTGCGGCAGCTTCGTGCGTGGTGAGCGAACACGGCGCCGTAGTGAAAGATGAAGCGGTGGTTCTGCATTGTAAAATGGATACGGTATATTACCATAATATTTGTGTTGTTACAATATAAATAGACTTGTGTCGGACATCTTTCAATAATGGCCCGTGCGACCAAACTTATTTGTAATTAATTCAGTTAATGCGGGGAACGCAAAACAACTCTTATGAGTAGGGTTACCATATTTGACGATGATGAAAAGAGGATATGTTTCATAATCAGCAGCCGCCCCATAATATGGCCATATACGTACAGTTTCCGTAACAGGTTGAACATGGCACAGACAATAACTGTTCAATAACTGTACGATAGTCTAATGCCGTACTGAACCTCCGGGTTCGTTCCCGGTGATCTCGCAATACGTACATATGATTTTCTCAATTCTGAGTGTTTCTGTGATGTATTTTACCATAGCAATTGAACCCGTGGTATGCCAATGATTGTTAGATCTCGATAATTTAACCCGAAATGTAATACAATATATATTCTCATACTTAAGCATATTAATATTATTCAAACGAGAATTAATATCGAGCAAATATTTCAATTAAGAAATACCTATAGTAAGATACTTACTACAATTCTTTCAAATAAATGAATGAAAAATTATTTTTCCAATCGATTTCACGCCTTGGATTGACAAAACGATTACAATTCGACGCCTGGGAACCCTAATTATTTGTTTTATATTTAGTCTATTAAAAATCAATAAACATCACGAGCAATCGGAGCAATTCTTAAAGAGAAAGTTTCTGAAGAGGCTTTTGAGATGTGACTAAGTATATCGACGTACGATAAGGATTTCCTGGGCTGGTGACAAGGTTTTATACCAAGATTACATACCTATAAGTTTATTATATTAGCTGTAAACTGTATCAGACTTGGTTATCTATTTAGTGGTTTACGTGTATATTTCCACAGCCATAATAATATTATGAATATGATACACCGATCGCTATTTCCATAGTATTTCGCGGAAATTTTCGTTAGTAACTTCGAATGCAACCCGTTACTTTGGTATACCTACAGTCCTACACAGTTCGAAGTAAATCTTCAAATATTATTATTTTCGTTATTATTACTTATTAAAGTATTAGTATTAAAAAAACATGTCATATTTATCACACCTATAATTTTTATTATTTTATTGGATTTTGATGATGTTTTTGTAACAAACACCAACAGGAATGGCTCAATTTGTATTCCTTTTTGAGCGCGCCGAGCCGTGTTGCTTATTGTACGATGTTGTCAACTCCAGCCAGAACACTTCTTTAGGGTGTTTTATTATACCTTCAGGTACCGCTGCATAACCGAACGTATTTATGGATTATGATTATGTAGTCCATTACTAATTTATTATTTTTTCCGAACTTTATTACCTCCTCGCATGCCTGCGTACATGCTCATGCTCTATATAAAATTATCTACCCAATATCGGTAAGTATTTATCGTAAATATTTGTTGGTCAATCAAATGATATCCTTCCTTACGAATTTTATATGTCAAGTAGGTTTTTATGGAGATGGACGTAGGAGTTTCAAATAATATCAATAAGACATTTTAGCTTGGTATGTCCGATAAAGAGCTCGTTATAAAAGTGAATCAATGTATGGAAAAAATCCTAAACTAAAATGTCAACGAATGATTCCTCGTTACATCCGAGATCTCGCTATATCCGTGATCGTAATATACGAGCTCGACTGTAGTTTGTCACCGCACATTTTTGGAGGCGGTGTCGCGAATACGGAATGAGTTTTGTTATCAAAAAAGCATTAGAAAATTTTATGAAAATGTTCCTAAGTAGGTAGGGGGATTAAGAGAATGTCAATGGAAAATTATCATCATGCTATTTTCCACGTAAGCATTGTTCTCCTAGACGGCGGTCAATTATTTGCATTTATAATATAGTTGACCACCACTGGCCCTCTGATTGTTTTCTTTCGCCGGGACCGCTGCGACAACCGCTGAAATGTGGAAAAGTAATTAAATTATTATTCACCTACGCGTTGCCCAGTTAATCTAATCAGAACCGCTGACAGTGGAAAGTAAGAATGTGTCCTCGTTTTGTCCGCTGATGATTTGAATAATTTCAGTTTTTGCATTAAATATCTCGTACATTTCAATTATTTTTTTACATGCTTACATGCATAATACATTAGTAGTAAATTTCTAGACATTTTGTGATATTTTCACCAACGAAAACCGGCTACCTAAAGCATACACGGTGCAAGCATGACTCGCTTACACATAATTAATGCGTATTAATCATCATACTCTGCACTGATGAATGAAACTCTCCCCACAATCTCCTCATGCTTTACGTCTTTACGACAAGCTTACCTGCTCAAACCGTTTGTATCGGGAAGCCCGTGCGTATGGACGGGAAAACTGAAGCACGCGCAAACCAAAATGCGCTGTAAAAGTCTATACCGCACAGGCAAGTCGCTGCCGTCTAGCGGGCGCATTATATTATGTTTATTGCAAAGTTTAATGCCTTTTGAGTACCACCACCACCGAATAATGGGAAGCGGGGTGCCTTATGAATGAGGATGTAACAAGGTTTAGATCTTGAGTGTGGAGAAATATAATGTCTAATATAGTTTGTCAGGTGAACAAAACACGCATTCAATAATATTTGAGAACATTCGGTGCGCATTGTGTTTCTTGGGTTGTATGGCATGACCGTCATACAAATAATAAACCGAATCCGACATCAAAACCTTAGTCCATGGCGATAGGTTTTCACATTTTATTTACACATCTTATTACATTAATTTGTTCTGTGAATGCGTTCGTCTAGCTAGCCTAGCTAGCCGCTAGCGGTTATTCTCTTGCCTAGCCACGACGTACTTATTGAATAATATGTAAGTATAATATTATTGACGAGTAAAGTAGGAACGTACTTTGGTTTACTTCATATTATCGATAACATTTGGAATATTGTTAGCTGTGCATTCATGTAGTGACTGAACGTTATCTCGGCGAATATATATTATCAACCAATCCTCATTTTAAAAATCACCCTTACATTGCAAGGGATCACACTAGCCCCCCACCCCCGAAGGGGTTTATTGGAAGCAATAACGAACGCGATTTCCGCAACCTAAAGTCTGAATTGAAATTTCAACAAGCAACGCCAACGTATGTTCAATATGTAAACATTCTCAATAATCTCTATCTCGGCTGATTAAAATGCAATTCTTATCCTGTTACCTACAGCAGATAAAGATAGTACCTAATAACCAATTACACTTTGTCTCGATATCACATGTTTCAATTATTGGGGATTGTAATTTCCATAACTTGATAATACAAATATTTTGATCATATGGGCAACAAGATAATAATATAACTGATTATATGTGTATGGCAGAATTTAAATATATTTATTATCAATAGAATTATAATATATTATCTCGACATAATACACTATTTATATTGAAGTGTATTACTTGATATTTTATAAAATTAAAAAAAAACTACATCAGTAAGTAATTTATAATAATAACGGTATGATTATATGTGTATGGCAGAATTTAAATATATTTATTATCAATAGAATTATAATATATTATCTCGACATAATACACTATTTATATTGAAGTGTATTACTTGATATTTTATAAAATTAAAAAAAAACTACATCAGTAAGTAATTTATAATAATAACGGTATGTAATTTGGAACCCGCCCGAACTTAATGCGAAAAGGCCATCCAAACTGAGAGAGAAAAATAATACAAACAATTTTGACGACGTTGCAATAATTTGCATTTATATTAGGTCACTGTTAATTTTACTATTTACCTACTGACGTACCAAATTAAAATAATTATTGAAGATAATTATTTACGCAATGTAAACACAAGTGCATACGTGAGTAGGTAGGTTTTGTTATGTTTTAAGACTGCAGTTATTATGCATCGCTTAATAAAATGCATGATAATATTTACATTGAATTATTCAATTAAATTAGTGCTTTAAGTATGTCACGCTGCAATCGATTGATATATGTATACACGTTAGACCTTACTTATTCAATAGAGTAGAACGAATTGCCAAATAGCCGATCCTTGTAAGAAAAGTAACTGCCAAATTGTATCACTATCACTCAATGAATGGCGTGTCTATTTTATAGACAAATGGATAGTTTGGTATACAAATAATATATTTTTAATTGAAATTGGACGGCTATATGCGTCTATCTATATTATATTAACGCCACTTTCCCGAAAATGAAAGTATTTGCTTTCTTTTGTTTGTGTTTTTCAATACCTAAGCAATTTAAGCACTTCAGAAACCGACAACTTTACATAGATAGCTCTCGAATAATTACTAAGTACACTGGATTTGCAAGGGTCTCAGGCAAACTTCACGCTCGGGAGAAAAAATCGCCGAATGTGCACATTTTGAACCCACTTTAAATTTAGACATATTTTAATTCGAATCTCTGGTAAGTAGATACTATATTATAATTAATATAATATTATGTACAATATACGAGGGTGGGTCAATAAGTCCTTAGAAAAGCCGACAGGTGGCGCGACTAGTACTGTAAGCGGTTTGTTTTCATGCAGCGGCACTACCGATTCAGTATGCTGCGAAGTTTCAATCAGATTGGTCGGGTTGTTGTGTGTTTCTCGTATATTTAAAAAAAAAAATTTGCTTGTGGAAAATGGAAAAATGGAAAATGGAGAAAATTGAGTTTAGAGCTGTTATTAAACATTTTAATATAAAAGGGTTAACAGCAAAGGAAATAAAAAATGAATTGGATTTAGTTCACGGCATATCTGCTCCTTCACTTGCAACTATTTATAACTGGTTAAATGAATTTAAACGTGGTCGTACATCAACAAAGGATGAACCACGCTCAGGACGTCCTGTAGAGGTGACTACACCAGAAATGATCAATAAAATCCACGATATGGTGTTAAGTGACCGAAGATTAAAGTTGAGTGAGATAATTGAGGTTACAGGGATCTCAAAAGGTAGCGTCATTTCTATTTTACATGACAAATTGGACATGAAAAAAATTTCTGCAAGATGGGTGCCGCGTTTGCTCACAGTCGACAATAAACGCAATAGGGTGGTGGCCTCTAAAGCCCTGTTGTCGCTCATGCAACGCAATCCGGATGAATTTTTTCGTCGCTTTGTGACTGTAGATGAAACATGGATACACCACTATACTCCCGAGACGAAAGAACAGTCAAAGCAGTGGATTGCGAAAGGCGAACCATGTCCAAAGAAGGCGAAAACCGTAAAATCAGCTGGTAAGGTTATGGCTACTGTATTTTGGGATGCACGTGGAATTATTTTCGTTGACTATTTGGAAAAAGGAAAAACAATAACAGGGGATTATTATGCATCTTTATTGGACCAGCTAAAAAACAAAATTGAAGAAAAACGGCCTCATTTAAACAGGAAAAAAATCCTCTTTCATCAGGACAATGCCCGTGTTCACACATGTTTACGATCAATGGCTAAAATTGAAGAATTGAAGTTCGAATTGGTCGACCACCCACCGTATTCGCCAGATTTAGCCCCCAGTGACTTTTTCCTTTTCCCAAACTTAAAAAAATGGCTAAGTGGACAACGTTTTTTTTTCAAATGAAGAAGTCATCGATCGGACAAATGCTTATTTTGAGGACCTTCCGAAAACTTATTTTTCTGACGGTTTAAAAAAAATTGAGAAACGTCTAACCAAGTGTATTGAGCTCCAAGGAGATTATGTTGAGAAATAAAAAAAAAAATACAAAAATAAAAACTGTTTTAATGCTTTTTTCTAAGGAATTATTGACCCACCCTCGTATCATCGTCATTTATGCAGATCTTGGCCTCCTTCAAAAACTTCCTCATTCCTGGACGATCCAGCCCCGACACTCTAAAGTTTCATTGACCAAGCATTCTTAAATCTCCTGTGGCTCAATTTCGGCCGTCCAGGTGTTCTCTTGCCCTCGGGAGTTGCGTACATAGTCCACCTTGCTAGTATCTCCTCCAACATTCCATGCACGTGGCCGATCTAGGGCAGTCTCTGCATTTGCATTTACCACATGATATTTTCGCCTCCATAAAGTGTGTACCTACAGCTCTTCATTATACCTTGACCTTCAAATACCATCTTCTTGGACAGCCCCCCAAAGATTCTTCGCAATAGTCTCCTCTCAAAGATTTCCACATTTGTCTCATCCTGTTTGCCGAGTGCCCAGCATTCTGACGGACACGTTAATACTGGGCGTATGAGGATTATATAAAGGGTTTGGGTTTTCCTTGAGAGTACCTTGTTTATCAGAAGCCTTTGGAGGCCAAAATTTATTGGTCCGGCGATTTATTTCGTCGCTTGTGTTATTAGTGTTTATGACAAGGGACCCTAGGTAAACAAATGAATCCACAGTTTCAAAAGCATCGTCGCCAACAATAAGGATGCTATTATCATTTGTCGCACTATGGAGAACTGACTTGTATTTTATTTTACTTTCGTTTATTTCGAGTCCATGTTTGCAGCAGCTGACTTTCCAGAAGGAAATAAATACCTGTGTGTACAAGACACCAATGTAAATCATACAATGGTAATTCACTCGCCGTTGGCAAACTGGTGAGGCGAATTTTCGAGGGTTGTAGGACCAATAATTAATCTGCACGCTTCAAATTCTCTTATTTAAAACTTGGAAGTGTTACTGGCAGGACATTGCGTGTAGGCATAGCCCATTTTTAACATGTCTCGGTGCTATAATGCCTAACACGATCCTATCGCCAGGATAGTCTGTACATAATGTAATGTTCATAAATCATAATCCTTCCAATAAACGTAATACGTGTGTACGTACATATATAATTTGGTGGTATTACTTCAGTGTAGTTAGTTTTGTTATAACACCAGCGCAGCTATTCTTAACAGTTGGCACTTAGGCACGTTTCTGTTATGTTCATTGGTTCAAATTAACACGGAAGGCATTCCATACACAAGGCGGTTATCGACGGCTATCGGCGGTTATCTACGATAATTAGCAAATTCGTAATACGGTGAAAATTTAGGTCGGTAGACACGTCGGTCAAACTCGGGTATATTCGTACTGGCGTATCCACCCGAACCCAAAAAAGTTGTATTGAAACGTGAAACATAATATCAACATAACCTACAATTTTATTAGCCATGTCATTTCGATTGCAACATGTAGTAAAACAAATATTTTGTTGCTACTAGCTGCTGCTACTGGCCGCTCGATATTTGACAGCTCGTGGGGAACTATAAATTAATAAGGCGGCGGCGGCGGCCGTCACGTAATTATTTTTCAAAACAGTCGTATCTTGCATCTCAATTATCAATATGTAAAATTTACGTATTCTATCTCGCTCTAAAAATTAACACAGCCAAGAAAAGCGCTGTTAAAAGATAGCACTTTTTGACAGTTCAGACCGTTAACTTATTGTTAATAAATAATAATTATCAACTGCCTGTAAAGTGATAAATATGATATATTTATTACATGTAGTTCGTTTTGGATATTAATTAATGATATGTTAGAATAGCCTCACAGGTCCAGATAGTATACGCAGGTTTTAACTTCTGCTTTTAACAGGTATTTTAGCTCAAACATGTAGTCGCATACTGTTTATGGGCATTTTCGCCAAAGTTTGTACATTGCGTTTTTGGCATGTCCCATGACTTTGATTGATTTTTTCATAGTTATTATATTATAAAATGTTGGAAAGTTATGTACTTTTAACATGCAAATTTATTAATTTACTCTATTCAATCAGTTAAATACAACTATCTGACCTGTATATATTTTTAATTGATTATTTAGATCGAAAGGTAGTGCGTTTTTACCATGTCCCACCCATAAATTCAAATAAACAAAGTCTGATTTCGTCATTAATTTTGAGTGTGTAAAATTAAATTCGTAGTGTTTTCAACAGCTTACATTATATATTTTTGGAAAATATATAGTTTTTTCGTAAATTTGTACCAATATTGAAAAAAAATCACGTTTAAAGTGTGTCCCAGGATATTTGAAAAAGTGGAACTCCACATTCCGTTACCACGATTTTAGCATGAAGGCGAAAAATTTTCACTATAAATATGTTTTTTTTTAATGTAGCAACATTTTTGTATAACACTGATCGCCATGTACACTTTAAATTGTTGGTGTGTGTCGGTATCGCTATCGGAACAGGTTGCTTTCTGGGTTGGTCATTTAAGAAGTTCCACTACTGTTACCACGATTTATAAGGTAAGAAAACACATATTTCTATTTCACATACTACACATATGGAGCTTATCTTTCATACTACAGATATAATAAAACATATCGCAGGTTTAACAATAAAACTAAGCTAAATTTTGGCTTCAAACACTTCTGAAACAGAATCCGTTACTTCCACTCCGAAACTATATTGGTGGTAACGTATATGTGGAATGTAAAAGTAACAAAATGGCATGCATAAAGTTGGGTTTACAGTGTGTGTTTAGTTCTTCATAGATTATAAAAAAAATTATTTTGTCTGTTCGTATGAAAAACAAAAATATTTTCATTAAAAAATATAAAAAATAACCTGACTATAATATAATAATATAATAAAGATTAAAAAAGTATGTGATATGTCTGAATACGCAAAAATAGCGCACATAAAAGTATGGAGATAAAAAAAAACAACAGAAGGAAAAGAAAAAACACCAGACTGAAATAATTGCGAGACAGGCACTGGCTCTGTCATACTCTTTCTGTTATACGCCACCAAAATTTTAAAACTTCTCCATACATTTTAGGCATAGAAATTTATAAAAATGTATGAAAAAGTATTTTTTTGTCACGTTTAACAGAAATGTGTACTCGATTAGATTTAATACCTAGAACTGTAGGTATTCACGAAATGTCAGAAAAGTACGTCTTGATTACAATCAACCTGTATAGCTACATTTTATGTTGATGAATACAATTAAATTTCAAGACAACATAAAGTCGAACTTGGTTATTACGAGGAAGATGGGACCGACTGAATTTGCTTGTTATAAGCGTTACTCGTTATATCAGAGAATAGGTATTTTTAAATGAGCATGTCACATTACACAAAAAGCCGAAAATAAAAAATTTGGAAACCATCGTAAAAATCCCCGAAACGAGCATGGCATTCATAAACTACAAAAGAAGTTGTTTATTGTAATTAACGCTGGTAGGTACCTACGGACTTCACAAACCTTGGATTTTTCAACCATATGCGTGGATACTTTTTTATTATTGTCGGTGAAACACCAATAAGGTAGGTACTTAGACACTTTACTAGTGTCATAAACGTAATCCGACCCCGGCGGCATCCTGTCCAATCGGATTTTATTGCTTAGGGTCGAAATGTTTTAAAACGGTCGACACATTAACAGTATTTTAGCTCGGTATATCCGATAAGTTGCTCGTTATAACAGTGAAAGAATTAAATGTATGGCGAAAATCATAAACCAATTGTCAACAAATGTTTCGTTATTACATCCGAGATCTCGCTATGTCAGAGATCGTAATAACCGAGTTTGACTATAATTATTTTCGTAAAAGTTATATACTCCGTGCCGCGCTAGGAACTCGCGTCTGAATCCCTTGCTGATTTTTTTTTTCATATATTGTTAATTTGCTTAAAAATATTTTTTATCTGAGTTACAAATAATATAAATGCCAAATAAAGTTATGGTAATGTATAGTGTGTCAAAATTATTACCTACCTTATTTTACAAGTATTGTGAAATTTATTATAAAATATGTCTATTTTAGTGATTAAGTTTGATTTGTTTTGTTATTTTGACGCACGTTGAATATTTATCTGTCTATCAAAAAATTCAAATAAATTTCATAAAACAAAAATTTGTTTTTATGGTAACATGTAACTTAAGCTTTACAAATTACACTCCGTTACCATTTCGTTCCATTCCGAAAATGTCCCCAAAAAAGTTGAACGTTAACTATTTTTCATTTGATTATTAAATAACGAAACTTATTTATTTTTCCAATAAAATTTAGTTAAAGTGATTATTGTCTTTAAAAAAATAGCAGAACGAACATTGATTGGTTTTTTCAAATACTAAAGGAAAAATGCTCTGCCATTATAGACATAGGGTAACGGAGGGGAACGAAATGTGCCCAAGAATTAAAATTCAATAATATTTTTTGACTATTTGTAGTTTTATTTTGAAGTGTATGGTTTTTTTAATCTAATAGAGCTCTTTTAAGTGATAAAAAGTGTTTCATTCATGTTTTAAAAGCTAAGTTTCGTAGTCACGGAACGGAAACTTATTATGCCCAATTTCATAATAAAAATGATATAAATATTGTATTAATCAATATTTTGCTGAAAAATTGCTATCACCAATTCAGCAATAGAACAAGGAATCTGCTAGCTATATAAAAATGGTTAATTTGAGTGAAAAAATAATATTACCCAAATTTCAAACATGTACAAACTTTGGCGAAAATGCCCTTATACATCGGATATTCACCTGTTACCCACCTAAGGCAGTCAGTAATCTAATGATGACCTCTATACAGTTTTTGCTTCCGAGAGCCAATTCGCACGACCTCTTCTTTTAAACAATCGATTGTAGCTACCTTCAGACTATATTATATGCAGATAACTATAAGTATCTGTTTTCCCGTTTGATTTTTGATTAGATCATTCATTTGCGACCAAAGTAGCTATTCACCTTAATACACGTATTATAATACTAACCAGATTAATGGTGATTTTGAGATAAGACAAGTGTCGTTATCGTGATTTTACGAAACCGGTATCTTTTTTTTATTATCGTAAATTTCGTCAAATGTTGACTTTGAACAAGGACATAAAATTTACTATTAAAACTAAATATTGCACCTGCGCACAAACAACATCGCCAATAGTTTATAATATAAAGCACAGGGGTCAATAACTTGTAGGGATATTGTATACTTAAATAGGTGATCCCGCTAAGAAAACACAACGATAGAATGCTTTCCAGTCGCTTCTGAAAATTTAAATCATTACATCGAAGTCTAATTTTCATGTAAATTATCAAACCATGAGTGGCTGATTGATTAAAAAATACTCTTTTTTACATTGTGAATATACCTATTTGTGGCAAAAGAAATATTTTCGCATGCTTTCGGCGCGATTTGACTGGCGTGGGACTCAAACCTGGGATGCCTAGATCCCACACATGTGTGTTTGCATTCATTCAACATTCAGTGGCGTCGCAGAAATTTAATTTTCTAAATTAATCAGATGGTAGAAATATAAGTTATAAGTTATAAATATATGAGTAATACTGGTCTGGATAGAGAAATTCATAGACGCGGATACTTGAGTAAGTTATCATATATATATATATATATATATATCTATGAAAAATATAAGATCAGACAGAGAAACTTAATTGAAATGGTGAATAAAAATAAATAAACCACACGATTTAATGACGATCAAACTGGAGTTTGTCCGATTAGAAGGACATTCTGATTAAAAAAATCATAAGGTTTGGTATACTCATGCGATGTTGTGAGAACTTTTTTGTAATTTTCCATAAAGCCTAAAACGCCGAAAGTCAAACTAGGATCGCTAAGACCGATTATTATGTAAAAGTTAGAAGTTCGTATACTTACATTCATTTATAAATTGAATGTAAGTATATCAAGTGACCCCAATTGATAGTGCTACTTTCCATACTTCTATATTATTTTGACAATATCATTATTCATTACAAATTACATAGAAATAGCTCTCACAGTCTTTCTTTAATGTATTAGTTAACGACGTCTTTGGCCATATGCGGACAAACCCGATTCGTTATCGAGCTATATAGATAATTACCTACTATCACAATAGATTTTTGGATTGTCACCGCGTTTTCTTCATCCTTCTTCCTCAGCGTTTCGGACTCGCTGCAGAGGCCATTCTCTTGAGAACACCAAATATGATTTTAGGTAAGTATCAGGTACTACTTAATTCACATTATAAATAAGTATCTGAAATTTGTTTGATTCATAATTTCACGCAATAATAGTATTGTGCTGAAATGATGGCACACTAGTTGATACACACAAAATTGACTCCTGCAGACAAATAACTGTACTACAATAAGTAAGTTGTTAAGTGTACACTTATATTCAAATTACTGTACTCCCCTCTTATTTGTGCCTCACTGTATTCCTTCATTCATAAAAAACCAATAGGTGCCTAGGTTGTTCAGATTCTTCAGTTAAGTTGTTCACTTGAGGCACTTTTGTTATTTTGACGTGGGAAGAGATGTGTGAGAAAGAAGGAAAATGAATCGGCGACTAGTTGCCACGCGGTATACCGGTTTCCGATGATCATCATATTATTCAACAGCCACCATTGCAGCAGCCCCATGACATTGCATGTCATCAACGCAGCATCGGATTATTCTCATGACATCTCGACTCGCTTCCGATTTAATCTTAGGCCAGCCGAGATCACTTGTTATTTCAATACGGGGTTATTTAGGATGTACGAAAAAAAACTAAATTTTTGTTAATAATTATTAGGAACTTTATGCGTGAAGAAAAATACGTATAGGTAGGTACTACCACTTGAATCAGCGCGTAGTCAAGGAAATCTAATACAGAGTATCTTCCTATTAAGTATGTTATAGAGTTGTCATAATTTTTAATGCTTTACATTTTGCATTTGATATAGGTATTTTTATATAGGGTTGAGCAATACTTTCATTGTTATGCCTCACATAGTTTATAAAAATAAAGGAACGCTCAAAACCGACTATGTATATACATAAATTGCGAGTTACGATGGTAGTGCTAGATATTGATTATTTTAGAATGCAATGCGGTAACCTGATCACTGTAAATGTAGATTTTCAATATAAAACAATCATCGTTTTCTACAAAACAGTTTACCATATCGTACACAAGTATGAGCAATAACTAGCGAAATTTATAGTTTCGTGTCACGGACTGTCTGGGCCTCGGGAACACGCCCTTATTAGTTTCGAATTAAAAAATGCGCAACTGAATCATTATTTGCACAGTTTGTATAACAAATATTTACAATATAAAATATTAAATTAAATAAGTTTGATTGGAAATAATATTTTTTTTTATATCTTATCTCGATCTTATTGATCGTTTGGTCGATATAATATGGACGTTTTGTGCAATATGACGTATTGTGCCAACATAGATAAAGTTCGTTGGAACACATTGTGCAATTTTTCAGACCATCAACCCAACTGTAAAGGTAAACATTATTGTGAAATATCGCTACTGTTCAGGGCAAGGTTGGAATTTGTAAGTACACCATTGACAAGTTTTTGCAACAACCATAAACTTGAGTATTTAAGACATTCACTTATATATTTTCAATCATCCGCATATAATATACCTGCCTGCCTATCTACCAACTAGTAGGTAAACAGATTAAACCCTGATGTGGACCACGCATGAATGTTTTCAATGTGTGTCTATTCACTATGTGTCTGTTCTCGTAAAATAATAATATAATGTTAAAACAACATCTTCGTGAGACGACCAAGATCCAGATCGCGTCGTAGAACCAATAAACTAAGAAGAACTACATACCTACTTACCTACATTTCTACTTAAAAATAGTGAAAAAAATATTACAGCTTCTTTATAATCCACCCTTTATCCACATTTCCACAATCCACACTTTATAGCGCGATTTAAGCGTCGGCCTATAGCGTCGTGGGTCCCAGGTTCGAATCCTGGATCTGGCAAGTACACATATTGATTTTCAATTTGTGTTTGAATCAGAGTATGGACCTAATAGGTTGAGTAAGTGGAAGTGGCTGACATCCACTTTTCGTAGAAACAAAATCTGTTAATACAAACCCCCACTCTGTGGAGGCCCATATGAGCCTATTAGTATCGGACATGGCCGAGAAGATAATAATACTTAATATGTTTATCTATGAAGACATTACAACTTTCAAAGTCTATTTTATTGTTAGTGTCGTCCAGTTGTTCTGGTGTCCAGTCGACGCCGAATCATGCTAAACCCGTTGTCTTTAATTATTCCAAACGGAATGCGGTTGACAGGCAATGCAATTTCTTGCTTGAAACTGTCACTTTTTGTTGCCGTTTCTTGTCTACGGAAGACCAGTCACACGCGAATGAAAATGAGTAGGTACTGTATTGTTAACGTTTAACGTGATTCTTGGCATACATGAACGCATAAGTAAAGACGATTTGGCTGAGCCAGAGTTCCGGAACTAGATAGTTAATTATTGTTTGCAGTCGGCAGCTAGTGAGACTTTTCCCATACTCACCTTTTGTTACCAGTCAACAGTCTCTTCAGTTTGTTAGTAGGTACCTCGTTAGCTGCGTCTGCGGTGACTGTGTTTGACTTATTTAATGCTGGGACGAGATTTTATAATCGCTAAGAATTGGTACACTAACCAGAGTAAAAATCTCCACGATGAAATTATTGATTAAACAATGTTACTCATGAAGAATTAATATTAATAATTAACCTTAAATCATGGAATATTTTTATGACAACACAGTAAAGTTCAATAGTGTCTTGCCATCATTGGAGCAATCTAAAAGTAAATAATTATCATTTCCGCTTTGGAAGAGAATATATCATGGGGCCCAAAAAGTGAAGGTTTTTTGACCTGGATTTTTTATAATATTTTTTATTCAATTTTGAATAACAGAAATCAAGGTACGAGGGTGGGTCAATAATTCCTTAGAAAAAAGCATTAAAACAGTTTTTATTTTTGTATTTTTTTTTATTTCTCAACATAATCTCCTTGGAGCTCAATACACTTGGTTAGACGTTTCTCAATTTTTTTTAAACCGTCAGAAAAATAAGTTTTCGGAAGGTCCTCAAAATAAGCATTTGTCCGATCGATGACTTCTTCATTTGAAAAAAAACGTTGTCCACTTAGCCATTTTTTTAAGTTTGGGAAAAGGAAAAAGTCACTGGGGGCTAAATCTGGCGAATACGGTGGGTGGTCGACCAATTCGAACTTCAATTCTTCAATTTTAGCCATTGATCGTAAACATGTGTGAACACGGGCATTGTCCTGATGAAAGAGGATTTTTTTCCTGTTTAAATGAGGCCGTTTTTCTTCAATTTCGTTTTTTAGCTGTTCCAATAAAAATGCATAATAATCCCCTGTTATTGTTTTTCCTTTTTCCAAATAGTCAACGAAAATAATTCCACGTGCATCCCAAAATACAGTAGCCATAACCTTACCAGCTGATTTTACGGTTTTCGCCTTCTTTGGACATGGTTCGCCTTTCGCAATCCACTGCTTTGACTGTTCTTTCGTCTCGGGAGTATAGTGGTGTATCCATGTTTCATCTACAGTCACAAAGCGACGAAAAAAATTATCCGGATTGCGTTGCATGAGCGACAACAGGGCTTTAGAGGCCACCACCCTATTGCGTTTATTGTCGACTGTGAGCAAACGCGGCACCCATCTTGCAGAAACTTTTTTCATGCCCAATTTGTCATGTAAATTAGAAATGACGCTACCTTTTGAGATGCCTGTAACCTCAATTATCTCACTCAACTTTAATCTTCGGTCACTTAACACCATATCGTGGATTTTATTGATCATTTCTGGTGTAGTCACCTCTACAGGACGTCCTGAGCGTGGTTCATCCTTTGTTGATGTACGACCACGTTTAAATTCATTTAACCAGTTATAAATAGTTGCAAGTGAAGGAGCAGATATGCCGTGAACTAAATCCAACTCATTTTTTATTTCCTTTGTTGTTAACCCTTTTATATTAAAATGTTTAATAAGAGCTCTAAACTCAATTTCCTCCATTTTTGTAAACAAGCAATTTTTTTTTAAATGTACGAAAATAAAAAACAACAACCCGACCAATCTGATTGAAACTTCGCAGCATACTGAATCGGTAGTGCCGCTGCATGAAAACAAACCGCTTACAGTACTAGTCGCGCCACCTGTCGGCTTTTCTAAGGACTTATTGACCCACCCTCGTATTATAAAAAATCCCAGAAAAAATGTATGTATTTTTATTAAGACTAATATTCTTCAATCGTGTGGCTATTGTTGAATAAATCAATAATATTTTACTGATTATAAATTCAATTACTTCCATTATTTTTTATTTCGGGACAAATTGACAAATACGAAGAAAATTAAAAATGTGTGGTAGCTGAATTTGCAACGAGTATGTATATCCGTTTGTCATTTACATCTTGGTTATCTTAACACGTACAAAACAAAGTTAATCACATAGATGTTGAAGAAACTTCTGCCTGACGAAGGCTTCTGTGGTCTCTATAAAAATCGCTGAAGCAAGTTCCAGGTATCCTTTTTTGCTTCAATTTCATATTATTAGAGCGCCGCTCCATCTCTATTGAAGAAGGTTTTCTTCAACATTTTTGGGTACACGTATTCAGATATCCGAAGATGCTGAAAGGTGAGGTAAGAGAAATGACCGAAAGTAAATGAGCAACTTTACAAATTATACTACCGCATATTACTATTAAATCTCGTCACATTTCTTTTATAAAAATGAAAACACGGTTATTAAAATAATGTTGACATGGTCACCCTGCACCTAACCTCGCCCAACTTTCGCGGTCACTGTTCTTCATTAATGTTTTTATTATAACCACTCGTTTGTCTTGGCTGTGCGAGTTTTATTTAACTTATTCATAATTTAACAACAATTAAAATTAACCGTGTTATTTAATATTTACGGATTATTTAAAAAAAAAAAAAAAATGGGACGCATCGTGGAAATGCCGCGACGGGCGTGTATTCTTTTTGATTAGGATTTTTTACAAGCCATAACTACCTGCCTATGTACCCACCTATACGTATTTTCATTCAAGATTACTCCTATCAGTAGTTTCATTAGTAAACATAGGCGAAGTATTCACATTCATTCAACGAATGTGGCAGGCATAGAGAATAATTTAATTAACAAAGAATATAGACATATTAGGTGCAGTGTTATTTAATAACGCCTACTAATAAATCGAAACGAATACATCTGAAGGTGAACATCCAAGTTCTTACGAGTGTCGAGGAAGAATGACACCCAGGAAACATTTTGGTGTAGGTATACCTCGACATTCGAAATTACCACTGTTTTTGAGTACCAACATCCCTCAAAAGAACTAGATGAACCTCGAACTTGCCAGCTGTCTAAAGATTGGAAATGAAGCGTTATTCGCACTGAAGAGTATTCATGTCAGATTGTTCAAAAAGATACAATTCCGGGTATCAGTGGCGAAGGGTGACTTTTGGAAAGAGGTAGGCTGTGGAGATCAGAGAAAAAGAGCATACTTGTCAGGTATACTTACGGGAGATATGAAGATAATACTTACCTACGATATTACTACTGATAAATAGGTGCACACTAATATGACAACGACACACTGAATCATTTTACAGCTGCCAGTTAAAAATGAATATTTATCGTATAAATTGTTGTGATAATATCTAATACAAGTTTTTTGCTGAGTGCAAATCTAAATGAACCCTTGACCTTCCAGCTTTGATAATATATGATTTTTTAACAAACGTCAAACTTGAGAATGATATTCTTAAAATTTGGTCTGTCGTACTTACACAATTTTCAAAATCAATCGGAAAACTAGACATTTAATAAATACTTATATATTTAAAGCACTGACAAATGACTTAGGGTACAAAATAAGATAATCACACCCACATTCAGAACACAATAAATCACTGAATTTTGTCTAACAAAATAAAACTTTACCACCGCGTTTGGAACAACGATATGACTGAATTAAAATGATATAAATAGTGTTTGTCTATGACTGAACTAATCTAATCACGAGATACAATTATTTGTTATTTTTAAAAACAATTAATTATTATATCTGATTGAACCCAATAGACATTATTTTTTTTAAATCATCTTATTTATTTATTATTTGCCTAAAGCGGCAGGCATAGACAATAAAATTTGCATAAAGAGCTGTAAGCTGTGTTTCGAGCGCTTACCAAACGAGACAAAATTTGTAGACTTGCCTGAAGAGATGAGTCATCATAAGTATAGAAAACAGTACAAGGTGACCGTGAAACCAATTGCTCTGCTCAAACCTGGAGCCTAGTGGAGAAACAAGTGAAGGCTACCCAAGTATTAGAAAACATCAAACATTCATGACATGACATAGGGCGCTAAGTAATGAAGAGTGTGTGGCGCAGAAAAATTAAGAGAATCTGTCGCGATCTTTATTTTACCACTTGATTGATTCAAATTCAAGAGAATCCCTTCGCGTGGCCGAATACCTACATGCAGCATCCTTAAAATTAAAATTAAGGGGGCATTTTGAGACATATAAGTAACATTTTTTGTCACCCCAATTTTGAAATACACTATTTCTACATAATACACGATGCTAATTCAAAACAAATGAGTAAGTACATATATTATGCATGTGTTGCCATTCGTTGCGTGTGATGTCAGCAAGATAAATTTTATTTAACTATTTATACATTAGTTATTAGTAGTGATGATAATAATTTAATATGTACGTACACTTATAATCTATATATAAAATATAATATTATACTAAAGCGACTTGTTTAGTGGTTGTTGGCTACTAAATGTAGCAATATGATGTGCTTGGAATCTGTGATGGGATAACTGACGTAATATTTATGTAGATGACCTTCTCCATTTTGTATTTATTATGCAGAAGAGATACCAGCGTTATTTGGATTGGCACCTACGTCGTTTTTGGCACTAATCAACCAACACATAGTATGTCAAAACAAACATAATACTTCTCGTCTTCATCTTCATTTGTGTAGACAACATTTTTTCACTGAATGAATCCAATCCGGGGCAATACAATAATTTTATTATGAGATGATTTTCTTCATATAACTTTTTAACTTAACACCACGCAGATTCATTATGAAACAATAATCTAATAAGAATACAAAAGTTTTTAATCGCCATACTGGTAACTATATATTATATGCTATGTTATGATTTAATTTTCAAATATCAACACGTCCACGGTGGAGTAGTGGCATACATCTGCATCTAAATTGCGTGGGTTGAGAGTTGGTGTCGCGCATTTGGAAAATTCACACGTTGTTTATTTTTCAGTACGTAGTTGGTTCCTACGATGGAATCGAAAAGTGCATCTTGTTCTGAACACTTGAACACTGAACACAGTCAGCTCGTTTTTTTAGGAAAATATTTTCCGCGGGCCGCAGATTGGTCAATTTTCCGCAGTCAGCTCGTTTTAGATACTTATATATATTCGCCGCGGGCCGCAGGTTCTACAATTTTCTCAAATGTCATTTTTTTATATGTAGTGACGGGGCCTCCACTGCCGCGGCTAGTTCCAAGGGTATGGAAGTGAAGGTTGTCAATGCCAAGAGGAGTCACAGGCCAAGGTCTTCGTATGGTTGGAAGTCAGAATAAAAACTCATAGTTGGTAGATGGTCCATATATTGTTCAAGTTCACAAAAGTTCACAAAGTTCACAATGGTTCATCATATTATAATTATTAATGTTCAGAAAGTTAATATTATTCACATAAATGTTCAAGCACGGTATACGGTCATCCGTCAGATGATAAAGTACATTAACACTCGCAACAAAGAAATATTAATTCGAAGAAAAGTTCCACAATTATTCAAAGTATTAAAAGATTACTACTATCGAACTTAAGTTGACAGTCAGGTACACACGACCCGATGAATAGCAGATAAAAGTCGAAAAAGATTCAGGGCCTCCGTTGAAGAACCGCTGTACGAAATTATACTTTTCACTCGAAAATTTTTAAAGTACCAGATAGGTATTTATATTCGAAAAATTATTCGCGAAATTTTTCTAAGTCGGGGTTAGGTATTTATAAACGAATACTCGCGCCAAAACGACTAAGTCCAACTTTAGGTAATTTTACCCGCAGGAGGAAAGGGGGAGTTGGGTGGTCCCAAACTCCTGTGCAGACTTGCACAATTGTATGAATTTGTATAGTAAATCAGACCGACACCCGACGTGGGTCCGGTCTCGGAAGCAGTGGAAAACTGGATACAGAATTCGGAAATCCTGGGTTTTTATTCGAATCGGGAGATTTCATCCCCTCGGGCGAGCGTTCTACGGGTCAAAAATCCACATATCATTTTCACTATGAGATCTGGACTTAATTGATTGCCCCGCGAAACCGCAAGTCGCGAGGGAGCTGAAATCAACGGAATTCGGTAGGCGCGGGCCGCCGGCACAAAATCTCGTTCGCGACATCCCGCTGAGAGCGCGATTTCTTATAGCTCTCCTTACAATGAATGCGTTTTTTAGCTGGTATTGTACTTTTAGTTTTTAATTAACCAAGCGAAAACTCAGTGTATCAAAGAGTGTGATACGTCAATCTGCTCGTTACCGCTTACGCTAGCATTTGAGTATGCACCCCGTGATGTGAGTCTCCTCATGATTGAATGGCGGGAGCCACAAGTTCGGACCTATAAGCGGGCCGCCCACGCGCTACGTGTATATTTATGATAAAAATAAAAATTATTAAAATACTAGGTCTTATTCTCTACGTATACATATAAATGTTATATCTAATTGACTTATATTTAAGGCGCTAAAATTTAATGGAATCTGACCCGTCTCTGAGCTCTATATCTCGCGAACCCTTATGGTTACGCGTACTATAAAATAACTAAAATCTCCGCGGTCCATAGACGCATATGTCATTTCAAGTTTCACGTTGATCGGACACGCGCAGCTCCAGCTATCATTAATAATGTGTTTGTATGGAGATCTCGCGGCTGTCATGGATTGCGTAACCGGGATTTCGCTCCACACATGAGCCAATCGGCTGCGGCCGCGGTCGGGATAGGGAATTGATCCAGTTGTGCGAGGGAGACAACTGTCCGGTTACCGACCGGCGAACGCAGCGCCAAGGCTGCTCATATGTCACACATGATCCGCGAGAAATTCCGCGGGGCAATCTCGCGCCGGATGCGCGGATCACGCGTATGGTATTAATATGAGAGTGATGAAAATTAGATGCCAGGGGCCTTATGTTAGAACTTGCGAGTCGTGTGAAACATCGTAGTCATTCGCGAAAGTGACGTAGGTTATCGAAATAAGGCATGTCGAAACTTATCACTACCTGAATTAGTCATAATCTGTGTCGACAATATTGCCCATACCAAAGGGCACTCGTGACCATAGTCCCCCATACGAGTTGAGTATGTGAGCATGCGCACTGATGTCTCGCGCCGATAACGCAGTTTAGTTTTCAACTGTCAAATAAAAGTGAAAGGTTAGGCTGCGAAAAGATAGTATTTTATTATTGGGCTCGCGAGAATAATTACCTACATATTATTATTTTATATTTCGCCAAAGCATTGCTATAGATTTGTATCGTTCACCCAATCATTGTAAAATATGTCAATCCCATAAATAGTTACTTTTGCGGCACTTTTAGGATCACGTAATCATCCGCGAAACAGATCAAATAATTATGTTAACTTACCTATGTCAAAATGCTTTTTCACTCAGTGATGCACTATTTATACGTAATTTTCGATTAAACAAAGAGCTTGTGAGATATATTTTACAAATTCTCACGCCATATAGGTTTATTAGGTATCTTAAGTTTAATGTTACTACCTACCTACAAGCGTGAAGAGTTTACAATGCGAAAAAATGAATATGGTTATCTCAAAGACATAGAAGATGTATGTTATATTTTGACACATTATTACGTTTATAATATTATATCCATGGAGAATTAAAAAGTCGTAGGTAGGTATAATGTTGAGACGGACATAACCTCACCTACCTCATTTCAATTAAGATCACTTAATTGAAACCTCTCCATTCTTTTGCTACTTTTGCACGACGAAGGACGTGAATTCATGTACATATTACCCGATTTACATGTTTATTTTGATATTTCGTTTCGTATGTGACAGTGACCTTGAAAATCAAAACGTCAAAATGAATGAGTTCGCTGACGGAAAGAACACGGCATACCAATTTATAAACAATAAAGATGCCGAATTATTATATTACCTATTCACAATGTTACTTAATACTCTGTTATCATGAGTTCAATTAATTATGTTAATGTTTTATAATGGTTTGTAATGAATAAATACCTACATAAAAATAAATGTTATTGAAGACACTGTGTTTATTTTGTTAAATCTTGTTTTACAGTGTAATAATATTATATGGTTTCGCATTTATGTAAGGTTATATTCTACGTACATATATCTATATCATATTATACTAAATCAATCGAATATTGTAGGAATTATACACAAACATAACCAACAAAAATAATGATTTCGTTTGACATTTCATTTTTGACGTTTCATCTTGTACCATAGACACCGATTTTCTCGGTTTTGGCGATGTTGCCAACTAGTCACTCGCGAGTTAAAATAGTCCGTAGCGAGTGGCTTCAAAAATAGGTGTTATCGTATACGGTATGAAACGGGCGATACTAACTTGTCATACCACACGGTTTTCGACCATACGACTCGCAAGTTCTAACATACCCGCCCAGAGGTATACAGTACCTCGTGAGTGGCTTAGATGCTATGTAGATGCTACGTACAGAGCAGGTCTAGACCGATTCTCGTCTAATTAAATTAATTAAAATATTGATTAATTATTATCTAGCTTAATTTCGTGGATCGAACTATGTCAACATTATACTCTAATTATAGGTACAGATTTATATATTAATGTCGGTTTACAATTACACACGCTGACAATACCTAATCATCGCAATTATACAATATTAGATCCATTTATCTTAATTACATTATTATATCTACTCGAAGTCCAATACAGTATTATGCTAATTTAACATTTATATACCTATCAATTATTTGTTTAACATGGTAAAATATCTATTACTAACATTATATACCTATTGCTAACATCTTATTAATTGAATTTTAATTACTACCTTATTATTACTCCGTCGTTATTTACATTCTTACCACCACTCTTCATGGTCCTTATGACCGACTTATCTCATCTACAGTTCACCCTGAGGAGCAGTGGGGCCTGCGGGGCAACTGTAGGACTTACTCATACATCGTATATGGCTCGTCTTCGTCGAGGGTCGCAAGCTTATTACTTCATAACCGGTGGTACATTGACTATTTTGATCAGATCGAGCGGTTGGATGGTACCACTCCTTATGGGAGCGTCCTCTCAGGGGCACACTAAACGTGTTCGTGTCAGTAGGTAAGTATAATATTCATTTGTAAACCTGTTTGAAATTTTTTTTTGTTTTCGTTCGCGTGCCATAGGTTTGCAATCCCTGTTCTAGGCAGATAGTATTCCTAATTGATACAAATTGTGTGGCACTGGCATTATTTTATCGCGTGCTTATGCGTCGCTTCCCCTTCCGTGTGAACTGTGAAAAATATAATTTCTAAAAATTTATCGGAATGCTTGACAACGTCGATTCATTTGGAGAGTTCCAAAAATCCGCCGATAAAGAAATAATACCGGTTGACTTATAGTTTTACTTACTGTATCTAGCTTATCAATTTATTACTGTTCCCGTTTATTAGATGTCGTGATACTGATATTGATATATTTCCTAATTATACGTCATTGATTAAAATATAATTTGGAAATTCACGATTTGTCACTCGATTAGTATGAATATTATGTAGTTAAATTAAACGACCAGTATTAATTATTGACGACCAGCGTCGATGATCATTAAAAATTAACGTCGACTGACTACACTGCGATTCGGTTGTCGATTGGATTGTCTCGACTCTCGACCACAGACCAGATAAATAATAAAATTCCTATACGATACCGGTAATTCTGTGTTGCCAAATTTTTCTATGCTGATTAATAGTACAAAGGCGTAAAAATTATACTATTTCTAAAAATATATAGTACAGGAACATTTTTCGTCTTGAATCCTTTAAAATTATACTATTTTGGTATGTTTGGCGTAAAATTATAGTATTTTACATTTTTCGCGGAATTAAAATTATAGTATTGTATTATAATTATCGTACGGTTGGCATCACTGACCGGTATCGATACTTTCTTTCAATATGACGGCCTAGTGCTAGGTGTCACCGCAAACAAACGAATTGAGATTTTTGAATGGTGTTACAACCGAAATAGCTATCGACAAACCTTTTTAAAAAAACCTGTAGAATTTAATATTAATTATATTTTCATTTCATGTAAAATGAGGTTAATCTATGTTGCATCTGTTGCGACGATTATGGCAACATTTTTATATTACGGGCAGAAAATTGAAAGTTTATATAAAACCAAATAATATGTAACATAGGTAGATAGGTTCGATTTTCACGAAATTGTGTACATTTTGAATTGCATTTAATTCAAGAAAATAAACCTAATATGGCGAGCTTAATGCGACCTTCCAGCATAAAAGTGTCTCCTGTCTCTGATTTATAATATATTTTACAAATAGCAGTGTTAAAGTTGCATAATTATTGATAAAAAAATATACGGAAACTGGCTGCATTTAAAAAACTATATCGAATTTTAGCCTTTCGTCCCCCATCCCCCCTTGATCGTCATGAACTTAGGTGTTGCGCGGTGACTCACCAACACTGGACTAACCTTTCAACGCACGAATTTAATTATGATTCATAAAAGTTTAAATGCCAATAAGGCATAACAGTAGAATGATACAGATATCAACGAAGACCAAACATCGACAGACTTGTAAAAAATCTCTAAAATCGAAAGTGCGAAAAAAATACATTTTTCTTCTCGTCTCCCGAGAATATTATCAAGGAATAGATGATGAATAGACCAAACTATTACGAAATCAAACTTTTGACAAACAAAAATTAAACAATTTATTTTACGTGACAGGCAAGTTTATTATTGTTTTTTGCGTTTAAAAAAAATATTTAAATATAGCTAGTCGCGATATGAAAAAAACGCTAGACTTGCCATAATATTATGACAGATGCAATTTACGCAAGACTATTGTAAAATGTTAGGGGCTGCTAATAGAAACGTGAGTTGGCAACGATGCATAGTGGAATTTTTAACAATATAATAATTATTATCTGCACCACAGGGTAAGTACTGAAAATAAATATGTCAGAATGAGTCAGATTCTACATAGTGCAACCCTATATTTTTAATGCAATTCTTTGTCATCCAAAAATGTATCGAAGTTTTACTTCATTCTTACCTTTATTATTTTTTTTACTGGATTTAAGTGCCTTTGTAGTTATATTGATAGTATTATTGACCATCTTTTTCGTGAAAAGCAATAACGGATTCGATAGTCGTATTTCTATTGTGAATTTAAATATGTAACGATTTTTAGATGTCTGCCTTAGTGGGGCTGTCATCCATCTCCAGCACATCTCATGAGCTGACAGTAGTCCGTTGTAGTTTTTACTCAAGTCGATGGAATCGTGCTCTTCGATCCTCACCAAAAGGAATGTCAATATCGTAACACGTAATGAATGCATTCTCTACTCTACTCTTGTATATACCGTTGTTTTGATAGTGCGTAATGTGTCATCCATCAATCATCATCAATACACGACATTACTTACTCTTATTTTGTCAAGTAACGATATACTAGCAATCAGAATTAATAGACAATAATAAATAGTGGTGCATTGCACAGGTCGTCCTTGTGTTATATTTTTAATAATTCTAACCATTATAAACTTAAATTATTTATTAACGACAAGATTTCGTGTCTCTGGAATCTGTATACTGTACATTTAATTTAAATAAGTTCCATTTCATCACATTATAAAATGCTTCTATGTTATTACCTAATAAATGTTAAATTCAGCAGTTTTTTTTAATCAGTAGGTACTACCTACCTACTCACGATGGGCGAGCAGTTACCGTGTCGGCTTATAATGTCAACAATTCCGGGTTCGAATCTCGGTCTGACATAATCCACATGTTGTTTTTTAATGTGTGTTTGGAGTATGAACCTAATTAGTTAAGCAAGTCGTTAATATCCATTTCACATAAAAAAACAAAAATCGTTTGATAAGCACCTCTACTCTGTAGAGATCTACAAGATTCTTAGAATCGAACATCGTAGGGAAGTATATAAAATTATTTCGGTTGTAACACCATTATCAAGATTATATTATGAATAAACGGTCTGTCCTTGTTTATTATAATATTATGTTACTAACACAAAGATACGGGACCGTCTTTCTGTAAGTTAGAGCCTAATCCTGGGAGTCCTAAACTTATTTGGCTGACGGTGCACTTGGTGCATCATGATTTTTTCGACGACACCTAAAGTCAGAACATACCCAACTGTTAATACGATAATCATGAAAAAACCGCCCTTGTGTTCTTTTCCATGTTGATTTTCTCACTCTATTTGGTTTTAATCACAGCTTAAAAATACGAGTAGGTATGTGTCTGATTGTTTCTGGGAAAGTAATCGAGCCTGTGGTGAGCTGTCGGTGTGGTGGAAAGCCACGGCGAAAATTTTAGGAACCGCTGGCCTAACCGAACATATCCTTCCCGTGTTCTATAAAAAAACACGATGTTTACTTCTTAATTAATATTTGTGTCTGGGTAGTGGTGGTGTTATATTATTTATTGCACGTAACATCTCAAATTCTCCAGATTGAATCGCTCAAATTGGTGAGAAGAAAAAAATGAATGTTGACATCACTAGTTTGACCTCTCCCAAGTAGAGTAATAAAATAATTGCCTTAGTTTCTCCCCAGGCGTGATTCTCAGTCTTGTGTCTGCTCTCATCAATGTTCTACAGCCGCATCGAAAGTCCTTCGTTTTGATTTATAAATTGACAATTTAGTTTATTGATACAGCTATAATTATTTTACTTTCACACCTCGTTCGCCTGTAATCGTTACAAACTTTTGGCACGAATAAAATGTTTCTGTTCGAATTCGAAACATTCTATTTTGTAGTGTTGGAACAAATGCTACATAATATAGGTACTTCAAAGTACTTCAGGTAATTCAAACAACCTTTAATAAATATTAGTACTGCGAATATTAATATACAAAATACTTCATGCGTAGTCCTCTTTGGTACCTAACCCAGCAAAGTGAAGGTCAGTCGAGTGGCCACGGATTCGCTAGAAGAAGGTTTGAAAGAGTCCTCAACACCGAAGACTGGAGGAGGGCGATGGATGAGATCACAGCTCGAATTTAGTAAAGTTGTGGATCAGAGAATGACTATTTTCGCTCCAAAATCATCCACAAAGTAGAGGTTATTTTAATATATTATTATGTTGTATCTTAAATGGTTGTTAGACATACGCTTAACACCATGTTCTTGCCCTGGATCCAACACACATAACAGGCGAATTTTAGTCAGGCGCTGCATTCGAACACATTACCCGTAGGTTATGAGGTTATCGTTCCTTTGACGAGCGAATACTTTACCCCCCCCAGCAAGCAATAATTGTTATGTGTACCTATGTATCTGGTATTAGAAGCAAGCTAACTTTTGACCCTGCTGTATTTGAATGCTACATTAATATTCCATACGATAGGTAGGTACGCACCTATGCATTTTATGTCATTGTCATCCCCATAAATCATGAATAAGCGCGAGACAGGGGGTGCCATATCCTGGCATTTGCCCCATGAATTTGTTTAGCTCCAGCACCATGCATACTCTGCGGTATACAAACATGTTTTTCATTTTACTATCTCGCAACTGTCTATAAACTCAGTTTTAAAACATCATTAGTCATTCATTGTGTTAAGTTTCCTCTTTCATATATTATATAAAATAAACAAAGTGTTTTCCGTTTAATACATTAATTATTATGTTACGTGTGTCGTGCAATTTGACCACTGGCCTAATCGCGATGCAACGTGCGCGTCCAAGAAGTGAAATCTGACCATCTTGGTGACTAAACGAGCCTTACGTCAACAGGCCTGAGGCTCTTTATTTCCACTCTTACCATGGTTCATGACGCTTGCTTGTAGTAAGTTTTTGTTTGTATACCTACAAAATGTTGATATTTTGTAGTGAGGAAGGGCAGAGCGTGGTGATCTCACTTGTCATGCGAGGTGTGTTTCACTTGCATACATACATAATTTGACACCTTCTTCAATATGTTTACATAAAAGCGCTGTCACTATGAATCATACATTGCTATAATATCCATGCTGTGTGGACAGTGTCGTAGCTATAAAATAAATATTGGTCCCTATGCAAAAATCATCAAGCGCCCTCAACGTTTCCAAAAGTAGTACGAGGGGTGCTCATTGTATTATCTAACTCAACATCATAGATAACTCAACATGTAAACAATGGCAGATCAAAGCGATTTTTTTAAAATAATAGTCACTTGGTAGTTAAATGCACGTTGTTCCACTACATCTTCAACGGCATTTAATCTTTTTTTTTTTTTTTTTAATATATTTACATTTTTGTGAAACCTATACTCTCACCACATCTTTGACTTCCGTATTACATGAAAAGCGCTGCTTTCGACGATTTTTTTTCTATACTCTGATCAGGGAATTGATAAACCTGATACACCCATTTTGCTGTACCTGCCTTCATCTAGCAGCTCCAGATTTTCATAGTAGTATTGGCACTTGATATCATTCTAAAATTGTTTCAGCTTTTACGGGACACATAATATATATCACTAGCCTTGGTCATGTCCAATATGTATTTAACAGACCTTCAGTCAAAATAAAACCTTCAACTTTGTTCAGACGTTGGGTGGCGTCACAAGGTAGAATCAATATGCTCCTATTTTGCAGTCCATGCGTCTTATGAATAAGACTTATGTAGTGAATTTGTTATGATTATGAATAATAATTTTATTGTATTATATTATTCTGCAACTTGGGCTTGCTTTTCTGACGTTTCTTTACTCAAAAGTAAATAGGTAGCAAATCATTTTGACGACCGCTTTAATATATTATTTTTTTCCACCATCGTCGACAAACTATCCGACACCGTTTGTGTCAAACCATCCGTCAGTCACCGTACCATTAGTCAATTTTGTGACATCGTTTGTCAAATACATTTCTTTTTATCGCAGCTCCAAGTAAAAAATGACTGAATTATTGATATTTGACAAGGAATGTGTGTCACGCACTCCCGGAAATGTCAATAGGTTTTACTCGATATGCATATTAATGATGCCGCATCACCTTTTAAAAGCATTTATTTCCCCACACAAAATAAATGTATTTCCCCAACAAAATGATTCCATGAAAAATATTAATCATATTTAATGTCTACCGAAAATGCTCAATATTGTCTTATTATGTTTTTAAATGTCCGATCTGAATGATTGATGGATAATAAATTGTACAGGTTTTGTTTATATCCGGTCATCAATTAGAGGATATAAACACCACGCGGAGCCTTCGAGAACCAATGGCGTTTTCGTGCGTTTTCCCAGATCATGCCACCATCACTTAGTACCTCCGTTCCCGAACGTCGGAATCAAGGTGGCTTGAAGAAAAGGCTTGCCATATTATATGTGTGTATGATCCGCTCTTTGTCCTTCCTCATTTATGACAAAACTCACACCCACCATCCGCCGCAAACATTTGTCCGCGAAGCTCAACATACGGTTAATCTTCGTAAGGTATTATGACTATCCACCGTAAAGCAGCACCGCGAGAATACGAGTGTTGGACAGGCGGCCTTCCAATAATCTCGTGCTGTTCACAATCCATTGAATGCTGATGTGAATAAATCAACAATTTTCCGTAGCTATGAATAAAGTGCTTCGTGATATACATATTGCTATTGAAAGAAAGGACCATCAAAAGTTTATCGGCTTTCGAGATGTGGCTTCATTGAATAGCTTTATAATAATTATATACTTACTATGGGTCATCGACGAAGAAGTGTGTTTCACTAGACAAGCGGATAAGTCAAAAGATTGATTTTTTTGTTGCTTACTACACTGATTACCAGTGCTCGAAATGGAAAATGTTACGAACCGGAGCGCTCAATAGTTTTCTGAAAATATTAACACAGTTACTTACCAATTTTATGTAGGTAAGTATATTTTATAAAAATCACTGTTATATGGCCAGATTGTTAAGTTATTTTTTCCACGAGACGGAGCTATAATTTTGGGAATTTACATGAACCGGAACGGCGCTCCGGTGCGTTCCGGTCCATTTCGAGCCCTGCTGATTACCTGTATTATATTATGAAGTAAAAAATATATACATACATACATAATATAGGTAGGTACCTACCTATGTAAGAAAATATTTTTAGAATATAAATTACACCATTTTCATCCTAGAGCCGGAGTGCAAAGATATGAAGTGGCAACTCTACGTAATAGTTTTGTCAACGTTAGAGATTCTCGAGAAATTATGCTAATAGCCTAAGACATTGAGACATAACTTGAATACCAATATTCGATAGAAAACGGCGCCATATGCAAACTAATTAATTATTGAATGCCTAACGTACTAGTGAACTGTGAACAATTATCTACGTACGATTAGGTAAGTATATTATGTAAACACCTATTATTTGAGAATAATGCAAAGTTGAGAAACGGTTGACGTTGACGGTTTTAAATCTAGTGAAGAATACAGCAAATGTCAAACAGCATGTCCCATAAAGTTTTCCAGGTAACTACGTATTATTTAATCAATAGTTACTACATATTATTATTATACGAAGTATTTTAGATGTTTCGCAATTATTTGACACTCCGCATGCCTATAAAAATAATTCGGCCTGAACTGCGACGTCATGTCATGACTGGATACACTAAAAACGAGGAAACCCCGAGATTATGAAGACAGTGGGAAACGTTTACCACAATGAGATAGGTACCATATTACTATGAATATATTTGGCTAGGACTAGTCACTACAAACCACTGGCGATGACTCAATACTATATAATATACCAGTGGCTCTCACGTGTGGCCACCAGAGGATTTTGCTGCGGCCACCGACATCATTTTCAGTATTTAATTTAATTCTTCCTTATTCATTAACATTCACTGCTGACATAACGAATTAATTACCACATTTAAATATCATGCTAATTATATCTACTACTCATGGTTAACTAATGGTTACGCGCCTTTTGCGTGGTTAGCACTGAAAGACTTGCGTCTTTCAGTGCTAAGAACGCACTAGGCGCTAACGTTAAATATGCGTTATTCAAAATGAGTCATGACCAAGTACTTAAAAACTATTTTAACATTACGACGGTTGAAAATTTTAGCTCGAAGTTATACGTTGACCAAGAATCAAGCCAATTCAAAGATTGGCAACAATTGTTTTATTAATGATGTCCATTTTTCCTACTACTGTATACTGTGAAAGATCATTCAGTGTAATGCACTTCATAAAAAAACAAATATCGAAGCCAGTTGACAGATGTAAACTTAGAAGCAGCCATGCGGCTCGCATTGGAAAAAGGAGTATTGAGGAATTTCCATTTGCATTATTTTTAAATAAATAGACATGTGCTAAAATGTTCAAATGTCTTTTATTAAATAGGCTTGTCTATAAATAAATTGATCCATTCTTTTAGTAAATAAAATTTAGCTTTAATTTTTCCAATCACAACAAAAGTGAAATTTGGTGCGGCCACCAGACGTTTCCACAGAACTGTCTATGTCAATAATTGTGCGGCCACAGTTAAATTTCACGTGAGAACCACTGATCTATACCTACGATCAATCTCAATATTTACCTATTTACTATTTCACTTGACTTGTAAAAAATAATTTAAATACGTGAATTTGGTAAATATGACACAAAGCAATAATGTCAGAATTCAAGAATAGTACGAATCGATTAAATAATTAAATCAATGAACATAGGTATGTAATTTGAAAACATTTCTGAGAAATATAGGTATAACAAATAGAAAAAATCTTTTTAAAAATCTTCTGCTGGGTGTCGTATTTAAAATAGAATGTTACATTCTTAAATCTTGTGAATTATTCGTTGAATAAAAAAAAATAGTTACTTCATTAAAATTAAATTAATGGTTGTAACTAATATTTGTATGAAGATAACTGGCGTTGCACATTGGATAAATTCACAAACACGGTTCTGGGGTCCCAGTACAAAAATATACTATATTTTATGGCGTGTGTTATTTGCGTTACTGTAGTTATATTGTAACACGTTGGCCAATGTTTAAGTGTGTATTGTTGTTCTTTTCGCTTGTTATAATCGTTTACCTCCGTCTCACCGGCAGATTTCGCTAATATATAACAATTGAATCTCCCAAATTTTCAGCTGTTTTGCTATATGCTGTATGCTACGGTTAACCGATTTTTGAAGCCTCTTTATTTAATTTGATGTTGTATCGATTTGAGGCAGCTAACCGTGTGTTTACGTTCAATCGTTGGGAAAAAAATACTGCGTAACATTACCCGTATAATTGATATCGTACGGCACGATTGGCGCGCTACTCCGTGGAGATTTTCCAAGTATTCAATTCAATATAATTCTTTCGCAGCCCGTATGGCGAATCTAGTCCCAAATCTAGTTATGTGCGTACAAATTATCCAATTTGGCCGCGAGTGTTGTTATTACTTATTAAATTTGGAGGTGTACGCGACGAAAATTGATTAATAAGTCGCGTGGAGGTGGGACAATAGTAAGACATGACAGCCGTACCGTATCGTGTGTGAACGTAGCATTTCGCGATCGACGTCAGGCGCGATCTAACTCCATATTGTAAAAAAAATGCAAAACCATGACAGGGTCATTGAACTACTATAATTATTCGGAAGGGGGGGTCTTTTTGAACTTTTGGATTCTATTAAGCACCGTTGATAATTGTGGGGTTCTAATGCAAAAGTGACTTTTCATTTTTGCACTTTTTCAGGAATCAACATTTTCCATGAGAGATATTTAGAAGTAAAATACACGTACAATAATTTAAATACATTGTGATGGGTGGACTAAGTTTTTATATTTCTTAAAAAAATATACCAGTCCGTCCTCTATTAATAGTTATTTAAGAAAAACCAATTTTTTTAATTTGAATTTTTCAAAAACTGACTATTTCCTGGATATTCCTATAAGATTTTCTATTCCCATAGTATTTTATTATTTTTGAATGTATTAGAGACAGTTGGCAGTAAAATAAATACATAAACATTACAAGGGTAAGTTATGTTATATTAGGTAAAAACACAAAATTTAAAAAATGGCTGGCAAAAAATCATGAAAAATATCAACGTCTTCTTCAAACAACTCGTCAGTCCAAGTAATTTCAATGTCATTTGGCGCAAGCCCCAAGATGTCGTCATACAATTTTTTTTGCATTTGGAGGGATGGTGAAAAACTTCATTAGCTTCATGACAATATCATCTTTTTTAGCCTTCTTGACAATAATGACTTATTTTATTCAACATTTGAATGGTATCATTTATAGTAGATTATAGTTTGTTTAATGGTAGCTCCAACACAAGAGCCAACATTCGTATGTGACACACCAACAGTCTTGTTAAAAACTTGGGTAGTATTTATGCTGTTCAATAAATAACCTGTCGTAAACTGATTTTTAGTTTGTTGGTTATGTTCATATTTTCCATTGTGGGATTTTCTTCAACCAAACATCCATTCTCGTATGCATAATAAGAAATAATATCATCATTGCTAATGGTTTGCTCACTATGGCTTGCCATAATAATGTTTTATGGATCTGACATTTCATAAACAAGGAATTAGTCAATTTTGAAGAAAATCTTTTGTATAAGGAATTCGTGCACTATGAAATAAATCAGGCGCTCTTGGTGTTATAGTTTAATGGAAAATAGTCAGTTTTGGCTACAAACACAAATAGTGAGTTTTAGAAAAAAACAGAATAATGTTCATACTAGAAATAGTTCCTTTTGAAAAAAACTGTAATTTTTAAAGAGCAAAATCATATGAAAATATTGCTGGAAAACAATCGATTCGTGGCATACCAATGTATAATCGTGCATACTTAACTCATTTTCGTCAGTTTTGGAGATAGTCACTTTTGCATTTACACCCCACAATTATTGTAATCATTATTGATACATGTTTGGTCAAAGTTCATTGCCCGCCCGATGAAATCTTGTAGGTACATACAGGATTTTAAGGATGCCACATGTAATTATTTGCATCGTAGCGTTAAGCAATAGCTTTTCTGTACGTGCCTACTTAAGCATCTACTATTAAGGCATAATTGATTTGCACAATTAATAGTGTTATAAGCAAAACTGCTATAGTGACATGCAATATATTTTATCAAAAAATTCAATATCATAGAGATACCTTTTGACTAGTCTGTGCTCCACACGGCCACATACTCGCCATATGTTCTGCATGTTCGCAAAGAGATAATGATATGAAAACGACTGTGGCTTTGTTTTTCTGATCATGTCTCCGTTTTGCGACTTTGCGTCACGACCACTAAGTTGACTTTTGAGTCGAATCTTAATTCATTCTTTAAATCCAGCCATGGCTTCTTCCATTACCTTTATCCAATATTCCGCCACCTTTTATGATGAGAAGTTGCATGGAATCGCTTTGGCTTTCGTCACACAGTCTTCTCGGCATTTTAGTGAATTCTACACTAGTTTATTTTACTTCTGCTCTCTCTATAATACGCTGGATATGACATGCCTCACAGACTTAAGTTAGATTAATTAACAAAGGAAAGCCTATTGAACCTTTTATATTACGTACAGCCATGGCCCCCACATCCTGAAGCGGGCCCCCTACCTATCGCTAAAGTTAAAGGCAGTTGTGACGATCTACAGTGGTGTATTCCAAATTGTGTTCGAGGTAAAATTTACGGTATTTTTTGTATTTTTAATACACCCACTTGTATTATGGAGTTATCGAATATTGACAAACAATAATCAAAACTTGCATCGCACAACCCCATAATTTAAATTATTATCATGCTTTAAGTAAAATAGCGCCGCAGTCAACATTTTTTACTGTTATTGCAATTTTGTGATGTGTGTTTATCTCACTTGACTGGTCGATCCGCCAGGCCGGGCCCCCAGGCTAGAGCCCTGTCAGCCCCCCCCCCCGCCTTGTGGGGGCCATGCGTACAGCATATTATGATGGTTAATCCAGATCGTTTTAGTAGGTAGGTAGGTACATCTGGCTGAATTATGAACTATGAAAAAGTGTGTTGTTGGCAGCACTGAATACATTTTTTGTTATTAATAAAATACAAATTTCAACCCGCCGTTGACACTTCTGCTTTGATTACTGACCTGTATTCTGTTATTTTTAATTTATTATCTCGATTCTACAAAATGATGACTCAGTATTCTGGGAGACCTCTTTTAGGCTGCGAACACTGATATTATGAACACCGTCTTTATCTTAGTTCGGTCCTGGCAAATAAATCTTTGAGCATAAGAATGATGCTTATGATTACAAATAAATGACTTGCAGCTAATTCAATATTATTTATGCTGTCTATCGCCATGTCCAGCTTCACTTAACAAAAGCTCCATCTCCATAGAATAAGGTTTTTCTTAATCATTTTTGGCCTGCTTAGTTTAATCTCAGCAGACGAATCATAATAGTTTCACACTTCTATTACTAATTTCTACGAATAATCGTGGCAATATCACACAATGAAGTGAAAAGTTTTGAGGTAATTTGGCTGGGCTGGAATCGGAAGATGATTGAATGAATTGAACCATGTGCCATTGATTTACGTTACGCATGGAACATAACCAGTATATACCTACATATATCTGTAGATTTTAATACTTAGTTATATTTAACTGTTGCTTAACGTTAAGAGGATCAATATCGGACGTTTAATGAGAACAAAATCGAGTTTACCTATATTATTCTGGGTTTATTTTATCTTGAGTACGAATAATCGAAATACAATTAATACTATATTTACATGAAATCCTGTGTACTATACCAGTATACTTAGGTGTTTTGAAAGATATAACATGAGTTTCATGTGCCACTTTTTAACGGCGGCATCACTTATGTTCGCTAGGCTAATTTAGTGGTGACATTTCTGGATCCAACCCCTTTTTATATAGTGTGTGGTGTTTTGATTTGAAAATTTTTATCGACGCGTAGGTGCTTTAACTTTTCTTTCGAGAAAATGCGTGACACGTCATCCTTCTGGCGCGTTTGCGTTGGGTAGGTATTTTTCTTAAAAAATCGAGCTGTTTAAGTTCGAAATGCGCATGCTTATGTATAAATTTATTGGAGTCGTTCTAAAACCGGTTTTCCGATTTTATGTTTGTTTATTTGTTTTGTGAATCACGCTTTCGTGAGTCAATATTATCGACGGTGATGGCGGTCATACGAAATTCGTGACGCGACGTCGCCGGCTTACTGTCCGCTGTCCATCGATGACCATTTTAATTTAACATCGACTTAGCCCTCTTTTTCCATCGTCCACACTTTAACATAGCTCTTAAACGACATACACAGATAAAGGTTGTTGATGTTACCACTAGGTACCACTATTTAAGAAACCGTTCATTATTAATATGATTGGCACAGTCCTTTGTCATTTATCTAGTAACAATACATAACTTAAATATATGGGGGGAAAAATCAATAGACCTATTGATTTGATAAGCAAACCATAACAAAACCCATACCACCTAATACACAACATAGATTTGAAGAAAGAGGGGTCGAACAATGTTCTTCAAATTCTGTTTGATTCTGTCTGACCAACGTTGACACTAAGCAAACAGAAAATATATGCGTTACGAATTTTTTGGTTTGCCTAAAATATATTAGGTAACTAAACAATGACTCACCAAATTACTTCATTGTTTGTCAGGTATGCACATTCTTTCGCGGCATTATAATTAGAGAAGTTCATTTATCTACGCAAAAATTGTGAATAATGGCGCCCATATTTTTTTGTACAAATTTTACTACGGATATGAGATTATGATCCGCACTCACAATATAAAAATTAATGAGAGCAACGTTTGTGGCTATCGTTGTTTTCGGTATGTTGAAACAAGATAATAAAATAACCATTGCTAAATTCGAACCTTTCGATTATTCCATTTCTTGTGTGACGTTCTTATACTTACAAATTTAAATGAAACTGCTTTGCATTCTAAAACTGTTGTCAAGTCTGACAGTCTTGAATAAAAGATTATAAAATTTAAGTTTACTACAATGTCATTAGATTCACAAATTTACAAGTTGTAAACGAACGTCTTCTTCTTCAATGTTCGATGAAGCACAGCCGATTTTACAATGATTGATTGTTATCTACCCGTGTCACTGTTTGGGTGTTTTTTTTTAATAAAAAAATAAGGTATCTTGTTAATTGTAGGGCTCTCCTCCAGATCCAGGACTTTCGGTGTACTAGTCCGACACTTTGCACACACAATCGCATCGGCCGATATGCCTATTAACTGCGTAAAACGATATAATTGCCACCAATAGATTACTATGCCGCTGTGGGAATTATTCTTCCCTCGCCCGAGCTATAGACAAAGGACTGAATTTTATTAAATACCTCGTATTGAATAATTTCCATGCAGCATGACTAAAACATATTCTCGCTTCTAACACCTCCATATTAGCAATTCAAGATGTAAACCTTGGACAAGACATGCTGAGGTGGTTGGTTCGCTGCATAGCGATGTTTAACTTTGCATTCTGTAGCCGTGTCTCGTCGGATGATTAAAATGAACGCTTATGGAATGAAATGATGTGCATTGACACAATTTGCGTGCTATCAATGCAAGCAACAGTCGTCTGACATTGAACTTTTTTAAAAGTATATCTCGTGTGCATCAGAATCTCTGCCACGCCACTGACTGTAGCATTATTTAATACCTCTATGGTAGCATTGATATTCGTTACAATTACGCAATTCTAAAATGTACTACGTTATACATAATTATTAATATGTAGATCAAGCTAATATATAAATGACAACCCTTAAATCACATTAGATAACTAGTAAAACCTTTAGATCATGTTTTTCCGAATAAAATATTATTGTAATGCATAATAAGCCTACCAATGTAATAAAAAACGAATGCATAATATTATCTTGGTCGAAATAATAATTTTAGGTTTTTAGGTAATAAAATACTGAATACATTGATCTATTTCCTAACTAAATCGGTATGTTTAATTCCGGTCTATATAATGATTATAATATCTAGTCCAGTTGCGAAGGGTGGAGGATAGGCTCTTGAGATCTGACTTAATAGTGCACACTAAACTTTGTTAGTCATACCTACTATTATTTGTTTTCATTGAACTAATAATACAAATTGCAGATGGTGTTGGTTAGTTTTTAAAATTTAATTAAACCCTGCCAACCAAACCATAGTAGATAAAAAATATTCTTCTATCCATTAAATATCTAAAATTATGTATGATTAATAGCATAATTTTATATATTTTATAGGTATAAGAATATGTTTTATCTAATATATATTATGGTTTGCTATAGGCTGGGTTTAATTGATATTTAAAAACTAACCAATACTGTCTCCAATTTGTATTATTATTTCAATGAAAACACATAAGTATGACTGTCAAAGTTTATTGTGCACTATTTATGTCAGACCTCAACAGCCTACCTCCACCCTTCGCCACCGATACCTACCTACTAAGTTTATTGATTCCAAAAGCTCAAAGTCGATATTATTTACTTGCCTGGCTTACCTACATCCTACAGTAAATCGGTAGTGACCGCTGAGAATATACTCTCATCGATTATCAGTATTATCACCCACGATTTCAGAGACGGTTGCTCTACTAATTACTCGAGGGGTGCTATAAACTTATTAATTCACACCTTGCAGGTACGCCGAAAAATTCTCATTGTCATTCTCAACCCTCATACCGAAACTTTTGCATATTGTGTGTTTCACAATACAAACTACAATTATTTGAAAACGAAATGGAAATTTCATTGGGTAACTAACTACCTACTAACTTTTGAAAGAATGTCCGCATTGCGGTATTATTCTGTCTCCTATTGTAGTAACGCCGCTTCTTCTCCGTCTTACAACGTGTAATTATCTCTTAACTAAATTCTGGGGTCCTAGATTAAAAAAATCGCAATTGTATTTAGTTATTACTTTAGGCAAGGCGCCAAAAACACCATTGCTAAGATATAATACTTATCTTCGTCAGTCAATTATTTCAAAGTTAACGTCGTTGCAGACAGAAATATTGATACATGCACTTTATTTAATAATCTACATATTGTAAGACGTAAGTATATTAACACGAGAAATCAAAGGTCCGTGTCCTACATTTTCGGAGGTCATGTTCTCTCGATACTTATGTTTATGTAGGTATTTGATTTGGTACCCACCTATCCACATACAAAACTTCTGCACTGAGTAAAATGACCTATTGAAAAAAGTTCAAACCCGAACCTGTATGTGTGCCGAAGCGACGCGATATCATGTCATGTCTCCCTGATTGTTGAAGAGATGACAATAGTAATAAAGTTGTACTACGAGTCTATGACGTCCCGACAATTGCTTTAAATAATATTTAGTTTGTTGACTGTCTGTTCCTAGTTATTAAACTCAGTAGTGACATGCTATCACGCGAATATGTAATATACTTTTGAACATTTTAAATGACAAACAGCGTGATGGCATTTGTATTTTAATTTTATATCACATAATTTTTCCGATATTTTTGACAAATTTTATTTTATACTTTTCCCAGTAAGAAGCCAAATTATGTATTTCAAATAAAATATTTATTCAAGATATCCTTGTGTCCACTTTTGCATGTTTTGAATATAATTATTTTCAAATGCTATTTATTATCTCTTTAATTGGTACTTCGTATCAAACTGCATGCTCAAACATTTTTTTTAAACCCAATAAGTATCATATTAATATCCAAATGATTGCGTTTTCAAAATAGCTCGAACACTAAATTGACCATCATGTAGAAAACAAACAACCACGTGACGAATAAATCTAGATTTAAACACCGGCGCAATCGAGAGTGTGTGGATTGCTATTATTTGGTAAATTTAGCTATTTCTAATGAACTTGCCGACTTCAGTGACTACCCACTGATTAGATGCGGCAAATTAACAAATGAATAATACTATCTCATCATTGCAACCTTTGAAAGCAGCGGTGGCTTTCCATTAAGCGGACGGTGCGGACGCTTGAGCATTGACATCTTAGTTTAAATAAATTACAAGTGGGCCTTCAAATTTGCCAGTGCCTCAGACCTTCACGTAAGTACCTGAAACCATCGCTGTGTGAGAGTAGGTTTCGTAGAAAATGCTCCAATCGTCAGTAGATGATAATATGTACCTATATCACCTTTTTCAAGATTTTTGTTGCAATTGTCAGTTCAAGGTACTTAGTACCTAAAATAGGTAGGTATGAACGTAACTATTTTACTAAAAACTAACGTAACTAAATAGACTAAAATAAATGGGGAAGGTATTCTAAGCTTGTGGCTAAGAGCGGCACTTTGAATAAGGACGTCACTGATTGAATTACTCTATAATAATTACATTAATTACAAATAAATACGTTCGGTTTCGAATAACAAAATGTGGATACGTGGTTTTGAAATCATTTGGTATCGTTAAATGACTTCACAAAATTCGGGGTTGGCGGTTTGCTGCATAAATACGGCCAAATATGCCAGCTAGGACTTGATTAATAATGTTGCATTATACTTATGGCTGTCATTTATTATCGAAAGAAAACTACCGATGCCGAAATATCGGTCAAAAGTATCAAATTATCTACTAACAAAAAAATATAAGTAATTTTGTTACTCGTCCAGTCGCAAATGGACTGATTCTTACAATTTCTTATTACAGGCGGTCCTCGACTTTCGCACGTATTTGGTTCCTAAAAATGTGTTCGAAAATAGAGGGATGTATAAAAAACATCAAAACATGTACTTTAATATATTTATTTATCAATGGGTATAATAACGTTAACGAGCAGTATTAGCAATCAAGTGTTTCTTTATAAACTTGTCATTAGATAGTTGAGTAGGTACCACCCTTTTACGTTTTTAAGAAGGTGACGGGGAGCGGCGGAGGGAGGAGCGACTGCATGGAAGTGCACAGTTTTTGCATTATCAACAAATATCTAAATTTTAAGAAATGTACGAAATAGCGAATTGTGCGAAAGTAGAACGTTCTAAAATCGAGGACCACCTGTATTGAATCATGAACTTTTCATCTTATATAGTTTTTATTGAGTGTGTATTACACCAATTTTAACAAAGGTAGAAGAGATGTTTGTTCACTGTAGGCCAGGTTTTATGAAGTTATTTTTCCTCGAGTGGCGCGCATTCCTTTTATAGATATGGGCACTTCGAATTAACTGTTGTCGGTCCGTTCCGTACGTATATGGAGCGGCATTTTGGCGCCAAAAAATTCTTGGATTCGATTCGGAGGGAAAAGTTCTTCGACCTTCAAAGATTTGCAGTGGCGTGCTGGTCTGCAATATACCTAAGCCGTTTCGAAGCACTGTTGGATTTCCGCCAAGCTAAAAATAGAGCTTTCTTTGCAATGCACCCGCATGGAAGGCTTTGAAGTCAATTCGCACCATGCGTGTATATAGTTGCGGCCGCAAGTGCGTTATATTGACGTTTTGACTAAGCCGGCGGGTATGAATAAAATTAATGTTTGTCAAAAAGACCGTGCTTTTTCATCTACACCATTTCCGGTGTATATGGCGGCATAACGAACGAAAACACCCTTAAAAGTTGTGCTAGAAGAGTAAAACCTTTCCATGCCGGGTTGTGAATGGCATGTAAGTACCTACCTATTCTTGGTTTGACTATTCACATTTTTGCTTCGAACCCTTTGCTTCACTGTATGAATGTCGCAAATGTATTAAATACATTATAAGTCAATTACCATTATTTACGCAGCATAAAATGACACTCATCCACCGAGTGGTGGTTAAATTAAGAGACGTTGTACCTATGTGGATCATTGCTCAGAGTCAAACAAACATTGAAAAAACGACGTGTGAAGATTCGAAGCGCGACTCATTGCTGTCGGTCGTGCATACGTAAATAATCAGTAAGGAATTGTATTGTCTTAACAGATTACACTGACACATTCTGTTTCATAATCCCCGAAAAGCGAGCGATAAACGATGGCCAAGATAATTATTATTCTATCATACACAAATACTCTAACTCAGCCATCTGCAGTACACAATTATTGATGAATTAATTATAAATATTTTCTTACGCAAACATCTCGCCTGACTCACTAAGTATAATATTGAATCGATACGATTTAATCGGGACCCACGTGATCGATAATAACATGAAATATTGCAATGTTATTTATAAATTTGATGATTCACAAGATATTTTGCACGATTTCATATTCATATTACTCAGGACTGAATAAGGTATTTTTTATAAATTTACTAGATATAATTCTTATAATGGGGAACATGTCATAGCTGCTACGGTTAGCGAAAATATGCTATTCGGGGGGAAAATGCTAGATAAACTCCAAATTATCGAACCATGTCTAGAAACCGGAATTTAAAAAAAAAAACAAGTTTTATTTCAACCATTGTTTTCACGAGTGTAATATTCTAGCTTTTCATGATGATTTTAAAGTTGTTCGAGGTGTCGAAATGCTATATTTAACTAACACCCATACGCCAGATGCATGTTTTGCAAGCTCGATGAAGAAAAATGTTAAATTAGCAACTGCAATTGAAGACATGAGAATGAAAACTATGCAAAGACCAAATAGTGAATTTTACAGGAGGCCTATACACTGGTTTTAATAATATGTGTGATCCTATCATTCAAAAAGTGACTAACATTATAGTTAAAGTAGTTTTAAACATTTTATAATAAAAATAATTAAATATTTGCAGATACATATTTTTTATCAATTAAATTGTGTTTGGTCTTTTTCCTGTTTTCAATATCAATTTTTTTTTCTTTCTTTATTTGGAAACAATTGAGCTCTTCTCTGAATGGAAGGCTATTCTGCTTTACAATGGTTTACAAAAGTATACATACATTTTTTTAACTACAGGCATAAATAGTTACATTATTAATAATACAGAATTACATTTTTGTTACACTATACACTAGACATTTACGTTACATTTTTGGAGAAATTCATGTACAATTTTCATAACTGAAATAGTTAGTTTTGCCAGGAACGAATTAATCGTGAAAGGAGGACATTTTTGTTACACTATACAATAGACATTTACGCTACATTTTTGGAGAAATTCATGTACAATTTTCATAACTGAAATAGTTAGTTTTGCCAGGAACGAATTAATCGTAAAAGGAGGGTATAACCTGCATTTTCCCAATTTATTCATTAACACCTCTCTCTCCTGGTCATAGGCATCACATTGCCAGACAATGTGGTTAAGATCTTGAGTGGGATGTCCACACTGACACTGAGGGCTATCTACCACTTTAATTTTGTACGAGGGTGGGTCAATAATTCCTTAGAAAAAAGCATTAAAACAGTTTTTTTTTTTATTTCTCAACATAATCTCCTTGGAGCTCAATACACTTGGTTAGACGTTTCTCAATTTTTTTTAAACCGTCAGAAAAATAAGTTTTCGGAAGGTCCTCAAAATAAGCATTTGTCCGATCGATGACTTCTTCATTTGAAAAAAAACGTTGTCCACTTAGCCATTTTTTTAAGTTTGGGAAAAGGAAAAAGTCACTGGGGGCTAAATCTGGCGAATACGGTGGGTGGTCGACCAATTCGAACTTCAATTCTTCAATTTTAGCCATTGATCGTAAACATGTGTGAACAAGGGCATTGTCCTGATGAAAGAGGATTTTTTTCCTGTTTAAATGAGGCCGTTTTTCTTCAATTTTGTTTTTTAGCTGGTCCAATAAAGATGCATAATAATCCCCTGTTATTGTTTTTCCTTTTTCCAAATAGTCAACGAAAATAATTCCACGTGCATCCCAAAATACAGTAGCCATAACCTTACCAGCTGATTTTACGGTTTTCGCCTTCTTTGGACATGGTTCGCCTTTCGCAATCCACTGCTTTGACTGTTCTTTCGTCTCGGGAGTATAGTGGTGTATCCATGTTTCATCTACAGTCACAAAGCGACGAAAAAATTCATCCGGATTGCGTTGCATGAGCGACAACAGGGCTTTAGAGGCCACCACCCTATTGCGTTTATTGTCGACTGTGAGCAAACGCGGCACCCATCTTGCAGAAATTTTTTTCATGCTCAATTTGTCATGTAAAATAGAAATGACGCTACCTTTTGAGATCCCTGTAACCTCAATTATCTCACTCAACTTTAATCTTCGGTCACTTAACACCATATCGTGGATTTTATTGATCATTTCTGGTGTAGTCACCTCTACAGGACGTCCTGAGCGTGGTTCATCCTTTGTTGATGTACGACCACGTTTAAATTCATTTAACCAGTTATAAATAGTTGCAAGTGAAGAAGCAGATGTGCCGTGAACTAAATCCAACTCATTTTTTATTTCCTTTGCTGTTAACCCTTTTATATTAAAATGTTTAATAACAGCTCTAAACTCAATTTTCTCCATTTTTGTAAACAAGCAATTTTTTTTTTTTAATGTACGAGAAACACACAACAACCCGACCAATCTGATTGAAACTTCGCAGCATACTGAATCGGTAGTGCCGCTGCATGAAAACAAACCGCTTACAGTACTAGTCGCGCCACCTGTCGGCTTTTCTAATGGTACGTTTACATTTGACACTAATATCGTCATATTTATGTATGACACCATATTCACTTAAGTGTAAACAGTAAGTATATTTGTATCTGCCACTTATTTTGCGTGTGTCGACTCTCACCTACCACTTATTCAATCTACTTATATACGCAAATGTAAACACCGCGTTTTCGACAAGTTCGAACTTGGAGCGATATATCACCGAAGTTGGACCACCGTCTACTTTTATGTCAAGTACCTGACACAATATTCGTAGTTTGACAGGTACATAGTGAATTGCATATGTATATTTCTAAAACAACGGACAATCAATAATCATAGGTACACCATAAATGTATGCCCAACGTTTACGTTAATAAATGTACTGTAGCGATCTGTCAAAAATCATAGACAATGAGAAATAAATCGGATGTGCCGTGTTCTATGGATTTTGTTCGAAAATAAAATATCGCTTGTTCTCGGCACATACGATTAATTCTGATGCACTCTGTGAAGAAAAAATGCGCTTCAAATGGTATTACCTAATTCATTTTGGCCCACACCTGCACTCGTATTAGGTACGATAATATTATATTGAATATGCAATGACGATCAAGTGCTAGATATCGCAATGTTACTGTTAATCGTTCTTCTACGCATTTCTGAATTGTGTGTCTTGTTTTTTGGCAAAAGGTCCAATCTTGCAAACTAAAGTTCACAAATTGAGTTGGATCTTCGATTTTAAACTCTGACATTAAACGGAAGGCACCTAGTTCTTCTCGTCGCTGAATCCATTCCCGCACCCATCTAGACCATTTTTTCCTCCTTTTTGTTGCCAAAAGACTTAAAATAATAACACTCGCTGCTTTCTTTTTTAACATTCCCATATTGACAACTGACATAACGTTTTTGAGAAGTATACAAAATAAGTGTCCGAATAAATTACAATATCATATGTAAACACCGCATATATTTATTCCAATGTTGCCATTGAATAAAGTGTCGAGACTTTATTTCAACGAGAAGTATACCAGAATTTTATGTCAGATCCATGCAGGTGTAAACAGTAAATGAAATTTTATGTCCGACACATAAAATAAGTATAACGGTATAAGTGTCAGATGTAAACGTACCATAAGGACTTATTGACCCACCCTCGTACAATGATTCGTTGAGACTGTAATGCCCTGTCCTGCTTCTAGCTATTGTCATTATTACATCTCGCTTTATTTTACAATGTTTACTAAACCAAGTTTTAGGAGATCTACTATAATGGTTTTGATAGTAGTGTGTTCCCTCTTCTTTCCCAAGATTTTCTAAATATTTACCGTTATTTTCGCTCATTGTTTGTTTAAACTGGGCTTTAAAATCTGTGTATGGAATTCTTATATTTTCTGATGGGTATTTTACAGATTTTTTGCCAATTGATCAGCAATTTCATTGCCATTAATTCCTTTATGTGCTGGGATCCAGTATATCTGTATATTGGAGTATAGTGGAGAAGTAAATCTAGTACAGGGTATTATCAAAATTTATTTGCATTGACTCTGGCAGTGTCTTCTGGGTTTACATAAACCTGTCTCCGGAAACTTAAAATATGTGCATAACCCGGTTCGTTAATACCAGCTCTGATGCTTGTGATACGTGATGTAGTTTTTATCTTTAATTCATTGAGTTTTGATTCCAAAACGCTGTGTGGGATTATAGGACACCGTTCGATATTATTATCCTCTTTGATTTGGAGATCAGCGGTCTGATTTCTAGTATGTGGTTTCCAATTTTAACTGTTTCTTGATTTTCTGTTAATTTATCTGCTTGCTCTTGACTACTCAAGTATATACATATTCTTCCCTGGGAAATCCTAGATACATATCTTATATGACATGGACCTACCTTATTCCCGATCGATAGTGTGTATTCTCGTATAGAGATGCCATCGATAGCATCTAGAACGATGGCTTGCTCCTTCTTCGGAAATTGCATTTTTTGTGCAACTGATGCATACGACATTGTTTGTTGGGTTTCGTTTTGGTGATCCATTGCTGGCAACGTTGTATTTTTTTGATTTTTAGTAAGCGCCCCTGTAGTCAGAGACACTTAATGTAAACAACTTTGTAACAATAATTTATTATTAACGCTTATTATTATTACACGCTTAACTGGTTATTATTTGTAAACACTCGCTAACTCGTTAGTGCAGACGTCCGACTGTCGTCGATCACACGGAACAACTGAATATCAATTTTATTATTTTATTTTTACCGGAGAGCCTATAAACTGATATAAATAATATGTGTGATCCTATCATTCAAATTATTTTTATCAATTAAATTGTGTTTGGTCTTTATCCAGTTTTCAATATCAATTTTATTATTTTATTTTTAAATACTAAGTAAATGAATATTAATTCCGTTTTTTGGCTTATTTATTTTCATAAATGTTTTTTATCACTTATAAATAAAAATGTTACAAAATATGGGTATCAAAAATATTTTTCATTCATTTTGGGGTCAACATCTTCAACATTTTCGCCGGTTGTTTTTTAGTCTTCCTAGGATGACGAGGGTACTAATTTCTTCTTCCTCACTTTCTAAGATGTACCCGGAGTCACTATCTTTCATATTCTTGAACATATCTTCACTTTCACTGGACATATTATTAAGAAGACACTTTTTAATTAACAGCTTACAAAAATATCACTGACGTTCGAATTAGAATGAAAACGAGATATAATTGCTATATATTATTATATCTTTCTCATTCTAAAGCCTCAATTACATTGAGCTTCTTTACGAGCTGTTTATTGGCGAATTTAAAAGCGGGCGATTTAGCTACTGCGATTTGATGATTACATACAAAACTTTCCATTCGCTGAGAAGCCACAAGCCAGCGACTATTTTGACGGAACGTAGTTCGTTTTTTTACCGGGAGGTTGGTACTGCGCTCTACTGCGCAGACGCAGTAGGCCCACACGCCGGCGTGTAGCGTGTAAAGTTGACCGGCTTTCAAATTTTCTCGGTAGAATGTTTACAACCTGCTTATTAGCTTATTCGATGATTACACTGAGCGATTTTACAGGCAGATTGTAAATTCGTCAATAAACTGCTCGTAAAGAAAGAAGCTCAATGTAATTGAGGCTTAAGTGAAGTTAGCTTTTAGCTGAATTTGATACCACTATTGCGATCTTGTGGCAAAAGTAGGAGTCCGTTATATCTGATTCTAGAACTCATCGATCTTTTCGGTTTTTCGTTTTTTTTTTTAAATATGAAATTACCGAAAAACCATTTTTAGACTTTTTGGTTTATATCTTGTTCTCATTCTCGCATCTTCAATTATTGATCAAGTTAGTTAGGTAGCTAAATTAAGATCCATAAAAAAATTACACAAGCAGATATTTGTCTTTTTATACACTTATCAGTTGAAACTTAAAATCATTCAAGTTCCTCTCGCTCTGTGTAGTAACATCCAATAATCGGCCCTCTCCTTAGGAGATTAGGCTAATAGTTTCTTTTGACAGTCATAATATAACGTTTTATTTAGTTAGATAATTTAACGAATGTTCAAAAGCATCTATTTCTATAAGGTCTGAACAGATATTTATCTGGACCACCGCCATCTTTAGATTAATAAAGCCTGAGCATATCTTTTTGCACAAGCAACGAGTGGTCCACTTTTCAGCTGTCAAAATCAGATCCCAAATTGGTTGACATATTGATACGCTCTTTCTCGTTTCAAATTGAATTATAATAAAATCTCAAATCAAATATATTAATAAATTATAAACAATATACATTCATGTTAATCATCAGCTATCAAAGTCAGTCTAGTCCTTCACACAAAAACCGGTGGTAATATCGAGTTCCAAAAAATATGTAGCATTGATCTATGCATTACATTTGTAGATGATGTGTTAATGCTAGTGTATTATTTATCATGTAACTTATCTATTCAAAGCAAACCATTCCCTGTGTAAACACGACAGACGCGTCAGTATGAGCACTCTATAGAACAATGACAGGTCATCCATAGTCAACAACGGGAGGAGCGGAAAAAGTAGGACCAGTCGTTATGAATGTATCGGCTATCTACTTGAGTCGGCAATGCCTGGACCCATATTCTGAGAAATCAAATCCCGTAACACCGCCGGGAATAGCAAAATATGAGTGCACTCGGCCCTCACCCGTCCTTGGGCGATTCACTTGATTTTAATTGTCTAAATTTACATTGTTAAATTATAGAAAGATATCATAAACTGAACACCGTCTGTCTTGATCTGTAAAATATAAAATAAAAGTTCTCCATCCAAATTAGATTATTGTAGGTATTCTAACGATTTTTTTTAAATACTCAATCTAATGAGGTGTTTAGAACCATGCTAAATTTAAGATTTTATTAAACTACGAAAATTATACACGATTCCGTGTTTTCTATTGCAAGAAATCGAGATTTCTGTATAGACGTTTTTCCAGTTCAACTTTTGGGTATAAAGGCAAGTTAATATAGTATCTACATTATTAACATGATTATTGACTAGATCAGGGGGGGGGCAAACTGCGGCCCGCCGGGTATTTTTTTGCGGCCCGCCATTATTAATTATTGTACTTCTGATTACGAACAACTTTTTTATAAATTTTTAAAAAATATTGACAATAGATTAAAATTTATTTAGCAATAGTACGCGATCCATTTTCAATAGATATTGATAGTGTACCGACAGAGTTACAACTTGAGATTATTAATCTGCAGTGTGACACTGATTTAAGATAATTGCATCGTCGTGAAGAAATATCCAAATTTTACAATGCACTTAATTCAGACAAATTCGACCAACTTAAAGATTATGCAAGAAAAATGTTCGTTATTTTTGGATCAACCTATATATGTGAACAAACATTTTCGATCATGAACCTCAATCAAAATTCTTTACGATCAAATATCTCCGATGCCCGTTTACAAGCAGTTTTGAGAATATCAACTACAAAATGGACACCTGAATTTAAAAAAATGTTAAAAAATGTACAACAGTTTCTTTCTTATCATTAATTTTTTTGTAACGTTTATTTTTCGTGATAATAAATAGTGTATATCTAAAAATGGTATTTTACTTGCGGCCCGCCGCTCATTTTGAATTCTTGAATTTGGCCCTCCATCCAAAAAGTTTGCCCCCCTCTGGACTAGATTAATAAAACAGTAATTTTACTGGTAGTATGTAACCCTGTGGTGATTCAAATTACAGCTTGTGATTGCCTCGCTTTTTTAGATCATCGAGATTCGAGAATCAACGATTATTTGACTTAAATTCGAGATTCTGCTTAAGTATACAATATGTCTAAAAAACAGTACATTCTTTAAGCTTTCAAATCATTAGAAAGAAGCTTGTTAATAATTAATAAATGACATTGACAAAGGCCATGGGGAGAGGTGATTTGGTAGTCACCGGAATCCTTAGGCTTAGTTGGATGAAGCCAGTCTGTAGGTAAATATTGTTGTACATACCTAACCATAGTGTAGCCGTAGTGTATACCGAAGTTCGTGTACTTTAAATGTAAATGTAAATTTGCAAATAAAATGTTGAATTACGCATTCAAGGCCTTCGAGAAGCCAGCTAAAGTACAAAAGAGTGTCTCGACATATCGTCTGACATTTTGACCCTTTCTGCAACAATTTGCACACCACAGCAGGGCTGCTACACAATTCTTATTAAATTGATTTCATCGCCAATTATTATTAATATGTTATTCTCCTCTTCTGAACTCCGCAGTTAATAAAAAATACTCCGCAATACCCACGCATTTTTTTTCTTCCAATGAACAGATGGATATAAAATTCAATACATTCTACTCCACAGGGGTCCGCCGTTTTAATGTAAATCTAAGTTAGAGTGGGTCTCTCATAAACGCGACTCAATATGTATAATGTTGTAGCTATTTGAAAGTCAACAGATTTAATGTTTTTAGTGCAAAAAAATACAAATTAAATATTATGTCTTCGTGCACTGGTGAGTTGATATAGAAGGTAGGTACATACTAACAGTTTATTGTCTTTCTGCAATTAACTTTTAATAAATAAGGCATGTCGGTATGTATGCTATTCTTTTTCACACATTATTTTGTGAGGTAGCTTTATAGCGCCTGTACACGTGCATGGTTTAATTGGCTATTAATTTACTATTGTAAGTATTTTAAACTATCGTGACAATAACTGTTTACACGTAAAAGTGCTGAGTCTCTCCAATACCATTATTCAAGAGTAAGTGAGACGCGATATTGTCATTTTATGGTAGTATTTGACAGGTCGTAAAAATCAATTAACCTAAAAATGAGTCTCCGCGGTGTAGTTCGTTTTTTTGTCGGCAGGTTCGCCACTATCGTTCTACTGCTTCAGAAGCTTCCGAACTTTTTTGATTCATGCATGCAATCTTGCAACTGCATGATAATACATGTTTGCAGGTACATTCATTGTAACGGTCGCGATAATCCGTACTGTCTGCAGTAAATCCATGCACGTATAAACGGGGTATAATATACCTACCTTCCGGTGTATCCGTATTCCGTTTACGGAATTTTATTTGCACTTTACAGGTTAATAATTGGAATGGTACTTTCTACACTTACCGTACTGGTGTATTAATATAGATATTGTCTATTATTAAATTCTAAACTATCCTAAACGTCAAACCATAAAATGTGCAGGAAAGCGAAATTTAGAAATTACGAACCTATACTTAATTCGATTTTAGTTCTGTAATATCGAAATATTAAAAAAACATTTTTTGTATTTCAAATTTATATAAAATTCAATACATTGGCAAATAATGTCACTTAGGATGAGAAGTGACATGAAAATAATTGTTTCTTAAATTCAATATAATCCTATTCGTTTAAATTTATACATAAATGTTGATTTTTAACACTTTTTTTTAACCAAATCGACACAATAAGTAGGTACAACAGGTATTTCACAATATTACTTTAATTGTTATCATTCGATTTATTATGATCAGCTATTAGTTTTCAATCTTCATTATTATTTTATTGGTATTTTAATTCCTGTGCATAATTATATTTATCATCACTTAACTTTATCTTATCTCTTTTTCCAAGAAATAATCTTTCTGAATTAGACGTACAAGTACTTATTTTATTCCAACTCGGATTTACTTGAATCTATTCAGTTTTAATAAAATGTTAGCTTACTTACATTAATCTGGGTGATTAGATAAATCATGAAATACTGTATGTTTAACATTAGATACTTACCAACCTTCATAGGATAATATTTATTTAGTGATTGATAAATCCACACAGAACCAGTCTTACGAAATATTAAAATATCTTAAATCAATTTTTACGATAAAATCCGAATGAGAAGGAACATTAGATTAATACCAATTTCTTGAATGAATCTTTTGCAGTAACTTTTTACTGGACTAAGAATAAAATTGTATAAGTATAGTATTCCCGCCGAAAATACATTAAAAAAAATACATAATGTTGCCATTTTCTATCTTTTTTTTTCATTGTTGATAGAGGTAAGAGAAATATTGTCATACTACATACTAGTATGTGTGTAAAAGAATATGTATTATTTAAATCTTGGCGCACACCTAACTTATATTCTCACACCTACCCTTGTATGTTATCTAAGCTGACGCAAATTTACATTTATTATTAAAAGTCAGCCTAAATACTGAATGAGATTACATTACATGAATTATCTTTCTACCCAGCCAGTACAAGATATAATATGTAATTGAAATGTGTTCAGTTGACGTTATTATAAGAAGTTAAGCCTGCTCCTGGCACTTCAATTAAATCATAAAAAGCTGTTTAGTTACTTTCTTTACTCTTTTACGTATCTATTTTTCTTCCTCATTGCATTCTAATCTTTACTTATATTTAATACCACTTCTGTTCAGGCTTAATTTTGAAACGTGTCCGGTTTATACTACTTAACTAAGCAGAGAGCTGCAGGACTAATGATTTCAATTTGAATGGTTCCGTGTATTTAATTACATTACAAAATACCATGATGATGGTTTATTATCAGAGGCGCGTTAACCTAACGTAACATGACACAAACGATTCGTGAGAAAATTTAATAGGGGGCCTCCTTAAAGTTAAAACTTGCCACTCCTATATAATGAATAGATATATAGAATGTTTTGATTAAATATTACTTCATTCTTGTAATTCACATACATACTTCCGTTCTATTCGATTGTAAATATAAATTCATGAAAACTATTTTCCAAATACTAAATTGGTAAGTATTCTGCTGCAAGTATGTAGGTACCTACTTACTTATGTATTATGATTTGTCAGAAAGGAGACTGTTTCAATTATAATTTATACAAAATAAAAATTGTTAGAATGCATGAATTTATTTGGAAAATTAAAATTAGATTGTTCATTTTTTATCATAAGGGGTCTCAAAATCTGACAGTGCGTCGGAACCTTTATGTCACTAAATGTGCCACTGTTTATTATGTTGGTCGTTTTGACAATAAAAAACTGCATGGAGACATGAAACTAGTTCTAGCTAACAAAAGAATGATTAGATAAATTTAGGTAGGTACATAATTATTATGTCGTATTAAATTGTGCTCTAGTTCGTCCAAACACGTTGTCTTCACAGGAGTGTGTGAAAGTCTGATATTCTTAATCATTCAACTGGTAAAAGTGCTGATTCATCAAATGAAACCAGCCCAGATAAAAATTAAGTAAACGTTACTACCTACAACACCTACCCACTATTATTAATACCGTCAATATTGTTATTCACATAGTATTAAACAAAAAACACTCTTTCTATTATTTAAAAACAGCCTGAGTAATCAGTTGTACCTATATATAATATTTATAGCACTAGGTAGAATGGTGTCAGATTCTTCTGGCCGTGCAGGCGACTCATTTATGTGTTGGTATCCTTACTAAATTATACTAACACCATTTTAACACCAATTTCATTAACACCACAGTGATTTCGTCGTAGCCCCAATGGCAGAAGAGTCTGTCCTTCTTCTACAACGGGCCATGATGCCCAATGACAGTAGTGTAGTGAAACAGTGATGTAGTAATGGAAGTGAAACAATCACTTCAGAAGGATAAAAAGAATATGTCGTCAACTGAAATGCAGGATGTGTGCATTTTAGATGAAATTCAACCAAAATGGACTACCTCTTATCAGGATGTCTGACATTATGACTGTATGCGCTATTTATATTTTGCTGGAAACTACTACAGCGATAATTATTTATCTTACATTTTTCCAATGCACATTATTTACAATTTTAACTAAGTAGTTATCGTGATGCATACAATGAATCACATTTCCGCTAAAAACAGAGTTTATAGATAGCAAATATTTTTATTTAACGTTAAAACTACATGGATTCGGAAATTTCATGAATTGGACGTAGCAATAATTTATTTATAGAATTTTCTGTGTCAGTGCAACTAAAATCGGTTGAAACACTTGCGGTTTTTGACAGATGCGGGCGAAAATAGTGATGTATGCTACAAATGCATCAATTGCAACTAATTTAAATAGTAGACCATGAGTTAATTTTTCAGCTTCATTTTTATAATTTTTGGCTCCGTCTTATTGTTATAGAAAAGGTTTTCTTCGAGGTCTTCGGTTTCGTAAAATCGTTTTGTATACTTATTGTAAAACTTTCGTTTTGTAATATAGTATGCAACCTGCACAATCTAGTGCACGTCACTCACAACCAGGGTAGTGCAAAGTTCTTCCTGGGACACTTCCAGTAGAAAAGGGTTGCTTCTTGTTCAATAAGACACGGTATGTGCCCAAAAGTGTATGATATACTTTTCATTCGATATTGCATGTGTTTACCACATTATCACATTTTTGACAATCATTCCAACCATGTCTGATCCTAATAAGATCATATGGGCCTCTACCATAGATGTATTAATCTACAGAGTGGAGGTTTGTATTAACAGATTTTGTTTTTACGAGAAATGGATGTCAGCCACTTGCTCAACCTATTAGGTACATACTCTGATTCATACACAAATTGAAAAACAATATGCACTTGTCTGAGCCAGGATTCGAACCTGGGACCCACGACGCTATAGGCCGACACTTAAGACTCACGGCCATCGTGACAATCATAACAGTAAGAAATCCAATCAATACATTTCATGTAAAATACTTACTCCACGAAATGTATTCTACCGATTTGACGATATCGTAGTGTCTCTCGTGTAGATTCTTGTCATAGCATACCCGTAACCTTGATTTTGTATTATCTTGTGGTTTTGTGCTATTAAAATATGTCATAAAACTATTTATGCAATTTTAGTTATTGCTAAAAAATAAATGCATGGTCAGCAGCCATTTCTGATAGCGATTAGAATTTACAGGAAGTGTGAGGGACTTTGCATGATATATTTAATCATTAAACATTCACAAATAAACAATATTTATTATCTTTCACATTACCCATATATTGGTCATATGTGTAAACAAATAACTAGGTCTGTGTGTATGCATTGAATTTAGCACCCAAATAATCATGAATGTTGAATAAAGGAGAAAACATCATTTCGATCTTTGATGTTTTAACGTTTTTAAAAACACAGACTTCAACAAAACTCAAAACAGGAAGGAAGAATAAGAAACAACACACAATGATTGTCCAAAAAAAAACTAAAACAACATAAAATTATTATGTAATTTGGAAATTTTGAAGTATGTACATTAGAACCTTCGGGTTCCTTTATACATCAGTCCATAAAACTGCAAGCACGGTGTAATTGCTTTGCGTCCTACAAAAGAAAAAATCAATTTGTTTCATTCACTCGCATGGCGGCAATATACATTAAAAAAAAATCTTAGAAAAAAGTTGGACGGAATGGGATTCGAATTCAAATCTTTCACTATCTTGGTGTGTGCTCTGTCTATGAATCATGCAAATCAATCGTAACAACTATGTTAACTCTGATTTTCAAATTCCACCAATACAAGGGCCACCAGCTTTTGTAATTAATCAATGATATTATGTTACAAACAAAAAAAATTAATGACATTGCACTTGCGAGTAATTTTTTTTTTTTTTATTCAATACTGATTAATATACCTATACAAGATTTAAAATGAAAAGGATATAATCTACCTTGGTGTGTTCATAGCAGTAACGTAACGTGGAGGGAGGTACTTTATTAAGATCTGACATAAATAGTGCACACCAAAATTTGTCAAACATCCCTACATATTTGTTTTCATTGAAATAAGACTACAAATTGTAGACAGTGTTGTTTAGTTTTTAAAATTCATATCAACCCTGCATACCAAGCCAAAGTAAAAAAATAATTATCTATCTATAAAATATTTAAAATTGTGCCATTAAATTCCACATAATTTTAGATATTATAGAGATAGAAGAATATTTTTTACATGAATACATTAATAAAAATTAAAAGCAATATGTATATCGTTTCATAGCGATTTTTAATAATAAAATTATTTGATACTTTTTTAATGGTTTGATTTGGGCTAACATGAATTAAAAAAAAAATTAAACAACACCATCTGCAATTTGTACTCTTAATTCAATGAAAACAAATAATTATGACTGATAGAGTTTAGTATGCACAAGTGAATATCAAAAATTTTATATCAATCTTCCTTCTGAGACCTGTAATTATATATATCCTTCTTGGGTAACTTGCGGGGATCCGTCAGGCTGAGATCAAAAGGCCTCAGCGTCGTTTGAGGCTCTCAAGGTGGCTCTGCAATGTATCTGTGGACTGTTCCGGGTAATGCGACGTTATGTTTCTTTATATCCCTCTGTATCTTTCATTCACACCACACAGCTATTTAAACTCAACTGACAGGTAGGTAAACATGCATACTTACATTGATTTAATACTGCAACGTTGCCCCAAAAAATTAACTTTATTATAAAATCTGTGAAAGCTTTTATGATTTTCTTGAATGAAATATAATTGTTTGAGCAGAGACCTCTGACATACCGGGTTCATCATATTTCTTATTCTCTTCTGTGTTACTTTGTTGTTCTTAATTGACTTAATTGCTGTGTACATATTTGCACAACTAATTAAGTCATTCTTTCAAATAGATACCGCAATTATTTATGCAAATCTTTTTTAATGAGGAAAACTTAATTATTGCTGTGGTTTGATTATTATAATAGGTCAACCCGAGCCACACACAGTTCAAGCATACAAAGGGAATCATTAATGTTATTACTGAGTCATTTTTCAATTTTTATCAGGAAACACGTTTTTTATTTAAATATTTTGCCATAAATAAACACTGAGATTTGGCGAAACCCATACACAAAGTAAACCAATATGCCTCATAAATTCTGGTTTTTATACCACATAGTATTTTTTATCAAAAATAGCAAGTTTTAATAGTATGTATCTTCTTGTTTTCAGATTGACACAAATAACGATGGCTTCATTGACATGATAGAGTTGAAAGATGCCCTCGACAATTGCGGATTCAAAATACCAGGATGGAGGGTCTGTAACAAGTTGCCTATTATATTATACTCTATTTCCTTTTCCCACATCCAGTATTTATAGTGTATCGAGAGAATGGTAATATTCATTTACTTCATTCCTGTTAAGTTGTCGGAAGGATGGTGACAGAAGGGAGACCATCTCAAGACACCTGTGCCGTGCATCAAATTATCATGTGAATTGTAAAAATTCAACTTAGATTCTTTTTAGTAATATAAAACGAGTGTAGATTACTATGAATACTCAATTATTTTTTTCAAGACCCAACATTCGACAGGGAAATCGTAATGTCATAAAATAAAAGAAATCAAGCAGATAGATAATATTTTTTTTTTTTATTGTCAGATAGACACTATTTTCCGCGTTAAATTTGAGCACTTTAGGATTTTTTTTGTAGAACAATAATATTTCCATTCGAATTTTGTACAAAATAAACCAATAACCCAGAATTTGCCAAAACTGCAGATAGATACTATTGTCAGATCACCGACAATGCCAGATTTAAGAATATATTATTCTTCATTGAAAATACGTAACTATACTACTCACCTAGTAAAACTCTGGTAAATTGCTTAGGCAGAGTGGGATTTAAATACATGTCATGTCTTAACGCTTTCCGAGCAAGTGCTTTAAAATTAAATGTCCAACCTAAGCACCATCATTGCAGATATTTCGTTATAACTTTACTATTGTTATCTTAGGTATCCAGCAAACAAAAGTCATGTTTCGATTCCCACTTGATTCAAAATTTTTTGACAGGTTTATTTCTGAGGCTTTTCCAAGTTATGTCTTATCTAACAATGCTTGTTCCACTTCCAGTAACAGTTGCTTGTTGAACTGTAATTTCATTATACTCTGTCCGCAGTGATGATCAGGTGATTTTGGTAACAGCACCCTGCAAGCTGAGCAGTGGTTGCAATATTATATTGTCACTTGAAGTATAATAATTCTAAGTGGCAGAGTGGCAAAACATGCAGAAAACATCTAGTGAGAAAGGTTTCACTTGCAAAAAAAATAAGGATGGTTATCTATACTTACAAAGAATGTACTATAATAGCAGAAAACTATTTACAATAAGCACACTGCTAATAAAACATTTTTTTTCCTTTTTGTGCTATTCTTTGAATGACAATGTAGTTTGTAAGTAGAAGATTAATCCGAGTTTATCCTACAGCTATCGTATTTCTTTATATGAGGATGTTTGACTTCAAACAAGACTATAAATCTGTCCATGAAAAAAAAATTAATCTCTTGCAATATAATTGATTAGTATTTATACAAGCTCGCCCCAGAGTAATCAACTGCTCCCATTCGAAATCATAGAAAGCATCCACGCTAATTAAAAAGTAATTTTCTGAGATATAAATAAATATGTTTTAAGTAAAGCACTAAAACAAAAGTGAATTGATTGGTTCGTAAGGGGGCAGTGGAAATTAGCTTAGTTGATAATGGTTTATGGCAGATTTTGTTTGAGAGTGGTTGGCTTCAAAGAAATCTTTGTGTAGGGGGGCAGTCAACAAACTTTCAAAAATGATAGATTTTTTGGCCACCCTTGTGCAATGCACATTTTGCACGTGAGCCCGGTGTTGTATATGTATTTCATAAGAACTCGGAGACAGTTTCATGACTACGTGTACTTACTCACAAACAGTTATGTCATAAAATGACAAATGTGTGTGTTATTTGTCTCATAAAGCAATCGTTAGTTATCTCAAATCTTCATGACATAAATGAAGTCAAAGGTCAGATTGCATGAGAGACTGTTTTATTATGACAAATCATTTCTACGCTGATTGCGTCGCTGACGACGGCTTGTTTTGAATAAAAATGTTATAGTTCAAAATAGATGTTTTCACAATTTCACCGCAATAACCAGCCTTAAACCAATTCCTTAAACAAAGCTTTAAGATATAAACCATTTTATTGATTTAAGTTACTGTATAAGAAATCATTTTGACCACAAAAATTATAAAAGTAACCTACGGTTATATGTGTAATCTTAATAGTTACCGATATGCTTAATTAAACCTTAATTTAAACAAAAAATGTAATAGAATCTGAAAACACAATATTAGGGATCGGGGATTTAAGGATAAATATAAAAAAACATTTTTCTGTTTTTTAACGATTAGGGGGGGGGGGTGTCAAAAATGGACTTAATATATATAGACAGGGGGGTTAAAAATAGCTAAAATCGTGTGCCGTCATATGTGGACGACAGCCCCTAATTATTATTTTTTTAAATAAATTTCCAGGTCCGGTGCTTAATAGAAGAACAGACCCGTCCTGGCATCGCTCGCGGTGGCATGAACGGCGCTTCAGCAACAAATGGAAACAGCGTCAAATCAGATGGAAAGCTCAGTCTTCTGCAGTTCGAGAACCTCTGTGCAGACCTCAAGGCCCAGGATGTCTCCTCCACTTTCAAACAGGCCGTATCCAAAAAAGAAAACCTCGAGCATCTTGGAGGCATGTCAGATGCCAGCAGCGAAGGTATGAAGATATACATATGCACACTCATATATACATATTACCGACTGTTGGCATTGGCATACCTCTATAATCTAGAATAAAACTATTATTGTTACGTTACTCATAATTCTTTAAGCCTCTTATAAGTTACTAAGGCTTATCAATTCCGTAAATTATTATATCAAATAAGTAAATGCAGATATTGTCAAGATAAACCATTAAAAAATGTAAATTTATTATGAATCAGTGGTTTTACTTCACTATTTGTTAAATTTATTGACCATATGTTGAATAAAGTCAACAAATTAGACCCAAAACATGTACTATAACTGCCTGCAAAAATGTGAAAGGAGGGACGTGCCCACGTGCGCTGCGTAGGTCAAAACGGAGATTTTTATGGTATTTTCAGAGCATGATCCTGGACATTCCTTAAACGTTGTAGATAATCTATTTATATAATTTTGAAGCCTTATTATCCTTTATATTTATTTTAAACATTTGATGACTGCATAAAGTATTTTTATTACATAAAATAGTATTCTTTTAAACCTCTCGATCAAATGTTTTAGAATTTAGTCATATTTAAGTACATCCATGTGCAGTGGTATTAAGATTTTTTAGATCTATTAATTTTTAAACGCATTTATAAAACCATTAGTAAAATTAATGTTAACATTATATAGTGAAATATTTACGATAAAAAATTATATTTTATAATCTGTGTGATCCCAAATTTAACAAGAATTAGGCATTTCATTATTCAAAAAATGGGCACGATTAACACACGTGGGCCGTTAAGCATCCAAATAATACAATTATCATTTGTTGGAATATTTGAGTGAACAATCACAAAATAACACAACTAACAATATGGCATACCTACATTATAATAAAATGTCAAAAATGGCCACTATTTTTTAATACAAAGTACAAGAATATTAATTTTTCTTTGGCTACTGATGAAAAAAAAATTAAATCGCTATTAAATATTGTAATGTCATACAAAATGTACATATAACTTCCTTTGGTTATATTCTAAAATCTTTCAATTATTCAGACTTTCATCAGCCCGACAATTGAGTAGTGCACTATTAGCACGACACACGTAGCTCATATCAAACCTCGTAGCCCTGTACATGACGTGTAAGAATGAACACATCGCGTGGAGACACCTGCTCACTATTTACGTTGGGTGTTTTATTTTAAGTTTAACTGTGTCGCCTATTTTCTACTGATAATAGTTATAACAACTTATTTATAACTTGGTCAAACACTTTTAAATAGATAATACCAACATATTGTAAATTTTCAAAATGTCTAAAGTGAAATGTGATGTTTCTTTATGTAACTTACTGTATTATCTATGTATGACGTAATTCACGTTTATCTATTCTGTTTTCTTGATAATTGATAAACAAAATAGTAGCTTTAAACATAATATGAATCAATGCAGGAAAATGGTTTAGATATTATCGAATTTTCATTTTGATTTTTGAAACAAAGTACCTACTTTGAATGCTTGTACCCATTAATTTATATTTTAAAAGAAAAATATATTATCATTATTTATATGTCATCTCAATGTCCTCAGACGATCACTTTTCCAATAAGCACCAATTGCTAAAACAAGTACTTATCAAGTCAAGAGGACAACTATCCGATCACATGTTTTTGAATACTTTTTATTGTTATTTTATTTAATTCTTAGCATTTTTTATTACAATTTGCCACACTTCTTGAGTAATTTGAATTATCTCTTCGCGAATGTTAGTTGTTGAATCGTTGTTGGATTGTTTGCATAGACCTGTACCTGTTTGTCACCCCATAGAAAACAATCTGGCACCTTATCAGAGATGAGAAATGAGATGCCCAGTTGATTTTACCAGATTTTGACATTCATCCAGGAAATGCTTATATCGTGGCATGAGCTGTGTTATTATACAACAATCACGGTTATTCATGAATTAATCTTGATTTTTCTATTCCCCACAAGTGAATATTCTGTGAAAGTAAGATTCGTTACTCATGATTGAATTTTCAAAGGAATTAGGCTTATTTTTGATGTTAGGTTTTAATAACTATAGCACAGTATGATGTCAAATTTTCCAGGATAAATTGATCAACTCCAAACTGTACAACAGTCAAATTACAACTGACTGCTAGCTAGTAAAACAAAATCAAAATGATATATAAAAAAACACCCGTTAGCTGCCATCGAGTACAAAAGGTGTATTTCAGCCAATTATTAATTAATTGCGATGGCCATATCGAATTATGAAATTCTGGGTCTTAGCTTCAAATCCTGAGTGTGGCAATACTACATGTTGTTTTTTCAATTTTTACATTACTCTAGAAAACGGGCACATGATTAGGAGGCTTACAGAAATTTCGTTGTTAACCCTTAGTTTTAAGCATGCCAAAGAGAAAATGTCTCAGTTATCACATTGAATCATTATAACCTTATTATATATTACTTATGTCCTCTTATTTTATGGGCAAATATATATTTTTTTTCCGTCATCAGGTACGACACATTCCGTCCGGCAAGAAGAACAAATGGCTTTCTCTGGTTGGATAAACTCAAATTTGTCGCACGACCCTGACCTCAAACATCTCCTGCCAATTGACGCTGAAGGAAAACAGCTCTATGATAAACTCAAGGATGGACTTATTCTCTGGTTAGTAGGCACATACTGAATTTCTCTGATATATTCTCGTCCTGATATTCATGGTAGTTAGTGATCTTCCAAGTTTGTTGGACAGTCTTATAACTGAACAGATTATTTATTTAATTCTACTTTTAGTCTAAAGTAGCTTGTTTTAATCAGAGATTCCATGAACCCTCATTTTTAAGGTCTGGTTTGGTAGTTGACTTAAAATGTTTTGGTTGGTTCCATTAAATCAAAAATCGGTTCCGGTTCTTTAAAAAAATAGCTAGTTATAAGATTATTATGGATATTTTATTTAAATTTATAAGTAGTCTTTATTTAATAGTTTCTTCAATCTAGCCAAGTGGAATTATATAGACTTCACAGTTTATAGATATTTTAATAATTAATTGGCTCCAGCATTAGTGAACAATGACCACAAATATAATCATTACGAATTTAAAAAATGAACACTTTTACCTCTAGAACTTTTAAGGAGTTCCGGTTCGAAGTTCTAAAGACTCAAAATCAAGGGTTCCGATACCAAAATAATTGAGGGATGGCTCAGGGTTCCTATGTTCAGTTCCGGTTTCATCCTCAGCTCTGGTTTTAACAAATAATGTTAAACAGCACCAATCCATACATTGCAACTCCGTAACTTGGACTCCTTTTTTCAAATGTATTTTTTTCTCTTTTAGCAAAGTGATCAACCATTCCTGCCCCGACACGATAGACGAGAGAGCCGTAAACAAGAAGAACCTCACCCTGTACACAAAGCATGAGAACTTGACCCTTGCCCTAGTCTCCAGCCAGGCCATTGGATGCAATATCGTTAATATTGACGCTCATGACTTAGCGAAAGGTAATAAAATAAATTTCAATTCAAATTCCTTTAAATACCCTCAGTTGATGGTTTTAATTTTTCAATAATCTATCATTTATTCTTCAAATATTTATACAGATTTCATCATGTAATGTTAATAGCAACTTTGCATGCTTGTCGCTTTCAGCAAGGGCTACGGTCATTTATGTCAATTGTAATAACTTTGTAGAATTTTAAAATCCCCTTCCAGATGAACTCAATAACCTGCTAATTATTTGACAAAAATTCTGCTTCTTTATCTGATGGCCTTTAATTCACAAGATTTGAGGATGTATTTATTGAACATTCATAATGAGAAACGAGAAGTAACAAATTCTGTCTGGCGTAAAATTTGTTCTAATAGGTCTGTTTCCTGAGTACCAAATAATGTATGATGACATTTCATCGATTTGAGTGACAGTCGATATGTCATGTCTGTCTTGAGTTGAGGTCACATAGATTCTCTGCGTCTTTGCTTATATCCTATAAGAAAGAGTATGTATAAATGATGATCGTAACTTTGTAATATTATTATGAAGACTGTGAATCGGTTATGTGAAAAATAAATGGGGATTTTTGAATATAACATTTATGCATTATTTTTCGTGTTACATAGGTAAACCCCATTTGGTACTTGGGCTTCTGTGGCAGATTATCCGTATCGGACTCTTCAACCAGATCACTTTGGAGCACTGCCCTGGACTAACGGCACTGCTCAATGATCAGGTATTTATACTGAATCTTATGGCATTATCAATACCAACATTCCTTGGATGCTATGTACATAATATTTTTAATAATAGTTTTCACAAATAAGCATTAGACAACATGAACTGGAATTGTCCGTCAAACTTGATGCTGAAATACTCTTGGCCCCCGAATAGTGGAATAAGTTAAGAATTGATAATTTATTCTATAGAAATCATAATTGTAAAAAAATAAAACAATGTGAATGAGTTTTCCTATTTTAAATGTGTCACATCCAATAGTGATACCTCCCCTCTTTGTCACTCCTGAAGTGGGCGGAGTGACAATACCTCTTTGCCGGACAGTAGGCACACATTAGAAATATTTTCGGCAATACAAGTTGTCATAAATTGAAAATATGATATATATCAGCGCCGCTCTTCTTTAAAGAAATTATGACAAATTATTCCATTATCTCCATGGTCGGATATCAAAGTACGGGCGATATTCGAAGGAATGCTCTCAAGAGAAAGTCAAGGACAGGTCATTATGATAATATGAGAAAGCACAACGAGGCCTCAGCATTAGGCACCCTTTTATACACACTTGAAACGTGTTATTAAATATTGCTGTTTAAACTGGGTAAAACTAAAATTATTCAGTGGCCTGTTTTCCTCGGTTAGATGGATAAATGAACTTACTGCCAGAGGAAGTGTAATTAATAACTATTTAATTTTGGCATGGCTTAGATCAGTGTTTCCCAAACATGAAACATGAACATGCCTCTTTTGAGAAAAACAATTGTATAGATAGATCTACTCTCGTACAACATATTCTTGGCTACGTGTTAAAACTGTGAACTAACAAGCACCTTGCATTTTTAACCGCACTTCCATTATAAACTAACAAGCTCCTCTCATTTAGTCGACGACAGCGCCTTCGACTTGTGCCTAAATCTTCTTGTTGGACAGTATTATTTCACATTCCTGATAATGCTGGATTTAATTTTGGAAAAAACATTAAATCAACGGCATGTATTCTTTTTGTATATCACATGAGGAGGCGTGGTAAACGTTTAGTATACTGATTCAGATGGAGAACACAAGAATAAATATTTTAATTACTTTTCTATTGTGACCGTTATGGTTGTTACACAAGTGTCGTTTGATGTTTGTAGGAAGGAATCGATGACCTGATGAAGCTGTCTCCTGAGGCGATCCTGCTACGGTGGGTGAACCACCACTTGGCTGCTGCTGGCATTGCCCGCCGTTGCACCAACTTCCAGTCTGACATCCAGGACTCAGAGGTCTACAGCTACCTGCTCCGACAGATTGCTCCTCAGGAGGCTGATGTTAATCTTGATGCTTTGAGGGTGAGTTGTTTATAACCATTCTTTTATGAGAAGTAAACTTATGCTTTAATTACCTAAGCAGACCCAACGACCCACCCCGATCGTTCTTAGCAATAGCAATTGTCGAATTTGCTACAATGAGTTTGCCAGCTATTTAAGTTTTCCTTGTGTTTGATATTTGCAGGAACCAGACATGATAGCGCGTGCAGAAATCATGTTGCAGCAGGCAGCCAAATTGAAATGCCGCTCATTCGTCACGCCACAAGACGTATCACAGGGAATCTACAAACTTAACTTGGCGTTCGTGGCCAATCTGTTCAACAACCAACCCGGCCTGGAGAGGCCTGCCGATGGTGACACAAGATACCTCGAACAGACTGAGGAGACGAGAGAGGAAAAAAGTATGTGTATTACAAGTTTAAAATATTATTTTTACCGCATTGAGTTGATATTTATTTACATGTAGCTTTGTCAGTTGAGTTAGAACTTTTTTTGTTGTCCAAGTAGTCCGTTAGGTAAAGCTAGAAGTGACGATTGACAAATCTCGTCCCGAGAATTCGGGAGAAATAATCAGAAAAGGTTAATCTCGAGTCTCAAAAAATTTCTGACATTTTGAGAATTCTCATTTCTCAAGAAATCATCAATGAGATTCTCAAGAATTCAAGAAATTGTTAGTGAGCAAAATTAACAAAGAGTTAAGTTGAAACATAAAAGATAGCCGCCGATTGCAACCGGAATTTTAAAAACTCTCAATAATAAAAAATCTCCAATATTTAATTCCTTTCACTCTATAGCCTTCTGGCATCATCCCAGATCATGATGTCCGTTTACGACTTTCTTGAGGCATCCGTAATACGTAGCCAAGCCAGGAAAAACATTAATAAAACAGTAGTGCGCATTCCCAAGTGTCATACTTTTGATGTTCCAACCATTGCTGATCAAAGGGTAATCTGGATTTGCCATTGGATTAATTATTGATCACGTTGATTTTCACATCTGCGTAAGACAATTTGTTATAAATGGTGTGGAATTTAATTTATCTTTGAACAACGATCCTGAAATTACTGAAACGGCAGATTATATACATATTTTCATAAAACTTTCTTTATGAATGAAGTTTTAATGAATATAATAACCTTCATGTAGTAATGATATTGAATATTTGAAGCCTACCGCAACTGGATGAACTCGATGGGAGTGGCACCGCATGTGAACTGGCTGTACTCCGACCTCACCGATGGCCTCGTCATCTTCCAGCTCTACGACATCATCAAACCCGGAATCGTCAACTGGAAAAAGGTTGGCAATTCATCCAAAAATATATATTTGAAAAAATGCTAGATGTACAATGAATTTTTATTTATTTTTTAGTGAGACATTTTAATATCGAACAATATGTTGATACATACTACTATTTTTAATACTTACAGATTTTACAGTTATATTTTTAAGTTACACTTTTTCTGTTTAATATAACTTTGATTACGAAAGAACAATACAATGAATACGCTATTGCACAAATTGGCTTTCAGAACTTTAATTACTGTGTCACCCATTCTGGTCCTTGAAAACAATTTGACATTTTTTATTTATTTTTATTTTTCTTTAATACCAGTTTGACAGCTGAGCTAGCCAAAGTCTTACTGTGTGTAAGTGGCACCCCAATCGGGAATTTAATTTCAGTAAGAGTTTTTTGAGGAAACTAGTTTTCTTTACAGTAGAATTTTGACTATCCGAATTTCATTATGGTTATTGGTTTTATATGAGCTTCAAAAAATACATGCATAAATTTTGATTTATCATTATACGTAAGGATCACCTTTATTCCCAATTAGTTGTGTTAATGAGGACTACTGTATGTCTAGAATAATAATTAGTAATCATTTTATGTTTTTATTGCAAAAAGGTGCATGCAAAGTTCACCAACCTTCGTAAGTTCATGGAGCGTTTAGAAAACTGCAACTATGCTGTGGAACTCGGAAAGCAGATCAAGTTCTCGTTGGTCGGCATCGCTGGAGCTGATATCAATGAAGGAAACGCCACTCTCACCCTAGGTAAGAAACCGTTTAAAATGGCAAAAATTCTGAATCTTAGAATGTTATATATTTTTCCATTTTCCTTGGATTTATGTTGTTCTCGGGTCGACAATTACTTCTCTGACAGATTATCATTTCGTCTCTAGAGGCTCTGGCAGAACACACTAACTGGAGAATACTAGTTTTGAGTAATTTGACTTTGAAGTTCTTAAAATGTTTGAAATGGTCTATCATGTGGGTTTATTAAGTAATCGTAAAAAGGATGACTTTAAAATAAAGACTGTTTATTTATTAAGAAGGTTTCCAGACGGTAAAGTTTGAAATAAGGAACATTTTGGTATAACTAACTCAATATGTCATTTTTTCAAATTAGTGTCTTCTGCCAGAACAGTGACGATTTCTTATATTACAATATTTGCCGTGATTGTGTATATATCAGTTTATTGACATTGATTTAAGCCATTCTCACTGCCTTTTCAAATTCTATATTGAAAAGCAATGACAAATTAATATGTGATGCTTCAAGAGTATTTTTATTTATTTAGCATTAATCTGGCAACTGATGCGAGCGTACACACTGTCGGTGCTGACCCGCCTCGCCAATACCGGTAACCCGATCATCGAGAAGGAAATCGTCCAATGGGTGAACAGGAAACTGGAAAGCGGCGGCAAGCAACGACAGCTCAAAGGCTTCCAAGATGAGGGTATCTCAGACGGTTGCCTCGTTTTGGACCTCATCGACTCCATCAAACCTGGATCCATCGACTATTCTGTCATCCAGACCGGAGGAACTGAAGAGGTGAATAATTTTTGTTTATCGTTGAGTCAATTTTTCATCCGAAAACGGGACAGTATTCTATAGTATCCATTAATATTGATTGTTCTTTAAAACCGTGTGTAGTAATTTAATTGTTGGTTGCCATTTCTTCCAAGAGAGGGTTTTAAAGATAATTAAGAATGAGTAGCAATGTTCTTAAATCTCAAAATGTCCACTGTCAGGATCAATAGAGAAACACTGTTTTGGGCTCTCCTGTTGTAGATGAATACACATATAAAAAATAATAGCAAAAACAATTAATATAATAATACAGTGATGCACAAACTGCGGCCCAAAGTGGCATTTGTTGCGACCCAAAATAACAAGTTTCGTCACCAAATGTAACTATTAATATTAATACTATCGACCGAAGGTACTTGATGGAATTTGAATATTAAATTCTAATGACTTTGAGTTTTGTACTATTCCATTTTAGTCATTTTTTGCGACCCGGGTTTCGCCTTTTGGCATCTTCAGGCACTGTGTACACTCACCAAAAGGCAAACAAACACCGACGACTGTCTGAAACCCAGATCGCAAAAAATTACTAAAATGGAATAGTACAAAACTTAAATCCATTAGAATGTAATTATTAAATTTAAATAATAAAATGTATTTCTCGTCTAGTATAATCATTGTTTTTCAACATTTTTACCCACTGCGGCCTGCGAAAAATTAGAAGATGGATAAATTGACCCTTCTTTCAAATAGGTTGCGTACCGGTTACTGTATTATACGTACTTTTATAATATAAAAATATTTATTATAGACTTCGGTAAATCATATTTTTTAAATTATTTTTAGGAACGTCTTGCCAATGCCAAGTACGCTATCTCGATGGCCAGACGTTGCGGCGCGAGGGTGTACGCCCTGCCGGAAGACATCACGGAACGCAAGCCCAAGATGGTGATGACCATGTTCGCTTGCCTCATGGCTCTGGATTACATCCCCACCATGGACGCCCCCGTAACGCAGCAGCCCATGCAGAGGATGTAACCGCCGGCCAGTCCTGACCACGTCTCCGATGTCTTCCAAAACAAACCGGGAACTGGCTACTGCGATGCACTCATGAAAACTTCACGTCTCAGTTTATTTTCTTCCCAGTCTCTCAACAGCTTGAACGATATCGAGTACGAAATGAGAGTGCAAAATTATAAATCTCTCGTCAGCATAAAATTATGCGTTAACGATTATGACGAGTCGAGTGAATTTTATGACATTTTTCAAAGTAATGAATCTATCGGTGGTATGTACGAATCGGTGTCTATGGATCCAATAATTGATCCGAGCGATTACTTTTACAGCACGTCGAATTATACACCTATCGGAGACATCAACGATACCGTGCTACGTGTTAATGACAATGTCAACATTAAAAGTAGATGTCATCAGTTGACGGTGTACAAGCCGCCTGCTGAATTTGTTCTGGTGCAGTGTGCTGTCAGTCTTTTTCAAGTCGGCGTCTTGGAATGCTTTTCACTCGGTCGAAAAATTGCTACTAAATTACAAAGAGATAAAAGATAATTTGTAAATTCTGCTCAAATTTTCAAAAATACTTGATCATTCATACTTTTTTTACATTTGTATAGCCTGCTTGTAGAATTCATTTGGTATATATTCGATGCAAATGAGACGCTGGTCTCTTTTTTTGCTATCTCCTTTTCAATTCGTAACTTTTATGAGAATGTTTCTTTAGTTACCTATGTTTAAGTTGTGATACACACCAAATTTATTGGTGATCATAGCAAGTTTAATACTAAATAAATGAAATGAAGAATACAATAAATCGTTATCCATCTGTAAGTTTTTGTAGGGTTTTATATGTCAAATCATCATTTTCAAAATCATAACAAAAAAAATTAACTGGAGATCAAAATCAGCACATTTTTTCATTATGAATGCTCTTACATACAGACAGATATTGTATCGTATTGCATACATACTTAAAAATGAGCACTTATTGTGATTTAATCATTTCCCAATTTTCAAATTCTCTGTTTTTGGAATCGAACCTATTTCTTTTAAACATTTACATAATTATTTATATTTTTACTGAGATAAGTTGTATGTTATTTTTAAATCATTATAATAATATGTATTTATAATATTGTTCTAGATTTTGTATCCATTATTTCTTACCATTTACAGTGATTTAATGTCTACAGTTTGTTTAACAATATTTTTTATGTTAACATTAACATCTATGTATTATTGTGTTACCTGAAAAAGAAATGGTTACTTTCATTTTTAACACGGTTTCCTGTACCGTATTAATTCTTGTGGTATTTTTTTCATTCAAAAATAGTATTTCTTTGATGAAATCTTCCAACAGCTCTGTTGAATTGTTCACCATTCAAAAGTTGACTTAAATATTCCAAACTCATACCTCGATAACAATACTAGTGAAATAACCATAATTGATAATAAATAATTCATCATAGTGATTAATGATTTAATTAATGATAAGCAAATTATTATTATTAGGTATTAAAAAAAACTCCTGTGGTTTTGTAAGTAATGATTTCAAATTTGTCATAGATAGGGAAAATAATATTAATTGTATTTATACACTGCCTGATAAAGGATAATTATTATAGTTTTGTCACTTTGTAGGTTATGTTTTTAACCGATCATTTTTACATAGGTACCTAAACCTCTGATTGTTTTTCATGGAAAAATTTTGAATACATTAAATATTGTCATTTTCAATTGTAATATTTGATGTGTACTTTTTATAAAATAATATTACTGCATCAAAAAAATGAATTAAAACCCCACACATCATTCCTCATAACCGGCTGTGTACACGTCAAGTTAACTAGATGATTCGTTTCAATACAAACGACTGTGTGACTGTATCTGTCGTTTTAATGGCCATGTGCACACAAAAAGATAATCAAAACTGATAACACAAGAAAAGAATCATCGATTAAGATTGATTGTTAAAATATGTCCATGTTCAAAATTCGAGGTGTTATTTGTCTCTCCTGTAAAGTTCTGCTAACAAAGCGTAGATGGTTTTGAAGGTGTAACGACATATCGCTTTAGATACCAATTTAAAATTACCATTTTTAATTTAAATAATATGCATAGTAAAATTTTAAACACTTTCGACATGTTCCATGAAATTTATTTTGAATTAAATCCCAGTTTTACAATGATGAAATAGGTCCGTTGTTGAAATATACATGACTGCACACTTTATGTAGGTAATATATTAAGCAAGGTAAAAAAGCTAATGATATTTACGTATTATATTAAAAGCTCATTTTCTACATTTATGCAACGACATCTGTATTTAGTAAATATTAATGCAAATATTTAATGTAATTTTATATTATTTTTTACAAAATAAGATGTGCCGGGATGATTGCTTCAATAAATTACGATTGTAAGATTTTTTTACACTAGCGGCACTTTTCTATATAAGAATAAATATATTTCATATATTTGTACTTTTTGAATATAAACAAAAAAAAACTAGCATTAATTCGTTGTGAAATTAATAAATAACATAAGAAATGATCACTGAGATTTATATTACAATGAATGTAGGTATTGTAATTATTATTTAAACTTCTTCACATCTGGGTTTTAAAACAATTTTTAATGGGTTACTGACTACATTAGTATAATTATAAATAGTTTCTCCTTCAAAGAAATGTTGAGTGACATTTCTGAAGGCTTTCATTTAAAAAAAAATTACTTAATCATAACGAGAAATAATTTGAACGAAATTAATTTTCTTTCAATTCTTTTATTGCCTAAGTCATTGAATATTATAATAATTTAATATTCAAAACCAGAATTTATTAATAATAATTAGCCTATATGACTCTGTAATAAAATATTTTTTTATTTCATACTCGGTGTTTTTTTATAAAACTAGGATTTATTATTTATTTATAAATATTATGATACTCCGTTAGAATATACCGGAAGTTGTATCATTGTATCCTCTAATAGTCTACTGTAATTATTAATGTAACCAAAATTTATTATTGTATTATCCATTTGAAATAATTAAATTATTTTTAAGAGAGTTAATTATCATTGACTTAACATTTCTGTTATAAATGCGGTGTGGCCAAAAATATTTGTCACATCCATACCATATAGATAGGAATTATTCCTTATTTAAAGAATTTATAGGATTTTTCTAAAAGTGATAATGAGAGCATAATATTGTCATATCAGGTAAAACTCACTAAGTACAACAATAAACTGCTGCACTTAATAAGTTTTACCTGTAATATATATTTTAAGTGTATTTTTTACCAAAAGTACCATGATTTTTTTAAATCAATCTATGACTATAGCAACGGTATGTTGTGACAATCAACGAAGATTGAAGGCCACACCGGCGAATTTGTGTTAATTTTAAAATATAAAAATGCATATTTATTTATTTTTAAAAGATGTACTTATATTGTTTTTAAGAAGTTATACCTATTATTGTTTTATCGTTTATATATTTGTTTTGAATACGGATACCAGATATTGTAACCGCATTTATATACCGGCATGATGCATAGTTAACGGCTAAACTTTTGGCGCACTGTTTATAAATTATTATTTCCAAAAGTGCACTCGTCAAGTGGTAAATTTCTTTCGCATTATGAATGTATACCTAGGCTTAAATTTTAAAATTACAAAAATATTCTTATACTTCTATTATATTGTTTAAAGTGTGTAACACATTCCTTAATAATTTAATTGCCAAATATTCATATTTCTTTATACCTTTTTGTTATCACGAAAAATATTTATAATTCAGTTATTATACTAATTACAGCAAGTAATATAGAGAATCCAACACTAGCTTTATTCGGTGTATTGTTGTCATTATTTTATTAAGTCGTCTATCATTTATTTTTTGTAAGTGACAACTGACATCTCTTTGATGACTTTGAAAGCTTGAATTACATATTTTAATATTTTTGGTGATAATATTATGTGTGTATGATGCATTTGTATCTATTTCCCACAATACATTGAATAAGATTAAAGATGTTTTGTCCTCAAAAATATAATTTTCCAAATAATTTTCCTTTGGATTATTCAGAGAAATGTTGTGGTAGATGGATACATAGCAATATTATTGTTCTAAGAATAATTTTATGGCTTCCAGTAGATGTTTTTCAATGTAAAAAATATGCAAATTAGATTTACCTATTATTTTTCTTCTCCTTTCTAGTGGAGTTATTTTATAATAAAAATCAATTATTCCCACTACAACAACCGTCTTACATTCCTTTGTAAATTACACTTATATGCTTTTGTTGTTCAAGCCGATATTTTTTGTACTTTAGTAGATATTGTCATCTTGTATGTAATCTTATACTGTTACTTTACAACGTATTCAAATAAAAATAAAATGTACTAAAACAAAGTGTTTATCTTATTCACTTCCTCCCGAATATAGAAAAGTGCTATGTTTTAACAGCTGTAATATCGTTACCTTACTTTGAAAAGGTTCTAATTGCACTTGATCATGTTTTTTTTTGAGCTATGAGCGTTTGAAATTTGGAATGGTCATATTTTCAATATAAATAGACATGTAGATAGACTCCGGCATACTGCTAATTCCCATATTTGACAATAGATGACTCTGAATAGAACGTATGTGATAGAATATGGCTAATGGAACCTTTTTACACCAAAAAGTCATTTTAGGCCAAAATGTCAGTTAGAACCTTTTCAAAGTAAGGTAACGATATGTCAGATGCAGAAAGAGCGTAAAGCTAATTCGCGGGTGGAGAACTACAAGGTTCTAAGTGTTTGTCCTTGGCGAAACAAAAATAACTATGAGGCAGCTTAGAATAGTACTTCATTGTTAGGTTTGTTTTCTCAAGGACGAACACTTAGAACCTTGTATTATTAGGCTCGCGAATTGGTGGCTGGCTATCCTATCAAAATGCATGCAGGCAGGGTTTGAATCTCAGCTAGAAATATTTTATCTATTATATACATTCAAGCGAGGCTATTCTAACATATCATTTAACTCCAAAAGCAATAAAAAGAGTAATAATAATTATCACATTTATCTCTGTGTGTTCGGGTAATTAATTATCACGGGAAGTTAACCGTCAAACATGCTGTCTTTTAACATGGCCCCTCATGACTGTGCTATCTGTTTTAGAGAGAGATAGAGTATGTCAATTAAATATTGAGAATAGAGATTCAACTGTTTTGAAAATCAATGTCACGGTCGATGCCTCAACTTATACATACATAGTAAGTTACCCACTAGCTGTCAACTATTGTACACTACATGAGCACACACGAACTTGACAGAGCTTCACAAATAAGTGACTTCACACAACATGCGTAATCAACTTAAATTTTCGTCATGTTACGAATTATCACTGTTGCCAATTATTGTAGGTAACCACCTTGTTTATGGAATTGCTTCCGTGTTAATTTGGAGCAATGAAAATAACGGAAACGTGTTACTGTGTTAACTATTAAGAATTGCTCTGCAGAAAAGGTTAGAGGTAAACATAGCAGAAAACGACACCGCATTTTGTAGCTCGAGAACCTTCATGATTGATATGAGTGCAGCTCCACCGAACTGTTACGGGTTTCAGATGACGAAGCAAAGATTGCTCTGGTGGTGTGGTTAAGGGATGGTATGATAAGAAGAAGAATATAAACATTTGGATCCAAGCCCAGCTCAGTGGTGGCGAACCTATGGCACACATGCCACTAGTGGCACGTGAGACGATTTTGCATGGCACGCGAATGTTTTATTTTGAAGAGAAAAAAATACCTACAATAATAATAAATGACATATCGCATTGTATAAAAATAGCATTCAAATACTCTTCAAAAATAAGCCACCAGACGTTTCCATAGAACTGTCAATGTCAATTGTGTGGCCACAGTTAAATTTCATGTGAGAACCACTACTAGAGATATAATATGGTGAACATTTATACCACTCATAACAAAGTGGTACATATGCTCACCACCCCACTGTGCGCACTAACATTAGTCATTCTAACTCAAGTTCAAACGGATGTTGTGTTTATTATCGATTTCTTAAGAACCATAAAACTAATATGAAGCTCTCAATTTATTTCATAACTTTCGATTTTCAGCTGCTTCTTTGAAGCCATAGCCAATTAAGTAGGTATGTTTAATTTTCACATAGTCAAAATTATAGCTAAATTATGACAATATACTTTATTTTACTATGCAAGAGAGGCTTTTATCAAAACCTTCGCTCTAACGAGATAACTGATTTCATAAAAATATATTAGGCAGTTTAGGTCGATTTTTTAAGACTACTAGGTATCGTCATTATATAAAAAGGAAATTTATTCCAGACTGATATTTTTTCAGAAATGTCTGAAACCTGCATCCATTGATTGGTCCGAGTCCTGTCTGACGCTATATTTTTTAAAGATTTGGAAAGATGTTTCTGAGGTGTTTCAAATTATTATATTCAATAAAGAATGTTACATTCTCAAATCTTGTGGATAAGCAAGTGCAAGAAATCCTGACGATGGCTCGTAATCATGTTAACTACCTACTTAATATTGGTAGTTAATTTGATTCAAACCAGAAAACCCATTCGCCAATTTTAACATCATTTGTAAAGTATTTAAGTATTATAGTAAAATACTAAAAACAACAAAACTTTAAATAACCCCCTGGGGCGGATCAAGTCAAGCGGAGGCCCCAAATTCAAGTTATAAAAAAAAAGTTTTATACATAGAAACTCATTAATTTATTAATATAAAATATAACAAAGGTAATAGAAATAAAATAAAAAAATACATATTTTTTAAATAAATTTTCGTCTTGCTTTATTTCTTGCAAATTCGTCAATTATTTTGGCAGTGTCAATTCGGCTTAAAATTTCTTGCTCTATACAAAATGGCCATACTATTTAATCTTTCTTCTCCCATAGTAGGTACTTCTCAAATAATTTTTAACACGCTTTAAAACAGAAAACGATCTTTCACCTGACGCAAGACATTTCTTTGGCGGCTCGATATATGTCTGGTGTGGTTTTAATCGTGTCCTTGTTTTCTTTAAGAAATATTGAAAAATGGTCAAATTCATCTTCAAAAGTACAAACATCAATGTCCTCTTTGTAAATATCCATCAACTTTTTTATCGCGTTCTTTTTTTCTTCCAGTGATAGATTCCAATCAAAAAATATTCGAAAAGGCTCTATAACTATTTCATATGTTTGTGTTCTTTGCGATAGTTTTGCCTTGGTCTTATCACATATGACATAAAATGAATTTACTTTGAAATTTTCTCAAGTTGTAAATTATTCATGTCCGACTTCTTTGTTTTCATCAAGATATTTTTCTTTTTTGTTGTCTGCGAGTTTGTCCATATTCATCATTAAAGGATAATCCTGATAAATCAGTTGGCTCTTTTTCAACTTTTTCATATTCTTCTCGGAAGATTGATTAAATTTTCTAATGACTTCAGTAGGATAGATCCTTTCAATAGTTCGCATTCAACTGTATAGTAACGAAACCATAATAAAGTAAACGATGAACTGCACCCAATCACAGAAATTATCGAAAAATTATCAAAATCCGTCCGTAAGACAATTCTTTAAAGACATTCCAAGATCTCGAGGCCCTTCGGTAACTCAGGGCCCCACGCGGCCGCTTAGTCCGTTTACCGCTAGACCCGCCCCTGCCCCCTGCTAGAAATTTTTAGTTTTAAACGACAAAATTACTTGTTTCTGACTAAGAGTGTCTTCCTAGAAGTCGGAGGCGCGACACCCTTGTCTTTTTGTCATATGAATCCGCCTTTGTCTCTCCAAAGACCCTGGATCCTCAAGATCAGTCATTACATCGGATCTCCACATCACTAACCGGGTCCCTGTGTATTAGCATCATCACGAAGCTTCCATCTACATCTAAATATAAATTTCAAGAAAAGTGAAACTAAGCTCATTTCAAATTTTCACTCTACAAAATAATATACTAGTTAAGTTGTCAGGCTGTATTTAATTTTTCATAGTCTGAATGTTTTATCAATGATAATTGCCCTTATGTTTATTTTTTTATAATTAGTATGTTGAATGAATAATAATAATTGCTATTTCTTTTTTATAAATAATAGATAATAATTGTAACAAAAATTGTTTATGTTTTTTTTTGTAATTAGTATGTTGTATGAGTAATTGTCCTTATTTTTTTTAATGATAAGTAACAAAACTAAACTATTTCAATCAACAATAATTCATAATGGTGTTCAATAATTAGAACTACATATTATATAATAATATATTATTATGAAAATAATACATAATACTAAGGCATGTAAATGTATATTATAAATAATATATCACTGATAGATACTAGTACATAATATTATATATTATTATAATATGTTTAAACGATTAGTATTAATACTAGAAGCTTAATAACTGTGTACAGGTCTGGATTTACTACAGAGCTAAAGGGCCCATAGCCAGGATCCCTAAATGGTAGGGCGCCAAATAAATTTTATTCAAAATCTTGAGGCAGTGTAAGCAGTGGCCAAGGGATTTGAAAGGTCTAAAAGCTAGACAGAAATTGTTATGTTCTTTCAATTTGATAAAAAAATATAGGTACCGACTAAGGCACCAGTTGTAGTAATATTTACAATAGGTACACACATAGATATATTAGATTTCTCTCAGTACAACTCATAGACAATACGTATAACTGAAGTAATTTGCCAAGGAGACTACGTTGTCACAAATTAAAAATGCTCACTTACTGTAATGTCAATAATGTCAACTAGCGATTTTGCAAACAAAAAACAACAATTATTATTATCGATTCTCTCCTCTGATCTCCTTAAAGTGTAACTCCGACCCTGTCTATAATATAGCTATGCAATTAGTTACTATCTACGCAAAACGCTAAAGTGTGAAAAAAAGTATTTCAGTATTTAAAGACTACCATAGGATATCTAGGATGTCAAAATTATCTACATAATATATTATTATTCTTTCTTATAGCAATTAGTATAATATGAATAATCTTAATCTATCTACTTACATATATAATTATCCTAGACTTCTACGTTTTTGCAAGCGAGTGTGTCCCTTATTTATTATGTCCGATAGGTCCAAAAAAGTAGCACAATTTAGGTACTTAGGAACTGGGATCTCTGAAAAAAATGATCTTGACACAGAGCTTGCCTGCCGACTGAAGAGTGGAAATAGAGCGTTATTTGCATTGAAGAGCATATTTGGGTCCAAACTGCTGTCCAGAAAAACGAAATTTCGGGTATACAACGTGATCGTAAAACCTATAGTTCTCTACGGATGCGAAACCTGGAGCATTACGGAGAAACAAGTAAAGGCTATCCAAGTATTTGAAAACAAAATTCTCCGAAGAATACTTGGACCAATTAAAGAGGACCAAGGGTGGCGCATTCGTAAGAATGCCGAACTTTACGAGTCTTTCAAGCCGAAGATCAGAAATATTCTGAGGGCAAGAAGGCTGAGATGGGCCGGTCACGTTGTAAGGTGCGAAGAAAGCAGAGCTCTCTACAGGGTCTGCAAGGGAGTCCCAGTGGGTATCCGGCCTCTAGGCCGACCTCGGAAGAGATGGTCGGACGCCGTTAGCAGGGATGCAGCGAAGCTGGGTGTGACCGACGGGAAAAGAGAAGCTCTGGACAGAGACGCCTGGAGGATGGTTGTGCAGTCGGCCATAGACCTAAATGGACCTTAGCGCCAGTTTAATCAATCGATAGGTCCAAAGAAAATTCAATTTCCTAATAAACTGTCAATGTCAATTGTGCGGCCACAGTTAAATTTCAAGTGAGAACCACTGGCCTCTAGATCAATCCATTGCCAATTAATGAAGTCCTCCTTAAGCTGATTCCACTATTGTCGGTCTGACAAATTGCTGTATAAAAATGTGATATTGCTAGATGACATCACCATAATACATAATGTTCTATTTTTTTTTGAACCAATGAAAATTATTTAAATTTAATTAGCTAATACCTATAACAAAAAAATATTTAAAAGCCATTGAACAATAATTGTCGATATAATATACATATTTAAATCATTATCACCATCAGTCTAAATAAATCCACTGCCGAATGAAGGCCGCGCTAATCAAATTCCATTCCTCTGGTAATGTAGTATTTACGGTAACCCACGGAGAATAAATTTTGAACATATATTGAAGTCAATTCAATTTCACACTTCTGACATCAACTCTTTTTCCGCTTTGAGAAATGTGGTGATAAAAATAACTATCTCCATTCCCTTGCCTACATCTTTGGAAAATATAAAGTTAACATGTTGTGATGTATTCAATATGTGCATTAATCATATTCAAATAAATTACTATTTTTGCTCCAGAGTCTAAGCCCACAGGGAAATAAATCTACATAAAAAATTTAAGAGCAATAGTTTTTACTTAGCCATTTTTATCAAACGTCAGATGGAAACAAATGAAAAACTACAGCGCCACCAACGCATAATATATATATTTTTAGATTTACTTCATAATTTTATTAACCCTTAACCTGACCCCAGGAACTTATTATAGGGATAATAAAATTATAATTAATTTCAATGAAATATAGCCTTTAATTATATGTAGGTACTTATGGGAATTTCAGTAGGTATAAAAACTATGAAAAAACTATGTGGGAACTATTTTCCCATAGCCTGATTGTGGGAAATATTTAATCATTGCCTGATAAAAAACACCTAAATAAATTGTATGTGGGAAGGATATTACCATGACTTAAAAATAATAAATCCTTTTAGAAATAAAATGTTCTATAGAGGGTAGTACATTAATTGTAATGTTCACATCATAAAATCCATCTCATGGTGACCATTGCACGTGGGAAGTTTTCAACTATTGAACACTGTGCAGTATTCAACCTATATATTGAGCATGTAGTCAATGTAAGAAGGACTGTTGTATCAGACTCCATAGCGATAAGTTATGTTAAATACATGAATTTACAATTATTGTCGATTAGTTGAATCCAATAAATTATTTTAATTATTAATTTAATATAAACTTGTTAATTACTAAATTTAGATAATTATAGCAAAATAATATCATATTCAGGCAGACATGCTACTTATTGAAATCCGTATCACATGACCATCAGAGCAGCCGCTGATTGGTTTATTCATTTTAGGGGGATTTGAAATTCACACGCCCACTGTTTTAGGGGTTTTTTAAATTAAGGTTAATTTTTAATCATAAATATTGACGGCTTTAGGCCTTCTTTGAAACTATAACTTTGGCCAACATATAATGGACAAAAACACATCTCTAAACATTATATCTAACTCAAAATTTTATGAAAACCGTTTTAGGGGCTTTTGAAACTTAAGGCGCTTCATATACTGTACCCTGCCGTAGACAATGTCCAGGATGAAACGATGATGGTGATAATGTATGACTCATCTGAGAGTGTTTTGATTGAATGGGGAAATCATATTCGTTATTATGACGTTAGTATTTATTGAAGATGAAATGTTGCTTTTCTGTTATATCTATTTGTCACGCTGCTACTTAGCACGTAATATTTTTACCAAGGCTATATAGGAATAGTAAGTAATATTTTAGGTATGTGCCTACCCAGAAACAACTACGTAGACACCAATATACGAGTGTTACTACAACTGTTTGTTGATTGAAAATTTAAATAATACGGAAAAACAATCTACAAAGTAACTATGTACCTATTGTTTTTTTAGTCAGATTATATTATTCAAAGAATGTTTTGTATATTGAAAATACAGTCAGTGTTCTCCACATTTTCAGTTTCGCGAAAACAACTCCGTACAGTGTCGTCCCGTGGAGACAATCACGTCATGCATTGCTTTGATGCGGTAAATGATGAAAGCGATACAAATATCACAATTTCAAGTTGTTTTATGTAAAACAAAATGGTAAACAGGGTATGCCGGATCGAATCGTCGGTGAAAATGTTTGTCAGAATTTTAAAGATTTACATTTCCAATTTAGTACGTTTAAGATAGTCAACCAATATTTAAAAAAATGGTAGGAAATAATTATTATTAACGGCATAAACTTTGACTATAAACGTCTCTTTTCAAGTATCCCCTCACCTGGGACCAACGTATGTAGAGTAGGTATACGTTTTATAACTTTGCACTGTTTACTACACTGATACTCATCTTTTCCTGGTTACCTCTCATAAAACTAGATCAAATTTTAATGATATTCACCTGTATTAATATATAATATGTAGTAATAAGAAAATAAATATATAATATACGTAAAAAAATATTTTTAGGGCTATATTACATCATTTTCATCTTATAGTCGGAGTTCCTAAGAAGTTATGAAGCGCATAATACTCTACATTTCGACTTATACGAGGTGTAAATGAGAACTCTGCCATTCTGGGCAGTGTTGACCTAGGTGTCCCTGATAACTATCTTATAAATAGGGAGCATCAGTTTTTTACTATCCCAATGTGCAGAACCAACCTGCCACTGGTAATGTCAATTGGGAGGGCGATAACTATGTTCAACCAAATTGCTTCGGGTGTTGATATATTCAACTTGCGTGAGCACGAGTTTAGGTGGACGCTATCCCTTTTCTTACTTTTGTTTTTCTTTCTTCTTTATAATAATGTTTTATGTCATGTTGTGAATGTCTTGAACTTATAATTTGTAATGTCCACAATATGTAAAAATAAATAAATTTAAATTGAAATTGAAGATAAAACTTCCGAGTTTTATGTGTGTGTTTAAGTTTATATGATATAGTGAGTGTCATTGTAGCTTAATTAAAAAAAATACGAAATATCAACATAATTGATACTAGATATAACTAACTCAGTAATTCAAGTCGGTTAGAGACGCGCCATAACAATAATACATAAATAGCAGTGGCGAAGACTCCATACTAGGCGATTATTTAAAGCCTACCTTCTTAAGAAAAATATTTTTTTATTGCATATTGACATATTTATATACTTAATCACTTCATTATTTTATGTTATATAAAAATAATTTATTTTGCCAACGAGAGATGTCGTATATGTAGGAATGTATTACAGTATTATACAGTTTACAAAATAACTGCAAAGGTATTAAAAAATATACCACAGCGCGCCGTAAATAAATAATAAACGCCGCGACATCTCGACGTAAATAAATCTCCGATTATGTGTGAAATAATTCTGATTTTTTTTGTATGGACTTTACGTCTCGTAACCTCAGCAATTCTGCTGATTTGTACGAAATAAGGTAAGCTCCTATCGCAGAGCCTAAAACATTCGCGCATAATAATGTTGTCACGACTGTGCACTTTGTCCAAAATCATTAATAATTGGATAATTAAAAAAATAATTTCAGCGGCGTTTAATCGAATATTAATAAATAAGTAAGTATAGATTGTTTTTATAAATAAAAATAAATTTTATCTAATGATTTTTGATGGGTATACCTACATGTTTTGAAAAATACGTAATTTAAACACATCGCTCATTTTTATGTCGTCAATGAGTTTTTGAAGTTTCGTTGAATTAGTGTGTCGTTGTCATTTACTAGTGTGTACCTATTCTTTGTAGTAAATATCGTACTATTCTCGTAAGTATACCTGACAAGTGTGCTCTTTTTATCAGATCTCTACAGCCTACCTCTTTCCAAAAGTCACCCTTCGCCACTGATAAATAGGTATCTCGTTTAATTAAATCCAAACGTTTATGTTCCTACAGGAACAAAAAATCAACTCATTCTGTCGTCTGGGCTTTATGGTTTTGATTTTACATTAAAAAATAACCACCTACTTGATTAATAGCATAATGAATGAAAAATTACCTAGAGAAATTTATTGATGGATGCTAAATTTAGAAACACGAGATTCATTAAAATTGATCGGTTATAAAAATACTTCATCAAAAAATGACTCCAGTTTTGTCTACGGTTACCTAATGGTTTTTGGCACGCATATTCGTGTTTTCTTTACCAAGGTTGAATTCATAATAATTAATGTCATATCCATCGACAATGTTATCTATAAGAAAGACTAAACTTTACAATGATATAAACTTTATGCTGCTTCTTCACTTCCACTTCTTTGAAGGTCGGCGACCAGCTTGGCGATACATTTAGTTGTCTTAAAGCCTCCTGTCCGGAACATAATTTTTTATATTCATATTTTATTAGATACCTAATACAGAGTTTCCCTAATCAGAGATAATGCAGGATATTGCTCCATACAGTTTGTTTCTGTCTCTATTTTTAAGTAAATTGACGAGAATATCATATTATAAGAAACTCTTCGCAAAATGTTATTAGGGTTTTTTTTTTCATTTTCTTGAAATTTGCATTAAATTTGTTTCTAATATTCGAAAAAATCCTTCGCATAATTTGGACTTCTAATTTTTTTTGCCCTGAATCCCTACAGAACATGATCATTTTCACAATATTCGTTCTGTCTTCAACACAATATATTATAATATATAGATCGACTCTTCAGTCAGATCATACAGGGACAGCTTAGGCCGCAGCAGTTCCCAACCTAGTGAATAAGATGGCATTTCAAAGGGTATTTTTTTAATGACTGGGAATGTCTCAGGAGCAGTTACCCAAGACTGACATGCTATCAAATGTACTTTGACTGAATTTACATGACTTTAAGTTAAGAGTACTCATGGGAGAGAGGAGCACGTAGAGGCAGAATTTAAAAATATAGTAAATAACAAAAGCTAATACAAAACAGGATCTTCACAATTAGGATCTAATTTATTGTTTAATTAATATTTGCATTTTATGGACGGAGTGAAAACCTTTTATCAAGCTCAATTTATTCACCCGCTGTTTCACATCTGGTTCAAAAAATGAAATTTTTATTGATTCACCTTTTTTTTGTAAAAATAAATATAAAAGTTTCATGACTGGTCATGATTGGCAACCTAAAAGTTAAAGAACACCCCCTTTTGGAGCGATATAATTAATAATCAGGATCTTCATGTGTGTTGGCAATCTGTTCAGCCCAGAGACAATAATAATTGAAAGAGAATCGCAAGAAGAGTAAGAACGTCTCATGAAAACCATAATCACCCGCAATGACGTAAAAACTGAGAAAAATATACAATATAAACACATTTTGGTGATGACATAAAAAAATGTCTTCATCTGACCGACAGAGCTCATTAGGAATATAGTTTTCAAGTTCACTGGACCCACAATCAGTGTTAAATCATGTATGGAGGTTTATTTATCACTAGGTGAAGGCCTAGTATTTATTCTGAAAAATAAATTTACTTACAAAGTCTTGTTGAAAGTATCGGGGTTATTGATTTGTCTACCATTAAAATATTACGAAGATATGATAGGTCGCGAGCTATTAACGTGTTAAATTTTTCGACAAACAGTATTGATTTTTTCCATGACTATAAACTTAACAACAAAGTATTTTAAAAGTCTTTCAAAATTGCAAGGTCGAGTCTATTTTTAACACATTCTGTTACCTGGCATTATTTAGCTGTATTTGCTGAAATAATTAGTTCATTTAGTTGTTTATTTGATTTTATACTTATATAGCTTTTGGCTAAATACCTACTTACAATATTCATTTATATCAGAATATGTTTGCATGGTTTTAATGTCCGAGTCATACACAATATTACGCATAATCTTGTCTGATTTTATATACTAAGAACAGGTGGGGTATCTCCACATTTACTGTGATATTATTTATTAGTATAAATTATATAACGCTTTTTATAAACCCGTTCATGAAAAGTTTTCCGTGCTTCAAGATTCAATTTCTTCACGACTTCGTCATTTAGTTATCCTATTGCCCATGTGTTAATGCCAAATCGTCATAGAACTTAGACAAATAGAGGAGACATAAGGAAGTGTTCGTCATACACGAATAAGTCTACTTAGGACAAATTCAACGTTACGAATGAATTGAATCTGTTCATTAAAATAATTCCCACTGTGTTAAAAATATTAAATGATGTAACCTATTAAAATAAAGATGGTTTTTTTTATACGAGACCTAGTTCTTTTAAAGCTCCTTTAAGTAAGTAGAAGTTGTTAGGAGATTTTTTTCAGGAACGCTTTTCAATTAGCGATAATTTTCTTTTAATTGCTGTAAATATATTTTTTTGATCTGGCCGAGTTAAGCAGTCATCATAACTAGGCACCGTTTAAAAAGATGACACGTCAAACATGAATTAGCCATTTTACTGATACTTAGGTACATTGTCTTTTACGTTACCTATATGAGCAAAAGCTCGCATTTGACAAATCGTTTTAAATTGTCATGACTTAATAATATACGTTGAATCGCAAACACCGTGTCGTATATACTTCATCATATATTATCTAGTCTGTTTTTCGTATATTTCAGAGACTACAGGATGTCGGAGATTATATTATTATTATAAGCATTCAAACTCCATAAATAACGCATAGTCACCCTTGTTTTAACATCCTCAATATACGATGTAGGTATAACAATAAAATTTAAAAAGTAAATTATCACATTCCTTCCTAAGCGGAGCATATGGACCACCACAGTATGGAACAGATTTCTTTCAAATCTTAAAAATAGTTGTTAGTCATTTACTCAAACCATAGAATCGGGTTATTGCACCTCCTGGTCTCTTCTATACACAAGGCGACTATCGACCGCTAAAGTGATAAAGTGATAGTATTTATAACATATTTGTATTGAGGTATTATAATTATTGTTACAATAAGTTAGCCGTCTAAACAGTCAAAACTGTCTATCTCGCTCTAAATTTTATCACAGCCAAGAGAGGTGCTGTTAAAATATAGCACTTATTGCAATTGTTACAATAAGTGCTAATACTTTGTTACAAACCCACCCTAAGTTTGATAACATTTATCACTTTATCACTTTAGCGATCGATAATAGACCCACTGATCAAATACATTGAAAACCAATTTAACATTTTTTTTGACCAGCCACGATTTTTAAATCGAAATCCACATTTTTGTATTTATACAAAGACAGTCGCTTTACCCAATAGGCCAACGGTTGTGCATGTATAACAATATAGGATGCATATAATTTATATACAAAATTTAATTAAACGAAAAATATTATTAATTAACTATTTTTTTATTCAACGAATAATTCACCAGATTTAATAATGTAACATACTCATTATTGAACATACTTAATTTTGAAAACACTTCACACAGGAATCGAACCTTCATCTCTCGGGTATAGCGCCCTCGCAAATACAAAAGCCGATCGCCAATAGTAGCTCAATTTGGAAAACGCTTAAGAGAGTATTAAAATCCATTAGTTAAAATTTGTCGCAATTAAGTATGACTCCTTCAGCATATTAGTATATGTGCGTGGGCGCGATACCTGAGAGATGCAGGTTCGATTCCTACGGGGTGGTGTATCTTACTTTTTTCAAAAAGACTATTTTTATTGCTTATAATATATTTTCTCAGAAGTGTTTTCAAAACTATATATGAAATAATATATTATAATAGGTACTTGTTTCATTATAATTTAGAAGAGTTTCAAGAGGCGAGGTTAGCCCCACACCCAACGCTTTTCAGAAAAGCATTTCTCCCTTCTACGTTACCCTTGACTGCACGATAAATATCAAGGAATGGTAATCCTCTACTGTTGAGTTAAAAAAACGACAATTAAATATTTTTGAAAAATAGTCGATGGCAATGACGGCATATGGCTTTCTCAAAGGCGCAGGTTTTTCGTGTCCGGAAACTTCTACGTATGCAGTTCGCCGTATCACACTTCAACGTGAAATGTTGTATCGGAAATATATGGCTGTATTAAAGATATTAGATTAAAGTATTAAAGACCGTCCAACCTCTTTGGGTTCATGAAAAAATTCTCATGTCTAAATAAAACACGGTTTTTGTCGGTTTACACTTTACAGGAAGCCAGCAGCAAACAAGTTTTGAAAATAGCCGATATACTGGATTATTTGTTAGTTTAGGTTAGATTTTCATTCTTGAATTCATGAATTTTGCCAAAATCAGTTATGAAAATTGAATTAATGTGTTTATTGAATCTAATAAAATTGGAGACCGTATGGTATATGGTCATCTCTTTCCGATTAGAAATCTCACGGCGAACTGTGCCACGGTGAAATGTTTTACGTACAATTTACATGTAACCAGGACGTCTCCGCTTCGAAGTTAGCAAAAAAACCAATCGTATATGGTTGATACAAAAAACTTAGTTATGATGTTTGAAAGTATACTATAGTAGAAAGTTTAAGTTGTATTTTGTTTATAGTATTTCCCCAGTAATCAAAAAGACCTCCAATATTACTATCACCTATTGAAATTAATACATAAAACTATCAGTCACACTGTATAAATAAATAAATGCATACACACTAATGTTACATAGCATATATTTAATATAACAGGTTAGTGTGGCATTATACGAGTATTTACATAAAATCTCACTTTAATGGTTATTTATTGCTAAAAATCTCCTCAATTAGTAATTCGTGTAACATTCGTGACGTAAACGGGTTACTGGCTTCGTTTTTTCCAATCGAGATGTGGGTTTGGACGCGCCCCTACCTATTCGTTTATGTACTAACATTATGTTATTTATTTATGGTCCCATAATAATTCCGGCATCAATAATAATTGTATAATCAATAGTTGTATTTACCCAAGACAACTAGGTTTAATAGTAGGCTAATTGTGATGTGCATACTGAAATTGAGGCATGTCCAATGTTATGAATGTTATGATAATTTAGAATAGTTAGTTAGTTATAGTAGTTATATATAATAGTTAGTTAGTGGTTATTTCTGAACTAATTTTTTGAATAATTTAAATTTAGTAAACATTAAAAACTACGTAACACACTATTATAGATACATAATATGAGGTTGGTGTAAATACCTGCCACATTTTTAATCAAATTTAGTATTTAATTATAGCGTGCCATAAGTTTTATTACAGGAAGCTAATTTTTTTTGGACATTTGACGATCCTGTTGTTTCTTATAATCTATTTATCCAATTTTTATTTCGTTGGCGTGTCTTGCGATTTAAAGTCATGTTCAGCGGTCGTGAGCGTTTACTATCTGGCAGTGGCGAACGGTGGAGGTAGGCTGTTAAGATCCGCCATAAATAGTGCACACTAAACTTTGTCAGTCAAACGTATTTGTTTTCATTGAAATAATACTATAATTTACAGATGGTATTGGTTAGTTTTTAAAATTTAATTAAACCCTGCGAAACCCAGTCCATAATAGGTAATATTCAAAAAATCGTCGTCTATCTATAAAATATCTAAAATTATGCGATTAAATCATACATAACTTTGAATATTTTATAGATATAATATTCTTTTATCTATTTTTGTTTAGTTTAGGCAGGGTTTAATGAATTTAAAAAAATTAACCAAGTAATATGTATGTATTCTTAGTCCAACGAAAACAAATAAGTATAAATGAAAAAGTGTGCACAATTTTGTCGTATCGCCCAAAATACACCAAAACTATTATGGTTTGGTTTAGCAGGGCTTAATTGATTTTTGAAAACTAACTAACACTATCTGTAAATTGTAGTCATGGTTCAATAAATACGTATGACTAACAAAGTTTAATGTGCACTATTTATGGCGGATCTTATCAGCCTACCTCTACCCTTCGGCACTGCTATTTGGTATACCTAGCTGGCATTGCACTTTTCGCCGGGATGGAATGGCATTCTACCGACATGGCTCACTCAATAACATCTTTTTGGACAAACCCTGTGGATAATGTTTGATATTTAACATGTTTTTTCTTATGCTTACACTACTCCAGGGGGGGGCAAACTTTTTGGATGGAGGGCCAAATTCAAGAATTCAAAATGAGCGGCGGGCCGCAAGTAAAATACCATTTTTAGATATACACTATTTATTATCACGAAAAATAAACATTACAAAAAAATTAATGAGAAGAATGAAACTGCTGTACATTTTTTTAAATTCAAGTGTTAATTTTGTAGTTGATATTTTCAAAACTGCTTGTAAATGGGCATCGGAGATATTTGATCGTAAAGAATTTTTATTGAGGTTCATGATCAAAAATGTTTGTTCTTATATATAGGTTGATCCAAAAATAACGAACATTTTTCTTGCATAATCTTTAAGTTGGTCGAATTTATCTGAATTAAGGGCATTGTAAAATTTGGAGATTTCTTCACGGCGATGCAATTCTCTTAAATCAGTATCACACTGCAAATCAATAATCTCAAGCTGTAGCTCTGTCGGATACTAATAATATCTATTGAAAATGGATTGCGTACTATTGCTTAACAAATTTTAATCTATTGTCAATATATTTTTTTTTAATTATAAAAAAGTTATTCGTAATCAGAAGTACAGTTAATGATGGCGGGCCGCAAAAAAATACCCGGCGGGCCGCAGTTTGCCCCCCTCTGCACTACTCTGTTATAATTTATCTCGGAAGAAATATGTAACCACAAAATTAAAGTAATGTACTAATTTTCTGCAAAATGTTGTTTAACTATCCGCACTATAGAGTAGATGCAAAGTGCTCGTTTCTAAAGGATCCATTACGATCCCGCATCTATTAAAAATCATATATTATTTCTCAATATCTAATCCAGGGTTTCCCAAACTATGTTCCGCGGAACACCAGTGTTCCGCCGAACCTAAATAGGTGTTCCGCGACAATTTGGTAAGTTTTTATACACTTTTGCAATATTTTCTGAAAACTAGTAAGGACGATTCCTGGGTTCGGAATCCATTCCGTGACAGCTAAATCAATATGCTTAAGCGCAAATGACTATGAAAATCTTATTGATTTAATTAGTGACTCTGATTTGAAGATCAGCCTTTAAATGATTTCTGGGCGAGTTTGTCAGAAGAGTACCCCAATTTTTCAAAACAAGCTATTATTGTTTTCATGGACACCACAAGGGTGGGCTAACAGGGCTTTAGCCTGGGGACACGGGCTCTGGGTGGGCCCGGCGTGACGGGTTGAACAGATAACTAAGATAAACACATATCACAAGTTTGCTTTAATAGTTAAAAAAAAGTCCATGTTGAAATTAGATGTATTAAAAATAGAAAAAAAATAGTTAATAATACACTGAATAAGGGCCCTTAATTTGAGCTGAAACAAAATATGAAAATTGTTAATGTGATGTGTCACACTGCCTTTAACATTAGAAATAGGTAGGTGGCCCGCCAAACATCCTAGCCCGAGGGCCCGCTTCAGGATGTGGGGGCCATGATTGTTTTACTTCCTTTTTCTACTACCTGTTTATCCGAAGCGGGATTTTCTATTAATGCTGCAACGACGTCAAAGTGCAGGAACAGGCGCGACGCCACATCAGATATTAGAATGCAACTTACCAATATTGTGCCTGATATCAAGAAGACATGCAATTCAAGGACTCAAAATTATCAGTCATTACCTAAGTGCTTTATTTATTCATATGTTTATGTTTATATTGTATTATAGTTGCATACTTAAAAATATGTAATTACTAAATAAATAATGTGTTTTAATAACATTTTTTTTTAATTTTAACTAAGTAGTAGGAATCAATCTAAAAAATAAGCTAAGTGTTCCGTTAAAATTTCCGGGTTTGCGAAGTGTTCCGTTGCAGAAAAAGTTTGGGAAACCCTGATCTAATCGATCGCTAAAAATTATTACTCCTAAAAAAAGCCTATTAATATACCTCCACTTCGTGGAAACCCATTTAACCCATAGGATAATTCCTTTTTATATCCATATGTTTTAAATCACCAAAAACTACTATCATATACCTACTATAGGTACTATAATAATATTATAGATGCAGCTAATCGAAATACGAAGGTACCACTAACGGATATTAACGATTATCAAATTCGATTCTTTATTATTATAATCCTTCCAATACATAGCTATGTACAATGATATGCTGAACAATTCTGAATATAAAATTCAATAATTCTAAATTAATAAATTAATTAAGTCCGGCGATGTCTACGGAAATTTTGGTATCTCCTATAATCTCCTAATATTCTTTCAGGACCTTTTGTGGTTTGCTTTATAAAAATCACTCAAGCAAGGTCGAGTTTGAAGTGCATATTAAAACTAAGAAAATTCTTTCTTATTTCTGAGTTTTTTTAATGAAAAATAGAGGGCTCAGATGTTTTTTTTATCCCATTTTCAAATCGTTAAAATCCATGTTATATAATGACATTTCCTTTGTCATTTTTTATTGAAAAGACGCAAATTTTTATTCATGAAAATGTCAATTTAAAATGTGATAATACTGATAACGGTAATACGTTAAATACATTAAATTTGAATTTAATACCGTCCTCTATGATGCGTGCCAAATCAAGACATATTATGCGAATGACCTAAATATAACAGGGTGACTAGAAGCGGGCATAAATGATTCATTTAAGAAGCTTGTATACAAATCAAAAATATGTATTTATTGTAAATTTACAACATACCATTGTTTGAATTATTTACCAAGTCAACATTCACAAAATTTATTTATTGATATATAATTTTACTCATAAATAATACTTACATAAATATAGCCTCAAATCTTAATAATAAATTGTGTTGCATCGGCACGCGCAACTTCCGTCACACGCCAAAAATACACTCCGATCTGTTTTCCTAAACGCGCCAAAAGAAGTTTAACTTCAAAAAATACATTTGCTACATATCGAACTATTATCATTTTCAATTTCGTTTTCCTTTCCGGATTAACAACTCCACTGGTAGATATGATAGTATCTTAATTTTATTTCAAATTATCTCAATGTTAAATTGAATGAGTTTATTTGTAAAATGTTTACCAATAAACCTTTCTTGATGTATGAGGAATACAGCTATTGTAGAGCCTTGGCGATGATGAGCTGGCATCGTTTTATGGCAAAATATTGACAGGTAAGTTTAGATTTGCGTTGTAAGAAAATATAATATTATACTCATTCGCTTTAGTTACCTTGCATCGAAACAATAAAATCAATAAAACGGTATCCAAGTATATCGATGATATGAAATAAGAAATGATAGCGATTCTAAGGTGATAACAATCTCTGATTGCGAAGTGCCTAGGACCATGACCAATTTAAATTCTTACCTGCCGTCTCCGATTCCATTAGACTTACATGCGTAGATTAGTTTAAACGAAGAGAAAAACTGATAATGGATGTGTTTACTGTTTACATTGACCCTAAAACACATGTAACTACTTAATTAGCTACTTATCAAATTATCACGACTACTAAAAATCGATTTTGTAATTAATTTTAACATATGTACTGTATGTACACGTTTCTACGAAGTATTCCAATTAGGCTTACCAAATTAATTGAGTTTTTTTTATAACCGGATAATCGAATATTTCTACAAATCTGTATCTATTAAGTCAAAAGTAAAATCTAAGTATTTATTTTATTTAAGAAAACAAAGAAATGTAGATATAACAAATAAAAATTCAGGACTTCACAACAAGAGATTTACATTATAACAAATATTACACTCACAAGACAGATGAAAAAATTAAAAACTTAAGCAATTGTTTACAGTAAAATAGCATATCACTGAAAATTTCTATGTATTCGTGGAGCGCAATGACTAGTCTTGCACTCCTCGCTAACGGTGCCTTGTTAGGTTTGACACAAGGAAACGGATCCGACCCAGAAGAGATCATGGCTGCGATCACATAGGCAATTGACAGGCGAATATAAATTAGAATTTTTTAGGATGCCAAAATTGGAAACCATCCCTCGTGATAGCAGACAAAAATGTCTCAAGAGCAAAAGTGACCTTCGAGATTCAAGAACGTGAAAAGTGAGCATGTCTTGTAGAAAGGCAGTTGGAAAGTAATCTTTGACGTATTATTGAAAGGGAAATAATATGTTTTAAAATAAAGACATCAGAAAATTTCTTCTGGACGCGCTCTAAAATAAGCTTGTAAAAAACTTCAGAAGAATTCCAGATAATAGATACATATTCAATAATACTACGCACTAACGAGACGTAGTAGTAGGCATTTGGGTTATCGAATGTTTTGACTTGTCGCATAATGAATCCTAGAAGCTCACTAGCACGTAGAGCCGTAAAAGTTATATACGAGTGAAAAGATGATGAAGAGTCAAAAAGTATGCCAAGATCATTCGCCTCAAATTAGCGCTTTTAATGAACTTTTTGACACTATATAATTACATTTAATCAGGGTTCTTGACTACAAAGAAAAAATCATACAGAAAACCTTGTCAATATTAAATTCTAGCTTGTTCTTCATTGACCAACGTTAAAGCAAACAGAGATGGCGTAGCAATATGTGAAAAATCCAGCTCATTACGAATTGGCGCATTTAATTTTAAATCATCTGAAAAAAGCAAATATCCAATTCCATCCAGTTACTAGGTTGACAGTCAGTTAAAACTTTTTGTTATTTGGTACAAAAACAATATTTTTTATTACGTAGGCAAAACTTTAGTCATAAATAATTTACCTAGGAATACATAAAACATTGAAATATTAAATATCCATAATATAATAGAAATTATATTATGGATTTCGGAAAACGTCAAATACCTACTATCGACAGGGGGTGTTTTTGGCGGAACAAAGAATATTTGCATGACCTGATAAGTCGCAAGAGAATTGACAAATGATGGAAATTTTTGAAGGTATCACATATTATCAGACAAAGAATATGAAGATGAAAATGTAAAGTTATGTACTCATATGATATGAGTGATTAAAGGCATTTTGGTAAAAAAAATAAAATATAATTATAGGTACTGACTTAACTTTGACCAATTTATTAATTTATTTAGGTATGTCAAAGCTGGGATGGAGTGCTTTCGGACGCCCTCGATCCAGCGGCTTTGGATTGACGAACTGGTAAAGTTCGGCGGAAATACGTGGCAGCGAACGACACAGGACCAAGAGAGTTAGAGAAAGCTTGGGGAGGCCTTCATCCAGCAGTGGATTGACCCCGGATGATGATGATGTTCAAAATTATATATAAGTAATAAATTTTATAATATTTTTATTTAACTAAATACATCACATTCATTTTTTTAACTGAATGTGGGATAAACATAAAATTATCTACGATGTCAGACTAACTGGTTACTCGATAATCGGGTTAGCTTGCCTACATACCATTCAAAACATATTAAATTGGTGCTTATCCTAGTAAATAAAATTACTGACGAATTAAAAAATCATAGTTATTTATAGATATGATATTCATTCAAGTTAATTTTGTTATTGTGAGGAGTTTAAAATACATACTACTTACCGGAAAAATTGGGTCTACGGTGCCTCTACGGATTCGTAGACCTAGCAAATGATAGAGGTGCCACTTAGGTCCCAGTATATTATATCTATGGTGTTTGCCTTTTCGAAAGGGAGGTATAATGGGGTGCTTCCAAAGTGTTTCTAATAATTATATTCGATCATTATCATCAGTTTGTAGCAATAATTAAATGTATGTTAAATTTTATACGATATTTAGTTCGCATTGGTTATTTCATATTTATTACAAATTAGTTTTAAATAATATTATTTACCTAAAACAAAACTATCCAAATATTAGTTTAGTTTTGTTAAGATATATGGGGGCCTAATTGTTTGTGGTTTGTCTACTGGTCTTTGGTTAAATTATGATAAATGAAAAACTCTGAACTATTCTTAACCAGTGAAATTCTTATGCTCGCTCAACAAAAAGCGAGAGAATTTCGCTGGAGTGGGGGAAGAACAAACATTCGCTCGCTTGGTCTAAATACGGCTTTTGACTCACTAGAACTTTTTTAATAGGAGTTATGTATAATTGATTATTCAGGCGGCCAAAAGTGACCTCCCACTGTGCCTAAAGCGCAAAGTGTTCAACCAGTGTGTGCTTCCCGTAATTACATATGTGTGTGAAACATGGACCGTAAGTAAAAGAGAGAACCAAAAATTAAGAGTAGCACAACGTGGTATGGAGAGGTGCATGCTTGACATAACGCGAAAGGACAAAAAGAGGAATGAGTGGATAAGGAAACAGACAACGGTTTGCGATGTAATAGAGTTCGCTAAAAACCTCAAATGGAAATGGGCTGGATACAAAGCTCAAAGAAGGGACAATCGTTGGACAAATCTAGTCATCCAGTGGTATCCAAGAGGTATAAAACGTCCGCAAGGTAGACCTATAGGCCACTGGATCGCTGAAATGATTAAGTTCTGCGGAAGTACGTGGCAACGCAACGTACAGGACCGAGGGAAGTGGAATTAGCTTGGAGAGGCCTTCATCCAGTAGTGGATAGATTCAGGCCGATGATGATGATTATAATTATTGATTAAGGTATATTGTAGCATCGTACCGTAGTCTAGGGCAGGGGTAGTCAACCTTTCTATACCTACCGCCTACTTTTGTACCTCTGTTAGTAGTAACATTTTCTAACCGCCCACCGGTTCCACTGTAATAGTGATTTATAATTTTGTGAAATAACTCTACTTTATAAAATGTATGAAGCAGAGTTACAGCAAGTTAAAGCATATAATAATAATTACTTGCCAAATAAATACTTTACGTCAGACTTTCGCTAAGTTTGACAGAATAAATCTTTATAAAACAACTTACTATAGTGAAATCCATCTTTTTATTTATACTCTGCATACATGGACGCATGAAATTACATTTAATTGATTATTAATGAGATCCCTGACTGTGACTGATGCTGCAAAACTAAATACTGGATATCTGGCTCAATTTTTGTTAGGAACCCAGGAAAACATAATGAAAATGTGTTTAAAACCTCTACCGCTTACTATGAAAGCTGGAACGCCCACTAGTGGGCAGTAGGGACCAGGTTGACTACCCATGGTCTAGGATTAACTTTTACCTCGTGGTATTTAAAAATCGGTTTGTAATTTACCACATTCATATATTTAAATTGGCAGATGTTATCAACTACTCAAATTCTCGATCCACGTCTAGCATATTTCACTAAAAAAATACATCTTACATAATATTATATTGTTGAAACCGTTCTTTATGTTACTTATTGGTTAGCTGTGTGCGCTGTCCAAGAATTTCGAAACATTTGAAACCAAAAGATTTTAAAGGTACCTAGTCATTTCCTTACACGCCGTTCAAAAATAAAAAAATAATACTCTACGACAGTACTTCTCAAACTAGGGGGCGCAGGCCCCTAGGGGGCCCTGGACCTCCTGCCAGGGAGCCGCGAAATATTTCAGTATTTGAAAAAAAAATCACTGGACGATAATATTTCCTAAACTTAAATGAAGACCAAAGTACAATTGGATAAGAACACCATTATTTGCTAAATCCTTAAAATATGGTTATAAAACGTGGGCAGCTCAAGAAGAATTGATTGATATTATAACAGATAATTCCCTTGAAGTCAAATTCAATGAAAGAAGTCTTGCAGAAGCAGAATTTTGGATAAGGTGACAGCAAGGATAGCACAAAGAATAGCATAGAACAAAAGCAACATTGTTAATCATAATTCTTTTTGCCACAACTTACCTATGCGAAACACCATTTTTATCATTACCGGTAATAAAAAACAAGCACAGGTCGTGTTTTTCAACGGAGACTTTGGAGCAAACCCTGCGAATTAGCATTTCAAATATTGTATCGGACATTTATGTATTATGTGAAAGCATGCAATCACACCCCTTTCATTAAATTGTATATATTTTTTTAATTAAAATATACATATAGTTATAATTAATGGTAAATAAAGTATTGTTAGTCACTAAAGACTAAATTTTTTGGGGAGGGGAGCCTTGGATTTTTTTTCTGATTTCGGGGGCCGTGGTATGAAAAGTTTGAAAAGCACTGCTCTACAAGTCCCAGAACTTGTGTGACAGCCGGATAATATCACCTTGATGTTCCATTTCATATGCTTTTCATGGGATTTACCATTTTAAAGTAATGGTTTTCGGTTGCTTTTCACATGAGGAAACATGTCAGCTGTTTGAAATATACCTACAAAATATTATCCCAGGTAGCTGATAATATAATATAGTATGTTTACTAGACTAAAAACATTATCGCATTCTCATGACAGTAATAAGTAATAATATACCGTTTCGATCAAAATTGTATAATAATAAGTTATGTATGGATTAACGTAAACATAGGAAATGTTTTTTATTCCAAGGCAGGGCAGGTACGTAATGAGATGTGATATTTATTTTATTATCGATTAATAGTACTTAACATACTTATGTATTTGATTTATTCACATTTTACTATTTCCATGTGCGTTTTGTTTGTTTATTTACATCGAAGGATAATCTTACCAACTAATATTGTTGCCTAGTTAAAATGTATACAACTATTTTTATACGTAACTTTATTCAATAACAAAAAATATATAAAATCAATTTATCAAAAAACTTCATATGACGAATAAAAATCAGAACGTAAGAACTGTGCAGAGATGTTTTTGTCCATCACATCGATAGATGCGAGTGTAATCTCATAATAAGCTAAATCAAGATTAGATACATTATAACGCAACAACAAACACATTGTAAATACGTCAACATTATAGATGAGGGGGGTTTCTTTGCTCATTGCAATATTATCGAGTAAATATGATTTGAACTTATGGCATTTTATTCCACAAGTTATCGAAAATTCCACACGTTTATATAATATTTAGTTAATGTCAGTTATTTCATAAGAATGTTGTTTGGAAACTTTATTTTCGGAGCGCTTAACTATCTCAAAATCTGAATATAATATTTAAGAACTGCATTAGCACCTGTGTACCAAATTTGAAGTCTCTTTTTATACGAGAATACGGGAAATAGACCAAAACCCCATTAGCAGTTCAAGGGATAGACATATATGAGGATATATCTATACACAGGACGTTACATAGAAAACGCGAGCCTTGGGGAACCAATATTTTTCAGGCTTCATAACTATAAGGAAGGAAATATTATAAAATGCTAGTTTACAAAGATTATTCAACGAAAGCTTTGTATGCATGCAATATCGCCAGTCTATAGTCGCTCTTGACTCATTGTTGATCGTAGAAAATTTGTTATCTTTTTCAATACGTACAGTAAAATGGTTTTCTTCCTTCTTCATCATAAGATAGTTAAAACAAATACAATAACAATTAAGGGCCCACATGCCCAACGTAGGTCAAAATTGAGATTTTATGGTATTTTCAGAGCATAACCCTGGACATACCTTAAACGTTGTAGATAATTTATTAATATAATTTTGAAGCGTTATTACGCTTTATATTTATTTCAAACATTTCATGACTGCATAAAGTATTTTTATTACATAAAATAGTATTCTTTTAAACATCTGTTAAAAAAACATTTTTTTTTCGGTTAGGTACGTCATGTTCAAACACGCGCGTTAACATGATCTTACTCCATACTTCATTTATCGTTTGTCAATTTATGGCTACGGCCGTATGTTGTAGCTTAACCACTGGGAAATGCCAATAGAAATGGCGTTTTCCAAAAAAATACTACCTTATTCTTAGGTCAATAATTATTATAAAACAATCATTATTCGTTGGATGTTTATCACAATTGAATGGTCAAAGACATAGCTTATAATCAGTATCTTTAGAATTATCTTCAAATGTGATAATCGTGCCCATTTTTTGAATAATAAAATGCCTAATTCTTTAACGTAATTGGATTGTTCAGACTAATGCTTTGAAAATACCAAAATTCTCCATGTTGACTTACGTTGGCATGTGGGCCGTTAATGCTATTAGAAAAACAACGAAAATCCAAATACAAAATTGATGTTTCTAAAATCGTAATGCCCAATGAAACTACCCCTCTTGATCCCATCCCTCTGATGGACTCTACCTGCCCACGGTATTCGTGTGACCTGTCGATCTAATATATACAATATACATAGAGCTCAAATGAAGTTAATATAAAAATCTAAAGCGACATGATAAATAAATAAAATTAAGGACACATCGATCGATTATTGTATTGCATTGTTCAAAGATAACAAGTATGACATATTATCATTTTCATTTTATCATGCTGATTTGATTAATATACCAATCACTCTAGACACTATCTAATTGGTGTAGAATGCAAGATAAATGCATATTATTACGTACAAATATTCAGATTAATCATCAGGTCAACTGTTGGACGAAGGCCTCCCATAGCTCTGTCCACATTTTTCAGTAGCCTTGTGCCGTATGAATTTACCATTTCAACATAAACTATTTTACAATATATTGTTATTAAATATAATTAATTCTGAAAACATTCATGAGAAAGTATAGCCAATAGAAAAATCTTTTTTGAAAAAAGTAAGACTCGAACCTGCGTCTCTTGGATATCGCGCCCTGTGCATTACCACTATGCTACAACTGCCATGCTTAATTACGACAAACTTTAACTATTGGCCTTATTAATATTTTTTTTCAATAATTATAATGGTACATTCTTAAAAATCTTGTGAATTATTCGTTGAATAAAATAAATATTGTTATTAATAATCGATTCAATCTATCGATCAAACATAACGTACAGACCTACAAACTTATCTGTAGAATGGCCAAAAATGGAACTACGAACTACCATAGGACGCCATTTTGAAAATGTCATTAGAATGTCAGATTTTGTCCAGTTACGAGTCTTGATTGAGTAGTTTTCGACAGTGGCTCCCCCTTTCCCATTCTTCAGATAAGTTTGTAGGTCTGTAGGTGTGCATTTTCTAAATGTGCAATTCTGAGATTAAACAGTCAATTGGGAAAGTGTAATTATTTATTATAAAAATGTATGAAATCTTCTTTTCACTTCTTAGATAATGACTGCCACCATATAGATTTTTATCCTTAGGATTTCGAAGAAAAATGGGTTATCCACGTTAATAATTATTATTAGTCTCAATTCCAGGATAGCCTTGCTGTAATTTCCAAGGTTTTTCACTCACCAGCATCTGTAGCATACTACGAATGATAAACCAAATATTAAAAAATATTTTTCTTTAAAATGATAAACGTCATATTGCTAGTTTTACCTTTAATCTGACGACATATACGTCGAGATTTAAGGCCGTTTTAGCTGAAATGTTTTAATTATTCAAATCGATTTGGCATAATTTGACTTCTACGTCGTTATCACTGGACCAGCGCGTCAGTATGACAATATGTTATTTATTATTTTATGTAAAATAAACCAGCTTGAACACAGTGCACACGGTAATGACGTACACGCGAAAAAGAGATTTCAGAATTTAATAAAGATTTTATATAGGGACGCGGCTGGCGAGTCGACAGTAGAAACCTGCCTCTTCTATCGAAATCACTTGGCGGGCAGTTAACAAGAGGCGCCTGTCGTGTGAGGACGCTTTCTACATTGCATTCAAACTTTTGCAATGTACTAACAATATTAAATAATAAATAAACTAACTAAACAAATAGTATAATACTTATAAATATTACTAAACTACAGACAAACTACGTTAATACATCAATAGTATTGATTAAACATTAACTGGCATCTTTTTAAAATATATTTATTAAAAATTCAATCAATTAACAAATAATAAATTAAAAACTTAATTAAATAACTTGAATTTAATCAATTATTTAAATATTAATAATAATATATTAAAAGTGCGTCACAATTTGTGATCTAAATAATAAATAAATTAATTGATAGCGTTATTATTAATAACAATATTTAAGTAGTAGCTCAATATAATTTTTGATTTTATATCATAATATCAACAGATTGTTTACATTTTTTTGCGTAATATTTAAATGTGTAGAAACTAACGATTTAAAATAAAAAACAGCTTCTTCTTGCAAAATGTTTTAAATGTTTTGTTGTATAACTGTTTTCAAAATTAAATTGTGTTGTGATTGGAGTTTCAGAGTGTGAAAGCTAACTAAAGGTAAGAAAAATATTAATTAATAAATATTTTATTCATTCATTAAAACGAAAACATTAGGCTTTAATCGTTTCGCGCGTATAAAATTAGTGTATTCTCCGTCATATTAAAGTTAAGGGCAGTGAAATGTTAATATTATATCGCAAAACTCAGGAGCTTCCATGTTATATTAGCAACTTTGCAATTAAGCTACGAGAGAGAATCGACATATTATATCGTCGACAATACTACATACAATTTTTATTAGTCTCTATGTATAAAACATTAATATATTTTTTAATATAGTCAAATATCTTATTCTTTCTTATGATAGTATAAGATACCCCTTAAATACATATATATAATATACATGATAATTAGGTACCTAACTCTCATTGATACATATTTTGTAATCATAGATTCCTCTCTGCAGATTGTATCTATACATTTTATTCTTGTTGTAAATTTAAATACTTGCAACATTGTTTAATACTGGAAGATATTTTATGGAAATATAAACCTTTTCTACATTACATTAATTATTATATTAATCACAAAAAGAAAGCTGTACTTAGTGCGAATTATTATTAAATTAACTAAAACAAAATATATAATACACAATCCACACCATTTTGATATCGATCAGAACCGGTTTCGTCCATTTAGACTGAAATTATAAATATGCTATCACTATGTGCTTATATATTATATATTTTGTTTTTGTCACTAAATCGTGGCTTTAATTTAAATAATTCAAGGTCATACTAAATAATATGCTGAAAAATTCCTTTCACAGTTTAAATTAAATAATTATTGTTAACAGGACCAGTTTCGCTGGTAAATTATTGTAAATTCTCAAGTTAGAACCCACGTTATTAATTGGTAAAAAATATTTTTAATTTATAAAATCATAATTATCAATAATATAATTGATAAAAAGGATCATTATAATATATTATCTTTGAATAAAGGGATTCTTATAGAAAATATTATATTTATATATTCCGTAAGGATGTCTAATAAAACAGATAAATTATTTATTATGGAGCAATACGGCGAATGGTAATTTTATTTACTCTCTCTCTCTCCAGTTGCATTAAGTTGGTCACCTCAAAACGTGTGATGGACATCTACATATTAATTTTTCATAGGTCACCGAATTATCATTAGGTACTTGATATTTATCTGCCATATTATATTATTAATTACATCTTCATATCGTGTATTTTTCTATTTGTTTTTAAAGATACCTTCTGTCATAAAAACAAAGTGAATTAAATATCAGTAAAAATCACTGATTGACAAGATAATTAAATAATAAATTTGATAAGAAATAGTAGTTCATTGAAATTTATATTTTATCTCTGATGGTCAGGGTCCCATTTCGTCTAAAAAATAAACACAATCAAGGGCAAACAACTGGAATTGTAGAATAGTAATCAAATAAAGCAGCGTGTTGTGCGAATAGGTAACAAGTAGTCATCGTAAAACATCTGTTAATATAAGAACTACTTTATCATAACCTTTTTTAAATTATTCATTAAAAAAACATTTGTCGCAAGTACTTACCAGAACCTCAATATTTAAATTTGGCTAACGTCGGACGTCGGTCAAAATTATGTTAATAATTTAATTTATTTTAATTAATTATGTGGCCAATGATTGGTTGAGTATTAAGTACCCCAGATAAAAGTAGTTAATAAAAATAATTCGTATGGATTATATATGGATTAATAGACAGAACACCGGAAAGTGAATGATATAACTTCGAATTCCTCTCGGTCAAACCTTATTTTCATGGGTTTTTCAAAATGATGTATTGTTTTAGTAATAAGTATTTGGTTAATACGATAAAACTCGTCTTGTTTACTACGTCAGTAAAAAAACAGTTTATCATTTATTTTAAACATTTGTAGAGCTATATTATTAAATTGTCTTTTATTATAATATGCACATACATAATATTATTATGAATGATAAAAATATTTAGACGTTTTATAAAATATTCTTTTTTTATATTATTTTAAATATTACTTAAAAAAAGCTTATGCGCATTTATATAGTTTTGACTGTAGATAAATTTATATACATGTAGACACCGATATAGTACTGGGCACTGACAGCCAAAAAATAAATAAAATAAGGCATTCTCTTGTTTTACTGTATTTAACAACGTTTTTATTAGCTTGTATTCTTGTTTGTCCGGTAGTTGTTTGTCCAGTACAAATCTTGCAATCAATTTTTAACTAACTTCCCGACTAGCTAGACATTTGAAACTTTTAGAATATATAAAAACACAATGCCAATGCATTCTTTTTATACTTTTAGTCATCTTTAAGCAGAATTGAATTCATTTTCAGTTAATTCTGTTTTGTATGAAAAGTTTTTTGAGAAAAATCCGTAAAAAGTAAAAGACTATTATTGGTTGCTAAGGCAGTGGTCCTAGCAACTAAATTATTAATATATACGTGCGTTACTATGGAAATCAAAATGAAATGTCAAAATTATGTTTTTCAGTATTCTATATTTTTGTTTGTTTGTTTGTTTTTTATTTACTTCATATCAAGTTCAAGTTTGAGCATATTGAGCTTAATAATTCAACAGAAAATTTAAAAACGTTGTATATAAAAAGTTCTTTTTATCTTGTAATTATTTTCTATACAGAATAAGCGAAGAGCTTTTTGTTATCAGTTATGAATCTTAGTTACGCGGTAATAATGGGCACTTATTAATTTTTTTAAAGCTTATTGATTGCTTATATCACAATAACAATAAAACCAGAAAGCTTTCCTAGGTTTGTTTGGAACGATGCATAATTTCCAGTAACCAATTAAAAGTAAGCTAGTGACGTGTTTGCGTCCAGTATTAAAAATTATTTAAGTATTTAGAAAAACTGGCTAGGCGAGTTTTTAAAATTTAATTAAATTATACTTTTCTCCTCCTTAGCAACAAACAACAGGCGGCTAACAAACAATCAAAACATTGCGTAGAAACGCGAGTTTTAGTGAAAAACATAATGTATTGGAATCTTGTATGTCAGGGGTTACCGAGATAGTAAAATAATTATACTACGCTTCTTTTATATTAACGATAGTATTAATACAAAAGGGCGTCAGTCTCAATGTGTAACTTTACGGGAGAAAAATCATATATATATATTTCACTAAATAAATGTCAACAAATAATTAGATAATATAAACTCTAAACAATCTTACACAAAAAATAGATAACCATTTTTTACCACAATGTCCCTCGATATTTTATTAATTGTTTGATACTGTTATATCAAGATTTCCTGTCAGGTGAAAATATAAATATTGTTTGTAGCTACCTACCTCTACATTTAGGTACAATTCTACTAATGCATGTGGTTTCATTAAAAAATTTAGACTAAATAAACACATGTTTTTAATTTATCTATTATTTACATGTACACACTAGTTCTTGTAATACCAATCCAAGAATAATCGTATAGATATATAAGTATATTATATATTATAATTATATAAATTAACATCAACAATCAAAAGTTACAACCGAAATAGCTATCGACAAAACCTTTTTTTTTAATACCTGTAGAATTCAATATTATTTATATTTTCATTTCTTGTAAAATTACAACGATTTTAAGTATTTATAGCACGGACTGGAATTTTCAGTAAATTACAATATAATCCAGAGAGTGCCGAAAACAAACGATGGGTCACCAATAAAGATATATACAAGTTGTCAAGTTTTAAATATACATAAAATATATATTATACTTTTTATCGATAGCTTTTAAAATTGAAGACGAGAAATAAGTCCAATACATTTAAGGACCATTTTCCTTTTTACTCATAACACTACAACAGGCCTAGAGGCCCAATGTCAGTAGTGTAGTTTAATAGTAGTGTATTTAATAATACAAGTGAAACAATCACAAACACGCTAGCTTTGATAAAATCGCATAAATATATTGTGCCCTCATCGGGATCGAATCCGGAGCTCACGGATGAAAGGCTAGCGCCTTACACACTGCACCACGAGATTATTACTATATACTTATATATATATATACATATTATAGCAGTGTTATGATGCAGAACTATTTAAATTATATTTTTGCATAGTTGATCCCCATCTATCTTTCCATATTCTGGTCAGTCGGTCCTTAGGATCCCTGATCTCTTCTATTCTTTCTACGTATCCATTCCAGAACTTAATTTTTTCTACCCCATCTAACCACATATTAACATTCTGACTTGTTTATTTTTCACATGATCTCTGATGGTTTTCTTGCAATGCATATGAATGTCCTCATTTACAGATAACGCAACATACATATGGTATTGACGGTATCTGCTCTGGCCTCGATCACAATATGTCGTAATAGATCTTCGGCACGTATTGTAAATTCGTGTTTTACTCTTTCTCGTCTTTTTGTTTTTCTAAACAATGTCTTGTAAACATCCTGAAATGGGTGCAGGTTTATTAACTTATCATTTAATTTGTAATAACTGAGCAAATCTACCCTCAGATATCTAATATCGATGTATCTTAGATCACAAGTTTGCATCTTGATGGGCCCTTTGCTAATGTTGGACACATGGATAATGCCACATTGAGTGCGTTATAACTTATTCGATCGGTTTGTCCATTATACAGTTGTAGAAAATTAATGGGCAATTATGCCAATTGTCATATCTTTGTGACATAATTTCAGTATCTATGTCAGATAGCTACGACGCAAGAATTTTTGATAATAATTAGTAAACGCGTCATTAATTAATTACTATAATCTTATATCATAACATTTAACGGAAAACCTCTACTAAGTATTTCATATTATATGAAAATAATCAGACGTTTTATAGAGTAACTATGATGAATATAATTCTTATTAACAACAAACAGTTTTGAGTTGGTTGTATCGAATGGCGACAGGTATTTTATGATTATATTAATTTCTTTTATTTTGTTAACTGTCAATTCATGGTGGAACTGCATTGTATTGTTGTTTTTATTTAATAAAAACAACAATTATATTAATTCTTTCATTAGACCCATACTATTTAAAGATTCTTTAATATTGTTAGAACTCTCGTTTTTATGGGTTCTCTTCCGGATTTATTTCCAGTGGAAAATCGAATGAGATTTTATTTCCGTTCTGTAAAAATATATTATATACTTAAATATAGCTACCCACCTAGTTATATGTATACATACTTATTGTATTTTATTTTAATTTAAAAACTCAAAAAGTTGATATTTGAACTTTGAGCACATATATGCCACGATCTGTTATCATTACATCGGAATATACAATAATATAATATAAACTAATATGTTTAAGAATATCTAATGACAAAAAATAATGAAATTTATAATACAAGATTAAAACAAACAGACAAACAAACAATTCTCCAGAACACTAATATTTTCAAATGGTCTCTTGTACCGATTCCGTTTTCATTTCAAATAACGGGCTCTCAGGCTCCCGTGGTATCATTTCCCAGTGACTTCCCGTGGGGTAAGCAGGTAATGCGTTGCTTAGGGTAGCAAATAAAGGAACGAATATAAATATTACAACTTTTGATAACAGTGACGGTTTTCCACAAAACAGACGATATGGTAATATATATATAATAATCGAAACATAAAAAATCATTACATTAGAAGTATTGTTGTATTATAATGGTGTTTATCATACTGGAAAAATTGGGTACCTCCAAACCTGTCAGCACTATAGACCGTCACATACCTAAAACCGCCGCTTTTTGAGAGTAGATTTCGTGGAAATGCTCTAATTCTCAGTAGAATGGGTATTTGTGAATTTAAAGATTTTCGGTGTATTTGTTTATTTAATATAGCCGAAAATAAATAATATTAGCTGAGTAGGTAACCTAATGAATTTGCAGAAAATTTTTAATTAAAAACTTACCTATGAGATATTATCAATCTATATAGTATATACGTTAGTTAACTTTAATTAAATAAAACTTCCGATATTTAAGCATAGATTTTGTAGTTAATCTGTAGTTGTAATAATCTAAGTTATTTCTTTATCACTTCTTGTTTGACTTGACATAACATGTATTAAAAGAAGTCCCTTGATTTCCATTAAGTATATTATTTAAAACTAGTCACTGTACATAGGTATATGCCTACGTGTCGACGTCTCGTGTTGCCAGCTGATTGCTCAGCACGAATACACGATATTAGTACCTACGATGTGAAATACATACAGAAATGCACTAGGTACATACTAAGCGTCGATCGATCGTAGATACCTAGTACGTATAATTATAGTTTTACTTTTAAATACAGTAAAGTGAAAGCACTCATCAAAAGCGTAAAGGGATAGGTTAGATAACTAAGTAGACAAATATTTAATTCTCTCTTGCAATACCGTAATTACTGGACGAATTAATTATAATTGGTCTGCGATATATATTTATAGAATTATAAATATATATTAAACGATGCAAGTTTACAAATCAGTTAAATAATCATGAATCTATATTTTTAGCTATTGGAAACTGTAGTACACATTATAGGTATAGTTCAAATATATTCTAACTGTGTTAGTCGGATTATTTTGAAAATTATGTAATAACACCAAAATTGTTGCGTTCTGGACGAATTTTATTGTTCAATTCATCGTTTGCATTTCCCACTTCATTTTCATATATTAAAATCAAATTAAGCATACATCAAAATAATAACAAACGTGCTTAATGCACTTATAGATCACTAAGTCATGTGTCGAAGGTTAATATAAACATCCCCCGCAGTAGTAAATAAAACAACAAGTGTCATAGACTTGTGATAGGAAATATTATTCAAATTTACATCATAATTAGTAAATATTATATTATATTTCAATATATCATATCTAGATTCTGCATAGTCAGCTAATTATAATATATTTTTATAACATATGTAGTTACTTAATAATATGTATCGATTGCCGAGCCATATATTACGTTTTCAGTTAATATAAAATTTCTTTTTCTTCAAAATAAACAATACATAGAATCTAGAGGTTCTAATTTTGAATTTGGGTAGGACTTTCATTTGTATCAAGCGGACTCCTCAATTTATTCTTTCTTCTTGGTATTTCGCTTTCCTTTTTCAATTATCGTCGCAATGTTTCGTAAGTGGGTATTTCTAGACATAATAGCAGTGGTTTTACGGTACAACATCATTCTTTGGATTCCTTTAAAATGAAGCAATTCTCCGCCCAATAGATACTTTCTGTTCTCGGGTTTCTTAAATCTGGTGGCGTCAATATCATCAAAAAGTTTAGGGAAATCATGCATATATGTAGCAGCAAACGTTCTAGAACACAAAAAATGTTGAAAAAAGTATTTATGAATGAAAGTAAAACTGATATTTAATTTATCTGTAAAGCCTCAATGACATTGAGCTACTTTACAAGCTGCTTGTTGGCGAATTTACAATCTGCTTGTAAACTCGCCCAGTGTCGTCATCGAACAAGCAGATTGTAAACAATCTACCAGAAAAAGTTGAAGGCCGGTCAACTTTACACGCTTTACGCTGGCGTGTGGGCGGGCCTACTGCGTCTGCGCAGTATAGCGATAGTAACGACCTCCCGGTATAAAAACTAACTACTCAATACGTCCTGTCAAAATAGTACCAAAATGACGGTTTCAACTCGCTAGCTTGTTGGCTTCTGAGCGAGTGGAAAGTTTTGTGTGTCATCATCACAATCGCACTAGCTGACATGCCCGCTTTTAAATTGGCCAACAAGCAGCTTGTAAAGTAGCTCAATGTCATTGAGGCTTAAGTAATTTCACACTACACTTTCATGTAGCAAGTCTGATGTTCTTGTCGGATGCTTAATTACCAGAATTGCACAGTAATAAATACGCCTAAGTATAAACTAATTTGTTTATCTAATAAATTACATTTCGTAAAATCACAAAGAAAATCGTCTACAGTAGTATATTTTTGTTTAAAAACCATGTATTCAGTACTGCCAATGTAGAGTATATAACACACTTCTAGAACTGTTTTAATTACTACCTAACGAGTCCTGTATCACAAATAATTAGATAAGGGTTTTATTTATTAGTCTATACTCTTCGCAGGCAACGATTCATACACAGTGATAGCTTTATATTATATGCGTATATAATCAAAAGGAGTTTTAGCACGATAATAAGTTTTGATAAGTTATTTTTTATAATATTATTATTAACTCTGAAGTAACCAAACAAGTGTAAAATTAATAAAACACATATACGATTGGGTATATTAATATTTTTGTTTCGGCCTTTACTATAATAACAAAATATGGAGGTTGCATCGTGACACGTGTCCTTATATATAAAATAATATTTCCCAAATGGATATATTGTCCAGTAAAATAAACAAGGTTAAAATATTTTTATGCGTAGCGACAAGGCTAATTGTTATTATACCTATTACACAATTCCTCTTAAATAAACTTTTAGAGGAAGCAAACCATCGCACCTGCACGAGTTCTATGACTTCAAAATGTCATGGTCTGCGGTAATATTCTGTACGTATCTTTACTATTGGGAGTAAGTCAAATTATTGATATAACGGCCGTTGACGCTAAACGTGTTAACACTAAAACCTGAACCGGTGAATGCACTCACTAAAATGAGGTTTGAACAATTATCTCGAAATCCCTCTTCGTTATAATATAAGGAAATATCTCATCTATGGCTCAAAGCTAGACTGAGATTCTTTTAAACCAAGTTAATACATTTTGAAAAATATTACGAATTTTGTTATTTACCTATACATTAATTATTAATACCCAGTAATAATATTATAACATGGATGACGATATCATATTTTTTTTCATTTCATATAACTTAAAAACAAAAATTTAAAAAAATCCATTAAGTACTATTCTTTTTCTCAAATTATTTATTTGTGGACTTAATCATTGTACACAATTTAGACACTTCTTCATATAAACATACTTATATAATTAAATTAATATCTAATAATTAATCATATCGACTGGGATAATTCGAGGTAATTGAATTGATTTTTAAATTTAAATAATGTTGATACATTCCATATATTAATTCATTCCACAGTTTTTGGAATTCAAGATAGCCCTTTTGACTATTTCATGCTTTATATTACATTAATTAACTACATAATTGAACTGTCTTGTGTTTTATATACAATTTTAATTTTGTTTATTATTTACTTTTTACGTATTATGTGTTACATTTGTTATGCGTTTAATTAGCAAATGCACAAAATAATCTATACACACCTACATGCATTATAATAACATGTTCTGTTCAGATTTAACCGTAGCCAAGTCTATTTTGAATTCTCGATTTGTTGTTTTGATGGTGCAACTGGTGTGACTTAATTAACGAAAGAAAAATAAAGGTCGGGGTCGTTATATTGACCCTTTTGGCACCGCTGGTTAATGTAATTCGACCAAAATTTTCATCACTTTCTTTTATACGTGAAACATTGATTATTTAAACGAATAATTAACTATTGAATATATTATGATGATTCATAAACTGCTTGTACTTACAAACACGTCAAAAAATAGGACCCTACTTATACAAATAAGGATTGCCAGTTATTTATGCAAAAAATATATGATATTTTAAACTACGTATGTCATATTATGAAATACGTTATATGGACCACACAATAATATTAACATATTCTTCTTCTTCTTCCACCCTGTCACGACCCAGCATTGGAGCATAGGGCAAGCACAAGTTCGCGCCACTTCCCTCGGTCCATCGCCAACTCTTACGTCTCCATCCATGTCAGACCTGCAGCACGTAGGTCGCTGTTGTAGCACCGGTGCAGGGTGAGGGAGGGCCGGCCACGGCGATGGAAACCTTGAGGCTGTGCCACAAGGGTACGAAGTGTCGCAAACTTTGGCGACATCCGTAACACGTGTTCCAACCACGTAAAGCGTCTCTTCGTGATAACCTCGATAATATCGACATATAGATTGTAAAATCTTTTTTGAAGTTATACGTCTTTAAACGCGTTTGGAAAATCAGATCAGAGTGTATTTTTGGCGTGTAACATGTAACAGATAATTTATTTTTTCACACAAAAAAATACACTCGATTGGATTCGAACCAACGATTGTTCGTTAATTTAGAATTGTTCCGTTGCTAGGCGACAAATTTATTATTGTCGGCCATTTGCACTTCCTTACGTAAACAAACTATTAAACGTCATAGTGGCAGTTGCTACCTTAAAAAATAAAAACAACGATAAATAATTATATAATTTAGTAATATAAGTTAAAGTGTATAGAAATAAACCATCGGCGTTCCAAGAAGCGGTCCTTTTTTTGAGTGTGTAATTTAACAAGATAATTAAGAGCTAGTCGAAGAATCTAGTTTATTAGAAGTTCTGTTACGCCAAAGAGATTAACTTCTAACGCGCGTAGTACTCACACCGATTTTTTTTTAAATTTTTGAATAAAACTTATTCTGTGACGTAAACCAGTTCTTCTCAAATGCCGGTCGCCAGAATTCTAGCCTCATAATATTATGTAGGTGCAGAGAGTAACCCATTTTAAATGAAATAAGTATAAAATTCGTCGTATTATTATGGAAAAAAATATGGTGGGTAACTGAAATTTTGCGTTGCGAAAACTACACTCTTACAAAACCAACTGCCGCAGTCACCACTGGTAACCACACGATACGTACTGCATTTACTATGATATGTCGTAGGGCATGCTCACATGCTGTGTAACATATTACGTCAAACGCGTGCGACTCGCTGCGGAAGACGAGATGTCCCCCCAGCTCGCCGTTGCGCCTGATCTCCATTCTTATCCGCACATTGCGTTACGACTCCCCATTGCTACTATCGAGTACTACTTCATAATAAAAACAAAACATGACGAGATAATTAATTGTAATCGCGTATCTTTTTTACAGCCGTGACATTGGTAATTTCTCGCTCGCAAAATATAATATTATACTTTTATTCAAAGCATATTATCTTTTCTCTCTCGTTGAGAAGATTTGCGGGTGACAGGGATTCTTGGTGACACTACACAGTGTACATATTCAATATCGGCCATTTTAGCAAGACGTATGCAATCAAATTCAAATATAATATAGGTATTCATATTTTGACTGGGTTATAAATTAATTATGTTATCTGTATCAAATTGGATTGATGTTCCCCCTTCTATATTTTCATCAACTTCGTATTAACTTAATTTGTACTTTACATACACATATGCCTATATTATATTTAAACTGTCAACTTTTTTATATACTTATTTCCAATGTATTCCGCGTCTTTAAAATGAGAACGCTAGTGTAGTATATGACAACACCTTCATATCACACTTGCAGATCTATTCCAACTACGTTACTCCATAACACACAAGATAACACCAATGTGTTACGAATGCATTATGTGTGTAAAACAGTTATCTATGGTTATTTTGCACTCAGTTCTCTAAGACCAGTGGCTTCTCATCTGGGTGCTTCGGGTTCGATCCCCAGTGAGGTCACAATAATATTATTTATAGGGGATTTTCTCAAAGCCTCGGGTGTTTAAGTGATGGTTTCATTTATACTAATGAATTACCGTTATTGGCGCTGATAAACTGTTATAGTGTTAAAAGTAATGTTTAATATATAGAATTTATATGTATGTATCTAAAAGTCATTGAGTTAGCAACCGTGTTTCGCCCTTCGTTCAAACTAGTACGTGGATTGTGTATTATTCGGGAGGGTTGATCAAAAATCGAAACATCGAAAATCACAATAAAATAACTATACTACTCGAGGAGTTGTCTAATTAACGCGTCTGGCGGTAGCGTCATTTAAAATGTTATTTTTGACGTTTCATACTAAGCGGATAGAATACATAATAGCACTTTTATCACAATTTTGCATGATTTTGGAGTTAAATAGTATGTTGGAATAGCGTCACGTAGATACAAAAAAAAACTATATATTTGATAAATTAAAAACAAATAATATAAATCCTATAGCTTGATATACTTAGTCGACATTGATGCAATAATCATACAAGTGGCCAAATCCTCGTCAGTAGCGTACCTATTACTAATAGAAGTAAGTTTGTTTATCATTTTTTTATATTCAAACAATACCAAAACTTGCATTTTAAATGTAAAACATTTATATCAATAAATTAAAAACCTATAAGTATATTTGTTATTCAACGAATAAGACATATGATCTGAAAATGTAACATTCTATAATATATTGAAAATGTATAATTTGAAAACGCAATTCGATAAGCATTTCATGTAACGATTACTAGTCAAAATCGTTGTATAATTAAATAAGATGCCCTTACCTTAATTGAAAAAGCATAGTGGTGCGAATCCAGCAGATACTGGTTCAAGTCCCGTCGATTGTCGTATTTTTTTCTACAAAATGTTTTTTTTCTACCTTGTATATGCATGATATGTTTTCAAATTATGTATATTCTCTAATTTATATAATATATATCTGCGTCCCTGAATAAAGTTTGATTTTTAAATTGTTTATCTTCCTTATCATTATATTCTGAAATGTTTGAATATTACAACCAACTATCTCAAAAAATTATAAAAAATGCATAAAATTAATAAACTGTACTGTGAAATCTATAAGATCCATGGTATTAGAAAAATAATTGTGTAAAACAATCATTGTTTAAGTCTTTTACTGTGCTTCGCTTCTTATCGTTTTTACTCGCATGGATTAATCTAGGTAATAGTTATGTGCTGTTTTTAGCACATATATTTTGTTATCATTGATATTAAATTATAACACATAATACTTATGAAATCACCTGTGTTTAATGCAGGCGCGTATTTAGAAACATTGTTTGGGCGATAACATTACTTGCAGGCAAATATTATATTATTTTATTGTGATACATGCAAACAGACAAAAAAGTTATCGAAATCTCTCTCCAATTAATAGCTCTAAATACCAAATCTATTGCTGTTTTCTATTATTTCTCTTCCTAATCCTGTACTCACAAAAGCTCTATTGTATTCCAAATAACCCAGTGACTTACTTCTGTAATATTATAACAAACGGCAAATTGATTTTAATTTATCTCTAATATTTTTGAATATTAACAAGCCCCCTTAAAAAAATCTAATAGTATATTGAAAAAATAATAATATCTACCGAGAATATTTGATGGAATTTGAATTTAAATTCTAATTGATTTGAGTTTTGTACAATTTCATTCGTCAGTGTGTATTTGCCATTGTTGAGTGCGCATTATGCCTGAAGATGTCAAAATACCAAACCCGGGTCGCAAAAAAATACTCAAATGAAAAAGTACAAAACTAAAATCAATTAAAATTATAACCTCATTGCCGAACGATGATTAGTGTGCATTGTTATGACGTATTATTTCGTGAAAGTACTTAACTATTCAATGTATCTATCGTGTCTTGGGGGCGGTCCGGACCCATGTACAGCTCTTTGCGTCTACACCCGTTCAGTGCAATCATTCGCCAGTGACACCTGCTAATGAAATTAGCCAGTCAACCAGAGTGCGTATTAAATATAAATTTCTCCACTCGGTCGACTATCACGTATTGTTAGGACGTGTCGTGATGACACTTCGCTAAGAATATTAAATACAATGTTTTTGTGCTAGCATTCCAATGTGCGATTCATTCTCACAGATTTTCATCATTTCAGAAGGTCGCCGCATGCATTAACTATTATAAATTAAGATGAGACAAATTTTGCGCAGGTGAGATGTGTACCTGTGACCTATATTATCAGCCTAGGTTTCCACAGAGTTCAGGTTAGATAACAGGTACGATTTCGAAGATGAGTGCACTATTAATTATGTAAGTACCCCAAAAAAATAACTTCTTGTCTACGTGTTAAAACTGTGAACAAACAAGCCCCTCCTGTTTAGTTAATCGCACTTCCGTTTTCAAATGAGGAACGCCCCTAAATATATCATTTCATTTTACGCTTCCGTGGTGTAGGTATTTATAAATTTACGTAAGCTTTTTATAATAAAAATATGTCTAAAACGATCAGGAGTGGTATTCAAATTATTATTAGTAAACTTTTGTTATATTGCGAAGAAGAAAGGAGTCGCATCTAAAAAGGGAGCCGATACATTATTTAAATACGCGTTGCCGCCATGACAGGTACGTCACTGAGAAGTTTTTCATATGCGACTACAGCGACTTATCGACGAGAACTTGTTGTCGGACAGTAGTTATCCGTATATTTAATTCACTCGTATGGCAGTAGGTTACAAATAGACAATAAGATTTAAAAAAAATATTCACTGATATAAAACCACAGTGAGCAATAATACTAAGCCACGTTATCAATAAATAGAAATATCATTAGACAAATTCTGATACAACTTCAAAACATGCGAGCGCATTTTCGTCTAGCTTGAGGGATGGTGTAAAGTCATGTATGAAAGGGGAATGGGACGATTTGGCGCTGCGAACTGGCCGCCGGCACCATTGGGCGCCGGTATAATTGGACCCCGGGATAATTAGACGCCGGTACAACTAGGCGCTGGGATAACTGGACGTGCATACAGTTTGTGGATCTCAACAAGCTTGAATATCTGTGAACTCGCATACAGAAGAAGGGTTTAATTCCCATTTATGCATGCCATTGGCACATCTAATAATTCCGCACCGCATTCGTTTTTTTCATTCGAAATTTTCAAGGAGGAATCATTAAAAACATTTTCTTTTACACACCTACTGTTAATGCGTCAGGATTGGCTAGAATCAGAAATATATTTTTCTTTCTACATAATATTATCTCTCGCACTAACTGATTTAATTTAATTATTGTAGATACATATAATAATATATTAAACAGATAAGAACATTATATTCAGTATCTATCAATTTTCCAATAGGCATCGTCATTGAAACATAAGTAGGTATGTTGTCTCCAGTATAAATTTTTCATACTAAACGAACTACGTACTGACCTACTTCCCACAGAGGTTTTTTTTGCGAAAATTAAAAATACAGCGATCACAAATTAACAAGAATTAATTATGCAGACTCTTCGACCATTAAAAGCCATACGTTTAGGCATATTGTCAATATTTTTTTAGTTTAAGGAAGACTTGAAAACTTTTAAATATGAAAATATGTGTAAGTAACTATAGAATATTATGTAAAGTAAAGTTTTACTTGGTTATTAATAAATAAACAATTAGGATAATAATTCTACTGATGTGTCTTTTAAATTAAACGTTTTGATGATATCGAGCCGCAAATGGAAGTTTTCAATTTATATTTTGTGTACTGTATTGGCAGACACATACAAATTTATTGGTCTAGCCACCCAGTAGCTTATTGAATCATTGATCGTTTTAACCCTGACATAACTGTAAAGTATAACTACATGTCTATCGGCTAAAGGTGAGTTCATGTTGTTAGTTAATAGTATTTGTTCCAATTCATAATACTTATAAGAAAACAGCAACACACATTTTTACATCGATACCAAAAGCCTCAAATATAATATCGAAATCTTTTATTGCGCATATCTCAAAAATAATAAGCTACGTTTTCGCTCCAAGGACGCGAAATTTTCATAAATTGTAGTTTGTTTCTGTTTTTACAACGTTTTTATTAGCTCGTATTCTTGTTTGTCCGGTGGTTGTTTATCCAGTACAAATCTTCCAACTTCCCGACTAGCTAGAGATTTGAAACTTTTAGAATATATCAGAACACGATGCCAATGCATTCTTTTATTACTTTTAGCCATCTTTAAGTAGAATTGAATTCATTTTCAGTTAATTCTGTTTTGTATGAAAAGTTATTTCGGAAGAAATCCGTAATCCAATACACTATTATTGGTTGCTAAGTGGGTGGTCCTAACAACTAAATTATTAATATATACGTGCGTTACTATAGAAATCAAAATGACCTTTCAGTATTCTATGTTTGTTTGTTTGTTTGTTTTTATTTACTTCATATCAAGTACAAGTTTGAGCATATTGAGCATAATAGTTGAATAGAAATTTTAAAAACGTTGTATGTAAAAAGTTCTTTTTATCTTTTAATTATTATATTACTGTCTTCACTTCTGTCTTCCACTGACTCCAATTATGAAGGTACGGGAGGGGGGTCGCAATTTTTACAATACTTACTAGGTATAAATTGTTTTTGAAAATGGAATTCGAGCTTAATTATTATGATTACGGAAGTTTGTAGAAAATGATTTCTCATAGTAAATTGATGATCCATGACAATACTTCTGTTATAATTAACCCGCCAAACCAAAACGTCAAAAAATGATTTATTTTAATTTGATACACAATAATTATGGCAAATCGTATGAACAGGCGTGTGAAATTTTATTACGAATAGTTCTAAATTCAATAAGGAAAGATTGAGTTTATTGACTCTCTTCGTAAATATTGAAAAAATATTGACTGATTTGTAACATTGATTGAGCCAAATATGGTATATAATCCTGCTTATTCTTAAAATAGTGGGGTTAAAACGATTATGGAGTTTTTTGTACATCCAGGTAGAAAATGATCCTTTCATAAACATATCAATATAATAAATGTCATTGAATTATTTAAAAACTCTCGTCTACGCTTTTTAGTTAAATAAACACTATATCTATGAAAATCCACCTGCGATATAGTATTATGTATAAAACAACATAGTATTTCTTACTCAAAATTGATTTTGGATCATTTTATATACTTTCACCTAACTATCGTATCTGATTAATATATAAGGAAAAGTGTGTAGTTACAATGTTGACATACATACTCATTTCACTATGTGCATGTCTCGGTTTTGTGTGTGCTTGAAGAAAATAATATAAATATCACAAAGAAGTAGGTTACGTCCATTCTGTTATCAGAGCTTTATCAAAATATTGTTTTTTTTTCATATCTGTAATACTTCTGAAAACAAAATACAGATAAATATTTACTACAGTGTTTACAATTTCATTTGAGTAGCCAATGTAATAATTCCGAATATGGAGAGAATAAGTAAAAAATCACCATTATTCATGACGAAATCTAATTTATTATGTATATTTAAATGTCTTATTTCATTAGATATTCATCATTGAAATGTATATAAAACTAACAGTAGTGGATCTCAGCGGATATATGTAATATATTAAACAATATTCAAATATATTAAAAAAACAGAAGTTACTTAGTGATTACTTAATTTCTTTTTATATACCTATCTATGTTAGGGTTAATAAGTGGTAAATGCAATATATAAATAAGTGATATAACGTTTTAGGTCAAATTCTTCTGAATAACCAGTTTATTGTAATAAAATCAACATATTATAAGTAGACTGTACTGCTAGATACATACATTAGAACAGTGTTTCTCAATGTATCTAATATCCAAACTAGTATGTGATTGACTATCCATATATAAAAAAGTTTAAATGGTAATTGTATAAATATTTTTTCAATATATATATTCAGAGTACTTACTTATAAACGTAATAATAAAAAAGTTAAAGCTAAAATTAAATAATTGTGCTAGGTAGTATATATTGTACTTATAATTTATAATATTAACTTTTTTAAAACTGGTTCTTTGATGAAATACAGTATTCTAGACGCACTGAAACAAAATAAACAAAGTTGTGAGAAAATGATTATGGACTAACCACAGCAAATATGCATTCTTGTAGAATAAAAAAAGAACGTTAAATATAAGCATTTCACAATAAATCACACTCAGGTAAAATATACGAACAATGTTCAAGTGATGTAAAATACTGTCATACTAAAAATGTCTTCATTTTCCATTCATCAAAATATTTACTTGTACTTTTGAAACATTTCTTTTGTGAATTATTCGCGTTCGAGTTATTGTATTCATATATAAAATTATTTATAATTATCTTCAATGGAGATTTATGTCGTAAATGTCTCAAATCAATCTGTAAACAATAATTGTTAAAAAAAATATATAATTTTTGTTCCACTGCGGAGCATATGGTCTTCACAGGGTGGAGGTTAAATTAACAGATTTTAATGATGAATGGCTGTTAACCATTCGCTTAACCCTTTGGATCTGTACGCATGTCACATGAACACGTTCAAAAATAAAAACAAAAAAAACAATATTATTTACTCAGTCGTGGTATCGTAGATAGTTTGTATGTATTTTACCACGTTTTTATTAGCTCGTATTCTTGTTTGTCCAAGATTTGTATTGGACGATTGAAGATTTTTAACTAACTTCCCGACTATCTAGACATTTGAAACTTTTAGAATATATCAGAACACAACGACAATACATTCTATTAATACTTTTAGCCATTTTAAGCAGAATTGAATTCATTTTCAGTTAATTCTGTTTTGTATGGAAAGTTATTATTGTTGGTTGCTAAGAGGGTCCTAGCAACTAAATTATTAATATATACGTGCGTTACTATGGAAATCAATATGAAATGTCAAAATGACATTTCAGTATTCTATATTTATTCAGTATTTCTATCAAGTACAATGAAAAGTTTTTATTAATACATAGAATTGTCAAATTTATATGATTCAACAGAAAATTTAAAAACGTGGTATATAAAAAGTTCTTTTTATCTTGTAATTATTTAAACATATTATTATGTATATAAAATGACGACGATGAAATCTTATATCTAGTTATTTATTAATTATTTTCCCGACTAAATATATACATATTATGTATTTTTAGATTACACATTTACATACAAATAGATTTATGATAAGACATGTCTAAGATGAATATGTCTAGTGCTATTTAAATCCATTATACTTAAGGATATAATATTAGATAATTATAATATTAGATAATTATAATACATATTACTAATATATTTTTACTACTTAACTGATAATTAAATTAAATTTGAATTGATAATTTTATCAAAATATCATGGTATTTATTGTATATTTTCAAACTACATAATTCAAAAAAAACTTATTTTTAGAATGAAAATGTTTTATATTATTATGTAATGCATTTCATGTAGGTACATTCATTCGACCTCTACAGCATTAGTTGGCTTCCGGAAAATACAAATTTACCACTTTAAATTAAAATCAATCATGTATTTATTCCAAAATTTAAACTTTTTTAATAATAACAGTATCAATAAAGTTGATGCTTATTTGACATTTATTATTATTGTATACAAAATTATAACTTTAATAAACAGTTAAACTTTTCAAAAAAAATTGAATTGTGTACATATTACTTCAACTTATTTGATTTTGTATTATTAAAGGTTTTTGGATTTACACATAACTATGGTACCTACATAGTCTTATTTTGTTGAAGTATTATTATCGTCGATAGGAAATTTATTGTTTATTAAAAAAATCTCTATTATATAAGGTTTTAAAATAATTTGATGTAATAAAACTCAGTATTATTTATTGAATATACAACATCCTCTCAATGTTGAGAAAGTTCTACATATATTTATTATTTAATGTTCAAAGATTAAGATTACATTTTTTAGTTTGAACGTGTTATATAAAAAATGCACCGTATCGACTCGAAAAATTCTTTAGTTTCATTTAATTGCATCGTTTTTCTTTTAATTAGATCATATTCTTTTGATAAAGTATTATAATATAATATTAAAATATAAATATATAAATACAATCAAAGATGCTGTATTTTGAAAATTAGCTTTTGTTTGATAGTTATAGACACCAGATGGCACCTCTAATTTTAGAACGAATGATTCTATAGAGCACAGGTAATATAATAGTAGGTATCGGATGAACTTATTAGTTTTTACATTAAATTACCTATTTTAACTCGTTTTAAACATGAAATCTTATGAACTAACAATATTTAAACATATTATAATACCGGTGTTAACTTAATGTCACATCTTGTCTGTAAAGCATACTAAATTATATATGTACCTATATAATAGCCCCACGATGGCCGAACAGTTTAAGCGTCGGCCTATAACGTCGTGGGTTCCAGGTTCAAATCCTGGGTTTGGCAAATAGGTACATAAATTGTTTTTCAATTTGCGTTTGAGTCAGAGTATGGACCTAATAGGTTGAGGAAGTGGCTGACATCCATTTCTCGCAAAAACAATAAATCTGTTAATACACACCTCTACACTGTGGAGGCCCATATATGATCTTATTAGGATCGGACATGGTTAAAAGGTATTGACATCTTAATATGTGTTTAACATATCAGTTGACATTGACAAGTAAAAATATAGTTGCTTATTTTATACAATATATTTTTGGAATTCATTTGAGACAATACTTAGTATTTTTAGAGTTTATTCTAATGAAGTAATTATAAATAATTTAATATAACATATCCGCAAATTGACATTTCAGTGTCAACTATCAAATTAATTCACGTAAAACCGAAAATATACATAAGTAAATAGTCTAATCAAAAAATCAATTATCATTTTATTATTAGTATACATTGTTAGTAGCTAGATGGTTTTGTTCTACAAAAATTAGGTGCCTACCAACACACTTCATGCATTAGGCATATTAATTAAATAATTTAATAATGCAAAACCATTAAAAATCTTCTAAATGAATTAATTATGTAAATACTTTCACGTACAAAAAATGTGATCAAAATATAAGCTGTTAGTATTAAATGTACTGCATTAATTATTATAATATTATATTATTTCGAAAGGTCAAACAAAAAAAATATGAACAAAAAAAGTATTGCATAATGTAAAACTGCCGGCATGTTCTGCAGACGATTATATTCCTTATTGCCAATATTGTAATTTATTTTATTACGAATTTAAAATATACACTAACTGACATGCAAAAATAGTTAAATTTGCATAACATAGTCATTATTTTGAATCAAACCGTCCAATACATAGTTGATAATATCATAAATCTAATTAAATCCTAATTAAATCAAAAACTTATAGTACACAATTAAAACCTTCATGGGTTTCAAATCTGTGTTATTTTACCACGTTTTTATTAGCTCGTATTCTTCTTTATCCAGTACAATTTTTTTCTTGTTTGTCCAAGATTTGTATTGGACGATTGAAGATTTTTAACTAACTTCCCGACTAGACATTTGAAACTTTTAGAATATATCAGAACATGACGACAATGTATTCTTTTAATACTTTTAGCCATCTTTAAGCAGAATTGAATTCATGTTCAGTTAATTCTGTTTTAAATGGAAAGTTATTTCGGAAAAATTCCATAAAAAGTAAAACACTATTATTGGTTGCTAAGGGGTCCTAGCAACTAAATTATTAATATATACGTGCGTTACTATGGAAATCAATATGAAATGTTAAAATGACATTTCAGTATTCTATATGTATTCAGTATTTCTATCAAGTACAAAAAAAGCATTTATTAATACATAGAATTGTCATGTTTATATGATTCAACAGAACATTTAAAAACGTGGGAAGTATATAAAAAGTTCTTTTTATCTTGTAATTTGTATGTATTAGATACAATATAATTATATTGTAGGAATACCAAAACCATACACTATGTAAGGTCTCTGAAAACAATACATAACATTAACGAAACGATACAATATGTCCACGCCATAACAGTGGATCAAATGCATAACAATGAAACAGCTGATCAATCAACACTTAATTTTCGCGCGAGTCGCATGTCTCATCGATTAGGTTGACTTTCGTAAAAAAAATATTTTCGCTTACTTATATCATTATTACTGGGAACATGTAAACTGGGCAGCTATGCAAAACGTCGTATTCAAATGATTATTTTATCAAAGTGGTTCTAGCCTGCAACAGAAGTTGCTTGCCTTTGAAAGCCGTTCAGAGTGCAACCGGTTCCCAACCTGCCGAGACGGCTTTTCAAAATGCTAACGGTACGAGAAAAATAAAATATTAATTTACACAGACTTGGCTCTGTCGTTACCCAGACAGACAATTTTAATGGTTATTAATGGCCTCAGAGCTTCGCCTGATGTGGTGGCGCCATCTTGCTAAAATTTAATTACCAAAGGCCGATTGTATGTATATATATTGATTATTTGGACACAAGTTATTAGAATTTCATAAACCATTAACCTTGTTAAAAAAAGACGAAGAACATCATCTTTGAATTATGACATTTTGAAAATAATAAAACTCTGATTAGTTCCAACCATCTGGATCATATATTTCACGAATGTCGAAAACGTGAATATTGCACTGAAATATTCACAAAAATAAAAAAAAACAATTCAAATCTGAAATGTATATCTATGGAGACGAAACCGTTTCTAATCGTTGTAAAATTATGTAGACTATGTACTATATTCGTAAGTTTAGTAGCAATCCGCAACTAAAATTCAATTAATGTCATATACTCGTATATTTCTTCATTTATATACCTACAATAATGCTATGGCAGGGCATATTATGCAAACATTGATGGCGACTTTTGTAGTTCAATAAGTAATACACTCGCTTCGCACACGAGAGGTTCCACGTGCAATTCCCGATATGGTCAAAATACAATTCTATGGTTAAAACCATGCGATACTGTGATTATTTCACTGCTATTACTACATTAGGTACTTTAATTGGGCCCTGAATTATATTAATTAAATAAATACAATCTTTTGATGATAACTAATTGTTATAAAATAAAGGTGTTTATCAGTATTATTCATGGAAAAGGTGACAGAATATAATACGAATATAGCAGGATGAAAAAGGTTTTTTTTAAATAGCCATACAGTTAATGTTATATTATCTGTAGGTATCTAATATAAATATAGTTTTATGATAAATTTTATTAATCAATTAAGTTCATTTTCCAATTACATAAATGACTATGCAGAAAAGCTTTCTATACAGAATAAATAGGGACAATCACAGAGTTATAAATGGTTGCAATTTAATACTATGTAACTAATCCTTTGTGTTTAAACAAAATAGTTAAAACCACGATGCATTTGTTTACGTTAATATGAAATTGACTGTTGGAATGTTGATGACCGTCACAAGTGCATTGAACACATGAATCATAAGTATTATTCTGCCGTCTTTTCAATGATATATACTATACATTGTATAGTGTAGGTAATAGGTATCACACATAATAAATCATGAAAAATATACATAGCTGTTTCATAACAAAAAATAACACTTCGTCAGAATTTATATATCTACAATATGTTAATATCACAATGACCAATGTTATTGTTTTTTTATGATGTCTTAATTTATTGTCGATGAAAAAAAAGTAAATAAAATTTACGCGAAAAATTGATCTTGCGTCAAAATTATATTATTATGAAAATATGTGGGAAAGCCCGACGTGAAAAATACGTAAATTCTTTAATTTTACATAACACGATTTCAGTTAAGTACCTACCTGCTGAAATAATAATAAAAACATGTTGTCCGGTTAATTTATATTAATTATATAAAATATAAATGTTTAATATTCATTGCCTTTATTACTTGCTGACGCCACTGTAAAAAAATAGAAAAAAACAGTAGAAAATTAATCTTCTAATACTTAATCGATTTCAAAAAAAATTACGTATAATAAGTAATTTACATACTTATATAATTATTTACAAATTCATAGAATAGTTTTTCTTCGATTTTCATTTTTCGCGCTGATGTTATCTACATTCGAACAAAGTGAAGATACATATTAATTCTATAATTCGTTTATTACGTACGTAGTTAATGAAAGGTTTATATATTGCAACACCACAATTTCCATAATCGCCATTAATCAATCTTATAATATAAGGGACCGATCTTAGATACTAAAGAATAAAATCGTCAAAAAAAACTTGTCTGTCTTGACCTTACAAGGCCGAAACGGTTAAATAAAACCTTAATTTTCCTCATACGATGTCTTCGTACCTTCATTACTACTAATATTATTAGTACTACATACCTATTATTTTTTTTTTCAGATTCTCAATACCGTCTTGTCTGCATAGCAACGAAATAAAAAATGGCGGCTGACGGTACTAATTTCACACTTACCGGAAGATACGTATCGACAGATGACGTAAATACTTCAAAGACCAAACTAAACGAAACCAAACTTAACAATAAGGAAATTTTAAGCACAAAGTCCAATCAAAATAACGGATTCACTCCAGATGATGACGTCATTGTTTTAAGCACCAGGCAAGATTTTGAGAGCACGCCCAAGAATGATAGAACTGGCGGCACCAAATCGGAAAATGGTGGACAGCCGCCGACGAACGGGAAGAAGAGTGGTGAGAAGTTTTGCAAAGAATCGAAGGAAAATGGAGATAAGGAACCAATCAAGGCTGAGAGTGGCTTAAAAAGAAATATGTCTACAGCTTCGGAGCAGATTTCCGCCAATAACATTAAGGAGAAGGAGATGATGATGCTCTTCAATGAAAGCTCAACTACCAAAGAAAGATTTTCGCCACTCCTTAGACAGGTAAGATAGTTCAATTATTCAATTATATTATGTTTGATTACAAATAGAATTAGAATAAATTACATGAAATTCTTGTAAATTCGTTAAATAAATAAAATGCGATAGCTTGGTGACCGCACTTCCAATAATTTTTAATAAATAAAACGTTAATGTTTACGTTTGTTATGAGGGTTTCAAGATCATTTTAAAATGTTCGAGAGCTACGTACATTATACGTATCATTTGTGTTGAGTATTCTTGAATATGCCAGTATTATTTGGAGTCCTAACAGGTCCGTCCACGCAATTAAGTTGGATCGAGTCCACAATAGATTTATTAGATTTCTCTACTTAATGACATACGGATTCTTTCCTTATGATAATGATAATAAAATGAATTTGCCAACTAGTTTTCTTTTGGGTATGCTAGCAATGCAATCTTTGTCCACCCGAAGAGTGATAGCTCTATTAAAGCATTTCTTTTTACACCTTCGTGGGTTCATTTACAATCCGTATATCGTGGAAAATCTTAATTTGCATATTCCCACCAATTAATATCAGTCGTAACTCTACGGTCTTCATGATACTCCATCGCAGGACGGATGTGATGTTTCATGATGCTGTGTATCGTGCGATTAACTTATTTTATAGCACAATAAAGGTTGATTTATTTTTTAATAACTATATCATGTTTGTGGACGTGTTAAATAGGTTAAATTTATAATTGTATTTATCATTTTACTTTAATATCTACATAAGCACATACTTTCTTGTTATGTTGGTTGTTATTTTAAATTAAGTCATTTGTATTATTTTGTATTTCTTATGTATTATGACGCATTGGCCAATCGCTGTAATGCCATAATACTCTTTTCTAAATAAATAAATAATCCTTTCTTAGTTTATCAGGGCTCTAAAAACTACCGCATGCCATACCAATCCTACTTTAATATCACCTATATAGTAGGTATTATCAATTGAAACTAATAAACGGCCACCGATTCCGTTTTCGAAATGTCAATAATTATGTACACTTCAAGCATATTATGCGAATTTTGCTAAAGGTATCTCCTACATTATATTTAAAACAATGGGCATACAAGAAGGTGTACTTACTGTACATACTATAATTCAAGAGATACATACTTGTCCACATGTTTTTTCATACATGATCAACAATAAACCATGTCACAATATTGTAAAAGAAAAATATAAATAATGTATCACCATCACCAATTTATTGAATTTATTTACAGAGCACCATTAAACATCACTAAGATAATTTGTTAACTTGCAACATTATTAAGACAAAACGCAATAAACAAAATGAATTTGGACCCAAATGAATGACAATAATACTAATTTTCTTGTATTTTCGCAGTCATTCGCAGCGGGAGGATCAATAATCGCAACATTATCAGCTGGTATGACATCAGGATACTCCGCCATCTTGCTTCCCCAGTTAGGCCGAGATGACAGCCCTATCGAGCTCACGCAAGAGACGTCGTCGTGGATAGGTTAGTACACCTTCCTAGTTTTTGATTTATTACCATGGTCACCGAAATAGTATTAAAGTGCATTCTCACGTGTCAGTATCTACTTATAATATCAGATCAATATCATACGTTCCAGTAGCGAAGAATGGAGGTACGCTGTTAAGATCCGCCATACGTAGTGCACATTAAACTTTTTTAGTCATACGTATCTGTTTTTATTGAACTAAGATTACAATTCACAGATCGTGTCGGTTAGTTTTTTTAAAATCAATTAAATCCTGCCGAACCAAACCACAATAGTTTTGGTATATTTTGAACGATATGACAAAATTGTGCACACTTTCTCGTTCATACTTATTTGTTTTTGTTGAATTAAGAATGGATATTACACATATTGTTGGTTCATTTGTTTTCTAAACCAAAACCAAACAATAATTGATAAAAAATATTATTCTATTGATAAAATATCCAAAGTTATGCATGATTCAATGACATAATTTTAGATATTTTATAGATAGACGAGTAATAATATTACAATAGTATGCATATATTATTCCAACCAAAAATACTTTTACTGAACTGTTCTATTACAAAATACCATCATCAGTAATAATTAGGGAATCCAATCCCGAGCCAAAATTCTGATCCCGGGATTTCGGGATTACAATTTGACAATCCCGGGATCCCGGGACTGGTCCCGGGATTGGGATTTTTTTCCATTGTTAATATAAAATTTTTATATTTACAAATAACATTGATAAAATCGGTCAAAAATAAATCTAGTATAATTTATACTATTTAAGACATTTATTGTTAATATTGTATACGTTAAATCTTGGAAATACACAAGTTTAATGGAGTAAATAATATTGTAATATAAATAATAATGTGAATTTAATATGAGATTGCTATTTCTGATAGTAAAGACATAATGAATAGATCAGCGAGATTTAAAATAGTAAAGCAAATAATCATGGCGTACTTATGGCCTTTCCGCTTCATAAATCTAATTAGTCAGCCAAATATGAAACTGCAGTAAAACGTATGATATCATGGTGGAATTACTTTGTTAAAAGTGCGAAGCATTGTTTTTTTACCAATCTTTCTCAATTTAAATAATATATGTGAAAAAATAAAATGAATCGGCAACCTACACATCAAACTTCATTCAAACTCAGTTTATTTCTAATGTAGTTATTTTGTATTAAAAGTATTTTTTCTGTTATATTTTCCATAAAAATTGATAAAAAATCAATCCCGAAATCCCGTGATTATGTTTATCAATCCCGGGATTCATAGGTATCGAAAATAGCTCGGGATCCCTAGTAATAATGCTGAATGCACGGTGTAAATACCGACAGGCCGGTACTAACACTGACGTGTGGAAACTAGCTTTAGTACGTTCACTAAGATAATTGTTATTGATGAATCATATTTATTTACTGTAAATATTTCTTAGTATACGATATTGATTATTATGAATTCATTTTTAAGTTAGTCTTTCTGCTACTTAGTTAGAAATGCATTGACGTACTATTTGACCAAACAGGTTTTCAAATCGAACAGTTACAAAGATTTAGCGGGAATCGATTAGTTCTGACTAGCAAAAATGTATAAGTGAAGGTTCGTTTGAATTTTCATCGATCAATAGTCTTTCAGAAAATTACACGTCGCGGAAAACACACTGTTGCAGTAAGAAAGTGAATGGCGATTTTCAAATGTAGCCAAGCACATAAATTTAAGCTAGGAACAGAGTAAAGTAGTATAAGCCTACAATCGTATCTCGTCTCTGTTCTGGCAGAACACACTAACTGGAGAATACTAGTTTTGAGTAATTTGACTTTGAAGTTGTTAAAATGTTTGAAATAATAGTCTATCATGTTAGTTTATTAAGTAATCGTAAAAAGGATGACTTTAAAATAAAGGCTGTTTATTTATTAAGAAGATTTCCAGACGGTAAAGTTTGAAATAAGGAACATTTTGGTACTAACTCAATATGTCATTTTTTCGAATTAGTGTTTTCTGCCAGAACAGTGACGATCTGTAGAATGGCCAAAAAAGGAACTACGAACTACCATAGGACGCCATTTTGAAAATTTCATTCGAATGTCAGATTTTGTCCAGTTACGAGTCTTGATTGGGTAGTTTTCGACAGTAGCTCCCCCATCCCATTCTTCAGATAAGTTTGTAGGTCTGTAGATAGATTTCAAATTAATTTCATTTTGAAAAGCTCCTTTCGATAGGTATTCGAAATTTAAAATTTACTCACATCTCTCACTTACTTATTTTAGGTATATTGGCAATTTTTAACTATTGGTTGAACAAAAGAAATAGTTTATTAAAATTATTAGCAAGTATCTATAAGTACGTTATAAAAACGAAATAATTGTTGTGATTCAATAAGATTCACGTAGCTTAATTGGAAAAGCATACTGATGCGAATCCAGCTGATACAGGTTCAAGTCCCGTCGGGTGTCGTTTTTTTTCTAGTGTGTATATGTATAAGATGTTTTCAAATTATGTATATTCAGAAAATATATTGATTTTTCCGTCGTATATTCCGAAATATTAAGTTTATTTCCATAAGTAAGTAGAACATACGACCCCGACCCTATGACGTCATTTGTAGTTCATTGATAAGTCGAGCGTAGTTATACGCAAAGCAGCCAGTCCACACAAACCTCAAACAGAGATAGAAGCACTTTTATATAAAGTGTGTTTTTTTAAATCCACAAAGCCTCTGTATACTGTTTATACCTTTTGGATGATAGCTATTATATATATATATGATTTTGTGTAACTTATAAAGAGATAAAACCATAAAATCTATGAAATTTTGGTGTTTTAGCAGTCCAGGCTGTTTTGTGAAAAACGGGTTTTTTAGAATGTTCATTGTTGTATGACATTATGAGATTTTTGTATGACAGCAGCTTGGCTGATTTGTACAGAATGTAAAACAAACGTGTGGGATTATGGAAATCACAATAACTCATTTTTTTCAAAATTGTGGCCTGGCTGCTTTGTGTATAACTTCGCTCATTAGTATTCTTGAATTATTAGTAACAAGTTAGCTTACATAATAATTATATGATCCAAATAAAAATATTTAATAAATACCTATGTAATCATTTAAAATAAAACACAACCGCTTAACTTTTTTTGTTTTCTCGAAAATATGTATGATATGTATGGTAAATATGAGTAATTTATTGAATACAACATAAAATATATATCTACTTACATACAGTCTATAACTAACTAATTGTTAAATAGTTTGTAAATTTAATAGTTGAACCTGTTTGAAGACTTTCTGGAAATCTGTTGATGGTTTCTCAGAAGACGTCGTAAATATTTGATTTATTGGCTTTGAAAATATACTAGAAGAGGATAGAATTTTATTTTATTAGAGTTTAATATTATAATATCATATAAGTAGGTACGTTTATAAGGATAAAACAGGGAACACAAAAAATTCTTTGGAATATAAAATTTATACACAAATAAATAATTGTGCCAGCGAGTAATGTAACCAACATTTACAATAAACTAATTAAGTTTGAACTAGAATAACGAGAGATATCTAAAAATCTTGGCTGAAATACTCATTATAATATTGTTTTTATGCAATATTAAATTTATGTATTATAACATTGCCGACTGAAGAGAAAGCCGATACATTCACGACTGGTCCTACCTTTCCGTCCCTCCCGTTGTCTATGGATGACCTGTCATTGTCTATAGAGTGCTCATACTAACGCGTCTCTCGTGTCCACTTATAGATGAGTTAAATGATAAATAATACACTAGCATTAATACACCTTCTACAAATGTAATGCATAGATCAATGCTACTTAATATTTTTTGAAAATCGATATTACCACCGGTTTTTGTGTGAAGGACTAGTCTGACTTTGACAACTGATAAATAACAGGAATGTATATTATTTATAAATAACACTGATAATAGTGATAGTTAATATCTTTGATGTGAGAATTTTTTATAATTCAATTTGAAACAAGAAAGGGCGAATCAATATGTCAGGCAATCTGGGATCTGATTTTGATAGCTGAAAAGTGGACCACTCGTTGCTTGTGCAAAAAGTTATGCTCAGGTTTTATTAATCTAAAGATGGCGGTGATTATAATCATTATAATTTCAAGGAAGTGTGATTCTTTATTAATTATTTTGTGAATTAGATTTCTTAATAAATTAAAGATCAAATAATGGAAAATTCAAATCTCTCTCTTGTACACATTCAAATCTCCAGTAATATTGGGTATAATTTATAATTAATTCATTGAACTTTTTTAATAATAAGACGAAGAAATTATTTTTGGTTATTTTTATGATTTTCGAGGGTCACATAATGAATAAAAGTAATTTTCTTTTTTCCTATTACTTCCAACGCATACATGTAATCAAATTTTACAGTTAGTAGTAATGTTTTGATATTTTCGGGTCACAAAACTCATAAAAAAACATAGTTGTGTGAATTTTGAATAATCTATGAATAATTAATGATGAGCTTTACGATACATCATTATAATTTATAATACAAACAATATGACCTTTTAAGGTATTTGACACAGTCTGAACAAACATTCGCTGCCAAGGAAGCTTCTGTTTTCATTGTATTAAACAATTATACACATGTTAATAAATAATATAAAAATAATTAATAAAGTAACAAATCAATAATATTATTGTAATTTATTTATAATATTATTATTATTATATACGTAATCATTTGTGAGCCATAAGTCCTGACCTTTTAAGGGTCATAGAACTCATCAAAATATAATATTTAGTGTATTTTATTCGCTCCAAAATATTTTATTTTTTTTGCCTAAATTTTACATTGTATTTTATAATATATAATATTACTTTGAAGCTATTTTTTACAACGTTTTTATTAGCTCGTATTCTTATTTGTCCGGTGGTTGTTTATCCAGTACAAATCTTGCAATTGATTTTTAACTAACTTCCCGACAGCTAGACATTTGAAACTTTTATAATATATCAGAACAACAATGCATTCTTTTATTACTTTTAGCCATCTTTAAGTAGAATTGAATTCATTTTCAGTTAATTCTGTTTTGTATGAAAAGTTATTTCGGAAGAAATCCGTAATCCAATCTACTATTATTGGTAGCTAAGTGGGTGGTCCTAGCAACTAAATTATTAATATATACGTGCGTTACTATGGAAATCAAAATGACATTTCAGTATTCTATAATATTTGTTTGTTTTTTATCTACTCCATATCAAGTACAAGTTTGAGCATAATAATTGAACAGAAAATTTAAAAACGTTGTATATAAAAAGCTCTTTTTATCTTGTAATTATTATTATTTTTTTCATATTAGTTTTTTTTTTATACGTGGCAATCCGAGACGCATAATCAAGACTTTTAATTATTGCGTAGGTATATGAGAGATAATCCAAATTAGGCTTTATACAGTGAACATAATATGACATAAATAATTATTTTACATAAGGAATAAAACGGTGTTTCCACAAGATACAATATTGCTGTTATACGAAATATCGATTATAAACAGAATCATTATTAAATTATGCCTTGGCTCATACATAGCATAAGTACATAAGTAAATCGTATTATTTTTGCTTAATAAATCGTTAAGCTATCAATGCAATTTAAAAAAAAAAAAATTAAATTGACAACTATAAAATATGAGAAATCGTAATACATTCGCCAGTAGATACCTAAACCTAAATTCAGCATGAGTTAAAATAATTACAATTGCGGATAGTAATTACATATACATAATGTAATTGCAAGAATAGGAAATGCATTAGAGACGTGGACTTATAACGGATTATGACAGCAAATTTACTTCACGGATAATGATCTCGTACTACTTATATACATATAAAATCAGTGACGTCCTCTGGCGGAAGTTCGTGTATAGGCGGGAAATTCATAATGGCAGTAAATTAACTAAGGGATGGGAATGTTATAACTTTTGACAGCAAGTTTCCGGTTCCGCATCAAATTTTGATAGCTAAGAAAATTTCCTTTTGATACTGTTCGGTTAAAGCGGATACAGCGGAAAACGCATTTTGAAAATAGCCGATAAACTGGATTATTTGTTAGTTTGGGTTAGTTTAGGTTAGGTTAGGTTGGGTTAGGTTAGGTTAGGTTAGGTTAAGTTAGGTTAGGTTAGGTTAGGTTAACCTAACAAATAATCCAGTTTATCGGCTATTTTAAAAATGCATTTTCCGCTGTATCCGCTTTAACCGAACAGTACCTTCCTTTTATATTGGACCAATGTGTTGTCTACCATTTACTGCATTATTTGTGGGAGGAAAGTAATCATTCTTCCCATTGCGGAAAATATGGCCATATCATGCAACTCTATGCTTGATCCCTGAGGTAACAGGGATTTTAAGACGAGTCAATAATTTGTGTCGGCTTAAAAACAGCTAATTATAGACCAGGAAACTCTTATGATACGTCGATACGTAAACACTGAAATCCTTCAGTTTCAGCATAGTCCATTTCTCTAATATCCAGGACGAATATACTTAATATGTCTCGATTCCAGAAAAAATGTTTCATTGTTTTTAAAATGCTTCTTGATTCTCCAACCTTGGTATGTTTAAAATATCAGATTACCAAATATGATAGGCAATTAATTCATGTAAAATTTCGTACCAGAGTACCACTTTGCCAATAAAATATTTTTTTATTATGTATTAATTAATAATAAATTATACATCTCAACGTATTACGTTTACTATTTTGATGATAACTGAAGAAATGTACGAAGTGAAAGTAATTCAAACTAATCATTATTAAATGAGCAAGCAAGCAATCTGTCACTTATCAATTATTGACAACAAATATTAAAGTCGTATGTACCTATATCATAAGTACTAATAATTAAATACCTACACTAAATCTTGATTGCTTTGGATAATATTATACCTATATTTTAATGTAGATTTTTTTAATTAATCAGTAAAGTTTACTGGCGTATTTTAACCATATTAAATTAATATTTCGTATAAACATTTACCACTACACCCTAATCATTATATTATCATACATAGGTGCGGACGTCATAGCAGCTCGTCACATACAGTATATTATTATCCATGATCCCAATCCACGCTTCCGTCCTTTACATTACAGTATTATATACAGCCCTACAAAATCGTATCCATAACATGTTGGAGAAAAAAAATCGCACTTCACTGTAGATAATCATAAAACTAGGAAAGAAAACTGCTTATTCGAGCACAGAAAGTATAATAATTTCATGTTACCTAATTTCTAGCAAATAAAGTATCAGTATTTAAATATTTTTGAAAACTTAATATAGGCACTGAATGTTATAATGTTGGATGATTTTTTTTATTGACAATTATGTATTTTAAATAAAATATTACCTAATAAAGTATCACAAAAAAAATGATACGAATATTACAAATGTAATGCCCGGCGTGGGAAGTCGACCAAATAAGTGAGATAGACACACATCACAAATTTGCTCTAATAATAAAAAAGTCGCCTGCGGTACTATTTTTCTTCAACAATGTTAATATTTAAAACTATGTGGTTGGACGATGCATTTTTTAATTTTGTATCGATACTCGACAACTCCATAATTTAAATGGATGAACTTATTAAAATATACAAAAAACACTAAATATGTACCTATATTAATTTTACCGCGTACACCATTTGAAAAACGCTACTGTAGAGCATCACACTGCCTTTATCCCTAGTGATAGGTAGGGGGCCCGCCAAATATCCTGGACTGAGGGCCCGCTTTAGAATGTGGGGGCCATGGACAGCATTAATTAATTTTAAAGATTAAATGCCACAAAGCACTTTGATATTATTCAAATTACAAAAATCCAATTTTTATCAATTTTGTCACATTTTCATTCTGTCAACCACCTTGCAAATCCCATTGTAAATACATCTAAGTAGTGTAATAAATTTACAATATCTACACAAAAATTGTCTTTTTTTAAATTGATATTTATTTAATTTAAAAAAACAGATTTCCAAGTCTAAGTTAGAAAATCTCCATCGTTTAAATGATATTCCCACGAAATCTCAAAAAAAAAAAAGATTCCTAATAATTAAAAGCATCTTTTTGCAACGAGTTCTCGGAATATTCATAGTATGTATGAACGTTCTCTAAAAAACGAGTTCTAGGATTCAAACCTGCGCCGTCCGTTAAATGCATATTATTTTTCTGCGTAAAGGTCAAACTTCCTTGAACCGACATAATAATATTCAAATCTTCTGCCATGAAAATACATACAATCTACGATTTATGGTCTTGTATCGATTTTCGAAAAGAAACCATTGACGCACGCCGGTAATGTAATCGACTAATCGCATATGAAAGACGTCATATTGTTATATTGTCATGGCGGTGGAGCGTGTTGTGAAATTTTTCAACGGTCGCCAATTTGTTTATTGATGCCTCAAAGGTCTCAGAAGACGTCGCTGACACTCCTTTTACTCGCTGACATGGCGCCACGAATTGCTTCACGTATGGCAGAATATTTAGTTCATCCAGAGGTTTTCAGCATTCAATCGGAGGCCATTTATATCTACGTTGAGAATATCAGAAAATAACATTATCACCAACTAATAGAATTCTCGATAGCTGAATGTATCAATACTTAAATAATAAACGTATTCATTAAATTTAATGTCCCGTCATATTGTTATATAGGTACTCAGGGCTTCTTTTGTAATGTAACGCGGTGGAATGGCGTTCCGGCACCTTTTTTCACGGTATTTTTAATTTTTCAAATGCAATTAGATGAGACATTGTTCGCGATTACACAGTACAAGTTAATTTTCCTGAATCATCTCATATGAAAAAACATATCCTGATATGTGCATTGAATTCTATTACCATTTCTTCAAGTGAATGTGAACGCGAATTTTCGCAAATGAATCTAATTATTATCCCAATAAGAGCTCCGTTGAAGACCAAAACAGTTTCGGCACTTTTGGTCATCAAACTCGTCGGACAACATTTGACACTTTTCGATCATTCAAAATACATTGATCCGTGGTGACTCAGTGGAAGAAGACATTCGGCCATAGACTCTAACTATAAGAAAAGACGATTTGTCAGACGAAAATTGGACTGAACTTTGGAAATCACCATGACCCCCACAAAGGGGAGGCTGACACGGCTTTAGCCTGGGGGATCGACCAGATAATTTGAATAACGCACATTACAAATTTGCTCTAATCGTAAAAAAAATCTAAAAAAATAAAAAAAATATGTGGTTGTACAATTGCATTTTTTGGTTAATGTTTGTTGGTACACTGAATACCTTTAATTTTACCTCGAACACCATTTGAAAAACGCCACTATAGAGTATAGAGCACCATACTGCCTTTAACCATAGTGATAGGTAGGGGGCTCACTTCAGGATGTGGGTACCATGTAAATCACTATATACTTTTATTCAAATATATGACATTTAAAATTGTTTGGCAAGAAGTGAGTTACGGCACATTTTTAAAAAAAAAAGCCCTGTAGGCACTTAACAAACATGCAAATAGGTACTTCACAAATTAATATCGAATGTGTTTATAAATAATTTTAAATCATGATCAGTTATTGTTATTAACTATATTCTCTACCCGTAATCTAAAAAAGGAAGAAGAGAATATAATATCAAAGAGTCATCTCAAATAACCACGACTTAAATGTCTTAAACACATACATATGTATGTAAGCTGTATTGATACAAACTAATCGAGCACATAAGTTTTTGAATAATATGTAGTTATACTATTAGAGACTTCATTATATCGCATTAGCGGTGATTTGCGGAATTAAAAATTCCCTCGCTCTTTGTACTTATCTAACACCATTCTCCATTTCCGTGTTTTCCGCCACATACAGCTTCATAAATCTCGACGAAACCATGATAAAATGTAGATAGTGAAATAGTGCGCAACATTCCCCAAATAATACGATAATTAATATATTTTAAATCTTTTGTATATAATATATGATAATTAAAGATATTTATTTCAACTCATAGTAATATAATTTCTCTCCCTTTTGTTACAGCGTCCATCGCTGCTCTGCCAATGTTCATTGGCTGCATCATTTCCGGAATAATGATGGAACCATGTGGAAGACGTCTAACTCACTTAATACTCGCCGCACCTTTCGTGATTGGCTGGGTTCTTATCGCTACAACTGCTGGACTTCCTCAACTTCTCGCCGGCCGCTTCTTGACTGGACTTTGTGTAGGACTCCTGGGGCCCGTGGGATCTGTATACATCGGAGAAATATCTGATCCGAAATATAGAGGGTTCTTGCTAGCCGGTATAGCTTTGGCTATATCAGTAGGATTGCTCGCGGTACATGCTATTGGAAGTTATTGTACTTGGAGATTGACAGCGGCGATCAGCTCATTAGTTCCTTTGATCAGCTACGTCATGATGACATTTGCACCAGAAAGTCCATCTTGGCTTGCGTCTAAAGGACAAACTGCCGCCGCTATCAAGTCTTTTAGGTCTCTGAGAGGATATAGCATCGAGGCAACAGAAGAATTAAAAGCACTTCTCGATAAACAAGAAGCTGCAAGACAGAGCCTATTAGCAGTGGTTCCCGTTCCATTCTTCAGTAAGGCGAAACTAAGGAATCTCGCTGAGACTTTCAAGCGACCGGAATTCTACAAGCCTCTATTGATAATGATTACTTTCTACTTGACTCTTCAATTCTCAGGAATAAATGCTATTGCTTTTTATTCGGTGACAATCATGAAGAGCACTCTTGGAGAAGGTATCGATGAATACGCGGCCACTTTGATAGTTGATGGTGTAAGGTTAGCGGTATCCCTTGCAGCATGCATCATATTGAGAGTAGTTGGAAGACGTCCTTTGGCATTAGCTAGTGGTATCTTCAGTATCATATCACTATTCGGGCTTGCCGCTTTCAAATATATTGTAGCAAGATACCAATATACAGGATCTGCCACATCTTGGGTGCCACTTATATTCCTAATTGGATACATCATCTCCACAACTATCGGTCTTAATCCACTTCCATGGGTGATGACGGGTGAAGTATTCCCAGCAGATCTGAGAGGATTAGGATCGGGAATATGCACATCAGCTTGTTTCATTGCTTTCTTTGTGGTCGTTAAACTGGCTCCAGCTATGTTCTCTGGATTGGGAGTAGAAGGAACATTCCTCACATACGGCGTCGTTGTTTTAATAGGAACTTGCTCTATATATTGCTTCCTCCCCGAGACGAAAGGAAGAACTCTTCAAGATATCGAAGAAGCTTTTCTCCAAGGAACACCAAGCAAAAAGGAAAAGAAACTCGCTGGTGAAAGCAATGAAATAGCGTGAAGCATACGCGCTGTAGACATTATTGATTATACATAGTGCTAGTGAGAAACGCTTGCCTTTGCATGTAAATTTTGTTAAAACTCTTCAGCTTTTGCCACTATGATCAAAGCTTAATGCAGTTTACCAAATATTATTGAAGTCTTGGAGCGATATTTTGAATAAATAATTATTAATCCTGTTGATTATTAATTATTATTGATAATACGGGTGCTATCATACCCAAAAATATATTTCTTTCGTAAAGATAATTAAAATAAAATTACCATAATGATAAATAAATTTTAATGCAATATTTAATTTTATTTGGAAATTGAAAATATATTCATTCATTATATTCCGGGAAAGATGATGACCCTAATTTTATTTGATATATGAAATATAGTTTTGTACTCTTCCTATTGGGCACTGTAAGATATAAATGAAGAAGGCAATAATAAAATTGTATTGTTTTAAATATATTATACTATGATCATTCAAAATGCAGAACATATTTTTATGATTTTTTAAGGGCTGTCACCTTATCGTAGGTACCTGTATACCAGAATATTATGACAATCGGTATTAATAATTTACTTAAAAATGTTGATGTAAAAACGATTAGGTAAGTTTTTCCTTATAACCTTTTTTTGTGTTCATGTTTTTATAATTACTTACTATACTTTTATTATGTGTTGCTTGAAAATATGGTTTGCAAAGGCCTGTGAGGCTAGTTTTTAATTCAATCGAGCACATTAATGATTAAGATTGTATTGCTTATGAAAACCTGTTTGTTAAATTCTATCACAAAATTTGCTCTATGCACAAGGATTTAAATACACATTGATGATTTACGGGTATTTTAACAAGAAATTTGTATACAATTATTTAAATATAAGTAACATCTCTAGTTATAATAATAAAAGTAGTTTTATATACTTCTTTTCAAACGGAAATCTCTTACCCGTACCGGCAATGTCTTAACTTAACCGGTAAAATCTTTATATTGTGTTCGATTGAATATTTTATTTTTAGTTTTACGAGAGTTACTTTGACATGTACATATAATAATATAAAATATAGCTAATTAATAGTAGGTTAAATAATTGTTCATTAATTAATAAACCTGAAAGGTATTATTTAAAAATTCTTGCCGAATTTTTTCGATAGCCCACAGAGCCGGGATTTTTTTTATCGGGATAATTGTTCCCGGTATACCCACCGAAATTTTAAATTTAGTTTGGCATAACAAATGAGGTGCTTTATTTTCTCAAGAAGCATGTTTAATATTTAAGTTTAATATAACTATAATACTATGTATGTATAATAATATAAATGTGACCATATTTAATTAAATATAACATAAAAGCTAGAATTAAGTAATTGAATTATAGAAAATGTAAGTAGGTAGATAATAGATTCGAAATACTTAAAATTTTAATTAAATCCACAACCAAAATTTATGAAAATTTATGCATTATAATGAAATGTACATATTTTTTCGCAATAAGTTAATATTTATATGTTTTGAATATTTAAAATCTTCCATAATTAATTCAACAACTATATGTGATATAATGAGTGCTTTTGACAAAAATGTGAGAGCTTCCATACACTAAGTTACAAATTATTTTGCTAAAATGAATTTATACTGTGCTTGTATTTTATCCACCAATACAACTAAATGGATCCATATTAAGTATTACAATGTGAATTCATCCACATATCTATATATTATTATTATTACCTATACAATAATATAAGTAACATTTTTTTATATTAAAGTAGTGATAAAATAATTAAATAAAAAAATAATTGGTATAGCATATAATGAGCAAAACTATTCGCTAAGTAAAAAATATGTAGCCAAATATTTTTTATTGAATGATTTGTACTTTTTTACGAGAAATGATTAAATGTTTTTGTACGTTTTTTTGTAATATACTAATTATGTGAAATAGCTTTAGGTGATTACAAAATAAATAATAATACCTACTCTAATTATTTTTGTATATGTATGTATGCTCACACATCTGAGATTAATAATGTTTAGTATTAATTTATTAGTTAAATTAACAATCATCAATCATATTATGTCTCAACATCTGTGATTATTTAATTTTATACTTAGTCGTAATGAAAAAAATTTTAAATAAATATTTTTATACAAAAAAAAAATATTCATTTATTATGACTTATTATTAAGTTGTACGCCTCTCTTAATCCAATGCGTAATATGGCACTGACTTCTCTATTCTGGGTTTTCACAAATCCTGAGTGTTTCTCTTTCTGTGCTACTGCTAGACTACTGTTTCACGAAAACTACACTACTGTACATGGGCTGTTACTAATGATGAAATCGTTTCGCTTTGTAGATTCATTTCTATCAATACTCACATCAATACAAGTAAAAGTGTTGTGTATTCATAATCGAAACCAAAACTTAACATCAACAGCTGCGCATCATTTTATATTTATATTGTTATCAATACAACCATAATAAAAACATTCTGGAATCGCTGTCAACGACGCTAAAAAATAGGGGACAAAATCAGATCAAATTGTCAAAATTATTCTGCTGCAACTCTTCCGATATCAAAAACCCTGCTCAAGATCCACTCAATTTTTATAATTAAAAGTTTGATTTGAATTACTTAAATGTTGTTTATAATATCATAGATGGTATTTATGTCATAAAATGTCATCATAATATAGAATTGCGGACAGCTATTAAGGTGAAGTCTTTACTGATCCTTTTTTAAAAAGAACCTAGCGGAAAAATACGAAGCTTGCAATTTGAGATTTTTTTTTGATAATTTACAATTTCAACTGTAATAATTAACAAAAAAACTTACAATTGTAAAAAATGTAATAAGATGTGAATTTGTTGATAAAATATTTTATTTATATTTATAAAAATAATTGATTTGATATAAATAAAAAGGATTTCAAGTTATACACATTTATATTTTTTAAAATAGATATAAAAAATATTAAAACTATGAATTAGTCAAAAATCTCTTAAGTGATGCTTAGACTTAAACTAAGGTTTAATTATAAATATGACCATAAAATATATGTAATAATAGGGTGCGGTCCGATTCAACAAATTCACATTTTATTACATTTTTTACAATTGTAAGTTTATCTTTGACTTAAAATAAAAAAATGTTTTTCTTTTTAATATTTTCAGACACATATTTATTAATTAATTAATATAGTTGAAATTGTAAATTATCAAAAGAATAGATATCTCAAATTGCAAGCTTTGTATTTTTCCGTTAGGTACCTCTTTAAAAACGGCTCAGTAAAGGCTTTACCTTAAATCATCTTCAATCATTTGCCTGTTATGAACAATCAGTTTATTTAGACCATAAATTGGTCAAACTTGTGAATCAGTATTTTTTCGTGTTCTGGCTCCACTTCTGGTCCTAGAAAAACCCCATCGCTCCACTGGACAGCACTTTAACCACCGAACTCCCTTCCAAAGCTCTGCCAAAAGTTTTACGACATGCTATGTTTTATCTCTAGACTGTTTCTAGGTAGGTATAGTCTAAAGTCTAAACTCTAAACTCCCCGTGTGTTATACTAAAATATTTTGCATTTTATGCTTCACTGTGAAAAATATTGTATGATTGCTGATCATTACAATAGTTGTGCATTCCCTGGACCAAGCATAAACTATTATGTATAAAAAAGAGTAATTTGCCAGACATGGGATTCAAACCCATGACTTGCGGATTTAGAAATGTACCTATACTCTTTAATTAGTCGACTAAAGACGCTTGAAATACATGTACCTACACTTAAATATTTTATATATATATACTATAACCAGTATAACCCAATGACAGACGCTACAGAAACGATATAGGCACCTAAGTGCGCAGCAATGTTGGACACTGTTATGCACGAATCGTGTCGATGTACCGCAGTAAACGGAGCGACCTTGTGCTTGTCATGTATTCTGTCGAAGGAGCGTGGCAAGCTGAAGTAGTATCAATAAACATACTTGATCACGCATTCTACACACGCTTTCAAAGAATAATATAAAATACTATGTGCCAAAGCTCGGAGTAGCTTAATAAGCTCGGCGCCCATTACGCCCAATGACATTAATAATGGACGACGCACTCAATACAGTAGCTAGCAAGTAAATTCGCGCATTCGCATGTATAGGTAGACGTCACGCAATTTCCATTATGCGATATCACGCATCGGGAATTTATAGCAATGTGACCTTTATTGTAATGGCGTCAGAGCAGTGTTTCCAATGTCAATGTTCATTTGAGCGAACCCGTTCGAACCGAACCATTCGGCAGACCCAACAAAAAGCATCAGGAATTTATAGCAATATCACCTTTATTGCAATGGCGTTTGAACAGATTATGCCATTCGGCAGACCCGACAATAAAGTGAGTGTCATTTTCATTTCCAGATGATTCGTCCATATTAATGTCATTGATTACGCCGTCTAGTGGTCGCCTTTATCTCCCTATACACCCCGTGCTGGCATACCCTGCTGAATGGCATCTGCATTTCCTCCGAGTATGGATCCGTTGTTCTAGCCTTCTCTCCAATTCTAACCGAACTCTTCCGTTTTCGCTAATGCCGGTGTGGATTTCATTCTAAAATCTTTCTTCCCCACCGGTTATCATTATTAATAATTATTATACTGACGTGAAAGCCTACTGCCAATTAAGTCTGAAGATATTATGTCCAAAATGGATTATTGTCCTATTTCTTAATAATAATACCGGTAACTTGTTTACTATAAGTAATAATAATATCAATCATTTTTGTAAACGTAATCATTATCAACTACCTATTTGATCTTTTTATTATAATTATGTTATGTGCTATGTATGTATATAAGTACCTAATATGTAAATACGTAAATATGACGATAACAATGATTGAAAGCTGTTTCTTGTAATACATATTTTTAATTCCTGTTTATGTGCATTTATTTTAATGTGTAGTAATGACCATGCAAAAGGTAATGAGTGTCTTTATTTTCACTACACCGGAGCAGTAAAAATGTAGTAGCCTGTAATTTTAGATATTATTGAACAACAAAGGTGTGAGAAAAATAGATACAAAATATATAACAGTCGATTTTAACGATATCATAATATGTGTATTTTATAAATATTGTTTACCATTTTAAATTATAAGCAACCTTCTCAAGGAGAACATAATACTGCAGGAATAGTAAAACATGCATACGATACCTACGTTAAAATGTCTCATCATCGGCACTCGAAATAGAAAATTGTATGACCCGGAGCGCTTGATAATTTATTTTCTGAAAATATTAAAGTGTTTTCGATTTTTCTGTTATAATACCTACAGTGCGTATCGTATTAAACATTCAGAAAAAATATGTAAGTACCTCATCCAAATGAACTTAATTTGAAAATTCACGAGCCATAATGTAGTTTATAAATTTGTCACGAAACGGAGCTTTGGTTTCGAGAATTTAACAAACCGGAGCTGCGTTCCTGTCCATTTCAAGCACTGAATTCATTATTCATTATAACTGTGTTCCGTTGACAAATTATTGCATATGCGCGGATTTAACCATTCGGAGACTCACTTGCAGTACCAATTAGGAGAATCCCCAATATTTTTTTTAACAAATTTAATTTAGGTACTTACCGAAAAATGGCTCGAAACCCTATATTTCATTGGCTGGACGCAAACAATATTTTCGGCATACTCCATAATTTTCCTTTCCGGGTCAATAGCTTTGACTAGATGTGAAAAATGTGAGTTAGGGTCCCACTCGGTCCAGTTTTAATTTTGGGACTTTTTCTAATATAATGTTTCTGATCTCATCTAATCTAAGAATCTGAGAATTCATTTCGTCACTTATGTAAACTGTCAATAATTATTGACGTTTGCCAAAAACGGCATACTACGTCAGTACTTTCAACCATCAATAAAAAGACCTTTACAATGATATGGCCAATGCCCAAGTGAATTAATAAGTGTTAGCTAGAAACCATGGCTCGAAATGGACCTGAACGCATCAGAGCGCCGTTTCGGTTCATAAAATCTCCAAAATTATCGCTCCGTCTCGTGGTTTAATTAATTAATTCATTTAATAAAAAATCTAAAATACTTGTTTTTATAAAATACATATAGGTAAAATTAGATAACAATGTTAATATTTTGGTAAAATTATCGAGCGCTCCGGTTCGTAAAATTTTCCATTTCGATCGCTGCCAGAAACGGCAAAAATAAAACAAGTTCTTTGTGATTTACTTTATTAGTGTGGCTAGACTACGTTGTTATCTTCAAATTAAAAAAAAACATTTGCCAAAATAAGTGCATGTATAATATTTTAATATAAACGAATAAAGATAACAAAAATGATTTATGAAAAATACAAATAAAATTAAGCTCTTTGTGTATTATTTAAAATTACTGACAGTTTTCATTTTTGACCGTGTCTTGAAGACAGAAAAAAAATATGTATCCTAGATCTACCTATTTCATTTTCCTCACATATGTTATGATTTAATTATGATACTTTCCATGACTAATATTATGGTTATATAAAAAATAGTTTTTAAGAATTCTATTAAAAAAGTTTAAAAATTTTGTAATTTTGAGTTCTTGATAATCTATCATTCACCGTATTTCTATTTCTAGCCGAAGGCATATCTTTTATAATTTGAACTTTTCTTTCCTTGTTTTCAAATTAGTCAAAGAGACCGTGGAAGCATTTAAACCAGTCTTCTTTCATATTATAGGTATTATTCTCTATCACTGAATGGTTTTAGAGATTATGTTTGAGGCAAAATAACAAGCAGTTAATATATTTGAATGACTGGCGATAATTAATTTCATAAGGTTTGTTGATTGAATATTTTTATTTTTAATTCCCCGATCCCATGGACCGACCAATGCAATTGTATATTTACATTACACGTAATGATTATTCTTGAAAAGGATTTGCCTTCAATTACTTAATTTAATACATCAATGCAATTTGTCATTTATGTACGAATTTCGCCGTTTCCGTTTGCGCATCGTCTGGTGAACATAATATGAAAAACCGAAGAAAATACGCATGGCTATGTCGTTATAATTTTTAAATATTATATAAGTAGTAAGTACGAGGTAAGACTTATATTTATTTGTAAAATCTTTTTATATATTTTTTTTAAATATATATAAAATACTTACTAATTTCTATTCTCTTCAAAATGAAACATTCGCGTGCCATGCAAAATCATCCCGCGTGCCACTACTGGCACGCATGCCATAGGTTCGCCGTCCCTGCACTAGGCCTAGGACCTAAGTACCTACACTCAATAATAATTATTATTATTTTGCCATGGAGAAGTGGAGAAGGTGAGGCGGTGTTTCTATCTCTTTTTTCACACAGTTATAGTACATTTTATGGACAGTGCGTATAAATTATAACATTTCAGAAAAATCTATACCTACCTGTATTTTTTGTATTCATAATATATATTATAAGGTATATGAAAAACTCTTTCGGTTAAATGTTGTGATATACGATAGTTTTACAAAAAGCTCATTAAAAATTACGGAAACAAAAAATCTATAATAATAATAATAATTATTATAATCGAACGAAAGCCTCCGAAACGGTTTTTTTTTTCTATGCTGATTTTATGTATCTCTGAAAAAAAACATAGTAAGTATATGAACATTTTTCATCTTGAATATTTCAAAATTATAGAATTTTTGGCATAAAATTATATTAAGTAGGTACTATTCATTTTTCACTGAATCAAAATGTATTATATTTTACGGTAATTAATATCATAATACGGCAGTGGCGAAGGGTGACTTTTGGAAAGAGGTAGGCTGTGGAGATATGATAAAAAGAGTACACTTGTCAGGTATACTTACGAGAATAGTACGATATTTACTACTAATGAATAGGCACACACTAATAAATGATAACGACGCACTAATTCAATGAAACTTCAAAAACTCATTGACGACATAAAAATGAGCGATGTGTTTAAAATACGTATTTTTCAAAACATGTATACGCATCAAAAATCATTAGATAAAATTTATTTTTATTTTTAAAAACAATCTATACTTACTTATTTATTAATATTCGATTAAACGCCGTTGAAATTATTATTTTAATTATCTAATTATTAATGATTTTGGACAAAGTGCGCAGTCGTGACAACAATATTATGCGCGAATGTTTTAGGCTCTGCGAAAGGAGCTTGCCTCATTTCGTACAAATCAGCAGACTTGCTGAGGTTACGAGACGTAAAGTCCATACGAAAAAAACTCAGAATTATTCCAAACATAATCGGAAATTTATTTACCGAGAAGTCGCGGCGCGGCGTTTATTATTTAATTTATGGCACGGCGCGCTGTGGTTTTTTTAATACCTTTGCAGTTGTTTTGTAAACTGTGTAATACTGTAATACATTCCTACATATGCGATCTCGTTGGCAAAATAAATTATTGTTATATAACATAAAATAATGAAGTGATTAAGTATATAAATATGTCAATATGCAATTAAAAAATATTTTTCTTAAGAAGGTAGGCTTTAAATAATCGCCTAGTATGGAGTCTTCGCCACTGTAATACGGCTACGGTTGATAACACTGCTCCGAAACGTGTATAAGCGACTGTGTATTATTGACGTATAGGCCCGACGCAATTAATGATTCTCCCCCTATGATAAAAAACAAATAAGCAAATTTTAATTTTCCCTAAATAATTCCTTCCAATAATATATACTTTCACAAATAAAAAAATCATGTACCTACAATGAATCTACTATAACAGATGTATAATTTAATATTAGAACTATCTGCCTTAATTTTATTTTCTATCCCCAAGCTACGCATGGCCTGCTTAGTCCTACGGAATGTCACTGATTTCAACATTATTCAATAGTGAAATCTAAATTCGTATTATTTAACAAACTACTTGCAGGTTTTCCTTATTCAAAAGAAAAGGTTACTTACTTACTTTCTTCCTATCTGTAACTACTACACATTTTAAATTCCATCAGATCTATAGAAACACTACTTTTTTTAATAAATTCCAGGCTTGGTTCCATTAGGAAATTGCTTTGGGTTCGGTTCCGATTCCATAAGAAAATATAATATTAAGTAAGTACCTATATACCTAGTTGTATATTAAAAAAACTAAATAAGTACATATTTCAATTCACGAGTTATGTGTAGTTAGCTTTACTTCATACCCATCGCAGGTGGAGGATATGCACACCAATTTACAAAGTTACATATTTACATGTATATTATAAAAATCTATGTACTTACTTTAAAATAAAAATGAAAAATATTAAATCTATGAATTAGTCAAAAATCTCTTTATGACATTATAGAAAACTTAATAAACTAAATTTTAATAATAAATATGACCATAAAATAATATGTAATAATAAGATGGGATCCTTATACCAGCAGAGACACCTGCGGAAAAATATAGGGACCATACCTAAAATAAAATTTAATAAAAATAAAAAGGATTTCAAGTTATACATATTTATATTTTTATAAAAATCGATGTTTTTTAAGTTAAATATAAAAAATATTAAAACGATGAATTAGTCAAAAATTGAAAACTTAATAAACTAAATTTTAATAATATATATGAGTATATGACGATAAATAAAATGTAATAATAACGTTATTCGTGACATAAATATGTAACAAATTCACATTTGTTTTACAATTGTAAAAAAATCTTTTGTAACCTAACCGAAAATTTTTTTTTTTTAAACGGTACACGTTCAAACACGCGCATTATCATGATCTTACTCCCTACTTTAGTTTTAGTTTGTCAATTTATGGCTACGGCCGTATGTTGTAGCTTAACCACTGGGGAATGCCAAAAGAAATGGCGTATTTCAAAAAAACACTACCTTATTTTTAGTTATATTTTTATTATAAAACAATCATTATTCGTAGGATGTTTATCACACAGTGTTGCCATATTTTTCTATGCTGATTATAGTACAAAGGCGTAAAAATTATAGTATTTCTGAAAAACATATAGTGCAGGAACATTTTTCGTCTTGAATCCTTTAAAATTATAGTATTTTGGTATATTTGGCGTAAAATTATAGTATTTAAAATTTTTCGCAAAATCAAAATTATAGTATTGTACTATAATTATAGTACGGTTGGCATCACTGTTATCACACTTGAATGGTCAAAGACATAGCTTATAATTAGTATCTTTAGAATTATCTTTAAATGTGTTAATCTTGCCCATTTTTTGAATAATAAAATGCCTAATTCTTGTCAAATTTGGGATCACAGAGATTATCAATATAATTTTTTATCGTAAATATTTCACTAAAATAATGTCGACATAAATTATACTGATGATTTTATAAATGCGTTTAAAAATTAATAAATGTAAAAAATCTTAAAAAAAAAATCTAACACCACTGCACATTTATGTACTGAAATATGACTATATTCTAAAACATTAGGGCGAGAGGTTTAAAAGAATACTATTTTATGTAATAAAAGTACTTTATGCAGTCATCAAATATTTAAAATAAATATAAAGGATAATAAGGCTTCACAATTATATAAATAGATTATCTACAACGTTTAAGGAATGTCCAGGATCATGTTTTGAAAATAGAATAAAAGCTCCATTTTGACCCACGCTGAGCGCGTACGCCCGGTTACAGTTGTCATCTTTATCTAATTTGATAGAACAAAGGCGTAAAAAATCTATAAACTATAGTATTTCTGAAAAAACTATACCTAGTAGTTTCGTCTCTAATCCTTAAAATTATAGTATTTTTGGCATAATGCGTAAAATAAAAAATTATAGTACTTTAAATTTTTCACGAATTCAACTATATTAATTATAGTATGCTAGGCAACGCCGAATCCACTCCAAATAAGTATACAGTCATCTTTGAGATAGACGAGAAGAAAAGAATTCATTTCGTAGCAGTGTTGCCATATTTTGAAAGTGGAATTATAGTACAGTGCCTTCAAAATTATAGTATTTCGGCAAAAAATATAGTACGCGTTGAGTGACCAATAATTTTCTGCATTTAAAAAAAATTAAACGTGGGGTAAGTAATTAACGTCTTGTTTTTTTTAGACAAAATATCCATGAAGGGTAATTAACGTCTGGTTTTTTAGACAAAATTAAAATGTTAAGTCAGTGGTTTCCAAAATTTATGTTACTACGCCTCCCTTTTAAAAAAATCTAATCTAGGTGCCTTCCCCCCCTTATTTCATTAAACCACCTTTCTAAATAAACAATGTACCTACTTCTGAATACAAAAATGAAAAAAAAATAAACAAGGTTTTACTATTTATATTACATTAATTTTTGACGAATGTGCTTGTTCATTAGCACAATCAATTTCAATAGTAGTCAATCCAAATTCATCTTCGTTCATTGACAAATGGATTCTATCATGGATCCCCCCCGGGTGAGGATTTTTCTACCCCATATTTAAAATATTTAATAGTGTCGAAACAAAGCAGCGCCGCAGGCGACTTTTTTTGCTATTAATAAAATACCTAATGATGTGAAAAGTGCATTAGCAAACTAACCAAGAACTCAGTAAATAGATTTTTGTTTGTTTAAATATATCTGGCGTAGAAATCATTTAAAAGTGGAGACATGGCAAACTCTTTTTTGTCATTTTGATTTCCTAAGCTCCAATTTTTTTATGAATGCCTTCGTTTTAAATCAGTGAATGCATTAGTGGTCCTTGGATTGATTTATTCACTCATTTTTTTTTCAAATTTCAACCAAATAAACAAGTTTAACAACAAAATTATCGTTCCTAAACAAATTTGCCTCAAATTTCAACATTTTGATTAATTTGACCCTTTTATTTCATTTTTTTACGAGATAGCCATTGCGTTTCACAATAGTATAAAAGTGAGGGATTATAAAATTAGTCTCCATATTTGCAGAAAGGTTTGCAAACAACCTTTTATAAGACTGTTTTTTTGTGTAGTTTATAACTAGCGGCCGTTTTATAAACTATGCATTTGCAAACTGCAAACCTGTGGCTACTACATTAATTGTGTTAAACTTTTCGCGCCTCCCTTTGCAATACTCCGCGACTCCCAGTTTGTAAATTGCTGTGTTAAGGCCATGCATTAGTTGAGGCACGGTCTAAAAAGATCGTTGCTAGGCGATGTGCGGATTGCGGGTCGCGGGTGAAAATGACGCCTGTCAAACGAAATATTATTTCTCATATAAATCCAACATACGTCCATTTTATCTTCTGTTTATTATTCTATTAGTATCAATAATAATATATTCATTGACATGTTTGCTTTTTAAAGTAAATGGGTAAAGTTTTTAGTCATCTTTACACGATTTTAGAATTAATTGGCCCGTCGCCATCACGCAGCAAAGTGACGTGCGTCCGACTCCACGTTTTCTCAATGAATGCGAAGCAAGTACAAATTTTCGTCGCGCGTACAGTTGAACATTATTTGGCGTTTCACTGATGCGTCACCTTAAGTAATTAACGTCACCCTTTTTAGACACGGGGATTATTTTTTTTTGCTTCTCAGTTCTCACGGATTATTTTGGCGTTGTTTTTCTTCTATTGGCAACTTTTTTTCCGATTTCTCAAAATTATAGTATTTTGGGCGTACTATACCTGTTTTATATCGTACATAGTACGCAAAAGAAAATTATGGTGCAAATACTATAATTATAGTACGGTTGGCAACACTGCTTCGTAGTAATATAAAGAGTTAAGTCCGGGACAGCGCGTACGCAGTCCCGACTACCAAAAATTACGCGCCCGAGTTATCCGCATTAGGGATAATCGCAAGGGTCAGCCCAACCGAAGTGCAATGGAAGAGCCTCGCCCTGGGGGAACCGCCTTTATGATCACGGTGTCCCCTACGCCAGGTAAGTATGCTAGAAAGTACAGTTGATTTGGTTCATATGTATGAACGTTTACTTTGCGCGTGCGAATTAAAATTAAACTACAATTCCATCTAGCGGTGACTGTGTAAATCAAACCATAATCGGTTTTCACCCTAATTTATTTTACTCTCAAAACTGAATGGCATTATAGAAACATGACGCAAAGAAGACATAATATTATTTTTTTATTACAATACGTTACGGTATATTTATTGATTCCAAGTACATAATAGTGAGTATTATTGTATCTCATATAGGTATACCGTACCTCGTATACAAAATTTCCCGCCATCTCCGTATTATGTACTTTACTAGGTACCTATACGGAGTTGGCGGAAACTTTTCAGGTCCTAGAAATTACTATAATAAGTACCTACCTATATACCTATTTCGTAGCTATCAAAACGTTCAAATTTTGATTGAAAATAAATATAATTTAAACAAGATTTTTAATGCCATGATGCACGAATGGAGACTACCGCAAAAACTATTTGGTGGTATTGTTTCTCACAATGTAATGTAAAAAATGCCTAACATAGGAATGTCCTCTCAAATAAAGGATGGACTTCCACTGAAAAAATACATACCTACACATTTTCAAGTACTTACAAAAAAATCCAATTTATATTTTAAAAAGTCCCAGATGACTAGGTGGACCGGTGGAGGGTAGGACCGGTGTTTCGCTCTGAGCGTTATCAAGTAAGTATAAGAACATAATACAAATATTATGTGTTTAGTGTATGGTGAATACCTACTTATTTTATTTTAATAAAACATAAATATTATATTAATTATAAACAACGTCTAGACGTACATCTTTATTATTTGAATATACCTAATAATAAACTTAGAAAGAAATATTTATTGTAAAGAGGAAATAGGCGCCATTTCATGAAATTTTATTTTATATATAAGTACCTTCCTCATAATTTTATAACATGTTAGCATCAATATTCTGACTTATTCATTTTTCTCATTCCTTGTAAACAATGGGCTACGTGTATTT